>NC_064614.1:554611608-555861608 GCF_023898315.1 Schistocerca nitens
CGACCCGGCGGCTGACGGCGCGCAATATCCTGGCGGTAGGGACATGGGCGGGGGAGGGGTAGGGGGAGGGGGAGAAGAAGGGGGGCTGGCAGTGTTCGGCATCGATTGGCAATTAGGGCGCGCGTTGTCGGGGAGCGTGTCGCGATCACACACCGCGCCAGCCGCGGCGAAGCCAGGCGGCGGGTCCGACCGCCGGGCGTTCGATACGCGGCCGCCGCGGACGGCCGTCTGTCGCTTCCGCTGGCGGCTGCCGCGCTCCCGTCACACCGCTGTCGCACTTTCTGTCCCGCTCCCAGCCACCGCGGCCGGCCCTTCATATACGCTGGAGGCGAAAAAGGTATCGCTAATGTCAGTGCGCTGTGCTGGCATCAGGCTTCTACGTACGTCGCTGAACAACCGAGAACTTTTTCTGATACCCTACCCCCCCCCCCCCTAAAACTAAAAGCAAAGCTTAATAGAATGCAAGCGAAGTAAAAGATATGTTACGTGCAATGCAAATAACTAAAGGACATTGGAGGTCGACTTGTTCTGTTTACTTGTTCCATAATCGTGCAACATTTTAAAAAGGACCTTATTTTCCGGGCGAAAGGTACTGCTATGGTAGTTCAACGTATTCGGTCTCGGGACTGGCCACATTTAGTATAAAAATCCAGACTCCTCTGACGAAACAAAATCGCAACAGAGTACTGAAATTTCTGGAATACATTTCCCTAGGAAACACATTTTAAGTGATTAACATTGTAAGATCACTGGTTAATGCAAATTCGAGATAAAACATTACAAATGTGAAATTCTGGTAAATTCTTAATCGGTTTAATCGCCAGAATGTTTTGGATTAAAACACGCAAACGTGGATGCTTGTGTTGTGCAAGTGCTGTACGTCAGTTTATGAGAAGGAGTTCCATGCCGCCGGCCGCGGTGGTCTAGCGGTTCTAGGCTCTCAGTCCGGAACCGCGCGACTGCTACGGTCGCAGGTTCGAATCCTGCCTCGGGCATGGATGTGTGCGATGTCCTTAGGTTAGTTAGGTTTAAGTAGTTCTAGGGGACTGATGACTATAGATGTTAAGTCCCATAGTGCTTAACGCCATTAGATTTTTTTTTCTTTTTTTTTTTTTTTTTTTTTTTGAGTTCCATGCCTGTTGCACATGGTCGGTTAATACAGGGATTGTTAATGCCGTTTATCGATGATGTTGGGCTTGTCAGCCGCTGATGTCGCATATGCGCTCGACTGGAAACAGGTCTGGTGATAAAGACAGCATGTCGACGCTCTATAGAGCTTGTTGGTTTACGACAGCGGTAGGTGGCCGAGCGTTGTTGGAAAAGACCCACTGGCATGCTATTCATGAATGACAGCACAGCACGTCGAATCCTCAGTTTGACGTGCAAATTTGTAGTCACGGTGCGTGCGATAATCATGAAAGTGCGGCACACGGGTCTCTGTTGTATCGTTGCTTCCTGTGGACAAAAGGCCCGACTAACCTCCGCAAGGTCGGTTTGATTTTAATATACCGCTGACATCAGTACAGACAAAACACTGAAACATTTGGTTGGGGCATGGCAGCTGGACCTGGTGGTCTAGTGGTACCGGCACTGTAACTCAGCGTGTTCCGTCAGAGTAATAAAAAGTAATAAAAAAAATTTAAAAAAACTAAACGAAGTATTCGACAATCAACTTGAATCGGTGTCATGTGACGTCCATCCAGACAAAATGCCGAGAGCAAAATGAAGAAAAAAAGCGGTGGCATGTAAATCGAAAAATCGCTGGATCGAGTCCCAGTTGTACCACCGAAACTTTCAGTCTACTTTTCTAATCTAAAATTTCTTCTCTCAGTGATGTGAACATTCACCAGAATGTATTCCACGTTGGACTGTGGATACGATACCTTGGTCGAGTAATAAGGTGCGTTAGGTTCAAATGGTTCAAATGGCTCTAAGCGCTATGGGACTTAACAGCTGAGGTCATAGGGTCCCCTAAACTTAGTACTACTTAAACCTAACTAACCTAAGGACAGCACACACACCCATGCCAGAGACAGGATTCGAACCTGCGGTCGTAGCAGCAGCACGGCTCCGGACTGGACCGCTTAGAACCGCTCGCCGGCCGCGGTGGCCGAGCGGTTCTAGGTGCTACAGTCTGTAACTGCGCGACCACTACGGTCGCAGGTTCGAATCCTGCCTCGGGCATGGATGTTTGTGATGTTCTTAGGTTTGTTAGGTTTAAGTAGTTCTAAGTTCTAGGGGACTGATAACCTCAGAAGCTAAGTCCCATAGTGCTCAGAGCCATTTGAATCATTTTTTTTTTTTAGAACCGCTCGGCCCCCGCGGCCGGCAAGGTAGGTTAGGGATTGTGGTTAAAATTCAAGGTGAGTGGCTAACAGTGTTAAGATTCCCTGTTGCGATTGCATCCTCAGTAAAAGTGAACAACAATTACAGGATCTGTTGAATGGAATCGTCTAATGAGTTCAGAATACAGATTGAGACTAAATCGAAGAAAGATGAAAGTAATGAGAACAAGCAGAAATGAGAACAGCGAGAAAACTTATAATCAGGATTCACGAAGTAGACGAAGTTAAGGAACTCCGCTATCTAGGTAGTAAAATAATTCGTGACGGACGGAGCAAGGAGAACGTAAAAAGCAGACTGGCACTGGCAAAAAAGGGCGTTCCTGCGCAAGGGAAGTCTACTAGTATGAAACATAGGCCTTAATTTGAGGACTAAGTTTTTCGAGCACATCATTTTATTGTAGTGCGACATCTAGTGTGGGAAAATAGGAACAGAAAAAAAATCAATTGTGTGTGAAATATTGTGGGGCCGAACTGCTAAGGTCATCAGTCCCTAAGCCCTAAGCTTACACACTACTTAACCTAAATTATCCTAAGGACAAACACACACACCCATTCCCGAGGAAAGACTCGAAGCTGCGCCGGGACCAGCCGCACAAGGAACAGAAAAGAATCGAAGTCTTTGATATGTGGTACTACAGATGAATATTGAAAATTACGTGGACTGTTAGGGTAAGGAATGAGGAGGTTCTCCGCAGGATCGGCAGGAAAAGGAAAGGAACAATGAAAAACAGCGATAAGAAGGAGTAACAGGATGATAGCGCATTTCCTAAGACATCAGGGAATAATTGACGTAGTACTAAAGGGAGCAGTAAGATTGTGAGTGGAACACATCCGGCAAAGAACTGACGTAGGTTGCAACTGTTATGAGATGATCGGCACAGGAGAGGAATTCGTGGGAATCAATGCCGATGAAACACTGAAACACGAGGTTGGCGAACGAACTGGTAATATCTGTGCTGAAGTAACCACGTCACCATAGTAGCTCGGCTTGGTGGTCAAGAGCGTGCGTACAGATCGAACGGTCGCGGATCGAAGCCCAATCGTACCAAGGAAACTTTCAATCTGCTTTTTTATATAGCATTCATCTGTCAATGACGTGCAAATTCACCAGAAACCATTCAAGGTTCGGATTCCACGTTAGAGACACGCAAGTCTGCGAAGAGGAGTCAAATTGAAAGACTTACACCGACCACTGAACGACATGAAATTATTATTCGTGTTATTGTTGTTGTTGTTTCATTCTTCAGTCCGAAGACTGGCTGCAGCTCTCCATGCTACTCTATCCCGCACAAGCCTCTTTATAATTACTACAATCTACATCTTTCTGAATCTGCTTACGGTATTCATCTCTCACTTTTTCAGTGCTCCTATTTTGTGTCGTCGTGTGGTGTGGTCATGAAGGGATGTGACATTGACATAGGCTCCAATAAAACTTGCCAGTTCAGCAAAATCCTCAATGTCACTCGTCCACCTTTACTATTTTAAAAATGTTCGTGTACAGGCAGAACCCGTGACGAAGACCAGCTACCCCTTCGATAATCTTTCATTCCGGCTACCCTACTATCAGGCGCAGGAACGGTGTTGTAGTGCCAAAAGAGAAGCAGCGTGGCCTGCCTGCAGGCGCCTGATACTCTGGTCACCGGTTCTCTCTGTACACGTACATTTACAATGTGCTCAACAAAGGCGGGTGGATGGGAACGAGGGTTTTGCTCAAATGGGGGTCACGCATGCGTCACTGTCGCACCCCGTCCGTGATCACGCCACAGGAGGGTGCGAAATAGGAGGGATGAAAAAAGCGTTAGCTCTCTTTACCGGTTCGGACCACATTCAGATGCCGTCGAATGTTGTTAAACGGTCGCTAGTCGTTTCAAGCTGTACAAGAGAGCTGAAACTGCGGTCGTAGTGCGTTCCAAAGAGGTCAGATCATGTTTAATGGCCGTGCGGAGTGGCCTCGCGCCGGAGGTTCGAGTCCTCCCTCGGGCTTGTGTGTGTGTGTGTGTGTGTGTGTGTGTGTGTGTGTGTGTGTGTGTGTGTGTGTGTGTGTCTGTGTCTGTGTGTGTGTGTGTGTGTTTTTTTTTGCTCTTAGCATAAGGTTGTTTAAGTTAATTTAAGTAGTGAGTAAGTCTAGGGACCGATGACCTCAGCAGTTTGGTCCCTTAGGAATTCACATACATGTTTAATGGCGATGCAGCCCCACATATGTTTAGAGAAGAAATGAAATGTCTGGGTTTCAGCAGCATAAAAGATTGTGGAGAACGTCTTCCTGTTGCTCATCGTGCTGTGAACGTTGTATTCGACCGCGAAATGTGTGGGAATCAACGCTTCAGGGAAAGGGTGAATTCATTGAGGTCCTTCATGTTACCCCCCTACCCACATAATATTATGGGACTCACTATTGCCTACGGAGGATTCCTTTGACCGTATACAATGACAAAGACAGTGATTGGCCGCCGTTAGCATGAATAGCCCGGGAGATAGGCCGCACTGGCCAACAGGCAATACAAACGATTACGAGAGCTGTTGGATGAAATGATCCGATGCATGTAATTTTAGAAACTGTTTTCTCAATAAACTTCATTGGAGGTTACATTTTGCCTGCTCCACGATCGCTTGTAGGGATTTCGCAACCGCTTATTGTATTCAGCACCTGGTGGGCAGATATTTCTACCGCTTACTGTCTATGTATTTTCAAGATGGAAAAACGTAACTTCCCTCTCAAGTCTTGTACCTGGTACAGTCATCGGACAGTAGTAATTTTCTATTTTAGAGAAATCAGCTAATGACTTCGACTCATCTGTGGAGTGGCTGGCTAGTGAAAACATGAAACATCAGTCATGGACGTTGTATTCGGGTGAACATTTTAAAACTGATAGGATTCATTACATACGTCATTTGTGAACGTTTCATTCTACCCAAGAAATACACCGTACATAGAGCTAGTACTGTTTGAACTGAATTTATTTATTAGAATTGGCAATTGTTTCACTGAAGTAATCTACATGTTAAGGGCAAAAAAACACAATACACGACTGTGAGGTGTCTTCTGTGCTGGTTCGATATGGGTGATGAATAAACGCAAGCTTCACGAAAAACAAGTTCTTCGAATTCTCTTAATATTCTCCTCTTTGAATGTATAAAGTATCACCATACTACACAAGATTCCTTGAAATCTTCTCATTAATATACCTTTCGTAATTGCGTAGGTTTGCGCAAGAAATGATTTACCTGCTGACTGTTGACAGCGTTGTTCTACTGCCAGTCATGGATTTCATACATATACCTTAATTTGAGAGGCACTCCTTAATTTTGGTGTTACATTTATATGATTTCAACCTTTATTTGTCTTTCTAATTTTTTTTTCACTTCATTACATGTGGACACAGGAGACCTAGATACACACAACATAGACTCAAAAAGTTATGTCGTGCTGGATCGAAAATGAACTGTATATCATTTCCACAACACAATTTCAAAATAATTATTTTTCTTACATTTTCTTTTACGATTGTAGTATAAATTGCAATGCATCAAGACATTGTAAATCTCTCCTCTTCCGACTCATGGCGATCGCTGTATGGAACACATGCGGCCATACAGTATTACCGCATTATTTCGTTGTTTATTACAGTCTGTGTAAAATTATCACAAATCATAAAAAACTTTCTAGCGTATCTTTCCAGATCCACGTGCTACACGCACGTATATCTTGCATGCACAGTGCGAGCTATCAGTTCTTTGGGGTGTAAGTACAATTGGTGAGATATTATTTTTAAAAGCCTCTTCATTCATAGCTGACTCATTCCTCAACACATAACTCTGACTCATGCGAGCATTTCACATTGGTTCGCTTCAAAGAGACGCCACGTACTAGTTCTTACATGCCAGCCAGCATTGCACATTCAAATCTACGTTAAAGTATTTGCAATACCCACTCATTGAAAACCATCTGACTGGCATTGCAGAAATTACACTGCTATGTCCGATTAAGTAGGATTTTATTTGAACTACATTTAGGAAATCATGAAACTCAGAATGGGAACGTTATCGTAATCAAATATTTATCCAAAGACCTGATTAATGTGGAACTTCCAAGTACAGTATTGTGTCTGTCATAGAAATATCTACATTCCAGTTTGTAAATCGAGCGTCATCGTTGAACGACTTGTGGCGGCTATTGTATAACAGACGACCACCAACATGTTCGAAGCAACTTTTTGCGCAGCACAGTTTGTTGCTTAGAAGCACACATTGGTCTGCGATGGTTGTCATTGTAGCGAAGCAATCTTAGCAGCGTAGATTACATGTTTTCCATAACTACAGGGATGTACGGAACTGGGCAAAACCGGAGACGTCTTTGGATTTCAAAGAAGCACACGGCGCGTGGTTAACTGAAGCACATAAATCGAGACGTCCCAGTTACTTCCGTACATGGTTCTTAACCGCGTCCTATGCGACATATCGCGAGAAGTAATAGTGAACAAAACCTTTACTGAGAGACGGGGGTAGCCTAACATGCAAGTCGACAGCCACGAAGGACCATGCAACAAAGCGATAGAAGTCAAGTGCGAACGAAATGAACATTATTGGCTTATTTTTCACAATCAGTCACAGCTCGAAGCAAAGTGCAGAAATGAACGCCAGCAGTCTGTTTTCCAACTTGACACCTCGAATTATCACTGGGAACCTGTTAGCAAACCAGAAAAGATGCCTAAATCAAGGCGAGGTACACCAACGATGATTGAACAAGTATATTATCTTGAGCTGTGTTGGTTCTGTGTGAAAACTCAGAATACTGCGCCTGTCGCAGCTAGAATCCATATACTTGCTTTTGGCGGGCCACGGGAAGGAGTGGGATGAAGTACATAGCGATTTAAAGTTTTAAGGTGATCTGAAAGGAAATGGAATAGCGCATGTTGGCCCAATTTTTTCGAAACGTACACAGTTATAACTTTTCAAACAGCTTCCCGAAAGAGAATACTTAAATGGGAAAAAATTACCTAGTCTTCCTAGATGAAAGTTTAATTGACGTCGCTCCAATTAATCAGGCGCAATTTGACGGGAATGTGGGAGCGTGTTAAGCTCTTTCATATTTGTTAGCAAGTGTGGTTAGCTTTACAGCGGAAGTAAGGCATAGATTTTCTCAAGCCACACATACAGTAAATGTCGTATGATACGAATGTCTGGAAACAGACAGCGTTATTTCTGCATCGATACTTCATTACATACTAACTATACGACCCAACGCTCTAGTTAGTTAGTGAAGTACTAGATATCTCACTAAATTCTGTTATGTAATTGTTTTCCGTGCAGTACTGCCTTTCATCAGTGGCCCTATGATATTGACGGACTCCTCTCGTATGCGAATTATGCCTTCTCCTTGCATAACTGTTAAAATGGAGTTAGTTAAGCCGAACAGCATTGCACAGGCTCTCCAAGTGTATTCGAACACAGTTTAGGGAGAATAGCAAGTGTGTTGAGGCGTGAATGAGAATTTGGATTGAGGAGAGAGGCGTGCAGGGGTAAACCGTGCAGAGGTGCAAAGCCACAGGTGCCGCTCTCCAAGTGTATTCGAACACAGTTTAGGGAGAATAGCAAGTGTGTTGAGGCGTGAATGAGAATTTGGATTGAGGAGAGAGGCGTTCAGGGGTAAACCGTGCAGAGGTGCAAAGCCACAGGTGCCATGGTGGAGTAGAGGTTAGCACATTTGACTCGTGATCAGGAGGCCCAGGTTCGAATCCTGGTCTTGGTACAGATTTTCAGTCGCCATTTCAGTCTTCATATTAACATTACAGATGTTTGAGAGTTGGAAAGGTCTCTGGAACCATATAATTCGTTTTTGCTGGTGATACAAGTATAGTAATCACATCCAATAAGCAAGAATCAGCTGAGGCAATTGCAAATAATGTCTTTCAGAAAATTATTAAGTGGTTCTCTGCAAATGGACTCTCACTGTGTATTCGAACACAGTTTAGGGAGAATAGCAAGTGTGTTGAGGCGTGAATGAGAATTTGGATTGAGGAGAGAGGCGTGCAGGGGTAAACCGTGCAGAGGTGCAAAGCCACAGGTGCCATGGTGGAGTAGAGGTTAGCACATTTGACTCGTGATCAGGAGGCCCAGATTCGAATCCTGGTCTTGGTACAGATTTTCAGTCGCCATTTCAGTCTTCATATTAACATTACAGATGTTTGAGAGTTGGAAAGGCCTCTGGAACCATATAATTCGTTTTTGCTGGTGATACAAGTATAGTAATCACATCCAATAAGCAAGAATCAGCTGAGGCAATTGCAAATAATGTCTTTCAGAAAATTATTAAGTGGTTCTCTGCAAATGGACTCTCACTAAAGTTTGAGAAAACGCAGTTTATACAATTATATACAGTAAATGGCATAACACCTTTGATAAATATGGACTAGGAACGGAAGTCTGTTGCTAAGGTAGAATACTCAAAATTTCTAGGTGTGTGCATTGATGAGAAATTGAACTGGAAGAAACGCACCGATGATCTGCTGAAACGCTTAGGTGCAGCTACTTATGCTATTACGGTTATTGCAAATTTTGGTGATAAACATATGAGCAAATTAGCTTACTATGTCTATTTTCAATCACTGCTTTCATATGGCATCATATTTTGGGGCAATTCGTCACTAAGAGGGAAAGTAGTCATTGCACAAAAGCGTGTAATCAGAATAATAGCTAGAGCCCACCCAAGCTCACCTTGCAGACATTTATATAAGGAACTCGGTATATTCACAGTACCTTCGCAATACATACATTCACTTACAAAATTTGTCATTAATAACCCATCCCAAATCAAGTATGAGAGCGAAGTGCGTAGCTACAACACTAGAAGAAAGGATGATCTTCACTATTCTCGATTAAATCTCACTTTGACACAGAAATGGGTGAATTATGCTGCCACAAAAATCTTTTGTCATTTGCCAAATAGTATTAAAAGTCTGACAAATAGCCAACCAACATTCAAAAGCAATTTCTGAATGACAACTCCTTCTACTCAATAGATGAATTCATAGATATGAAGTAGTAACTGTAAAAAAAATAATTAATTAATTATTTTGAGGGGCTGTCATGGTTGTTATATCATGTTCAACGTCTCGTACTAAAATTAAATGCTGCCACCTTCATTATGAGAATTGCCATCGCTGTCATTGACACTGACACACGAACCCCTGCTTGCTTTGCTAACTTTCATTCTACTGTCTTGTCAGGTGTTGTATTTTGGGGCGACGCTGTGCACCCTTAAAGGTTGGTTGGTGGATTCTAGGGAGGGGACCAAACAGTGAGGTCATCTGTCCCATCCGATTAGGTTAGGGAGTCGGCCGTGCCTTTCAAAGGAATCATCCCGGCATTTGCCTGAAGCGATTTAGGGAAATCACAGAAAACCTAAATCAGGATATCCGGACACGTGTTTGAACGTCGTCTTCCCGGATGCGAGTTCAGTGTGTTACCTACTGCACCATCTCGCTCGGTGAACTCATAAAGAACATCGTTAATCCACAAACGGGCGGTCGAACATCTGCGTTGTCATTTCGCCAACTTCATGCAGGCCTTCGTTCAGGTGTCTCGGGATTCTAATTCTGCCGCCCCTGTACACAAATTCCATCACGGGATTTGCTGTTCACAATGTTGACCCAGTCAGAGGAAACATCAATACCAATACAGTGAAGACGAGAAAAAGGTATACACTTGGAAAACCTTCCTTAAGCTGTGTAAAGTGTGATTTCATTTTCAATAAATTTTCAGCACAGCTGAAAAAGGCAGTGATAAACATAAAGTACACAAAGCGGAAAGCTATCCTTGTGGCAGACTCTTTCCATTCTGTGCAGGAGTTCATAGCAGTAGTTAATAACTTACCTCTGCAACGTTATTTACGTTTACATTCTATTTTTCGTGTTTTATTAAGTGTTTAATTCATCGTTTATAAATTTTCTGATGAGTATTCTGTAGACCATATACTGGCTCATTGGTTGACCAAGAATCTTTGATTCGGACTGTGATAGGGAGCTTAAAAAGAAACAAAATAAAATAAACACTTGATACGCCATTAGGGAAAACCTGGCGCCGGACGCGCTGGCTCGAAAAAACGGCAGGCTCTGAAGACGCTAATAATGCAGGGTCGTTTTTCTTTTCTTTTTCTTTTTTTTTTTTTGCCTACATTACTCGCAGGGTAATTTATCATTTTCCCTGTAGTAAAAAGAAAAATTTTGGCCGTTTTGTTAAACGATCTTCCTTTCTCACATTTTCAGACTTTTATTCCGCATTATTACGCGATAAGATTTTTTTTCTTATAATGGTTACAATGTTTGAAGTGATAATATTAGTAACATTACGGGACGCTTATGGTTTGTAGCCAGAAACAGTTGACACCCATCAAATTTACGGAGTATTTAGCCTGGTTAGTGAATTATCGGCCTCATTAGTTGCGACTTTAAACTTTTTAAAAACGTTTATTTTTTCGTTCTATGAGGTAATTAAAGGTGGTAATGAGGTGTGTTAAAGTAGATGGTGAAGCTAATGGTACAAGCTCGTTTGTGATGATGGAGTCGCCGGCCGCGGTGGTCTAGCGGTTCTAGGCGCGCAGTCCGGAACCGCGCGACTGCTACGGTCGCAGGTTCGAATCCTGCCTCGGGCATGGATGTGTGTGATGTCCTTAGGTTAGTTAGGTTTAAGTAGTTCTAAGTTCTAGGGGACTGATGACCAAAGTAGTTAAGTCCCATAGTGCTCAGAGCCATTTGAACCATTTTTTTGATGATGGAGTCAATCATATACATAGGGTATTTGGAGTAGAACAGAAACGCCGTCTATGTGAACTTGCAGCAAATGACAATGAATTAGAATGTTGAATACTTTAATACTTATTTTTTACTTTGCTGCTATGATTACTTACAGTGCACTACAGGTCAAAGCTTACTTGTAATGGTATATCGAACTTTGCCAGAATACCAAGAAAAAAATACATAATGTGTTTTCCTTTTTCTCGTGACACATGCTTTGGCTTTGATTTGATGTAATTCATATTATGGAATGTTTATCCTTACAGAACAGATACCTGGAGAAAAACAACCGAATTATAGCATGTATTATCTGTGGCATCAGCACTTTTCCTCTTAAGTACAACGCCAAACGTCTGTCTCCTTCTACCTGGAAAAGTAATTTATTCTACTCTACGAGATAAGTAGTGTGCACCTTCTTTTCTGAACACATCTTGTCGGTGCGAGTTCAGTTCGTATTTTCGTAAAACTTACCGACTCCTTCCAGACTGTCGAACTTTTCCAGTGCTGTATTTGACGTATAATTTAAGTGATTTATCGACCGTCTCCAAACGAAATGTTTGAATTAAATCCAGACATCAACAGTTTCCATCTTCTTTCACTCCCTTCTCGCAGGAAGCCACATTCCTTTACTTTTTTTCCACTTTTGATGTAATTTGACAGAAAACTTACTCCAGCTTCTTGAGGAAACTTGGAAAGACTGGCTCGCCAGAGGTAATTGGGAGCGATTTACCGTTGGCGGCAGCCGCTGTCGATCGCTACTCGAAGTCTCAACCATAATTTCAGTACGAGGAGTACGGAAGACCACCGTCAAACTCATCGTTTCCGAGCTTGTTTCTAATTGCGTTTAAAGCTAGATGTAATAAAACGTGTGTCAGAGAAATGCAAGGAATTTAATGATGTTATTGATGGATAAATGACAGCTAAAACGTCATTCAGTCCGATGGACGTTTCCAAAGAACAAAATTAACACTTTGTCATCTCCACGTTACCTTCACGGAGGTGGAGTTTTCGAGTTCTGAGTTATTTTGTAAAACATTTGTCTTTACAGATTCCATTTGGTGGTTATAAATCAAAAATGTCACAACCTGGTGTTACTTTTTTTCACTCACAGAATATTCACCAATTTAATATTTACGGCAAGTGTTCTATCCGGTGTGATAGCACATTTTAATTACCGAAATGTGAGTAAACATAACGTAATTTATTATTAGGATGATATCCTTCTCTGTATTCTTCATCGTATAATTAGGCATTATAATTCCGCCACTTCTCCTTTATTTTTCAATTAACGTTCGCTGACATGATTATAATTACATCACAGGGAGACACTGCACAATTCTGTCCACCGTCTTGACAGGAAAAACATTGAAGATCTGTGGCCGATGCCACCAGCTTATGATCGCTGTCCAGCCTTTTCATGACTTTTTCATGTTCACTATCAAACCTGATTTTTCTTTTAGTACAAAATCACCATTTATTATCTGCTCCTTAACATTCTTAGATTATTCTTAAAAACTTCATCTCTGCGCTTTAAATGTAGTAACGTTTCTTAACCAAAACTGATTTCTCACTCCCGTGCAGCAATGTCGGAACAGCAACCATCCTGTACAATTTTTATTTATTTTACTTGCTTGTTTAGTACTTACGACCCTGTCAATTTTTCCACGTATGACGTGGTACTTGTCCATATTCTTTTGCTCGTCGCTATGTAATCCTGATATACCTCACAAATTCGTTCGAACATTTCAAGTGTCGTAATATTTTGTTCTTCTTTCTGTCACAAATTCTGATTGTAAGACAGGTTTGATACAGTTCAGCATTCCTGTCGCTTGTCACCGTAACTACAATTTCCGACGCCATTAACTATCTGTCATACCTGCAACAACGACTACTATTATACTTACCTAATCATTCTGTCTCTTGGTTCAATATATCCCTTAGTAGGAATTTGGTTTTTCTTGTCTTCATTTTTCCTCGATCATTTCACCTGATCTTTAACAGTGTCCTGTCACACCATTTTTCAGCAACTTCAAATTATTTCATTTCTTTTTGTGCTTTCAAGGTAGCAAAATTCTTCCATCTCTCGACAAGATTTGACATTTAGACATCCAGTGAGTTTTGCTGCGCACACCGTGACCTAGTTCTCTTTTTGTTTATGTGCATATTGTAGTCATTACCTAGTGCACATTCCATTTCCATCTGCGCCCGACTCATTTCATGTTCATTATAGATGACCACTGGTATGACAACGAGCAACATTAGCATGTTCACTTTCCATTTGTGTCAAACAGCTTCGACATAGTGTTAGTCCCGTGCTTTCCTCTTATCCTCTTCAGTACACAAAGTAATTAACAGATATGGCATAGAGCCACTTTTGCTTTGTACATGTCCTGAATTTTGTTCTCGTACCATGCTCTCAAAAAAATGGTTCAAATGGCTCTGAGCACTATGGGACTTAACTGCTGTGGTCATCAGTCCCCTAGAACTTAGAATTACTTAAACCTAACTAACCTAAGGACATCACACACATCCATGCCCGAGGCAGGGTTCGAACCTGCGACCGTAGCGGTCGCGCGTTTCCAGGCTGTAGCGCCTAGAACCGCTCGGCCACCCCGGCCGGCACCATGCTGTTAATCCTGACCTCTGTAATCTACTTCATAGTAAATAACACTGATGGTCCCTCTTTCTCTGTGATTCATACCACACTGCTTAACAACAGATGTCATCAGAAACTCTCCAGATCTGCGAGTACAATATAATATTGAAAACTATTTTTTTTCTGAAAAAGAAATGTAAATGAGATTTCGATGGCCTCGTTTTCTGCTTCAAGAACATTTACTAGCAGATATGAAGGATCTCTAAAACACTTCTGAATTTGTGAAAAGAAAATAAATAACCATGAAACACTGAAATATTTTTATTTTACATATCGGTTTCAGAGCATTATGGCTCCATTTTAAAATTTGTGATTGTAATGTATCAATTGTATGATTTCAAAATTGAGTTATACTGCCGGCCGGGGTGGCCGAGCGGCTCTAGGCGCTACAGTCTGGAACCGCGCGACCGCTACGGTCGCAGGTTCGAATCCTGCTTCGGGCATGGATGTGTGTGATGTCCTTAGGTTAGTTAGGTTTAAGTAGTTCTAAGTTCTAGGGGACTGATGACCTTAGAAGTTAAGTCCCATAGTGCTCAGAGTCATTTTGAATTATACTACAACGAAACCAGTATTCAGATTATCACATTTGATACAGTAAAGACTGCAGCATATTCCTCCACAGTCGGAAAAAGTTTCAAGATATCCGAGACAGGCTGTACTTCTACGGCCAGAAGTCTTCCGTTTGGGATATCCGCTCTGACCTTACAGGTAGACTAAAAGCTTGTATCTTATGCTGCATTTCTCCTCTCCTTCCAGGCCCCGTGAGTCGTGGCCAGCTTCCAAACTTGTCGGACTTGTATAACGTAATGCTACCTAGCCAGGTGGTTTTAGTGGGAGATCTGACAAACTCATCGCTGCGCAGTAGAAATTCCATTCCACGTTTGATATGCAGCACTTCTATTACATATCTACAATCACACACAAGAATTTTGTGGTGTTTCTACACAGTTTGCTTGGATCAACTATAAGATGATACTGGCGTACTCTTCAGTACTTTTCGTTTAAGCTACGCATGTTAATTTTTCACATACATGAACAGCTAAACAGAAAAAGGTGTGCACCACCGTCATGACTTCCATAATCTGTCTCTTTTATTGGAAACTTCTTAATAGTTCTCTTTAGACTAACTGAAATCGTGTCTAACAGCCAACTGTATTTGTGTAATGGATGTAAAAGTAAACCTCCGTTCTCTGGGTTTTTCAGTAGATTGCGCCTAGTCGCCAATTGTGAACGGAACGATGTGGTTTTGCTTGCAGTGTTTAGTCAACATGCCTCGAACGCACATACTAAGCTTAGAAAACTCATACGTTGTTACTTTTCTGCAAGAAGAACTGGCATCGGGATAAGCTGCACTTCGAATTAGCGTACACGCAATGATGACATCAGAAAATTTCTTTCGCTGTCTTGAAAGATAAGACGTTCAAACCCCACCTCGTAGTAGTCTTCCGTAGACCACATCAGCAGCAGATTGCCCTCGAATATAGAACATAACCGGTAAAACCCCCACCCTCTACACCTTAATCGAACAGATTCAAATGTCCGATTACCATTGGTTAATGTGGAAAATATTTTAGGTTGAACAAGTAATGGAGAAAAAGGTTTGAAACTATGTTTAAAGAGTGCTGGATGTCGAAAAGTGCTCTGATGATCAAAAATGGATAAATATAGTCTTGGGTAATTTGCGCTCCACTTGCAGCAGAAGCTAGTTTCTCACGAATCTCAGTGTCTATGACGCGTATCTCCTGTGCTACGTGTCGTTCAGTGACATAATTTTGCAGATAAAATCAATGGTGCCCTGTCCAGTCACACTACGTGATCGCCTGTGAAAAGCACGAATGACCGCCTTTTGCAGCGCTGACCACAGCTTGACGTCGAGGAAGAAAGTCAGTGAGGCTTTAGAAGGTACCGACGGGGATGTGGATCCATGTCAACTCCAGTGCCGTGAACAGCTGCGCTACGGAAAAATTTGGAAATTTGTGGTAAGGACTATGGGACCAAACTCCTGAGGACATCGGTCCATAGGCTTACGCACTACTTAATCTAACTTGAACTAACTTACGCTAAGGGCAAACACACACACATACACACACACACACACACACACACATTCCCGAGGGAGGACTCGAACTTCCTTCGGGAAGAGCCGCGCCAACCGTGGCAAGGCGGATGAGACCGCGCGGCTACCCCGCGCGGCAGCTGCGCTACGTTTCTCGGATGGCGATCCATGGCACGAACAGCCCGATCGAGGTGATCCCACAGATTCTCGATTGAGCTTAAATCCGGGCAGTTTTTGGCTAGGATAGTACGGTAAACTCACCTTGGAGTTCTTCGCATCACGCACGTACACTGCGAGCTGTGTGACGCGGTGCATTGTCGTGCTGGTAGATGCCATCGTATCGAGGAAGAATAAACTGCATTTAAGGGTGGACATAGACCCCCAAGGATTGATGCATACTTGTACTGATCCATTGTGCCTTCCAGAACGACGAGATCACCCAGGGAATGCACTTCGGTCTGGACTCTTACGACGATTGTAGCAGGGTGTTTGCGTTCAAACGTGTCACGCCGTACGCGCCAACGGCTATATGTCCGAAGGAGCGTAAAACGTGAAAAGGCCACGTGTCACCACTCAGCCGACTTTCAGTTCTGGTACTGGCGTGCACAGTCCACTCTTCGTCACTGATGAACAACAGTCAGCATGGGTACAAGAGCCAGGCATCTGCTTCGGGCGCCCACAACAAAAATCTAATTATAACGGGGTGGACGATTGGCTTTTTAACTTTTATTGATTTTTTTTATATTTTTATTAAGCTACAAACATTCCACTCTCTTTCCCAGTGAGTTAACTAATCTCTCTCCATGTCGTAAACTTTCACTTATGCTACCCTGTTAGCTGTAACCTGATTCACATGTCCTATCGCAAACAAAGGCTGCAGCATACATGCTTGCTGCTTAGTTAAAACCAAATCTACTTTTGATGTCCTGCATCACAACTATTAATTTCTTCCCTGTAAATCACGTACAGCATTTTTCTCTACGCATAATATCTTTTCTAGTACATTATTCGCCCAAATCCCTTACCATTCAGTTACCCGAATCCAGTACCATCGCAATCACCAAGCGGAAATCCCCTTAGCAGCAAGCACATGCAACCCACACACTGTGTTGTCATAAAAAAATGTTTGTGTTCCTCTCATGAGTAAAACAAAGGCTAAAGGGTGATAATTTGATCTTTGCCGACGTTTCGCAAGCAAGGAGAATGTACGTAAGCGCAAAAACTATCGCACAATCAACTTACTAGATCATGTTTTCAAGTAATGAGGGATAGCATAAATGAGGCCCATACGTATTATGAAAGTGGATGTATGGATGTGTGCCGGCCGGGGTGGCCGAACAGTTCTAGGCGTTTCAGTCTGGAACCGCGCGACCGCTACGGTCGCAGGTTCGAATCCTGCCTCGGGCAGGAATGTGTGTGACGTTCTTAGGTTACTTAGGTTTAAGTAGTTCTAAGTTCTAGGAGACTGATGACCTGAGAAGTTAAGTCCCATAGAGCTCAGAGTCATTTGAACCATTTTTGATGTATGGATGTATGTGTATGTATGTTCCACACCTCGTGCTAAACGACTATACCGATTTCAACCTAACTTGGTACACATATACCTTACTGTCAGGTGGCAATTGCTTTGGGAGAAGAACTACCTACCTATCAAAGGAGTGGGGGTAGGGACGAAAAAGGAGAGTATCCCGCGAATCGTTAATTCCCAGATTTTATAATGACAGCTTTTAGCAACTTGTAACAGACTTTACACATAATATAAAACCTTTGCTACATTTTTCCTTCCTGACAACCCCTACAAAATGAAACGAAAAATGTTTATCACTTACTAATTTTCCGCTGTTCATGCAGTCTTAGAAGCATGGCATAATTTATCACTTCTTTACTACTAACTGTATTCACGACACATCTTACAGACAGGATGCACTTATACCACTGAATGCAACTACAAAATTTTATCACTCCATGGCACACATATCAGGAGATATGACGTCATAAACATTAAGCACAAGGCCAGTGCTGCGTGGTACGAGCGTGGATGCACAGCGTGGATGCGCCTGGGTAGCGCCGGGTTTCTCCTCTAGTTAGATAGCTGCGACCACTAAGTAGAAGTAGTGAAGGAATCCTGCTATTCTGGTCACATAATAACGCGTGACTGCTAAAGGAAGGAGGATATGAGAAGCAGACAAGCACAGCCAAAGACAGAAATCTCGGCTGCAAGAAGTCTGTTAATAGTAAACATAGGCCTTAACTTGAGGAAGACATTTCTTAAAATGTTCGTTTGGGGCACATTGTATGAAAGTGTGACAACTGACCGTTGGGAAACTGGAAAATAAAAGGATCATGCGTCTGAGAGGTAGTTTTATAGGAGGACTAACTTACCTCTCGCTCCTTAGCTCGCGTAGACTGTAGGCTCCCAATAGGTTTTCTTTTTTTTTCCATAGGTTTCTAATTGAATTTTTATGTTATTCACAAATTTCAAACACCTTTTAAACTTTTCACGCTAATGAAGGCCACAGAAGCACGGTCTTTTTCAAATTTATTTCTGACCAAAACGCGATTCTGGCAGCTGGTGTCCATGGCCGTTGTTAATCATGCTTTTCGCCTTTAAGACGTGATATTTCCATAGAAACTTCCATCCCTTAACACATATTTCTCCACGTCTAACCGAGAAGTGAAACACATTAAACTTTAAAAGTTCTCTAATGTAACGAAATCTTTTCTTAAAAATTTTCTTCCTCAATTTCACCCCCCTAGGGTTGAACTTCCGGAAAACGTGAATGACGTATTTTCTTTATTTTTGCCGTAGAAGGCAAATACAAATTTTCATAGTTTTAGCTTTGAAAATGCTTTCGTAATGAAACAATTTCATAAAAATTGTCATCCACTATTTCACTCCGTTAGCTGGATGAATTTCCAAAAACACTGAAACACTATTTTTTATTTCTAACTGAGAAGCCAAATACTAATTGTCATAGACATATCTTCAAAAATACGTCATTAGTTCTTTCATAACGATTTATTTACAAAAGAAACTTTCACCCAATATTTCGTCCTCACAAGGGTTAATTTCCAAAAATGCTGAAAGATGTATTTCTTTTTTCTGACCGAAAAACCAGTTTCCCTAGGTCTAACTTCAAAACTGCCTTAATAATGACGTATTTACGAAAAACATTTCGTACCCTATTTCACCTTGTCAGGGTCGGAATATCAAAAAATCCCTTCTTAAACGACGTCTACAGTACAAGATCAATAACATCTTCAATTTTGAAGTTTCTTTCCTTACCAATTTGCACTGGGCGATGATGAATCAGTCAGGACATAGTCTCTTATATATACAGATGTTAATTAGGTTGACTGATTGTAAATGAGGTAGTTCCTCGCAGAATCAGCGAGAAAATGGATATGTGAAAAACTGTAATTAAAAGAAGCGGCAAGAATGGTAGGTCACGAGTTAAGACATGGTAGGTGTAGTGTAGGAAATAGCAGAAGATGAATATTGTAGGGCAAAACACATACTGAAATATATTCCACAAATAATTGAGGATGTGGCAGTAAAAAATATTCTGAGATGTGGCCATTAGGAAACGAAATTGGGCGGGCTACATCAAACCAGTCAGAATACTGAAGACGAAAAAATAAATTAAAAATATAATTTTTTGAAAGTACAGTGTGTTATGCGTCTTATAGACTATAGGTAGAAACCGATTCAAGATGTTAGAGACGCAACTGCCCATTGCACACACACTAGCGTGTGACGTTTCGTACCAGAGCCTTTGTAGCGACAGAGCCAGCTTGCAAACTGCCGCTGAATGCTTTACGGAGCGGTGCCCTCGGCGCTAGCCATGACACCAGTATACAGGGGGGCAGGGTTGCAGAGCATCACACCAGTACACAGGGGGAGTGGGTTGCAGCCACAGCCGGCCGCAGGCGAGCACGCGTGCCCTTTGTGGGCAGCGGCAGGGGATTAGCTGTCCTCCTCCTCCTCCACTTCCCTCCCCCCCACCCCCCACCCCCCTCCCCCACGCCTCACAGCAGCCGGCGTGGCCTGCGTGGGCGACTCGCCCGCGACCTTTCACCCTGCAGTCGCTTCCTGCCATTTGACGTCCCCGCTAATAAGCTCGCCGCCTCGGGCACCCATTCCAAATCAAGCATCCGCTGCAGTGTGCAGCGGCTCAAACAGATGCTACCACGAAAGAAAATGTGTTAATTAAATGCTTGTCCTGGACAAAACGGATTTCAGTCAAAAGCACTCTGCTTGTAGAATTCCTGCTAGATTTTAAACAGAAATTGTATACGAAAGTAAGTCCACATGTGCCCTAAATTAAGAATCACATCCCTCTAAATACAATTTTTTAGTTCCGTGAAACAAGTTAGTAACACAATCTGACTGCAGAGAATTTGTTGAAGTAACCTAGACAGTAAACACTTTCTTCCTTGAACGACTTACATTAGCCATTACAGTAGAAAATTCGATTTAATTGAAACAGAAGCATTCACACCAAAATGTGTAAAGCAATGCGGTTTCTTGTCGTGTGCAGTGAAGTACATTGCATTGGACCCTATCAAAGACACACGACCTCGAATAAGCACAATTTCCAGAGAACAAAGTAAAGTGTATCTGCCAGCTGTATCAATACCAGCACCTACTCTAGTGCTGTGAAGCAGCCAAGGGAATTCGGAGTAAAATTCGTAGTGACTACTACTCTTGTTGATATTAACTGCAGTAAGATATCCCTAAGGATTTTACCAACAGCTGAATGCAAATACTAAGTTTCATATCAAGTTATCGTACTCCGACTGCTGAGTACAAGTGAGCATAATTCGTCTAAACAGGAAAACAACTGGCAAGGAGAACTGATTTGTAAGAATACTTCATGGTAAATCCATGTAACTGACTACTCTCAGAACGTAATTCAACCACAATAGTATTTGTAATACTGTATAAGTGCTAAGGCAACACGCGACAAACAGATTTCCAATACATAAGAAAATCTAACGAAGTGTAATTCTTATAATATGCAAATTATTAACAAAGCTGCATTAATAGTGGATATGCCACAACTGACTACTCTACCATTTGGATAATTAATAGCAAACAGATTCTTCACTGAGGCTCGAAATATAGCTAGAAGAAATACATAAAAACGAATCTCCATACAGTGAGTAATGAGTATAAGTGCCAATATTTCTATTGATGACTGAGGATAGTATACCGAACAACATTACATGAGTATCTACATCATTCGCAGACTTAATAGTCTGTTCAAGAATTACAAGAGATGAAGGTATACTTGGAAAACGCCGAAAGTTACCGAAATGTCCCAGACAGAGATTCCGAAATCGGATATTGGATTGTAAGCGTACCGAGAAGCAGATATAGACACACATCACAATTTATTAGTGATAAAGACTAGATTGCAGCTCAAGAGACTAGTCAGAAAGAATCAATGTGCAAAGAAGTGAGATACGGAAGTACTAAGCAATGAAGGGATAACCTTAAAGATATTTGAGGCTTTAGATGTTGCGAAAAGGAATGGTTCACCAGTCAGTTCAGTTGAAGAGAAATGGAATCTGTAAAAAGGGCGAACAGAACACGAAAGTTTGAAAGAAAAAACATAGGTACAGAGAAGGTAACTGCTAGGAGGTCATTAGTAAAAGGAAGAAACACTTTAGTTGATCGATGAAAAAAGGAAGTACAAAAATGTTCAGACAAAGTCACTTAGGAATGAAATAAATAGGAAGTGCAAGGAAGCTAAGGTGAAATGGCTGCATGAAAAATGTGAAGAAACCGAAAAATAAATTATTGTAGGAAGGACTGACTGATCGTATAGAAAAGTAAAAACAACCTTCGGTGAACTTAAAATCCAGAGTGGTAATATTAAAGAGTGCATTAGGAAATGCAGAGAAGAGAGCGGATAGGTGGAAGTAGTACATTTTAGGCCCTTATGAGGGAGAAAACGTATCTGATGGCGTGATGTAAGAAGAAACAGCTGTCGACGGGGAAGAGATAGGGAATCCAGTATTACAATCAGAATTTAAAATAGCTATGAAAGACTTAAGATCAAATAAGGCTGAACGAATAGGTAATATTCCATCAGACTTTTTAAAATCATTGGAAGAAGTGGTAAAAGAAACGAATGAATGAATGAATGAAAGAATGAGCGAGTGAGTCTGGCGATATACCATCTGACTTTCGGCAAAACGTCGTCCACACAATTTAAAAGATTGCAAGAGACGACAAGAGCGAGAATTACCGTACAATCAGCTTAGCTCATACATCGAAGTTCCAGACAAGAATAATATAAGGATGAATGGAAAAGAAAATTAGGAAATTGAGAATGCGTTAGATGACGATCAGTTTGGCATTAGGAAATGGAAAGACCCAGAGTGACAATTCTGACGTTACGTTCGATAACGGAAGCAATTACGAAGAAAAATCAAAACACGTTTATAGGAATTTTCGACCTGGATAAAGCGTTCAAAAAGGCCAAATGGCGCAAGTGTTCGAAATTGTAAACTACAGAGAATGACAGGATAATATACAGTATCTACAAGAGCCATGAGTGTAAGACGGAGAAGTATTTTTTCAACCTTTCTGCTGTTCTATCTATACATCGAAAAGCAATGACGGAAATATAAGGAAGGTTCAAGAGTGGAATTAAAATTTAGAGTGAAAGGATATCAGTGGTAAGGTTCACTGATGTCATTTCTATTCTCAGTCACAGTGAAGAAGAATTACAGGATTTGTTGAATGGAATGAACAGACTAATGAGTACAGAATATGGACTGAGACTAAACCAAATAAAGGCGAAAGTAATGAAAAGTGGCAGAAACGAGAACAGCGACAAACATAACATCAGAAATGGTGGTCACGAAGTAAATGAAGTTTAGGGATTCTGCTACCTAGGCCACAAAATAAATCATGACAGTCGGAGCGAGGAGGACGTAACAAGCAAACCAGAACTGCCAAAAAGAGCATTCCTGCCTAAGAGAAGTCTACTAGTATCAAACATAGACCTTAATTTTAGGAAGAAATTAATGAGAAGGTACGTTTGATGCACAGCATTGTACGGTAATGTAATATTGACTGTAGAAAAACAGGAACAGAAGAGACTCGAAGCATCTGAGATGTGGTGCTATGGAAGAATTTTGAAAAATACGTGGACTGGTAAGGAATGAGGAGGTTCTCCGCAGAATCTCCGAGGAATGGAATATACGGAAAACACTGATAAGAAGAAGAGACAGGATGGTAAGACATCAGGGAAAACTTCCATGATGCTAGAGGGCGTTGTAGAGGGTACAAAATATTGGAGAAAGCAGAGATTGGAATACATCCAGCAAATAATTGAGCACACAGGTTACAACTGCTGCTCTGAGACGAAGAGGTTGGCAAAGGAAAGGAAATCTGGCGGGTCACATCAAACCTGTCTGAAGACTGTTAACTCAAAAAATCAAGATCAACAAAGTAACGGTAGACTGCAGAAAAATGGATTGCCCCCAAGGAAGCTTGCTGGCTCCATTACTGTTCGATATTTACACTTATAACCAACCATTGCCCTACAACACAAGTTGTTTTATCCATGCAGAGGACCTTGCACTAGCTTGGCGGGGTGCAACCTTCTAAGAGGTAGAACTCACATTTGACAGCACTCTAAAGAATCTTGGCACTTACTCAAGGGTAACGATCTAAAGCCAAATCCATCAAAATTCCAACTTTGTGCTTCCTATGTCTGGAATAAACAGGCTTTAACGAAATTAATGTCTCCTGGAACAGGAACGCTTTTGGAACACTGTTTCATGTGAAAATATCTGTGGGACACGGATCCCTTCCCCACAGTATACACTGCTCCAGCATCAAGTATAATGTAAGTGCCAGAAACAACATTTTGAGGAAGTTATGTGGTACAAAATGGGGTACGAAACCTCAAGTTCTCAGAACCACAGATTGGTCTCTTAGCTCCCTTGGCGGAGAATGTGCACCCTCTGATGGAGCTTCACGTCAGAGGAGACAAAGTCCGAGAGTGGCAAAGAACAAACAGTGAGCCATATGTGCCAGTGCTCTCTCTGCTCATTTTCAAGCTCACAACTAGATCTACTACTTGCCAGTAACCGGAACTAAGTCTTGAAGAATGATTATCTGAATGTAGATTCGGTCATTTCATTTGTCTTGTTAATCTTGTTTCGTAATCTATGTACACATAATATGATTGTTATGTAATCACGTACACATTTAGTTGTATATATTTATCATGCTTTTGCCATGAAAAAATAAAAAATTAGAAGAATTCTGCTATTTGGGGTCTAGGTTACCCAAAGAGGAAAAGATCATCACCAGGCGAGAAAGCTTTTCTCTTCATGCAATATCCTCTTGTATCAAATATTGACCTACGTCGAGGAAATGATTTTGAAACTGTATGTTTGGAACTTGCAACTGTACTAAAGTTAACTGTGGGCCATGAGAAAGTTAAATAATAATAACTGTGCCAAAAGTGAATTTGATCCGGCTAAATAAGTACGAAATGAGCCCACTAAAAAGAATAGGGATAGAAATAAGAGTATAGAAAACATTTGACAAATGAAGGGATAGTGTAGTGCCACAATCTACAGAAATTAGTACTGGGAATAGCAGTTCCGGGGGGAGAAGTCTAGAGGCAGAGAACAGAATTGATTCGAATATACATAACAGATTATTTATCGATTATGTTTGCTGTATAATTTGCAGATGTGTGGCGTTACCTTGCCACATTTGATGCCTATCTAGTACACAGTCTGAAACATGAAACTGTATATTTTTGTATGTATGCTCATAAAATATTCCAGGTCGCATTGTCTTCCAATTTTGTTTGTAACAATTTCGCTGGTTACGTCAGTTATTGAATAAAGTATATTTTACGCAATATTACAGACACCAGAGAAAATCCGCTGGATTTCGGCACCGGTGAAATATGTACTTGTCAAACATCAACGTCTGCGTTCCTGGTTCAAATGTGAATTTTGTGATTTGCTTTAGGTCCAACTTCATATATTGTAATCAACTGCGAGATCGCGTTGGCTCTAGAACATGTCGGGTTTTTTTTCTTCTGCAGTTATCTCAAACAGAGCAATTACAAAAATTGACTGCAATCAGATACGTTGTTTGGCGCCGACACAACGCATTTCGAGTACCAGTTCCAATCAGCTGTATTAAAACACTGTCACGGCCGCATCACGCCACGTCACAAATCTGATGGAACGCTGCGGGCCTGATGCGGAAAAAAGGGAAATCTTCTCTGTCGTGCCGAAATAAACAGACAAATTTTTCAGTAGCTGTGGTGTTACAGTATTTAGAGGCGCATACACCCAGTGCTCTATGTGGACACTGTCTGTGAAATGCGTTTCGAATGGAGTTAATAGTAAAGAAGTAATAAACTAAAACATCATTCATGATTCTGCAGTTTTGCAGGCATCTCAGTGTTTATGACGTCATATCTCCTTAACTGTGTGTCGTAGAATGATACACTTTTAAAGGTACATTCAGTGGTAAATGTGCATGTTGTGTGCAACATGTTCTGGAAATAGACGTAATAAATTAAAAGGTCGTTGTTGGTGTGGCAGTTTTACTGCAGGAACTGCGAAAATGTAGTAAGCGATAAACTTTTTTCCTTTCTCCATTTTGTGAGTGTTGTCAGCGAGAGAAAGTCTCGTAAAGCTTTGAAATCATGTGCAAAGTTGACTGCAAATCAGTAAGTGTTCTCTTTGTCATATCATGGACGAATATAGTCTGGTTTTCTGTGAGTCGTGAGCTTAGATTCTTTTTCACCTCCCCCCCCCCCCCCCCCCGCCAGTTTGATAGGTTGTTCTCAGTATACAGCGTGTGACACGTGTATTGTAATTGTCAACTGTCGAAGCTGCATTGGTAAAGTACCGGAACTTCAAGCGCTGATAGAAAGCACCGAAGCTGAAATCGTTATAGGAACAGAAAGCTGGCTGAAGCCAGAGATAAATTCTGCCGAAATTTTTACAAAGGTACAGACGGTGCTTAGAAAGGATAGATTGCATGCAACCGGTGGTGGGGTGTTCGTCGCTGTTAGTAGTAGTTTATCCTGTAGTGAAGTAGAAGTGGATAGTTCCTGTGAATTATTATGGGTGGAGGTTACACTCAACAACCGAGCTAGGTTCATAATTGGCTCCCTTTACCGACCTCCCGACTCAGCAGCATTAGTGGCAGAACAACTGAGAGAAAATTTGTAATACATTTCACATAAATTTTCTCAGCATGTTATAGTCTTAGGTGGAGATTTCAATTTACCAGATATAGACTGGGACACTCAAATGTTTAGGACGGGTGGTAGGGACAGAGCATCGAGTGACATTATACTGAGTGCACTATCCGAAAATTACCTCGAGCAATTAAACAGAGAACCGACTCGTGGAGATAACATCTTGGACCTACTGATAACAAACAGACCCGAACTTTTCGACTCTGTATGTGCAGAACAGGAAATCAGTGATCATAAGGCCGTTTCAGCATCCCTGAATATGGAAGTTAATAGGAATACAAAAAAAGGGAGGAAGGTTTATCTGTTTAGGAAGAGTAATAGAAGGCAGATTTCAGACTACCTAACAGATCAAAACGAAAATTTCTGTTCCGACACTGACAATGTTGAGTGTTTATGGAAAAAGTTCAAGGCAATCGCAAACTGCGTTTTAGACAGGTACGTGCCGAGTAAAACTGTGAGGGACGGGAAAAACCCACCGTGGTACAACAACAAAGTTAGGAAACTACTGCGAAAGCAAAGAGGGCTTCACTCCAAGTTTAAACGCAGCCAAAACCTCTCAGACAAACAGAAGCTAAACGATGTCAAAGTTAGCATAAGGAGGGCTATGCGTGAAGCGTTCAGTGAATTCGAAAGTAAAATTCTATGTACCGACTTGACAGAAAATCCTAGGAAGTTCTGGTCTTACGTTAAATCAGTAAGTGGCTCGAAACAGCATATCCAGACACTCCGGGATGGTGATGGCATTGAAATAGAGGATGACACGCGTAAAGCTGAAATACTAAACACCTTTTTCCAAAGCTGTTTCACTGAGGAAGACCGCACTGCAGTTCCTTCTCTAAACCCTCGCACAAACGAAAAAATGGCTGTCATCGAAATAAGTGTCCAAGGAATAGAAAATCAACTGGAATCACTCAACAGAGGAAAGTCCACTGGACCTGACGGGATACCAATTCGACTCTACACAGAGTACGCGAAAGAACATGCCCCCCTTCTAACAGCCGTGTACCGCAAGTCTCTAGAGGAACGGAGAGTTCCAAATGATTGGAAAAGAGCACAGGTAGTCCCAGTCTTCAAGAAGGGTCGTCGAGCAGATGCGCAAAACTATAGACCTATATCTCTGACGTCGATCTGTTGTAGAATTTTAGAACATGTTTTTTGCTCGAGTATCATGTCGTTTTGGGAAACCCAGAATCTACTCTGTAGGAATCAACATGGATTCCGTAAACAGCGATCGTGTGAGACCCAACTCGATTTATTTGTTCACGAGACCCAGAAAATATTAGATACCGGCTCCCAGGTAGATGCTATTTTTCTTGACTTCCGGAAGGCGTTCGATACAGTTCCGCACTGTCGCCTGATAAACAAAGTAAGAGCCTACGGAATATCAGACCAGCTGTGTGGCTGGATTGAAGAGTTTTTAGCAAACAGAACACAGCATGTTGTTCTCAATGGAGAGACATCTACTGACGTTAAAGTAACCTCTGGCGTGCCACAGGGGAGTGTTATGGGACCATTGCTTTTCACAATATATATAAATGACCTAGTAGATAGTGTCGGAAGTTCCATGCGGCTTTTCGCGGATGATGCTGTAGTATACAGAGAAGTTGCAGCGTTAGAAAATTGTAGCGAAATGCAGGAAGATCTGCAGCGGATAGGCACTTGGTGCAGGGAGTGGCAACTGTCCCTTAACATAGACAAATGTAATGTATTGCAAATACATAGAAAGAAGAATCCTTTATTGTATGATTATATGATAGCGGAACAAACACTGGTAGCAGTTACTTCTGTAAAATATCTGGGAGAATGCGTGCGGAACGATTTGAAGTGGGATGATCATATAAAATTAATTGTTGGTAAGGCGGGTACCAGGTTGAGATTCATTGGGAGAGTGCTTAGAAAATGTATTCCATCAACAAAGGAGGTGGCTTACAAAACGCTCGTTCGACCTATACTTGAGTATTGCTCATCAGTGTGGGATCGGTACCAGATCGGGTTGACGGAGGAGATAGAGAAGATCCAAAGAAGAGCGGCGCGTTTCGTCACAGGGTTATTTGGTAACCGTGATAGCGTTACGCAGATGTTTAATACATTCAAGTGGCAGACTCTGCAAGAGAGGCGCTCTGCATCGCGGTGTAGCTTGCTCGCCAGGTTTCGAGAGGGTGCGTTTCTGGATGAGGTATCGAATATATTGCTTCCCCCTACTTATACCACCCGAGGTGATCACGAATGTAAAATTAGAGAGATTAGAGCGCGCACGGAGGCTTTCAGACAGTCGTTCTTCCCGCGAACCATACGCGACTGGAACAGGAAAGGGAGGTAATGATAGTGGCACGTAAAGTGCCCTCCGCCACACACCGTTGGGTGGCTTGCGGAGTATAAATGTAGATGTAGATGTAGAACTCTGCCTGAAATCCATCCAGTCATTTAGGACGAAATGTGGAATATGCATGCATATATACATGTTGTTGTTTCTTCAGTCGTGAGACTGGTTTGATGCAGCTCTCCATGCTACTCTATCTGTGCATATTTTACATATGTTTGATATTACGTCAGTCGTTAGGGGGCGATCTGAAAACCATATAAGTCTTGAAGAATCAAGTTTGCGTAGATACCCAGCAATTCTTTTTATTGGTGTGACCGGTTTTGACAGTTCTATGCTGTCATCATCGGATCCGATCTTGGCAAACTTGATTCTTCAAGACGAGTACATACATTTTTATAATACGTATGTATATCAATACATCTGATAGCTCCTGACATTCTTTTGCTTCATTATGAAGTAAGAAACTGAAAGAAGCATTTTAAAGCTTTCTCAGGTAGCCTTCTCATTGCCATGTAACGTTACAGACAACTGCTTGTCATATAAGACTCTCGTATTTGTGGGACAGTGAAGATACTACCTTTGATTTTAGATTCAATCAGTCATGAGAATTTTTCCATTAAATCCATACAGACCTAAACACTATGGTTAATTTTCAACACCACATTTTTTATGAGACCTAATGTTTGAGTAAAGACTGAGTTACTCCTTTGTGGGTCAACTAGTGGCCCATTTAAAGCATTTTTCTCACCTAGCTGTTGTGAATTTCTTCCAGACCAGACATATTTCGTACAGAGACGTGCACGAATCCTACTATAGCCCTTCTGTACTATTCACATATGAAAGATCAATATGTAATCGGAACGTCATTGTATACCTAGCAGAAGTGCAACAACCTCAAGGTCACCACAAATCGGCCAAAAAATTTCACTGTACTCGATATTTCAAGTACAGTGTCACAGTGTCATAATTTATATTTTCGTAGGACTCTTCCATATGAACAATACACCCAATTTCGACTGAAGTAAGTTCATTACCCACATGGAAATGTACGTACGCTGACATTAATTTTTTTCTATTTTCGTTTATAGTTTAAAACATTTGTAAAACAATACACACAATGAAGTATCAATTTTCTTTGTGGTATTCGTCTTCAACTCAATGCAGTTAATAAGAGTCGCATCACTTTCAATGAAAAACTCGTGCTTCTAATAGCTTATTGAAGCACGTCACAGCGAAAGACTCGGAGAACAGGGAATTGATAAGAATTAGTTAATTTCATGAAATTTAGAGTACAGAGCCGCGTGATATTATTTATGCCTGTGGTCAGTCACAGATTCTGATAGAGAACTTGCTACAAGTCCCAGTAATTTTATCAGCGAGAGTTTATTCATCCACACTTGATAAGTAGCTTGACGTTCGTGATATCAGTTTAGAAACAGTAGACTGCTCAAGGAAAAACAACGTTGACATGGATTCAAAAACATGATTGCCGTCTATTATCTTAGAGTTCAATTCTTGTGTTTTTCACTTCTTTCAGTGCCGGAGCTAGCTCTGATTCACATGTTCTTACTGTACTCCAGCGTTGTAACTGGAAAGGTAGTTTTATGTTGTCACATTGTAATCCCTGTTAGGACCTCCTTTAAAGTAAGAAAGAGTTGAGGTTTTAGGTCCCATCTACAGCAATGTCATTGAGAGACGATGCAAAATCTGGGACTGGAGAAGGACAGGCATGTGAACTGGCCACGACCTTACTGGCCACGACCTTTTCAAGGCAACTAGCCCAGCATTTTCCTCAAACGGATTAAGCATACCATGGAATCACCTGTCAGAGCGGCTTTGAGGGATTGTGAACAGTCTTCCCCCTGACACCCCATTTATTATTCTGTCAAATGTATACAAATGTAACAGAAGCGAAAATACATTACAATTATCGCAGTCGTTGACACGACCAAGATTTTTTTTCAAAGAATTGTTATGTGGTACCTTGCAAATGGAATTATCGTAAAAATACATTATAATCAGTTTATATAGCAAATAGTATAAAAGTAAAAATTAATGTAGCGCATGAACTAGAGTCGGAAAATGGAGCATAAAAAATCTTTAATGAGCACATATTGATGAAAACTTGAACAGGAAGGTAGATATTAGCCTTTGATGTTCGTGTAATTGATAGTTTTGGAAACAAACAAATCAAAATCTTAAAATGTTTTATGTACTTCCAGTAATTAATTTCTTCTGACATAATTTTTGGAGTAAGTTTATTACTTACCGAGAAAGTAATGATTTCACAAAATCCAGCAATGGCAATAAAACGCGGCGCAGTCATCGTGGGACACCTCGCCTATTAGTTAGACATTTTTAATGTTCCCTCACTGTATGTGTATTGGCTAAAGAAGTTCATCATAAATAATCCATCACCATTTGAGAACAATAGTGAAGTCCACAGCTACATCACTAGAGACAAAAATTGGTCTGTATTATTCATTACTAAGTACGTGAATAGCTCAGAAGGGATATCAATATGCATCCGTAAAAAACGTTACTCATTTATCCAGTAAGATAAAATGCCTGACGCACAAAATCAAGTTTAAATACAGCCAAAAACTATTTCTTCTTACAGACTATTTTTACTTTGTAGCCGAATGTTTATTATATATATATATATATATATATATATATATATATATATATATATATATATATAGGACTTTCGTCATGAGCTTATTAAGTTCATTACGAAAGTCCTACATATATGTATAATGACTTTTAAACACTGTTAAAGCAAATACATTCTTTATTCTCTATCATAATCTTTCATTTGCTAACTATGCCTGTGAGTAGTTAGTGCCTTCAGTAGTTAGAATATTTTATTTTGCTGGCTATATTGGCGCTCGCTGTATTGCAGTAGTTCGAGTAACGAAGATTGTTGTAAGGTAAGTGATTCATGAAAGGTATAGGTTACTGTTAGTCACGGCCATTCTTTTGTAGGGATTATTGAAAGTCGGACTGCATTGCGCTAAAAATATTGTGTGTCAGTTTAGTGATGATCAGAATAAGAGAAATATATATATATATATATATATATATATATATATATATATATCGTTTTACTGACGGATACACGTCCAGATCGTCCACTCTCAAAACTCCGCCATCTCTCTCCCCACACCAACACTGCTGGCGGCTCACCTCCAACTGCGCAATGCTACGCGCTGTTCACATCCAACTGCTCAACACTACAATAGCAGATATTCCAACAATGCAAATCAGCCACAGACTGCACACAACAGTCAGTGAGTTTCATACAGAGCGCTACGTGGCATTACCAACATAACAACCTAAACAGCCTACTTACACAACTGATTCGTCACGTTACTTTTAGAGTCATCTCAGACGAATCACCCTCGATATGGGAAAACCAGCGTTCTGTATACGGGTCGGATTCTGTCCATCGTCACGTCTCTTCCCCTGCCGCCCAACGTTCAAACTGTTTCTCTGCAGATGTATACTGATAAGTTCGTCACTGGCTGATTGGACTCCGAAACCCGTTCGTCGGGACCGTAACGTCAGAACGTAAGCTCATATCATTACCGCGGCACAGCAGCGGGACGGACGCCGTCGCTTTTGATCAGTGTCCCGCGCGTACAGAAGCTCCCCGTGAAGATACGGCGCGGTGAGGCGAGGCTCCGCCATTAAGGGCGGCCCCTGGTGTCCGCCAGCTGCGGCGGAAAGCGGCCGCCTCACTGCGGGGGCGGAGGCGAGCGGCGCGCCAGCCGTGTCGTCATTACGGCGGCCGGCCGCCCGCGCCGTTCACCGCCGCCTCCTCAAAGGCTGGCGGCAAGGCAGCGCCAGGTATTGCCGATAATGGGCTTCCGCTGCTACAGCCTCATCACGGACGTCGCCGCCTCCTCAAAAGCGCGGCACGGCGCAGCGCGAGCAGCGCAGAACCGCTCACAGTGCGAGTCCCCGTGGGACGCGCTGCGAATGCCACGGCACACCGCAGGTGGGAGCACAACGAAGCTCTTAATTCAGTTAGTCTCCACTTCCGTGTCTAATTAGTTTAACAGCCTTTTCTGCTCCAGACTGAGAACCTCGGTGCTTACATGGGAGTGGACTACTTGGAAAGTAAGTTAGCACTACATGTCGGGGAGCCAAAGTGGGTGACTGTGTGCCTTTCTCATCTTGTGCTACTTCAGAAATTACGTACGTGACCAAACTGAGTACCTACGACATGAAATTCGCAATGCCTGTCTCATTCTGAATATGATGCATCTTATTCAGAGTAAGAGAGGTACTGCAATGTCGTATTTATCCAGTAACACCGAACAAGAGACTTTCAAGAAATCTCACCAGTGCGGGAATATACATTATTGATATACGTATACACGTCGTAGAAGCACTATTGACGACATATGGAATTTTGGGTCTGACCGTGAGTTGTGCATGGAAAGTCAAAAGGTAAGTGGGAAATTCGCGTTCGATTCCCGGACCGGCTCAAATTATCTTTGACATTCCATTCTAGAGCTGATGTTTATCCATATTCGAAATTGCGACTACATTAACGTAAATGAGTACCTAGTTACTAAACGAACTATCAGTTTAGTAAGGCACAGCTGCAAAATACTAACGCGAATTCTTTTCAGGCGAATGGAAAAGACTGGTAAAAGCTGACCTCGAGGAAGATCAGTTTGGATTCCGTAGAAATGTTGGAACACGTGAGGCAATACGGACCTTTCGACTTATCTTAAAAGAAAGATTAAGGAAAGGCAAACCTAAGCTTCTAGCGTTTGTAGACTTAGAGAAAGCTTTTGACAATGTTGTTTGGAATACTCTCTTTCAAATTCTGAAGGTGGCAGGGTAAAATACAGAGAGCGAAAGGCTATTTACAATTTGTACAGAAATCAGATGGCAGTTATAAGACCGAGCGAGGTGGCGCAGTGGTTAGCACACTGGACTCGCATTCGGGAGGACGACGGTTCAATCCCGTCTCCGGCCATCCTGATTTAGGTTTTCCGTGATTTCCCTAAATCGCTTCAGGCAAATGCCGGGATGGTTCCTCTGAAAGGGCACGGCCGATTTCCTTCCCCATCCTTCCCTCATCCGAGCTTGCGCTTCGTCTCTAATGACCTCGTTGTCGACGGGACGTTAAACACTAATCTCCTCCTCCTCCGCAGTTATAAGAGTCGAGGGGTATGAAAGGGAAGCAGTGGTTGGGAAGGGAGTGAGACAGGGTTGTAGCCTATCCCCGACGTTATTCAATCTGTATATTGACCAAGCAATAAAGGAAACAAAGAAAAGTTCGGAGTAGGCATTAAAATCTATGGAGAAGAAATAAAAAGTTTGAGGTTCCCCGGTGACATTGTAATTCTGTCAGAGACAGCAAAGGACTTGGAAGAGCAGTTCAACGGAATGGACAGTGTCTTGAAAGAAGGGTTTAAGATGAGGATAATGGAATGTAGTCGAATTAAGTCGGGTGATGCTGAGGGAATTAGATTAGGAAATGAGACAAAGTAGTAAAGGAGTTTTGCTATTTGGGGAGCAAAATAACTGATGATGGCCGAAGTAGAGAGGATATAAAATGTAGACTGGCAATGGCAAGGAATGCGTTTCTGAAGAAGAGAAATTTGTTAACATCGAGTAGAGATTTAAATGTCAGGAAGTCGTTTCTGAAAGTATTTGTATGGAGTGTAGCCATGTATGGAAGTGAAACGTGGACCATAAATAGCTTAGACAAGAAGAGAATAGGAGCTTTCGAAATGTGGTGCTACAGAAGAATGCTGAAGATTAGATGGGTAGATCACATAATGAGGAGATATTGAATAGAATTGGGGAGAAGAGGAGCTTGTGGCACAACTTGACTAGAAGAAGGGATCGGTTGGTAGGACATGTTCTGAGACATCGAGAATCACCAATTTAGTATTGGAGGGCAGCGTGGAGAGTAAAAATCGTAGAGGGAGACCAAGAGATGAATACACTAATCAGATTCAGAAGGATGTCGGCTGCAGTAGGTATTGGGAGATGAAGAAGCTTGCACAGGATAGAGTAGCATGGAGAGCTGCATCAAACCAGTGTCAGGACTGAAGAACACAACAACAGTTACTAAAGCCGTCGGAACACCGGACGAGACAGCTTGAAGGCCTCCTACTCACCTTTATTTGCCTTTTTATTAAAGTAGGCTTGGTTTGCGGAACTTAACGTCTTTACAGGTGTAACACCCCAAGAAACCCGAAAACCCAAATAAGAATGTCGTAATACAGGGTGATTCAAAAATAATACCACAACTTTAAAAATGTGTATTTAATGAAAGAAACATAATATAACCTTCTGTTATACATCATTACAAAGAGTATTTAAAAAGGTTTTTTTTTCACTCAAAAACAAGTTCAGAGATGTTCAATATGGCCCCCTCCAGACACACGAGCAATATCAACCCGATACTCCAACTCGTTCCACACTCTCTGTAGCATATCAGGCGTAACAGTTTGGATAGCTGCTGTTATTTCTCGTTTCAAATCATCAATGGTGGCTGGGAGAGGTGGTCGAAACACCATATCCTTAACATACCCCCATAAGAAAAAATCGCAGGGGGTAAGATCAGGGCTTCTTGGAGGCCAGTGATGAAGTGCTCTGTCACGGGCTGCCTGGCGGCCGATCCATCGCCTCGGGTAGTTGACGTTCAGGATTCATAACCAACCTTTTTCGTAGGACTCTCCATAAAGTTGATTGTGGAATTTGCAGCTCTCTGCTAGCTCTGCGAGTCGATTTTCCTGGGCTGCGAACAAATGCTTGCTGGATGCGTGCTACATTTTCATCACTCGTTCTCGGCCGTCCAGAACTTTTCCCTTTGCACAAACACCCATTCTCTGTAAACTGTTTATACCAACGTTTAATACACCACCTATCAGGAGGTTTAACACCATACTTCGTTCGAAATGCACGCTGAACAACTGTCGTCGATTCACTTCTGCCGTACTCAATAACACAAAAAGCTTTCTGTTGAGCGGTCGCCATCTTAGCATCAACTGATGCTGACGCCTAGTCAACAGCGCCTCAAACGAACAAATGTACAACTAAATGAAACTTTATAGCTCCCTTAATTCGCCGTCAGATAGTGCTTAGCTCTGCCTTTTGTCGTTGCAGAGTTTTAAATTCCTAAAGTTGTGATATTCTTTTTGAATCACCCTGTAATTTAAAGTAGGGAACAGTGTTATCCTGACAGGTACGACAACTTTGACAATAATATAACAGCTTAAAGTTTTGATGAACACCAATTTCAATAATTATTGAGTATGTCATGATATAAAGGTGGAAGGAAAATGAGGTTGTTTTTAATTAGCTATCAAACATCTCAGTAGTAACTGCAAATCAGTACGATGAAAGTTAAGTCGAAAGTAATATGTCAGTCGAAGATAACATTTATTGTGAAAGAGAATTGTAAACGCGGCGAAAAGGAAATTCAGTGCGTCTACAATGCTCGATCGTGGAAAAGTTAGTCCCTTGCTAGTTTGCTTGCTATCATGTCGAGAGAGAGCACCGTTTGTTATAGTACTACAAACGGAACGCTACGAAATTGTTTTTTTTTTTTTTTTTTAAAGTAATATTGTGTGATAGAGATGCGCGGACTTTGTTCTCAGTTATTCTGACTTGAGACCTTCAACTGAAGTGATATTCTGATAGTGTACGACGAGTTAATGAACTCTAATTATTGGAGATATTATTGTTGGACTCAGCCTTCATCAAAGTGAACAGTTACACGAAGAATGGACATAGTATCGAAGACTGCAATACGTGATCAGCCTTGAGTAGGAAACATAAATACGACCGCACAAAGATAATACAAATACGCCGATTGTAAAAGTTATAATTGTCACGATCACCGAATTGAAAAGGATCGTAATTGATCTGACCCATCGGTGTGCGTGTGGTGTGGTGATTATAAACTAGCTACTAAGAAGGAACAATAAAATTGTTCGTCAGTAATGGAAATCTCACGTGTTGGCTCCATCATTAATTGAACTGTGTGATAGTTGATGACCAAAATTAATTAACTGTGAACCCTTTAATTGAAAGAGTGACTTGATGAACACTGGGCATTGAAAGGAGTGTTTTGCCGGAATAATATCACGACGCACGAGAGCAAGATAGCTTATAGATTATCTTTGGATTTGAGTAGTGAACAATTCTGCCTAACAACAACTACTGATACTTAAACGCAAATGAATTTTTCCTCGCTTCAGTGGTGTGAAACGACGCCGGTGATGAATGATTCACTCAATACTGCAATAACTAACTAACCAGGCATAGCAAATCATCATAAAACCATAACAGACAATTAAAATCAGCAGTTCGCATCGCTGAGAAGACTCTGCGGACTCGCAAACGGGCTTTCATACATTACGCGAGGAACAAATTTCTTTAGGGATTTTCAGGTGCTGTTCCACGTTACCCGACGGGGACAGACAACCATCACTGCGCGTCACGTCTCCCTCCATTCCACCGACCGAGCTGTAGCAGTAGCGGCTCAACATCAACAGCGACAAATGGTTCAAATGGCTCTGAGCACTATGGGACTCAACATCTGAGGCCATCAGTCCCCGAGAACTTAGAACTAATTAAACCTAACTAACCTAAGGACATCACACACATCCATGCCCGAGGCAGGATTCGAACCTGCGACCATAGCGGCTGCGTGGTTCCAGACTGAAGCGCCTATAACCGCTCGGCCACACCGGCCGGCTCAACAGCGACAACAAAAGGGTAGAGGAGACGTCACACAGGTCATTGCCAGCTTGTGGTATAATCCTGGCTCTATCCTGGCGCTACCTTCCTAGATTCAGTAGCACGTTAAATAAAGTAAGGAAACAGCCAGAAATAATAAAATTCATATTAGCGTAACAGGTAATGCAAGGGACGGTTCCGGTAACCCAGGAAGTTAGCCATCTAAAACACACACTCTGACACGAACTAAATTTTTTTGTGTCATTATGGATTATGATCATTACAATTTTTACATTCAATACATGGATAGTTAAATGGTGGGGACTGTGATCCAAATTATCACACGTAATACGGGAGCTACTTTCCTTTGGCAAAATTATTTATTACAGCTTTAGTGTAAATGAAACCAAGGAGATGTGTGCATTAACAATATTCTTGCCCTGATAGCGCTTACCTCCTAACCCAATGGTCTCTTGGATACGATATGCATGTGGATATTCGTGGCATCTACGTTGCTATACTATAGTCCCATCCACGAACGATGGCTGTTCTCGCATGTCGAGGCACGGACGGGGACTGCATTGCTGACGATTTTAAATGACAGTTGCTGTAAGCGCCTGCGCGTATTTTCCGCTTGAAGAGAGCCTGTATCCTGGAAATTATGTCTCTCGCATGCTTATGTAGAATTTATCGCTTACGCCCACAATCAGCGTTGACAGTTCGCAACAAATGGAATCGAAATTCACTAAACAACTCACTACTATCACGTTTAATGCTCACATTAGCAACGGCATTCACAGCAGAGCGCTCACTACTGAAAGCTCGTTGTCTGTCGCAGAATGCGTGACGTAGGTGCGCTGAACAAGTCTAAACTCGACCGCCATCGTTCGTGAATCCAGCTATGGGAGACAAATCTCTATCAAAAACGGATGCCAATGGGCAATTCAAACACGAATATCTAGTCCCCCGTTAACCTACGAGACTGGCCATGCAGCGCTAATGAGAATGAAATTTATTGGGGCGGGAAATCAGAATTCTGTTCCCATAAACACAAAGTAAATTGGACGGGAACAGCGGCAAGCAGACATGAACAGTAACAAAGTCATTATACACAAAAACACTCTACTGATTGCTTCTCACGGTGGTACCTAGTCTGCTTTTCAACAAGAGAGTGTAACATCTCGCAGTTTTACGCGGTTATCGCCAGTTTGGTAAATGGCAGTCATTCGTATCATCATTACTCACCGTTTTAATGGCACGCTCTTGGATTATAGCAAAATCATCACTCGCAAATGCCTCACCTGAAGTTCCTCAAGAACGATCCACATGGTCCGTGTTTTACTCACCGTCAGTGTCCGCTCTTGTGGTGCACTGAATACGAATTTGCACACGATTTACCTATGCTCACTAAAATTATGATGCTCGCAGTAAATAGTCCCGCTGGGGCTGCCGATTAACGCAAAAAAATGGTTCAAATGCCTCTGAGCACTATGAGACTTAACATCTATGGTCATCAGTCCCCTAGAACTTAGAACTACTTAAACCTAACTAACCTAAGGACAGCACACAACGCCCAGTCATCACGAGGCACAGAAAATCCCTGACCCCGCCGGGAATCGAATCCGGGAACCCGGGCGTGGGAAGCGAGAACGCTACCGATGAGAGCAGTCTGATGATCGAATGTACAAAAAAAGTTAAATAAATAAATAAAATAAAATAAAATAGCGAATTATTTCACACATTGATATTTCTTAATTATTTCACATATATTACATGTTTTTACTAAATAGTTGCACGCGAGTTCTGTGAATCATCTAAGTTATTCAAGATACAACCACATGGCTACGACAGACAAGGTTGAGAATCAATTTACCGATAAAAATCTCAGATATTTATCAAAAATGCAAACGCTAATCGTAGTAAGAAAGAAAATTGCATTAAAAGCTCATCTAAGATCAGTTGTGCTTAAGGCAACAAAAGACTGACTGCATTCTAACGGATGGCATGTAACTTCATGCTTGCACCTCAAACCGAAAATTCTAACTGCTGATACTGAAAATTACAGTAAACGATGGTCGTACCGAAAACTGAACTATCGCTCGCTTGTAGAAGAATGGATTAGACAAATAAATGATAAAATGCATCATCCCTATTGTCCTCGAATGTTCGTATAACGGAGTCCATCACTGGCTCCGTGCTCACCCCCTGCAGTCCGACAAACGGGTAAACAAAAGATGGCGACCACCCCGAACGGTCGCTCTGCATTCCCTGAAAGGGAGGCGGAACTGCTACCAATCCTTGAAGATTAGACGGAACAGGTGCATCTGTGAATGAAATCATATAAGCATTTAGGTCGTCACCCGAAAATCAAAAGCTAATCTACACTACTGGCCATTAAAATTGCTACACCACGAAGATGACGTGCTACAGACTCGAAATATAACCGACAGGAAGTAGATGCTGTGATATGCAAATGATTAGCTTTTCAGAGCATTCACACAACGTGCTGACATGAGGAAAGTTACCAACCGATATCTCATACACAAACAGCAGTTGACCGGCGTTGCCTGGTGAAACGTTGTTGTGATGACTCGTGTAAGGAGGAGAAATTCGTACCATCACGTTTCCGACTTTGATAAAGGTCGGATTGCATCTTATCGCGATTGCGATTTATCGTATCGCGACATTGCTGCTCGCGTTGGTCGAGATCCAATGTTAGCAGAATATGGAATCGGTGGGTTCACGAGGTTACATACGGAACGCCGTGCTGGATCCCAACGGCTTCGTATCACTAGTAGTCGAGATGACAGGCATCTTATCCGCATGGCTGTAACGGATCGTGCAGCCACCTCTCGATCCCTGAGTCAACAGATGGGGACGTTTGCAAGACAACAACCATCTGCACGAACAGTTCGACCACGTTTGAAGCATCATGGACTATCAGCTCGGAGACCATGGCTGCGGTTACCCTTGACGCTGCATCACAGACAGGAGCGCCTGTGATAGTGTACTCAAAGGCGAATCTGGGTGCACGAATGACAAAACGTCACTTTTTCGGATGAATCCAGGCTCTGTTTACAGAATTATGATGGTCCCATCCGCGTTTGGCGACATCGCGGTGAACGCACATTGGAAGCGTGTATTCGTTATCGCCATACTGGCGTATCACCCGGCGTGATGGTATGGGGTGCCATTGGTTACACGTCTCGGTCACCTCTTGCTCGCACTGACGGCACTTTGAACAGTGGACGTTACATTTCAGATGTGTTACGACCCATGGCTCTGCCCTTTATTCGATCCCTGCGAAAGCCTACATTTCAGCAGGATAATGCACGACCACATGTTGCAGCTCCTGTACGGGCCTTTATGGATACAGAAAATGTTCGACTGCTGCCCTGGCCACCACATTCTCCAGATCTCTCATCAATTGAAAACGTCTGGTCATTAGTGGCCGAGCAACTGGCTCGTCACAATACGCCAGTCACTACTCTTGATGAACTGTGTTATCGTGTTGAAGCTGCATGGGCAGCTATACGTGTACACGCCATCCAAGCTCTGTTTGACTCAATACCTAGGCGTATCAAGGCCGTTATTACGGGCAGAGGTGGTTGTTCTGGATACTGATTTCTCAGGATCTATGCACCCAAAATGTAATCAAATGTCAGTTCTAGTATATTATATTTGTCCCATGAATACCCGTTTATCATCTGCATTTCTTCTTGGGGTAGCAATTGAGTCTATGTGATCGCCGTAAGCTTAGTGACAACAGTGCATCCCAATTTAAGTTATACAATATAGCACTGAAGATGGTCACTCAGTGACAGAAAATCGATTTTGCAATAGTAAAAAAAAAATATATACGACCAATGCTGTCTCTTTTTTTCAAGTAAACCTGTTATCTGGTCGTGGTGCACAGGACAACATGGAGTCGCCAATCAATAAAGCAATTTTAATGGCCAGTAGTGTATCTTTGATACTATCACCCAGAAGACAATCTTTCCCACTTAACAACATTTAATAACACATAATGTAGAATGAGTAGGATAGGACATGAATAATGTGATTTATAATTAAGATACACAGTAATGTCCGTTCCTTCACCAGGAATTCACAGAATAATAAGAAGTAAAAGAGAATGACAGCAAAACTGTTATGTTCTCGTAATAAGGTAATGAGGCGGAATAACAGATTCCGTCTTGAGCTAACGTTGACGTACACCCAAACAGGATATCCAAAATCAATACACACTGCGCCGTTGGCACACGGGACGATGTGGCTAACGTGATTTTTCGCTCTTAGCGGTCTCCAGCAGCACTTGTCAGCCTTATTTGGCTTGCAACCCACAAAGTTTGTTCACGAAAAGAACGCGCTTACAGTTGCTACGTTAGCTCTACTAAAACGCACATTTATCCATAGTCCATACGTTATTCATGTTGTTATGTCTACTCTATACATAAATAAAAACAATCATTTCCGTGAATAAGTAATAACACAAAAAGGAAAGATAGCTGTCTAATCTTTTAGTAAGGACACTACCTTATAAAAATTCACCAAATCGAACAAATTCAGTCCTGACAGAGAAACGCTCTTATACTGATATAACGTCAAGTGTTACAGAAATAGGTATAACGAGATTCGAATCTTATACCGACCTAACGTCTCTTCCAGAGCATGTTGCCCCTACTCACAACTACGCTGTAACTTTGTAGTGTGTGACATTGTATTTTATCTTACCGTCTTCTGTAGGCTTTAACCGCTCAGTTATTATTAATTTAAATTTCATTATATCACATTCTAGCAAGAACGACTAGTTTTTCATGAAACTTCAATGTACTGTTGTCTTAAAACGGCTTACTATGCTAAATGCATGTTATGACACGATAATAATAATGTTTTCCGTTATTTTACTATAACAAATCGTGTCAATAACGAATCGTTCTCAAGACATTGGATGTGATCATGCTTAGAAACAACATACAAACATCAAAAAAAGGTTTTGCATCACTCCATGTCCCAGAACTACTCAAGATAGACATTGACTGTGGGTATTGTACCGCTATCACAGACACAGTCCCTTTGACTGTTCAGAGATGTCTCTAAACCCGCCAAAAGATGTAAGCAACCACGTGTGAGCAGCGCCTATTAGATGGAGAGGGTCCGACAGCCGATCAGTTCCAGTCCTTACACCAGGAAGGATGTACACGGCTCGTATTGTCTGTAGCTCAACCAAGTCTAGGTGGTCAATACCGTGGTTCTATCGCGTCCGCATTATTACTTTGAGCCAGGAAGGGCTCTCAACTAGGGAAGTGTATAGGCTTCTCGAAGTGAACTAAAGCGATGTTTTTCGGAGATGGAGGAGATACAGAAGGACAGGAATTGTCGATGACATGCCTCGCTCAGCCAGCCCAAGGGCTGCTACTGCTGTGGATCACCGATACCTACGGGTTACGGCTCGGAGGAACCCTGACAGCAGCGTCAGCATGTTGAATAATGCTTTTCGTGCAGCTACAGGACGTCGTTTTACGACTCAAACTGTGCTCAATAGGCTGCATGATACGCAACTTCACTCCCGACGTCCATGGCGAGGTCCATCTTTCTAACCACGACACTATGCAGTGCAGTACAGATGGGCTTAACAACATGCCGAATGGACCGCTCAGGATTGGCATTACGTTCTCTTCACCGATGAGTGTCGCATATACCTTCAACCAGACAATCGTCGGAGACGTGTTTGTGGGCAATCTCGTCAGGCTGAACGCCTTAGACACACTGTCCAGTGAGTGCAGCAAGATGGAGGTTCCCTGCAGTTTTGGTGTGGCATTATGTGGGGCCGACGTACGCCGTTGGTGCTCATGGAAGGCGCAGTAACGGCTGTACAATACTGAATGCCATCTACGACCATAGTGCGACCATGTAGGCAGCATATTGGCGAGGCATTCGTCTTCATGCACGACAATCCGTGCCCCCATCGGGCACATCTTGTGAATGACTTCCTTCAGAATAAAAACATCGCTCGACTAGTGGCCAGCATGTTCTCCAGACATGAACCCTATCGAACATGATTGGAAAGGGCTGTTTATGGACGGTGTGACCCACCAACCACTCTGAGGGATCTACGCCTAATCGCCATTGAGGAGTGGGACAATGTGGACCAACAGTGCCTTGATGAACTTGTGGATAGAATGCCACGAGGAATATAGGCATGCATCAATGCAAGAGGACGTGCTGCTGGGTTTTAGAGGTACTGGTATGTACAGCAATCTGGACGATTACCTCTGGAGGTCTCGCTGTATGGTGATACAATATGCAATGTGTGGTTTCTATGAGCAATAAAAAGGGCGGAAATGATGTTTATGTTGATCTCTATTCCAATGTTCTGTACAGGTTCAGCAATTCTCGGAACCAAGGTTATGCAAAACTTCTTTTGATGTGTGTATATTCTTGGGTGTGTATATTCCTGGGCTTCTGCTGAACACGACAAGTACGATATTGCGTCTTGCTGTTGCAGCCCTCGAGTTTCCTTCTTGTGACGTAGTGAGCGTTCTTGGTTTCTATTGGTTCTACTTTACGTGACACGTTGCCAAAATGTCGCAGAACTTATTTTGTGATTGTAATGAAATGGCTCCTCAACATGAAACAACAGGAGGAGACGTCACAAAACTTGGAGAACGCCACGTCAACGTTATCTAACTCGTCCCGTGTATTGATGGCTTAAGTTACTGAAAGTAGCTTTCCAAACTTTGAAGAATAATAAATCTGCAGACTCAGATGATCTAACAAGGGAGTAGTCAAATCCTTGAGGTTCCATAAGATAGTTACAAAAGTGCGTAAACGGTAATCCACTAACACTTCTCACTAATATTGTTGTATACGAATGTGGAGTAATATTCGTTGACCGCAAAAGCGACTCTGTGTTTTCATCGGTCGAAATTATAACGTTGCACGCAGTTAATGCACGAAACCTGCCTGACTTCATACACAACTTTTTGGGGGATCACAAGAGGCTTCCTCTTGAAGTCAGCTACTAATTTCTCTACAGCATTGACTGTTAATGACACTCCTCTGCATTTTTATTGAGGTAAACTTGGTAATTTAGCAACTTCGTGCTCTGTATAATTTACTGAGTCTGTTGAATCAGGTCGAAGAAGCCTGGCAATTACTAATGTTCATCTCACTTGCAATTCAGAGCACCCACTCTCATACGTGTCTCAGTGACGGTGCATTGATCGTTGATAGACGTTCTAAATCTTTCGAATAGTTTTCTTTTTTTCGCATTTTTGCGAGTTTCATTTTGACACATATTTCCTATTCCGTTTGTGCAGATTTTACGAAACGGAACCAACTTTGCACACTGCTTAGGTTTAAGTGTTTTCTTCCTCCTTCGTTTAACCAAAACTTTTACAGCCTTTTCTTTGTCGCTGAAAGCTGTTGTTTTACATGTTTTCTTTGGGCTTGGAAGATATTCCATTTTTGTTCCAGTCTTTAATTAACACAACAATCATCGATCGAAAAAAAATTCACGGAATCGTCTCAGTTAACTCCTTTTCCTTTTAATCTTATCACAATTTCTAATGAAATGTCTACATCATTCGAATGGATGTCCTAGACATTAACTAATGAATAACACAGATGTAGGTATTTAGGTGAAGTGATTTCGATTGCATACAAAGTTTTTCATATTTCATCTTTGCAAGGTTGAAAACATTAACTCGATTCCACATTACGATGAAACCGACAAAAAAACTGCTATTAGCAAGCTTATACGAAGAAATAAATTCAGTATCATCTCCATCCTTAACAGAAAAGGCCACTGCTAGTTATTATGGGTATTAAATAAGTTGTAAATTCGAGCGAGTAGTAACTGTGAGCAACTGTGTCATAGGAACTGTCAACAGAAACTGAAATTTGGTTTACAAATGACGATAGCACTGTGATGTGTAGTCTGTTTGCCAATGTGCTATCAATTAAGGACATGTCCTTGTCGTGTTGCGCATGCGCTGGTTGCTGCAGCTCTTGCAGGGGTACACATTTCTCTAGCCAGTTACGAATTTGGAAATTTTCAACATTTTTTTTTTCAAACACAAGTTTGTGCGCCTTAGCAGCTAAAATTTGGACAGTGATTTCTCTTAGTGTATTTTTACTGCGTGAAAAATTTCAGGGTAGGTTTCGACATGTCGCATTGGACCATTGCTATGTAAAGGCAATGTAAATTAAAATGTCTGGGCCTATAACAGAGCTATAGATCTTAAAACCTAACTCTCAAAATGACAGATTTCTAAGATTGGGCGCAGAGCTAATGTTGTATTACTTCTGAAGCTCGGAGGAGAACCAACGGATGCTAAATACTTGTGTCCAGTTCTCTTTTTTGCCAGCTGTATAAAGTCTTGCAAAGGCTGATCGTCAATAGCATCCCACAACACGTTTATAATTTCCTTACAAACGAGCAGTTACGTTTCCGCCCAGGAAGATGATGCTGTGGTCGGATCCTTAATTTGACTGAGTACATAGAAGGTGGATACGAAAGAGAACAAGCTGTACGAGTGGCATTCATATACCTGTCAGGAGCGTATGACACGGTCAACCACAAGAAAGGTACATTCAATAACAAAATATTACCGTTTAACACAGTTAATCCAGTGTTTTCTGCAAAACGGGAGGTTTTTCCCTCACTCTGTATAATATGAAGGGCCAATTGAGGGCTTGAACTAATGCCTAGACACTAGGACCGCGCAACATCTACACGAACAACAAACCAGTCGACGCCGTAAGAAGGATATTTCTTTATGCAGGTGACACAGCAACTTCAGCTCAAAGCAAAATCTTTGAGAAAGTGGAGATGAAGATGACTGCGGACCTTGAAGATCTCGGCAAGTATTATTATAATAACCACCTAAACTAAAACCTGGAAAGACGAAGGTAGTTAATCTGAGAAATCGGGAAGCCAAACGGGAGTTAAATATTATCTGGAGGGGCAACAACTATGCCACTACGATACCTATAAATACCTGGGGGTAAAGCTGGATCATTGCCAAGAAAGGAAGCTGAATGTATCTAACGAACAACATCATCCATAAACTTAGTGGCACCACCTACGGCTCATAGCCGAACATAATCCATACTTCTGCAATGCCACTGTGCTTCTCCGCAGCAGAATATGCAATACCAATATGTCGAAGTTCTACGCATGCCAAGCAGATGGATACTGCGTTGAATGACATTGGACGCTCTGTGACTCGCTGCCTACGACCAACGATTGTCACCAAAATTTATCATACTATGTGTATAGCGCCATGTGACATCCGCAGAGGAAGAGTCGCAGTAAGTGTGAAAAGAAAAGCAGAAAATCGATCCCAGACACCCCCTGTCTGGACACGAACCATAAAACCTAGGTTGAAGCCAAGGAGTGGCTACATACGCACACCATCAGCAATTCCATCAACACCTGGAACCCGCAGAACGGCGCTAGGTCGAAATTCATTAACCGAAAGTGCTGGGGAGAACATCAAAGAGGAACATGTTGCGCGCTTTCATCTGCCTTATGTGACACGGAAGGCACTAAACTGATAGAGGACACGATGAGTGTCACGATGCAAGGCGGACCTCGGGAAATGGGGCTACATGGCTGTGAGTGTGGTAACTCCCTGACTGCAGAAGCCTACTCGATCCTTCCAACCTAGAAGATCTATACGCGGCTACTAATAATTCCATCAAGACACCTGAATTCCGGAGCGTATGGTCCATCTAACAAAAAATCAGCAGTACACCGAAGAAGTATATCATTATTTTTATTATTTTCTGTTATACCTGGGCCAGTAAAATAAAATAAATAAATACATACAATTGGACCAATAGCTCTGGGAAGGAAAACGAATTGATTTAAGGTAAACTGCTTGGCTTTTGCGGATGATTTTGCAATACTTTCAGAAAACCTGACAGAAGCAGTTATTGAGACAAACCTTCTGGAAAAAATAGCAAACAGAACTGGTCTCAAAATTTCAGCTGAAACAACAAAATTCATGACAAATATAAAAAAATTCGCCAAGATTAATAGAAACACAAGTAGGTAAAATAGCGCGAGTAAATAAATTCGAATATCTTGGAGAAATTATACAACAGAATGAACTAGAAAAATCTGCAATACATGTAAGAATTAACAAAATGGAAAGTCCATATGATTTGACCAAAAATATCTACAACAAAAAATGTATATCTAGAAAAACAAAACTAAAACACTACACCACTGTGATACGGCCAGAATTTTTATATGGATCTGAATGCCTAACGATTAACTATAAGATGGACAAACTAGAGGTACTGGAAAGAAGGATTATTAGAAAAATAATGGGTACAATAAAAACTGCAGATGGTTGGAAAATAAGAAGTAATGAGGAGATCTACAAAAATATAGAGAAAATATCTGAAGTAATGGTCAAACTATTATTAATCTTTTTCGGATGAAAATAGACTCACAAAACAACTACTTCTATATTTCTGGAAGAAGAAATCGACAATAGCGTGGATTACAGAAGTAAGGAAAGATCTAGAAAGAAACAACATCAAAGAATCAGAAATAGCAGAAAGAAACCATTTCAAAAATAAAATACTGAATTTGGAAGGCTTTCAAAGCAGAAGAAATAAAAAATCGGGGACAACATGGACAGAAGAAAGCAAGACACTTCATGGGGAGAAAATGAGGGAATACTGGAAAAATAGAAAACAACAACAAAGGAAGAAGAGGAACTGAAATTGTTAACGTGATCCTAGTTGGTCAAAACGATTGTAAAAAAAAGTACAATTTGCGTAGATCATTTGCACAATTTTATTGAAATGATGTGGAACGAGTCCATTCACAGTTACGTATACACGATATGTGAGTATAGCTAAGGCCATTTGTTATTCTTGTTTTGGCCTCCAGTCCGAAGGCTACTTTGTTCTACCTCGGGAAAGCATCTTCATCTCTCCATAACTACTGCAAGCTACATGCAATTGCTTACAGCAAATGAGTGAAAATATTGAAGTATGATAAGCTGTTGATTTGTTTCCAAAGCAGCAATTACACGAACAGCAGAATTTGGTGAACTTAGTTGATGGACTATTACAGTGGTCTCTTTCTTTCCAAAACGAGGCTGTACTGCACTTGATTCACATAAGGAAGTGCCCTAAAAGATTAACATACTTCTAAAGACAAAGCAGTAGCCAACTACAAAAGATGCACGTATGAGGTAGATGAGAAGAAATAGCTCGGTGTATTTTATGCGAGATCTTTCTGAAATGAGGATGCAGTATTTGTTGACTGATAATCAGAAGTGTATGAGAAAATTCTCGATTGTTTTTGTTTCGAAATTACCTTCCAAACCTTAGAGCAATACCTAGTAAACAGTAGGAGAGACTTTTGGACCAACTGAATCACAAAATACTGTGAGTGAGGAATAATAATAGTACTATTACTACTACTAATAATAATAATAATAACAATAATAACAATAATGAGAGAACAATGCATACCTCTACAAAGATAATATGATAGTTTGAAACCTAAGAGATTTGAAGTAAGATTTGTTGGAACACACACCCTCTGATATCCACCAGTTCAAATGGTTCAAATGGCTCTGAGCACTATGGGACTTAACATCTATGGTCATCAGTGCCCTAGAACTTAGAACTACTTGAACCTAACTAACATAAGGACAGTACACAACACCCAGTCATCACGAGGCAGAGAAAATCCCTGACCCCGCCGGGAATCGAACCCGGGAACCCGGGCGCGGGAAGCAAGAACGCTTCCGCATGACCACGAGCTGCGGACTATCCACCAGTTTCCGTATCAAATTCACAGATGAACCAGCACATCATGACCACCGCCCGCTGTGAGATTGATTACCGCTTGATTACGGTGTGTGTGTAATGGTGGTTGGGGGAAGGGGGGGATTATCGGAGCTCAACATCGTGGTTATCAGCACCGTGACGCGCTATGGAAGGTATATAAGCGGACCCGAGAAGAATGTGGAATCATTCTCATGGCGTTTCAGGCCAAAAATGGGGAAATCTACTGTCATGACTTGGCCAAAGGGACGATTGTTACGGTCAGCACCTGCAAACGATCTTCTCGGAAAACGCATAGGTAATCCACTGTTCGTGTGCTACTGTTGTGAGGATCTACGGAAAGTGGTTGAAAGGCGGTGAAACCACCATCATCTGACAAGGTATTATAACGTGAAAGTTGCAAGTTTGCTCTCTCTGTAAAGTAGTATAGACGGTGGTCTGCGGTACATCCGACGACAGAATACAGTGCTGATGGGGGCACAAGTGTTTCGGAGCATATCATTCAGAGTATATTGTTCAATATGGACCTCCACAGCAGACACCTCTAAGTTTCCCCATGTTGAACCAACTCAGACGTCAATTACGGATGCACAGGGCGCGACATCGTTGAGATTGGACCGTGGAAGCGTGTCACTTGGTTGGATGAATCACGTTTGTTGTTACGCCAGGTCAGGTGCCCCGATACGCCGTCAGTCAGGGGAACTGCCGGACGAAACACACAAACCGCCACGGGCGAAGGCCGGTGGTGAGGGCAGTGTTTTACTGAGAACATTTACCTGGGCTTCCGTGACATCTGTGTTAATTATCGAAGGTAACATGACAGCTGTGAAAACTTCACTACGGACCATCTACATCCTTTCGTGCTTGCTGTCTTCTCCAACAGCGATATGATCTCCCAGCAGTATAACTGCACATGTCGGTAGGCCAGAAACGTGCTGCAGTGGTTTCAGGAGCATGATACTAACTCACGTTGATGTCCTGAGCATGAAATTCGGGTGGTACGAATCCTATGGACCACATCTGGGACGTTATCTAGCACCAGCTCCGCTCCCACAAACTACAAGCCCGTAATTTACGAGAATTCCGTGATCTTTGTATAGACCTCTGATATCTCAGACCTCCGGAGATTTGCTAAATACTTGTCGAATCCATACCACGTAGAATCGCTGCTGCATTGCTTTCCGAAACTGCACCGATATACTATTTATCAGGAGGTCATAATTCCATAATGAATTTTTCATTTTGCAGAGGACTGTCCGCTGACATGAAACTTCCTAGAAGCTTAAAACTGTGTGCTGGACCGAGACTCGAACTCGGGGCCTTTGCCTTTCGCGGGAAAGTACTGTACCGACTGAGCTACCCAAGCACAACTCACGACGGGTCCCCATAAGCTTACCTGAGAAACTTGCAGTCGGTAGAGTACTTGTCTGTCAAAGACAGAAGTTCGAGTCTCGGTACAGCACACAGTTTTACTTCGCCAGGAAGTTTCAGAAGGTGTTAATATTTCCTCTCGGCAGTCTAAATCCACGACTGTAAAACGTTTCAAAGCTAATGAAGAGGATATGGCAGCTACAGATGGTACTCTCGCAGATCCAGCAAAACCCCAACAAATTGTGTAAGTAAGTGTGTAATTGACTTACGAGTGATTGCTTTTCACCGACAGGTAGTAAAATTTTCAATTTGGTTTCATATTTTTCACAATTTGAGTGAACTATAATTGCTATGTAAAATTTTCTTTTATTACTTTATTCCTGGATCGTTTGTAATGAGAATGTTGAATGATTGTAGTTCATGGCAAGGTATTCCATTAAAAGTAATGAACTCCATTACTTCAATATTCTTCTCGTGTGCAACGTTTAGACCTGACAGGCAGGCGCACATCGTTATGAAGTGTCACATCACCATCTGTGGACCTTAGGCATGTGAAGCAGCGTCCTCACCACGTCACAGGTGGATAAGGAATGATCAGTCGCCTTCTCTTCCGAATGAACCCACCATTCGCCTCACATTCGACTCGGGTTCACGTCGCTGCTCCTTGCGAACACTGCGCCCCTTCGGTCGTTTTGTCTTTGCGCTAATCCCGATGAATACGGGACGAATGCAAATTATTGACGATGACTACGCCAACTCTCCTCGTGGAATGCAGTGTCGGTTTAACAAACAAATTTCTTTTATTCGATCTATTCAGCCTCGGATCTCTCAGATATTACTGGTTTTGATTTCCTATAAAGTCATCATAAGATAATTAGAACACGCTACACTGTAACTCGTTGACAGGATATGTACAGCACATCGGTAAAAGTATGACGAGCTTTCACGTATTATTTGGTACAGTACTGCTAAGAAATCTAAATCGGTAAGGATACTGTTTGTAGAAACCGTGGCTGAACAAGTTACCGAATCATACTATGAATCCATAATTCCATCAGAAACAGATTTCAGCATGGAAGCGAAATCCGAACGTTCAGCGCTGAACTTCTGCGTCCTTCCAGTGTTTGGCTCAGTGTCACCATGCTGAAAGTGGTCTTTCGTGTAATTCCTCAATATATTTCATTCAGTGTAATCTGGTTCTACGACTGTTCCTTACAATACAGATCTGACACTCTGTTGTATTTTCTAAACTACTTTGTCTTATCTCAGTGTCATTTATCTTCATTGTAACTTAAACAAGGCTTGTCGATGGCTTATTTCGTTCATGACTACAAGCATTATTCGAAACTCGTCCAGTGTGGTCATAGCTATTTCTTTAGCTTCCGAAAGATGCTGACCCTGAAAGCTGTGAAGTCCTTCCAGATGAATTTAAATGTTCATTTTGGAGACGAAGGCCCGCAAATAATGTTATAGAACACAAAATTTCGGTGTAACAGACCAGATTTCAATATTTCTAGAAGAAACCTTAAACAGTTTGAAAAACATATTTGGGACAACTGTTCAATGGAAACATAGTATTAGTTAATTAGAATGGTGTCACCATTAGATTCGTATCCACTTCTATGACTAATACTAGGCGGAAAACGCATCCCACTTGTGCTCTGGTAAAACATATGTAGCCTTCTGTTACAACACATTTTGAAATTTATCCAGTTTTGCAAAAATGGTACTCGTCTAACTTCCCATTCTAGGATGGAACATGAATAGGCAGTCTCTACCAGTCTGTTCTCGTCGCTTTTGGTAGGGCCGGCTGGAGTGGCCGAGAGGTTCTAGGCGCTTCAGTCCGGAACCGCGCTGCTGCTACGGTCGCAGGTTCGAATCCTGCCTCTGGCATGGATGTGTGTGATGTCTTTATGTTAGTTAGGTTTAAGTAGTTCTGAAGTTCTAGGGGACTGATGACCACAACAGTTAAGTCCCATAGTGCTCAGAGCCATTTGAACCATTTTTTTTAGCTTTTGGTAGGTAACTATGACATGCCGTTTGCATGAAGCCCCTTGCACAATCTACCTTCTCTTAAGTCTAGGTATACATGACTTTTCCATGATACTTGTATGTAACCTGTCTAGGTAATTATGACACGCCGTTTCCACGATAATCGTGGACAACCTACCTTTCGCTCTGTGCACCTGCCAAAATATTGTGTGTCCGCTGGAACTAGCTCTCTTGTCAGTTTATAGCGATGACCTTTCAACACTGACGTAAGTCATGCAAGTGAAGTTGTGTGAATGTGTCAGTCGGAAATATGGAACCACCACAGTGCGATGTGAGGGCTGGAGAGGTGGCAGGACTGCATGAAGTTCCTTTGGTGTTTGGGAATGCCCATATTAAATGTGTGTTAATGAAATTTTTATGGTCCATCACTCGTAACCATGTAACACAGCATAATAATATTTCTTCTTTTTCTTATCTTCTTCTGCTCTCTCTCTCTCTCTCTCTTTCTGAGAGTCGCTTGCTCGCGTCCTTCTGTATATGCAATCTAATCTCAGGAATATTGATCCGGTTTTAACTAATAGAGACACTGATTCATAGCGAAGAATTCTGAGTCTAATTTATAAATATATCGTAATAATTATCTGAATTATGATGGCTTAAGTTGTGAAAAGTACGTCATTTTTACCTAGCGAACAGCCACCGTAACTCCAAATGACAGCAGTGTCCGAAAACGCAGCAGGTGGAATTTGTTTTAGATGTGGTGTGCTTGTCTAGAGGTAGAACCTAAAGTTTGTGGAAGAGAATCCAGGCTAGGTCACATTTTGTTTTCACTGCGCCTCTCAATCTAGCGTTCATCTCTTATTAATGTAGAGATACACGTTTCGAAATTTGACGAAGTTTCAGATGCCAGTTTCTGGTTTCTTCAGATTATCAATCGCAGTCCATGCTCTTAATTCACTGCAAATTCTTTGAACAATGGGCAGTAAGTTACTCAACTTGGAAGTATAACAACAATTACGAAAGGATAATGAAGCTGTGATGTGAGACAATTTGAAATAACCATCTAGTTTTAACCGAAAGTTGACCTAAAATCGTCTGAGAACGGTCTTGCAGCCAAAGAACATGGGAATCCAAATTAAGTGTTGTTTTATTTTTTATGCTACAAATAAAACAACTTCAAAAATCGGTACAGCAACTGTGCGTCGATTCCGTACAGTACGTTCTTTCGCCACAGCTGCAGATGATTGAACTTTCAGCCTTCTGCCTTCTTTGAATCAAACTTAGATTTGGACACAATTCTTTGCGTGACGAGGCGATATCTCTAAAGAGTCTACGACAAAGAATTGGAGCAACGAGTCTCAATAATGCGTCACAGTGTGTACTAAGCTTCACAAGAGGCGTGCTGTAACACGAGCTAAACAGGTAAATCAGGGGTGTTTTTTCTTATTTTTTCTTTTAGTAAGCCTCAAACACTTACTGAATCACTCACATACATGTACACCCATGACTCGCCTGCAGGATGAAGAAAGTCAATGAAATTCATCGTCAATTAAACGATGTTGTTGTTGTTGTGGTCTTCAGTCCTGAGACTGGTTTGATGCAGCTCTCCATGCTACTCTATCCTGTGCAAGCTTCTTCATCTCCCAGTACCTACTGCAACCTACATCCTTCTGAATCTGCTTAGTGTATTCATCTCTTGGTCTCCCTCTACGATTTTTACCCTCCACGCTGCCCTCCAATACTAAATTGGTGATCCCTTGATGCCTCAGAACATGTCCTACCAACCGATCCCGCCTTCTGGTCAAGTTGTGCCACAAACTTCTCTTCTCCCCAATACTATTCAGTACTTCCTCATTAGTTATGTGATCTACCCATCTAATCTTCAGCATTCTTCTGTAGCACCACATTTCGAAAGCTTCTATTCTCTTCTTGTCCAAACTATTTATCGTCCATGTTTCACTTCCATACATGGCTACACTCCGTACAAATACTTTCAGAAATGACTTCCTGACACTGAAATCTATACTCGATGTTAACAAATTTCTCTTCTTCAGAAACGCTTTCCTTGCCATTGCCAGTCTACATTTTATATCCTCTCTACTTCAACCATCATCAGTTATTTTGCTCCCCAAATAGCAAAACTCCTTTACTACTTTAAGTGTCTCATTTCCTAATCTAATTCCCTCAGCATCACCCGACTTAATTCGACTACATTCCATTATCCTCGTTTTGCTTTTGTTGATGTTCATCTTATATCCTCCTTTCAAGACACTGTCCATTCCATTCAACTGCTCTTTCAAGTCCTTTGCTGTCTCTGACAGAATTACAATGTCATCGGCGAACCTCAAATTTTTTATTTCTTCTCCATGGATTTTAATACCTACTCCCAATTTTTCTTTTGTTTTCTTTACTGCTTGCTCAATATACAGATTGAATAACATCGGGGAGAGGCTACAACCCTGTCTTACTCCCTTCCCAACCACTGCTTCCCTTTCATGTCCCTCGACTCTGATAACTGCCATCTGGTTTCTGTACAAATTGTAAATAGCCTTTCGCTCCTTGTATTTTACCCCTGCCACCTTTAGAATTTGAAAGAGAGTATTCCAGTCAACATTGTCAAAAGCTTTCTCTAAGTCTACAAATGCTAGAAACGTAGGTTTGCCTTTCCTTAATCTTTCTTCTAAGATAAGTCGTAAGGTCAGTGTTTCTACGGAATCCAAACTGATCTTCCCCGAGGTTGGGGAATTCGTGTTAGTATTTTGCAGCTGTGACTTATTAAACGATATTAAACTAATTTTCCCCGGCAGTCATCTGTCACCGTAGGCTTGCCTCACCAGGGTATTATTGTCTCGAGAGGGCGGAGAAAGTTTCCGAGTTTTGATGTAATATTGCTAGTCATTTTCAATATGGTAAACAGCCACAAACGTTATTCGAGCTACTGTTTTGAATTCCAAACCACAAATGTTGTTCGAGCCATTATTTTGAATTCCAAACCACGGTTTCTTCGTGACGGAGAGTCACCGTCTCTCCACTAACGACGACTTACCGCCACTCCGGGAAACCCAACCTAAGAACCGTGAGACTACGCCTTGCAGGCCAGAACAGAACTTAACCATGACTCTGGTTAGATTGACTACGGACTCCTGTTTCTGTCGGCGGACGCTTGCTGCGTTGCGATACTCTCGGTAAGATGAAGGAGAGGCCTTCTCGTGCTCATTAGCCTGCAGTTGTTAGCTGGCGTAGGTCCTTGGGTATCGGTAGCGCCGAAGTTGTCACTATTTTTATGTCTTTGTGCTTGCCTACTATTCTCAGCAGCAACCATGGACCTTACTGTTTTGCATGAAACGTAATGCAGCCGCGATCATTTCAGCCGTGAACCATAAAAATTGCAACGGTTTGTACATCGATCGGTAGGTGCGAAAACTTTAACAGTATCTTGCGTGATAGTACTTTGTACTGCCCCTACTGGGCTTCAGTTAATTATTTCTTCTGAATAATAATAATAATAATAATCATTACAATTTACCTCCCGGTGTACACTTTCTCTCGCTGGTCAAGGGCTGGACGATTTAACAGAACTCTCGTTTCTACTACAAATCGTTCCCTGTGTCTTGTCCAGCAGGAAGACGTTCTCTGTGTCATTTTTGTGCTATTCCAACGTGTATAGTATGCGATATTTTAGTTGTAACAGGTTGCATCTCCTTTACATGTGTGTTTATGGAAATATATACAAGATTTTATCAGATCCGTCCAACTTCTGGTCTGTACAATTTAACCGTTGCCTACCACAACCCATTAATTAATAATCGGAAACCATTGCTAGAAGAGAGCGGGCGGTGTTCTGTGCACATACCGTTATGATAGGCTAGGTTTTTTGCTGAGTGGTTGGCTACTTTAACGTTCTATGGGGAAAGTGAGATTGGTAGATAGGTTGGCATATACGGATTTGTTCACAATCGCACCCTTTAGGTGGTCCTTGGTGACACAATGGATTATTTTATTGACTTTAGACGTTAAAGTTTTAACACTTTAAATTTTTTTTTTTTAAATCTAGAGCTCTCCAGTATCTGGATGGCATAGGTAGGACTCGGGCAATTGTCGTGCCACTAGTTTATACAAGGAATGTGTGAGGTATAATCAACGTATGTGTTTTGGTATCTTATGAAAATGTTCTTCCTCTCACCATTAAACTTTTTTTCCATTTTATTTATATTGATATATGGTTTGAGTTGTGCTTGGTGCCATTACCGGCTATAGGTATAGTATGGCAATGTGAAAATTTTGGAGCTTTTAAATTTTTTTAAAAAAATCCTTTAGTGCTAACGTGTACGGAAGTACCAGTCGGGTTGCTAGTCGTAATTACACCCTGTTAGATGTTATATGCTGAGTATATTATTATTAAATTACATGTGAACGCATGGAGCCACATGACCATGCAGCGCACGCTACCGAGGGCGCTTCGCTGCTAGTTGACTTGTTTAGCGTCAGTATACGGTCTGCTTCAAGACTGCTTGTGTCGCAGTTATAGTCATATGTTATTGGACACTTTCTTTGTCAAGGCTATATTCCTGGTTGGTTAGGAAGGATTTGAAGTTTGTGGTATGTAAATCATATGTCCCTATCTCATTTTCCGTAACGTTGAGACGTGTTCAGTGTGCTGTTCACTTATATCTTGTACTTTTTTGTAACAGATGTCTGAAGATGGATGTAATACTGAAACGCGTAACATGTTCTAATAAAAGAGTCAATTGAACATCTCACGACTTTATTGCGATTGTACAGCATTGGTTCCCAATTATTTACAAGAGACAACGTCAGGACAGCAGAAGTTTACCAAAAAAGGTCAAATGTAACTGTTGATTGGGAATCGCCACGTTCGTTCATTTAAAAGAAAACCGACGGAAGCCGCAACATCTACAAGATCGAATTACCAGTAACTGGACTCATCCGGATACGGCACGGCTCAAGAAACTTGTGGATTCTCCTTCGCCGAATTGAGGCCGTCACCAAAGCTAGAGTATTTTTTACACGGTGTTAGTCTGGTGTCCTCCAGGAAGGAAAGAGTATATTATTGTTCCATGTGTATAAAGAGAACGACAGTATTATCGTCGCCTCAAACAAATTTCTGTTTTTCGCCGGCACCGTTTCTTACCGCACTCTCTGATCTCCTGCTGAAGTAGACTTTCTCTTTCCAGGAGAAGGATGCATGTTACAAGATAGCAGAAGAGTGTCCTTGCCGTGGATTGAGATTCCCTTAAATCGCAGCGCGTCGTACGGTCCTCACCACAATGATATTTCTGACAAAAATGATGTAAATGTTGTGAATACTATGAAGCCCCCCTCAGATAAAATAACAAAACAGCTGGATGTGCAGTGAGTTTTTGGAACACCCTAGAATACCTCTAACACGACAGCGGTAACATTCAGAGCGTATAAAAGGCTGATGTTTCCAAAGTTTCAGTCAAAGTTTATTCCGTAAGACATGGCCACGCGGTAAAATCGATTGTAGTTGATTCTGTTAGGACCGTCTTCCCCCTGGAGCGGTGGTGGGTATGCCTCCCAGCAACGCCCGCGCACTCTAGCCGCTAGCGAATGCGCGACGCGGAGTCGTAGCGTTACATTTCACCGGAGCGTCTCGACACACACCTCAATTGACTTTGCGTTCGTGCAACTTTGACGCTGACGTCCTCCTTTCATTCCTTTTCTTTATTTTAAGTTTCCCTTCGCCGTACTTTGCCCCAGGCTACGCCTTTCCTCTTGTAGCAGCAGACGAGAAGCATTCCGTTCGGCGCTTTAAGTTTCCATCCGCTCCGAAGTTGGCAGAAGGAAGTACAGCTGCCGACGTTTAATTTCGTTAATTCTGCCTTGAGAAAGCCGTAAACTTTTCAAAGTATGCCTGGAGATGCGATGACCCTTCTTTAGAATATACGCCGCAACAAACGCAGGTGATGTGAATTCCGTCAAGAGACAGAGTTCGTGTTTCGTTCAGCTCAGTGGTTGACAGTTCCGATACATATATTTGCAGCAATTTGAGTGACCATGCTACTTGTTCCGGAAACTACAAATATGAATTAGAGCAAGATAATATTCTTGGAGATGTTTTACTTTTAGTTGTGTATCTACATTAGCTCTATTGCACACTAGTAACGACTTGTATGACTCGCAGCAATGTTCCACAGCTTCTGCTAATGTAGATCTTGTGCGGTGATAGCCGTATATTCAGAGACAAAAATAAAATATGATAATTATCTCGATTGTGGTGGCACTAACAAGGAAAGGGTCTGACATGTATGGTATCGGTTTTGATCAAGTTTTGCAAGGACGTTCTGTATTGAAAGTACAGAGACGTGTGTTTCGGCTTTTTGCTAGAAACATCCTAGTTTTTGCAAAAAAAAATATCGATTCAAAGTTGATGACGGAAAACCGTATTTCCAATACTACACATTTAACGATCGCCTAAAAACAAACATTTTTTATCAGTGTAATATTTTTGTTTTTTCACGCTGTAGCAAGGGTATCCATAATTCAGTGAGTATAGCAGAAAGAAGTCGGCGGTCGAGCAATCAACACATCAGAATACAGAACCGCTGATCTGTTTTCGATTCTTAGACGTGGAATATTTTTTATTCCATGTTTTTTCGGTGTATCTGATAATGGTAATATTCGTGTCCGATTTTCCAAGTAAAACATCTGGATGTGCGATTAATTATCAAGTACGTATATACAATAATGTCTAGACAGTTATTTTCATCATGATGCATAGGGCAAAGATACACCCAAAGTACGTTAATGCGTAATGCAAGCTGATCGTCTATGAATGAGCGTGAAGTGGAGTGAAACTTACAATAGAAACAGGCAAAATGTAGATATTTCTCCCACCATGTACAAGGACGAAATTACTCGCGTTGACTTGTTTCCAGGACACTGTTCGTGGAAACCATATCTGATTCACGTTACTCAAAAGAGATATATCGGGTATCACTCTGGATGTGTGCAAGCTTATAAAAGCAGATCTTGAAGATAGTCGTCGACAACTCATTATGGACCAACGTATGAATTTTGATAGCGTCTGCCCTATCTTGTAATTCATTGCTCTGCTGTGATGCCGCATGCTTATGAAATCGTGCGATGAAGTTCTTCGCCTGTCGGAAAAAACAGACGTCACAAGACTGATACCTGTAAAGTTAGGTACATTTCGGTGGTACCGCATTCACGGTGAAGGTCGCTTGAGCTTCATCATCTACGAAATTCCTATCTAGCGCATAAAGTACCATAATGAAAATACATACCATCATCCGATGTTATACTTGAAAAGAAAATCGAAATAAGTATTCCCACTGTCAGAATATTATCAGATACAACGAAAAGAAAAATGGAATGAAAAAGGGCCACGACCAAAAATCGAACACGGACCAGCAGTTCCGTAATGTTTTGCCAGACCGATATCTTTTTTTAACTTTTAAAACTTTGTGCTCAGAAGGAACGATACAAAATCGGAGTGAATTCTACATGGCTTCCGCCACTTAAAGAAGAAAAAAGAAGTTTTGTTTCCAGTCTTTGCATGCAACAATTTTTCGTTTATTTTTTTCATGAAAAAAGAAAGAACAAGACAAATAGGGCCCCAAAAATAAAATAAACAGTGTAACAATACACCTGAAAAGGGGCCACGACGAGAATACATACGGGGTTCGGTTACATCAGCCGTTACCTTGACGACGGAATACAAGGATCAACATATCGGTGAATAAGTCGCGATGCCATGGCAGGCGCCATGTACTGATGGAAGGCGAGTGGATCCCTATCGCCCCCTCCACCTACAATGCAATGAACACAGCGGAAAGTAGTAGTAGTCTGAACACAAGAGGATATCAACTGAAAAGGCAGTCTCGACGGATGGAACTCAAAACGCAGTTTGTTTTTTAAGCCAGTGTCAGTTCGCCTCCTGAGCATGATAGACAAATTTATGTTGCAGCGTATCTATGGCGGGAAAGTGAATGCACTGACCCGGAAAACCAAGTCATTGCTGGATAACAGATCTTGTACCACTTGATACCACGAAGACACAACCCCCAATGGTAGAACAGGAAGGCTAAGATGAAACCAAACTATCTTCCAAGAAGTTTGCGCTGATGCGCATATAACCTGGGCCGTGCAGTCAGTCCCTTCCCCGTGATAAAAAATGTGATAGTGAGATTCTGGATCTGTAGGGTATCAGCCCCCAAATAACTGACAGCAATATAAAATTCACGCACATGTTTTAACTGGAAATTCACTTGACAAACATCGATAGGCGGATCAGCACTGCCCGGCCGCAGACAGTAAAACAACAACGACGTGAATGTGTGGATTTCGTGGGAGATAGTCAGTGCAGTCCACCGAACAAATAACACAGATACTTTCTTTTGAATATGGGAAAACCCCAAACCACCGAGAGAACTCGCACACTCAATCACCGTGTATCGTAATAAAATGTGATACTTCCATAAAAAATAATCAGCTTCCTAGCCAGCATCATGGGAAGGGGAAAGATCTGGGCGATGTATATGCTTTGCATAAAACGTGTGTATCCAGCAACCTAATTTTCTGAAGCTGGTTAAAGGAAAGACGTTCTTGTTCCAGGATTGCTCCTTTTATCTTGTCCATAACCAACTTGCAATTAAGTGTAGCCGTTTGAGGTGGAGAGAGGTCAATTATGACCCCCAAATATTTATGCCTATCAATTACCGTCACCCACTAAATGACAGCATTATGAAAACCCCGTAATTTCATCAATCGACATTTGCCTTCGTTGATACGGCCACCAGGTAGAAGGCAATGGAATCTCAGCGGTAGAATGGAGCAGCGCCATCACACAATGCGCGTACACGCGGACCGAAATCATCTCGCCCACGACTGTCCATGTTTGTGACTGAGCAGCGATTCTTCAGAGATGGGGCTCAAGTCATAGAACAAACAACGACATTGAAAGCAGACTTCGCTGAGGAAACCCATTAAAGGTGGCACGCCATTCTCTCACCATAACTGCACTGTCAAAATGGCTCAAATGGCTCTGAGCACTATGGGACTCAACTGCTGTGGTCATAAGTCCCCTAGAACTTAGAACTACTTAAACCTAACTAACCTAAGGACAGCACACAACACCCAGCCATCACGAGGCAGAGAAAATCCCTGACCCCGCCGGGAATCGAACCCGGGAACCCGGGCGTGGGAAGCGAGAACGCTACCACACGACCATGAGATGCGGGCAAGCACTGTCAGTCAGATTAATATTAATATTTTAAGTCATGATCTCCATGTTCCTCAATACTACATTTGGTACGTGGGGTTCATGACTTTCTTACATGAGGAAATTGTGAGCACAATGTTCAAACGACCGCATGTGTAGCCTGTATAGAACTTGTACCCGACAGGCCATAGTGGAGGCGACGGAGAACAGGGAGAAAGATGGGTTGCAGGGCTTAAATGTTGTGTCCAGAGAGCTGGCTGGCTGTGCGAGCGATTCAGGCAAGCAGCGTTCTGTGAGCTGTACCTGCAGAAGGTCTTCGGGCCGTGACACTTCACTCTCCCCACTGACGGTCAGAGCAGGAGGGTGCCAGCTTGCGAAACATCTTACCTTACCTTACGCATTTATCCTCCTTACACGAGGCATCACAACAACGTTTCACCACGCAACGCCGGTCAACTGCTGATTGTGTATGAGAAATCGGTTGGAAACTTTCCTCATGTCAGCACGTTGTATGTGTCGCCACCGGTGCCAGCCTTGTGTGAATGCTCTGAAAAGCTAATCATTTGCATATCACAGCATCTTCTTCCTGTCGGTTAAATTTCGTGTCTGTAGCACGTCATCTTCGTGGTGTAGCATTTTTAATGACCAGTAGTGTAGAAGTATTTCGTTTTTACCGTATGAGATACGAAAATGAAAAGAAAAGGCACCCGCCATATCTGTCTTTACTGACAGGAACGGCAATCATGTGGCGGTTCGGTGCATGCCGGGCCTCTGGACACGTGTAGGTGGCAGTGGCCATGGCTCTCGCCTGGTCTGGCCCGGTTTACGTACGCCTGATCTCCGGAGAACCGCAACGCTTGGCCGGCCGCACAGAGGGCGCGGGCAGGGTTTCCGGGCAGAAGCCCGCCATTCGCTCTGTCCGCCGCTTCCCTCCGGAAACCCGATCCGCGGCGGCTGGCGGGTGGCGGGTGCTGGCTTCCTCATCGCAAACAACAGCTGGCCGGGACCTCGCCGCAGCGCACCACACCTCGTGCCGCGTGGTGCTGTAGCGATTGTTTGCCCTTCCCTCCGACACCCGGGATTACACGGCGGGAGACAAGGGCGCGCTACACGTGTGCCGGCCTGCACGCGTGCGGGCGTGCGTGCGTGTTTGCGTGCTTTGATCCCTGCACGCACGCCCCTCTCACACTTTGTCTCCGGCGCTTAAGCTCCCTGTAATGAATATGTCCTGTCGGGCGTAAACCGCATTTACTGCACGACTACAAATGTGCTGCCAATTTTAGCTGTACGTGGCCAGGTATTTTAAAATAAAAGTTAATACTTATAAAAATGACTGTTTAGAAAGCAATGCCTAGCAGCTCATTTGAACGATCCACCATCACATTCACCTGAGTGCCATTTCCCTCATAATTAAAATACTCATTCACAATAAGACACATTCACATCAGGCCTTTATTATTTCCTGTTTGGGGGAAAAACGTCATTTTGACATGGAGTTAGGGACAGCATTTTTAACTGTGTAATATCTCTTTATATTCTACTAATTATTCCTGCATAATTCTATGAGTGAATTACGTTTCCTACTTGACCATCTATATAGTCTTTAAAGGCACATTTTTAGCCATAGCATATAAATCTATTTTTTTAATCAGAGGACCCTGTTTAATAAAGCATGAAATCCAATGAAAGTTATCTTGTGCGAGGCCGCATGTGATCGCTGGTGAGACACAGAAAGGATGATGAGTCTTTTGTTAATTACTTCTTCTGTTATCTGTTCTGGAAGGGAGTCGAGGGAGAGACTCGCGAGTTAGACTGGCCGCTCTAATTTAAACTCTTTAATTTTATAAAAAGTCACTGCGTACTGCAGGGCGCATACTCGCACATACTAGTAATTATATAAGGAAATTTCCACTGCGCACGGACGAGATACCGACGTGCGGATAATCAACATATCACTAGTGATTAATATTGTATTTCCAATGTAAGTAGCATAGTGCACTTAACTAATTATACTTATGATTAATTATGATTTCATTATTTGTTTAATCCATGATCCTAAAAGTTCAACATTATATGTAAACTGTATTTTCAGTATTTATCTCATTTTAGCTCACAAATAACGTGGCCACGAACCTCCTTCTTACGGCGACGATGTCCGATGCCACCTTATCATGGTTTATTCACTGATTTTTTAAATACTTCCATCTATCTCAATTCAGTTCAACAAAAATTAAAATAATATAAATAATCATATTTACACACACACACACACACACACATTATTTACAACTCGCAGAATCGATGCGCAAAGTAGTACAGTACTATTACTATTCCATGAGCGCATAATTACTGTTTGTAATATTCTCTCTGGTGTGTTGAGGGGACTTCTAGGATCTTCTCCGTGCCGAATAGCCGCATTGAATAATTGCAATTTTGCTATCGAGACTACTGGAAGAAAGAGATTGGAAACATATTGTATGCTACTCAAGAAAATATATATTGCGCATTTACATCAAAAGTGTGTAAGGAATTTCATAATACAGTATATGTATTCTCTAATTGGAAATTTGCACGGAGGTGTCGTTTCGTTGGTAATCAGAAGGGAACTTCCGATGAATTGGAAACGAACCTGCAATTATTAGATCCAAGAGCTCCATTATTTCATCGGATAATTAAACTCTATCAAAGCAAACTTCCCGCTTTATCTGAAGTTTCCCGACTGACTACGCAACGCAAGAAAACCAAGACATTTTATTTACACAGGATTGCAGGTCGCTTCGAATCATCCAGACAGCGGACAAGGAGAGTCATTGTCCGATTCTGATTAAACAAGTAAAGCTTAATTATAGCTTTCTTGAGCGACTGTTATGACTGTGATATGGCTGCTTATGAATCAGATCATTAATAAAATACTAATAACTAACTTTCCTCCTCACCAGCAACTAGTATAAACACAATATTAATTAAAATTATAACTGTACAGCTAATATTTTCTCTTACGCAGTCACAGAAGCGTTTATGTCCCTAATTGGTATAGGCTACCAGTGTCGACGTAAAAAAAATTTTTTTTTTTTTTTTTGAGTCATTAGTCTGACTCATTTGATGCGGCCCGCCACGAATTTCTCTCCTCTAACAATAATTTCTCGCAAAGTTATTACAACCTACGTCCTCAATTATTTGCTGCGTGTACCCCAGTCTCTGTCTTCCTGTAGAGATTTTACCTTTTACAGCTCCCTCTAGTACCATGGAAGTTATTCCCTTATGTCTTAACACATGTACTATCATCCTGTCCCTTCTTTTTTTCAGTGTTTTCCATACATTCCTTTCCTCACCGATTCTGCGGAGAACCTCCTCATTCCTTACCTTAACCGCCCACCACACGTCAAATACTTCTATTCTGTTCTGGTTTTCCCACAGTCCATTTTTCACTGTCATACACGCCGTGTTCCAAACGTAAAATCCGAGAAATTTTTTCCTCGAGGCATATGTACCATACTAGTATACCTCTCTTAGCAGAATGCCCTTTTGCTAGTCTAGTGTGTTTTTTATGTCCTCCTTGCTCCATCTGTCATGAGTTATTTTTGGTGCCTAGGCAACAGAATTCCTTAGCGTCATCTACTTCGTGGCTACCAATTATGTTCTTAAGTTTCTCGCTGTTCTCATTTTTGCTACGTGTCATTACTTCCTTCTTTCTCCGACTTGCTCTCAACACATCTCCTTTAGGCATTAGTGAAAGTGAAGAAAAACTGCAGGCTCGTTGAATGGAATGAACAAATTAAGGATAGCAGCGTCACCAGAGAATCTTATCATTGAAATCCTGTCATCTTGTATTTTAATCCCACTTTTGAACCTTTCCTTTTTTTTCGTCATTGGTTCTGTGACGTGTGGGCTGAACTCCACAAGCGAAAGACTAAATCCCAGACTACACACATTTTAATCTGTGCACTTCGTTCTTCATCTTCCAGTCTCACTGTTCCCTCCTAGCTCTTGTACACATTGTATATTACCCGTTTTTCCCTATGGTTTACCTCCATCTTTCTCAGGATTTCGAACTTCTTGCGCCATTTTACAGAATCGAAGGCTTTTTCCAAGTCGACAATCTTATGAATGTGTTTTGATTTTTTTTTTCAGTCTTGTTTCTGTTATAAACTGCAACATCAAAACGTCTGGTGCCTTTACCTTTCCTAAAGCCGAACTGATCGTCTTCTAATAAATCCTCAGTTTTCTTTTCCATTCATCAGGACTACAAAACAAAAAGAGAGTGAGAGAGAGTAACTGGCGGTGCTATACACAACCCTATATTTGTAACGTGTGGCTCTTGGCTAAGTAATTTCTGAAGATGCCTCACGTTGGTTGGGTGAAACACGTAAAAATAAAGAAAAGTTCCATGCGACTTGTGGCTGCTCTATAGTTTTAATTTCTAACGGTCGTTGCTCCCCTGTAGGTAAATGCCTGCACTCGCTCAAATATGAAAATTACTTTAATTTGCTTTTTATAGTTAATTTATCCATCTTACTGGCTGTAGAGCTCCGAGGCTGTAGATTGCATTACAGTAAGAAATACAGTCACCAGGCACTTTTTATGTTTTTTTATTAATATAAATTAGAGTTTCGAGCTTTCACGTATCTTCAGTTCGAATCTCTGGAACACTTCTGAAGCGAATCCCACGAAATGGTTCCTTCGTCTTCAGAATCAAACCAAAGTCACAAGGACTGAAGTCACCTGCGACCAGCTTTGCGAAAGAAGCGGCGATACTTCCTGGGCAACCCACCCATCATTTTGCACGACAATGAGCGGGCGTATACAGCGCAAGTTGTGGCTGCTCTGTTCGTGCCGTCGAAGGACAGGATGCTCTCGGTTGGGCGAAAGCTCACCTACAGAGATATCAGGGGCATCGAGTGTAGATGCGCTGGACACAGGAGGATCGCACTCGGCAGCAGGCACTCAAACTGCCATCTCCTCCTCGGCAGTTCCGATGATACTGTTGCTGGCACGGCTCTTGGTTCTGGTGTTGTTCAGTGTTACTTAAATATCAGCCTATGACCCAGGGTCACGCCTAGATATTTCGGTTGTGAGCAGTAGTGGAGTAAAGGGTTAAAATTTTAGGGAAATATAAAGATTACGATATACACACTGTTCCATTTATCTTTCATTTCACTTTTGTCCAGAAGTCAAATAATAGGCCGTGCCGTTCTAGGCGCTACAATCTGGAATCGAGCGACCGCTACGGTCGCAGGTTCGAATCCTGCCTCGGGCATGGATGTGTGTGATGTCCTTAGGTTGGTTATGTTAAATTAGTTCTAAGTTCTAGGCGACTGATGACCTCAGAAGTTAAGTCGCATAGTGCTCAGAGCCATTTTCAAATAAAAAACATATAATACAAATATTGTTTAGCTAGCAGGGAGCCATCAACCCGCGTGACTACCTTTTGTGCCACTTTGTTTGTTATTAAAATACAAACAGAAACACGTATTTCTGAAATAGAATCCCATATTTTTTATTCGGTAATCCACTTCCCCACCTCAAGACCTTTTCAAAAACATGTTACGCAAGCTTCACATGACTGAAATTGACTGACTCTCACACAGTGCAGGTACTGGGGTAACGTAATTCTTCCACTTAATGGAGTTGACAGCAAAAAGCGGTAAGACGACAAAGGAATTTACTCAATTGCCTTCAGCCGAAGATTTACATGAATATAAGGTACCTCTACGCAGAGAAACCAGAAATGCTACCACGCGTTGCACTCATGTGTGGATTAATTGCAACAAAACAGAGAACAGTAACTTCCGCGACGGCGTCTGTGCGAGTTCTATGGCGATTGCGCTGCCTTCGGTCGAAACTTTCCGTTTCCGGAAGCGTAACAACTACAGCTGCGTTGTACGAAAACAAGGTTAGATAGTTTTGGTACACTATAAAAATGAGACAGTAAATGGTAGTCTCGCCGGTACCACTGGTAGTATTGATAGGGAAAGAAAGATAAGATACGAGAGAAACTTGAACCCGACGATTTCTCTTTATTTTGTGCTTGTTTGGTTCTTTGTTTTGCATATAATTATAACCGCGCATCATTCAGTATTAGTGTATTGTATATTTTATACCCTTACAAAATACGAATTGCATCTTATAAGTTATAAAAATTATTGATTGCGTGACTCCCGCGCTTTTATGTAACCAAATCATTTACTTTTGATGCAAGTAAAATTTACATGCACAAACGTAAAAAAATAAATACAATTATTGCTGTTATTTTGTACTCACTAGGACGTTCTTCATCATGATAAGAGCCAAGAGTTTTCTGTTATTACCGATAAATGCGGAAGTTGTTTACCAGTGACAGAAACACTTTTTATATAAGTTCGACGAAGTATTGAAGCGAAATCCGATGTATTTTTGTTTTGCTTTCATTTATTCTATCTTTTTGTTTAGTAAATTGCGTTTTCTAGAGCTATGTGATAAATCTGTATTATTTTCTTTCTTTTTAGTAGAACATTCCTCTGTTTTACGTTACAAATCAACAATTTTTGAACAAACCAGAATTGAAGTTCATCTGTGCTATAAATACAGTTCATTTTTAAATAACAGGCAGGAGAATAACTGTATAGAACAAAAATGTTTCATGCGCTACCCAGCCCTTTATATATCCTGGCTCAGTTTCTAGACAGTTTAATGCGTCCGGCTTTTATGGGACTGTAGTAAGACACTGATCGCACATGTAAAGAAAGTGATCGTTATGAGGTAACGGCTGATAGGTATGCAACACACTTAATGTACAGGTAACACGGGTACAATCTCAACAGACCAAAGCTACACTTACTTATGAAGATTTGCTTGGTTTATTTTTCATTTTGATTATGAAGAAAAAGTTATTTGGGATGGTGAAGCTAAAAGGTGAATGATTGTGCTGGTAAACCCCTTACGTTATTTGATTTTCAAACAGCTGAGCAGAACTGAACGTACTCAGACATTTCTCTCTTTACTTATTCTGATCATCACTAAACTGACACACAATATTTTTAGCGCAACGCAATGTGACTTTCAACAATCCCGACAAAAGAATGGCCGTGACTAACAATAACCTATACCTTCCATGAATCACTTACCTCACAAAAATCTTCATTACTCGAACTCCTGCAATACAGCGAGCGCCAATACTGCCAGCTAAATAAAAGATTCTAACTACTGAAGTCACTAACTACTGATAGCCATAGTTAGCAAATGAAAGATTTTGATAGAGAACAAACAATGTATGTACCTTAATAGTGTTCAAAAGTCATTTTATATATATATATATATATATATATATATATATATATATATATATATATATATATATATATATATATATGTGTTCATGACATCCAGTCTTACAAATTTACTGTCTCTGATGGACACACGTCCAGATCATCTGCTCTCAACATTCCGCCACCTCTCTCCCCACATCCACCACTGCTGGCGGCTCACTTCCAATTGCGCAACGCTACGCGCTGTTAACAGCCAACTGCCCAACACTACAATACCAAATTCCAACAATGCAAACCAGCCACAGACTGCACACAGCACAGTCAGTGATTTTCATACAGAGCGCTACGTGGCGTTACCAATATAAAAGCCTAAACAGCCTACTTACAAAGGGACTATTTGTATACATCAAACAAGAGAGCACGTTGGATGTAGGGGCCACAATGAGGTGCAAAGATTGGCACTGGAGAGGAAGTAGTGGAGGGCTACATTAAACTGGAGAAAATAAAAAAGGAAGTGGTCTTGGGGACCTTGTCGGAAGTTGTGAGGTAGGGATTTAAGAACTGCGTGTGTGGGGCTCTAAGCTTCGGAGGGAGGAGCACGTGAGCATAGGTAACGACTTAATACGTGCTCAGTTAACGTGGGATTGCAAACCACCTCGGAATCCCTTTGGAGCTGACGTTTGTGTCGCAGTGTGAGCTAGAAAAAGAGGATGAGACGAAATCCCCGCCAGAAAAAAAAACGAGCCGTGGAACTAAAACTAGGGTGCAGCCAGAGGCCCGCGTTGTCATTGCTGGTCGGAATTTGAGCGCGGCGGCCGGCGTCGGTGGGACTAAGCGGATTCCGGCGCCGCTTTTTATCCGGCTGCGCGGAATTTCCAAAAGCGGGCGAGCAGGCGTGTCGGCTCCAGGCCTCCCATTTTTTTGCTGTTTTCGGAGCGGGCCCGCTTGATCTCGTGACAGGCGCGACCGCGCACGCTGTTCCAGCGTCCATCGGAAAAGCGAGGCTCACCGCTTCAGTGGCAAACGAAATTCCGTGATGCGATATCGCACCACTGTAGCTCGCGGTTTTACTGTCACTGCGCACGCATGAATGCCCGGTCTGCGTAACACTTTTGCAGTTTGCAAAAGGTATGGAAAGGTAATAGTTGTTACGGATCGTTAAATGCAGTAGTTAAATTCCCATTACTTTTTGCATATACACTGTCCAGTCACATTAATGAATCCAAGTGTCAAAACCCTGAATATCCATCTTTCACAGCGCCGACCGCTGCGAGATGTGCAGGGAGAGATGAGTGCAAAACCATGCCGCCTCCAATGTTGTCTCTCGGTTGAGGATCCATGGCATAGGCCTATATCTCTAACGTCGATCAGTTGGAGAATTTTGGAACACGTATTATGTTCGAGTACAGTGACTTTTCTGGAGACCTGAAATCTACTCTGTAGGAATCAGCATGGGTTTCGATAAAGACGATCGTATGAAACCCGCCTTGCGCTATTCGTCCACGAGACTCGGAGGGCCATAGACACGGGTTCCCAGGTAGATGCCGTGTTTCTTGACTTCCGCAAGGCGTTTCATACAGTTCCCCACAGTCGTTTAATGAACAAAGTAACAGCATATGGACTTTCAGACCACTTGTGTGATTGGATTGAAGAGTTCCTAGACAACAGGACGCAGCATGTCATTCAATGCACGAGGATTTGCAACGAATTGACGCTTGGTGCAGGGAATGGCAATTGAATCTCAATGTAGACAAGTGTAATGTGCTGCGAATACATAGAAAGAAAGATCCTTTATCATTTAGCTACAATATAGAAGATATAGGTCAGCAACTGGAATCAGTTAATTCTATAAATTATCTGGGAGTAGGCATTAGAAGCGATCTAAAATGGAATGACCATATAAAATCAATCGCCAGTAAAGCAGATGCCAGACTGAGATTCATTGGAAGAATCCTAAGGAAATGCAGTCCGAAAACAAAGGAAGTAGGTTACAGTACACTTGTTCGCCCACTGCCTGAATACTGCTCACCGGTGTGGGATCCGTACCAGATAGGGTTGATAGAAGATGTAGGGTAGATCCAACGGAGAGCAGCGCGCTTCGTTACAGGATCATTCAGTAATCGCGAAAGCGTTACGGAGATGATAGATAGACTCCAGTGGAAGACTCTGCAAGAGAGACGCTCAGTAGCTCGGTACGGGCTTTTGTTGAAGTTTCGAGAACATACCTTCACCGAGGAGTCAAGCAGTATACTGCTCCCTCCTACGTATATCTCGCGAAGAGACCATGAGGATAAAATCAGAGAGATTAGAGCCCACACAGAGGCATCCGACAATCTTTCTTTCCACGAACAATACGAGACTGGAATAGAAGGGAGAACCGATGGAGGTACTCAAGGTACCCTCGGCCACACACTGTCAGGTGGCTTGCAGAGTATACTCGGCCACACACTGTCAGGTGGCTTGCAGAGTATACTCGGCCACACACTGTCAGGTGGCTTGCAGAGTATAGATGTAGAAATCCCGATCTAGGAGGTCCCACAGTTTCTCGATTGGACTTAAATCCGGCGAATGGCGATGTACTTCCAACATGACGGATGTCCGGCACATAGCTCGCGTGCGGTTGAAGCTGTATTGAATAGCATATTTCATGACAGGTGGATTGGTCGTCGAAGCACCATACCATGGCCCGCATGTTTACCGGATCTGACGTCCCCGTATTTCTTTCTGTGGGGAAAGTTGAAGGATATTTGCTATCGTGATCCACCGACAACGCCTGACAACATGCGTCAGCGCATTGTCAATGCATGTGCGAACATTACGGAAGGCGAACTGCTGGCTGTTGAGAGTAATCTCGTTACACGTATTGCCAAATGTACTGACGTTGACGGACATCATTTTGAGCATTTATTGCATTAATATGGTATTTACAGGTAATCACGCTGTAACAGCATGCGTTCTCAGAAATGATACGTTCTCAAAGGTACATGTATCACATTGGAACAACCGAAATAAAATGTTCAAACGTACCTACTTTCTGTATTTTAATTTAAAAAACCTACCTGTTACCAACTGCTCGTCTAAAATTGTGAGCCATATATTTGTGATTGTTACAGCGCCATCTGTCACAAAGCGAAAAAAGTGGTCCAACTAAAACATTCATATTTCTTTAGGTACTAGACGAATATGTAATAAAATTGGGGTTCATATTTTAAAAAATGCAGTTGATATCCGTTTGGCATATGGCAGCGCCATCTAGCGGGCCAAGCGCCATGTGGTTTCCTCCTTCAAGATAGACAAGTTTCGTTCTATGTATTTTTTTCGATTGACGCTTATTTCATGAGATACTTGGCCCGGTCACGATCAATGGACCACCCTGTATAAGAGTGGCAGTATGGCGCATTGCTCGGTGCTGTAGAGACGCTATTTCTAAATTCGTTTTCTGACAAGTTTTCTGTAGACTCATTTGCTTTCCTCATTCTTGCGCCCTTAGAATGACATTATTCCGTACAAATACGAGAGTGAATGTGGCGCTTACGCTAATTAGCAGCTATTTCTTTCATTCAAGAAACGTTGTAAGAAAGTTAGTTTGCGCGGGCGTTCCTCGCGCGGAGTTGTCCGCTGGAATTTCACGTCTTCAAACTCACTAATGACGTACGTACCCTGCTGACCGCGTCTGACAGAAATTCGAGTGCTTTTGACAGAGCTCCGGAATATTCTTTCAGCGGGTTCCCTGTCCCCGTGCGGCTCTTGTTTTACATAATGGCGCCTGCGTTTTTCATTTGATTTTCGATTTATCGCCTCACTTTGTTTCGCATTCAGCGCGCGCGCCGGCTGCAGAGCGCACAGTCTGGCCCTGTGCCAGCGCGGCGCGCGAAAGAACGCGACAGTCCGGGACAACGGCGGCCGCGGTCCGTCCCGGGCAGGGCCTGCCTGTCCTCTCCAACTCGGCTGTTCATAACTGCCGCCAATCTCGCTCTGTGACACGGCCGGCAGCGCTGCTGAATTTACTGCCGGTATGAATTTCAGATCACGGTAGAAGCGAGCGCCAGGAAAAACGCAAATAAAATCAAAGACGAAAGGCCCTCCACTTTGTCACTTGAGGCATTTGTGAATTGAAACTCTCTGCGAGACGTACTGGAAGTCCACTACGCGTAACAAGGAAGCAGTTAGGTTTCCCTTAAAAACTCTCTTTCCGAGCTTGCAGAAGTTCCTAAAAGCCAAAACAAACGTGTCTGTTATCCGGTTGAGCTTATTATGGCCGTGTTTTAACATTTCTAAATGAGTCCGTGACAGGCGATTATACAATGGTTCCACAGACCTCTACAGTACGAGTTGGATCCAACCAAAACGAATGTTTAGTTTCGTAGGAAAGGAAAGTTATTTATTTTTAAAAACAGCGGCGAAGTGAAAAATAATTTAATTTAAGATTGCGACTAGACACTAGATTCGCACTCTCAAACGCAACAATTCTTAAACTCTACCTGCTCTAGTCCCGAGTCAACCTGAATACGTATCTCCTTTCGAAGCACAAAAATATCTTCATCTACGTGATTACTCTGCTATTTACAATAAAGCGCCTGGCAGAGGGTTCAATGAACCAGTTTCATGCTGTCTCTCTACCTTTCCACTCTCGAACGGCACGCGGGAGAAACGCGCACTTAAATTTTTCCGTGCGAGCCGTTATTTCTCTTATTTTATCGTGATGATCATTTCTCCCTATGTAGGTGGGTGCCAACAGAATGTTTTTGCAATCGGAGGAGAAAACTGGTGATTGAAATATCATGAGAAGATCCCGTCGCAACGAAAAACGCCTTTGTTTTAATAATTGCCACTCCAATTCACGTATCATGTCTGTGACACTATCTCCCCTATTTCGCGATAATACAAAACACGCTGCCCTTCTTTGTACTTTGACGATGTCATCCGTCAGTCCCACCTGATGCGGATCCCACACCGCACAGCAATACTCCAGAATAGGGCGGACAATCGTAGTCTAAGCAGTCTCTTTGGTAGACCTGTTGCACCTTCTAAGTGTTCTGCCAATGAATCGCAGTTTTTGTTTTGCTCTACCCACAATATTATCTATGTGATCGTTCCAATTTAGGTTATTTGTAATTTTAATCCCTAAGTATTTAGTTGAATTTACACCCCTCAGATTTGTGTGACTTATCGCGTAATCGAAATTTAGCTGTTTTCTTTTAGTCCTCATCTGAATAACTTCGCACTTTTCTTTATTCAGGGTCAATAGCCACTTTTCGCACCACACCAATATCTTATCTAAATCATTTTGCAAGTCGTTTTAATCATCTGATGACTTTATAAGACGGTAAATGACAGAATCATCTGCAAATAATCTAAGACGGCTACTCAGATTGTCTCCTAAGTCGTTAATATAGATCAGGAACAATAGAGGGCCTATAACACTTCCTTGGGGAACGCCGGATATTACTTCTGTTTTACTGCCTATTACTACGAACTGTGACCTTTCTGACAGGAAATCACGAATCCAGTCGCACAACTGAGGCGATACTCCGTAGGCACGCAGTTTGATTAGAAGACGCTTGTGAGGAACGATGTCGAAATCCTTCTGGAAATCTAAAAATATGGTATCAATTTGACATCCCCTGTCGATAGCACTTATTACTTCATGAGTATAAAGAGCTAGTTGTGTTTCACAAGAACGATATTTTCTGAATCCGTGCTGACTGTATTTGAATAAATCGTTTCTTCGAGGTACTTCATAATGTTCGAATACAGTATATGTTCTAAAACCCTACTGCAAATCGACTTTAGTGATATAGGCCTGTAATTCAGCAGATTACTCCTACTTCCCTCTTTCGGTATTCGTGTGACTTGAGCAATTTTCTACCTAACGTTTTACCCACCCTTGCACGACCCTCACTCTCGAAGTTAGTTAAATACATTACACAGAAAGATTGGCACTATTCCATTTCCTTTAATGGTGAAAGAAGCCGATGTATTTGGAAAGAAGGAACAAACCATAACTTCCCGTCGGAAACGGGATCGCTAAAGATGAACGTAGACTCAGACTGATACAATATCTAACAGGTGGTCAGTAGGAGACACGAGATACTCTTGCAGTGATACGGCCAGCGATGAAGAGGCGCATTTCGCCATGAACCATACGAATGGCAACCTCAGGCACTTGCTGCCATAAGCTGAAACATTGCAGTGTTTGTGTCTGCGACTCGAATTGTCAGTGGAACAACTGATAACTTACTGCAAATTTGCCGTGTTAATTTTGTTACACATCCGGGGACATCGCATGATAACACTATTGAGCCGTGAACGGCTCGTGTTCATCCCATTAATTGTTTGTCATCTTCTATTACAGTAGTGACGCCCCGTTTTCTTATTCCATTTACTGGCCTCACTAACTTCCTGCCTTACTTGCCCGTGAGTGGCAGCAGCAGCGCGTATCGGTAAGCGCACTGTCGTACCATCTCTGGAACGACTGATAGTATTTCCGGGTCGTCATGTGTCGAGTAGTCAATGAGTGGGAGACGCATCAGCAGTGCAGTCGCGACGGAGCTGCAGTCGAGTCGGTCGGTTGGCGTGGAGCAGCAAGCAAGCCCCCGTCCTGCGGAGTCGGTCTGGAGCCGCTGGCGGCGTGCACGCGCGGTTGGAGTGTGAGGTGCTGCTTGCGAGTGCTACGAAGTTCGTCGACCTCCGATCTTGAACATGAAAGTTGAGTCCTCACTTAACTTACTCTCGAGACTCAACTGTTTACATTTCTTTGTTTGATCCTGGTCGTTGCTTTTGGGACATTCCCGCGAGCAACAACGTGTGTGTATTTAAGTCGGCTGAGATTCCAGCCGTCTTTCTGTAAAATATGACTTAAATTAGTTCCTGTTATGGAACTTCACCAGTGGCATCTTCTGCCTTGTGGCCGTTGACGTTCCGGTTACCTGCCCTGGTCGTTGACGTACTTTTATGCAGTGTATTTTCCTCCTCGTGTTTTTGCTGTCCAGTACAGCGTGTAGTTCGACAGCTGAGGTGTTGTTGGTCGTTGTGGGAGCCAATATTCTGTGTGTCGTGTATTGAAATCTTGTGGTCGTTTTGCTGGTTGCGTGGAGTGGAACTGATTTGGTTGATTGGTCGGTCGGCTGTCTGTCGGTTGGGTAGCCTCCAGATCAAAAGTCGTTGGACAGGCTGCCTGCCTCACCAAAACGGGCATTAGTGTTACAATCTCAGGCTGACCCTTGGAAACTTCTAAGCACCGTTCCTTGTGTGTTATGTAGTAATTTCCCTGTTTGGATTTTAGTTATTTGTTTGATGTGTGACTGTCAGCCGAATATCAGTATCTGAAATTAATGTCCTTGTCTTGCCCTTAAGGCATGAGATTGTTACTATTTATTTTATATGAAATGTTTTAAGACAAGGCCTTCTGCCTTTTGATTGAGACTCCTCTTTTTGCTTAATATGCGACCTCCAGCCTAGTTTCATTGAAATTAAATTGCTAAGGCCTTCAGCCGATTATATTGAAGATTTAGAAAATATTCTTGGGTGAAACCTCCAGAAGAACCTTGTATTTCAATTTTGCTTAAGCCTCTTGTCTTTGATTCTGAATGTGGCCTTCAGCCGATCTAAAGTTAATCAAAGGAGGTCGATGAAAGTTTTGAGTGTTTTGCATCCTTGTTGTAATATTGTATGTTGATAAATAAAGTTTGTACGTTGAGTGCAACTGACAGCAACTCATTTTGGCCCCTTTCCACAACATAATCCGCTCTGTCCTGCTAGCCCACGCATTTCAACTATGAGCACAGGAATCATTCGTTTAGAGCAATCATTAATTTCGTTAATTTTGCACTTGTGACAAGTATCAATGAAACTGTCGCGTCCCATTCAAGACACGACCTGCAAAAATCCTGAATAAGCGCCTTTTGCAGCGCTGGCCGCTGCGAGACGTGCAAGACGAGAGTCTGTGAGGTTGTGGAAGCTACCGACGTGGACGTTGTGCATGTCGACTCCAGTGCGTGGGCAGCTGCGCCAGATTTTTCGACTGAGCAACCACGGCGCGAACAGCCGGATCGAGTTCGTCGCTGACACTGTCGACAGGGTTTAAATCTGGGAGTTCGGTGGCCAAGGGAGTACGGTATATTGGTCCTTATGATCTTGGGAATACGCACGTACTCTGCGAGCTGTGTGACACGTTGCATTGTCGTGCTGGCAGATGTCACCGTGCAGCGGAGAAACAAACTACCTGTGGGAGTGGATGTGATACTCAAGGGCAGATGCATAATAGTGTTGCCTTCCAGAATGACGAGATGATCCAGGGAATGCCACCAAACCAATCCCCAGTTCGATGATTGTGTCAGGGTGTTTACATTCCGATGTTCCACGCCATACTCGCCAATGGCGATCTGTCCGATGGAGAATAAAACGTGATTCATCTGAAATGTTGCGGTATTGGCGTGCAAACTCCAGCCCTCGTCACCGAAGAACAGCATCACCACGGCTACATAAAACATGGACGTGCTGTGGAGACCCATAAGCAGCACAATTCAATGAATGGTCGTTGAGGAGATACGTGGTAGCACCTTCACTCATCTGAATCGTCTGTTGCTCAACGGCTACAGGTCTATTCGCCCGCAGCCGTCGTTCAATCTCGTCATCTGTGGCCCGTGGTACACCACAGTGGCTTCGTCGCCAGTTGTGAATAGCGTCACTTTGCCTTGAACAGTGTACTTTAACCACGGTGGCGTACGAACGGTTTACACACTTGGCCGTTTCGGCAATGCTTCTACCCTTCGCCCTAAATCCAAAGAGCGTGCCATTACTTACGCAAGATAAATCGCACCGTTTGGGCACTATGACAACGATTCCGTCCTCCCGACACGTTTTGTATAATATTCTCAGCAAGTGCTACCATTTGCCATCTATAACTAGTTATTGCACGCTGACAAACTACCTGCGGGGGTGGATGTGATACTCAAGGATAGATGCATACTAGTGTCGCAAGTTCCATACGGTTGTTCCATTGCAGCGAAATGCAGGAAGATCTGCAGCGGATAGGCACTTGGTGCCGGGAGTGGCAGCTGACCCTTAACATAGACAAATGTAATGTATTGCGAATACATAGAAAGAAGGATCCTTTATAGTATGATTATATGATAGTGGAACAATGGTAGCATTTACTTCTGTAAAATATCTGGGAGTATTGAAGTGGAATGATCATATAAAATTGATTGTTGGTAGGGCGAGTGCCAGGTTGATATTCATTGGGAGAGTCCTTAGAAAATGCAGTCCATCAACAAAGGAGGTGGTTAACAAAACACTCGTTCGACCTATACTTGAGTATTGCTCATCAGTGTGGGATCCGTACCAGGTCGGGTTGGTTCAAATGGTTCAAATGGCTCTGAGCACTATGGGACTCAACTGCTGAGGTCATTAGTCCCCTAGAACTTAGAACTAGTTAAACCTAACTAACCTAAGGACATCACACACATCCATGCCCGAGGCAGGATTCTAACCTGCGACCGTAGCGGTCTTGCGGTTCCAGACTGCAGTGCCTTTAACCGCACGGCCACTTCGGCCGGCCAGGTCGGGTTGACAGAGGAGATAGAGAAGATCCAAAGAAGAGCGGCGCGTTTCGTCACAGGGTTATCTGGTAAGTGTGATAGCGTTACGGAAATGTCTAGCAAACTCAAGTGGCAGACTTTGAAAGAGAGGCTCTCTGCATCGCGGTGTGGCTTGCTGTCCAGGTTTCGAGAGGGTGCGTTTCTGGATAAGGTATGGAATATATTGCTTCCCCCTACTTAAACCTCCCGAGGAGATCACGAATGTAACATTAGAGAGATTCGAGCGCGCACGGAGGCTTTCCGGCAGTCGTTCTTCCCGCGAACCATACGCGACTGGAACTGGAAAGAGAGGTAATGACATTGGCACGTAAAGTTCCGTCCGCCACACGTCGTTGGGTGGCTTGCGGAGTATAAATGGTAGATGTAGACACTGAACATAGGCGGTGGTTACATTAATGTGACTAGACCGAGCATAAACAATATTCATGCAGCGCGAACAGGAAAGGGAATGAGTAACAGTGGAATAGAGTAGTTTAGTCGTGCAGTTTGCGGTGTGTGTTCGAAGATACAGATGTAGCAGCGGATATGCACTCTCAAGAGACTTGCAACTAGACGAGTAAATGTGCACAAATAACAGCTCGAGTGAGAAGCGACGCTAATGACAGTGTTCACCTTCCAATAGAGAATAATCTGTCCGGCCACAACGCCACAAAGACCAGCCCACGTGCTATAAACGACATGACTTGAAGCCTCCTAACGTGTCGTGCTGCAGGGTTAATGAATGGACTGTGTTGCGACTATTTACGACGTACAGTTTTTTGCTTTTATTCTGCTGTTTTGACACCGGAGAGGTACGCTTAACCTCATACTGTCCGACTTCTCTCGTGAGGCCGTCAGCTTGGAGGCCAGATCCCAGTCGGGAGTGGCCGAGCGGCGGACGCAGATTAATAATTTCGGCGCGAGGTGCCGCTGCGGGCAGCAGACTGAGGGCGTTCCGGTCTGCGGCCGCCGGCAGCCAGAGCTGCTAGCCCACTGCGGTCTGGCCCAGCCGCAGCGCCCACGTCAGTAATGGCTTCCACCATTTGCTGCGCTCGCAACACGGCTTTTCGCTTGTTGTTAGTGGCTATTCCTGGACTTACGCACTGGCGCTTAGCTGGCACACAAACACACCAAATTATGCATTGTGGCGTGCGTATAGCGAACAACAAAGTGGTTTTCTTTCCTAAGGTATACCGTAAAATCATATCCAGTTTCGACAATTAGGTGCGCTGTGTATGTGTGTGTGTGTGCGTGAGAGAGAGGGAGACAGAGAGAGAGAAAGAATTTTCTTTACGTTTGACTCAATTACGGAAAAAGGTGGGTTTGAAATAACTCTTTTGACAAAATATTAACCAAACACTTAAAAGAGCAGCACTGAAATGCCTAGGCTAGCAGGACAGAGCGGATTAGGTTGTGCAAAGGGGCCAAAATAAGTTGCTGTCAGTTACACTCAAGATACAAATTTTATTTGTCAACTCACAATATTACAACAAGGATGCTAAACACTCAAAACTTTAATCGACCTCCTTCGATTAACTTTAGATCGGCTGAAGACCACACTCAAAATCCAAGACGCAAGGCCTAAGCAAGAAACTGAAATACAAAGTTCTTCTGGAGGTTTAACCGAAAAATATTTTATAAATCTTCAATCTAAAGAGCCTGAAGGCCTTAGCAATTTAATTTTAATGGAACTTGGCTGGAGGTCGCATATTAAGCAGTAAGAAGAATTTCAATCAAAAGGCAGAAGGCCTTATCTTAAAGTAATTCTTGCACAATTCTGCTGAAAAGAGTAACAATCTCATGCCTTAAAGGCAAGACAATAACGGTAATTTAAGAGATATTGATACTCGGCTGTAGGCCACACATCAACCAAATAACTAAAACCCAGACAGGGGAATTACTATGTAACACACAAGGAACGGCGATCAGAAGTTTCCGAGGGTTGGCCTGGGATTGTAACACTAACGCCCGTTTTGGTGAGGCAGGCAGCCTGTCCAACAACTGAAGGCAACCCGACCGACAGACAGCCGACCGACCAATCAACAAAATCAGTTCCGCTCCACGCTACCAGCAAAACGACCACAAGATTTCAATACGACCCACAGAATATTGGCGCCCACAACGACCAACAACACCTGAGCTGTCGAACTACACGCCGCGCTGGATAGCAACAACACGACGAGGAAAATACACTGCCGAAATTTACGTCAACGACCAGGACAGGTAACCGGAACGTCAACGGCCACTAGGCAACAGGGAATAATTTAAGTTACATTTCACAGAAAGACGGCTGGAATCTTAGCCGACTTAAATAGACACACGTTGTTGCTCGCGGGCATGTCCCAAATACAATGACCAGGATCAAACGAAGAAATGTAAACAGTTGAGGCTCTATAGTAGTTTAAGTGAGGACTCAACTTTCAAGATTGGTGGGCGACGAACTTCGTAGCACCCGCAAGCAGCACCTCACACTCCAACCGCGCGTGCACACCGCCAGCAGCCCGGGCCAGAGTAGGCGCGACGGAGACTTCCTTGCTGCTCCACGCCAACCGACCGACTGCCCAGGTCCTGAACCGGTGGAAGGACCAAATATACGTTGGCCGATGAGATGAAATAAGAAAACTAGGCGGCAGTACCGTAATAGAAGATGACAAACAATGAATGGCATGAACACGAACCGTGCTCGGCTCAAGCACATTTTTCATGTGACCTTCCACACTTGCCTCGAAGTGCTGCGCATGTGGCAGTTGACTTTTTGCAGTTGGTACAGAATGGTCCGCACAAAGATGTGACAATACGGCTGAAAACTGCAATCGTGTCTGAAAGTGACCGTGACCGTACCGTCAGTGAAGTTGAGCGATTCACGGGGTCTGTCCGACGTCTCTTCAGCGAATGTTACACATTCCTGTGCCATGTATCAAGGCATAAGAACGCTGGAGGTAAAAAAGAAGAAAAAGTAGCGAAACGGACAGGGACCAGAGACGAGTACATGCCTTTTCAGTGACAGTCGTTTTGACACCCGACAGGAATTGTTGTTATCAGCGAATGCTGGTCCATTTCAACCAATTCTCGAGTAAACATTGCGAAAAGAACTGCACGTAATGGACATTTGGGGTTTGGTTACTTCGGAATGGGCTGTTGCCCGAAGCAGTATATAAAGCTGTACGTACTGAATGGGACAAACAACCCGGAAACTGGGCACTGACAAATTTTACCTCTTTTCAAATGATGTAAGGCGTCTACTGCACCGGCAGCCCAACGAGGCGTTTAAACCGCAGTATGTGGAGGTGGTTCTGTGGTGATTTTCGTACCCTCGCTTGGTCCCACTCATTCTAGTTTCAACATTCTTCATGACCAGATTTTCCTGTTCTTCTACATCTTCATTGGGTATTCTGTAGACAGTTCCAACACAACAGCTGTATTCATAGTGATGCTCCCTTATGTTCCGGATTTATGAATACACAGGCACGATGTAGCATCTCGGCTGGCCCTCTTCTTCAGCCGATTTTAACGCCTTAGAAATACAGAGTGTACCAAAGCAGTACGGCCAAACTTCCAGGAAACCTTTCTCACACGTAGAGGAAGAAATTCAACAACTCTTCAACACACTCGTCATTGTTGACTCAAGAAACAGCCCTGCATACTTCATAAGCCGTAAACTAAAAGACCTCATTACCAAATACTGTACATCTGAAAATAACTACAGCATACATAACATACATGAACTCATAAGCTTAATTAAAGAAATCCACATCCCACCAGCAGCTAAATTAGCATCACTAGACATAGTCAACCTATACACAAACATTTCTGTCAAAGAGACTATTAGCATTATAACAAACAATCTGCTTAAATATACGAAAATAAGTATTGCAGATATCCGTGAACTCACTGAAATACTTTCACTTATTCTAGAAGATAATTACTTTAACTTCAACAACAATCTGTACCAACAACATGTTGGTTTGGCAATGGGAAGTAGCTTAGCCGGGATGCTGTCTGATATTTACATCCACCACATACAACAAAAATTCTTCTCAACCAACCAGCACATCTCAAAGAATTATCTACTACAGAAGATATATTGATGATACTATATTGCTTTTTGATGGAACAAACAATTAAATTGATACATTAGCAGCAGATCTACGCAAAATGCACAAAAATATTAAATTCACGATTGAACATGAAACTAATAAAATCATTAACTTTCTTAACCTGAAGATTTGCAATAGTAACAATAAACATCAATTTAGTATTTACAGAAAACCTACCACCACAGATGTCAGTATTGACAACTCATCTTGCCATCCCCGCCAACAAAAAATGGCGTATTTCAGAGCGATGGTACACCGAACTAAAAAAGTACCAATGAGTGTCACAGACCAACAAAATGAAATCAATATAATTAAAACAGTTGCTCATAATAATGGATATAAACCCATACAATAGAAAAACTCCACAACAAAATGCAGACAAAAGCCACAGGTCCACCTCACAGCAGTCCACACAACATGCAAGCCAAATCAATGTGCCACGGAAGGCAAACCTAAATATGCTACTCTCCCTTACATTGGCCCCACCGTCATACCAAATAGCAAACTTATTTAAAAAGAAAAATATCACAATCAGCTTTTCCACAAATAATAAATTACTAGCAAAAAGTAATCTATGATGTAAATACCTCCAAGAGTCCCTACGGTAAATCAGGAATACACAATCTCAAATGCGATGCATGCCCAAAATTCTACATTGGACAGACAGGCAGAAGTTTTGAAGTTAGATACAAAGAACACATTGATGCTGTAATGCTTGGAAATTTGAGCAAATCTGCATTTGCAGCCCATATTGCTGAAGAAAACCATTCAGTGAAAAACATTGAGAACAACTTAAAAATTTTACATCTAGCAGAAAAAGAAGCCACTATGAATATATGAGAAGAAATATAAATACACACACACACACATACACACAAAAACAGCACCCCAGACTATATCCTTAATGAAGAAACCGAGTTACCTAACACCCATTTCCTGAAAAAATTTGAAAAATTATTTTCCACCCTCGAAAAGCAAATAATATTCCTACGCCTATCTGCAGATCAAGTAGCAAATTTATATGTTACTACAATTCTCATGATGCTAAATGTAAATAAATAATGTACTGTCTTACCTATACAGTACTCAATAATACGGAACAACTATATAATTAATGTAACAGTATTCGCTCTAAAGCTCACAAGATCAGTGTATCTCTGTACAAGTATAAATGGCGTTTCAATTGCATAAGTGAATATATGATCTTTTTTCAAACATGGGACATCTTCATATGTTACGATACATCAGTATCTTTTACACTCATATGTTTTTAAGCACTTTGTATGTATCAAAACATGTGGTGCGCGTTAGAAATCTCGCCTGTGACAAATATAAAGTATTCACTGAGAAAAATTTACATGTGAAACGATAAGAATGCAGTGGGAATATATTCACATCTGTTGGACGAATGTAATGAAAACAAACACTCCAAACCGACCTTTCACATAAGTCACATCCAATGATAATCTGTAACGCAACCATCTTTGTGGCGTGCTTATAATTATGTATTATTTATATTTTAGGACAATTAATTTGTAAAAAAACGAACCACATGTAATGAAAGCACGAAAACCGTCTGAAGATAAATCATAACGATTCGAAACCGGTAACGGTACCCTTTGAATAAAGGAACTGAAAATAAATTTGTGGCTGGTTGTTGTCTCAACACCATCGACATTTGTCTTGAAGTAACAGCCACGGTATGCAACCATTTCATCATATGACAAAATTGCACATTCATCATTTACTTTGAAATGAAGCCTCATCCGTGAAAGGCATATTTGCACTATAGTGAGAGTTGATACATTATTGAATGAACCACTTGCACATATCTACCCCTGCAGGAAAATCAGTTGCTGGTAATACCTGCACATGCTGTACATGATTCGGAAGCAGCAATTTCTCATGTACCACTCTACACTACAGACAGTTATGTGGTCATTTTTACTTCTAGCATGTAACTGTCTTACGGAAACACTAGGGTCCTTGTCAACTGTACGAAGAAGTTCCTCCTCCACTTCAGGTGTTCTCGTCCTTTTAGGCTTTCCCCCCCCCCCCCCCCCCCCCCCCCCCCCCCGTCACGAGAAGCAGGCTTAAATGTCTCGTGCTCCGTAAGACGTAAGACGACGATCAATTGCCTCAAACGTCCTCTTGTCGAGGCATTGATTTCCTGGGAACCTCTCCCAAAGCAAACGTTGAGCGCCACGGCCATTAATAATTGCTAATCCATACAGCAGCTGGGCACCTGCCAACTCCGTATTCGAGTACACTTCCACTGAACTGTACGGGATGACCACTAAACAGCTGGTGCTGGTGCTACGTGCTCGATGCGAGCAGAACAGTGAAGTAAGTTGCATGTCAACACCGAGCAATGAAATGAGTAACATCTCAGCATTACCTTTGTTTAGATGTAGCAACAAACACTGACTGTGAACCTAACAATTACAACCTACTGCACTTTCTAACCAAACGTACCCAAGAGGGTCATCTAATGCACGAAAAAGTTTCATGTAATCCTAGTTCATCCTGCTTCTGTGTGTTCCCACGATTAAAATGAGTAAGAGGGGATGTAGAAAATGAGCCCTGACATACAAATAAAACGCATTCAGATCCTTGTCAATATAACCCATTTTATTTCTCTATGTGTGAGAAATCTTTCTTGAGAGATCTACCATACCTTTTTGATACATCCGGTATGTCTGGAACTATTTAGATCAGGTGAATAAGCATCTCTGCAATTAGTAGCTCTGAGCTCTATAGAATTAATCAATGTGAGCTTGAGCTGTGAGCTTGAAAAAAACATATGGACCCTCTTCGCTGCCGTATTGAGACCATTACCGAGGGTAGAGGTAGCGTTATGCGGTAGTAGTGTGATGTCTTCAGTGTGTTTACATCACATTATATCTCACCAAAGACATCAGGACTCCAAATTACACTTGCATTAACATGGTGAACACTAGTCAAAGAAGAGAAAAATGTTTTAAATTACAGAGCACTGACGTTTCAGACGTTTTTTTATATTTGTTGCTGTACCCAAGCAATGACTACGACACGAACTGTCCCTGTTTTGTCTTTTTAGTGAGAGCGGCGTTATCATAATACTTAAGACAACCTAGTACAACATGTTGTGCTCTACTTTTACTTTCGCTTTCCGTCTTAACCTAGAATATAATTTTCGAGAAAAAACATCATGTATTAAGGCCCTATAGAATTATATTGCAAGGTGACTCAAGTAAGAAGAAAGAAAACGTCCGCTGAATGAAACTACGTAGTAAGAATGACATGTGGTTTCCCTATAATCAGCGTGTTATAGAATAATGTTCTAATCTCCTTTTTGAGGTCGTTCTTTTACCTACAAGTTTAAATTATAAATATCTAAATGCTAAATGTGTTAAAAAGTTTTATAATTCGTAATGGTGAATTATATTCATAAACACGGCTTAGAAATAAGATTACTTGCATTACTTTTCATTAAAGATGATTTTGACTTAGAAAGGAGTGAATAATGCTGTACTAACATATTTCACCACATATCTAATTACTGAAATACTGAAAATGATCTAAATTTAGAAACAAAAGTCTCAATATGTGAAGATCTTTCTCTTGAATAAATGATCCAACTTTTACTGAAACGGTAATCAATTGTTTCCTATGCATCACACATACCGTTTTCCGTCAAATTGGGGTAATGTCTTCGTGGTGCGCCGTTTTTATGTCTTAGATTGTATTTTGGGCGGTGGCATTCATGTTATCTGCTTCAGTATCAAGTCAGTTGTCTCGACACCAAAAAATTATCTCTGTCTGTTGTTGAGACTTGTTATGGAATTAATATCTCACATCAATAATTTCAAGTTGAAGAAGAAAACATTAGAAACGAATATCCTGTGGCCTCCTGCCGTTATTTCAGCCGTTTACTGTGTCATAAAGGTGGAAAGTAAGCAAAAACTGTTAATCCACTCAGTCCATCCAGCTCTAGTACAACCCCTACCCATATAATTCGTCTGCTAAGTCGGGCTAAAGGGTAAGACGCTACACGCCATTTGCGGCGGCGAAGAAATAGCCGAAGTAGAAGGGGTTCACTTAAAAAAAATTTTGGTCGACATTTTTTTTTTTTGTTTTTTTTGTGCTGATACAGAAATCAGAGGACAGCAGAGAGATTCTCGCGAGCTGCAGGATGATACGGATACACACGTCACATTTTAGCAAGCATAGTTTGATGCTTAACTAGACAGTAAGGACGCATTCAGTGCCGTAGGCGTACTTGGTGCCAGACCAAGGGCTTTAGGCGACGGCGGCGCTAACGAAGGGCTGTGCTCCCTGCTGACGCCGCAGGTGGACCGAGGGGCTGGGGGAAGGGCGAGTGGCGAGGACACGAGCGCACGTTGTGGCTAAGTGGAAGCGGCAGCTGTTAGAGAGAGAGAGAGACAGAGAAAATGAGAGCGCTCTCCTCTCTGGTCCGCTCTCGCTACCTCTCTCTAAAAGTGCTTGGAGTGGTCTTAATTTGCGCAACTGACCTCATCTCGAATTCCAAAATCAAGGCTGACTCCTCACTAACCTAACGCAGTGTCTCCCCTAACTTTGCCCTATTTCTATAACTCTTTCTCTTTGGCCGCCCCTCCCCCCTCCTCCAATCGCTTTGCAACTCCAATTGCAGTCCGGCCTCTTACGCCAATATTCTCCATCCCTCCCCATACCGCCCCTATCTTCAGTACATTAATCACATGCAAACGTTAAATGACCTACTGCTTAATATACTACAATTATATTCACACCTACACAATTCGCTAAAGGGGGTGGCTTAACGATTCCTGCAAAACGTAAACATAATATAGTTCTCGACACTCATATCCACTTTAACTGACAGTTTTCTTCTCAGTTACCCTTTGGCTATGCACGATTGGCAGTTTCCAGCTTCATTATATGCCAAAATACGGCTCGGTGAGCGAAAATTGTGAGATACTGAAAGCCAAATGCCTTTTTTCTTGTTAGTTTGATCACTCTAATGAAACACATATGAGAACTGTGACATTGCTTTACATTAAAAGAAAGTAATACGTTAGGTATTGGAAGAGCTTCATTGCTTGTAGAAGAGCGCTCATAGTTTTTAAGAAAAATAAAATAAATTTATGTAAAAAATTCAGTGTATTAGACAGGAATCATTGAAAAAAAGATAACTTTTCCAAAATTTTAAAGCAGGATTAACTAAGTCATGGCCGAATTCAGTCTTCATTCTAGAACAATCGCTGCTAATGCTGTCTTTTAGGGGGCTTCATTTTTCAGTTATCCTTCCTTCTCTTTCCATGGGTATTTTTTCGTTATAGACACAGAATGAGTAAGAAGCAAACTTAATTTGTCCTAGGAAAAGTATCTGTATTTACCAGTACGTATTAAGACTCATGACCTTAAAGTGACAGATCTTCGATATTCATGAAAAAAAGACACTCCTTTATGAATCTGTGTGTGTTAACGACAGTTAGGTAACTCAAGAAACACTATAGCACGAAAGTAGAGACTGCCTAGTATGTCTATAGCAGTCTGTGTGGGTAGATGCTTGTGGTTCTAACTCAGTAATGTGAGAGTTTACCGTGCAGTACTGGCGTCGTACGAAAGCATGTTAGCTCAACGTACAGATCTGGATGGTGTATTGTATAAGGGCCGAACAAAAAGTTTCCGTTTGAAGGCCGCACAGTCCAGAATCAGTATGTCAATCAGACAAAATCGCCATGAGGACTGAAGCAATTATCCAACCGACACACTGGCAAAACACTGTTACTACTGCGCGAACAAGTCTGAACTGCCTGCTGCACATCCTCAACCGACAGGAATGGTCGATACTTGATAGCCTTTTTAAAGGGACCAAAGACGTGATAATCACATGGGGAGAGACAAGGTCTATAGGGTTGGTGTTCAAGTGTCTCCCACTTGAGTTATTATAACCTCTGCGTAACGACATTTGTGATATGGCGAACTGCGTTATCCTGACGCAGCAGCACCTCTCGTCGCACAGCGGTGTTTTTCGACAAGCATACAGCCCCCCACACATTCTTCTTTCTCTGACGGATGTCTAAAAGTGTTCGGCAGCTAAGAAATGAATAACGGCACAATTGTCCTATTCGGACTCATTTAGTAATGATGCCTCCGTATTTCACGTATCCACTGCGCGGACGTCGAAAAGACACGAGTGCCACGCTAATACCTTGCCTAAATGTCGGTGCTTATATACCCGCATTTGAGCCACTTTATGTAGCATATACGCTGCAGAAACGCCCTCGAACGGGAACTTTTTCACCGCCTCTTGTATGTCCCGATTGTTGGCAGATTACAGGCCAGCCACAGTCAGTGCGATGTGGGCATAGCGTCGCGTCCTTTCGAAGTTATCGAGAGGATTCCAGGAGGGAAAAAGCATTCAGTGGCAGTACGAGCAAGGGCAACTAGGAGCTATATACCACCCTAGGGATAGAAATGTTAGACCAGTAAGGACAGCACCTGCTCTGAGTAGCCTCTGGAAGCCTTTAGGATACCCATCCGACAGTCAGATGGTGTACCGTCCAACACTGAAAGATTGCTTCTTTGTACTCGGCGACTTCCTAGTTGTTTAGTCCACACATGAATGTAACGATGTGGCTCGTTCAATATGGCAATTTGACCACTGGGATATGACGCAGAAACACTGGGACAGAGTCCAGTTGACAGTTTAGTTGCAGATTAGCCTGTAAAGGGAACCTCACAGTTACGCTGAGAAACCATTTACAAATAACTTGTAGGTTGAGAGATGTTACTAGAAGAAGTATTTGTCTGTTTAGGTAATCAGCTTTCTCCACTTTCATTCAAAGTTGCAAACCAATTCATGGCCCATTTAGTTTCATTTCCGAGCCATTCTTCTCGTTTGTATTTATTCGTCAGACCTGTCTCAGTAATACAACTTTTACAGTGGCCTGATATGCTATTTTCCTTTGTTTTCCACTACTAGGGTTCCGTTTCATAATTCATTACCTGTGTCATTATCTTAAAAGCAGCTGATGTGACTGCATTCTGAAGTGACTATAGACATAAATTGTGAGTTATTTTATAATAAAAAGTCTTTGCGCATTGGAACCTGAGTTACTGTTTTGAAAACGATCGTCACTTGTGTGTTTCTTTGATACTCTTCAACTAAAACTTATTTGTCCACTAGGTATTGTCAAAGTACTCGTATGAAGTAGATTCTCAAACACTGACTCTTAACAAATATCTTCCATCTTATTTCACAGCGTTAGGTGGAGGAAAATATTTGTTTTTGCTCCAAAAGGCACACAACGCCATAGAAATGAGATCCGTGTATTACGTTTTTGGATGGGCATCGAGGTCTGGAGTGACCTCAATGAGGCACTTTCGAACTACCCCGCAGAACGATACCCGCAAGTTTGCTCGTTGATGATATTTCACACGTTTTAGAACTCACACTTGAACTCCGGACCTCCATTCTCCACAAGAACTTCTATCAGGTTTTAAGAACGGGAGAGAGATACTGACAAAGCTGTAAGTCATGCCCAGATAGCTCAGCTGGTAAGTGCATTACCCGCAAGAGGCAAGGTTTCTGGTTTGATTCCTGGTCTGGCACACAGTTTCACCCTGCCAGCACGTTTCGTATAGTGCACAGTCGTATGCAGCCTGAAAATTTGATTCTGATTTCTTAAATACGTCTTTTGTTATTAACTAATAGTCCATTAGGTCTCTTGGTGGCTGAGTGTGCTACCGTTGGCCGGAATATAACACTGGACAGGTTTAAAGTGTGAAACTGCAGTAGTTGCTTAACCTCTGCTGCAACATGGGCACGTAACTACTAGTGGAAACAAGATGTAAGCAGCTGAGGTGGCATTTATGGAAACTGATGTTATTGCTGTTTACACATAAATTAATCTAGATAGGTCTCTAGCTTATTTAAACAGTGATGAAAGGAATTAACAGTGGGGCAGTTGCAAATCTCCCGGAATTCACCTGAAGAGAAATTGTGCAAGGTCATGATTCTAGTTCCTGTTGAGCTATCTCTATAAGACACAGGTACAATACGGTATCTCCTGATAAGGGATGTTATTATTGGGACAACTATTACTATGCAGAGTATTCCACATAACGGGCCGAGGATAGCGGGTAGGTGCAGAGGGGGGGGGGGGGGGCGAATACTAGTACGAAGAAGTTTACTGTCATAAAATCCACACTACCATGTAAAAGCTCCATACCTTAACGGAAAAGGCCGTGGTCCTCCACTTTTGTTCTTTTCATTTCTCAGATTCAGTGGCTGCAAAAAAAAGAAAATAAAAATATCTCTCCATTTTCAAAAACAGTAAATACTTCAGTAGCTATTGTAGAAGAAATTTAAGAAAGAAAATACTACCGAAGTTTCTCATCATCACCAGTTCGCGGAGTTCGTAAGCCCTTCTGAAGTATTACCGGTTTCATTCTTCATCCACATCTACATCAACATGACTTCTCTGCAATTCACAGTTCAGTGTCTGGCAGGGGGTTCATCGAAGTAGCTTCCAGCTGCCGTTCCACTCTCTATGGGCGTACGGGAAAAACGAGCACTTAAATATTTCTTGCGAGCTCTGATTTCTCTTATTTTGGCGCCAACAAAACATTTTCGCAGTTAGAGGAGAAAGTTTGTGATTGAAATTTTGTGAGAATATCCTGCCACAAAGAAAAACGCCTTTGTTTTAGTGATGTACACCCCAACTCACTTATCGTATCCGTGTACTCTCTCCAATATTTCGCTATGACACGAAACCAGCTGCCCTTCTTTGGACTTTTTCGATGTCTTCCGTCAGTCCCATCCGATACGGATAGCATACCGCACAGCAATACTCCGGAAGGGGGCGGATAAGCGGTCTCTTTGATAGACCTGTAGCACTTTCTAAGGGTTCTGCCAATAAACCGCAGTCTTTGGTTTGCTTTCGCCACAGCATTACCTATGTCATCGTTCCGATTTAAGTTATTCGTAATTGTAATCCCTAAGTATTTAGTTGGTTACACATTTGTGTGATTTATCATGCAACCAAAATTTAATGGATTTGCTTTAGTACTCTTGTGGATGACTTCATACTTTTAACGATTTTACATCAATTTTTGCAAGAGACAGATATATTGTCTAAGTCATTTTGCAATTGGTTTTGATCACCTCGTGGCTTTACGACATGGTAAATGACAGCGTCATCTGCAAACAATCTAAGAGAGCCGTTGAGTTTGTATCCTTTACGTAGTTCAGGAACAGCAGAGAGCAGTTCCCTATGGAACGCCAGATATTACTTCTGTTTTACTCGACGGCTTTCCGTTGGTTACTACGAAGTGTGATCTTTATGACTGTAAATCAGGAATCCAGTCGCACAAGTGAGGCGATACTCTACAGACATGCAATTTGATCAAAAGTCGCTTGTGAGGAGCGATGTCAAAATCAGTCTGGAAATCTAAAAATATGGAATTAATTTGGCATCTGTCGATAGCACTCATTACTTCGAGCGAATAAAGAGCTAGTTATGTTTCACAAGAACGATATTTTCTGCGTCTTACATCAGACACCCTGTATTTTTTTTCAAAATCTAAAACGGGTACTCTGTTCAGCGAGACTGACAGCAAGATAATGTGCTGATATGCAGAGGGACGCACAGAGATTAATGGTGTCTCCCTTTTATCACAGTCCGTTGCGTGTAGCGTCCCGTAATATCCCAGTGACTTGCCCCTTCAGGATTCAACACGGAAAGCTCACACTTTTATTACATTTCGCAGGTGATACGTACCGTTCACAATAATGGCAGGATCAGATCAAAGCTGTCAATGCCTGATCCACGCCGCGTACTTCGTTCTTTCAGCGCTTTCAACAGGTGACACGTGTCACGCCAGTACGCCTGCGAACCCTGTTTGGTAATATTTCGCTTTGTCCACCCAGGAACCAATCACGAGTATCGTTCGTGCTACTTCTGTGCCGCTGTTACAGAGCAGCGCCTTTTTTATGACAGAATGCAGCGAGGAAAAGCCTGGAAACAACGGTGCGAGAACTGACGACTAATCGGTAAACGCCGTAATCTAAAAGTAGCAACAGTAACAAAAATTCGATATCCCAAATAACGATGAAAGTAGTGCGAAGCAGTTTTCACAGAACAGTACAGAGAGAAAGTGAAGTTTTAAAAAAATCTTTGGAATATATTGTCAAAATCATTACTTTTTCACGGACAGATAGCTATTCATTTGAATCGTCGTCGTCGTTGTCGTCATCTATTAATTGAAAGCAAAAAAATTGTCCGCGGCGAATAGTTACCATGGTCTCGGATACTGGCTGTTTCGCATAATTTTTTTTCTTTTTTTGTCATCAGTCTTCTGACTGGTTTGATGCGGCCCGACACGAATTCCTCTGCTGTGCTAACCTCTTCATCTCATAGTAGTACTTGCAAAACTACGTCCATAATTATTTGCTGGATGTTTTCCAATCTCTGTCCTCCTCTACAGTTTTTGCCCTCTACAGGTTCCTCTAGTACCATGGAAGTTATTCCCTCATGTCTTAACAGATGTCCTATCATCCAGTCCCTGAACCTTTCTTTTGTTTCCATCGTTGCTTCCTCGTACAGATTGAACAGTAGAGGTGAAATTCTATATCCTTGTCTTACACCCTTTTTAATACGAGCACACCGTTCTTGGTCTTCCACTCTTATTATTCCCTCTTGGCTGATGTAGATATTGAATATGACCCGTCTCTCCATATATCTTACCCCTACTTCTTTCAGAATTTCGAACATCTTGCACCATTTTACATTGTCGAACGCTTTTTCCAGGTCGTCAGATCCCATGAACGTGTCTTTATTTTTCTTTAGTCTTGCTTCCATTATTAACAGCAACGTCATAATTGCCCCTCTCGTGCCTTTACCATCCCTAATGCCAAACTGATCGTCATCTAGCGCATCCTCAATTTTCTTTTTCGTTCTTCTGTATATTGTTCTTGTAAGTAATCTGGATGCATGAGCTGTTAAGCTGATTGTGCGGTAATTCTTGCACTTGTCAGCTCTTGCCATCTTCGAAATTGTGTGGATGATGCTTTTCCGAAAGTCAGATGGTATGACGCCAGACTCAAATTCTACACACCATCGTGAATAGTCGTTTTGTTGACATTTCCCCCAATGATTTTAGAAATTCTGATGGAATGTTATCTATCCCTTCTGCCTTATTTGACCTTAAGTCCTCAAAAGCTCTATTAAAATCTGAACCTAATACTAGATCCCCTATCTCTTCTAAATCGACTCCTGTTTCTTCTTTTATCACATCAGACAAATCTTCCCTCTCATAGAGTCTTTCATTGTATTCTTTCTTCCTATCCGCTCTCTCCTCTGCATTTAACAGTGGACTTCCCGTTTCACTCTTAATGTTATCACCCCTGCCTTTAATCTCACCGAAGGTTGTTTTGACTTTCCTGTATGCTGAGTCTGTCCTTCCGACAATCATTTCTTTTTCGAACACATTTTTCCTGCAGCCATTTCGTCTTAGCTTCCCTGCACTTCCTATTTATTACATTCCTCAGCGACTTGTATTCCTGTATTCCTGAGTTTCCCGAAACATTTTTGTACTTCCTTCTTTCATCGATCAATTGAAGTATTTCTTCAGTTACCCATGGTTTCTTCGCAGTTACCTTCTTTGTAGCCATCTTTTCTTTCCCAACTCCTGCGATTGTAGTTTTTAGAGATGTCCATTCATCGTCAACTGTACTGCCTACTGAGCTATTCCTTATGGCCGTATCTATAACCTTAGATAACTTCAACCGCATCTCGTCATTCCTTAGTACTTCCGTTTCCCACTTCTTTGCGTATTGATTCTTCCTGACTAATGTCTTAACCTTCAGCCTAATCTTCATTACTACAGGGCTATTACAAATGATTGAAGCGATTTCATAAATTCACTGTAGCTCCATTCATTGACATATGGTCACGACACACTACAGATACGTAGAAAAACTCATAAAGTTTTGTTCGGCTAAAGCCGCACTTCAGGTTTCTGCCGCCAGAGCGCTCGAGAGCGCAGTGAGACAAAATGGCGACAGGAGCCGAGAAAGCGTACGTCGTGCTTGAAATGCACTCACATCAGTCAGTCATAACAGTGCAACGACACTTCAGGACGAAGTTCAGCAAAGATCCACCAACTGCTAACTCCATTCGGCGATGGTATGCTCAGTTTAAAGCTTCTGGGTGCCTCTGTAAGGGGAAATCAACGGGTCGGCCTGCAGTGAGCGAAGAAACGGTTGAACGCGTGCGGGCAAGTTTCACGCGTAGCCCGCGGAAGTCGACGAATAAAGCAAGCAGGGAGCTAAACGTACCACAGCCGACGGTTTGGAAAATCTTACGGAAAAGCTAAAGCAGAAGCCTTACCGTTTACAATTGCTACAAGTCAAACGCTTTGAATTTTCGGCGCGGTTGCAACAGCTCATGGAAGAGGATGCGTTCAGTGCGAAACTTGTTTTCAGTGATGAAGCAACATTTTTTCTTAATGGTGAAGTGAACAGACACAATGTGCGAATGTGGGCGGTAGAGTATCCTCACGCATTCGTGCAGCAAATTCGCAATTCACCAAAAGTTAACGTGTTTTTTGCAATCTCACGGTTTAAAGTTTACGGCCCCTTTTTCTTCTGCCAAGAAAACGTTACAAGACACGTGTATCTGGACATGCTGGAAAATTGGCTCATGCCACAACTGGAGACCGACAGCGCCGACTTCATCTTTCAGCAGGATAGTGCTCCACCGCACTTCCATCATGATGTTCGGCATTTGTTAAACAGGAGATTGGAAAACCGATGGATCGGTCGTGGTGGAGATCATGATCAGCAATTCATGTCATGGCCTCCACGCTCTCCCGACTTAACCTCATGCGATTTCTTTCTGTGGGGTTATGTGAAAGATTCAGTGTTTAAACCTCCTCTACCAAGAAACGTGCCAGAACGGCGAGCTCGCATCAACGATGCTTTCGAACTCATTGATGGGGACATGCTGCGCTGAGTGTGGGAGGAACTTGATTATCGGCTTGATGTCTGCCGAATCACTAAAGAGGCACATATCGAACATTTGTGAATACCTAAAAAAAACTTTTTGAGTTTTTGTATGTGTGTGCAAAGCATTGTGAAAATATCTCAAATAAGAAAATTATTGTAGAGCTGTGAAATCGCTTCAATCATTTGTAATAACCCTGCACTATATTGTGATCTGAGTCTACGTCTGCTCCTAGCAATGCCTTACAACCCAGTGTCTGATTTCGGAATATCTGTCTGATCATGTTGCAATCTAATGAAATCTTTCCGTGTCACTCTGTCTTTTCCAAGTACCTTCTCCTCTTGTGATTCTTAAACAGAGTATTCGCTATTACTAGCTGAAACTTGTTACAGAACTCAATTAGTCTTTCTCTTCTCTCATTCCTCGTCCCAAGCCCATATTCTCCTGTAACCTTTTCTTCTACTGCTTCCCCTAAAACTGCTTGCCAGTCCTCCATGACTATTAGATTTTCATCCCCTTTACACAATCGTTGTCGGTGTTGGTTTGCTGTCAGTTTTGATAAGAACAACCCTGTCACTGGTCTGTTCACAGTAACACACTCTCTGCCCTACCTTCCTATTCATAACGAGTACTACTCCCGTTGTATAATTTTCTGCTGCTGTTGATATTACCCTATCCTCATCTGACCAGAAATCCTTGTCTTCTTTCCACTTCACTTCACTGACCCCTATTGTATCTAAATTGAGCCTTTGCATTTCCCTTTTCCAATCTTCTAGTTTCCCTGCCATGTTCAAGTTTCTGACATTCCACGCCGCGACTCGTAGAACGTTATCTTTCCTTTGATCATTCAGTCTTTTTCTCATGGTAAACTCTCCCTTGCAGTCCCCTCCAGGAGATCCGAATGGGGGACTATTCCGGAATCTTTTGCCAATGGAGAGATCGTCATGACACTTCTTTAATTACAAGCCACATGTCCTATAGATATACATTACGTGACCGGCCGCTGTGGCCGAGTGGTTCTAGGCGCTTCAGTCTGGAACCGCGCGACCGCTACGGTTGCAGGTTCGAATCCTGCCTCGGGCATGGATGTGTGTGATGTCCTAGGGGACTGATGACTTCAGATGTTACGTCCCATAGTGCTCAGAGCCATTTGAACCATTTGAACACGTTACGCGTCTCTAATGCAGTGGTTTCCATTGCCTTCTGCATCCTCATGACGTTGATTACTGCTGAATCATCAACCTTTAGCCGCAGTTTCCCACCCCTAGGACAACAGTCCTGAACCTCTGTCCGCTCCTCCGCCCCTCTTTGTCAAGGCCGTTGGCGGAATGAGGGTTGACTTCTTATGCTAGAAGTCTTCGGCCACCAATTCCGATTCTTATACAAAATTTGAGCAGCAGCGGTATTCGAACCCGGGACCGAAGATGTTTTGATTATAATCAAAGACGCTATCCGTTGACCCCTTATCAGTTCTTATTCACAGTTAACAGATATCCTCAGCGAATAACGAGATCTGCCTCGTATCGTCTGATTTTAGGTGTTCACAATCAAGGACCGTTCCACTTCTGGTCCTTCGCTTTGCCTCACATGTGTCTGATCATCTGATCAGTTCCTACATTCCAATCATGATTTACTCATCTGTTGGTATCTGGACAGGAAGGAAAATATTGAGACATTCGGGCTAAATATCTTTAATATTCAAGGCTGGTAAGTATTACTCAGTTTGTCTGGATACCAATTTCTCGAATTAAACCCCCCGCGAGGGAATTGAGTTCACATTTTTGCTAACGACTTATATCTCGTAACTGCAGCCGGGTTAATTAAATTTTCAAATAGGCTTGAGTTATGCGAATGTGCCTTAATACATTTTTTTTTGTTAGAAAATATCTATATTTATATCTACTGCTACCTGTCGGAGGGTTCAGTGAACCACTTCCACACTATTTTTCTACCAGTCCACTCTCGAGGAGTGGGCGGAACTAACGAATACTTAATTTTTTCTCTTTAAGCCCTGATTTCTCTTATTTTATTACGATAACCGCTTCTAAGACGGCTTTTATGACCCTACCATCTTATGTGACGGATTTATCTATGTTTATGCTATGTCCTTGCAGTGTAAATCGTCTGAGAGATCGCCTCGTAAAACTTTGATTTTTATGTTTACATATTTGTTGTTACTTCGTCCTAATCACACTTCCCACATTTTTCTCTTTGCAATTAATAGTGAGTTCTACAGCTTTAGCTGCCTGTTGCATAGACTTTTGTCTTCTTCGAAATCTCTCACAAACCGTTAAGGTTCTTTTTACATATATATGTCAGCTAGCAGCTTCGCGAGTTTGCACTTTCATATATCTCGCGTCTCAAGAAGATAGTTAAAAGCGGTGTCTTGCTATTTTACATTTGTGCTACGCCGGAAATTGTTACACCAAGAAGAAATGCAGATGACAAACGGATATTCATTGGACAAATATATTATACTACAACTGACATGTGATTACATTTTCACGCAATTTGGGTGCATAGATCCTGAAAAATCAGTACCCAGAACAACCACCTCTGGCCACAATAACGGCCTTGATACGCCTGGGAATTGAGTCAACAGAGCTTGGATGGCGTGTACAGGTACAGCTGCCCATGCCGCTTCAACACGAGACCACAGTTCATCGAGAGTAGTGACTGGCGTATTGTGACGAGCCATTTGCTCGGCCACCATTGACCAGACGTTTTCAATTGGTGAGAGAGCTGGAGAATGTGCTGTCCAGGGCAGCAGTCGAACATTTTTTGTATCCAGAAAGGCCCGTACAGGCCCCGCAACATGCGGTCGTGCATTATCCTGCTGAAATGTAGGGTTTCGCAGGGATCGAATGAAGGGTAGAGCCACGGGTCGTAACACATCTGAAATGTAACGTCCACTGTTCAGAGTGCTGTCAATGCGAACAACAGGTGACCGAGACGTGTAACCAATGGCACCCCATACCATCACGCCGGGTGATACGCCAGTATGGCGATAACGATTACACGCTTCCAATGTGCGTTCACCGTGATGTCGCCAAACACGGATGCGACCATCATGATGCTTTAAACAGAACCTGGATTCATCCGAAAAAATGACGTTTTGCCATTCGTGCACCCAGGTTCGTCGTTGAGTACACCATCGCAGGCGCTCCTGTCTTTGATGCAGCGTCAAGGGTAACCTCAGCCATGGTCTCGGAGCTGATAGTCCATGCTGCTGCAATCGTCGTTGAACTGTTCGTGGAGACGGTTGTTGTCTTGCAAACGTCCCCATCTGTTGACTCATGGATCGAGATGTGGCTGCACGATCCGTTACAGCCATTCGGATAAGATGCCTGTCATCTCGACTGCTAGTGATACGAGGCCGTTGGGATCCTGCACGGCGTTTCGTATTACCCTCCTGAACCCACCGATTCCATATTCCGCTAACAGTCACTGGATCTCGAACAACGCGAGCAGCAATGTCGCGATACGATAAACCGCAATCGCAATAGGCTACAATCCGACCTTTACCAAAGTCGGAAACGAGATTGTATGCATTTCTCCTCCTTACACGATGCATCACAACAACGTTTCACCAGGCAACGCCGGTCAACTGCTGTTTGTGTATGAGAAATCGGTTGGAAACTTTCCTCGTATCAGCACGTTGTAGGAGTCGCCACCGGCGCCAACGTTGTGTGAATGCTCTGAAAAGCTAATCATTTGCATATCACAGCATCTTCTTCCTGTCGGTTAAATTTCGCGTCTGTATAACGTCATCTTCGTGGTGGAGAAATTTTAATGGCCAGTAGTACCTATGGGAAACAGTTCTGCTACTGTTAGGCCATCGCTTGCCAACGAGAACAAAGAATCCGCAAATTGCATATCAAATAAGATATAATGTACCCGCAGTCTATTTTTGTAAACAGCAGAGACGAAGTGTATCAAAGACAATCCGAAAATAATGAAACGTAACATCAATTTGAGTGTCATATAGGACTTTGATTAAGATTAAATGCTGTCCCACATTACATTTGACAAAATTTATATATGGAGACAAATGTATACGTAAACATGAAAATGTCTAAGCGTCAACTTGGCAACACCACGTTCAGAAGCGGTAAAGCAGACAGTAGTCAGCTTATGTAAAAGTAGCTGCTAACTGTTGTTCCCCCTGGTCGTAGTACGGAATTATTCATGCACTCCAGTAAGCTTATCCCAGTGATATTCAAAGTTTGGAGGGCACCGCTAGCGCACGCACTTGCCCGGGATTTTCGCTGAAAAGCGCTTTACTCTCTGCTGCAATATCGGCCTGCTCGCCACCCTCTTCACCTATTCCACCCCCCCACCCCCCCACCGCCTCTTTCCCGTACCTTCCATTGTCTTCTGCCCGAAGTGCAGCTCATTCCCGGAATGGCAAAGACAGGACCGACGATGGACTGGATGCGCCCGCGGTCGATGTCGGAAGCAGGAGAGGATTTCGCAGAAAGCGAGTTCCCGTATTATTTCATATTAAGTGGTGAACGGCGTAGGGTGTAGGAGGGAGGGGGGGGGGGGAATACTCATCTGCTACGGAAACAGGAACCTCTTAAAGTACAGTTAGGAAGTTCCAGAAATACGGTTGTAAGTAACGCTCGGAATTAGCCAGATGGGGGCTTTGGAACGTTCCTGCGATTAAAATTGCAGGCAAATTTATTACGCCAAAGAGCTTGGCGTGGTGAAGGTCTGTGAAGGTCGAGCGCAAGGGTGGAAGGGAGCGCGGACCGTCGTCACGCCAGGTACCGTGCGGACAAAGTTCCCAACTTGGCTGCGTCAGTGCAACTTGGCCCGTTACACGAAAGCGCCTTTTAATTGCTTGGAACGCCCGATAACAAATGTGCAAAGTTGTGGAAGAGCGTGGAGCCGCGAGGGATCTAACGAGATGCTATAGGAATTAAAAAGTATACATGGTCAGGGGTAAGACGGCTGTCAGACTCTTAAAACTTTAGAAACCACTTTCTTTCCGTCCATAGAACTGCGACATCATTGGTGATATCTACCATCTTTCTTAGCGTGAATACGTAGTTTTTCCCTGCGAAATAATTGATAATACGCTTCTCGGGTACGCAGCAACGTGCCTATGAACTTCGGTGACACCAATTTGATCTTAGGTGCAAACGGTTGTATTTTTGTGGCGTTTCGTCATACACATACGAAAACTTTAAGATGAAAAAGCATTCGAAAAGTGATAGTTATTACTGAAGTACCTCATTCTATCTTCCTGCGTACCGAGCGAGGTGGCGCAGTGGTTAGACACTGGACTCGCGTTCGGGAGGACGACGGTTCAATCCCGCGTCCGGCCATCCTGATTTAGGTTTTCCGTGATTTCCCTAAATCGCTCCAGGCAAATGCCGGGATGGTTCCTTTCAAAAGGGCACGGCCGACTTCCTTCCCCGTCCTTCCCTAATCCGATGAGACCGATGACCTCGCTGTCTGGTCTTCTTCCCCACAACAACCCAACCCAACCCCCCTTCCTGCGTCTCCAATATTTAATTACCTCCGTGTTATCATGGAAATCAGTCACAGTACTACAACAGTAATTCATCATAGACCAACAAGGGAAGCAGTTTGAATGAAAGTCATTTTTCGTCAAGCAGTTATTGCCTTTTCAAAGGAAAGCAGCCATGGTGTACACCATAATGTGAAATATTAAGTTCAAGAATTTAAGATACGTTCTTAAAAGTTGGCTGTGATTTGAGCGAAGCCACTAGCATCACTTGGCCACCATCACAGTTTGCAATATATTTGTAATGGATGTGAACCATTAATCCTTTGGCTTTCAGGAAACTGTTACGTTGACATTTTGATATATAGTACGAAAAAAAATCATTTCAGACTTTAGAGAACACGACGAAACACTTTTTTGTGTGACCAATATGTCCCGGCTAGAACTCCACGGAGGTTTTGGCGCTAGTGTAGTTTAGAGGTGTTCAAACTGCCTTATGATGAATAGTCTTTTAAAGATGTTACTGGAAATGCCGTCCATTTACGTTAATACAGAACTGGCACCAGCATGCTAATGATTGTCTACCAGGCTAAAAGCCAACCAGGTATTATCGAATAATGGCTAAACCATCAACCGAGGGGGCAGTCAGCTTTTCTGGAATGTGTATTGCTGTCTCGTACAGCAGACATCTTCCCCCACAAGAAAAAGACAAAAATTCATTCTGAGATTGGAAAAACGTTGTAGCCCCACGGCTGTGGCCCACTCCTCCCAATCCAACAATTAGGGAGAACGTAGTGTAAACATTCTAAGATACCAACGGAAAAGTGTGGTGTGGCCCCGTCGTGCTGAAATCATTTCCGTTGTCTCACTGCTAATAGAACATGCGTCACCATTTCCGGTAGCAAATCACAGAGAAAGATACGGTAATTTCTTCCACCGAGTTTGTTACAGGGATACGGCACATACGGATGGTCATGAACAATATCGTCCCAGACTTGAACACACAGTTGCCAATTGTGCATTAATTTAATAACAGGACGACGTTTTCACCAGCATCTCGAAAATGGTATTCATCGCCGAGCAGTTTGAGCACTGTGTCTGAACGTCACTAGATTTCAGACCTTCATGGACTCCTAACGGGAAAACAGTGCACCTGTGACATTTCTGTGACATAAAGGAGGTGTATCTTTTTATCTCATCTAAATACTCTAAAATTTTGTATAAGCAGCTTTTATACACTATGGGCATCAAAAAAATTCCTCATTTTCAATGTTTCTAGACATTCTGTCTTCATCTACGACTACGTGGTCCGGAACAGATCCTGCTTAATAAACTTTAAACTAGAATATTTTCAGAAACATTAGCGTCTTGTCGTAAACCCTGTCCGCCAGCGCTGTCGAAATCGGTAATCGGTAGTTCACAGGATCTGTCCTTTGTGACGGTACGGTAATAGCGTCGCTACTCGTTTTTGCACTGTAGGGTTCTCAATAAAAATTAAAATTAATTGGTATATCGTACACATATCGGAATAGATTGTTTCTTCTGTTAGATAATAGAGAGCTGCATGTAAAAAAATGTGCGCCAACAACCAGTTTCAAATTATGAAATATTCATTGTTTATCCATTACTTGCACATAATAAATAACAGATTCATGAAAACCTAACACCCGTAGCTATTTAAATTTAGAGTTATTCCAGCATCTGTACAGTAATTAGAAACTCACTATAAATTATAAATAAATTTGGTGACATTGCAAAATTATTTCAAATGAAAGCGTTCACAGTGCCGTAATACTCTAACCATGAGCACTACTCGCGATACGCCCAAGTCCGTACAAAATTCGACAAAATTATTCTGCGGTTTATCGTATCGCGACATTGCAGCTCGCGTTGTTCGAGCTCCAATGACTGTTAGCAGAATATGGAATCGGTGGGTTCAGGAGGGTAATACAGAACGCCGTTCTGGATCCCAACGGCCTCGTATCACTACCAGTTGAGATGACAGGCAACTTATCCGAATGGCTGTAACGGATCGTGCAGCCACGTCTCGATCCCTGAGTCAACAGATTGGGACGTTTGCAAGACAACAACCATCTGCACGAACAGTTCGACGACGATTGTAGAAGCATGGACTATCAGCTCGGAGACCATGGCTGCGGTTACCCTTGACGCTGCATCACAGACGCAAGCGCCTGCGATGGTGTTCTCAACGACGAACCTGGCTGCACAAATGGCAAAACGTCATTTTTTCGGATGAATCCAGGTTCTGTTTACAGCATCATGATGATCGTATCCACGTTTGGCGACATCGCGGTGGACGCGCATTGGAATCGTGTATTCGTCATCGCCATACTGGCGTATCACCCGGCGTGATGGTATTGGGTGCCATTGGTTACACGTCTCGGTCACCTGTTGTTCGCATTGACGGCTCTTTGAACAGTGGACGTTACATTTAAGATGTGTTACGACCCGTGGCTCTACCCTTCATTCGATCCCTGCGAAACCCTACATTTCAGCAGGATAATGCACGACCGCATGTTGCAGGTCCTGTACGGGCCTTTCTGGATACAAAAAATGTTCGACTGCTGCCCTGGACAGCACATTCTCCGGATCTGTCACCAATTGAAGACGTCTGGTCAATGGTGGCCGAGCAACTGGCTCGTCACAATACGCTAGTCACTACTCTTGATGAACTGTGGTATCTTATTGAAGCTGCATGGGCAGCTGTACCTTTACACACCATCCAAGCTCTGTTTGACTCACTCAGCGCCTAGGCGTATCAAGGCCGTTATTACGGCCAGAAGTGGTTTTTCTGGGTACTGATTTCTCAGGATCACATGTCAGTTGTAGTATAATATATTTGTCCAATGAATACCCATTTAACATCTGCATTTCTTCTTGTTGTAACAATTTTAATGGCCAGTAGTATATATGGAGAATGACTGATGACAGTGAACCCAAGGCGTCTGGTTGTTGCAGATGATGCAACGCTTGTGTGTGGTCTGGCATTGTCATGCTGAAGGAGAGGGTGTTCCACTTGTGGACGAACTCTTCGAATTCGTGCTTTCATTTCTCTGAGGATCTCACAGAACCTTGCAGACTTTATAGTGGCGTCTTTAGCCATTAGCTCCAAATGCACCACAACTTGAACATCCTGAATACACTATGATTTCGCTTGCTGATGGCACGGTCTTGAGCTTTTTGCCCTTGCTGATCCTTTCTGGCGGAACCCCATTGATGCTGTGCTGTTTTCGGGATCAACCCTTCGAGAACCCATCTTTCATCACCTATCGCGATATTGTTGAGGAACCCATCACCCCCCCCCCCACCCCCCCACCCCCCCGTTCAAAAAGTAAAAGAAACTGTTGACTGTTGTCCAGTTTCCTCCGTTTATTGTCAGGAGTTAACATTAGAGTCACCTACCTTGCACACAATTTTCTGTACCGCTGTACTACAATGACGGTCTGTACACGCTCTCGTGACATGCCACACTTACCTCAGAGCTGTGCGTATCTTTTCCAACGATTTTCTATTATGTATTCATCAACCAGATTCCGGTGATGGTGTGGTAAACAAAAACAACCTGAAAGTGGTCATTTTCGGTAGTTTTACATGATTACAATACGATCAGAAACCCAGAAAATTTTTGTTGACTGTGACAATGGTCGCAGAATCCTACGTTTATATGATGTGTTGATCCTCCTGTCGATTCTTCCTGACATCCTAACATGGCAATCTGTTGCCACGTGTTTCGTTGTAGTGTACTAGACATAACCCTCTTATAGAGGGTTCTCTAAAATTCTCCTTACAAAATTCTAGAACTTGTAGAGGGAAATGAGTAGACAACCCGCGTCCGGAAACGTACCGTTTGTATGCTACAAACGATTAAAAAAAAAAGTGTTTGTTAGGTAGCTATGCAACAGGGTGATCATGGTGTGGTGCGCTTATGTCGAATGGATTGATGTCATTTTGCGTCTATGCTACCTCTCTGTCCTGGTTCTAGTATATTTCATGTGTCTGTTAGAGCAACATAAATAAGTACACGTTTGTTCAGTACACCGACATGATCCTTCTGCATGGCCACACTCACGGTAGTGGAAGAGCTGCAAGTCACCTTTATCAAGTTTTCCACGACGTCCGACTCCATCGTATACCCTTTTCGCAACAATTACGCAACGGCTTCGAGAAAGGATTCCTTCACTATCAGCAGCCATGACTGGGGTGCTCCAAGGAGTCGCCGCGCACCCGAATTGGAAGAAGCTGTACTTCATCACATTCAAGAGAACCTGTCAACGAGTACAGGAGCAATGTGTGTACCGAACTTATTGGTCGCTACATTGAAACATTACTTGTAGTGGTTCAGAATGCTAACTATCCTTTGAGAAGGACAGAAATGGTTTAACTGTAAACAATGTGTTCGTGAAAACTGATTAAGTTTCTTTTTTGTTATTAATGAGTGGAATTTTTAAAAAAGTGAAGCATTGGCTCATGCCTAATAAATCAGCTGTCAGAGTGCTCGGGCTACCATCATGTTTTCAAATAGTTGTAGCACGGAAACGGTAAGTTACCGGACATGAATTCCAGTTCAAAATATTATCTACTCGGTCCCCTCTACGAGTCTTAGAAGTCTGTAAGGGGAATTTCAGAGCACCATGTATTTATTAATGAGATTTAATTTCTCCGCGTATTTTGCTAAATCGCCCAACACAAGTGCAGGTTTTTTTTTCTATAAAGATAAGCCATATTTCCTACTCCATTCTCCGTTTCACAGCAGTAGTGTTGTAGACAGTAAAATAAGGCTCCTGATGGGCTTAGATCACGTTGCGTGCAGTACAGGGTTGCTAACTAAAAGAGAGAACTCAAAAAATCTTTTTTTAGTTCGCTACTTGAGAATCCAACGACTTTCCTATGGGTACGTGTTAAATGATTATCGGTGCTGTGATGGTTAAATGCTGACGTGAGCATGATACATATTGAAACGTTATCGCGTTCTGGGTCTCATGATATGAGTCAGTAAGAGGGTATTACAATGTTACAGCGATATATGTGTTTGTTACTGAAGACGTCACTTCGCAGTCGCGTTGGTTATTCTCTTGTCCCGCCACAGCACCAATTAAATAAATACTCGCAATTACTTCTTTAATCGTACGCTATTCTCGGCACAGACTTAATTGCAGGGCTTAGAATCTGTTAATGAGAAATTCGGGGAGCCAATTTCGATGTTAAATCGTGTGGAACGACTATATAGACGAACTTGTCACGAGAATCTGACGTGAAAGCTCTCGCAGGAAACAAGGGCCGATTCCAACCTAATTTGGGCCCATTACGAACTGTCTCAGCTCTCTCTTCAAGTTACACTTAATAACGAGAGTTCCATCCCTCATTTAGAAAAAAGAAAAGACGCTTTCATTGTAGAAAGAATCTGCTAAGCAGTCACGATTTCTTTTTACTAAAAATTAGTGGAGCACTCGGAAAACGATTGTATAACATTGTATTTGTATAATATGGCACCGTTTTCGGGAGTTACCAAACGTTATGCACTATGAAAAGATAAATGACAATTTACACTTCTGTAGTTACACAGAAAACGTTTCATAACGTGCTATATATATCATTTTCAATAATGATCTGCAATTAGTAGAGTACAATCAATGAAAAAGGGACAGTGCTTTGTGGCTCCTTGCATTTTTATATGACTTTCTTATGCTTTTTACACATAGACCGCTCTCGATAAAAGTTCATGAATTTAACCGAAATGAGAAGTCATCAGGCGTATGATAGCTTACTGAGACTGTGTAGCCGACTAGCAAGTTGTAGGCGATAAGTCACTTCGTTGCTACATCTTTTGAAACGGGAAGTTTAGCAACATGCACTTATCTGTTCTGATTAGGCGACATACTATGATTGAAAAAACTGTGTTTTATTTTGAGTGAAAATTCCTGTGTATTTCGGTTAGTGCAGATATGAATTATTTATGAATGTATTTCCTTCTGTATAATTGTTGTTTGTGAAAACGTTCTTATTATGAAAATTTCTACGACATAATAATTATGTGTAACTCGATTCACGCGCTGTGCCCAGTTAAGATTAATAGTAATCTACGTTTTACGCAAAACAGGCAGAGGTAGGCAATTGGTAGTGTGGTCTATTGGAATGTAAGTACAGTAGAATACGCATTTTGCGTTAAATTCACTATAGTGAGAACGTAAAGGGGCAATAATCTGGAATGTGCCAGCGTGCCGGTAAAGAGAGCATTACATGAAGTGTGTATCAATATAGCAAGAGGTGAAGTTAGATTCAAGAAAGACTGTCGCTTGCTGAAATTGATTGTGAAGTCAGCCCTACATGGTGATGTTTCAAAACTGCTTGACGAAATTTATATCAAGCTACCTTTTGTTTAAAATACATGAGGACGGTGGATAGTTAAAGGAAGCCAGAAGAGTGGGAAATCGAAAAGTGGACACAAGTACGAGATCTCTTCAAAAAATTCCGGAACTTTGTCCACAAAATTTTTCTGCTCTTACCTTTAACTTATTTTTGTGCGTCGTCTCCTTCGAAATACTCTCCCCACAATTGGTACCCGGTCCCGTTTCCACTTCCGGAAGAAATCTTGGAGCGCCTCTTTCTGGATCGCGCGAAGCGACGTCTGCGAATTTTCCTATATCTCGTCTATCGTTGCAGATCCCCCGCAGGGGCCCAGTCTGTAGAGTACAGAAGATGAGGCAGCACAGTGATTCCGATTTTTGTACAATAGTCACGCACCTACAGGGATGAATGTGGGGATGCGTTATCGTGATTCAAGAGCCACGAATTGTATCGCCACATTTCAGGGCGTTTCCTTCTCACGTTTTCTCGCAGGCGTCGCAAAATGTCCCGATAATACCGTAGATTAACATTTTGTCCCTGTGGCACGAATTCATGATGAACTAATCCTCGAAAGTCAAAGAAAATTATCAGTGTAGTCTTGACATTTCACCTGACCTGACGAGCTGGTTTCTCTCTCTCTCTCTCTCTCTCTCTCTCTCTCTTTCGGGATACTTCTCCCGACCCATTGTGAAGACTGAACTTTTGTTTGAACGTCATATCCGTAGTCCCACATCTCATCATCTTCTATAGTTCCCTTAAGGAATATCTCATTCGCATTTACGCGATCCAATAGCTATTCACAGAAAATGGGAGGCGAAGATCTTTCTGGCCTTCACGCATGAGCCTTGGGACGAACTTGGCGGCAACACGATGCATTCCAAGATGCTGTTATCAGGATTTTATGGCATACTCCAACTGAAATGTTACTTTCTTTTTCAATCTCTCGGACACTCAGTCTTCGATTGGCACGCACAATTCCGTTGACGTTCCTGACATGAGCGTCGTCGGTAGACGTCAAAGGGCGCCCTGAATGAGGGTCATCTTTAACTTCCGTCCGGCCATTTTTAAACCGCGTAACTCATCGCCATAGGCTTCCTATGTCATTTGGTCTGTCTCTGTAAATGTTTCCTTGAGTTTCATGCAAAATTTAATAATGACGCATTGCTCCTCTAACTCTGCCATCCCGAAATTCGCAAACTGTGAAACACAACGTTCTACTCAATACAGCTCTGAACAATAACTAATAGACATACAACAAGGAAATTTCCAGTAGTTACACATTAAACACAAGCGTGTGCAAGGATGCAAACCGCATTTCGCTCCAGTACACCACTGACGTGAACTTACGAATAATCCGGAATTTATTGAACAAACTTCGTATTTTCGTAGTGAGTAAGAACGATCAGGAAACGAAAAAACAAAAACAAAGGAACTATACGTATAGATTCGGAATGTTTCGTAGCTGATGGGCATATAATCAAGACGTAGAGTTGAAAGAAGTGCAGAGGGATAATTGCTGTAAAGAATTAATAATAATGTCAGGGAAACTAAGTCAAGTGTATTTACTGTGGACGTTGAATGAACTGTGCAGTTAAAAGGATAAAAACATGAAGTACAAGTTAGAGTTTCTGGCCAGAAGTAAAGCTAGTATCAACTTTCAGTCAAGTGAATTTCCAAATAAACTTGCACGGTTTCAAGCAAATGAATTCAAATGGACGTTTGTTCTTCGTTACGACAATATTGAGTTTTTCGTGGATTAACACGTCAAATCCCACGTGTTGGTATCCTTTGGATTATTTAAAACTTTTGTTTTGTACATGACACCACTCATGAGCAAGATTTCAGATGTAATTACTAATTTACAACGAAATTTGTCCGTAAATTGTTGACAAGGGCTGCCATTTGTAGCAGATATTTACATTCAGTTACTACGGGAGGAGAACAACAACGCAGCAGGGGAAATGCCGGTCAACGGAGCAAAATAGTAACAACAGAACCCATCACGTGTGAAGAGCGAAATATCCCAGTACAGGCACAAACATTGGTGTCAGTTATCCTAGTCGCTATTAAATGTATTATAAATTGGCTTCATGGTACAGGAAATGTTTTAACGTAACAGGTCAACTAATTAAAGAGTGATGCAATAGTCAAAGGCATTGTATCTCTAAATAGCCAACACGTATTGTCTGTTTTAACACAGCATGAGACTTCGTTGAACCAGTTGACAAGATTAAGATAATTCAGAAGAGTCGGAGAGGAGAACTTTGGAATTAGATATTGTAACACACCAATTTCATTGTTTAACTTTGCCATATTCATAGTTTCCTTACAAATTAAAATATACAAATTTAGTTATTATCAAACTCTTTCTAGTGACATTAACTCAAGACATATAATTCTGATGCTCTGTTTATATAAGCATCTGCCGCCTGTTACGGTATCATTAAATTTTATCAAACGTCTATCCAGTGCTCTTGTGGTGTGTTTGAGTGAATAATTGAGGGTATGAATATATATAGTCCACGCAGTTTAGAAAGAGCCTGCTGAAGAGACAGCTTATTCGAGTATAACTGTTTACTAAAGCGAAGGTAGCAACCGCTTTAGAGTAGGGTAAAGATTCAGCGGTAGCGGTAGTAGCTAAGAGCTAGCAGAGATAGCACAGAGGTTTAAATTTTTTCTAAGTTTTACGTTGCTTCCTATAGGAACTGAGAATGACATGAAAATTAAAACACTTCTGCTTTCCCTTTTTTCTGTTTTCTGTAAGAACGAATGAAAGTGTCGTTCGTTTAAATGAATGTAGAACTGATATATCCGTGATAATAATTATCTGACATGCTCATACCAACCAGGCGTTTCACGAATAATGGGTGCAGCTTCAGCCAAAATGAGAATCAGCTCTTCTGGTCTGTCGGTTTCATGTACACCAAACGCTTCATCTCCCCTCCCCCCACAAAAAGACATCGACTGCTCCTAAACATCTCTAAAAGCAATATTCATCACACGGCAGTTAGAACATTACTAGCAAACCTTCATGGAATACAAGCGGGGAAATGGTCCCTCTGTGACACCCCTGTCACATAAAGTTTTCTTTTATCTCCTATAAACACTAAAATTTTGCGTATACAATTTCTTACGCCTTGTATCTTCAGTTCCCTATCCAAATGTGACAACGAAATCAAGTGTGTGGTGAAGAACATACAAACACTTCGAAGACTTACTTTTCCCCGTGTTATTTTGTACATACAAGAAGTAGTTTATGCTGAATTGAAAATCTTTTCTCTCACATCATTGAAGACAACGGTTAATTTTCTTTGTCACTTAACGTTCTTCTGTTTAGAGTTATTGTGTAACCAGTTTCATTTACCATTATTAAATTTGTAAGAGGACGTATGGTGAGTGTTTGTCTTTCCCAACATCGATTATCACTGCAAATTAAAACACACTCATTTGGTTTACGTTTCTACATACTGCTTCCACCTATACATTTGTACCTGTCCAGTCGTGATATGAATACCACCATGTGCACCAAAGGGATTAAATTCCTGGTATCAATCACCGTTATAATGTACAGTAACAAAGCTTAAAACAAAAGGTTTTTTGAATAAAAACGTCACTGGTGATTCGATTTATAATGTATTACAATTATATAGATTTAAATATTCTGCAAGGAATGTGTTTAGAGAAAGTTTTTAACCCAACTGATATCAATGAAAAATTGAGGCTACGTTGGAATCTGAATAACGGTATCATTAGGAAACGCCCGTTATGTTCTGAAACATTTTATTTCTTTGGTGGGGAACCGGACTTCGGCTTCTCAGATCACGTTAAGGTGACAAATTGCACATTCGTTCAATACATTTTGTCCATTACGTAACGGTTAATTTGCACTGTTTGACTGAAAATATAACAGCAAGAATGTGTGTGGTGTTCAACCATTAATGGTAAGGTATAGGATTGGTAAGGTGGGCACATCTGCTGCAGGAGTGGAATGATGACCCCATTTGAGGATACAAAAGTTTATTTTCAGCACGTTAATTAAAACAGAGCACTGGTAACAACACAATGATTAATTAGTATTTGAAAACTGCGGTGATCTACACCGATTATTCATTTATATAAATGCAATGAGAATAATTCAGCCTTATAGCCTCACCTTTAAACTCAAAAAATTACTTTACACAAATATAACTTTAACATAAGTACAGATCTGAGCTCACTAATCAACTATCAGCCCTTGTGAATATGAAAAATAGTAATTTGTAAAAGCTATTAGGTTTAAAAAAACTCAAATAGCAAGACCTCATAAATACGGGAATTAATTATTACGGAAAACATTTGGCAATATGTTACGATAGCCAGAGAGATATACACAACAATTAGCCCATTCTCGACGTTTGGCGTTCACATCGGCGGCGAGTCTGCATTCCGTACTCGAGAGCTCACGTGACAACAACAGGCAGCAGGAGGGCCTGCGCACGCCAATAACGGCTTCTAGAACACACGAACCCAGTATTAATATACAGTTCATTAAAATATTAAAACCAACAGCCAAGTAGTGGGTAGCGCCAAATGCAGGAAGAAATGTTAAACGTTATAGAGTGACAACCGCAGTTACTAATAAAGCAATAGTTCATTAAACAATCTCCAATTACGTGAAATTTCACTTGATATATTTATAAATCACAACTAGTTCAAGGTGATAATGACCAGATAATCCGTACAAAAACTGTTGCTGTTGTAGTTGCCAACCAAAAAGGCAGTTCGCTATTCCAATTTAAATTGACGGCTGAAGTTTTACACAGAGAACAAACTTTGATTCATAAAATGACCACTTAACATTTTAACAATAATAATAAAAATGCGGCTCGCCAAGTATCAGCCACACTTGTAATGCAACAGAGCCAGGGCAAAGCGCAGTTACATGGACTTGCAATACCAAGTATCCCGGACCCACGTCCAAGTGGTTTAAGGAATGACTAGCGAAAATCAAAGTGGCTACACGGAGCAATGACATCCCGAAGTTCCATCATAAAATGGCTCACCATTTAAAGACATTTCAGGAGCTCGCAGTTAACATGCACGCCAGGCTAAACTCCCGCGCTCTCCTCGGGATTCGAGATAGACACGACTCTTAAACAGAGCCTACGTTGACCGATGACTGCTTTCGCACTCCAGTTCCGCTCACCAGCAGACCCAGGCGCCGGAATGTCAACTCCGTGCGTCGTCGCTGTACACCAAGCGCCGACTGACTACTCGCGATGCTTAGTGCGCTGTCTTCCTTCCGTCGCTACCCCGACCGAGTCTCCTCTCGAGAGCGGCGGCCGTGCTAAACAGAGAGCGCTAGCCAACCAAGGCGCCGCAAAGCGCGTAACTTCGACAGAGAAACTTATCCTGCCAAGAGCGTTGTAGGAAGTCACGGAGTTGCATTTCTCCGATGATGTGCCATCATATAAGTGAACAAACGAACGGGGCCACATGTACACTGAAGAGAATGTAATCTGCACAACGAGAACCCTTAAGGGGCTCCGGAAAGGCTCAAAATCATGAAAAGTTCAATTTTTACTTTTTTGCGTTTTCTGAATCTGCAGACTATTACCTTTTAATAGATATATAATTTATTCAATTCCGAAGACTACAACTATTTTTAAATTTTTTTTGAAATGTGTTCTACATGGGCGTGACCCACTGTGGCGCTGTTAAACTGCTGTCAAATGGTGTTATTATTAACGTCCGTGTTCATCAGGTACATTTTAGTGATGTGAGATAAAGTATGTGTTGTGGCTAACCTGTGATGGTTCAATATATATCGCTGGTGTGATTGTCGATTGTTTCATGTTTATTTACTCTGTCGTTATCTCGAAAATATTCGTAATTAATTCTGTTTCTTGAGTCTCTGTATTGTTGAAATATAATAATGAGTGAAAGTAAAGTTATTAGAAATCCTCTGAAGGCAAAAGAAAAGGTGAAATGTTGGCAACATTGTAAGGTGCAAGGTATTTAGAAATATGGGAATGAAGGTAGGTTCTAACATGGTACGAGCGATGCTTGCTTTAGACAAGGAACGCCTTCGGGCTGCAGACAGGGCTGTAAAGAGTCTAGAAATACAAGCAAGAGTAAACAGGAGGAGGAACAAGAGGAAGCTGGAGGAGGATTTTGCAGAGGATGAAGATAATCCATCCTATGGACCTGGAATGCACTAAAAAGTTAATCCAATCTTTGTCGCTCGATTCCCAAAACTTTTATTTTCTCATACTAATTACATGTTTTCTAAGGATCTTCCAAACATATTTGTTTCAAACTTTCAGTAAATGTTACACAGTACCTTCTGCATAATTTAACACAGCCTTTTCTCCAAAAAACTGTATATTTTTGAATATATAAATAAAAAATTTCAAAAAATGTTGTGAATTTTCATTACAATTGAAAAAAAAAATCATCTTTAATAACTGAACTAAAATTTTGTAAAATCCCTGTGTTAAGTTGTAGCCCATATTCCAATAAATAATCTGTAAAAAGTTCAACTTCCTACATCAAATACTTTGTGAGGAAAGATGTAATTTATAAGCGTTATTTTAACATTGCAAGTATAGGGCGTTCCGGAGCCCCTTATGGTGTTACTCAAGATCCATTCGATCTAAATCACACGCAGCACGTTCACGCTAAAAGAGGGATTGATTGATTTCAACATAATTTAGAAATTCTTCCTTACAGTGCTATATACAGAACGCTTACATTATGAACCGCATAATTTGAAGGTTTCGCAGAAATTCAGTTTCAGAAACTGCTGTATTAGGACGTTTTCGTTGATTCTGAAATCCCATCGCTGTAATGTTATTTGTTTTCAGTAGGACAAACATCAGGAGTGGCCTGGTCTTCGAGCCGTGACTTCCTGCAATGCTCTTGGCAGGATAGTTTCTCTGCCGAAGTTACGCGCTTTGCGGCGTCCTGGTTGGCTAGCGCCCTCTGTTTAGGACGGCGGAAGCTCGCCAGGGAAGGACAGACTCGGCCGAGGCAGTGACGGAGACTCGGTCGGCGGCAGTGACAGATGGAAGACAGCGCAAGCAGCATCGCGAGTAGTCAGTCGGCACTTGGTGTACTGCGACGACGCACAGTGTTGACATTCCGGCGTCTGGTCTGGGGCGACCCGAACTGGAGTGCAGGAGACGTCACCGGTCATCATAGGCTCTGTGTCTATCTCGAACCCTGAGGAGAGCGCGGGAGTTTACCCTGCCGTGCATGTTAACAGCGAGTTCCTGGACTGACTTTACATGGCGAGCAATTTTGTGGTGGAGCTTTTGCATGTAACTGCTCCGTGTGACCCCTTTGATTTTCGCTAGGCGTTCCTTAAACCACTTAGACGTTAGTCAGGGATACTTGGTATTTTAAGTCCGTTGCATTTATCTTGAATTACCAGTGTGGCCGATATTCGGCAATTCTCTTTCTCTATTACTATTGTTAACATGTTAAGTTGTCATTTTTATAATACAAAGTTTATTCTCTGTATAAAACTTCAGCCGCCAATTTAAAATGGAATTGATACTTCTTTCTTGTGGGAAAACTATAATGGTAACAATTTTGCGCCCTCAAACGATGTTTTGGTATTTTAGGTTCGCATTGACTGCTCATTATCACCTTGAGCTGTTGTGGTTTATACATTCAGCAAGTGAAATTTCACGTCATTGGAGATTGTTTCATGAGCCATTGCTTTAAAAGGAACTGCAGTTGTAACACTATAACGTTTATCAACTCTACCTACATTTTGCGCTACCCAGCGCTTGGCTGTTGGTTTTAGTATTTGGTGAATTGTGTATTAATACTGGGTTTGTGTTCTAGAAGCCATTATTGGTGTGCGGAGGCCCTCTTGCCTGTTGTTGTCACTTGAGCTCTCGAGTTCGGAATTCAGACGCGCGGCCGATGTGAACGCCAGACGTCGTAATGTGCTGATTGCTGGGTAGATCTTCCAGGCTGTCATAACATCCTGTTGCCGAATGTTTTCCATAAAAGTTAAATCACGTATTTATGAGATCTTTCTGAGTATTTTATGAAACCTAATAGGAAATGAGACGCTTAAAGTAGTAAATGCGTTTTGCTATTTGGGGAGCAAAATAACTGATGATGGTCGAAGTAGAGAGGATATAAAATGTAGAGTGGCAACGGCAAGGAAAGCGTTTCTGAAAAAGAGAAATTTGCTAACATCGAGTATAGATTTAAATGTCTGGAAGTCGTTTCTGAAAGTATTTGTTTGGAGTGTAGCCATGTATGGAAGTGAAACGTTGTGGTCTTCAGTCCAGAGACTGGTTTGATGCAGCTCTCCATGCTACTCTATCCTGCGCAAGCTTCTTCATCTCCCAGTACCTGTTGCAACCTACATCCTTCTGAATCTGTTTAGTGTATTCATCTCTTGGTCTCCCTCTACGATTTTTACCCTCCACGCTGCCCTCCAATACTAAATTGGTGACCCCTCGATGTCTCAGAACATGTCCTACCAACCGATCCCTTCTTCTAGTCACGTTGTGCCACAAACTCATCTTCTCCCCAATTCTATTCAATATCTCCTCATTAGTTATGTGATCTATCCATCTAATCTTCGGCATTCTTCTGTAGCACCACATTTCGAAAGCTTCTATTCTCTCCTTGTCCAAACTATTTATCGTCCACGTTTCACTTTCATAAATGGCTACAATCCATACAAATACTTTCAGAAACGACTTCCTGACATTTAAATCTATACTCGATGTTAACAAATTTCTCTTCTTCAGAAACGCTTTCCTAGCCATTGCCAGTCTACATTTTATATCCTCTCTACTTCGACCATCATCAATTATTTTGCTCCCCAAATAGCAAAACTCATATACTATTTTAAGTGCCTCATTTCCTAATCTGATTCCCTCTGCATCACCTCACTTAATTCGACTACATTGCATTATCCTCGTTTTACTTTTGTCGATGTTCATCTTATATCCTCCTTTCAAGACACTGTCCATTCCATTCAACTGCTCTTCCAAGTCCTTTGCTGTCTCTGACAGAATTACAATGTCATCGGCGAACCTCAAAGATTTTACTTCTTCTCCATGGATTTTAATACCTACTCCGAACTTTTCTTTTGTTTCCTTTATTGCTTACTCAATAAACAGATTGAATAACATCGGGCATAGACTACAACCCTGTCTCACTCCCTTCCCAACCACTGCTTCCCTTTCGTGTCCCTCGAATCTTGTAACTGCCATCTGCTTTCTGTACAAATTGTAAATAGCCTTTCGCTCTCTGTATTTTACCCCTGCCACCTTCAGAATTTGAAAGAGAGTATTCCAATCAACATTGTCAAAAGCTTTCTCTAAGTCTACAAATGCTAGAAACGTAGGTTTGCCTTTCCTTAATCTTTCTTCTAAGATAAGTCGTAGGTTCAGTATTGCCTCACGTGTTCCAACATTTCTACGGAATCCAAACTGATCTTCCCCGAGGTCGGCTTCTATCAGTTTTTCCATTCGTCTGTAAGGAATTCGCCTTAGTATTTTGCAGCTGTGACATATTAAACTGATAGTTCGGTAATTTTCACATCTGTCAACACCTGCTTTCTTTGGGATTGGGATTATTATATTCTTCTTGAAGTCTGAGGGTATTTCGCCTGTCTCATACATCTTGCTCACCAGATGGTAGAGTTTTGTCAGGACTGGCTCTCCCAAGGCTGTCAGTTGTTCTAATGGAATGTTGTCTACTCCAGGGGCCTTGTTTCGATTCAGGTCTTTCAGTGCTCTGTCAAACTCTTCACGCAATATCATATCTCCCATTTCATTTTCATCTACATCCTCTTCCATTTCCATAATATTGTCCTCAAGTACATCATCCTTATATAGACCCTCTACATACTCCTTCCACCTTTCTCCTTTCCCTTCTTTGCTTAGAACTGGGCTTCCATCTGAGCTCTTGATATTCATGTAAGTGGTTCTCCTTTCTCCAAAGGTCTCTTTAATTTTCCTGTAAGCAGTATCTATCTTACCCCTAGTGAGATAAGCCTCTACATCCTTACATTTGTCCTCTAGCCATCCCTGCTTAGCCATTTTGCACTTCCTGTCGATCTCATTTTTGAGACGCCTGTATTCCTTTTTGCCTGCTTCATTTACTGCATTTTTATATTTTCTCCTTTCATCAATTAAATTCAATATTTCTTCTATTACCCAAGGGTTTCCACTAGCCCTCGTCTTTTTACCTATTTGACCCTCTGCTGCCTTCACTATCCCTCAAAGCTACCCATTTTTCTTCTACTGTATTTCTTTCCACCACTCCCGTCAGTTGTTCCCTTATGCTCTCTCTGAAACTCTGTATAACCTCTGGTTCTTTCAGTTTATCCAGGTCCCATCTACTTAAATTCTCACCTTTTTGCAGTTTCTTCAATTTTAATCTACAGTTCATAACCAATAGATTGTGGTCAGAGTCCACATCTGCCCCTGGAAATGTCTTACAATTTAAAAATTGCTTCCTAAATCTCTGTCTTAACATTATACACTCCTGGAAATGGAAAAAAGAACACATTGACACCGGTGTGTCAGACCCACCATACTTGCTCCGGACACTGCGAGAGGGCTGTACAAGCAATGATCACACGCACGGCACAGCGGACACACCAGGAACCGCGGTGTTGGCCGTCGAATGGCGCTAGCTGCGCAGCATTTGTGCACCGCCGCCGTCAGTGTAAGCCAGTTTGCCGTGGCATACGGAGCTCCATCGCAGTCTTTAACACTGGTAGCATGCCGCGACAGCGTGGACGTGAACCGTATGTGCAGTTGACGGACTTTGAGCGAGGGCGTATAGTGGGCATGCGGGAGGCCGGGTGGACGTACCGCCGAATTGCTCAACACGTGGGGCGTGAGGTCTCCACAGTACATCGATGTTGTCGCCAGTGGTCGGCGGAAGGTGCACGTGCCCGTCGACCTGGGACCAGACCGCAGCGACGCACGGATGCACGCCAAGACCGTAGGATCCTACGCAGTGCCGTAGGGGACCGCACCGCCACTTCCCAGCAAACTAGGGACACTGTTGCTCCTGGGGTATCGGCGAGGACCATTCGCAACCGTCTCCATGAAGCTGGGCTACGGTCCCGCACACCGTTAGGCCGTCTTCCGCTCACGCCCCAACATCGTGCAGCCCGCCTCCACTGGTGTCGCGACAGGCGTGAATGGAGGGACGAATGGAGACGTGTCGTCTTCAGCGATGAGAGTCGCTTTTGCCTTGGTGCCAATGATGGTCGTATGCGTGTTTGGCGCCGTGCAGGTGAGCGCCACAATCAGGACTGCATAAGACCGAGGCACACAGGGCCAACACCCGGCATCATGGTGTGGGGAGCGATCTCCTACACTGGCCGTACACCACTGGTGATCGTCGAGGGGACACTGAATAGTGCACGGTACATCCAAACCGTCATCGAACCCATCGTTCTACCATTCCTAGACCGGCAAGGGAACTTGCTGTTCCAACAGGACAATGCACGTCCGCATGTATCCCGTGCCACCCAACGTGCTCTAGAAGGTGTAAGTCAACTACCCTGGCCAGCAAGATCTCCGGATCTGTCCCCCATTGAGCATGTTTGGGACTGGATGAAGCGTCGTCTCACGCGGTCTGCACGTCCAGCACGAACGCCGGTCCAACTGAGGCGCCAGGTGGAAATGGCATGGCAAGCCGTTCCACAGGACTACATCCAGCATCTCTACGATCGTCTCCATGGGAGAATAGCAGCCTGCATTGCTGCGAAAGGTGGATATACACTGTGCTAGTGCCGACATTGTGCATGCTCTGTTGCCTGTGTCTATGTGCCTGTGGTTCTGTCAGTGTGATCATGTGATGTATCTGACCCCAGGAATGTGTCAATAAAGTTTCCCCTTCCTGGGACAATGAATTCACGGTGTTCTTATTTCAATTTCCAGGAGTGTATAATCTACCTGATACCTACTAGTATCTCCAGCGTTCTTCCATGTATGCAACCTTCTTTCATGATTCTTAAACCAAGTGTTAGTTATGATTAAGTTATGCTCTGCGCAAAATTCTACCAGGCGGCTTCCTCTTTCATTTCTTCGCCCCAAGCCATATTCACCTACTATGTTTCCTTCTCTCCCTTTTCCTACTCTTGAATTCCAGTCACCCATGACTATTAAATTTTCAGTCTCCCTTCACTACCTGAATAATTTCTTTTATCTCATCATACATTTCATCAATTTCTTCATCATCTGCAGAGCTAGTTGGCATATAAACTTGTACTACTGTGGTAGGCATGGGCTTCGTGTCTATCTTGGCCACAATAATGCGTTCACTATGCTGTTTGTAGTAGCTTACCCGCACTCCCATTTTTTTATTCATTATTAAACCTACTCCTGCATTACTCCTATTTGATTTTGTATTTATAACCCTGCATTCACCTGACCAAAAGTCTTGTTCCTCCTGCCACCGAACTTCACTAATTCCCACTATATCTAACTTTAACCTATCCATTTCTCTTTTTAAATTTTCTAACCTACCTGCCCGATTAAGGGATCTGACATTCCATGCTCCGATCTGTAGAACGCCAGTTTTCTTTCTCCTGATAACAATGTCCTCTTGAGATGTCCCCACCCGGGGATCCGAATGGGGGACTATTTTACCTCCGGAATATTTTACCCAAGAGGACACCATCATCATTTAATCATACAGTAAAGCTGCATGCACTCGGGAAAAATTACGGCTGTAGTTTCCCCTTGCTTTCAGCCGTTCGCAGTACCAGAACAGCAAGGCCATTTTGGTTAGTGTTACAAGGCCAGATCAGTCAATCATCCAGACTGTTGCCCCTGCAACTACTGAAAAGGCTGCTGCCCCTCTTCAGGAACCACACGTTTGTCTGGCCTCTCAACAGATACCCCTCCGTTGTGGCTGCACCTACGGTACTGCTATCTGTGTCATTGAGGCACGCAAGCCTCCACACCAACGGCAAGGTCCATGGTTCTTGGGGGGGGGGGGGGGAGGGGGCAACAACAATAGCTTTTACAAATTGATATTTTTCATATTCGCAAGGCCTGATGATTGAATTAACCTCACAACTAGTGAGCTCAGATCTGCAGTTACGTTAAAGTTATATTTGTGTAAAGTATTTTTTTATTTATTTAAAGTTGAGACTATCAAGTTTTTTTCTTTTAAATTTTTTGAGCTATTTTCATTGGTTTTATAGAATTGAATAAACGGTGTGGATTAGGGCAGTTCGCAAATGATAATTAATCATTGTGTTTCCAGAATGAGATTTTCACTCTGCAGCGGGGTGTGCGCTGATATGAAACTTCCTGGCAGATTAAAACTGTGTGCCCGACCGAGACTCGAACTCGGGACCTTTGCCTTTCGCGGGCAAGCGCTCTACCATCTGAGCTACCGAAGCACGACTCACGCCCGGTCCTCACAGCTTTACGTCTGCCAGTATGTCGTCTCCTACCTTCCAAATTTAACAGAAGCTCTCCTGCGAACCTAGCAGAACTAGCACTCTTGAAAGAAAGGATACCGCGGAGACATGGCTTAGCAGGAGAGCTTCTGTAAAGTTTGGAAGGTAGGAGACGATATACTGGCAGAAGTAAAGTTGTGAGGACCGGGCGTGAGTCGTGCTTCGGTAGCTCAGATAGTGGAGCACTTGCCCGGGAAAGGTAAAGGTCCCGAGTTCGAGTCTCGGTCGGGCACACAGTTTTAATCTGCCAGGAAGTTTTAATCATTGTGTTGTTACTAGTGCACTGTTTTACTTAACGTGGTATCCTCAAATGAAGTCAGCATTCCATTTCAGCTGCCCATGTGCCCTGCTTAAAAATCCTACACCTTACCATTCTTATTAAAAGGGATATCCGGCGTGCCCCTGAAGTGTAATGAAACCGCTGTAACTCCAGTTAAGATAACCTGTGAACATGACATGCGTTGCTGTCGACTGTCAGTCGGGCCTGTGAGCAGCTGTGTCGCTCAGCTGAGCTGAACTGGCGAGGTGGATATTAATTCACTTGACGCGCCGTACCCGCCTCACAGGTCGCGGACAGCAGGTGGTGGCGCGTCACGTCTCAGGGCGAGGCGAGCGGCTCGCGTGCGGCCCCGGGCCCGCGGCAGAGACTCCGGGAAGGCGGCGGCCCCTTTGTCTCATTGATCACCGCCATTGTGGCCGCGCCCTGATTGCCTCCTGTTCCGGCAGCCCACCTCCGCCCCCTGAATGCTCTGAAAGCCGGCTTCAGCTTCCTCCGGACTGACCTTCCCGGAGGCGATATCCTGCGGAAATGTGCCTCTAGCGAGCACGTCGCTCCGTACTGGTAGATAACGGCCCACGCAGAGTAGGTAGCAGAGGTACGAACTGGAAGTTGGTCTCTCGACAAATCCCAATTCGAACATTATAGCCATTCACTCAATACGAGGCTGCTTTCTCCATAGTACACACAGAGGCCGGACGTCCCAAAAGTAGGCATTATTAATATCTTGTTTCGGCATGTATCACCTTTGTAACTCATCCCATATTCATTACTGCATTTTTAAGTGTTCCTTCACAAATATTCTGAGCTGCAGTATAGAGCATAAAATGCAGAAGAAAACATCGCCATTTGTCATCTCAAGACAGTAGTTTCTAGCTGCGGCCAGCGGTAATTTCAAAGGCGGTTTATTCGAATTCGAAGCAAAAACAACTGCCAACATACTTAACATAGAAAGAGATGTTCTCGGCTTAGCGAAGCAGCTTAAATCACTTAAAAAGGCAAGGCATCCGGTCCAGATTGTATACCAGTCATGTAACTTCCAGTGTGTGCTGATACAGTAGCTCCATACTTAGCAATCACATACAACCGCACGCTAATCGATAGAATCGTACTTAAAGACTGAAAAATGGCACAGGTCACACTAGTACCCAAGAAAGGCAGTAGGAGCAATCTGCTGAATTACACTCCCCCACTCAAAAAATGGTTCAAATGGCTCTGAGCACTATGGGACTGAACATCGGAGGTCATCAGTCCCCTAGAACTTACCAGCAAAGTACTTGGGCTCGAACAAACACAAATACACCAAAATCGTGTGAGAAATAATGTAAAGGTCTCTTATTGCACTAGTGATACTCCCGCATCTGCAGAACTCTGCAGTCGTCCGTTAGAGACCTCTGCGTATGCCATGCCGCATTGCACACTGACCTGCCGGTACGCCAGTCGGGACCAGTAGGGACGGTGCAGTGTGCCTCGGAAGTTGCGTTTTGTGACATTATTTGTGTATTGAAGCGTCAGATGGCTCGGCGATTGGTAATCAATCCTGCTAATCTATTGCGATTGGTTGAGATGAAGTTACGAAGAACCCTTCTTCGTGAAGATGGTATTGGTGTAGAAGACGAATCATTCGCATGTTTTCTGCTATCTATTAAAGTGCAGAAATTTGAGCATAAGTTAGAAACAGATACTGTTGTAACGCTAACACATAATGATGATGATAGGGATGATAATGACGAACAACTAATTGCAAACGGTAGTGCTACGGCAAGTGCGGGAAGAGGCGATGGAAGCAGTGACAGTGAATACCAACGGTTTCCCAAGAAGAAGGTTAAAGTTGCAAGTATCATCACGGCGCTTGATGACAACACACTGAAGAACATGTGCGATGATTATTACGTAAGAGGTTTCGACACATACAACAAGCTTCTGAAACGATACCCTAAACTGAAGTCTAAAAGCAATCTTAAAAACATACTGGATTACGTGGCAAAGAAAAGAGAAGGAAATACTGTTTTCAAAGGAAATCGTACACTGTTGTTCATGACCATCAAGGAGCGTGTAATGGCAAAATTCGATGAAGCTCGAGAATGCGGTTCCGCCGTTCATTATTGGCATTTACAACATTGGGCATTGGACGTAGCCAGAAATCTCGGGTGTACAAACTTTACACCTTCACTAGGATTTGTTACTAATTTGAAAGGAGTTTAGGATAACATCACGCCGTATCACTATGCTCCAAGCATGAAAAGATAAGGATGACGAAGAAGAGCTGACTGAAAGAGCTCAAACGTTTGTTGCTGACGTCAATGAGCATATCACGAGTGAAAACATCGATATTAGTTCTGTATGGAACTGTGATCAGAGTCAGTTCAACTATGAACTTTCTTGTGACAGAACACTATCCGTGAAAGGGGAGAGAAACACTGTCGCGATGGTGCAATCAGTTAACTGTGCAACACATAGTTACACGATCGATGTTGCTATATCAATGGACGGACGATCGGCAGGCAAACTCTATATTTGCTTCCAAGAAACCAGTGGAAAGTTTGGACCCCGCGTGTCAAGGGAATAGAAACGTGGTGCCCTCCAAATGTCGTCGTCGATTCAAGTGTGAGTGGGAAGACGACGAAACAAGATCTGAAGACGTTTTTTCTGTCAGTTTTGAATCCACATTGGTCGAGAAAGTCGTTAGTACTTTGTGAGTCCTGGTCTGGACATAAGGATGAACGAGTACTACTGGAAGCATCTGGAGGAAAACATGTAGATTTAAAAACCATTCCGCCTAAAACTACAAAATATGCACAACCTCTGCATGTGTATTTCTTCAGGCAATATAAAATATATGCCAAGAGAATAACAGACTTCATTAAACTACGTTCCAGTAATATGCAGCCGAAATTGGACGACAGATTCTTTATCATGAATATGCATTCTGTAATTTACAATCAGTTATCTGCGGGAGCATACAGACCAATGCTTCGTTACGCGTGGCAGAACGCTGGCTACGATATTGGTGAACCAGCGAACAACTTCAAAAGTGTCGTTGACGTGGCGTTCGACACTGATATTATAGAATGTGCAAATACGCCATGCGATCAACTTGCATTTCTTCACTGTGCGTTTTGCAGTCATTCGTATTGCTCGGAGGATTTTATTGACATTCCGCATTTACATTTATGGTTAAGATTGCTGCATTGCGCATAGCGCCTACAATTAGATTTACAGTGATATCTAGAGCATGACTACAGAGTTTTGCAGAAAAACGACACCCACCAGCACATTCAGAGATACATAATGGTCCTGTAACCAAACGTTCATACAGATCTGTTTGTTCGAGCCCAAGTACTTTCCTGGTTAGTACTACTTAAACCTAACTAACCTAAGTACATCACACACATCCATGCCCGAGGCAGGATTCGAACCTGCGTCCATAGCGGTCGCGCGGTTCCAGACTGAACCGCCTAGAACCGCTCGGCCACATCGGCCGGCACCCCCATATCGCTAACGTAGATTTGCAAAAGGATTTTGGAACATGTAACGTGATCGAACATCATGATATGAAGAAAACGATTTATTGATTAACAGTCAACATGGATTCAGAAAATATAGTTTTTCTGAAACAAACTAGCTCTTATTTCTCACGAAGTAATGATTGCTGTCGACAGGAGATTTCAAACTGATTCCATATTTTTAGATTACCAGAAGCTCTTTGGTATCGTTTCTCATAAGCGATATCTAATCATAATGCGTGGCATCGTCTTAGTTGTGCGACTGGATTCAGGATTTGGTGTAAGAAAGGTCACAGTTCGTAATAACTGACAGAAAGTCATCGAGAAAAACAGAAGTAATATCTGACGTACCTCAAGGAAGTGTTGTTCCAGATCTACATAAACGATTCAGGAGACAATCTGAGCAGCCCTCTTAGATTTTTTGCGGATGATGCTACCATTTACCGTCGTATAAAGTCACCAGACGTTCAAAACAAATTGTGAAACGATTTCGACGAGGTTTCTGTATGATGCGATAAGTGGCAGTTCACTCTAAATAATGAAAAGTCCGAAGTAATCCATATTATTACTAAAAGTAATCCGCTAAATTTTGGTTGCCGGATAAAACACACAAACCTTAAGGCTGTAAATTCAACTAAATACTTAGGGACTACAATTACCAGTGACTGAAACTGGAACGATCGCATGGATAATGTTGTGGGGAAAGCAAACGAAAGACTGCAATTTATTTTAGAACATTTGAGAAATGCAAAAGGTCTACTAAAGAGATTGCCGACATTACGCTTGTCCGCCATTCTCTGGAGCATTGCTGTGCGGTGTTGGATCCACATCCAATGGGACACACGGAAGACGTCGAAAAATTTGAAAGAAGAGCGGCTCGTTTTTTATTTTTTCGAAAAAGGGGAGCCAGATATGATACACGAACTGGGACAGCAATCGTCGAAACAAAGGCGTTTTTCGTTGCTGCAGGAGCTTCTCATGAAATTTACGTCACCACCTTTCTCCTCATAGCGTGAAAATATTTTGTTGGCGCCCACCTACATAGGGAGATGTGACCAACAGAACAGAAAAAGAGAAATCAGAGCCCGCACCAACAGATATGAGTGTTCGTTTTTCCCGCGCGCTGTTCAAGTGTGGAACGGTAGAGGCATAGCTTGAAGGTGGTTCCATGAATCCTCTGGCAGGCACTTAACTGTAAACTTCAGAGTAATGATGTAGACGTACTGTGGTTTATTAACTGCTCTGTATTATACAATATGACTGAGAATGCACTGTTAAAACGTAACTTGTGCCAAAGAAAAACAAAACATTTCGCTGGAGCTTCATTACTACAAGATGCAGTGATTGCCAGGTAAGTCAACTCAGGTTGGTGAGCAATACGTATTTGATAATGTACGTAAGATACTTTTACTGAAATCTCTCACCCGAGTCACTGCATGACGTTTTTGGCATCGGTGAAACCTGTGCGTCTTCCGGGTGGAATCTTGGAGTCAGAGTGAAGTGTCAGGTAGGTATAAGATATCGTGCTTTACATTAGGTCTCTACAAAAATTTCAAGAATTAATCAGGATACAACTTCTGTAATTACTATGCTACCTATACCGGGATGATATATAAAAAAAGAGATGTCACTTTTGACATTTTTTACTCAATACTGCACTAACGTCCACCCATAGAACTCACGTCAGCTTTTTGCTACAACGTCTGTTGCAACGTGTGGGAGAAAATATGGAAGCACATTACCGTGCCCGATTTGGTGCAGGAAAACCGTTGGCATTCAAAACCGCTTCCTTCAGTCTCTCGAAATGTATGAATACAGGTTACGTACGGCTTGGAAAGTTATACTATTTTTTCCTGAGAAATATGGGAAAATTCAGGTAACTATGATGGGGGTAGTTAGCGGTCGCGCACCCTCCTCTCCAAAGTAGACAATGCTCAATAATATTGAGATCTGGTGACTGTAGCGGCCAGTGGAGATGGGACTGTTCATTCAAGTGCTCACAAACCCAGTTCTGGGCGATACGAGCTGTGTCAACAGGGGCCCTGTTGTCTTGGAACACAGTATCACCATTGGGAAACAAACATTATACCTTGGGATGGACGTGAACAAACAAAATGGTTAAACAATCCTTGGGGAAAATATGACCTTGCGGGATAATCACGGGGCCCATAACATATTACGATATGGCTTCGCAGATTATCACCGAGCCCATGTCATGTTTCTCTCCTCGAAAGTAAACTCTGCCAGAAGTTGGAAAGAGCGTGAAACAAATTTCCTCCCATCAAATGTCTTTTCCATAGTTCCATTACAACAGAGTGTATGGCTTCGGCATCACATTGTTCTGTAACAGGAATTTGCATATCTGCTGAGTGATTTTGGAATTGCAGCTCGCCCTGGTAATTTTTTTTTTTTTTTTCTGGAAGTGCTCGCGATTGTGACATTCAGTTCTGCAGAGACTTTTCAGCGCCGTCCTCTTACTTTTCGCCACATCCTCTTCTGCAATGAATAACCGTCATTATCACTCAAAACCCACTTTCGTCCCAGTTGTGACTTTGTGAATGTTGTTTTTGGGCTTTCTCTGTATGCGATATCGTCATAGTGCTTCTTGAATCTGTAAAGTCTTCAGCTCCCTTGGTTACGGAAGCATCTGCCATACGACCACCAGCAATTTGTCCACGTTCGAATTCTCTTAGCTCCGACATAACACACTCACAACTACACAGAAGACTGTTCTGACCACAACTGACGCACTGTATTGAGTTCGTTGCGCAGGTGCCGCTCGTGGTCACATACAACAGCGCTATCTCCAGGCTTAGCTAACGTCTGCATTTATGCTACAGCATGAAACTCTCGCGGCATTTCGATATTTTTGTCCATCCTATGTATACGAAGTTGTTTGTTACATTTCTCAATAAAATATTCCACTGTGTATGTTTGGAGAAGAAGTTGTTCTTCTTTTCATCCTTGGTAGGCATGAAATAGTTTATATAACAGGTACTGCAGAGGGTCGTCTCAGAAGCATGCTTACAGAGAAACTGACGCCTCTTCTTGTTCTTTTTTGACTTTTCTGTTTGCAAGACACACCATAATGAGAGGTGGTGGAATTACACTACTGGCCATTAAAATTGCTACACCAAGAAGAAATGCAGATGATAAACAGGTATTCATTGGACAAATATATTATACTAGAACTGAAGTGTGATTACAGTTTCACGCAATTTGGTTGCATAGATCCTGAGAAATCAGTAACCAGAACAACCACCTCTGGCCGTAATAACGGCCTTGATACGCCTGGCGATTTAGTCAGAGCTTGGATGGCGTGTACAGGTACAGCTGCCCATGCAGCTTCAACACGATACCACAGTTCATCAAGAGTAGTGACTGGCGTATTGTGACGAGGCAGTTGCTCGGACACCATTGACCAGACGTTTTCAATTGGTAACAGGTCTGGAGAATGTGCTGGCCAGGGCAGCAGTCGAACATTTTCTGTATCCAGTAAGGCCCGTACAGGACCTGGTATAAGCGGTCATGCATTATCCTATAGAAATGTAGGGTTTCGCGGGGATCGAATGAAGGGTAGATGGTTCAAATGGCTCTGAGCACTATAGGACTTAACATCTATGGTCATCAGTCCCCTAGAACTTAGAACTACTTAAACCTAACTAACCTAAGGACAGCACACAACACCCAGCCATCACGAGGCAGAGAAAATCCCTGACCCCGCCGGGAATTGAACCCGGGCGTGGGAAGCGAGAACGCTACCGCACGACCACGAGATGCGGGCTGAAGGGTAGAGCCACTGGTCGTAACACATATGAAATGAAACGTCCACTGTTCAAAGTGCCGTCTGGTTATCACATTTAGCATTCAACCGCGATTTTTATATATATTTTAACAACGCGTTTCGAGAGACAATGCTCTCATCATCAGGTTGTAAAATCTATGTCGCGAAATTAAACGTACTAAAAAGACAAAATACCATCACCAATAGTTGGTGGGTCCATAGAGTAAAAAAGAATTAAAAGTATATTGGACTGTGGGTCCTCGTCTTACATTAAAGTTGTTGACGCAGGTCGATGGCCGTCCCATAGCTACCAAATATGCTGTCGACTGCGCCGGCTCGGGTGCTGTTGTGGACTAACGTGCCTAGGTGTTGTGGCGTGGTTACCGCCGTGTGCTTGACGGTAACGCTATGCTATTGGGCGCCTCATTTCCTTACTGCATTGGTCTGCCATCGTTAGCCTCTCGCAACTCCGTCATTGACATGCTACAAGTTTTAAGTCGCATGCCTGCCCTAAAATAATTCTAAAAACCCGCTAAAAAATCTCATTTCTTTAAAGTTATCTTGTACATTTAGGATATTGCTTTGTTTCTTTTCATGGATAGCTATCTCGAATTCCTCTAGTAAGTCAAGTTTCCTCCCTTTCTTTTCTACATGCAATATTTCTACGTTGTCTTCTATGCTATTAAGGGGATGGCCTGTTTCATATATATGGTTCGCAACAGCTGATTTGTCATAATTTCCTAACCTGAACGCATCTTTATGTTCTTTATACCGGATCGCGAATGATCTTCCTGTCTGCCCTATATATTTTGCATCACACGTTCTGCACTGAATCTTATAAACTCCCGATCTTTCAAACTTATTTCTCTTCTCGCCAATATCGTGCTTAAGGCTATACCTCACCAGGTTATTAGTCTGAAAGGCTATTTTGACATCGTATGGCTTAAAAATATTTGCTATCTTTTGTGAGACTTTTCCGTAGTATGGCATCGTGATAATTTTCGCTTTCTCTCCATCAGGTTTATTCTTTTTGCGCTTATTACATTTTCGTAACAGTTTTTTAACTATATCTATTCTGTAACCGTTATTCTTCGCTATTCTCTTAACGGTGTTAATTTCAGTCTCCCTATCTTTTTCACTCATAGGTATATTGACTGCCCTATGCACGAGACTACGGAAAGCAGCTTCTTTATACGCCTGCGGATGGCATGAATCATTCGGGATCACGGCATCAGTTGTAGTTTGTTTTCTATAAACGGAAAACGCATGTTTGTTGCCCTGCTTTTTTATATTCAGGTCCAGGAACTGTAGACAATTGTCAGTTTCGTACTCCACGGTAAATTTTATTTTATTATGTGCGTCGTTGAACTTTTTTCCTATTTCCTCAATGTCCTCACTGGAACCATCAACAAGTAACAGAGTGTCGTCAACATAACGTTTGTAATAAACAATTTTATCCGTAATGTTTTCGTCAGAATTTAGAACTTTATCTTCAAGGTCATTCATAAAAATGTCCGCCATAGTTCCTGAAATGCTGGACCCCATGGCTAACCCATCGTCCTGAATATAAAATTTGTTATTAAACGTAAAATAATTAAAACTTGTAATGAGCTGTAGGAGTTCAATAAATTCAATTGTCTCTTGCGTTGAAATTTTACCGTATTTCAGGAAATTTCTCTTAATGATTTCTATAGTCTCGTTAACCGGAACACTGGAGTATAAGTTCTTAACATCCAACGAAACCAAACGGGAAGTGTCGGTGACTGGCGTATCTTTAATTTCACCTATCATGGTCATACTACCACGCACTGAATAATTATTATTATACACGTAAGTCTTTTTCAGAATTTGGTCCAACATTTTCGTTATTTTATATGCTGGACTATTTCGACCGTTAACAATCGGACGAACCGGATGCAGATCTTTATGTATCTTCACCTGTGATCTTAATTTGGGGGCCGTTGGATTCATGATAACACATCTTCTTTTTTCGGCTTCTGTCAGCAGGAAGTGCGTGCGTTTAAGAACATTTTTTAGTTTAGTTTGGAAATTGGCTGTTATGTCTTTCGGAATTTCTGTAATGCTATTTTCGACAAAAAACGCTAAGGTTTTCGAAACGTACTCCTCCTCTTTTAATATTACGACCGTATTCCCCTTATCCGCTTTCGTGGCACGAAAGCGGATAAGGGGAATACGGTCGTAATATTAAAAGAGGAGGAGTACGTTTCGAAAACCTTAGCGTTTTTTGTCGAAAATAGCATTACAGAAATTCCGAAAGACATAACAGCCAATTTCCAAACTAAACTAAAAAATGTTCTTAAACGCACGCACTTCCTGCTGACAGAAGCCGAAAAAAGAAGATGTGTTATCATGAATCCAACGGCCCCCAAATTAAGATCACAGGTGAAGATACATAAAGATCTGCATCCGGTTCGTCCGATTGTTAACGGTCGAAATAGTCCAGCATATAAAATAACGAAAATGTTGGACCAAATTCTGAAAAAGACTTACGTGTATAATAATAATTATTCAGTGCGTGGTAGTATGACCATGATAGGTGAAATTAAAGATACGCCAGTCACCGACACTTCCCGTTTGGTTTCGTTGGATGTTAAGAACTTATACTCCAGTGTTCCGGTTAACGAGACTATAGAAATCATTAAGAGAAATTTCCTGAAATACGGTAAAATTTCAACGCAAGAGACAATTGAATTTATTGAACTCCTACAGCTCATTACAAGTTTTAATTATTTTACGTTTAATAACAAATTTTATATTCAGGACGATGGGTTAGCCATGGGGTCCAGCATTTCAGGAACTATGGCGGACATTTTTATGAATGACCTTGAAGATAAAGTTCTAAATTCTGACGAAAACATTACGGATAAAATTGTTTATTACAAACGTTATGTTGACGACACTCTGTTACTTGTTGATGGTTCCAGTGAGGACATTGAGGAAATAGGAAAAAAGTTCAACGACGCACATAATAAAATAAAATTTACCGTGGAGTACGAAACTGACAATTGTCTACAGTTCCTGGACCTGAATATAAAAAAGCAGGGCAACAAACATGCGTTTTCCGTTTATAGAAAACAAACTACAACTGATGCCGTGATCCCGAATGATTCATGCCATCCGCAGGCGTATAAAGAAGCTGCTTTCCGTAGTCTCGTGCATAGGGCAGTCAATATACCTATGAGTGAAAAAGATAGGGAGACTGAAATTAACACCGTTAAGAGAATAGCGAAGAATAACGGTTACAGAATAGATATAGTTAAAAAACTGTTACGAAAATGTAATAAGCGCAAAAAGAATAAACCTGATGGAGAGAAAGCGAAAATTATCACGATGCCATACTACGGAAAAGTCTCACAAAAGATAGCAAATATTTTTAAGCCATACGATGTCAAAATAGCCTTTCAGACTAATAACCTGGTGAGGTATAGCCTTAAGCACGATATTGGCGAGAAGAGAAATAAGTTTGAAAGATCGGGAGTTTATAAGATTCAGTGCAGAACGTGTGATGCAAAATATATAGGGCAGACAGGAAGATCATTCGCGATCCGGTATAAAGAACATAAAGATGCGTTCAGGTTAGGAAATTATGACAAATCAGCTGTTGCGAACCATATATATGAAACAGGCCATCCCCTTAATAGCATAGAAGACAACGTAGAAATATTGCATGTAGAAAAGAAAGGGAGGAAACTTGACTTACTAGAGGAATTCGAGATAGCTATCCATGAAAAGAAACAAAGCAATATCCTAAATGTACAAGATAACTTTAAAGAAATGAGATTTTTTAGCGGGTTTTTAGAATTATTTTAGGGCAGGCATGCGACTTAAAACTTGTAGCATGTCAATGACGGAGTTGCGAGAGGCTAACGATGGCAGACCAATGCAGTAAGGAAATGAGGCGCCCAATAGCATAGCGTTACCGTCAAGCACACGGCGGTAACCACGCCACAACACCTAGGCACGTTAGTCCACAACAGCACCCGAGCCGGCGCAGTCGACAGCATATTTGGTAGCTATGGGACGGCCATCGACCTGCGTCAACAACTTTAATGTAAGACGAGGACCCACAGTCCAATATACTTTTAATTCTTTTTTACTCTATGGACCCACCAACTATTGGTGATGGTATTTTGTCTTTTTAGTACGTTTAATTTCGCGACATAGATTTTACAACCTGATGATGAGAGCATTGTCTCTCGAAACGCGTTGTTAAAATATATATAAAAATCGCGGTTGAATGCTAAATGTGATAACCAGTATAACGACAACTGCTACCTCGACTCCATAATGGATTATATCAAAGTGCCGTCAAAGCGAACAAGAGGTGACCCCATACAATCACGCCGGGTGATACGCCAGTATGGCGATGACGAATACATGCTTCCAATGTGCGTTCACCGCGATGTCGCCAAACACGGATTCGACCATCGCGATGCTGTAAACAGAACCTGGATTCATCCGAAAAAATGACGTTTTGCCATTCGTGCACCCACGTTCGCCGTTGAGTACACCATCACAGGCGCTCCTGTCTGTGATGCAGCGTCAGGGGTAACCGCAGCCATGGTCTCCAGGCTGATAGTCCATGCTGCTGCAAACGTAGTCCAACTGTTCGTGCAGATGGTTGTTGTCTGGCAAACGTCCCCATCAGTTGACTCAGGAATCGAGACGTGGCTGCACGATCCGTTACAGCCATGCGGATAAGATGCCTGTCATCTCGACTGCTAGTGATACGAGGCCGTTGGGATCCAGCACGGCGTTCTGTATTACCCTCCTGAATCCACCGATTCCGTATTCTGCCAACAGTCATTGGATCTCGACCAACGCGAGCAGCAAAGTCGACATACGATAAACCGCAATCGCGATAGGCTACAGTCCGACCTATATTAAAGTCGGAAACGTGATGGTACGCATTTCTCCTCCTTACACGAGGCATCACAACAACGTTTCACCAGGCCACGCCGGTCAACTGCTGTTTGTGTATGAGGAATCGGTTGGAAACTTTACTCATGTCAGCACGTTCTAGGTTTCGCCACCGGCGCCAACCTTGTGTGAATGCTCTGAAAAGCTAATCATTTGCAAATCACAGCATCTTCTTCCTGTCGGTTAAATTTCGCGTCTATAGCACGTCATCTTCGTGGTGTAGCAATTTTAATGGGCAGTAGAGTACTATGAGCAGAGCAACCAGTACTTTTCCGTTTTTCGACTTTTGTCTTTCAGTCTGATCACAATGTGCATTTACTGTGCCGTTGATGATATTTCAGGAAGTGTTTATCCCGCGCTCGCAGGCAGAAGGTGTTGTGTTTGCCACGGCTCCCCCAAAGCGCCTCCTGCAGTCTGCAGACTTCCCACGCCGGCGGCTTCCCAGCGCAACGCGGCCCGCCAGCCGGCGAGAATAAATTACCGCAGGGGAGCAGCCCTCTTCCTGGGCCGCTCGTTTCTAAGAGCGCGCTTCCTCACCTCGTCCCCCCTTCTTGGAATTCGCATTTCCACCACCGCCTGCCTTAACGACAAGAGGAAGATACGTGGGCGCTTTTCCTAGGATAACTCCCACGTTTCGGGGAGAGTTGATGGCGCGAATTTATCAGTGGTATCTTTAACTTGTCACACAGAGTAGCTGAAAGGAAATGAAGACCTTTTGATCTCAGCAAGGGCACCTCACGTACATAACTATTTTGTAATTATACCGAACTAACTCTTAATCCTGTCTTGGAGGTATAACATTTTCCGTAAAGTGATAATTTGAACAATAGCCTTTCTCGGCGTGGCAGAAAACGGAAATCTTGGGAGCACAAGACTCCGCTCTTTCCTGATCAGGAAGCATATATTCCATCCGCTAGCCGCAACCTACAAATTTTTACTGTGAGAAGTGAATGATACACACTTTGCTGTCTTACAATACAACTGTTCACTATCGGATCCGATCATGGAGCATCCCCACGGCGGAAAAATATCTAGTGTAACAACTTTACAAGGCATACATGCTATTTAACCAGCAATTGCCGACTTGAAAAACTACGAAAATTGATACTTAACGTCGTAATACGGGCAGTATCACTTTTCTTTCGTTTTCTAGTCAGAAAACTACTATGTAGGTGCGTGCCAACAAAATATTTTCACACTCTAAGGAGAAAGTTAGTGACTGAAATTTCATGAGGAGAGTCTGCCGCAGTGATAAACGCCTTTGTCAGTGGTAATCTCTTCTCTATTTCTCGATAATCTACTTGAAATCGTAAGAAAATTGACACTTAACACCTTAGTACTGGCTTAAGCCGCATTATGGCGTTCAGTACCAATTTTCGTAAGTTTTCAAGTCAGCAATGGCGTATACTGTCATCTACATCTGTACCTACGTGATTACTCTGCAATTCACAATTAAGTGCCTGCCAACTCCAGGCTATTTGTGTACCGTTCCACTCTCGAACGGCTCGCGTATAAACGAACAGTTAAATCTTTCTGTGCGAGCTCTGATTTCTCTTATTTTGTTATATGATCATTGCTCCCTATGTAGGTGGGTGCCAACAAAATATCTTCGACTCTAAGGAGAAAGTTAGTAACTGAAATTTCATGAGAAAATTCTGCCGCAATGATAAACGCCTGTTTTAATTATTGCCACCTCAATTCACATATTATATCAGTGGCACTCTCTCCTCTATTTCGCGATGGTAAAAATCGAGCTGCCCTATTTATTGTCTACCTGATCGTTACAACTTAAGTTATTCGTAACTGCAACCCCCAAGTACTTAGTTGAATTTACAGCCTTTAGATGTGATTTATTGTGTAACCTAGACTCAACGGATTTCTTTTAATACTCATCTGAATGACTTCACACTTTTCATTATTTAGAACCAGTAGCCAGTTTTCGCACTATAAACATACCTTGTCTAAATTATTTTGCAGTTGGTTTTGATCATCTGATGACTTAACAAGACGGTAAATGATTGCTTCATCTGCAAACAATCTAAGAGTACTGCTCAGATTGTCTCCTAAATCGTATATGTAGATGAGGAACAGCAGAGGCCTATAACACTTCCTTTGAGTACGTCAGGAATTACTGCTGTTTTACTGAGTGACTTTCTGTCAGTTATTACGAAGTGTGACCTTTCTGATAGGGAATCACGAATCCAGTCGCACAACTGAGACGGTAATCCATAGGCATGCAATCTGATTAGATGGTTAATAGCATGTTCACCTTCTGAGGTTGTTACAATAGGTACTTTTCCACTTCGAAGGTGGTTCATGATCAAAACCGGTGGTGAATAAATAATAAAAGACAGCACAGTGAGTATCATGCATTTCTTCAAGTATATCCATGCTTCTGACAGTCGCCTGAAAAAAAATTTTTGATCCACAAATGTTCCGTCAGCATCGTGGTCAGTGGGTGTGGATGCTGCTGTACAGTATATATTTTCCTTTAGTGCATAAATTGACACTAAACAGCGATAATAAAGCTGTTTGTAAATGAAATACAGACGTCTATAAGTTTTATTGGTTCAGATGGCTCTGAGCACTATGGGACTTAACATCTGACGTCATCAGTCCCCTAGAACCTAGAACTATTTAAACCTAACTAACCTAAGGACATCAGATACATCTATGCCCAAGGCAGGATTCGAACCTGCGACCGTGGCGGTCGCGCGCTTCCAGACTGAAGTGCCTAGAACCACTCGGTCACAGCGGCCGGCTGTAAGTTTTATTCCATCACAGTAAACTGAATAACGTCACTAATAGCCAAAAACATGAAACTGAAAATGATGGAACTGGAAATGATAATTTGACCAAGTAAACTATTCTGTCGGTCGCACTCCTCGAGTTAAGGTAACTAAACTAAAAGGAGTAAAACGATCGTATCTGAGAGACAAGGCGTACGTGGAATCACGCAGGTGTTCCATTTATGTAGGAGTAAATTAGGCGATACTATGTGGCGGTTGCAAAGGTATGTCTCCTGTATCGGAGACTTTACCTCCGCTGCTTTTCACACTGGGACAAACCCGATACTCTAATGGAGACCCAGCGCAACGAGTGATGGAATTTCGTTTAATAGATCAGCAAGTGCTTTCCGTTATTGGAGTTTCCGTGTAGTTTGTTCAGTGTCCCGATCGTTATCCCACACTTTACATTCTCATAGAGATACGCTGATATCCCTGATCGGTTACACATACCGTGCCACTTTCAGAATTCAGTTCTCCAGTTGTTTGTTACTATGTGTAAAACTGCAGTACGAATAGTGGTATTGTGAAATATCTAACCACTTATTTAATGCTAATAAATGGAATGAATCGCGTTTATTTCCAAAAACTAAAGATAACCAGGATATGTTTTATTGTTGTGCTGATTTTTTCCGAAGCGCACTGAAGTCTATTTCGTCTTTTTTTCTATCAACGTTCCAGACAAATCCAGTGTCTAGAGCAAGAATTTACATTCGTATCCCGATGTAGGTTTTCTGTACGTACAATACACTGCGTTAATCAGGATTTGCCAGCTTCTGCTTGGGGGTTAACAAGTCCACGGTTGATTCGTCTCACTGCTTTCATCCAGTCAAGCTTGTAATAGACCTGTACGGATAACGCTTTTGCTGTCACAGTAAATCCCTATAAAAAGAAGTACTTACATAGCTGAAATTAATAAGAGACATTTTAACATTGCAGCGCGTCAGCAATCGTGAATAATTTAATGATTATAAAGAATCCGCCTCGATTGCAAATAGAAACCGGATGTTGACCTGGGTTTCGGCGCGGATAACCACTCCTTCTTCGGAACACACTAAAACTACAAACTGCCTAAAGAGGCATGGTCCAATATTAATACAGAACGCCCAAAAGGGCAAAAGACTTGCATAAAATGTAAAATAAACGGTACGTGTGTACCATGTCAATAGCTGTACTTAGCTCAAACGTCAGAAGCGTGCTTCCTCACCCCAGCCAACGTTCGATGGGCTGCAGGTTCTCAGGTAATATTGGACCATGCCTCTTTAGGCAGTTTGTAGTGCGTTCCGAAGAAGGAGTGGTTATCCACGCCGAAACCTAGCTCAACATCGGGTTTCTATTTGCAATCGAGGCGGATTCTTTATAATCATTAATAATAGTCGCTCAGCTACCAAATAGGACCAAATGAGCATTTATTTACTATTTCTCTTTGAATGACGAGTTAAAATGCAGTGGGAGAGTCGTCAGATAGTGGGTTACTATTACATTTTTCTGTTTCTGCTGCTACACGCGCTTTAACGTGGTGCTACGGATGGTCAGTGGAATCACTGAACTTCATCGCATCGTTTCATAGACGTGTTTCCTGCCTCCACAATACACGTTTTTACTTTGCTTGAAAAGTTCTGAAAAAGGAAAGTTTCTTCTGTACCCAGATGTCGCGTATATGAAAGTTACCGAGAAGTCGACCACCCTTATTTCTTCCACTCCAGAAATATCATTCTCTGCTTACGAGTGGTACTGTCCCCAACGGTTTGTTTCCTGAGAAATGTCTAGACATTTTTGTAATATTACCTTAAAAGTTACATTATTTTCAGTACTAATGTCAGTAAAGAAAGAGGTTTTACTTCGCATCCCAAGTTTGTAGCAAAATGTGAAGTAAATGTTGTTTGTTTTCTTTAATACATACTGTTCATTTATTTTAAATAGTATTATTTCCATCATTTTTTAAACTATGGTAATGTAGGTTACTTCATTCTGGCAGTAAATACATGCTTTGTTCGTAGAAAGCAACAATGACATGTAAAGTACAAAAATGTGGAATACACCAATAATGTCTCAAATTTTTCTTGGAGGTAAAATGGTGTAACCCACAATTTTGGGACTGAAAATACAATTTATAAGTTCATGTAGAGAGCAAACATTTAGATTTAATAATATCACTCCAGGTACAGTTAACAATTTTTGTAGCAGTAACAGTTAATTTATACGGTTTCTTTAACTTTCACCCATTTTTATATATATAAAAAAAGGAAATTTGTGGGTTACACCATTTCTGCCTCTCAAATGACGTTGAGTTTACACAGCTTGACTTGACACGACATGTAACCGACATTCACATAATAGGGATCGGTTATGGCTGAAACAACCGGTTTTTGGTTATATCGGCGTTTTCAAACATTAGATTAATGCAGTTAAATCACTTGAAATAATCGATTTCTGAAATAAACGATTTTCTGTTCTTTATTCCTGTAATTTCCTGGAACAAACGTAGAAATCGAACGAAGACTGAAAAATTTTGAGTCAGTCAGCTTCAAGATATGTAGAATCAAACCGTTAAATTAAATAGGAAAATAAAAGAAAACTTCGGTTGTCCATCGCTCGCTGCTTTCCTTAATAAGTGATAAATGGTTGAATACTGCAAAAACCCACCAATATTCTCCTCTACTCAAAAATCATGTTGTGTTCGGGGATCATGCCACTATTTGGATATTACGAACAGTCAGTGCCAAAATGTAAAAACTGAGATTGAGAAACACTATTTTTCGTGTTAATTTGTCCATTTTCTAGTGCTACAAGCAGATAAAGACATATTATGTAGACACATGTAGCAGATCAGTTACTTTCTATTTTTATTGTATACAATGAACGACTTGTTGTTAAGTTTCTGTTAGGTCCCATAGTGCTCACAGCCATTTGAGCCATTTGTTAAGTTACTAATGTACTGCTGTTACTTACTATCGCTTTCCTCTTTTATTTTTTCACAGAAATCTTTAAAAGCAAATGAAGCATTGCAGTTAATTGCTACGTGATTCCGTGAAAATATTTCCAGATGAGGGTTGGTGCCAATCTGCAATACGGCCGATGTCCAACGACGAAGCGAGAAAATACCGTATAGACCGCATCTACACGCTTACCTACGTCAGCGGGGACATTATTGTTTGCAGTGCTGTACCAATTCCTATACCATTTATTTATTGCTCGTTTCTGTCAGCACTGCCATTAAAACACACCTGAGCGATTTTCTATTTTCTATAATAACGATATATTTCAAACCAATGCAAATTTTTCGAATGGAAATTACTCCTTTTTTAGAAAAGGTATATTGAGAAACGAAAAATTTTAGCACTGCTTCTATGGCTAATTGATATTTCGCTTTTTTATTAGTATACAGTAAAAAAAATGCTTGTTATAACCCAGACCAAATAAATACCGAAAAATACCAATCATTGAGAACTAAAATACCGGTATCGGTTTTAACCGGTCGGTTTTTCCCATCCCTACCCCATCAACAAAGAATGATTTGGCGCATTGGATACACACAGTTTCCAAAGAGGACGACATCACTTGCATAGAGCAAGCATTCATCAAACGGAGTAGTCGCTGTTGGCGAAGGCATGTGGGTCTTGGCTTGACATATCGTGGCCGAGGTAGATGGTGCCGTGGTAAGACACCGGACGAGATGATCTCCGCTCAGACCCTCTTTCACTTATGAAGGTTTAGGTTTTCGATAGTTACTTACCAAATGGCACGGCCAGTTTCATATCCCAAGCTTTGCCAGTCCGAGACTGTGCTCCCGGGACCTCTTCGCTGGCAACCTTGCTATCCTTTTCGAAACACGGCTGCAGTCTGCTGCTGCAGCACCTGGACACCAGGCGGCGGCACGCCGTCCACCGTGTTTGGTGGAAACGCAGCCGTTGCCTAGGAGCGGCCGGCAGCGGCGTTAATCGATAGGCAGACGAGTCGCGCTGTCCGCGGGCCGCGGCAGGCCGTCGCTGCGCCGCGACTCCATCAGCGTCTGTGGTCCCACCCAGACTTCATAGAGAACGCGCTACGACAAGAGGTATGGTCCCGCTGTCTCACTGGGCAAAGGAGTCATCCAGGAACTGTGGGATAGTGAAGAAACGGGGCGAAGAACACACGAGTTGCTGCCCAACATTAAGGAGCGTCTACAGCATAGATACACCACTGGCCATTAAAATTGATACACCACGAAGATGACGTGCTACAGACGCGAAATTTAACCGACAGGAAGAAGATGCTGTGATATGCAAATGATTAGCTTTTCAGAGCATTCACACAAGGTTGGCGCCGGTGGCGACACCAACAACTTGCTGACATGAGAAAAGTTTCCAACCTATTCCTCATACACAAACAGCAGTTGACCGGCGTTGCCTGGTGAAATGTTGTTCTGATGCCTAGTGTAAGGAGGAGAAAGGCGTACCGTCCCGTTTCCGACTTTGATAAAGGTCGGACTGTAGCCTATCGCGATTACCGTTTATCGTATCGCGACATTGCTGCTCGCGTTGGTCGAGATCCAATGACTGTTAGCAGAATATCGAATCGGTGGGTTCAGGAGGGTACTACAGAACGCCGTGCTGGATCCCAACGGCCTCGTATCACTAGCAGTCGAGATGACAGGCATCTTATCTGCATGGCTGTAACGGATCGTGCAGCCACGTCTCGATCCCTGAGTCAACAGATGGGAACGTTTGCAAGACAACAACCATCTACACGAACAGTTCGACGACGTTTGCAGCAGCATGCAGTATCGGCTCGGAGACCATGGCTGCGGTTACCCTTGACGCTGCATCACAGACAGAAGCGCCTGTGATGGTGTACTCAACGACGAATGGCGAAACCTCATTTTTTCGGATGAATCCAGGTTCTGTTTTCAGCATCATGATGGTCGCATCCGTGTTTGGCAACACCACGGTGAACGCACATTGGAAGCGTGTATTCGTCATCGCCATACTGGCGTATCACCCGGCGTGATGGTATGGGGTGCCATTGGTTACACGTCGCGGTCATCTGTTGTTCGCATTGACGGCACTTTCAACAGTGGACGTTACATTTCAGATGTGTTACGACCCGTGGCTCTACCCTTCATTCGATCCCTGCGAAACCCTACATTTCAGCAGGGTAATGCACGACCGCATGTTGCAGGTCTTGTACGGGCCTTTTTGGATACAGAAAATGTTCGACTGCTGCCCTGGCATGAACGTTCTCCAGATCTCTCACCAATTGAAAAGTCTGGTCAATGGTGGCCGAGCAACTGGCTCGTCACAATACGCCAGTCACTACTCTTGATGAACTGTGGTATCGTGTTGAAGCTGTATGGGCAGCTGTACCTGTACACGCCATCCAAGCTCTGTTTGACTCAATGCCCAGGCGTATCAAGGCCGTTATTACGGCCAGAGGTGGTTGTTCTGGGTACTGATTTCTCAGGATCTATGCACCCAAATTGCTTGAAAATGTAATCACATGTCAGTTCTGGTATAATGTATTTGTCCAATGACTACCCGTTTAACATCTGCATTTCTTCTTGGTGCAGCAATTTCAATTTCCAGTAGTGTACTTCAAACCAACAATAGGATTGCTGCACTTTCTTCCTGGACGTGGACCCTACCCGGCATACGTATGACGGCTTGGGGAGCGGGCTACACCAACGAGTGACTGTGGTGCCGTACCGGGCACCCCAGGCCAGTGGTGTGTGAGTGCACCCTCCTAGACAACTTCCTAATCACTACACGTACCACCTGCTCAGGCAGGAGGACATGTTTCACATCCTGAACAAACATGCAAACGAAATATCTGGTAAAGTTTTGAAAGAGTTTGAAAGGAACGGTCAGTAGTAAATAAAACCCAATTCAGACTCCGTACACCTGTTCTGTCCCGCCGAGGCGTGGACTTCGCCAGCCGCTTCACGGCTGGGATCCGCAGCGTCTCGGATTATGGGGAGGGTGTGCAACCGATCATGGCACGCAGCAGAAATGACAGTAGGAATAAGAATTCGGCTAGATGTTCGATAGGATAGGATAATTCCACCAGGATACCAATATTTTGGGCCAGCCCGGTGCCAGGGGTATGCCCACTGACATCAGCTTGGTGGGCACGGCCGACAACATAGGTTTATAACATGCTTTCGCACCTGTAACGCTGCAGGTAGTGTAGATTAGTTTAAGTATAGATAAAGTAGTTTATAAAGAAAAAACAGCAGTAGTGAACTAATCCGAAGTAACAGAGCAATAAAAGAAACATGTAGTATAAGATCGTAGTTAAACTTAGCTATGCCCATAGTGGAAATAGTAGTAGCATTAACACACCTGTAGTAATAACAAGATAAGCTGCAGTATTTGTAATACAAATATAAATTTAGGACCCACTAATGTATTTATATGGTGGGTTAAATATGTATCATGTAGTTTTCAGAATAAAGAATTTAAAAAAAGAAGAAAAGGAAAAGGAGTCATCCAACTCCTGATTGGACAATGGACCCTATCCAGCATACCTGCACCGTAAGCGGAAGAGAACATTCAGTGAATGAGAGTAATTTCCCAGCTACGAGCCGGCCAGTGTGGCCAGCGGTTCTAGGCGCTTCAGTCTGGAACCACGTGACCGCTACGGTCGCAGTTTCGAATCCTGCCTCGGGCGTGGACGTATGTGATGTCCTTAGGCTAGTTAGGTTTAAGTAGTTCTAAGTTCTAGGGGACTGCTGACCTCAGTTGTTAGTGCTCAGAGCCATTTGAACCGTCGGAGCTACGAGTTTCTACAGAAAGTTTATATACAAGAGCTTCTCCAACATTTCAACCAAAGGGAAATGTTAAGAAGTAGAGGAAAAAGTCTCTGTACTTTATCAACTGGAATACGACAGTAATAATTATTTAGGGAAATCGTGCACTGAAACATGACATCTAGGCGCCGGGTCTATAAACGCAGAGACATCAAAACTTTTTGTCCGCAGCTCGTGGTCGTGCGGTAGCGTTCTCGCTTCCCGCGCCCGGGTTCCCGGGTTCGATTCCCGGCGGGGTCAGGGATTTTCTCTGCCTCGTGATGACTGGGTGTTGTGTGATGTCCTTAGGTTAGTTAGGTTTAAGTAGTTCTAAGTTCTAGGGGACTGATGACCATAGATGTTAAGTCCCATAGTGCTCAGAGCCATTTGAACCATTTGCCATCGAAACTTTGAGAAACACCGATTAACACTGAAGATTGGCACCGCCACATAATGAAAGGGGTGACCAGTAACGGTTCGGGCCGAATTAAGTGGAAAAGTGCATGGAAGATACCGGATAGCTTGGAAGGTGACGGAAATGATAAAGGGTGGTATGATGACACCCCTGTCTGTTGCAAGACAGAGTAGCGGTAGTCAAAGAATGTAGTAACTAGAAATCTCCTCGCCGCGTTCTACAGCGTGAATTTTCTGTTGTCGCTAACAGTGCTACCTAGAATGGACTGTCAGTTTATTAAAGCAAATACGCAGTCTTAAGTGAAAGTAGTTTCAGTTTAGCAGAAAACAGGGCTGACGCCTGACTCCCTGACTGTAATTATCGCTCAGTGCGGTTACTAGTTATTATTTTTTAAAGCGCAGTCTTATAATTGTACCGTCGTAACTTTCGTAATTTTTGCAGTATAATTATCCTTCAGGCGGAAATGCACGCACTTCAATGTAGTGATCATCCTGGTGCAATGGAATTCTTCTGGGACGTTCCCCTGATTTGTAGTTTAAGTAGCTGAGAAACACGGCACTGACCACGTATTGATTTACTTCAATCTTCTATAAGTCAGTTTCCTCCTCCTCCTCCTCCTCCTCCTCCTCCTCCTCCCTTTCTCACTCCTTCTCCTCCTTCCTCACTCCTCTAGCAATCTCCCCTCCCCCTCTGTGTCCATCTCCTCTTCCCCCCCCCCCCTTACTCTGCAGAAAATGTACCCTCTGACAATTCGACAATGGGTGTAATCTTACATTTTATAGTTAATAGAATCCGCCCGCCTCCTCAGAAACTCACACACATCATGGGCGTTCTAAATGATGCAATTGTACTGAAACATTTACATAATAAGGTAGAATAGAATCGAAACGGCAATGTGTAACAATAGTTTGGTTTAGACTGACTAACGCATCCCCTTATTGTAATTAGATAAGGCGTATTTTATGCAACAATTAAGTGTAAAAGAAGTCTCGTTGGCTCTTATTCCTAGAACTGTATGCCAAAAGAACTAATTTTCGGCTATCAAAAATCAATTGATAAAAATGAGTTGCATATCTCTAAAAGCAATCACCTCACGATTGAAAAATTTATTACAAGGGAGGAAAAACATTTCGCAGCCATTTGTTTGAAAATCTAATGGCGAATTTTGCTTAAAATCGCCAGCGTCATTAGTGCGTATCACGGTTTTTAAAATCACGTGTATTTCACGTAACATCACACTCAACATACGTGTTATGACTGCACAATGTTTATTGTGGGCAAGGGACTACGAAAGTATTGTTGCAAAGGTCTTATGCTAAAGTATACACAAGCATACAAAGACGATGCACTCGGCGTATATTGATACATGCGGTCGTTTTCCTTCCTGTAGACTTAAGAGTGATAAGAGAGGTTAACTTAAATGGAAAAGTTCTGTAATTCACCAGTTGAGTAGCTACAATGCAGTAAATAGTACTCTTGCTGTTATAAAATAAGATAAAAAAAAATGAAACAACTACAAACTGTCATTACGTGGCTGTATGGTCCCTGTACATGTGCTCCGCCGGACCTCGGACCTGGAGTGTTGCCTTTGCCGGGCAGCGTTCCTACCAGCTAGTTTCGGAAGACACGATTCTGTATTTCCGCTCACTCCTGGCAGTAGCTATCCTTTTCACACACAACTTTAATCTCGTAGGAAGTTTCACAACAGCACATTTTCGGCTGCAGAGTAAAGACTGCTTTTGAAACATGTCACACATTTTACATACGATATGCCATCTTGTTCGATTACAGTTAATTTAGCGCCAGTTGTCACAATGTAATTCTTCAGACCTGTTTTCCCACCTGGGACCTGAAGGTCATCATCAGTCGGTTGTGTTAGCACTTCTGATACCTCGTCATGAATATATACGTCATGGCCGGCCGGTGTGGCCGAGTGGTTCTAGGCGCTACAGTCAGGAATCGCGCGACCGCTACAGTCGCAGGTTCGAATCCTGCCTCGGGCATGGATGTGTGTGATGTCCTTAGGTTAGTTAGGTGTAAGTAGTTCTAAGTTCTAGGGGACTGATGACCTCATAAGTTAAGTCCCATAGCGCTCAGAGCCATCTGAACCATCTATACGTCACGCAGAATTAACGAATTTCATTCAGAACATGCAGGCTGTGGGGTACCCAGCAGACAAGATAATTAAATAATGCTGCTTTCTAATGCCGATTTACACTTTTGAAATTCGGTGTCTCTACGATAATCATCACTTTTAGTCACTCCCATTCAGTGGAGACAACTTTTGACTGTATATCGTTTTACACTGAAGCGCCAAAAAAACTGGTATAAGCATACGTATTCAAATACAGAGATATGCCAACAGTCAGAATAAGGCGTTGCGGTAGACAAGTGTCTGGCGTAGTTGTTAGATCGGTTGCTGCTGCTACAATGGCAGACTAACAAGATTTTAAGTGAGTTTGAACGTGGTCTTGTAGTCGGCGCACGAGCGATGGGACACAGAATCTCCGAGGTAGCGATGAAGTGGGGATTTGCCCGATCGACCATTTCACGAGTGTACCGTGAATATCAGCAATCCCGTAAAACATCGAATCTCTCACATGCAGCGACCGGAAAAAGATCCTGCAAGAACGGGACCAACGACGACTGAAGAGAATCGTTCAACGTGACAGAAGTGCAGCCCTTCCGCAGACTGCTGCAGATTTCAGCGTTGGGCCATCAACATGTGTCAGCGTGCGAACCACTCAACGAAACATCATCGATATGGGCTTTCGGAGCGGAAGGCCCACTCGTTTACCCTGGATACCTGCACGACACAAAGCTTTACGCATCGCCTGGGTCGGTCAACGTTGGCCTGTTCATGACTGGAGACGTGTTGCCTGGTCGTACGAGTCTCGTTTCAAATTCTATCGAGCGGATGGACGTGTATGTGTATCGAGACAACTTCATGAATCCATAGACAATGCATGTCAGCACGGGACTGTTCAAGCTGGTGGAGTCTTTGTAATGTGTGGGGCGTGTGCAGCTGGTATGATATAGGACCCCTTACGACTCTGACACGTACGTAAGCATCCTGTCTGAACACCTGCACCCACTCATGTCCATTGTGCATTCAGAAGGTATAGAGCAAGTGCAGCAGGACAATGCGACGTCCCACACTTCCAGAATTGCTACAGAGTGGCTCCAGGAACATATTTCTGGGTTTAAACACTCCCGCTGGTCACCAAGCTTCCCAGACATCAAACATTACTAAGCATATCGTGTGTGTCAATTCCCTCCAGCACTACTTCAGATATAGTCGAGTCCAGGCCACGTCGTGTTGCGGCACTTCTGCCTGCTGGTGGCTGCCCTGTGCGATGTTAGACAGTTGTATCAGTTTCTATGGCTCTTTAGTCAATTATTATTATTATTTCTTTACTTTCTCAGACGTTAAGTCTGGTTAAGAATGGAAAGTGACGCGGACCTTGATCAAGCGTCACTTCCTATTAACTGTACGGTATGTGTTATATTGCATTTAGGAACTTTCGGGTAATTGAACATGTATCAATAATTACGGATTTCTGTAGTTGTATATATATGTTTGGATGTAGCTGTATTGCATTGATGTACTGGTGGATATTGTGTGGTATGACTCCTGTAGTTGATAGTATAATTGGTATGATGTCAACTTTATCCTGATGCCACATGTCTTTGACTTCCTCAGCCAGTTGGATGTATTTTTCAATTTTTTCTCCTGTTTTCTTTTGTATATTTGTTGTATTGGGTATGGATATTTAGATTAGTTGTGTTAATTTCTTCTTTTTATTGGTGAGTATTATGTCAGGTTTGTTATGTGGCGTTGTTTTATCTGTTATAATGGTTCTGTTCCAGTATAATTTGTATTCATCATTCTCCAGTACATTTTGTGGTGCATACTTGTATGCAGGAACTTGTTGTTATAAAAGTTTATGTTGTAAGGCAAGCTGTTGATGTATTATTTTTGCTACATTGTCATGTCTTCTGGCGTATTCCGCATTTGCTAGTATTGTATATCCACTTGTGATGTGATCTACTGTTTCTATTTGTTGTTTGCAAAGTCTGCATTTATCTGTTGTGGTATTGGGATCTTTAATAATATGCTTGCTGTAATATCTGGTGTTTATTGTTTGATCCTGTATTGCAATCATGAATCCTTCCGTCTCACTGTATATATTGCCTTTTCTTAGCCATGTGTTGGATGCGTCTTGATCGATGTGTGGCTGTGTTAGATGATACGGGTGCTTGCCTTGTAGTGTTTTCTTTTTCCAATTTACTTTCTTATTATTATTTACTTATTATTATTATTATTATTATTATTGCGATGCCTTCCTGCGTCCATCCTGGTTTAGATTTGGATTTGCCAGAGGCAGATTGCTCCTTAGCCCATCGGTGGGCTACATTGTAACAAAGATAACGGTGTTCGTGATAGATACCATTGGTCTCAATGTCTGTGCAGTTCTTCCTGCCAGCACTTAACTGGTATTCGTAAATTGTCTTGTTTACGTTGTGGTTGTCGGCATGCGCCTTGCTATACGTAAAAGTCTATAGTTGTGATTTTTCCTCTTCCGTGCATTATTTTGTTTTTTGTGTTTACTGGCGATTCTGACATAACTTTCAGGTTGAAGAGCTATGGTAGTAATTATAATAGACGATGTTCGTTTTTAAAGGCCTGCTGTTGCTACGGAATAAAATGTGGAAGAACGAGCGGTACTTCGGACGCTTCGAATAGACATTCATGCGTTCTTGATCAAGTATAGGCCCGAAGAAGCGGAGGCTCAGTATCCAGAAAGGTTGTAATTTCTTACAAGTGTGGCAAGCACGAACATAAAAGAACAAAATGAGTGTGTATACAGTTCCAATAAAGGTGTGTTCAAGAAACGTAACGTCACCGACATAAAATGTATTCGTTGTGAGAGGGAGCAACAGAAGAAGTCGACTAGTCGTTGTCGACTTCCTTTCAAGAATTACGCTGTTGTCTGTTTCCCGCTCACAAACAAAATCATCCTCATCTCCCAATATCTCTCTTCTCATTTGGTTTGTAGTTCAGGATCTCACGGGGAATACTATGACCTGCCGTTCTCACGAGGTCTTGTGCCTGATTTCCATAATACTTTTGAATTTTTTCATTATTGTGGAAAATGTTTAATTCTGTGCTAATATCATCATTATCTTCATTTCTAATCATATCTCCTCTTGTGCAGCTCCTCATCCTCATCAGGAACATCATATCTGCTGCGTGAATTTTACTTTCTTGTTTTCCGTGGTTTTCCAAATTTCGCTTACATAGCAAGAGGTAGGAGCTGCCGTCACTCTAAACAGTTTCATGGTGGCCTATTTTGGTACTTTATTGACTAATGTTCTTCTAATGGTACCACAGAAAGCTTGAAAAACTAATACTAGAGCCTAAGTAAGCGATTCGAGACACCTGTTCTAAAGCTTTAAACGTTCCTCCTCGTACTTCGTGCCGGATCTTCTGCAGTGTCTGGTCAAGTTCCCTAGTGGTCGAGGCCAGAGTCCATGAATTCTTATAATTAGCGCTGTACAGTGCGAGAGACAAATCAAGATACTTTTTGTTCCTCAGACTTCCTTCCACATGTTTGTTGGCGGACCTAGATAATTTCTAGGCCCTGCTCCTTCTACGCTATGAAGCCAAATAAGGGTCATCAGCCTCGCTTAGACCCGGAAGACGAGGCTAATACAGTCATTTCCTCTATACCACTATTCAGTGCCCTGAAGCCATCTGACTACCTTTACATCTCACGTGTCCGACCACTGGATTGGACAACAAACCTTGAAATCAGTCATCTCTTCTTTGAACAACACAGGAACACATCTGAAGTCAGAAAGGATAAATACGTATAGAAGCACTGCACACTTAATTTCTATTGGAGCAAATCTCAATTTATTTTCTTCTACTAACCCTCGCTATGTCCGTTCGTTACACAACGCCTCCAGTTAGACAGTTGCTCCACACTGTTAGGCAGCCTCTTGCTTAGCAGTATGTGTACGATCGTTAATATATAAAACAGGCAGTAGATGAAGACATTCCGCACGTGCGTGAAAGGGAATGCACTTCCGAAACGCTTCTGAACTTTCCATATCTAGAGAACAACCGTACTGCTCCCTGACTACGAACTTCTAAAATACGACTCCACACCACACCCGCCTCAGAGGTCTCAAATCTGCACCCCACCAGGGCTACTGACCGACTTCTCGATTTTGGAGCTTTCCTCAGCTCCACTGCATTTTCACACGCCGACATTTCGGCCAATCAGCGTCCAGAGCAGAGAGTAGTCAATACGATCGGCCATTTGCTGCTAACGGTCAGAGTATCTCAGTGAAGTGCTGCTGCCTGCCGACACTTCCAGATGTTTGTTTCCCATTGGGTTCCGGGAAACGCCAGACATTCCGTGGGAAAAACGCTCGCCTTTGTAGACCACACAGTCGGGACAGGCCACCACCCTTTAAAACATCTGTGGATGAAAATCCTACGTCAACATTTTCAACAACACCACAATTCAGCCTGATTAGTGGAACCCAGCCCGTTACCTGCAGGTTGTAGAATAGCCACAGTCCCACAGACAATGGAAAACCGGCGCTGTCACTTCCAATGAGGGCCACCACTTGTGGACTGTCACGGTCCGTAAACGATCCGTTACAAACTGAACTATCTGAAAAATTTCTTGATCTGATTGGATATTTTCCTCAGAGAGCCATTCTTTTTGTTTTATTACTATAAATGTTTCGTTCAACTGGTATAACGACCTTTAGAGACCATTCTCTTGAATAGTAACGAAATCATCTGCAAAGAGAAGCACATTCGGGTACTCATCATTCGTCTTTAATAGTTCCTTCATTTACTTTAAATTTCCATTTACCAATAATTAAGTCGTTGTAAATACTGGAAAGAGCAGGTCACAATACCTACTCTTTGTTTAGCAGCATTCCTCCAGATTGATTCCCACCCGTGTTTACTACAATTCTCGCATTTTTATAAAGGGTTTTCACTTCTCTATCAATTGATAAGAATATCTATTCAGTATACAGACTATCACGGCTCACATGGTCAAAAGCCTTCTAAAGAGATTTTTTTTTTTTTTCGTTTGGTCAGCACTCTGCGTTTGAATATGTGGAGGTGGCATGTTTGTGTTTGTATAAGCGTGACAGTATACTGGTATTTAAAATATTGGGATGTATAGGACAAATGGAGGTGTCAGGGGGTATGGGAAACTGATTAACTGGTGAAGGATTCATACAGGACAGGGTACGAAAAACAACGCGTAATGCATTCCGTTCAAGGATCTGCAGCGAGTGGTAAACTTCAGTCAAATGGATATGTAGGCTACATACAGGCTGTCACGTCTAAACACTTCGTGCGTGCAGAGCATACGGTGGGCGACCAACGGATCCGGCTCGCGACTGCTTTCAAAAAAATGGTTCAAATGGTTCAAATGGCTCTGAGCACTATGGACTTAACTTCTGAGGTCATCAGTCCCCTAGAACTTAGAACTACTTAAACCTAACTAACCTAAGGACATCACACACATCCATGCCCGAGGCAGGATTCGAACCTGCGACCGTAGTGGTCATGCGGTTCCAGACTGTAGCGCCTAGAACCGCTCGGCCACCTCGGCCGGCGACTGCTTTCAGTCCGGAGAAAATTTGTAGCAGAGAGGGATGTATTAGAACACTGCAGTTGCTCAAATTTAAAGTATTTTATACTGAATTAGCTGAAACCAGCTGCCTTTTTTGGGTCATCAGTGTTATGACTGGTTTGGTGCAGCCAAGCATGAATTCCTTTCGTGACACAGCCTTTCCAACTTAGTGTAGGATTTGCAACGGACGTCCTAAGCTGTTTGCTGGATGTATTCCAATCGCTACCTTCCCCTACAGTTTTTATCCTCTGCAGCTCCCTCTAGTAGTCTTCACAGACTACCTGTCATCTCTGTTCTTCTTATCAGTGTTTCCTGTGTATTCTTCTCCTCCCAGATTCTGTGAAGAACCTCCTCAATCATTACTTTATCAGTCCACATAATTTTCAACATTCTTCTGTAGCATCGCGTTTCAAAAGCTGATATTCTCTTCTGTTCCGGTTTTCCCATTGTCCATGTTTCACTACCATACAATGCTGTGTTGCAAACGTACATACTCAGAAATTTCTTCGTCTAATTAAGACCTATGTTTGATACTGACAGAATTCTCTCGACCACGAATGCGCTTTTTGCCAATGCTAGTCTGCTTTCGATGTCCGCCTTGCTCCGTCCGTCAATGGTTATTTTGCTGTATAGATAACAGAATTCCTTAAGTTCGTCTACTTTTGGTTCCCCAGTTCTGATGTTAAGTTTCTCTCTGTTCTTATTTCTACTACTTCTCATTACTTTTGTGTTTCTTGGATTTACTCTCAGTTTCTATTCTGTTCTATTCAGACTGTTCATTCCATTCAACACATCCTGTAATTCTCCTTCACTTTCACTGCGGGGTAGCAATGTCGTCAGCGAATATTATCATTGATATCCTTTCGCTCTGCATCTTAAACTCTCTTTTAAACCTTTCTTTTACTTCCGTCACTGTCTTACACCCTTTTTAATCCGAGCCCTGCGTTCTCGGTCTTCCACTCTTATTCTCCCTCTTGGTTCTCGAACGCTTTCTCGCCAGTATCATGTATTCTATCGTTTTGTTATCACTTCGACCAATTATTTCAGAAATTCCGATGGAATGTCACCTAGCCTTTCTGCCATATTTGAAAGGCTCTTTTAAATTCTGATTCTAATACTGGATGTCCTATCTCTACCCTATCGGCTCATTCATCTTCTATAACGTCATCGGACAAGTGATCCTTCTCATAGAGGCCTTCAGTGTACTCTTCCTAGGTATCCACCCTCTCCTCTGCATATTACAGTGGAATTCCCATTCCACGTTTAATGTTACCGCCTTGCTTTTAATTTTAGCGAAGGTGGTTTTGACTTTTCTGTATGCTGAGTCAGTCAAACGACAAACTTTTTCCCGATTTCTCCACGTTTTTCGTGCAGCCATTTCGTTTTAGCTTCCCTGCTCTTCCTATTTTTTTCATTCCTAAGTGACTTGTAGTCCTGTATTCCTGAATTTCCTTGAATATTTCAACTATGTTTCCATATTAGACTAATATAGTGCAGAATACTTAAAATACTAAGTGTGTTGTAACAGCCGCAAGGCACCAACTCATGGAAATTTGCAAAGTGCACGTAAATAAAGTTGAGAGGTTCCATGCCCTGTTTTGCATGTCGCCTCTCATTTTCATCGATTTTATTTATGTTCTATGTCATTGCACGGTAGTAACAGACCGAATAAGGTTATTGAAATGACAGTATTTGTACTGATAGCTCAAAAAAATACTTTTCACTCGATTCCTAAACATGTTGTTTTACTTCCCTGAGTGGCTTGTGCGAGGCGAGCATCGGAGGACGCGGCACACTGCGTTTCTGGTTGGGGGCTGCACTTCCCTGAATTCTGAGGGGTTCGTACAGTATGCTTAAGCGCCTGGCGGAACAACTGACGTCGGTCGAGTTTCGCCTATTGTATGCAGGGCGAAACGACCTGCGAGACGTCTGAGAGTCGCCGCAGTTTATGTGTTTACCGTTCCGGCGCGTCCAGAACGAAGATTCCTGGCACCGACTGACTTCATTGTCCTCTTGATTCTGAGAATACTTGTGAACTGTGCCCTGCTGAGTGCGACTGTCTGGCACCGGATGGCCGGTGGTCTAGGCAGGTTGTTTTAGTAGCCGGCCAAACGGCAAGTTCAGTGCCCTCACCTCAATAGCAGCGGCATGATTGGTCAACTTAAACTGAGGGCCGCGCGGGATTAGCCGAGCGGTCTAGGGCGCTGCAGTCATGGACTGTGCGGCAGATCCCGGCGGAGGTTCGAGTCCTCCCTCGGGCATGGTTGTGTGTGTTTGTCCTTAGGATAATTTAGGTTAAGTAGTGTGTAAGCTTAGGGACTGATGACCTTAGCAGTTAAGTCCCATAAGATTTCACACACATTTGAACATTTTTTTTAAACTGAGGCTAGTTGACGTCATAAAGCCCTGCTCGAAATTGGAGGGAACGGTCGCTATCGGCGCGAATGATGTTCTGAGACAATGTGGAGGAATTTTGGAATCAGAACTGAATTCTGATTCGTGGTTTGTCGAGGAGAGTAGGGAGTAGAGCAATGTAGGCTTCGCTCTTGCATTGCACGGGCAGGAGATTCGGGATCTGATCTTCGTCGGAGTAGGACGGTCTTGCGACTTGGTCGCTCTTTTTCGGAAGAACTTAGAATTCTCGGATAGCCTTCGAGGTCAGGGGTTGACACAGAGTCGCTGCACGGCAGAAGTCGGCGCCTACATCATCAGGACGCTGCCTACCGACGACGTGCTGCAGATTTCAGTACTGGTACAGTATTTTGCGGCTCCAGCATTGTAGGACCTTATCAATTTCATACTGAATCCCTCAGCAGCACGCATGCTCGCTTTGCTACAAGTCCACCTTGTTTGTTTCTCCATGTGATCGCATTTGAGCTCTCACTACTAATTGTGAAACTGGTGTATAGTCGGGAGATTAATATTTGATTCATTAGGACCACCAGTCATTATCGTCAATCGTTTGCATCACAGAGAGTAGGAGCCCCTTGTTCACGAGCCAACTATTATTCTCATAATATTTCAGTTTACCCTGTCCTTTAACCCACTGTTTGTGTGTCGATAATCATGTACATTTATGTTCTGATGTATAATAAATCTCATTCTAATATTTAATCCGCATATCATTTCGTAGATATATGCAGAATCCCGTTTCCTGTTGTTTATTATAAAAAAGTTCTCTTTTTTCCGAGTAGATTACGATTTTTATTAAATTATTGTGAGTGTGCACTCCTTATTTTACCAACTAGCAGGGTCCCCCATCATTTTCTTCCGTTACCGTTGCGCACATAATCAATTAGGTGGTATGTAAGGAGGGGGTCGAGTGCATGTCCACTTCTCATGCAAAATTCGTCTGAATTCAAGACGTACAAACTCTTTTCCACCCCGGCACCTCTCAAGGTATTGGCGTTCCATAGCTCTATCTGCCACGACCGCGACGTTTACCGTGACGCCGTTTTCCAAAGTTAACTTCTAGTGCCTCAACTAATGCGCGACCTCGCTCGGTATTGCGCTTCTGGAACTTAGCGTAAGTGAAACGAGTCTTGGCACAATCAAAAGAGGCTCTTCGTCTGGAGCAGATCCGATCAGTGAATAGTTCCCGCACTTGGCCGGGGAGTTGGCTACAGAACGCGTCGCCGGCGTTTGATTCCCCCGCGGGGCGCGCACTGCGCCTGCGACTAGAGGCAGCGAAGCCAGCGCCGGCTGCGTCGAATGCCTGTCGCACGCGCCAGCGCCACAGTCACAGGGCGAGTTGGCGCCAGCTGCCTTTGAGATCTGGAGCGTCGATATCGGAATACTTTTCCGAGTTGGGAGCCGGGCGGGGCGGGAGGCAGTCGGTACTCCGGGGCGGGAAGACTCAGACTCGCTTCCCAGAGGGTCGCACGCCATCAAGCGAGAGGACGGGTGGCAGCCGTTACTGCAGCGCAGCTGAATGGAGACGGTGTCGGCGCCGGCTGCCTGCGTGCCAAGTGGATGGCGGCGCTACTGTGCACGTCCTCGAATAAGAGGGCCCTACTGACACCAGCCGCCGGGAAGTTCACAGCGAAGACGCTGCAGGCGTACAGACCCGAATGTAATGCGAAAAGTCTTGAGCCGTCCTCGCACTGGACGTGAAAACGCCCGTGGACGAGGAGCTAGTGATGTCACAGGGTGGAATTGCTAGTTCCACTATGCTACAGAAGGAATCTGATATATTTGATTCTTGCCTCTTCGAGAGGAACGTGGCCAATGAAATGCGACAACGTTTCACGTTACAAGCAGAAGACAGGAGCCGTGGAATATGTAATGTGTAAACATCGCCTTGGTGGGTTACCTTTCTCATAGTGTACGTGGTATGAATACAAGCTATTTCGAAGCATCACGAAACAGAGGATCTCTCGAAAAAGCGTCGTATTAGCTACGATTTCTTGTAGTGAAATTGCAGGATACTGCGTGTCGGTAGGCAAATACAGACAGTGGTTAATGTTCAAATGTTCAAATGTGTGTGAAATCTTATGGGACTTAACTGCTAAGGTCATCAGTCCCTAATCTTACAAACTACTTAACCTAACTTATCCTAAGGACAAACACACACACACACGTGCCTGAGGGAGGACTTGAACCTCCGCCGGGATCAGCCGCAGCCAGTGGTTCATGTTTTTAGTGTTGCAATTTGTGTGGTACGAAAGTATATCGTTTCAATGATACGGCACACAGATGCGTATTAAATATCAAATAATGATATTTCCCGACCTCAGGTTGGCAAAAAAAGAAGAAGAAGTCTGTATCTATGCCGAAACCTTAACGCAGTTGATAGCGTCGCGAGGTGTAAGCTCTGAAGAAATAGGTAGCAGTTTCGCGTCCAACAACTTTTTCTTTTCTTTTTTTTCCGCTAGTTGTTCTGTAAGAGACTCTACATCTTTATTTTCTGTTTAATAGAAGTATTGCATCAAAAGTCGACGTTATTTGTTATAAATTATGTATCTGCTGCAATTCTTGTTCCAAAGGCCAACGACTGGAATGTTTCCCCAGTCGCTCGAAATCTTAACGTGACTGCCAGTCTACGTCAATAAGTAAACACAAGCTTCCCATTGAAAGGTTTTGCTATTATGAAGCCGGCCGGTGTTTCCGTGCGGTTCTAGGCGCTTCAGTCTGGAACCGCGTGACCGCTACGGTCGCAGGTTCGAATCCTGCCTCGGGTATCGATATGTGTGATGTCCTTAGGTTAGTTAGGTTTAAGTAGTTCTAAGTTCTAGGGGACTGATGACCACAGATGTTAAGTCCCATAGTGCTCAGAGCCCCCTTTTTGCTATTATGAAACTTTCTGTAAAACATATGCAATGCGAACATTAATAAAACCGACAAACTGCAGGGACCGGTTTCTGACTGGAAATGGAGGAAAAAAATGCCCTATGAAGATGTATTCGGAAATGAACGGTGTGCGTCCAACGACAGCAAATCGTCTCATAACACAGTACAGAGTTGCATCGCATCCACGTCACAACGGATGCTCAAAGTGGGCTCCATGGAATGCAATGCAGGATGCGTATAATCATACTTTGACTTACACCACTTACCTGGAGCTTGTACTAGGGTTCGTCACAGTATTCTGTAGAACCCGGTCCTCCAAATCTAGTCCGCCGCATCCGTGCACGTTCGTCAAGACCTCACAAACGCCCAAAGAGGACTTGAAATGTTGTTTGGTGTGGTTGGTGCCTGTGAGAGTACTTGTTTTGGTATAGCCGTATTGCCTCCCTACCGCTTCCATCTGCTTGGCGGTACATAGACACTATCTCGGCTTGTTCCCGACTTGAACACCGGACCATTCTGCTGCTTTCAGTTTGCCGCATCAGTCACACAGCCTCCAACACACAAGGAACACACGGCATGTGGTCAGGGGAACTTTCATTCGTCAGCGCCATTTACCGTGGCAACGATGCATTTCCAGTCAGAACACTGTCCACTCAGTTTGTCTGTTTTAGTAATATTCATCGTGTATATTTGTGTCTGGATTTATGGTCTGTCTCATGGTTTTAGCTTGCTGGTAAATACCTTTTTCAATTATGGTGAGCACTTTCGAAAAAATCTCCTCTTCCATTCGAAAAACTTCACGAAACGAATTTCGATCTTGAAATCGATGGGATGAGGTACATTATTTCAGAGTGATTTGGTAGTCAATGGTGCGCCGAAGATCGCCATCATTGTGTTACTGTTTCTCTTCGTCTTAGTGCAACGGTGTTTCTTCGTCAGTGATCCTACGTACACGTGTTCAACCGTCTGTCTAAGTTTGTGAACTGAGCTGAACTTCCCTGTGCGACCAGTGCCTTCCGTGAACGGCTTCATTTCTTTTTCATTTGTCTGTCTCCTGCTTTTATCCTACATCTACATCTGTTTTTTATGTCTTCATGTTCCTTGTATGTTTTTTCTGTGGACGAAGAGCGGCGTGGATTAGGCCATTGTTGGCCTAACGTTTCTAAAGGTTTAAAATAACAATAAAGGAAAAATGGCAGTCAATGCAAAATCAAGAATATGGATACTATGAACGCGCTGACCGACATGAGATATCGTATTTAATAACATTCAATTTTAAACCGAAGAATAAACCAATAACTTCGGCGAGTGTGTATCTCTGATCATTGTACAGCGTTATGTAGTGTTCCTCTATCAGCAATTCGCTGTTTAAGCCATTGACGAGTCCAGAATCTTCTTCGTGATTTCCTCCGCTCTTCTTTGACAATCGCTATCGTTGTTGTTGTTGTTGTTGTGGTCTTCAGTCCTGAGACTGGTTTGATGCAGCTCTCCATCCTACTCTATCCTGTGCAAGCTTCTTCATCTCCCAGTACCTACCGCAACCTACATCCTTCTGAATCTGCTTTTCATCTCTTGGTCTCCCTCTACGATTTTTACCCTCCACGCTGTCCTCCAGTATTAAATTGGTGATCCCTTGATGCTTCAGAACATGTCCAACCAACCGATCCCTTCTTCTAGTCAAGTTGTGCCACATGCTCCTCTTCTCCCCAATTCTATGCAATACCTCCTCATTAGTTATGTGATCTACCCATCTCATCTTCAGCATTCTTCTGTAGCACCACATTTCGAATGCTTCTATTCTCTTCTTGTCAAAACTATTTATCGTCCACGTTTCATATTCATACGTGACTACACTCCATACAAATACTTTCAGAAACGACTTCCTGACACTTAAATCTATACTCGATTTAACAAATTTCTCTTCTTCAGAAACGCTTTCCTTGCCATTGCCACTCTACATTTTATATCCTCTCTACTTCCACCATCATCAGTTAATTTGCTTCCCAAATAGAAAAACTCGTTTACTACTTTAAGTGTCTTATTTCCTAATCTAATTCCCTCAGCATCACCCGACTTAATTCGACTACATTCCATTATCCTCATTTTGCTTTCGTTGATGTGCATCTTATATCCTCCTTTAAAGACAGTGTCCATTCCGTTCAGCTGCTCTTCCAAGTCCATTGCTGTCTCTGACAGAATTACAATGTCATCGGCGAACCTCAAAGTTTTTATTTCTTCTCCATGGATTTTAATACCTACTCCGAATTTTTCCTTTTTTTTTCCTTCACTGCTTGCTCAATATACAGACTGAATAACATCGGCGAGAGGCTACAAACCTGACTCACTTCCTTCCCAACCACTGCTTCCCTTTCATGTCCCTCGACACATAACTGCCATCTGGTTTCTGTACAAACTGTAAATAGCCTTTCGCTCCCTGTATTTTACCCCTGCCACTTTCAGAATGTGAAAGAGAGTATTCCAGTCGACATTGTCAAAAGCTTTCTCTAAGTCTACAAATGCTAGAAACGTAGGTTTTCCTTTCCTTAATCTATTTTCCAAGGTAAGTCGTAGGGTCAGTATTGCCTCACGTGTTCCGATATTTCTACGGAATCCAAACTGATCTTCCCCGAGGTCGGCTTCTACTAGTTTTTCCATTCGTCTGTAAAGAATTCGCGTTAAACTGATAGTTCGGTAATTTACACATCTGTGAACACCTGCTTTCTTTGGGATTGAAATTATTATTATATTCTTCTTGAAGTCTGAGGATATTTCGCTTGTCTCATACATCTTGCTCACTATATGGTAGAGTTTTGTTAGGCCTGTCTCTCAAGGCTGTCAGTAGTTCTAATGGAATGTTGTCCACTCCCGGGGCCTTGTTTCGACTCAGGTCTTTCAGTGCTCTGTCAAACTATTCACACAGAGTTAACGCAGCTATTTTAGGCTCATGCATTTTCGTAACGAAACTGCGTGGTTTGATATCAAGCCGACAACATCCGCTGGAGAGTGCTGAGATCGAAAATCAATTTAACCAACTCGTCCCCCGTCCTGACGGTGCTGTGTCTCGTGAGGTCGGATGGCCCGTCCGCGTCCAGTTCGACGTCAGCTGCCTCGTCCCGTAGGAGAGCGGCTTTAGGCTTTCTCCTCCACGTTTACAGCCGACCGAGGTGCGGCAGCTGCGGAAAACGCTAGGGCTGCGTACGTGAGAAGGATCTGAATGCGTGTCCAGCTGTTATCCATGCATTCCCATCTTGTGTTCCGCTCAGTCCCCCTTAGAAGAAAATAGTCACACATTAGCAGGCGGAAGCAGAGAGTCTAAGCTATTTCTGCACACTAAAGAAAATTGTGATTAATATAAAGGCGTAGGCTTCCGTGGCCCACATCAATCTCAGTAAGGTCCTTCTGGGTGAAGTGCCACATCACATGAATAAGTCCACTGCAAAAGGATGGGAACGTCATTTACTCGTTCTTTAGTATTTTACCGTCCTAATACGCAACACATAATTCGGAAAGCAGAAGTGAAATCATGCAAACGAGCAATATAAAGCCGGATTCAAATGGCAGACAACCGTTATAAAGTGATGAAATCACTCAGCAGATAAGGAAAGATCGTTTACGTGTCAGTTATATGGAGAGAAAGAAGTGGTAGCTCATTATAAAAAATTATAGTAAGACGATACTGTAATTAAGTGGTCAACTAAACTGCATAAGACCCGAGCGATGCTGATTTGAGAGTATTGATGGAAACTCTAAAGACTACAAAGAACAGAAAAGCCACTGGTTTACATGGCATTAATACTGAACAGGAACACGTAGATTTATTTCTACATATAAGGCTTCTTCACATCTTTATTCAATGCTGGATAAATAAGAAGGTACCAAAAGACTCGCTAAAAGCTAAAGTAATATCTGTCTCTGAATAGGACGATAAAAATAAGTGTAGTAACTATAAGAGGTGTAAGCCTCCTGGATTTACCCTATGAAACATATGCCAGATCCTGAAACCAGGACTAAACAGTATCATGAGAAAACTAACACCTGAAGAATAAGCTGGTTTGGAAAGGGATGATCAACTACTGGAAACGTTCTCACACAAAACAGTTATACAAAAGATAGAATTCAATAGGGAGACCGATCTTGTTTTTATAGATTTCCAAAAGGCATTTGATAATGTGAACAGAGACTTGCTGTGTAATATAATGACTAAACGAGGTTATCCACCTCACCTCATAAATGTTATTGAGAGCCTATACACAAACACCAAAATTGCTATAGTTGTGATACATTTAAACCGCGAAGCCAATAAACAGAAACAAGAAGGTACGACAGGGATGCTGCATTTCAATGTGTACACAGATGAAGTGCTCACTAAATGGACAAAGCTGAATAATAAAGGAGTAGGTTTAGATTATGAAACTAGATTAAATGTAATGTTATAGGCAGATGACCTAACTATGATACTAAAATGTAAACTTCCACGGCCGGAATTGTCACAATTAATAAAATATTCCAGGCTATTATGACGTGGTCGAAGGTATTTCACTTCCTTCTATTCTATGATTGCAGAGAATGAAGATCACCTTCAGATGGGAGTCTATAAGTTGCAGCAGGTACACTCAGATTAAAACCTAAAATTGTCTGTAGATTAAATGTAAGTGATGGCATTTCAGCATATGAAGCCAGTAAGTCTTGAATAAGAAAATATTTGAGTAAGTCAAATATTTTAAATATATGAGGTGCAACATCACTTACCAATATAACCGGTACGTGGACCGAAAATTAAATAAATTTCCGTCCACATGCGCAACGCTTGTTAAAAAGTTGCGGAATAAAGACAGGAAAGAAGCCCAGCTAAATTTTGAAAGAAAGCATAGCAGTACCAACCCTTGCTTATGGAAGTGAAGCATGGACTTCAACAAGACACTAGGAATGTAGAATAAAGGCTCAAGAAATGAGGTTTCTAAGAAGAGTGGAAGAACGTACAACGGACGATCGCAAAAGAAATTAGGATATAGGGAAATGTTTAGGAACATATAAACTAGACGAAAAATTGAGGAAAATATGAGAAAATGGAAGGAACATGTAGACCGGAGAAACAATCGGGGTAAAGGCCCTCAATTACAAATGTCAGGAAATGTAGGAAGACCATACAAGAGATGGAGTATCGTAACAGGTACTTTGACTGTTACATAAAGTGAAGAAGAGCGGTAGTCCTGATACACTGTCCAGTCACAGTAATTTGACTACGTGTCACAGCATGAATAACCACCTTTTGCAGTGCGACCGATGCGAAACGTGCAGGAAGAGAGACAGTGAGGTTCTGGAAGGTACGGAAAGAGATGTGGTCGGTTGAACATCCATGGCGCCAACAGCCGATCGAAGTGGTCCTACAAATTCTCATCTAGGTTTAAACAGAGTGGGTATGGTGGCCAGGGGAGTACGGTAAAGTCATGCTGATGCTCTTCGAACCACATATGTACACTGCGAGCTGTGAGGCATGTTGCGTTGTCTTACTGGTAGATGAGATGCCATCGTGCGAGGAGAAACAAGATGTATTTATGGGTGGACATGAACCCCAAGGATGGATGTATACTTGTGTTGATCCATTGTACCTTTTAGAATGACAAGATAGCGCAGGGAATGCCACGAAAAAGTCCCATTCCTACAATTGTTGCAAGGTGTTTGCTTTCAGATGTTTCACGCCGATGGAGCTTAAGACATGAATCATTTGAAAAGGCCATCTGTCGCTACTCAATGGACGCCCAGTTACAGTACTGGCACGCAAACTTCAGCCTTCGTCTCCGATGAACAGCAATCAATGTAAGTGCACGAACCACGTGTCTGCTGTGGAGGCCGTTCGCTGAATGGTCGTTTAGGAGAGACACTGTTGGTAGCCTCTTAGGTCGTCTGGGCGGTCAGCTGCTCAACAGATGCATGCATACCTGTTGGCTCGTACACATCTCTGCAGTTGTCGTTCACCCCCATCAGATACAGTAGTGCACCACTGTTGCCTCGGCGGCAGTTTTGAATGCCGCCAGTTAGACATGCACCGTGTACGTTAGCCACATCGGCACGCGAGCCGTTCGAAAACTTAGCGGCTTCGGTAATGATTCCACCCTTGGTCCGAAAGCTTATCATCATGCCCTTTCGGACGTCAGATAAATCGCTCCGTTAGGACAACTACTGCACTGCTTTCGCCGTCCCCCCGACACACTGCTAGTGTTCACACCTGCCGTGTGTGAGTGATTATTACTGTACGGCTTAAGATTTCGAATCATTGATTTCAACTAGTACTCAAGTATCCCGCAGTGTGGTCAATCGCCGTAACAGTTTGTCTACAGGATAATGAAGGAACTGACGGTGCGGAAAGGAGAAAGGTTTTTCAGGGTATTCGCACAAGGAGAAGTAGAATGATCGTATTTTGTCGTTTTGAAAAGACAACAGGAACGATTTGTTTAACTTGCTAAAACATTCTAAAATCAAGATCTCATAAATATTTATTTATTTAAAACAACCGCTTTCGACAGACTTTGCTGTCACCTTCACGCTACACATGACAGCGTGGCGTGAGGTCCAACTTAAAATGAACACGTTTCATAACGGAAGGATTTTTTAAGACCTGAGGATGACAGCAAAGTGTAGAAACGCGTTGTTTTAAGTAAATAAATATTTATGCTGCCTTAGAGATATTGAATGGTTTCAGGAATAGTTTGCTAATACATGTCTCTTTTTGAAACAGCTGCAACCATAGCCGATAAAAGCTTTAAACAATTTAGAAATATTTAATTCCTGAAGCTGAGTGGTCTTATTTACATACACTTCTTCCGATGTTTATGGTTCAAATGGCTCTGAGCACTATGGGACTGAACTGCTGTGGTCATCAGTCCCCTAGAACTTAGAACTACTTAAAGCTAACTAACCTAAAGACATCACACACATCCATGCCCGAAGCAGGACTCGAACCTGCGACCGTAGCGGCCGCGCGGTTCTAAACTGTAGCGCCTAGAACCACTCGGCCACTCCAGCCGACTCCGATGTTTATGGAAAACATTTAATAAGAGAACAACATACTACTAAAAACAATATCGTGGTTACTTTAGGAATTCGGTAGTAGTATCTCTTTACACAAAAAGAAATGAGAACAGATAGAATGAAAAGATGCTAAATACAACTAAATTTAGAAAATGATGTAGATTAAGTAAACACCTGAAGGTGAGGCCCCAGTGCCCGAAAGCGTCCCGTACTGAAATAAAAACCTCGATTGATCACTGTATGCTGTTTTCTTTTTTACGAAAATAATAGCCATGAGGGCAATACTGACAGCAACGGACAAAACTAAGTTGGATATCTGCGTGCACCGATTCTACTGAACTTTGGATGATCCGTATTTGGTGAGACGATTTACGTTCCGATGGATGAGAGTAAAACAGAATCCCCAATTAGAAGAAAAAGTTGGAGAATTTTCGTTTTCGTGGGACTTTAAGCACTTGAAATCTACGGCCATGAACAAATTAGCAGCCAGCACGTTCGTTACATCACACGGCCGCGGTACGAAGTTTCTGCCGTTTTTGGCTCAGATCGGCCGGAGCAGCCGGCGAGCGGCGAGGCGTGGGCGGCCGCCTGCCGGAGATGAGCTCATCTGGCGCCAGATTGGCCGACGGCCGCTAACTGTGCGCTACGAAGGCGGGAGGGGGGAGGAGCAATACGGGACCTCTGCTGCTTCCCTACCGTAAGGCGACCACATCTTACTACTGCACGCTTCACCCCGTAGCACTCTGAAAAGGCGAGTACCAAATCCCTCCGATAACAAGCTCCATGTGAACATATCATAACCTGCGTCTGTCGGAGGATGTAGTCTCTCGTGGCGATATCCTGTACGGTAGAAGCTCCTAGCACCGAATCTCATCTCGTCTTTTTCGCTTCAGTGAATGCCAGGTCAGTCTACAGTTCGTGAATACGTCTCAAGAGTCAATCATTAAAACATACGAGAGGAGTTCAGTATATAATGAAACATCTTTTTTTCTGAAAGCAGATTGTTTTTATTCAGGATTCCAATACACCATGTTATATTCCACTCCTTTGGCTACAGAACCCTATTTTGCTACATTATTTCGGTTCAATGTGAAAGCCTTACGCCGCCTTACTAAGAAGGCCTGTATGCCCGCACTGTAACACTCTACTGATGAACGTGGGAGCCAACGTCTCGCTGCACAAACAACATTCCCAATCATTCACGTATTGCTTCCCGCGGAGTGCATCCTTCATTGGGCCAAACAGATGAACGTCGGAAGGTGCGCGATCCCGGCTGTACGGAGGATGAGGACGAAAAGTAGAATCAGGTTTTGTGAGTTCCTCACGGTTGGACCCACTAGTGTGAGGTCTTGCGTTGTCGTGGAGAAGGAGAAGTTCGTTTGCATTTCTGTGGCGACGAACATGCTAAATTCAGGAGTTGATCGTTGCACCATGATGGTGAACACTAAACAGAATAACACCATGTGAGTCCCGAAAGACCGTCGCCATGGCTGCTAAGGGTGCAGCTTTAAACATTTTTGTTCGGAGGAGAGGTAGTGTAGCGCCACTCCGTAGATTGCCGTTTTGTTTCCGGTTTGAAGTGATGAACCCATATTTCTTCGCTAATGACGAGGTTCGACAAAAAATTGTCACCACCAACCTTTGTCTGTCTTTACGATCTTTTTCTAGGCGACGGAAACCCATCGGGAACGTACCTTTCCGAACCCGATTGGTGGGCGAGTGTGTCAGCACTATACCGCCTACGAATATCTGCGATGCTCTGGTTTTCCGCCAAAAGAAACTCAATGACAGCGTTCTGCTTGGAACGCATCTCCGTTACGTAGGCCATTTTGAAGGCTACTGTAACGCCGCGGCCTATTCGAATTTAATGAAACTATAGGGCCTGATGTTGGTGTATTCTACAATGTCTCGCAACAAATCCCACATTGTTTCAACTGAAATTGACCAGAAAACACTGTGTTGCATTACTTACTGAACGCCCCTTTTAATTTCGTGTTACGAAGCCTTTCGTGATGGAGCATTTGGATAAAAGGTTCTCGTTTAACTTTCCGTGTCAATTTCGGATAAATTTCAAGCCTTTCATGACTCTCCAACGTCGTCAGGTGCTAAGTCAGTTGTGAAACTAACGAGGCTCCCAGGTTTGTGCCCAGAGGACGGAATCTGATTGACTGTCACGGAAGTTGCGTACATGTTTTTGCGCTTGCCGTCTAGTCTCCAGCGCCAGCACTTACATCAGGCGGCTAACTATGAAAAGTCATTTTGCTGCCTTCCATGCATTGCGAAGTCCATAGCCGGGGCCTCTATTGATATTATCGCATAGTCTAATTTCTAAAGCTTCTCTGACCACTGATTCCCAATAGATCGGTACGACACCAACAATTCTCCGGTACTTGAAAAAGCGAGATGTAGAATCCTCATAGTTTTACCGCGTGATGCAAGTGGTGGCGCTGTAAGCAGCGCTTGACAGTACGTGCAAACATGATGTACGGACTTAAAGCGCGCCACGTCAGCACGCGCCATCTCAGTGACATAGTCCAGCCAATCACATGCCGTCCTCTGAGCATCAAAGTGGCCAGTCACTGAAGATAATGAAGGAATAATCGAGGGCTTGGGATTTTATCTGATTTTGGTACGGTATTTTAGACGAGAACTTTTTATCGAAGTTCCTGATGGATGTATCATGATAATAGTCTTTATTCTCCATCATAAAAGAATAGCATCTGTGAAAAATTTTCTACACGATGCAGGCCAAATGTTAGAATGTCAGTAGAATTTTTAACCGCTGAATCAAATGGCCGGGCAAAGCTACGATGAAAGTAACGAACTCTGACAGAATTGGATTTAGCTACCTGCTTAATGCTGCAATTGTGCAAAACATATTTACAAAGTGAAAGAATTGTAATCCTTCGGAAATAAAATTCCATGACTTGAGAAAAGTAGAGGAAAGGCTAGAATCTGTAGGCTGCAGATTGAGAAGCCTACAGGTATCTAATATGGACATAATTTAAAGATAGGATTTCAACCTGTACATTTGTGTCACATAATTTCATGGATGTCAAACGTGGATAACGCGAGAAATCGAAAATGATGAAACAGAAATATTTCTTAAGTGTTGCTACAGGAGAACAAAAAGGTGTAAGACGAGAAACGGTGTACTAAGTAGGATTAATCGTGGAAAACCCCCATGAAAAACCATTACTTGAAACGGAACATGTGTGATATTGTCAAGCATCGGGCAAATAGTATAGACAAGAAAGCTTTCGTAGCGTCGGGTGAGAATTCAGTCGCTGTCGCGGCTAGAGCACCCGCACTCTTAGCGCCGCGGCATGCGCGAAACCGATTACGTGATCTATTGCCTCGTAGCCTTCCCAGGACCAGATTACTGCTGTGCACTCCTGCACATATATTTCGAGTCTTATGACTGGTTTGATGCCACGGGTCGCTCTCCTGTGCCAACCTTTTCATTTCAAAGCCATCGCAACCTACGTACTAAATTATTTGCTACATGTATTCCAATCTTTCTCTTACTCTACAGTTCGTACCCTCTACAGTTCTCTCTAATACCAAGGAAATTGTTTCCTGATATCTTAACAGATGTCGTATTTTCCTATCCCTTCTTCTAGTCAACGTTATCCGTATGTTCCTTTCCGATTCTGCGAAGTTCCTCCTTATTTCTTACCTTATCAGTCAACATGCTTCTATAGCGCCTCATCCTAAATGCTTCGATTCTCCTCTGCTCCGATTTTCTCGTAGCCCGTGTTTCACTACCGGCGCATTATCAGAAATTTCTTCCTCAAAGTAAGGCTTATGTTTGACAGCAGTAGACTTTTATTGGCCAGGAATGCACTCTTGCCGGTGCTAGACTGCTTTTTATGTCCTCCTTACTCCTTTTATCACTGGTTGCTCTGCTGCTTAGGTAGCAGAATTCCTTAACTTCATCCATTTCGCGCTCACCAGTTCCACGTTAAATTTCTCGCTGTTCTGGTTTCTGCTGTTTCGCATTGCTTTCGCCTGTCTTCGATTTATTACACTGTACTCATTGGAGTCCTCATTCCATTCAACACATCCTGTAAATATTCTTCACTTTCATTATCGAATCTTATCCTTTCACCTTGAAGTTTCATCCTTCTATTGAGCCTTTTTTTTAATTCTGTCATTGCTTTTTCGATGTATAGATTGAACTATAAGGGTGGAAGACTACATTCCCGTTCTACGCTCTTTTTAATCCGAGCACTTCGTTCTTGGTCCTCAACTCTTACTGTTCCTTCTTGGTTCTTGTACGTATTGTATACAACCCGCCTTCCCCTATAGCATAGTCCTACTTTCCGCAGAATTTCGAACATCTTGCACTATTTTACACTGTGTAATGCTTTTTCGAGGTTGACAAATCCTATGGTATCTTGCTTTCATTATCGACTGCATCATTGGAACTGCCCCTTTTGCCTTCACCTTTCGTAAACCCAAACTCATTGTCATCTCAAAGTTTTGAACATGGCTGATTGGTTCAGTGACCGTTTATAAATTAAAATTGAAACAAATTATCCCTGGGTTACAATGTGGGCTCATTTGCTTCAATTTCAATTTTTTTCATTGTCATCTAACAGATTCTCAATCTTCTTATCCATTACTGTCAGCAGCTCACATATGCAAGTTGTTGAGCTGACTGTGTGATAATTATTGCACTTTTCGCCTCTTGCAATCTTCGGAACTGAGTGGATGATATTTTCAGAGACTCTGATGATATATCCCCAGTCTCGCACATTCTACACACCAATGTGAATAGTCGTGTCGTTGCCACTTCCCTGAAATATTTTAGAAATTCCGATAAAATGTTATCCATCACTTCTGCATTATTTAACCTTAAGTTCCCAAAACTCTTTTAAACTCTGACTCTAATACTGGATCCCCTATTTCTTCTCCATCGACTCATGTTTCTTAATCTCTCACCTCATCGGACATATGTACTATCAGTCTAAGTGAGGGTCGCTCGCCGCGCTTTGACCCGTGAAACAGGGTTACTAACTTCTTCTGCACCTCTAATCAGTGCAATCCATCTACTTTTAAAAGTCTCTCGGGTCCTAGCACTAGATTTGAAAACGAGCGACAGGCACAGTTACCGTATAATCTCTATCCAATTTATAGTGCCTCTTTTCCGTAAACAAAATTGGACAATAGTCTACAGTTACAAGTGAGAAGGATGTGGATAAGAACAGAAGTTTCCACTGCAACGAATTCAGTTAACTTTTTTCTATGATGCCCCGCCAAGTCTGCCTCGTTGTCCAACACTACCTCCTGCCGGCCGACGCTCTGTTATGACGCCTCGCTCACCTAACAAGCGCTCTTTCATTAAATAGCTGTCTTTATCGCAAAAATCGGAAAATAACTATATTCAATACAGAGGATCATTCACGTCCGATTTCAACACTCAGCTCCACTTCTGTCCTACCCTCGCGAGGGCTGCCAGCTGGCTCTCAATTCCGCGAGCTACAAAACCGCTCCACGAAATTATTTTAACGTGCCGACCTTTCAGTTAATCAGTCTCCAGAGCCGAATGTAGAAGAACTCCATTTGGTCATTTCCTGCTAACGCTCATAGCAATTTCTTTGAACTGCTGCTTCCTGCCAACCCTCTGAGAAGTTTCCCTTCAAAACGGTCTTAGGGAACACCGGCCGTTCTGCGAAAATCTCTCGCTTTTGAAAACAGCGGGGTCGGGACGAACCATCACCATTTAGCTGGATTAAGTGAAGAGGGAGCTGAAGAGACCAAAAACTGGATGACAGAGACTGGACTACATCCAGCAAATAATTGAGGACGTATGTCGCAAGTGGTACTCTGAGATGAAGAGGAGAGGAATTCGTGGCGGGCCGCATCAAACCAGCCAGAAGAATGATGACCCAAAAAAAAAAAAAAAGGGAAGACCAAATCTTGATCTCCAGGCTACAGAACAGTCCCTGTCACCCTGTTATCGAGAACGTTGGATGCACTATATACGTTTCGGTGAAAAGATAGGGAGGGGTGGACGTGGTGTCATGGTATCATTCTAATGACAGACAATTTTGAGTAATAATGATGATAAGAAAAGGAAGAACGGCTCCACTTTTATGCCGTTTCCCACACCAGTCCTTGACAGTTTTTAAAACATAAGGGAGCGATATATTCGGTTTATTGTACCATGCAGCTTTTACTGAAGAAAAATATCCACCGTGAAATGGAAGGCGCCTTCCATGAGGACGTTAACCGCTCTGGACGCATTCCACTTGCGAGCGGCCCTGGCCTGTTCCCATGCCACGCCCATTTCCGCCCGAGAGAGCGAAGGGTGCATATTTTCCGACGCTGCCGCTGCCCCTCTGCGCGTTGTCAATCAGGCGGCAAGCACTGGTCTGGCCTCACACACACACACACACACACACAGAGCTCCTCTATAAATATTCAGCCCCCGCAGTCGCACCGCGATCCGTCTCCTCTGCACTCCGTTTTTCTTTCTCGTCTCCCACGGAGAGACATTCCCGAGGGAGAGAAAATTTCGGGGTTTCTCGATAGAGGAAAAAAAAAAGCGGGAGAAGGGAGCTACGACTTAAGTTGACTGCGGTGATTACTTTCCCTTCTTTCCGAAGCCTTTGTACGCCGGCAGCCGCTAAGAGCTGTAACGAAGCGTGCGGCTGAAGGGAAAGCGACCGTTAAATTGCTCTTGGGAGCCGCGCTACCAGAATGCGTTTGCCGAATATTTATCAGTCAACTGTCCAATCGACAGCCCGGTTCCATCTCGAACGGTACATCAGAAAACCCTTTGCTGGTGGTTGGCACTCGCTCCCGTTCTCGAGGAGGCAAAATTCAGAAGCAGTGCGCGACGCCAATAAGAGCGCACAGAGGGCTATCAGTTCATGAAATATATCTGCTATTGTGAGGGTGCCAGTACCAGGTCAACATATGGAATTCCAACTCAATCTGTTATTTATGAGTTAATGATTATGTCGATGTACTTCTTAAGAAGACATTGAAACGTCTCTGTGAAGTCGTTTCATAAGACGCTTGTCGAATTCGGTACAAATTACTCATTTTACTACCTGATGTTAGCTCAATTCATGAACTCTTCCAGAAAGACTGACCACTCAATTAAGGCCTGCTGATATTATATGTGTGTTTTAATGTGGGGTTTCGGTTTTGTTTTGTGGGAAACGCTGAGTTGGTCATCGTCTGCTGGGGGCAGATTATGCTTCTTCTCGTTCGAGGAAGAACACAGGATGACCAACTTAGGTTTCCAATACCTGAACAGAGAGGTTTATCCATCTTAGTCGAAGGCTGTGTCGAAGGCTGTATTTGTGTGTGAGGTTGGTGGCGGAGCTACCGCTGCACGGGAGCTAGGTAATCTCGAAAGAGGAAGGGGCACTCTTCGGTGAACGCTTGGTGAGTACGGATCGTAGCTCTTAAGGGGGGTTTCAGGTGATAGGAAGCAGGTTGAGTTAGGACTTCGCTATGTTTAACTGTTGAAATACTTAAGAATTTCAGCTTAACTGAAACGTATGAAGCGAGTTATTTTTCCGAATGTGCATTAATTATATTGCTTTAAATAGGCGGTTTTTGTGTGTGGAAGCTGCTTTTGTCTTTGTGTGTTGATTTTGTGTCACGTGTTTGGTAATCAATGACCCTTCTGCTCCACCACGGCACCGAAATAGGCTTTATTTTAACAGTTTGCTTGTTTAATGAGCTATAATATCGACATGAATATCTGCTCTTTCGTGCGCTTTCTACAAAGCAGCACAACAGTTTGATTCGGAATGCACCACGTGCTCTAGCTCGGCCGTTTTCAAGCAGCAGACGCAGTTAGTATGTAAAATAATTATCGCACAGACATGTGTATTGGTTAAACCTCTGTCAACAATAGTGCATGCATATAATCGTAATGCAAATCTCACTGAGATGTTTTTGTGGTATTAATGCAAAGGAGATGATAGTATAATTGTCTCCCACCCCCGTCTTCTGTGTTTCTTCTTGCTGTAGTTAAATTGTGCTCTGTTTCATTCTAACGTAAATCTTGATTAAATATTTCGAGTCAGGCACCCGTTATGCGTAGTTAGGACGTGCAACCAAATATTTAGTTACAATAAATAATCTACGTGAAAGATAAATTCTTTGGTGTCGATCTTACCCCCATACTCCGATTTCCAGCCCTGAATTAATCAATTTGCTTCATGCCCGACATGAAGTGCTATTTATCTGGCTGCTTAAAGAAATTTGATTACTTGTAATTAAATTATTAAAGTAATTAAACTATTAATTTTCCAGCTCCGTTTTTTTTCTAGATGGTTAGGAAGGGCTTGGGCTGGTGGCGACCCTGAATTTCTGAATTTTTGTCATTAATTGTGTAAGAGAAGCGGCTAGAGATGCGAGATTACGTATATGGCTCGATGAGCAACGCCGCAAACATAGTAATACGTTACAACATGACTGCAAGGGAAGTAGTAACGTTTTATTATTACGAGGATAATCCCAAAGGTAAGGTCTCCTATTTTTTTTATAAGTACATAGACCTGTTTACAGTGGTTCACATCAGTTTACAGCTTGAACATTCAGCTATGTTTCGACATAATCACCATTTCTGTCGATGTATTTTTGTAGACGCTGTGGCATTTTTTGTATGCTTATGTCATACCAGCTCGCCGCCACGCTGTTCACAAAGTTATGAACCTCTTCTTTTACCTCGTCGTCGGAGCTGGATCGCTTTCCGGCCAAATGATCTTTTAACCTAGGGAACAGGTGAAAGTCACTGGGCGCCAAGTCAGGACTCTAGGGCGGGTAGTTCCACTGAAACTGTTGCTGGAGAACAACGGTTTGCCGAGCGATGTGTAGGCGAGCGTTGTATTTCTGATGACGGAGGCTTAACAGACGGTTTAGTCGACATTTTAACGTTAACAATGACATATTGCGCTGAAAGGCCTGCCAGCCGCGTACATCACTGTGGCCCTCGGCGCGTAATTTCAGCTGACGTTGTCAAGACAGCAACTCTACTGATTCTCCTCGTTCCCCATAATCATTATCACACAGTACACTGAAGTGCTAAAAGTCCTGGGAAACCTCAGAATATCAGTCGGATTCCTTCTGCCCAGCGTAGTGTAGCAACTCTGTGTAGCATGGACTCGAAAAGTGGCTGGGAGGTCCCTTACAGCCGGCCGGTGTGACCGAGCGGTTCTAGGCGCTTCAGCCCGTAACCACGCTGCTGCTACGGTCGCAGGTCCTGCCTCGGGCATGGATGTGTGTGATGTCCTTAGGTTAGTTAGGTTTAAGTAGTTCTAAGTCTAGGGGACTGATGACCTCAGATGTTAAGTCCCATAGTGCTTAGAGCCATTTGCACCATTTTTTTTTTGTCCCCTACAGAAATATTGAGCCATATTGCCTCTATAGACGTCCATAATTGCGAAAGTATTTGCGGTGCTTGAATTTGTACACGAACTGACCTTTCGACTGTGTCCCATAAATGTTCGAAGGGATTCGTGATGGGCTCACAGGGCAGCCAAATTATTCTCTCGAACTGCCCACAATGTTCTTCAAACATATCGCAAACAACTTCGACCCGATGACATGATGCACTGTCATCCATAAAACTTCCCTCTTTGTTTGGGATCATGAACGTGATGAATGGCTTCAAATGTTCTCCAAGCAGCCGAAAATAACCATTTCCAGTTAATGGTAGGTTCAGTTGGACCAGAGAACCCAGCCAGTTCCATGTAATTACGGAGCCACCATCAGCTTGCACAGTATCTTGTTGAATCCATGGCTTCGTGGAGTCTGTGCCGCACTCGAACTCTAACTCTACTATCAGCTCTCGCCAACTGAAATCGCGATTCATCTGAGCACGCCACAGTTTTCCAGTTTAGGTCCAACCGATATGGTCACGAGTGAGAGGCGCTGCGGGCGATGTCGTACTCGCAGCAAAGGCACTCGCATCGGACGTCTGCTACCATAGCCCATTAATGCCAAATTTTGCGGCACTGTTCTAATGGGTACATTTGTCGTGCGTTCCACATTGATTTCTGCGTTATTTCATGTAGTGCTGTGTCTCTGTATCACTGACAACTGTACGCAAACGCCGCTGCTCTCGGTCGTTAAGTGATGACCCTCGACCACCGCGTTGTCCGTAGTGAGAGGTAACGCTTGAAATTTGGTATTTTCGGCACACCCTTGACAGTGTGGATCTCGGAGCATTGCATTCCCTAACGATTTCCGTTGTCCCACGAGTCTATCTCCAACTACCATTCCGCATTCGAGGTCTGCTAATTCGTATCGTGCTGCCATAACGACGTCCGGAACCTTTTCACGTGAATCAGGTGAATGCAAATGACAACTCCGCCAATGCACTGCCCTTTCATCTCTCGTGAACGCGATACTGCTGCACTATGTATCTGTATATACCCATATTCCATGACTACTGTCACCTCAGCGTATGATAAAAGTCATCTACGTGCGTCAGAAGATGAAGAAAATGGTGGCTTTATATGCAGAAGAAGAAATTCATAGGAAAAGAAAACCATATGTGACTATTCGCCAACTCTAAGCCCTTGAAGAAACTCACTTCCCTCCGTTGTTATCAGATACCTATAAAATTTGGAGAAATACTTCTTAACATTAGAGTTCTTCTTAATTGACATAGTTATATTAATAACAAATATTTTCTTAAAATCTTATAAAATTTTACACGTTTTTACAATAAAGAAATTTAATACGTGCTCGCCTCAGTCTCAGTTTAATTCAGAGACTCTTCGAAGACCTTTGGAGCACGTGGCGAAGTCTCATAAGCTGCTCAGTGAAATCCCATTACAAAGTGCGAGAGAGTAAAATAAAATTGTAAGCGAGTTTCACATCGCCCATTCGTATTGCTTACGTAATTACGAGTTAAATGGTAGGAAGCATGGGGCGCCGGCCGTTGTGACCGAGCGGTTCTAGGTGCTTCAGTCCGGAACCGGGCTGCTGCTACGGTCGCAGGTTCGAATCCTGCCTCTGGCATGAATGTGTGTGATGACCGTAGGTTAGTTGGGTTTAAGTAGTTCTAAGTCTAGGGGACTGATGACCTCAGCTGTTAAGTCCCATAGTGCTCAGAGCCATTTTTTGAAGCATGGGGCTGTACAGAAAATAATTAAAGGTAGACAAACTTAATCTGCTTGTTTATACATTGAAAATAATTTTTCGCAAGCCAGCTGCAGCCACCAATAGCTTGAGCAAGAACGGGTCTATCGAATGGCGGGGTGCGAAACAGTTCTGCGTTCATCAACCGTTGATTCATTAAATATTTAAGATGGCATATATCTGCAGAAGGTCTGAACCCAAAGCATAGGCTGCGAGGCGAGACACCGAAGTTTTCCCTGTTCAGAGAGTAGCCGTCACCCCTAGCACCATGATACAGTTCGTGGGCGGGCCGAACTGCCATCGCCATGTCCGCCTCCAATTAACTTGGCTGCAGGATTCTTTTGCTCCTAGAGGAAGCACACAATTGTACGGCATCCGAGGTAAAAGAAAAACTGCTGAGAGACGCCGTCTTGGTTGCTGTTCTTGGTAGGCATCACTTCACCACCTGCATTAGCGCGGTAGTTTGCCTCATTTCTCACGATGCCTATGTTGGTTTTCAGAACCCTGGAAACAACCACGCACTGTGTCCCTCAGTTTTAGCCATGTCATTCGCGACACAATACTCATAGCACATCAGTCCCTGATTAAGTCGCAAATCCGCAATTTGCACCGCGAAGAATTAGCTTCATGGTATTTACAAAGCTAGTGCGGTAATCTCCGTCGCGCTGTCCCTGTATGTGTGATCACAGTTCCTCATTATTCATGTTTACCTCTTTCGTTCTTGATTCCAAATTCTTAAGACTCTTCTCTGATTTTCTGATCAGTGCTCTTTCTAGAGACTCGACAAGTGTTTCTGCGTCTTTGGCTTGACCCGCTGCAACTCTGCAGATCAACGTGTAGTCCAAAATTCTGGGCTGGCAAATTCTACTTCATGCAAAATACTGTATTTCGGTTGTGATATATCAGATTTAATCTCCATTTTTCGGCTGTTACTGGACTGTAGTCTCCCCCTGTTCCCTTCATTATTGAGCTTAGTTGCTTATCTCGGTAACCGAATTCCCTGGAGGAAGGGGAGAGCGCTGCTGCCTGCACTGTCCAGGAAGCAGAAAATTATCAGACGAGGTCAGTTTAGTCTGAAGGTGGAAGTAGTGACGGGCAGAACTCCTGTATTTCTTGCATTTAACTTTCTCCAGATTCTCTTCTTACATCCGTCTACAGTAAGCTCCTTCTTTTTCACAGTTACAATATTTCCACAAGCTGGATAGCAATTCAAACAATGGATTCAGTATTGTACAGCAGACGTCCATATCCATCCTCCTAAACCAGAGTGCCGATTTCAGTCGAACTTCGTACGTATTTATATATTATCTGAAAAGAATCGCCGGAGGTGAAGAAGCAGTGCACCCCACGATGTGCAAATACCTATACTTTAGTCACTCATTATTTGAGATTTAGAGCACTTTGTGACTTGGAAAGGACTTCACATGTAATTTCAAACCATTAGAAACTTTTTGTCTGTGACAACCCGCACAAAACCCGCACCCATTTGTGCCTGTGTCGTAGTGTAATGTCCGTTTGCAACAACGAAGTGGAGGACGGAACCTCCAGAAGTACACACATATTATTTGTTCTACATAAGTACCACACGTCATGACTCATGCGTTCCGTTTAGGAAGTTTTGACTCTTTAATTCCTTTGTTGTAACATAGTTCAGACCCGTTTATTTGTTGTGTTCAGTTCTGTGAGGGGTCTATGTGACATCTCACTCGCCCTCACTATCATCATATTTAGGCCTACTTGCAACGGTAATATACTTTTACTATATGCTTCATATTTTATAACCAGTGAATAGTACAATTGCCAAGACTACAGAAGGAGAATAGATACTTCAATGATAAGACCGTAAGTTCATAATTTTGTGGAAAAGAAATGTTCGAGGGAGGTTTGAACACCGATCTGCTGCTTTCCAGTCCAACGCTATGATCACACAACCACGAGGCCATTGTTCGCGTATTTCACTCGGTGTTGTACGTCTTGAGCTCGGACCGTTAATTGTTTCTATTGTATTTCTTTTTTTCACAATTCAGTACACATTATTCCTGTGTTCATCTTTGATCTGTGTTCAGTTTTTGACGGGCAATCCACAGGGCCAATTGCCACGGTCCTTCCGCATCAACCCAATAGAAGTTTACGACTGTGACGGCCACCGCAGCTTCCTCTCTGTCGCTTCGCACAGCAGACCTCAGTCGACAACGTATTGTAGTTCAAATCGGCGGGCACATCAGCTCGTCAGTCGCACATACGACTGCTTCCGCTGCCCGTCGCCAACCAACTACCGCTCGGTTTATTCTCGGATCCTAAGAAATTTTGGTCTTATGTCAAAGCGGTAGGTGGATCAAAACAAAATGTCCAGGCACTCTGTGACCAAAATGGTACTGAAACAGAGGATGACAGACTAAAGGCCGAAATACTAAATGTCTTTTTCCAAAGCTGTTTCACAGAGGAAGAATGCACTGTAGTTCCTTCTCTAGATTGTCGCACAGATGACAGAATGGTAGACATCGAAATAGACGACAGAGGGATAGAAAAACAATTAAAATCGCTCAAAAGAGGAAAGGCCGCTGCACCTGATGGGATACCAGTTCGATTTTACACAGAGTACGCGAAGGAACTTGCCCCCCTTCTTGCAGCGGTGTACCGCAGGTCTCTAGAAGAACGTAGCGTTCCAAAAGATTGGAAAAGGGCACATGTAATCCCCGTTTTCAAGAAGGGACGTCGAACATATGTGCAGAACTATAGAACTATATCTCTAACGTCCGTCAGTTGTAGAATTTTGGAACACGTGTTATGTTCAAGTATAATGACTTTTCTGGAGACTAGAACTCTACTCTGTAAGAATCAACATGGGTTTCGAAAAAGACGATCGTGTGAAACCCAGCTCGCGCTATTCGTTCACGACACTCAGAGGGCCATAGACACTGGTTCCCAGGTAGATGCCGTGTTTCTTGACTTCCGCAAGGAGTTTGATACAGTTCCCCTCAGTCGTTTAATAAACAAAGTAAGATCATATGGACTATCAGACCAATTGTGTGATTGGATTGAAGAGTTCCTAGATAAAAGAACGCAGCATGTCATCGTCAATGGAGAGAAGTCTTCCGACGTAAGAGTGATTTCAGGTGTGCCGCAGAGGAGTGTCGTAAGACCGTTGCTATTCACAATATATATAAATGACCTTGTGGATAACGTCGGAAGTCCACTGCGGCTTTTTGTGGATGATACTGTAGTATATCGAGAGGTTGTAACAATGGAAAATTGTACTGAAATGCAGGAGGATCTGCAAAGAATTGACGCATGGTGCAGGGAATGGCAATTGAATCTCAATATAGACAAGTGTAATGTGCTGCTGTAATCCTTTATCATTTAGCTACAATATAGCAGGTCAGCAACTGGAAGCAGTTAATGCCATGAATTATCTGCGAATAGGCATTAGGAGTGATTTAAAATGGAATGACCATATAAAATTAATCGTCGGTAAAGCAGATGCCAAACTGGGATTCATTGGAAGAATCCTAAAGAAATGCAGTCCGAAAACAAAGGAAGTAGGTTACGGTACAATTGTTCGCCCACTTCTTGGATACTGCTCACCGGTGTGGGATCCGTACCAGATAGGGTCGATAGAAGAGATAGGGAAGATGCAAATGCGAGCAGCGCGCTTCGTTACAGGATCATTCAGTAATCGCGAAAGCGTTACGGAGATGATAACTAACAGTGGAAGACTGCAAGAGAGACGCTCAGTAGCTCGGTACGGGCTTATGTTGAAGTTTCGAGAACATACCTTCACCGAGGAGTCAAGCATGAGTTTCTTAGAAGTAGATACCTTAGGGGTTGCGAAGCAACTCAAATCGCTTGATACGGGCAAGTCTTCAGGTCCAGATTGTATACCGATTAGGTTCCTTTCAGATTACGCTGATACAATAGCTCCCTACTTTGCACTCATATACAACCGCTCGCTCATCGATAGATCTGTACCCACAGATTGGAAAATTGCGCAGGTCGCACCAGTGTTTAAGAAGGGTAGTAGGAGTGATCCATCTAACTACAGACCTATATCATTGACGTCGGTTTGCAGTAGGGTTTTGGAGCATATACTGTATTCAAACATTATGAGTCACCTTGAAGGGAACGATGTATTGATACGTAATCAGCATGGTTTCAGAAAACATCGTTCTTGTGCAACGCAGCTTGCTCTTTATTCGCACGAAGTAATGGCCGCTATCGACAGGGGATCTCAAGTTGATTCCGTATTTCTAGATTTCCGGAAATCTTTTGACACCGTTCCTCACAAGCGACTTCCAATCAAGCTGCGGACCTATGGGGTATCGTCTCAGTTGTGCGACTGGATTCGTGATTTCCTGTCAGGAAGGTCGCAGTTCGCAGTAATAGACGGCAAATCATCGAGTAAAACTGAAGTGATATCAGGTGTTCCCCAGGGTAGCGTCCTGGGATCTCTGCTGTTCCTGATCTATATAAATGACCTGGGTGACAATCTGAGCAGTTCTCTTAGGTTGTTCGCAGATGATGCTGTAATTTACCGTCTAGTAAGGTCATCCGAACACCAGTATCAGTTGCAAAGCGATTTAGAAGAGATTGCTGTATGGTGTGGCAGGTGGCAGTTGCTAAATAACGAAAAGTGTGAGGTGATCCACATGAGTTCCAAAAGAAATCCATTGGAATTCGATTACTCGATAAATAGTACAATTCTCAAGGCTGTCAATTCAACTAAGTACCTCGGTGTTAAAATTACGAACAACTTCAGTTGGAAAGACCACATAGATAATATTGTGGGGAAGGCGAGCCAAAGGTTGCGTTTCACTGGCAGGACACTTAGAAGATGCAACAAGTCCACTAAAGAGACAGCTTACACTACACTCGTTCGTCCTCTGTTAGAATATTGCTGCGCGGTGTGGGATCCTTACCAGGTGGGATTGACGGAGGACATCGAAAGGGTTCAAAAAAGGGCAGCTCGTTTTGTATTATCACGTAATAGGGGAGAGAGTGTGGCAGATGTGATACGCGAGTTGGGATGGAAGTCATTAAAGCAAAGACGTTTTTCGTCACGGCGAGATCTATTTACGAAATTTCAGTCACCAATTTTCTCTTCCGAATGCGAAAATATTTTGTTGAGCCCAACCTACATAGGTAGGAATGATCATCAAAATAAAATAAGAGAAATCAGAGGTCGAACAGAAAGGTTTAGGTGTTCGTTTTTCCCGCGCGCTGTTCGGGAGTGGAATGGTAGAGAGATAGTATGATTGTGGTTCGATGAACCCTCTGCCAAGCACTTAAATGTGAGTTGTAGAGTAGTCATGTAGATGTAGATGAAGCATTATATTTCTCCCTCCTATGTATATATTGCGAAGAGACCGAAGTGGCCGAGCGGTTCTAGACGCAACAGTCTGGAACCGCGCGACCGCTACGGTCGCAGGTTCGAATCCTGCCTCGGGCATGGATGTGTGTGATGTCCTTAGGTTAGTTAGGTTTAAGCAGTTCTAAGTTCTAGGGGACTTATGACCTCAGCAGTTAAGTCCCATAGTGCTCAGACCCATATGAACCATTTTTTGAAGACCATGAGGATAGAGTCAGAGAGATTAGAGCCCACACAGAGGCATACTGACAATCTTTCTTTCCACGAACAATACGAGACTGGAATAGAAGGGAGAACCGAAAGAGGTACTCAAGGTATCCTCCATCACACACCGTCAGGTGGCTTGCGGAGTATAGATGTAGATGTAGATGTAGATGTTATCAATACGGCTCGTTACCTAACGGGTCTGGGCAAAACTCTCTGATGCGCGTCGATACCACGGACGTATGGACAGACATGCATCAACATGGTAGACTACTGCGCAGATTTCTCGCTGGATACATTTTGCCCTGTGAAGCAGAACACGGAGCAGTCTTCGGAAGAGCGACAGTCTACTTTATATTTTCAAAAGATGCAAGGCACGGAACGCACTGCCGGCGAACTGTGGCGCCTAACCCGCAGTGTACGGGGGTTGTGGAAAAGGCCGGATGTTGTTCCGTGCTATTTCTAAGGGCAGTTTTCGTATCATGACTTTCAAGTTTCGGTAAGACGAACCAGAACTTTTATTTCAAAATCATCGGTCACCAAATATGACTCTTCGTTCTACAGTTTCATAATGACTGTCTTGTGGACACTCTCATCTCCCAAGACGTCATTTTCACAAGGCATCAGGGATACTTTTCAAATGTGCCTAACACCCAGTTTCTCTATCGTACTTCAACTCGATGTTAGTCCTACAGAGTTATCTGGGAGGTTTGGAACATTTGGTAAAACACAATAGCCTACATCGCCACAGTTTGATAGCTCTGCAGGAGCAGGAGCGGATTCAGGTCGATATGGCGTACACGGAGGAACCTGAGGAATGATTTCCATGCCGAGCTAAGGCCATTCTCAACGTTAGAGACTGTATTACATAGTATTCACGTTATGTTTCCTATTGTGAGTAATGTTTCGCACGCTGTGATTACTTACATCACCATCGTATACACCATGCCATCAAAAGTATCCGGAGACCCACGAAAGCATACGTTTTTCATATTAGGTGCATGAGGCTGCCACCTACTGCCAGGTACTCCATATAAGCGACCTCAGTAGTCATTAACCATCGTGAGAGTGCAGAATGGGGCGCTCCGAGCAACTCACGGACTTTCAGCGTGGTCAGATGATTGGGTGTCACTTGCTTCATAAGTCTCTACGCTAGATTTACACACTCCTAAACATCCCTAGGTCCCCTGTTTTCGATGTTATAGTGAAGTAGAAACGGGAAGGGACAGGTACAGCACAAAACCGTACAGCCCGACCTCGTCTGTTGACTGACAGAGACCGCCGACAGTTGAAGATGGACGTAATGTGTAATAGGAATACGTCTATCCAGACCATCACACAAAAATTCCAAACTGCATCAGGATCCACTGCAAGTACTATGACAGGCGGTAGATGAGGAAACTTGGATTTCATGGTCGAGCGGCTGCTCATAAACTACTCATCACGCCGGTAGATGCCAAACGACGCCTCGCTTGGTGTAAGGAGCGTAAACATTGGACAATTGAACAGTGGAAAAACGTTGTGTGGAGTGTCGAATCACGGTACACAATGTGGCGAACATATGGCACGGTGTGGGTACGGCGAATGCCCGGTGAACGTCATCGGACAGCGAGTGTAGTGCCAACAGTAAAATTCGGAGCCCGTCGTGTTATGGTGAAGTCGTGTTTTTCATGGAGGGGGATTGCACCGCTTGTCGTTCTGCGTGGCACTATCACAGCACAGGCCTACATTGATGTTTTAAGTACCTTCTTGCTTCCCACTGCTGAAGAGCAATTCGGGGATGGCGATTGCATCTTTCGGCAAGTGGCGGAGTGGTTACATGACAATAACATCCCTTTAATGGACTGGCCTGCACAGACTCCTGACCTGAATCCTACAGAACACGTTTGGGATGTTTTGGAAGGCCGGCTTCGTGCCAGGCCTCACCGACCGACATCGATACATCACCTCAGTGCAGCACTCCATGAATAATGGGCTGCCATTCCCCAAGAAACCTTGCAGCACCTGATTAAACGTATACCTGCGAGAGTGGGAGCTGTCATCAAGGCTAATGGTGGGCAAACACCATAATGAATTCCAGCGTTACCGATGGAGGGCGCCACGAACTTGTAAGTTACTATCAGCCAGTTATCAGGATAGTTTTGATCACACAGTGTGTATGACACCTACCGGTAATTTTTCATACCATTCAGTTATAAAAACGTCTTTTCGAATGTTTTATTGAGACAAAAAGAAAAAATTTATTTACTTCCTTTGTCGTACCTGTTGAAGCAGTACGTGGCAAACCTAGTAGCTGGTGTACATGGAGTGCTGTCAGTATCAGGAACTTCGTGTGTGTCCTTTAAAAATTATAAACCCTCAGCCTACTTCTTATAATTTTCTTTCGATGTTCCTGGCACATTTCTTTTTGTAAGTTAAATTACCTTGTCGAAGTACAAGCAGATTTACTACCTTCCAGCTACTCCTTGAGGAGCGTGTCAATAACATAATCTTTCCGTCTCTTAATTTTTGAGTCGGTTAGTGAACTTTTGCTCTGAGCTGTATTCGCACAAATGTCATTTGATACAACAGTCCAAAAGAAAATTTATACTGCTGATTACTCCATTTAGCGTTCTTCAAACTGTTTGAAAAGAAAAAGAAATTGATCGCGTAAATCTGGTTGTTCCCCAGCTGCAATGAAGGGGCAATAATGACGTGCAAGTTTACGAAACGTCTGTCACTATCTTCTCAATCACTAATGCGAGGGCGTCCAGATTGGTTCAAATGGCTCTGAGCACTATGGGACTTAACTTTTAAGGTCATCAGTCCCCTAGAACTTAGAACTACATAAACCTAACTAACCTAAGGACATCACACACATCCATGCCCAAAGCAGGATTCGAACCTGCGATCGTAGCGGTCGCGTGGTTCCAGACTGTAGCGCCTAGAACGGCTCGGCCATCCCGGCCGGCTCCAGATTGGTCACGAAATTAAAAGCACAGTGAAAATCCGACAATGCTCTACGCTGATGTTAGTCGCCACTATGCCCCTCGTTGGCGTCACGTCACACTTTTCAGTTCTGGGCGCACAATGAACACGTAAAAATACCTTGAACAACTGAGCCGCCTGTCAAGTGTGAAATGCGAGCTGTCTTTCGACTTTTCACGCTGAGGGATTCCGCCTGATTTCATGCAGCCCACATAACATAACTGTCAAGCGTGGCAGCAAAGTGCGGCAATAATGCAGGGACTTTGCAGCAGGACATATAGACGTTCATTATCCAGGCGCTCAGAGAAGGACGCGAGTGAAGGAAGCGAGTGTTAACCGATGACTTTATTCAGTAACTGTATCACGTAATTCGAGAAAATCGTCAACAAACGGTAATTCAGAACAAGCGAAGAGGGATGTTCAAAAATGGTTCAAATGGCTCTGAGCACTATGGGACTCAACTGCTGAGGTCATTAGTCCCCTAGAACTTAGAACTAGTTAAACCTAACTAACCTAAGGACATCACAAACATCCATGCCCGAGGCAGGATTCGAACCTGCGACCGTAGCGGTCTTGCGGTTCCAGACTGCAGCGCCTTTAACCGCACGAAAGAAGAGGGATGTTGTCGGCAGGCATTGAACTTCTTCATGACAATGTCCCGCCGCATTCTGCAGCTGCAAGAAACACTCTTCTGCAGATTTTTTGATGGAAAATGTTTGATCACCCACATCGTAGCCCGCCCTTGGCACCCTGCCATTTTTATCTATTGCTCACATGAACCGCCATCTAAGAGGAGTGTTACGGAATAACGTGTTGCCAGACCAGCGTAGACAATTGGTATAGGGCACAGGTAGGGTATTGCAAAGTTGGTACAACGCTACAACAAATGTGAAAGTCCGAGCGCTGACTGTGTAAAGAACTAGTGGAAAGGTGCAGCGATATGTTACAAATAAAAAAAAGGCACTCCGTCTTCAGGCCACGAATGGCGTACCGGGACCATCCGACCGCCGTGTCATCCTCAGAGAGGATGCGGATTTGAGGGGCGAGGGGTCCGCACACCGCTCTCCCGGTCGTTATGATGGTATTTTTGACTGAGGCCGCTACTATTCGGTCGAGCAGCTCCTCAACTGGCGTCACGAGGCTGAGTGCACCCCAAAAAATGGCAACAGCGCATGGCGGCTGGATGGTCATCCATCCAAATGCCGGCCACGCCCAACAGCGCTTAACATCGGTGATCTCACTGGAACCGGTTTACAAATAGAAAGCTTTGTATGTAAATCAAAGAGGGGGGGGGGGCGGGGGGTCACTGCTGTCAGCTGCAACGGGACGTTAAGAGAAATCAGCGGTGACGAGGGAAAATATGTACGGGACTGGTATCCGAACCCGAGAGTTCCTGCTTACTAGGCACGTGTGGTAACCACTGCATCATACGGGACACTGTAGTATTGCAACTGCACGGACTATCTCGGTACGCCTCACGGCCGATCCACGCTCCCATCAAGTGCCACCTGTCTACATCTACATCTACATTTATACTCCGCAAGCCACCCAAAGGTGTGTGGCGGAGGGCACTTTACGTGCCACTGTCATTACCTCCCTTTCCTGTTCCAGTCGCGTATGGTTCGCGGGAAGAACGACTGTCTGAAAGCCTCCGGCGCGCTCTAATCTCTCTAATTTTACATTCGTGATCTCCTCGGGAGGTATAAGTAGGGGGAAGCAATATATTCGATACCTCATCCAGAAACGCACCCTCTCGAAACCTGGCGAGCAAGCTACACCGCGATGCAGAGCGCCTCTCTTGCAGAGTCTGCCACTTGAGTTTATTAAACATCTCCGTAACGCTATCACGGTTACCAAATAACCCTGTGACGAAACGCGCCGCTCTTCTTTGGATCTTCTCTATCTCCTCCGTCAACCCGATCTGGTACGGATCCCACACTGATGAGCAATACTCAAGTATAGGTCGAATGAGTGTTTTGTAAGCCACCTCCTTTGTTGATGGACTACATTTTCTAAGCACTCTCCCAATGAATCTCAACCTGGTACCCGCCTTACCAACAATTAATTTTATATGATCATTCCACTTCAAATCGTTCCGCAAGCATACTCCCAGATATTTTACAGAAGTAACTGCTACCAGTGTTTGTTCCGCTATCATATAATCATACAATAAAGGCTCCTTCTTTCTATGTATTCGCAATACATTACATTTGTCTATGTTAAGGGACAGTTGCCACTCCCTGCACCAAGTGCCTATCCGCTGCAGATCTTCCTGCATTTCGCTACAATTTTCTAATGCTGCAACTTCTCTGTATACTACAGCATCATCCGCGAAAAGCCGCATGGAACTTCCGACACTATCTACTAGGTCATTTACATATATTGTGAAAAGCAATGGTCCCATAACACTCCCCTGTGGCACGCCAGAGGTTACTTTAACGTCTGTAGACTTCTCTCCATTGATAACAACATGCTGTGTTCTGTTTGCTAAAAACTCTTCAATCCAGCCACACAGCTGGTCTGATATTCCGTAGGCTCTTACTTTGTTTATCAGGCGACAGTGCGGAACTGTATCGAACGCCTTCCGGAAGTCAAGAAAAATAGCATCTACCTGGGAGCCTGTATCTAATATTTTCTGGGTCTCATGAACAAATAACGCGAGTTGGGTCTCACACGATCGCTGTTTCCGGAATCCATGTTGATTCGTACATAGTAGATTCTGGGTTTCCAAAAACGACATGATACTCGAGCAAAAGACATGTTCTAAAATTCTACAACAGATCGACGTCAGAGATATAGGTCTATAGTTTTGCGCATCTGCTCGACGACCCTTCTTGAAGACTGGGACTACCTGTGCTCTTTTCCAATCATTTGGAACCCTCCGTTCCTCTAGAGACTTGCGGTACACGGCTGTTAGAAGGGGGGCAAGTTCTTTCGCGTACTCTGTGTAGAATCGAATTGGTATCCCGTCAGGTCCAGTGGACTTTCCTCTGTTGAGTGATTCCAGTTGCTTTTCTATTCCTTGGACACTTATTTCGATGTCTGCCATTTTTTCGTTTGTGCGAGGATTTAGAGAAGGAACTGCAGTGCGGTCTTCCTCTGTGAAACAGCTTTGGAAAAAGGTGTTTAGTATTTCAGCTTTACGCGTGTCATCCTCTGTTTCAATGCCATCATCATCCCGGAGTGTCTGGATATGCTGTTTCGAGCCACTTACTGATTTAACGTAAGACCAGAACTTCCTAGGATTTTCTGTCAAGTCGGTACATAGAATTTTACTTTCGAATTCACTGAACGCTTCTCGCATAGCCCTCCTTACACTAACTTTGACATCGTTTAGCTTCTGTTTGTCTGAGAGGTTTTGGCTGCGTTTAAACTTGGAGTGAAGCTCTCTTTGCTTTCGCAGTAGTTTCCTAACTTCGTTGTTGTACCACGGTGGGTTTTTCCCGTCCCTCACAGTTTTACTCGGCACGTACCTGTCTAAAACGCATTTTACGATTGCCTTGAACTTTTTCCATAAACACTCAACATTGTCAGTGTCGGAACAGAAATTTTCGTTTTGATCTGTTAGGTAGTCTGAAATCTGCCTTCTATTACTCTTGCTAAACAGATAAACCTTCCTCCCTTTTTTTTATTCCTATTAACTTCCATATTCAGGGATGCTGCAACGGCCTTATGATCACTGATTCCCTGTTCTGCACTTACAGAGTCGAAAAGTTCGGGTCTGTTTGTTATCAGTAGGTCCAAGATGTTATCTCCACGAGTCGGTTCTCAGTTTAATTGCTCGAGGTAATTTTCGGATAGTGCACTCAGTATAATGTCACTCGATGCTCTGTCCCTACCACCCGTCCTAAACATCTGAGTGTCCCAGTCTATATCTGGTAAATTGAAATCTCCACCTAAGACTATAACATGCTGAGAAAATTTATGTGAAATGTATTCCAAATTTTCTCTCAGTTGTTCTGCCACTAACGCTGCTGAGTCAGGAGGTCGGTAAAAGGAGCCAATTATTAACCTAGCTCGGTTGTTGAGTGTAACCTCCACCCATAATAATTCACAGGAACTATCCACTTCTACTTCACTACAGGATAAACTACTACTAACAGCGACGAACACTCCACCACACTGTCCGCAGTCGCTGTCCGTTATACTCCTATCTGCTACTCAGAGATTCCCACAGATGGTCATACGTTTTTGTGCATTCGCACGTGAAGAAAGTGGGAATCTCTGAGTAGCGAATAGGAGGGACTGCGTATAGGTGGCGCTCGATGGGAGTGTGGATCGGCCGTGAGGCGTGCAGAGGTAGTCCGTGGAGTTGCGATAACGCTGTTTCTGGATGGCACAGTGGTTACCGCCCCCGCTTAGTAAACAGGAGCCCGCGGGTTCGAATCCCGGTCGGGTACACATTTTCGCTCGTCGCCGCTCATTCCGCTTACTGTCCCGTTGCAGCTGACAGTAGATATCTCCCTTTAATTTACATATTGTGTTTCGCAGCTTTGGATTCTTTGGGACAGACACCGCGCATTCGCGTAAAAAAGCATGGTGCCTGGGCCATGTGACATGCAAAGATGGAAGTGATCGAAGGAAATCCTATACGGAGTACATAATGACTTCAGAACAGGTGTGGGCGATGGTAGGTACATGGTAGATATCTGAGACAATCACCTCCGTTTAAATATATTACGTATTCTTTCTTTTGTGGCATCATTTAAATAAATTATCCCCTCCTTATTGTCAGATCGAATTAGTACGCCCCTACGGACAGGCAACCTAATAAACAGCTTTCAAACTTGGGCTGCTACCGCTGCGCAGCCTCGACTTCAATTAACTGTATGCACGTGCTCTTCCTCCCATATCGACATTTTTCACGTCACCAACAGTGCTCTTACTGGACACAATGTACTGTGAGCTAAAAACTTGGAGGGAAGCTTTTTCCATTGATGTCTATTTTCTATACGCTCTGCAGATCAGCACAGTCGTTTCTGAAACCGAGGAAGTACTTACAAATAACCCTGTATACTATATAAATGGAAATGCCGTGTGGCTAGGGCCTCCCGTCGGGTAGACCGTTCGCCTGGTGCAAGTCTTTCGAGTTGACACCACTTCGGCGACTTGCGTGTCGATGGGGATGAAATGATGATGAAAGACACACAACACCCAGTCATCACGAGGCAGAGAAAATCCCTGGCCCCGCCGGGAATCGAACCCGGGACCCCGTGCGCGGGAAGCGAGAACGCTACCGCAAGACTACGAGATGCGGACTATAGTATATATATCCTTGTTTTCATGTGCAGGATAAAAAGTCACATGTATTCCAATTGCATTTAAGTGCACTCCAGTAACCGTAATAAGCGAGTGAAAACGGCAAATACCAATGTTTGATGTAAGCTCTGTCTGCATTAAGCTTCCGAAACTGACAACCAGTGCTTTGCGCAATGCTACATATTGGCTGATAGTTCTTTTTAGCTTCTTTCCTGGAACAACTTCTGTCCGTTAGCAGCTGTTGCCTGAGTGAGAGTAACACAGGCAGGGAAGCATCTCTGCCTTATATATACAGCCCGTCTCGACAAACTGCGTTTCGCAAAGTATATCGCGAGCCTATATCACTTGCGTCCGCTGTAATCAATTCGGCCTGCAGGCGGCTTTATTGAAATACGCCGCGAGGGCGAGCGCTACGGAGGACAGCCCAATAAATAACGGGTGAACGCAGCGTCGCCCGGCAGTTGTTATTTAGCACCGCGTGGAGCGTTAGTGTGCGCGCATCGTGGTGAGGTGGGTGTTGTGTTCCCACAGTGAGAACCGCCGTCACTGCGTGAGCAGAAGCTATTTGTCCAAGCTCAGCAATGTATAGTGCCCTCTGTGACAGTAATTTCCCCTTCTCAATTACGGGGAGCTCGTATTCGACGCCAGTACAGCACTCTTCGGAGCAGAACGATCTGTTGCGCAACTGCAGGTTTTCACAACTGTGTCTGTTAAAATTTACACAGTGCGTGTACGCGTCGTCTACAGAAGCGTGCTGTGAAGAATGGAAAAACTTAGTAAATTTCTGAACAATTCTATATGAATTTTGAAGTGCTTTCTGTGATGAATGTTATGTCTACACTGACACTTTACTATTGCGTTAGGGAAGAACACTAGTAAATTTAATTACGCCACACGTACATAGCGGCCCAATGTAATTACCACGATCCGACTATCTTTCCTAGTATTTCTAATGGTTTTCCTTACGCCATTTTTGTGTTTACAAGGCGGATTCCGATTTCATACAATGGTCTTTGCGAAAATGTAGTATTCGTTATTCAGTTTTAATATCCTAGGTTTAGAATGCCGGCCGGTTGGAGTGGCCGTGCGGTTCTAGGCGCTACAGTCGGGAACCGAGCGACCGCTACGGTCGCAGGTTCGAATCCTGCCTCGGGCATGGATGTGTGTGATGTCCTTAGGTTAGTTAGGTTTAACTAGTTCTAAGTTCTAGGCGACTGATGACCTCAGAAGATAAGTCGCATAGTGCTCAGAGCCATTTGAACCATTTTTGATTTTATAGATTGCCACTCATAGGTTAAACACAGCTTAGGAAATTTCAGTATCATATGTGTTAAATATAACAGAAATTTGTTACAGTTATGGAAAATAAATGTATGAGATGTGTGCAGTCCTAAAACTGCATGAGAATTTGTGCAACAACAGACTGGCTGACGACTATCTTCGCCAGGAGCAGTTAGTTTGCAGTCTTGAAACAGTGTAGACATGCGTATCGATGATCGAGGTGTTAGTCACGACCTTCCAAGTGTTGAAATTTTTCTAAGAACGTTGTTGGGAACATGTTAAATCATGTGCGTTGGCGCAGAAAAACTTGAAATTTCTCGGGGAAATGTTCGGAGTCTTTTAATATTTATATGAGTTACCGTGGGACTTAGCCAGTGTTGAACTTGTAATAATTTTACGCAGTTAGCCAGGGCTGAGCTTGCAGTTTTTACATGAGCTACCGTGAGCTTAACGTTTTACAATTTTACTCAACTTAGGCGATGTGGGACACATCAAATTTATGCATGATCACGGGCAGTTAAACTTGTACTATTTACGCTAATTAGCCAGTTTGGGACTTTATTGGTTCAGAGCGATGGCTGTGTTGGCATTATTTTTCGCAGATTATTGGGTCTGCACTTTTCTTTGAACCCAAGCAGTTGGACTTTTAACACTTTTGTAGGTATTGGTTAATAAGGTGATGCGTTGCTATCAACAATTAATTTTCAAAATATTAAGATCTGTCATTGTGTTAGTTCATGAACAAAGGGGTTAATCAACTTTATTTAATTTTGAACCCAATCCGTATGAGAGTGTCGTTATTTAATTTTTATCTCGATTTAATCAATCCTGCCGGCATTCATGGGAATTACGGTACAATCAGTATCATGGTTGCACATTTACGTGAAGAAATAACTTGTAAAATCAATCACAGTTCTGAAACCCATATTTTGCCATTTACGATCGTACATCGCATATTCCTGGTCGACAAATGGCTCTATCAAGACCGAGTACCTCCTCAAATACTCTTTTTTGCTTACTGATCTCGAAATATAAAATTTATGGTGTTGTACAGTCTGTTTCAGTTTGACCCAAATGGTTTGGGATACCCAATATGTGGTTGTAGGGTCACCCCCTCCCAGGCTGGAATCCCTTCTTTGAAGGCCGAGGAACCTCACACGCGTTACCAGATGCAACAGAATATAATTGAATATTACGCCATTTATATCTCTGAATACATCTCGTCGCTGTATCTTCACCGGCAGCTGATGGATGAGTAAGCCGGCGAGGAACCAGCAGGACCCCGTTTCTCGTTGCAACAGCCCTATCCTCAACACGGTGGTACTTCCAGTAGGTGGGTTGCCGCCCGCGATGTGGAAGGTGCGCACAGCCAGAAGCTCTGCTTGGAGATGGCTGTGAGCATGGCGCAAGTTTTTGTCACTCATACACCGTTTTGAGAGTACTGTGCCCCTCCCAGGTCACTGCCCCTGTTGCCCCAGCAAATGGATCGCGATTTTGGGTGCCGTGAGGTCGTGATGGATGTTGATCCTGGCCCGCCTTTTCGGTAGGCCATCTGACCCAAACGATGCTGGAGTTTAGAGCAGTTCGTGCCCCAGGTTGGAACGGTGACGAAAGGCCCCTGGACTGCCCGTGGCAGCTGATACTGAAGTTTGGTTTCTCTCATCCGTGGCTACGGATTGATGGTCATCTCGGAAGATGGCAAGATTATGGCCAATACTGGAACACTCTCACACAGGAAGTGTTACGGTACAATAAACAGAGAATCTAATGCGAACAATATGAACGCCTTCGATCCAACTGATCGACTGACTCTAGCCTAGTGAGGCTGGATATTTACTGCGTCGAGTAGAGGCTCTGTTTGTTGACGTTATTTCAAAATGGTTCAAATGGCTCTGAGCACTATGGGACTTAATATCTGAGGTCATCAGCCCCCTAGACCTTAGAACTACATAAACCTAACTAACCTAAGTACATCACACACATCCATGCCCAAGGCAGGATTCGAACCTGCCACCGTAGCGGTCGCGCGGTTCCAGACTGAAGCGCCTAGAACCGCTCGGTCACACCGGCTGGCTGACATTATTTGTCATGACGGAATGAGTTCTGCTATTTACGGGTTATCAGCAGTTTTCCATTCTGAAACATTTCCTTAACCTATTTGTTTCACTGCCTTAACTGCTGCGCCAAACCGTTGATGGGCGTTATTGCGTCCTGCTTAGCATTTCTTCCATAAAGTTACGAGAGTAACAGAGACAGGTTGGTCTGCACCCATCTAACCCTCTTCCACTGAGCTCGCTCGTACTCGCACACAGAAGTGCTGATGCGCTGTCTTGATAACCGACTAACAGTGTCGTAATATTTACGCCTAGCGGCTGGCTCGAGTTGATACTTCCGTGTGCTTAAACAATGCCGTTGTGTTCGGACATAAGAAATTTCACTCTCACTTTCCCTTACTTTCCTTATGCTTAACACTCCCGAATTTTACTCTGTTGTAGTGTGCTAGTGAACCGTCTTACACATTTATATTTGCCCTGCACATTTTATCCCTTTAACCACAAACAATCATATACTAGTTTAATATGATCTTCCTAGTGTGTTTCTTCATACACTATATCCACAAAAATCTCTCATTTAATAGTACGAATCCAATCCATGGGACTTTTTTGACCAGTTGCTTCTTTTGCATGAGTGATTTTCCTTCTTAGACAAAAATCAATTGCACATATGAATGCTAGTATCACGATAACACTAATGGTTGATACACTGATCGTAATGATATTATGTCTACATTAGTTTTGATATTTCCGTAGATACCGTAACATTTGATTTACCAATATTTGTCCCTTCTCTGAAATGATTAATTCATGTATTGCCTGTAGTTAAGTGGGATCCAAGGTACGTTTCAGGAAGGTTAGGTTTTGTAGGGGTAACACACTTAAAGGTTTTTGTCTCACAACTAACACTAGTCGAGTTCTTGCAGTTATAGTGGTACCGCTAGTTGCTGAAAGAAGGTGAAACTGAGTCCCGGCTATGTCACACTTGATTCCATTAACTAGTAACCCACTCTGTTAACTCTAGAATTTGGCCTACCCATAAATGGTCTATTATTATTATTATTATTATTATTTTCGATTATTCCCATTTAAGAGAGCGTTTGAACTTGAGTTCCTTTATGATGATTGTTTATGTTTTTTCTGAGCCCAAATTTTCATCATGTGTTCACTGTGTTGTTTCTTTCGCTCCGCTGTCCATTTGCATCCTGGTCTCTTCTGTGTTGTGGTGTCAAATTTATGTTTTTTGATGATGTTCCTGAATTCAGTTCTATTTTCTGCATCGTTTACTGTTATTTGTGGTTGTCTGAGGTCCTCTTCAACTTCTTTTATCCATTTTGTTTTTCCCCTGCCTGAGTTGATGACTTTTAGAATTCGCTTTGAAATTCTGTTTTCATTCATCCTGTGGATATGACCGTAGAACTGCATTCTTCTTTTCCTTATTGTACCCGTAATCTTGTCTGTGTATTTATACACTCCTGGAAATGGAAAAAAGAACACATTGACACCGGTGTGTCAGACCCACCATCTTGCTCCGGACACTGCGAGAGGGCTGTACAAGCAATGATCACACGCACGGCACAGCGGACACACCAGGAACCGCGGTGTTGGCCGTCGAATGGCGCTAGCTGCGCAGCATTTGTGCACCGCCGCCGTCAGTGTCAGCCGGTTTGCCGTGGCATACGGAGCTCCATCGCAGTCTTTAACACTGGTAGCATGCCGCGACAGCGTGGACGTGAACCGTATGTGCAGTTGACGGACTTTGAGCGAGGGCGTATAGTGGGCATGCGGGAGGCCGGGTGGACATACCGCCGAATTGCTCAACACGTGGGGCGTGAGGTCTCCACAGTACATCGATGTTGTCGCCAGTGGTCGGCGGAAGGTGCACGTGCCCGTCGACCTGGGACCGGACCGCAGCGACGCACGGATGCACGCCAAGACCGTAGGATCCTACGCAGTGCCGTAGGGGACCGCACCGCCACTTCCCAGCAAATTAGGGACACTGTTGCTCCTGGGGTATCGGCGAGGACCATACGCAACCGTCTCCATGAAGCTGGGCTACGGTCCCGCACACCGTTAGGCCGTCTTCCGCTCACGCCCCAACATCGTGCAGCCCGCCTCCAGTGGTGTCGCGACAGGCGTGAATGGAGGGACGAATGGAGACGTGTCGTCTTCAGCGATGAGAGTCGCTTCTGCCTTGGTGCCAATGATGGTCGTATGCGTGTTTGGCGCCGTGCAGGTGAGCGCCACAATCAGGACTGCATACGACCGAGGCACACAGGGCCAACACCCGGCATCATGGTGTGGGGAGCGATCTCCTACACTGGCCGTACACCACTGGTGATCGTCGAGGGGACACTGAATAGTGCACGGTACATCCAAACCGTCATCGAACACATCGTTCTACCATTCCTAGACCGGCAAGGGAACTTGCTGTTCCAACAGGACAATGCACGTCCGCATGTATCCCGTGCCACCCAACGTGCTCTAGAAGGTGTAAGTCAACTACCCTGGCCAGCAAGATCTCCGGATCTATCCCCCATTGAGCATGTTTGGGACTGGATGAAGCGTCGTCTCACGCGGTCTGCACGTCCAGCACGAACGCTGGTCCAACTGAGGCGCCAGGTGGAAATGGCATGGCAAGCCGTTCCACAGGACTACATCCAGCATCTCTACGATCGTCTCCATGGGAGAATAGCAGCCCGCATTGCTGCGAAAGGTGGATATACACTGTACTAGTGCCGACATTGTGCATGCTCTGTTGCCTGTGTCTATGTGCCTGTGGTTCTGTCAGTGTGATCATGTATCTGACCCCAGGAATGTGTCAATAAAGTTTCCCCTTCCTGGGACAATGAATTCACGGTGTTCTTATTTCAATTTCCAGGAGTGTATAATTCTGATGTTGGTCTCTTCTTCCAGATTCCTTGCTCTTGTATCGGGCCGAAAATTTTCCTGAGAATTTTCCTTTCTTGTTTCTCTATTTCTTTGATTTTAGTTTGCCCACCTATCTGTGTTGTTTCAGATGCATACAGTGCCTCCGGAAGTACGACAGTGTTGTAGTGCCTCAATTTTGCGTTAATGGATATGGACTTTTTGTTATAATAGTTCCACGTGAGTTTATATGCTTTCTGTAATTTTTTTATTCTTTCCTCATTGGCCTTTAGGTTGATCCCTGATGGCTGGATGATTTCTCCCAGGTATTTAAAATGTGGTGCTTGTACGATTTTCCCATGGGTTGTCACAATAGGCAATTTGTCTTGTGGCACTCTTTCTATGTAATGGGTTTTCTCATATGAGATTTGCAGGCCAGTTCTTTGTGCAATTTCGTGTAACTTCTCTATGGCGTTAGTGGCTTCTTTTCTATTATTTGTGAGGATTGCAAGGTCATCTGCAAAAGCTAAACACTTCACATTGAATCTATTATCTTTTCTAATGCCAATTTGGATTCCTTTGACTTCTTTTTCTCATGTCCTGATGATTTTTTCAAGAATGATATTGAAGAGTAATGGTGAAAGTCCGTCACCCTGTCGCACTCCAGTTTGGATTACAAATGGTTCCGAGATATCCCCCATAAATTTAACCTTGGAGACTGTGTCAGTTAATGTTTCCTGAATGATTGCTCTTGTCTTTCTGTCAATGCTGAATTCTTCCAGCGTCTTGCATAGCACTACTCTGTCTATTGAGTCGTAGGCCTTTTTAAAATCTACAAAAGTAACCACTGTGTTTCGGGTGTTTCTCATCTGGAGAATCATTTTCAGATTCCAGATCTGCTCTATGCATGATCGTCCCTTGCGAAAACCAGCCTGGTATTCTCCTATTTGTGGGTCAGCTTGTTCTTCTGATCTATTCATGAGAACTTTTGAGAGGATTTTATATGTGACCGGTACGAGTGAGATACCCCTGTAATTATTTGGTTCAGTTTTGTCCCCTTTTTTGGGGAGTGGATGGATGAGTGCGCATTTCCATTCAGATGGGATCTGTTCTGTTTCCCAAATGTTTAATATGATTTTGTGAATTTTTCTTGTTAATCTTTCATCATTTAGTTTCCATAGTTCTGCAATAATTCCATCTTCTCCTGGGGCTCTATTGTTTTTCAGTGTCTTCATAATTTCTACTATTTCGTTGATGGTTGGCGGTTTAGCGTCAGGATTTGGTGTAGACGTCTCGTAGTGAATGTCCTCTGTAGGTCTTTCGCAGTTCAGAAGTTTGTTGAAATAGTCTGCGAGGATTTGGCAGTTATTCTTCGTGTTAGTTTCTAGTGAACCATTCGGTTTCTTGAAGCAAAGATTGGGTGGCTGGTATCCTGCAATATGTTCTTTAAACGTCTTATAAAAATTTCTGGTGTTGTTCTTCTTAAAGTCTTGTTCTATCTCATCTAGTCGCTGTTTGTCATAATTTCTTTTTTCCCTCCGAATAGTTTTCGATGTTTGTTTTCGGATTACTAGAAAATTGTTGCCATTTTTCTGATGTTTTGTGACTATTGAAGTTTTTCCAGGCATTGATCCTTTCTTCTACTGCTTGGTCACATATTATATTCCACCACCTGTGTTTTCTCGTTCTCGGGGGAAGGTCTATTGTTATAGCAGTTTATTATTATTGTTTCTGATGAGTACTCCATCGACAAAATTATGGAATTTTTCAGGGATATTTTCTGAGTATTGCGGTATAAGGGACCCATAGTCTCGGGTGATTGTATCTCTATTGATTACTTACCTCCAATGATATTTGTATTTGTTTCACTCTGAAACTATCTGTACGACAGCGCAAATGTCGTCGGTAAGTGCTGTGTGCCTTCTTTACACACACACTTGTTCGATTACGGCTACGTAGTCTTTCATGAGCGAGTCCTTGGATAAAATGTTTTCTGTTAACCTGCCACAGCAAATCAAGATAAAATCCAAGGCTTCCGATTGTCTACAACGTCGTCGTCAGGGGCTAAGATTTGCTGTCGTGAAACTGGCGAGGCTCCCATTTTTATACCCAGATGAAGGTATCTGAATGGCTAGATTGTGTCGCGAAGATGGCATATGCTAAGATGTGCCTCCCTGTGCGCCCACAGATTACTCGCTGTCACCCAGCTGCAGCTCCACCACTAATAACTATCGGTAAACTACGTGAAACCTCTCTGTGGTCATATTGAAGTGCACGCTCCGTGCATTCCACTGTGGAAATTAGTCTGCGTAACAGCTTCGGCAGACACATCAGTTATGTATTAAGCAATACCTGGAAGCGTGCACTTGATAAAGAAGATCATAGCAGTATAAACAGGTGTGCTGATGAACAGTTGGCCAATTCGCAACTGGTGAATGGATTCTCTGATGCAATGGAAGAGCGGTATGACGAGGAAATTCTGAGCTCTTCCGCAGCGATGGCAACCACATCGTTGTACTTTTCAGTCTATAAGCATCTATAATCTATAAGAATAATCTCGAAAACACAAAAATGAAAAGAGAAAAGATGGTCAATAACCGCAAATATTCATCTATGAACGCTACTTGTTCTCTCTGTATAGAACAGAGTATTCTATGCTGTGAACAGCGGCGTAACCGAAAGATAAACACATCAGTGCATGAGACCACTTATGTTTCAGTTTTGTTTGTCTTCTCATTTAAGCAGAGTGTAATATCCTGGAGAAGCTGATAACAAAATGCCACAAAGACGCCATTTGGACCCTGTTTTTCAGGGTAGAATATCCGGTCACCTGAAAGCAGGCCAGGCACGGACCGAAACCTCAATGCCCTTGGATGTACCACAAACTGACCTTTCGAGGCTTTGGCGAAGGTTTCTACGCACAGGAGATGCTCGCCGTAGGCCAAGCCCCAAATGATGCAGGTATCTGACCGAGACTTCCCAGCGAAATCATCGTACACCTGCAAGACAAATGGCAGTATAGCTTGCAGCTGACTCCGGACTTTCTGTTCACCGACAAACTGCGTATCAGAGGCTCAGAACAAGCGTCTGCCAGATGTCAGGCCGTCTACATCCTGATCACTCCAGCACAGAGACGGGCCCGTGTATTGTGGAGTCGGCAACATCTAAATTGGACGACGAGTGAAAGAGGAATGTGCTTGTGGTTTCACCGCCAGACACCACACTTGCTATGTGGTAGCCTTTAAATCGGCCGCGGTCCGGTAGTATACGTCGGACCCGCGTGTCGCCACTGTCGGTGATTGCAGAACGAGCGCCACCACAGGGCAGGTCTAGAGAGACGTCCTTACACTCGCCCCAGTTGTACAGCCGACGTTCATAGCAGTGGTTCACTGACAAATACGGTCTCATTTGCCGAGACGATAGTTAGCATAGCCTTCAGCTACGTCATTTGCTACGACCTAGCAAAGCGCCGTATGCAATTAATATTGAAATTATAAAACATGTACCGTCAAGAGCGCTGTACACCAAATATCGATTAAAGTTAAGTATTCCAAGAACTACGTTCTTTTCTTATTAGACTCAACTCCTTTAATTGTTCCAGACCTCACGCCAGTCTGCGTGTAATTAAACGCGTGCATTTCGGCCTCCTCTAGCAACATGGTGTTGGCTCTTCTGCCAACACTACAGTGTTCTTCACAGATAAATCCCGCTTCAGTTTGTCTCGTCACATATTACTCTGAAGAGAACCTGGTAGCCGATACAATGAAAGGAACATCGTGGAAAGAGGTTTGTTGGTGGCGCCATGGTGTGGGAAAGCATCATGTTGGATGGCAGTATGAAGCTGCGCATCTTCGTTGGTGATATGGAAAAATACTGTAAAAACTCAGAGGTACAGAGATAAGTAGTACCCACTTGTTCGCGTTTTAAGAGGCACAGTTGGTCCATATTTACTGTTTCGGGACGATAACACCCGTCCGCATCGAGCTGCTCAATGGATGAATTTCTTGAAGGTGACGATATCAGTAGCACGGATTGCCCATCAAGGCCCCGGATGTGAGTCCCATGAAAATGTCTGGGATGCATTAGGTAGGTGCATTGCCTCCCGTTAGCCTCCACCGAGGACATTTCCAACCCTCCGCACCTCTCTTACTGAGGAATGGGATCGACTGCCAGGAGAATTCTGAACCATTTCGTAGAGGGCAGGCAACGTCGCTGTGCAGTATGTGTGGCTGTTAGAGGCAGCCGTATCCTCTCTTAACAGCTTCTTTTGTTGTGGAAGAGATTTCCCAGTTGTCACTTTCATACAAATATGTACACTATGTGATCAAAAGTATCCGGACACCTCCAGAAACATACGTTTTTTCATATTAGGTGCATTTTGCTGCCACCTGCTGGCAGGTACTCCATATCAGCGATCTCAGTAGTCATTAGACATCCAGAGAGAGCAGAATGGGGCGCCCCGCGGAACTCACGGACTACGGACGTGGTCAGGTGATTGGGTGTCACTTGTGTCATGCGTCTGTATGCTAGATTTCCACACTCCTAAACAGTATCCACTGCAGGTACTAAGACAGTTAGGCGGGAGGAGGGAAAACTTGGATTTGATGATCTAGCGGCAGCTCATAAGCCACACATCACGCCGGTAAATGCTAAACGATGCCTCGCTTGGTGTAAGGAGTATAAACATTGGACGATTGAACAATGGAAAAACGATGTGTGGAGTGACGAATCACGATACACAATGTGGCGATCCCATGGCAGGGTGTGAGTATGGCGAATGCCCGGTGAACATCTGCCAGCGTGTTTAATGCCAACAGTAAAATTCGGAGGCGGTGGTGTTACGGGGTGGTCGTGTTTTTCATGGAGGGGGCTTGCAGCCCTTATTGTTTGGCGTGGCACTATCATTGCCTGCATTGGTGTTTTAAGCACCTTCTTGATTCCCACTGTTGAAGAGCAATTCGGGGATGGCGATTGCATCTTTCAAAACGATCGAGCACCTGTTCATAATGCATGGCCTGTGGTGGAGTGGTTAAACGAAAATAACGTCCCTTAAAGGAGTGACCCGCACAGAGTCCTGAACCCCTTTGGGATGTTCTGAAACGCCGACATCGTGCCATGCCTTACCGACCGACATCGATACATCTCCTCAGTGCAGCCCTCCGTGAACAATGGGCTGCGATTCCCCAAGAAACCTTCCAGCACCTGACTGAACGCATGCCTGCTAGAGTGGAAGCTGTCATCAAGGCTAAGGGTGGAAAGAAGATGATTATGGTAATAAACTAAGTAATTTACAATTAAATTATTACTCAACAGTGAGCCACGGGAGCACTTAGGTGAACTGTGGCTCAGGTTTAAAAGAATAGTTGACCATGCACTGGATAGATACGTACCATAATGGAAGGAGCCCTCGCTGTATACAGTCACGATAAAGAAACTTCTAAAGAAACAGAGACTACTGATTAATAGGTGTAAAACAAAGCAGAGGGCTACAGACAGAGAGATGATGAATGAAACGCATTTGGCTGCCAAGAGAGCAATGCGTGAAGCCTTCAACGACCACTGTGGCAGCAAGCTGTCGAATCATCTTTCACAAAACCCAAAGAAATTCGGGTCGTTTATAAAGGCTATTAGTGGCACCGATATCTACATCTACATATATACCCCGTTAGCCACCAAGCGGTGTGAGGCGGAGGGCACAATTCCCCCCCTCCGTTCCACTCGCGGATCGCGCGAGGGAAAGACGACTGTCTGAACGCCTCAGTACGAGCTCTAATTTCCCTTCTCTTTGAATGGCGGTCATTGCGCGATTTGAAAGTTGGTGGCAATAATATATGCTCTACATCCTCGGTGAAGATCGAATTTCGGAATTTAGTGAGCAGCCCCTTTCGTTTAGCGTGCCGTCTACCTGCAAGTATGTCCCACTTCAAACTTTCTATGAAATTTGTAACGCTCTCGCGATGGCTAAATGTACCAGTCACAAATCGTGCCGCTCTTCTTTTGACCTTCTCAGTCTCTTGAATCAGACCCAACTGGTAATGGTCCCTATACAGACGAGCAATACTCTAAGACTGGACGAACTAACGTATTGTAAGCTATTTCCTTTGCTGACGGACTGCGTCACTTCAGGATTAGTGTTCAGTCACTCGCGAATGAAACAGGAACTGAAACTGAGGGTAGCAAAACAAAACCTGAAACGATTACGTCCATTTTATAAAGTTTCTTTGCAAAGAAAAACCCAGAAGAATTGCGCCAGATTAATCCTCGCTCCAGCGAAAAGGTGAGTGGAATCAGTGTTATTGTCAGTGGTGTTGGGAAAGAGCTGAAATCGTTTAAATCGAATAAAGCTCCAAGGGCTGATGGAGTATCTGTCAGATTTTGTACTGAATTGGCAGCTGAGTTAGCCCCTCTTCTAAATATAATAATTGTAGATTTCTCGAACAAGAAACCATGGTCAGATGTTGGTAGGGAGCGAAGGTCACACCCAAGAGGGTAGTAGACGTGATCCACAGAACTACCGTCCAATATCCTTGACTTCGATTTGTTGTACAATCTTAGCACGTATTCTGAGCTCAGACATAATGAGGGTATCTCGAACTGAATGACCTCCATGATAACCAGCACCGGAAACATCGATCATGCAGAACCCAACTCGCAGTTTTCTGACCTGACATACTAAAAGTTTTGGACCAGGGGAGACGGGTAGGTGCACTATTTCTTGATTTCGTATTTACCTGACCACCACTATTAAGCTTTGTCAAAAATATGATCATTTGCGGTATGAAGCGAAATTTGTGACTGGGTTGAGGAACTTATTGGTAGGGAGGACGCGGCACATCTTTGATGGAGAGCAGTCGTCTGGATGTAGAAATAACTTCGGCTGTGCCCCTGGGGAGGTTGTTGAGGTCCCTGCTGTTCATGTTGCATATTAATGTCCTTGTGGACAATATTAGTAGTAACGTCAGACTTTTTGTAACACTTTGTAGGGGTGTGACATGGGATGATCACATGGGCTCAGTCGTGGGTGAAGCAAATGATCGGTTTATTGATAAAAAACTGGGGAAATGCAGCCAGTCTACGGAAGAGATTGCTTACAAATCGCTCGTGGAACCCATCGTAGACTATTGATCATGTGCGTGGGACCCGCACCAAATATGACGAGCAGAGAAGGGCAAAGCCAATGGTCACAGGCTTCTTTGACTCGTGAAAGAGTGTCACAGAAGCTGAAGAAACTGAACAGGCAGACGATTGATGATAGACGTAAACTATCCCGAGAAAGCCAGCTTAAAAAGTTTCGAGAACAAGCTTGATATGACAACTCTAGTAATGCACTACAACGCTCTACTTATCGCTCACAGATCGATCGTAAGGACAAGATTAACTACAGCACACACAGAGGTATTTAAACAACCACTCTTTTCGCCATATGTGGATGGAACAGGGAGAAACCCTAATAACAGGTACAATGGTACGTACCCTCTGCCACACATTTCACAGTGGTATATAGAATATGGACTCCATTGTACCGAAATACTCAGAAAATATCCCTGAGCAACCTTGAAAATTATGTCGGTGGAATTTTGACTGATTCTCTATACGGAAAGGTGGCTAGCTTTGCGGGTGGTTTGCCTGGTGGCGGGTTTTCACTTAGCTGTCAGTAGTTTGAAGCCATAGGCCAGGCTCTATATTTTGTGCGTGGAAGCGAACAGAAAATTTATTTACAGTCAGCGTATCGCCCTGGGAACAAGTTTATCGTGTTTTTATGCGGCTCAGGCAGCGCCCGATATAGAAATATTTTCCAGACGCACCTGTTTTTTGCGGCCGTTATTATTCGGAGTGTGAAATTGCGACTAGCGGACGGATGAATATCCCAGACGTCTGCGGGGTGGAAACAAGAGCGGCGTGTTGAGGATTTATTGTGCCTCCGGGGCCACAGACATGGTAGCACGGACCGCAGCCCGAATCTCCGTCCCGTTCTGTCCTGTTCTGTCCGTACCCTCTGTTCGGCCGCAGACAATGAAATACCGCCACCGCGACAATCCAGCCGACACGCTTCTCATAGCGGAGCTTCTAGTCCGCCCCGTGAAACATCATTTCCCGCGTTCAACACCACGCCAATTTCCCAACAGAAGCTGACTGAAAGCTCGCAAAGTCTCTTTCGTCCACGCCGGAAATTACGATGCTGATTTCCAATAAAAATTGTATTTTACTAAGAAATTAGTACACTGCTGAAAAGAATTAGGGGAACGAGTACCAACGATCGGTATGTTAAACCTATAAGTATTTTGATACTGGCGGTACTTGTGATCTCATTGCATCACTTGATATCTTCGATTTCAATACAGGCAAGAATTAAAATCGTTCGTCATCTGTAGGCTTTGTTTTGCATGAAAGTGTGAGGTGACTCCTCAGAATAAAGTTAGTACCGGGGTCCTAGTGTTTTCAAGTCACGTACTCAGATGGCAGTTATCATTAGTGGACATTGTATTCAACCAAAAACACGCAACCCGACGTCTTAAAATGGTTCAAAATGCTCTAAGCACTATGGGACTTAACATCTGAGGTCATCAGTCCCATAGACTTGAACTAATTAAACCTAACTAACCTAAGGACATCACACACATTCATGTCCGAGGCAGGATTCGAACCTGCGATCGTAGCAGCAGCGCGGTTCCAGACTGAAGCGCCTAGAACCGCTCGGCCACAGCGGCCGGTGACGACATCTTAATGTAGTTCAAGTTGCAAGGGCGGTCTGTTTAATCCAAAAGTATGGACCTTCGATAGTGAAGCTGCAGATGCCAATGCCTCTCCATGTGCCATCCATAGGTTGTGAACACGCTAGAGGGAGAGATGGACAAGGGTGGCAATGCAATAAAACTCCACGTGAAGACCGATATCTGGCCATCGCTTCGTTGCGTAGTCGTACGGATGCCGCCAGAGCACTGCATGATGATCCCAGAAGAGCCACTGGAGCCGCTTTTCCCTATCAGATTCTAATGAAGAGGATACGAGAAAGGACCTTACGACACACACGTCCTGCTCCAGTACCCCGCATCACACGACAAACGCAGCTCGCCTTCAGTTCTGTCGTTCCCATGTGAACTGGCACTTTCGTTACTGGCGAAATGTGTTACTCACAGACGAATCCAGATATCGTCTGACGCAAGGTAACGGCGGTGCTCGTGTGCGTAGACACGAGGTGAGCGGTACCTGCCAATTGTTGTCCAGGAAATCGACGGATTTGCAAGTTTCTGTGCGGTGCCTTCGATGCTGACAGCCATACGGTTCTTGTCATTGATCATGGTCGCCTTACCGCCACACAGTACAACGAACAGATCCTGTTGGACCATGTGGTGACTGCTGCATACGGTGGCGGCCCTGAGTTTCTTTTAATGCCAGGGCCTACATGGCGGGCGTCAGCAGGGACGTTTTGCGGAGCGTGGAAATTGAAGTAATGCAATGGCCGGCGGTGAGTTCCGATCTACACGCCGTCGTGCATATGTGGGGCATTCATGACAGACGCGGTCGTCATCCTCTTTGACCACAGACTCTCGAATAACTCTGACGGGCTCTCATTGAAGAATGGGATCGGCTACCAAAGGATGACCTCCGTAGACTTATACTGAGTGTGCCACGTAGGTGTCAGACAGTGATAAACGTTCACGGAGGACATGCACGTCATAGAAGCTGTCAGAGTCCTATGAACAACACCCAGGATGACAGGATGAATGATTGCTTCCACTTTGTTTTCGACACCTGTCGGACATTTCACTTAATTTTATGTAAAAGAGCAAGGATGTAATAATAATTTGTTGTGTATGTAATTTTTCGAAGATAAAGGTACAATTTGGTAACATATTAAGTCCTCAATTATTGCTCAATAGAGTATGGCAGACACCCAAAGTCATCTCGTTGAATCGGGTGTCCTGCTGGTGGTCTGCGTTTATCTAACACAATATTTCGGCGTCGTACGTCGGCGTCTTCATCAGGTGCTTCCTGTGACAGTCACAAGAGGAAAGAGCAGGGTTTGTTTTCAGTGTAACATTTGGTACTGCAGTCCAACCCAAAACTTCATTCCATAGATCTTTCGTCTTATTTCAACATTTTTTTCCACCAAAACATCCTATCCAAGCATGCTTTCTGTATTTGTATGTTCACATATTTCTTACCTCATTATTTATTTTCCATTATCTTACCTCATCATTTATTTCCAAGAAAATCCTACCTAAACTTGCTGTCTCTAAACCCTACTTCTTTGTTCATATCCTCTTTAAAAATACTTTTTTTTGGCCAAACCATTTTCTTATAGCTTCTCAATGCATTTCTTCCAATTCATCACAACTCGTTCTCTTATACAGCCGACCCCATCTTAACCTAACTTAAATCTACTGAGCTCAGATGCATAAACTAAGGGATGAGGCAATGCAGCAGCACAAAACAATTAACACAAACAGCAATGACAAAAAATGCAAATTGGCAAAGCAAGCAGCATTATAGAAATTAGCAAAGCAAATACAACTAATATGAGGCAATGAGCAGCAACAAGAAAAATAAATCAGTGGTAAAACTAGCTTAATACAATGTAAAATTCAGTAGAACTATGCCTGGCAAACAGCAGCAGCAAATGCAATAACTTATACCTAAACATGACAGAGTTCAAGCACAAAAGTAGATAAGGGAAATGTCTATTCACATCTTAATGTCTATGTAATTAAAGTGGTGCACGACAAGAAGTTATTCTACAAAAAAAAATTACCAAGTAGTTGAAAAGAAAATAATGTATGCAGTTCCTGTGAAGGGAAATGTCTATTTGTGCTCCCTCATTTTTTTGGAAGTATATCATTAAATTATTATTTACTGGATCTGTAGACAGAAAATATTTATATTAGTACATCTATTAAATTTTATTTTAACCAATGCTGCAGTGCAGCTAGAAACTAGATATTAAACGAAATGAGCAAACTCTCAAGTAGAAAGACAATAGATGTAAAATGTTTCTTATCATTTCATTAGGCATTTTAGTAAATATCATAAATTAAGAGATCCACAGTGTAATTATATGTTTTCAAATTTGAGTGTGTCGTATCTGCGATGCTTTCGACAATGAAATGTCAATAGCGAGGATAACGGCCTTTTTTTTCTCCACCTAATGGCTTTCTTTTGTCAGACGACTATCTCTCAGCTGGGCGCCCAATACTCATTACGTCAAGGTCACTTACCTTTCTTACCGAAATATTTACGACAGCAGTTTCCGCTACAGTGACAGTCTCATATAAAAAAAAATTTCACAGGTCAAGAATTTGCGTTACAAATCTGTAGAAACAAAACCCTATAAATATAACAGTGTCCAAAACATTTTCGTCGGCATTGTGAAACATTCACGCATGTACACATATTTCATAACTCTTAAAGTACGATTCTTGGTTTACAACATCCGTTTTCACAAATCTGCGTCCCTAACCACTTCCTATTATTCCTTACCTTATTAAACATATACATATTCGTCGACACGTCAATCTTGCATCGACACTTCAATATTTCATCATAAAAAATATGTAGCATAATCAGATTCCTCATATAGCATCAGCTTATTGATCATAAACATACCTCAACAGCATAATACACATCGTCGTTGTAATAATATCATAACATCTCAGTCAATTCGCAAAATCGTCGTAGCTTCCTCCAATAATTTCAAAACCTAAAAAAAAAATCTCTGCCACTTCAATAGTGTCATCTACCTCAAACGTACTTTAAAAATCATGATCCCATACCAAATACATCATTCAAAGCTCTCATATTATCACAATGGTTCCGAAAAAATATGAAGAGTTCCCAAAGTACAGACAAAATATAATTTCATAAGTGTGAAGTTATCCACCTGTGTAATTGCGTAAACATCTGTCACTGACGTAGTAAAAAATGTTTGTTTCTCTCAATTAAATGATCAGATAGCTGTGTAATTTATGTGTTAGAGAAACATGATACCGATGTGTAAAGTTGTATAAGAAAATACCATATTAGCTAGGGCTCCTTGTGTTTGCCACACACTTGGTGCACAAAGTAAACGTGTACCCCCCTGAGGATTAATGTAATTATAACCTCAGGTGTTACAGATTACAGCAATGGAATGAAATGTATCACAGAAAACTTTCTTTGTAATTCAAAAACCTTTAAAAATAAATGTTTTAAGTACAAAATCAATCACTCAAATGTGTGTCCTGTAGCGCTAAATGTGCGTCTTGCTGTAAGATAATTCTGTGGAAGTGTCGTAGTTATCGTCCTCTGTAAGCAAAGTTCTGCTGAAGTCAATGTACTTACCTCATGATAAACAAAAGTGAAATGCTATGCATATAGATATCGTAGTTATTACGTACACTACCGTGATCAAGAAAGTACTGTACTGTAACGTATTGTTGTGCTACGGAAAAGGCTGTCTCATTGTAGCTATACCACAAAAGTTACTACTAAAACATGTTTTACTTTCCATAATAATACATAAAAACTGCGCTGATATAAAGCAGATACACCGCAAAAAAAAATTATATAAATTGTGTCACTCATTAGTAGCGTTGTGACATAATTGTGTAGCTGTCAAATAAACTAACCACTGTGTCATCTGGTGTCTCTCAGAAAGTACTTTAAATCCGGAATCTATTTTCAAGTAAACCAAAACGTTGCATTAAAATCTCATTAGCAATATATGTTCTAAGTATGTGAGCCTTATAGTCGTTACATAATCGTGCAATTAACAAGCAAGAATGTACACACACAATAACACCATGTCCTCTGTTCACTATCACAATGCAGTGGTAATTACTCTCTAAATATGTTCCCTAGGTTCTAGACTGGATAGTTAGCTTCAAAACATTGTTGCTTGTTAACAGTTTCTAAGTCTGACAAATTGTACTAGTAGAGTGAAGTGAAAAATTTTATAGCAAAGACTAAGTTAAAAAAAAAAAACAGATTATCTCTCAATAAACGGTTTTACATGTGAAATGTGGTGCAAGCCTTTATTCTTCCTACTATGCAGAGCTCCAGCTTCAACGGAATTATCATGTGGTATATGGTACATCAGTAAAGAATGCTCAAATTTTTCTCAAGGTTAGCGTCTATGTTATTTTTCGCTGAGCCAGCCGGCGCACGTGGCTGCCTGCGGTGCGAGTCATTGTCTGCTATCTGTTTGTTGGGGTGCGTCGTTATTGGGATTAGGAGACTTAACTTCTACAAATTCACCTTGTCGAAAGGGCCCTGTCCCGTTTGAATCCCGCCAGTTCTGATGAAATTCAGGCCTGTCGTTGTGATTATATCGTCTGTCGTCATGTCGGTAGTTCATGTAGTTTCTTTCTTGTCGGTTAAGTGGTGGAGAATTTCTCCCTGAATTATCACTGCACGGTGGACCGTTGCATCTGAAGTTATTCTGTCTCCCGTGATAATAATTATTTTGGTTGCCATATTGTCTGTTTCTCTGATTGTCTCTGTGATAGTCATTACCGCGGAGAGGTGATCTTTCCCTGTAATTATTACTACTCTGCCAACGGTTGTCATACAGGTGGTGTCTGTTTTGGTCACGATTTACATTGTAAGAATAGCCTTGTCGTGTCCATTTATTATTTCTGTCATTGCGGAATTGTGACGGATGTGACCTGTAATTGTTGTGCTCCTGTTTTCGCGTTCTGCGATTGTCAGTGTCAATTTCGAATTCTTGTAAGAGTCCCTGAAAAGCTTCAATGTCGTCTTTGCAACGTCCTGCCAAAATAATATGTCGTAAATGTTCAGGTAATTTGATTAAGCAAATGCGGATGAGTTCTGAGGGGCTGTATGGGTTTGACAGGTACTGATTCTTGTGCAACATGTCTGCAAAATATTTCACAAGACTGGAAAATTCAGATTGTTGGAAATGTTTCATCATTATGATGCTATGTTTTACTCGGTCTTGTGTGGCTTGAGACCAATATGCTGAGAGGAAGGCATGGTAAAATTCTCCTTCACTGTGGCAATCGTGAATGACTGATCGCATTCTTACAGCTGGTTCATTCTCTAAGTAGCCACACATAAATTCTAATCTGTGCTCTAATGACCAGTTGGGAGGAAAACAATGAGGGAATTGATGGAGCCATGCTTGTGGATGAATGTCGTTGCCAGAATTCTTAAATGTTTTGAATTTACGTGTAGTAATGAACAGCTTATAGTCAAAATCATCATGTCGGCGAGTCGCATGTCGGTCATTGTTACGTCGTTTCGGCGGTTCCATCTCAAAATTCGGCGTACCTTGCCAATTTCTTTCATAATTTCCGAAGTGCCCTGTGTTACTATTTTGTGGCTGTTCCGTATTTCTATGTCCCTCTTCCCGTATTGGAGCTCGAGTGTCATCTGAAATACGTAATTCTTGTATTACCTGTGTCAGCTGATCTTGTACTTCCCGGATTTCTCTTTGGTGTTGCGTATTAATTTGATTCTGATTTTGTTTGAATTTCCTAATTTGTTCGCACTCTTCTGTGTCATTAAAGACTACCGGTTTTGTGTCATTCAGATTAACATCTACATTCATAGATATATTATTTAGCTGATCCGAAAGTTCAACTACTTTCTCTGATAATGAACTAATTTTCTCCAGGTGTCTTTCTGAACCAATTTTCAGAGTATCTACTGTGTCCTTTAAGTTTTCCTGAGTTTTTGCAAGTTGCGTAACCAAATCGGTAGATGCAACTGAGTCAATTTTAGCCGACAAGGTCTCATGATTTTCATGTACAATGGTTTGCAGTTCTTTTATGGCTGCTTCGTGATTCTGTAATGCATTTTCATGCCGCGAAAAAATAGGTTGAAAATGCTCACAAATTTGTGTTTTTACGTCATTACAGACTTTTTGACATTTCGATTCAATGTTATGTAACTCAGTAGTTAAATCTTCACGTGTTTGTTCAAGTGTGGTGTCTAACTTTTGAAGATTTTGTTCCATTGTGTCTAACTGTTGCTGTGTTTGTCTCTGATTTTGTTTCATTTGCTGCATTAATTGCAATAATAATGTGTTAGTGTCTGGAATCGGTTCCTCTATGCTTTTCGGCACTGCATTTGCACCGGCAACATTTACATTTTGACGAGCAGAAAATGTGTCTTGACTTATTTGAGAGAACGGTGAGGACCCAAAACCTGAATCTGCAGTATTTGCAAGATTGTGTCCTGTCATTTCGTATTCCTGAGACGAGCTGTTGCCGACCGATCGATCGATAATGCTTCCCTGTTCACTACTTGTTTCACTGTCTACACCATTATTTGCCACCTGCTCCATTTCCCTATGCACAATTACCAAATTACTACTTTGAATATTAGTTAATTCATTACACGGTGGCGCTAACACACTGCTTTCGTCTTCGCTGTCATTTCTCAGTTTACTTTGGAGCCTAGTGTTACGTTTTTCACACGCCATTATTGTCACAATATTTCACACGACAACAATGCAAAACACAATTTGAAGAGCAAAAATAGGGGAACACATTAACATAGCACTGAAAATAATATCTAGTTAATTGCAAGCGCAGCTGCGAAGTACTTGCTGCAAATCTACATGCATGCCACAACTGTTTTACTGTACAACAATGAAAAACTACAACTACAACAGAAATTCTCTCTATAATTACGCGCTAGTAATAAACAAAAGCTACACTAATTACACAAACTACAAAAAAAAATCAGAAGACTCCAGTGAGGTATCCTCGGCTAAGGGTCGACATATGAAACGTCCCCTTTTTAACAATTACACACGAGACTGTGCTTATCCTGACACACAATATTTTTTAGCGCAACGCAATCTGACTTTCAGAATTCCCTACAAAAGAATGGTCCTGACTAACATTAAACTATACCTTTCACAAATCACTAAATCACTTACCTCACAAAAATCTTCGTTACTCGAACTACTGCAATGCAGCGAGCGTCACTACTGCCAGCTAAATAAAAGATTCAAACTACTGAAGGCACTAACTACTGATAGGCATATTTAGCAAATGAAAGATTTTAATAGAGAACAAACAATGTATTTACCTTAATAATGTTGAAAACTCATAATATACATATCAGTACATGACATCCAATTTTAAAAATTTCAAAACTCCGCCATCTCTCTCCCCACATCCACCACTGCTGGCGGCTCACCTCCAACTGCGCAACGCTACGCGCTGTTCACATCCAGCTGCCGCTGCCCAACACTACAATGGCAGACAACAATGCAAACTAGCCACAGACTGCACACAGCACAGCCAGTGATTTTCATACAGAGCGCTACGTAACGTTGCCAATAATAAAACATAAACAGCCTACTTACAAGTACATACTGTTAAAGTGAAGCGCTTCCCTTATTTTCTCGGCACGACTGCTACGGTCGCAGGTTCGAATCCTGCCTCGGACATGGATGTGTGTGATGTCCTTAGGTTAGTTAGGTTTAAGTAGTTCTAAGCTCTAGGGGACTGATGACCTCAGAAGTTAAGTCGCATAGTGCTCAGAGCCATTTGAACCATTTATTTTCTCGAATGGCTGCCTCGCAGAGATCTACAGGGTGTTACGAAAAGGTACGGCCAAACTTTCAGGAAACATTCCTCACACACAAAGAAAGAAAATATGTTATGTGGACATGTGCCGGCCAGTGTGGCCTTGCGGGTCTAGGCGCTTCAGTCTGGGACCGCGTGACCGCTACGGTCGCAGGTTCGAATCCTGCCTCGGGCATGGATGTGTGTGATGTCGTTAGGTTAGTTAGGTTTAAGTAGTTTTAAGTTCTAGGGGACTGATGACCACAGATGTTAAGTCTCATAGTGCTCAGAGCCTGGACATGTGTCCGGAAACGCTTATTATCCTTGTTAGAGCTCATTTTATTACTTCTCTTCAAATCACATTAATCATGGAATGGAAACACACAGCAACAGAACGTACCAGCGTGACTTCAAACACTTTGTTACAGGAAGTGTTCAAAATGTCCTCCGTTAGCGAGGATACATGCATCCGCCCTCCGTCGCATGGAATCCCTGATGTGCTGATGCAGCCCTGGAGAATGGCATATTGTATCACAGCCGTCCACAATACGAGCACGAAGAGTCTCTACATTTGGTATCGGGGTTGCGTAGACAAGAGCTTTCAAATGCCCCCATAAATGAAAGGCAAGAGGGTTGAGGTCAGGAGAGCGTGGAAGCCATCGGTCACCGAATCTGTTGTTGAGAAGCGTACGAACACTTCGACTGAAATGTGCAGGAGCTCCATCGTGCATGAACCACATGTTGTGTCGTACTTGTAAAGGCACATGTTCTAGCAGCACAGGTAGAGTATCCCGTATGAAATCATGATAACGTGCTCCATTGAGCGTAGGTGGACGAAACTAAAATGAGCTCTAACATGGAAATTAAGCGTTTCCGGACACTTGTCCACATAACATCTTTTCTTTATTTGTGTGTGAGGAACGTTTCCTGAACGTTGGCCGTACCTTTTTGTAACACCCTGTATATCTCACAGAATTTCAAACTTATCGATGGGGCCTTAAAACCTAAACTCTCTCTCTCTCTCTCTCTCTCTCTCTCTCTCTCTTTCGCTCGCTCACTCGCTCTCTATTTCCCGTTAAAAAAGTCCCGCTATTTTATGAATTTGAAGATCTGTAGAGACAGCCACAATTTCCTTAGCACCACTTTCTGTTTACCATTGTTCCAAGTTTCCTTTATCCCTTCTCTTCCATGGGAGGAAGCAGGAAATACATTTGGGCTACTGCAGTGTTACGCTGCGGCTATTGGCCGGAGGTGACTTTGGCATCAGTGGCTGCACACACACACGCACACACACACACACGCGCACACACACACACACACACACACACAAACGCGCGCGCTTGCGAATATTAGCACAGGATCGAGGACTGCCTTTTGTGGCCGCAATGATTCGCAGGCTAGGAGGGATCGGTGAGACGCGAGCGATGGCTCAGACGGGCCGGTAGTGAAAGTAGTGGGATGCGGGATGGTGACTGGGGAAGGGAAGACGAGTAGGGGACCATGTGCGGCGAGAGAAACATCTCCAGGAAGAGACGAGCAATTTCCTCCGACAGAACTGAAAATCGAGGGAAATAAATTTTTTCCCTTTTTTTTTTCTTTTCCCTGCTGCGCCCCATTCACAGGAGCAAGCGTCGGAGCGGCGTGGATATTGGTTCTTTTTAAGCGACAGTCGGGAATTCGCTCGCGCCCCTTCCCGTTCTTAAAATAACCAGCGGCCATTATCGAGCGACAGCGGCTGTCGTGTGGAATTGGCCGACGAGACAGAGCGGACGGGCAGGCATTTTATGTGCGCTGCGCGCTGCCGGGTGGGTGACGCACGGAGCGGCAGCTGCGCGCAATCGGCCCCTCTGTTCTGTTCTCTGTAGGACGCCACGCTAAAACCCACGTCCCGCGGAACTTCACACTCATTCACGTACTACGACTTTTGGTGATCAAGTCCCCACCATCACATTTGACTACTGCGCCCTCGCTGCCTCCCTCCTCCCCAACCAGCCCCGTGTGAACATACTATTATTCTATACCTCCATCAGAATAACAAACTGATTGACGTCTAGCTGTTTACAGGGTTGTTACCATAGGAACAGCCAATCAGAAAACGCGCTTGGCCACACGTCTTGTTCCGTTCACTGCTGTCAAATTTCCTCTGCTACTGCAAGTAGCGGCCACTGTAGCCAGTTGGAGCCGACGTTCGCGGCCGGTAGTATAAACGGTTGTGGTCCGTTTCGTTGTGTGCTTTATTTCTCTGAGTGGCGAGTTTATTTTGTGCCACAGAATGTCCGAAGTTTGTAGAGAAAGCGTACAACAACAGTGTAGGAGCTAAGCGAAAAGTTCAGCGATTTTCGCATGTTTTGTGTAGTCAGACACGTGAGTTTGTGTGCTCGGTGCGGCAGTATTACTGTTGCCGGTAACGAAGGTAGTCGAAGGAACTGCAGACGCTCTGAAGACGCATAAAAATACTGTCGTCAAAGCTTGTAAGGAGAAATACTGTGTAAAAGGGGAAGAGCCTGGTTCATCCAAAAATAGGAACCACGCGTAACAAACTTGCTTTCTTTTCAGCAATATGCTGTTCGTCATCACATAGATGGATATTACGAGAGAGAAGAACATCTAACTGTACAAAGAGCTGTGCGTTACTCTTCGCGAGGCGGAGTTATTCAGTGGCACCAAGCCGTCTTCGTTACGGAGACGGAAAATTACAATGGAGAGAGGTGACGTCGTAGTGTGGCGATGTCGACTTTTAAGAAATATCGTTGAAGTGCCGTTTGAAGACACTGCGTGGCTCGATGAAACCTGGATAAGCACCGGTCACGAATCCTGGATAAACACCGGTCATTCTGTCAGAAAAGACTCCACAGTGATAGTACGAGACGCGTTTTTTAAGTAAACTCCGTTTGAATACAAGTACACAACGAACGGTTATTTCAAAAAAGTAAATTTATTTTCAGAAAGTACATACTTCACTGTGTTTTTTGACATAGTTGCCAAGTTTGTTCAAACACGTATCATACCTCTCAACCAATTTCAAAATACCCTCTTCATAAAAGCATGCTGCCTGGTCCGATAACCAAGAGTTCACTTCCGTTTTCACGTCGTCATCATCATTGTAATGGTTGCCACTGAAGTGATGTTTGAGTTGGAGGAACAGATGGTAATCGCTTGGCGCAGGATCAGGGTGGTCTAAAACTTTCCAGCCAAAACTGTCCAACAAATCGCGGGTCTGACCTGCAGTGTGAGGTCTTGCATTGTCATGGAGATGGATGATTCCCTTTGTCAGTATGCCGCGTCTTTTCTTTTGAATCGCTCTGCGTAGCTTTAGAGTCTGGCAGTATGCTTCTGCATTGATAGTGGTTCCTTGTTGCATGAAGTCGACCAACAAAACACCATGCCTATCCCAAAACACCGACGCCATGATTTTGCTCTGGGACAGAGTCTGTTTGGCCTTCATCTTTACAGGCGAGTGTGTGTGTGTGTGTCTCTCCATTCCATGCTCTGTTGATTCTATTCAGGCGTGATATGCGAAACCCATGTTTCGTCTCCAGTTACGATCTGACTCAAGAAGCCCTCACCTTCCTCGAGATAACGAGTCAAGAACTTCATCGCACACTCAAATCTTTGGTTTTTGTGGTCCTCTCTTAGGAGTTTTTGGGCCCAATGAGAGCACAGTTTCCTAAACTTTAGGTGTTCAGAAACTATGTTGTAAAGCACTGATCTAGAAACGTCAGGAAATTCGTTTTAGAGACCTGTCATTGTGAAGCGCCTTTCTGACGAATTCTCGCTTCAACTGTAGCCATCAAATCGTCTGTAATCAAAGAAGGGCGACCGGAGCGGTCCTCATCATCGACGTTGTCACGGCCATCATTCAAGTCTCGTACCCTCTTACGCACTTTTCTTTCACTCATAACAGTATCACCATACACTTCGCAAATCTGTCGATGAATTTCTGCAGCAGACAGGTTCCTTGCTGACAAAAACCGTATCACTGACCGAACCTCACACGCGGCGGGCGAATTGATAGTCTTAAATATTTTGAAAGCACAGAACAGAACATTACAGGTTAGCTACAGTGCTGAAACTGAGCACAATTGATCCTGAGGCATGCCGGTACACGACGCACGAGCTCGTTGCGGTATGCGCGCGAACTACTAGCAACTACAACAAAACGGATATTTCTTAAAAAACACGCCTCGTGTGTGTGGAAATCCTGCTGTACCGATGGGAAAGGGCATAAGAAATATTGTCTTGCGTGCTGCAACTGCATCTGGTTTCGTGCTTAACCGTCTCCTCATTTACAGATCGAGAAAAACAAACGAATACCACGAGGAGATGAACCATGACAGTTTTCTGAAGTGGTTCAAGGAGCAACTAATTGGGAAATTTAAAGCCGCTGTACGTCATTGTAAAGCATAGTTCTCCCTATTATTCAGTTATTAAACATAACGCTCCAACGATGGCAACGAAAAAAGCCGACATTTCTGAATGGTTCACCATAATGTGAAAAGTCAGGACGATTTACGCAAGGCGCAGCTCATAGAAATAGTGTAAAAAATAAGGCACAGTTTCAACAGTATGTTGTGTATGAGGTAGGTAAAGGACGTTGCCATGGGGTTCTTAGGCTTCCACCATACCACTGCCACTTCAACGCCATCGAAATGGTTTGGCCACAATTTAGACATTACGTGGCAACAAATAACTAAAGCTTCAGTGTCGCAGAAATTCAAAGACTTTTACAGTAAGCAGTGGCACAAATAACGCCAGAGAAGTGGCATAATGTCGTACGCCATACAGATACTTTTGTTAAAGAAGGGTAGAAAAGTGGAGTGTGTGCAGGGAGTAATCATGAATATCTTTGGGTAACTCCAGTGGCTCCTCCACAGACCAGAGCTCAGGTAACAATAGTGATGAGAAAGAAAGTGATTCTGAAGTGTGGCATTTACCCTTTGCCTTTAATTCGGCTCTATTTTTATGTTTGTTTCGCATTTTTGACTGGATGGTGTGTACTGTGTTTGCACATGAAGTCTCATCTCATTATTAAGGAATACTCCTCTGCACGTGTACAACACTCTGCATGCACACTTGTCTTCGTGGGGTCTACAACACACTCGAACGCTATCATCAGCTCTTACCAATTGAAAGCTGGCCTCATCTGACCAGGCTACGGTTTTCCAGTTCAGCCGACATAGTCACGAGCGAGAGGTGCAAGAGGCGATATCGTGCACTCGCGTCTGTCGTCTGCTGCCATAGCCAAATTCGGTATATCAATACGCCGTAGCAGTTGTGCTGAAATTTTTAGGCTTGAAATAATTAAAAACAACGAGTTTTGTTTTATTATAGAGAAGGGTAAGAGTGATCAATGTTGTTAAAATAACAACTCCAACATAAACGAAGCGAGTCACATACCCACAAACACATAACACAAGAATCTGTACCTGTTGCGGTGTGGCGTGACCTGTTAGACGGTGCCCGTCCGTGTACATGCTTCGTGCATGACTTTCTCCCACCTGATCTACAGTAGTGGAAGTCATTAGGAAGTCATTATAAACACATGGATGTGTGTAGGAAACTTAACATTGTCGTTTCGAATAGTTGCGCACAGTGTCTTTGCAGCAGTATGAGATTCAGTATGCTGACAAATGAGCTCAAATGATATCGCATTTGATGGCAGTAGAACAGTATGTAACAACACATCAACGATTTAGGTGGCAGAGGGTGGAACTCGGTATAAAGAGAGTCGGCTCTGTGTGATGTTAGTGTGTGCATGTATTGCAGATAGGAAACAAACACCATTAGTGACAGCGCGTGTTGTGTGCATAAACCACGACTGTGACAATGCCTCGTGTAAAACAGTTATCATGAAATGAAAAAGCAAAAATTGGTGCCTACAAGGAAATGGGACTGTCTAACCGTCAAACCGCCAAGAAGTTGAGCCGTTGTAGTACGGCGATTCACAATTTCGTGAGATTGGGAGCGCGATATGGACAGAAGGTAAAATATGGACTAATTGAAAGTTATTTGAGGCATCTAAACGGTTCCTTTTGGGCAGAGCAAGAGCCAAAAACCGTTATTCTTCTCAGCTTGTTGCTGCCAGACATCTACGACAAATTTTGTCAAATGACAAACATCTTGCATTCAAGAAACGACTACAGAAACCTGCTGTAACACCCAAACGTAAATTTTTTGTATTAAAGATTGCCGAAAAATATGTATTATGGACTTCAGAATGGGATAAATGGTCTTCAGTGATGACAAGACATTTAATTTAGATGGGCCGGATGGATTTCAGTATCAATGGCAAGATCTGAGAACAAAGCAGCAGGTAATAATGATCAGAAATTTTGGCGGTAAAAGTCTTGTGATTTGGAAAGTCTTACGCACTAAGGGTAAACGAGACATTGCTCGGCAAAACAGCACAACGAACGCTAACATGTACACTGATGCTAGAGACAGAACTGATTACAATCTATGAGGAATAGTGGAGGAAATTCTACTGTTTCAACAAGATAACGCATCTATGCATGTTTGAGCTACAACCATAAATGGTTTGAAGATTAAGATATCGATGTCTTGCCCTGGCCTGCAGTATCCGGGCTATGAACCCCGTGGAAAACCTTTGGGGAATACTTGCAAGGCGTGTTTCTCGCAATAGAATAAAATCTGAGCCGTTTGTGAGCAGAAAAGTGCGGTACGAGAAGAACTACAAACTCTAACACAATTAATGCCGAAGAGAATTTCTGAGCTAATTCGGAAGAGCAGAGCTTGTGCAGAGTATTAACAATGCAATAATACAACAGGATGGTGAGTGCCTGTATACTAATTTCCACTCAGGAAATGCAAGGGCCTTATTTTGTTATTGGTGTTATGAAAGAAACTATGTAATTTCATTAGGTTTGTTTATGTCTTATACGCATCTACTACTTGTATAATAAATTCGGTACAGTATGCTACAGACATTATATTATTACTATCGTAGGAATACTGCTTTTATATTGATTTCCACTGCTGTATAAGGTAGTTTCTTGCTGTAGTTGCCTGACTTCGGTTGTACTGCAAAATGGTACTATCCATAGTCTGGAAGTATTTTACGAAGTGCGGTAGCATTGGAGTACAATGGCCTATTTGCTCTGGAAGACTGAAATGGCCAGTAGTGTAGAATTCTCCAGCCTCAGCTTTCACTCTGAAGCGGTGACTATTCGTAATGCCCAAATGGTGATACGACCCTTGATTACAACATGATGTCTCAGCACAGTTTCAAAAATCAGAAGCCATAGGAGAAAACTGGCGACTTTTTGTGGTATTCAGCCGCTCATTACTTTTCGAGAAAAGCTGTGAACGGTGGGCAGGGTACGTTTTCTTCTGTTTACCAATTTTATTTGAAATTTTGATTCAACGTATCTCGAGACGTATAATGCAAAAGACTGAGGTACTTAGAATTTCTCAATCTTTGTTCAATGGCTACGTTTACTACTGCAAAATAACTGCAATAAAAACCTAAAAATCGATTATTTCAGAAACTGGTTATTTAGAGTAGATTTAACAGTCAGGTTAACCTGGAGATGGAAAAACTCGGCATGACCGAAAAGTGATAGTTTTGGCGATAGTTATAAATTCATCTGGACAGTCCCGTATTCTACATCTACATCTACATCTATACTCCGCGAGCCACCTTACGGTGTGTGGCGGAGGGTACTTATTGTACCACTATCTGATCCCCCCTTCCCTGTTCCATTCACGAATTGTGCGTGGGAAGAACGACTGCTTGTAAGTCTCCGTATTTGCTCTAATTTCTCGGATCTTTTCGTTGTGATCATTACGCGAGATATATGTGGGCGGTAGTAATATGTTGCCCATCTCTTCCCGGAATGTGCTCTCTCGTAATTTCGATAATAAACCTCTCCGTATTGCGTAACGCCTTTCTTGAAGTGTCCGCCACTGGAGCTTGTTCAGCATCTCCGTAACGCTCTCGCGCTGACTAAATGTCCCCATGACGAATCGCGCTGCTTTTCGCTGGATCATGTCTATCTCTTCTATTAATCCAACCTGGTGAGGGTCCCATACTGATGAGCAATACTCAAGAATCGGACGAACAAGCGTTTTGTAAGCTACTTCTTTCGTCGATGAGTCACATTTTCTTAGAATTCTTCCTATGAATCTCAACCTGGCGCCTGCTTTTCCCACTATTTGTTTTATGTGATCATTCCACTTCAGATCGCTCCGGATAGTAACTCCTAAGTATTTTACGGTCGTTACCGCTTCCAATGATTTACCACCTATGGCATAATCGTACTGGAATGGATTTCTGCCCCTATGTATGCGCATTATATTACATTTATCTACGTTTAGGGAAAGCTGCCAGCTGTCGCACCATTCATTAATCCTCTGCAGGTCTTCCTGGAGTACGTACGAGTCTTCTGATGTTGCTACTTTCTTGTAGACAACCGTGTCATCTGCAAATAGCCTCACGGAGCTACCGATGTTGTCAACTAAGTCATTTATGTATATTGTAAACAATAAAGGTCCTATCACGCTTCCTTGCGGTACTCCCGAAATTACCTCTACATCTGCAGATTTTGAACCGTTAAGAATGACATGTTGTGTTCTTTCTTCTAGGAAATCCTGAATCCAATCACAAACCTGGTCCGATATTCCGTAAGCTCGTATTTTTTTCACTAAACGTAAGTGCGGAACCGTATCAAATGCCTTCCTGAAGTCCAGGAATACGGCATCAATCTGCTCGCCAGTGTCTACGGCACTGTGAATTTCTTGGGCAAATAGGGCGAGCTGAGTTTCACATGATCTCTGTTTGCGGAATCCATGTTGGTTATGATGAAGGAGATTTGTATTATCTAAGAACGTCATAATACGAGAACACAAAACATGTTCCATTATTCTACAACAGATTGACGTAAGCGAAATAGGCCTATAATTATTCGTAGTATTTTTCAAACAGTGGCTCTTCGTGAACCCGTGCTGTTTCTAATAAGGACGTGTAAGTTTAAAGTCTAGCGAAACAAAATACATACCTTGTACAATGGACTTCAAACATGAATCCAACTTAAATGTAGCTGTCGTCAGTCTAAAAATTCAGTTAGCTATGAAGCCTAGGTTAATGTACTATTCGAACTACGTTTTTATCACGATTGTTGTCAAACGTTGGAATTTGTTAACTGAAGAACCACATCCGTTCCAGTGAATTTACACAGAAGTGAGCCAGGAAACGTAAAGGCTCCAATCTGAGTGTGGTTTACTGCACACGAATCATGTGACACAAAATGGTCCTTTTAATTACCAAACAGGGTATTAAAAGGCGGTGCGAGCGATTCGCCCGCTTCGGACTCAGTGACGGGTGTGATGCGGTCAATGGCTGGCCACTGAAGCGTTGCCGCCATTCGCTTTACCTCTCGCTCATCACGCCGGCGTCATAACGTGGCCAACTGTGTCATCCGATGCCCACGCGGTTCGATTAATTACTGCCCGATTATCCTGTGTGCTGTTTTCAGCTAGCGTTAAAAGAACTAGTAGCATAAAGGAAATTTCATGAAAGAGCTCGAAACTGAATGTATGATGGACACTGAACATAGTTTTACACTTTAAATTTTTGGTAATCCACGTCAGGGATGAGGCGTGCTGGTAACTGCTGTAATCGGCTATTACAGTTAAAGATAACACGCATTTTTTTCACATTTAAGCATTCTTGGTATATATTTTTTCTACAAACATGCGATTCTTTACTTTAAACACTTCCATCAGTTGTTCCTTAAGCTTTTATATTACCTTTTTCTACGTCCTTTTTTTACTTCATGGATTCGACTTGCTGCTTACTTCTTTCCAAGAAACATTAGAAGATCTTTTTGGTTAATCTTTCGCTCTTCTTTTCTTGTTACTTTTGATATATTTTATACTTATCGATAAATTTCGTCATTAATGTGTACTTTCCAACCTCCGATTGTTTTTTGTCGGCCTAAAGTGGCTCGCGCTTCTAGTGTTTTTAATTTATTAAAATTATAGTTTAATTCTTGGCATTCGCTTGCTTATAGACATTCTGGTTTCATTACTATACTGTAACGCCTTATTTGAGCATTTTCGAAGGTATTGGAGAGGCTGCCGGCTCACACGGCATGTGTGCATACGAGCACTGTGCTGTTGGTAATGGCCTGCTGACTGACGAAGGACGAGTGTGCAGTGTTACCTGGCCAAACAGCAGTGGTATATTGTCACTGCAGGCTCGCCCATACAGCAGTAGTTATCTTTTCATCCTTGACAGGGCGTACTGTTGTTTGTTTTCACGTTCCGCACCGTAGTATTTATCTTTGCAGTCACAAAAGAGAGGGCACTGTTGTTGGACACAGGTGAACTCCATCTCTCTGCTGTATTAATCACTTGTTGCTGCTACGCCGCTTTACACATCAAGCCTGAATTCATTCGGGACATTATTTCTGAGTATTGCAATGCTCTCAAACTTCCATTACTTGGATTAGACCGCGCACATCAATTGATGTTTCAATGAACAGCTCAAGGACAGGAATGAGCCGTGGTCTCTTCGCACCTTTTTCTGTTCCTATTCCAACGTCCCGACTGCAGATAAGATTTCCGGCCTAATACATGCGAGAGGAATGATGTGAATCTCGAGTGCTACTCCTTGTCAACCCGCTGTATCCACGACTAATAGCCTGATCCACGCGGAAAGTTTGTATATGTAACTTATTTCCGCTACGCCAGACAGTTCGTCCGAACGTAGATGGTGCTACCCTTACGAAACTGGGGCAAGTCGCTAGCATGTAGTTAAAAGACCTTCATCCTTAGCTACACAAATACTGTATCCATCGCTGATCAAAAAAAAAATGGTTCAAATGGCTCTGAGCACTATGGGACTTAACTTCTAAGGTCATCAGTCCCCTAGAACTTAGAACTACTTAAACCTAACTAACCTAAAGACATCACACACATCCATGCCCGAGGCAGGATTCGAACCTGCGACCGTAGCGGTCACCATCGCTGATCCTCCCATGTTCTAACTCATCTTTCAAATCCTATAATGTCATGCACTACATCTCGGTTTCCATATCAGTGTACATCATCTCCCCCCTTTTGCTGTATTCTGCACTAGCTGATAAAATACTTGGAATTCCCTCGTCAGCCCCGTGTCTGCCGTAAAACCAACTCACACCCATCTTTGTGTACCCCGGCTTGCTGGTGTGACTCTTGCCATGCCCGCTGCCCCCACTTCCACATCTCAACGTAATCCATTTCATTTCCGAGGATGACTTCCACCGATTTCGGATCATGAATCTATCCAGCCTATCAACTACAAAGCGCCCAACCTCTTCCATTCCAAACTACGGCTCCAACTCAGCCTTTCCCCGAATAACCGGAATCCTACGCGTATGTTACCACCTCTATCCTCTCTCTTGACTGTTTTCCAATACCTATACAATAACCTTTCTCAAATCAGCTCCTCTTCAGTCTCATCTGCATCGAAATACGACATCAAGGAAATGTTAACAGGAGCCCACAGCAACAGCATCCTTATAGTGTTCAAGCTCAAACACATCACCAACGCATGAAGCTTGAGATGATCTTTTTTATCCTTGTCGATATATTTTTATGTTTTTATTTAATTTCATTGTAAGTGGTATTGTTCCCCGCTACCAGTCCCACCTAATTCCCGCGTCCTCCCTCCACCAACCCCTACTCCTTCCTAAATAACACAATACCAAATAAATGGCTCAACGACAGAGGTCAAGGAAAGTAACGAGACAGTCCAGGAAATCATTGCCTTTATCCGCCACAAGTCGGAAAGATTGGCCGTATCCTTCCTGATGAACTAACAGGGTACATTAATGGTTAATTCAAGACTACAGAGCTGGATAATACAATCTAGAGGAACTATGGCGAATATCTAGACAGTGCGTTCTACACCCCTAGAGGTCAGCCCTTGTGCGCTTATATCACGGTGAATGTATCGATAGCCGATCTGCTTGTGCGATACGGCCTGCGCATTCATTATACGAGCCGCTGCGCAAATCAGTGGCGAGCGCTGGTGCGCGCATGGCACGCTCTGATTACCGTCGATTATCGCCGCAGCCGCCCCCGCCGTGGCAGCCGCCAATTGCATTAGTCCGGCTGCGGCACGTCCTTTGTTTGCTCTTAATGGCACCCCGGATGGCCACAGGCCTCTGCAGCGACCGCTGTTTACACTGCGCTGCCCCGCTTAAGTAGCCGCCATTGGCGAGCGCAGAGGACCGTTTGTCTCCGCTGCTGTGCAACTGACAACCAACTGTTTCCTCCCTCGCGGCTCCATAACGTAGAACACGAACACTTTCAGAGAGTGGAATGACAGCTTAGAGATATCCCTAGCTCCTCTCCCGAGGGGAAAAAAGGTTTTCTTAAACACACAATTAATGAACAGTAGACGTATACTGGCGACAGCACTTTTTCTCTTTATTGTTCTTTTATTCCCTCGCCCCTCGCGGGAGATGGTGGACTAGAAACACAACAACATACTGCTCTTCAGCCACCAGCATTTTATTAATAAAATAGTTTAAGATATTAAAGAGAAGTGTTACACCCTTGATCGGTACCACTGGACGGGCGTCGTAACAGCGGAATTGCAGGCGTCCATTAGACGACGATAGCGGTCACTCTGGTTCTGGCAGACCCAATGGAGCGCACCTGCTGAGCCATGTGTCTAGTGGCTCCGTAACACGAGCCCCTCCAACCGCCACAACACGGCGCGACTGGCAACAGTCACTGACTCCACCTTGCACTGGGAGCCTCATTGCTATGACACCACCGTTCGTGCTTAGTGCAGCGAGCCTCATCCTAGTTGCTTTTGAATAAGCTGGACTCTTTAATTCTTGCTGCGTTATTTGTAACGTGTCTTCGAATGCTTGGTAAAATACAAGTTAAGCAAATCATCTGTTTGTTGCGTTAACGTGTTCTATAATCATTTCAGCTCCTGTCCAGATTTCCCACGACGACAGTTGCTTCACTGTGTAACCTCCCCATTACTAATCGGCGTGTCCTGCATGCGATATAAAATATGACCGTGGATCGTGTATATGCCTAAGGGATTTTTACTAATTAGGTAAAGCTATCTTTCCCGAAGAAGTAATACTGATAAGTAGGAGGAAAGTGTACAACCGACCCTTCTGATGGAAAAGTCTGCTTAAATAAAAAGTAATTAAGCCGAACAGGGCTATGATTTGGACAAATGAAAGTTATTTTGTGGATCCACTCACGAACAACACTGTACAGAAAAGGGGTACCACTGAATATGAATCAAAAAGTTACACTAATGAACGGAAAGGAAAAAATTATCGGTCGCCAGCCCACTAGAGCAAAAATCCTGTACAAGACGTGGCAACTGAAGGTTTTTTGACATTGATTTTATGTAAGTATGTAAGGATAAAGAAAACTGAGAAGTCACCCTTACGTTATTATTGGCACTAAATTTTGAAAAAGTCAATCAAGTAATGATTTCAAAATATGCACTTAAACTGTATGTTAGTACTGAGCTTCGTTACGTGAACAATGACTTTCAATGACCTCAACATAACGTCATCAAACAGATGTAGAAAAAAAAGCAAGCACTTTTACTTTGCAGTTACTTATTTTGCAAATTTTATTTCATATTACTGTCTGAACAACTGAGCCCTTGTTTTTACTGACTTGAACAGAATTAAATACTAGAATACGTACCAAACCAAACAGCCATGTGCTCCAAGGTATATTTAACATAAATTTTTAGACAACATAGTTGTGTGGAGATAACAGCGATTAATTTCCTCATAATCAATTATTCAAAATGACAGTCACAATCGCATTATTTATTTTGCTGCCAACCGGTTTCAACCCGCGATGGGGTCATCACAGGCAGGGTGACGACTCCACCAAGCAACCAAATGGTGTAAATTGCCCTGAAGATGACACCATCGCGGGTAGAAACCGGTTGGCAGCAAAATAAATAATGCAATTGTGACTGTCATTTTGAATAACTGATACGTAAAATAAATAAAACTTCTGCACTCTTAATTTGTGCATTTCTTTAGATTTTTTCCAGTGATTGATTCTCAAACTTGAAAAATGAAATTGCTTTACTTTAGTAATATAATGAAACCTCTGTTGTACAACAGTTAATTGAAAGTAGACTGAGGCTAAAATTCTTAAAAGTGAAACTATTCATTAATAGACTAGCTGTAACTATTCAGTTTGTTTTTTATGACACTCAGTTGTTATATAAGGAAAAAAGGAACAACGATTCTGCTTGGTAACAATGTCTGGGGGCAATGAGGACAAAATCGCCCTGAGTTTAACTGATTATTATCCAAATGAATTTTATCAATCAAATCACGTTCGGTTGTGCTCCTGGGTTAGCCGTTAATACTTTCTACCAATAAACAGCCTTACTTCAGTGCTGTGCATACGACGAAACTCGGAGCCGACGACGAAACTGTGTTGCTGGAACTGCTGCTGTTGTTGAAGACGGTATCATCTTGTGGAGCCACAGCTAATTACAGAAACGGGCAAACTGCTAGGTTTGCAGGAGAGCTTCTGTGAAGTTTGGAAGGTAGGAGACGATGTATTGGCGGAAGTAAAGCTGTAAGGACGGGGCGTGAGTCGTGCTTGGGTAGCTCAGTTGGTAGAGGACTTGCCCGCGAAAGGCAAAGCTCCCGAGTTCGAGTCTCAGCCTGGCACACAGTTTTTATCTGCCAGGAAGTTTCATATCAGCGCACACTCCGCTGCAGAGTGAAAATCTCATTCTGAAATTAATACAGCCTCTTCCGCCCGTTCACTGTCCGTACTCCTGCTATTAGACATCTGGCCAGCGTGTGTACATGATGCCGCCAAAAAAAGTACTCTCTACTACAAAGCGTTAACACCACACTTCCGCATACTACAAGCACTGGAACCGGTCCCCCTGTCTCTCAGCGCGCTCCGCCCAACAACTCTATACCCCAAATATTTTACAACGCACAAGCGCTGCTAATATCGTTGCTAGTCGATGCAAATAACAATTCCTTTGGCTTTTTCTCAGAGCTTATAAGTTTCACGGTAAGGCACAGATAAATACAACGAAACGTCAACAGACTTCTACCTAAATTTACACATACAATGAAGCAATGTCCTTACTTATTAAAAGAAAGCATTTAAATTACAATTATTTACATACAATTCAGAATAACATTATATATCGGTAGCAGGTGCTAAGCATCCTGCATTTTCGGTGTTACAACTGTTCTGTAGCCCACCTCTTCTTATCGCTGTGTACGAATTCGTACACAATAAAAAGAAATAAAATATCTACATAATTCTTGAAATTTTTAAATGGATGAAAACACAGGGGTTGTATTTAAGATAAAACTGATGAAACACTAAATAAGAGGTACTTACACAGGAGGGGGCGGAGGGGGGGGGAGGGTGTTTCGAGAGAGGAGAGAGTGAGCGATTCTGTTGATGTAAACATAGTATCGTACGAATTTAATGTCAGTGAGTCACAGCTGGAATTTGTAAACAAGGTTGCAACACTTAACACGAACATAAAGTACAACGATCACGTGGGCTAAGTCTTGGCTAAAGCAGTCAGAAAACTAGGGATATGCAGCCAGTCTACAAAGGATATTGCTTACAGATCACTCGTGCCACTGCCGGCCGGGGTGGCCGAGCGGTTCTAGGCGCTATAGTCTGGAACCGCGCGACCGCTACGGTCGCAGGTTCAAATTCTGCCTCGGGAATGAATGTGTGTGATGTCCTTAGGTTAGGTTTAAGTAGTTCTAAGTTCTAGGGGACTGATGACCTCAGACGTTAAGTCCCATAGTGCTCAGAGCCATTTTGAACTCGTGCCACTCATCCTAGAATATTGCTAATGCGTGTGTGTGATCCGTACCGAACAGCACGAGCAGAGGATACTGATTGTATACAGAGAAAGACAGCTCACATGTTCACAAGTTTGTTTGAAACGCCGTAAAGTGTCGCTAAAATGTTGAAATAATTGGACTGACAGACTCTTGAAGATGTATGGAAGCTACCCCGAGAAAGACTACTTACAAAGTTTCAAGAACCGGCTTTAACGATGACTCTAGGAGTATACAACAACCCCCCGCACATCGTTCCAACAGAGACAGAAGAGGATTACATTAATTGTAGCACACACAGAGGCATTTAAACCATTTTTTCCCGTGCTTCATACAAGAATAGAACGGAAAAAAGCCCTAATAACTAGTACACTTCACAGTGGCCCGCAGAGTACAGATGCAGATGTATATTTGTGCATTTGGGAAGAGAGAAAGTGAGGGAGACTGGACTGTAGCTAAACATTCGATTTGGGATAGCTGTATTCAAGTTGGAGGTTAGGATGTACTTAGGGGAAAGGAAGAGGGCGCTCTTACTTGAGGAAGGTTATTGAGGGCGTTAGAACTGGCCTGAAGGCTAAAAGGCAGTTGCCTCGGACAGGAAGTGTTGAAATTGCATAAGAACAGATTATGGAAGGTGCACACGTGAAGAGATGGAGGTTTGTGCTTGTATGCGCGTGACGATACATTAGTATTTCAATTATTGGGAAGTACAGGATAAATGGAGGTGTTTAGTGTGTGTTAAGGGGAAAGGGAATTAACTGGTAAAGGATCAGCGCAGAAGAGGTATGAAAAACAATGTGGAATGCCTTGCGTTCAAGGATTTGCATTGAGTGATAAACTTCAGTAGAGGGGATATCCACGGCACTTAGAAGGTGGGACGTATGAACGCTACGTTGGTATAGAGCACTGGTGGGCAACTGGCGGATCCTGCTCGCGATTGGTTTCAATCTGGCCACTCGAAGAAATTCGTGGGAGGGAGAGCGACGTATTAGGACACTGCAACTCTTCAAATTTAAATTATTTTATAATAAATTAGCTTCAGCCATTTGCTTTTGCAGGCGTTTATTTTTCCGCGATGGAATTTCAAGATGTCTGGCATCCCACCTTCAAGTATTTGCATTTATTTACGCGTCGTGAAAATTGCTTCTTTCTTAATGCGTTGTACAGTTCTGCAATGGAAGTTTTTAGTACAGCAATTGTAAAACGTCGTTTGTAAAGAAAGCCGACCAGAGTGGCCGAGCGGTTCCTAGGCGCTTCAGTCCGGAACCGCGCGACCGCTACGGTCGCAGGTTCGAATCCTGCCTCGGGCATGGATGTGTGTGATGTCCTTAGGTTAGTTAGGTTTAAGTTATTCTAAGTTCTACGGGACTCATGACCTCAAAAGTTAAGTCCCATAGTCCTCAGAGCCATTTGAACCATTTTTGTAAAGAAACTATATTCATGTTGCGTAAATATTTCTAAATATATGAGGATTGGATCAACATAAAATGAATCTACTCTCAAAACCGCGTGTTTTGAGGTGTAATATGTTTACGTGGCACGTCGTGAAAGGGATCCCATTCACACCGGTGCGTTACCACTTCAACGTTAGCGTCACAGACGCTTTGGTTTTGACTTAATGGGCTAGGAGCGCTGCTGTGCGTTCCTTGACGAGGCAGCCAGCGAGCTTAAATGAGTATGTGAATCGTGGCCGCGGGTCACCAAAGGTTGCCCGTGCCTGGTGCTGAAGATGGTGGTGGGATGGAATTCTCGTTGACGATTTCACTCAAGAAGATGAAAACAGAACAAATTCTAATGGAATTCCTTTGCAATAACAGTCGAAATAAGGTAGGCTTCTGCGTAATTTCAGATGCGAAATTATAGGTTTATAACTGAATTGAAGAAGTGCTTTCAGATTTTTGGAAATCATAACATCAATAGGAGCGCATGAATTAATCCTCTGTTTCCCACATCGCGCATGCAAGCGAATAATTTGTTTCTTTTTTTCTGTCATCTGTGTTCTGAGCAGTTTGATGTAGAGCCCCACGAATCCCTTTCTTGTGCCAAACTCTTCATCTCAAAATTTCACCTCCACCCAACATCATTTATTATCTGTTATTACTCTCTCTAGCTTGTTCTAGCACAATGGAGGTGATTTTCTGCTATCTTTATATACCTACAATCCTGCCCTTTCTTCTTGTTAGGGTTTTCCTAACGCTTCTTTCATCACCGAATCTGCGGAGGATCTGTTCATTCCATATCAGTCCACGTAATTTTCAACAGTCTTCTTTAGGACCGCATTTCAGAGGCCTCGACTGTCTTCTTTTCCAGTTTCCCAGCAGTCCATGACTCACTACCATACAATACTGTACTCCAAACGCAAATTCTCAGAAATTTCTTCTTCAGGTTAAAGCCTGCGTTTCATACCAGTAAGCGTTTCTTTCCCAGGAACGCGCTTAATAACAACTTTCATTTCAGAAACCTGGTGGCGCACTGACAAACACATTGCACTCGTTTTTGGGAGGAGCGGCATTCGAATACCTGTCCGTCCACCTTAGGTTTTCTGTGGTAAGCCCAAATCACGTTGGACGGAGGCCGCGTCGGTTCCGTCAAGGCCAAGGCCGATATCTTCCTTATTAGCCGCCCACCTGAGATGGGAGCCTGACTCTACTGACATGGATCTCAGCGATAGCTTACCTAACGTCCGTACTCATAATTCCAGTTGAGACTACGGTGCAACGCATGCCGTTCAACAACTATTTTAGAGGAGTTTGAGGACATTAGAGTTGAACCTCCCATCACGACGAGGCCATTAGAGACGAAGCACAAATTAGGATTGCGAAAGGATGGGCAAGTAGTAGGCGCGTCTTCTTTTTCAAAGCATCCAGACATTTGGCTCAAGCTATTTACGGAAACCACGGGACTCCTAAGTCTGGTTACCCGAATTAAGATTTTTAGTTGTCTTTGCCATCTCGTTCGGTGGTCTTAGTGCCTTGTAGAAAGTTTCTTAGGGCTGCGTCCCTACGCATCAGGTTACCTGCTAGTGGTTGCATAGTAATTGGGAAGGTACAGTTACGAAACGAGTAGCGTTACATAAAGAAACGTGACAAATATTTAAGATGCTAGGGCAGTTCTAAGAAAATTAACATCTGATGTTCGGGACATAAAAATGCAGTGGTGGAGTATTTGTACAGAGAGTTACACTTATTTCTACGCAAGAGATATTGTAGTATTTTCCCTAACACAATAGTGAGTCGCTCCACACGCTAGAAAATTCAAATTTCAATATGTAGAAGTTTATGAAACATGTGTTTATTTTGGGGTGCAACGCAAATAATATCTTTATTTTATCATCTGATTTCTGTTCTTGCTAAAGTGTGCCGTCTGTTCTTCCAGAAAAACCATGATGATGTGGAAAGGCGTTTTGCTGTTCGGAGCCCTTATCGCAGCAGCTGAAGCAAAGGTAAGAGCACTTTCAAATCTTAGTTCCGTCTGGAGAGTGTGAAGAAAGCTCAAGACATAGCAACTATTTTTATTTCATTTGCATCATACATGCACTCATATTTATGGACCACGATACATTTTGCAGTATTTTGTAAATACACTCCTGGAAATTGAAATAAGAACACCGTGAATTCATTGTCCCAGGAAGGGGAAACTTTATTGACACATTCCTGGGGTCAGATACATCACATGATCACACTGACAGAACCACAGGCACATAGACACAGGCAACAGAGCATGCACAATGTCGGCTCTAGTACAGTGTATATCCACCTTTCGCAGCAATGCAGGCTGCTATTCTCCCATGGAGACGATCGTAGAGATGCTGGATGTAGTCCTGTAGAACGGCTTGCCATGCCATTTCCACCTGGCGCCTCAGTTGGACCAGCGTTCGTGCTGGACGTGCAGACCGCGTGAGACGACGCTTCATCCAGTCCCAAACATGCTCAATGGGGGACAGATCCGGAGATCTTGCTGGCCAGGGTAGTTGACTTACACCTTCTAGAGCACGTTGGGTGGCACGGGATACATGCGGACGTGCATTGTCCTGTTGGAACAGCAAGTTCCCTTGCCGGTCTAGGAATGGTAGAACGATGGGTTCGATGACGGTTTGGATGTACCGTGCACTATTCAGTGTCCCCTCGACGATCACCAGTGGTGTACGGCCAGTGTAGGAGATCGCTCCCCACACCATGATGCCGGGTGTTGGCCCTGTGTGCCTCGGTCGTATGCAGTCCTGATTGTGGCGCTCACCTGCACGGCGCCAAACACGCATACGACCATCATTGGCACCAAGGCAGAAGCGACTCTCATCGCTGAAGACGACACGTCTCCATTCGTCCCTCCATTCACGCCTGTCGCGACACCACTGGAGGCGGGCTGCACGATGTTGGGGCTTGAGCGGAAGACGGCCTAACGGTTTGCGGGACCGTAGCCCAGCTTCATGGAGACGGTTGCGAATGGTCCTCGCCGATACCCCAGGAGCAACAGTGTCCCTAATTTGCTGGGAAGTGGCGGTGCGGTCCCCTACGGCACTGCGTAGGATCCTACGGTCTTGGCGTGCATCCGTGCGTCGCTGCGGTCCGGTCCCAGGTCGACGGGCACGTGCACCTTCCGCCGACCACTGGCGACAACATCGATGTACTGTGGAGACCTCACGCCCCACGTGTTGAGCAATTCGGCGGTACGTCCACCCGGCCTCCCGCATGCCCACTATACGCCCTCGCTCAAAGTCCGTCAACTGCACATACGGTTCACGTCCACGCTGTCGCGGCGTGCTACCAGTGTTAAAGACTGCGATGGAGCTCCGTATGCCACGGCAAACTGGCTGACACTGACGGCGGCGGTGCACAAATGCTGCGCGGCTAGCGGCATTCGACGGCCAACACCGCGGTTCCTGGTGTGTCCGCTGTGCCGTGCGTGTGATCATTGCTTGTACAGCCCTCTCGCAGTGTCCGGAGCAAGTATGGTGGGTCTGACACACCTGTGTAAATGTGTTCTTTTTTCCATTTCCAGGAGTGTATTATAGAAAAGGTTCTTACCTATTATCAATAATGTGTGTAGTCATGATGTATTCACTTTTGTATAAGGCACGACTTTTTGGAGTATTTGTCATGTACAGATAGTCTCCGTAAGATACCAACAAACTTCATGTGATTGTAGAGGCCAGCACAAGGAACGAATTGAGGACAGGACTCAGTTACTGCTGATATTATCCAAGGACGCTGCAGAACGTCTGAGTTGTAGAATTAATCGTGTTCAGGTACGACACCCTTTCGCAAATAGACGTAAATTTGTACACTTTACTACGTTGTGACAGGTGTAGACGCGTCTGACACCATCTAACACCATTGCTGTCAGCCCAGTTGCCAAGGATTCTGCGTACGACCCATCAACGTCAAAGCTCACGACTGCTCACAGAAGTGTATAACTTCGTCGTTTTGCACCGGTAAGGCAAGCGTCGTTTTGCACCGGTAAGGCAAGTATTAAGTGAAAGAGAGACGAATGGGGAGTCACTCCAGGAATTATAAGGGCCGCAAATGGGGAAATCCACTGACATAAGCGTCTTGTACGAAGGGCACATTCTTGCGGCACAGTGCCTGGAAACATCTCGGAAACGGCCAAGCTGGTCGGCTGCTGTGGTGAGCATCTATAGCAAGTGGTTGATGGACGAGGAGGCGACAAGCTTTTGGACATCTACGCCTTTGGCCATCTACGCCCCATCACAGTAGTGGAGGTCAGCTTCCCCATCTGTAAACCAGGACAGGCGGCGAACTGTGGGAGTTCTGACGACAGAGCACAAAGCTGGTGTGGGCACAAATGGTTCAGAGCACACCGTTCAGAGCACTTTCTTGAATATAGCTTGCAGCAGATTAACTGGAGTACACCGTTCAATACGTTTTTCTGAACATGGGGCACTGCAGCAGACTAATCTTACATGTTTCCATGTTGTCCCAACGACATCTTCTTTTACAATCGCAATGGGCTGGGGGTCATCGATATTGGACCGTTGGTTAATGGAAACGTTTTGCCTGTATTAGCTGGCGCTTGAGTTGTTCAGCATAAAGATGCTATAGATCCCCTGTGAGCTGCTCCCCGTTACATCCTGTGAGTTTAAAAGAAGAAAGTTCGTGCAACGGATAACGGTGTGTTAAGTAGAAATTACATAAAACTACGAAAGGAAACAAATGGTCACTATAACAGTCTGGTTTATTACCAAGAGGCAACAAAAAATGATTTACTGCAAACAAGGGAAACTCCGCCACTGGTTGTATAAATTTGAAACCGTGTTTGCACATAGATTTCAGTCACAGAGTGATCATCTTCAGTGCAAGACTAAGTCCAGTAATTCATACGATCATGCACAAAATATAATTTCAAACGTAAGTGTTCATAGTGAAGAACATGCCAATTAGCAGGTATGATTGAGAGAGATTGAACCTGACTTGATAGTTGGCATGTTCTTCACTGTGAACGCCTATGTTTATATTTTGTGCACGATTATATGAGTCCACTGGATTTACTCTTGCACTGAAGATAATCCCTCTGTGACTGAAATCAATATGCAATAATAAAAAGATAGTTTGAAATTTATATGACCAATGCTGGAGTGTCCCTGGTTTGACTGGTTTGCAATACTCGTCGTATGGTCGTGATGCACAAATTTCCTAATGGAATACAATCTCAAGAAAATAGAAACATTAGCCGCTGCATCAAGAATACAAACATTGAACAAGTATACAAGGGATTGTAAATACAAACTATAGTCTTGACACAGGTGGATGAATACATAAAACGTCGCCTATATTGCCAGTGATAGTAGAAAAGGTTAGAGATTTATAGAAAAGTCACAGAAAATCTTGAACGAATACTAATACTCTCGCCTAAGCGCATGATAGGTGCAACTAGCTGGAAGTGAATGTTAGATCTCCACACTGAAATTCTGACGCAAATTAACTGACTTCGTGCTAGCCTCGTCTCCTTATCTGCAACAACAGCCCATGCTTACCACTCTTAAGACGTGTGAGGGCAGAAAATAGTAGGGACCGATGATCTCATCAGTTTGGTCCCTTAGAAATTCACACACAGAGAAAACAACTGCAGCGGTGGCTGAAAATTCTAAGCTCCACTCGGCCTCTGTATTCTGCTCTAAAGTGGAGACATTTTCCTCTGCAGGTCAAATACCCAGGATATGGCCTCACGCTCTGGAGCGCGTTGTCTTCTGCAGGCGCCTAAGGACAAATGTGCTGCTTCAGTCTTCATAAAGCAAGTGTCCTCTAACTTTTCTGTATGAAACTTGGCTTGTTTTGCCAGCATCAGGATCTTGCCGGCCAATTGCAACAGACCTTGCGTATTCCGCCCATTGATAATTTAATAAACAAGCTTAATAGCTCCTGCTGATTTTGTCGAGGTCAACCATTAAGTTATATTTGTCCCATGGTGCAGGGATGAATGCAGAAAATTTCTCGACTACGTGATGGATTTTCAGTCTTGGCCAACCAAAAGACATCCACGTAAGCTTTGCTGGCCATTATGGCTGCTCCCATGTTGTGTGGCTTTCAGATTCTTGTCTTAACTAAAAATTATTCTTTTTCCTTCCAGCGCAGTACAGTTCTATGCCACTGTGCCCATCCTCAGGGCAAGCTCCTGCTGGGCTGGGATGCCAGACTATCCTCCTTCGCTCTGTACCTGCACAGCGAATGCCTTTCAGCAAAACAACTTTACTCTTCATTATCATAAGCGAAACTTCCTTTTCGTAAGACAGCTAAAGTCCACAAGGCTGCTGTAATTGCAACACTGCTTCACCACACGCGAGGAAGGGGAATGTAGACATCATTGCTAGTAGCGAATATTCTTTCCCAGTTTTCATACAGCATTAGTGATTTGACTTGCCGGACTATTGGGATCTGCATATTAAATTATAAAACAGGTGACAGGACGGTTTGAAAATCTGGTGTTGTAAATTGCTTGAACATTATTGTGGACCACCTGCATCCCTTCATGTACCCTATCCAGGAGCGACGATAATGTTAAGGTGTGAGACTGTTTTCGAAATGTCTGCGAATAGTGCAAATGAGGTGGGATGTGAGTACCAGCTCAGTATTCACCTAGTAGGATATGGAAAACCGCAGAAAAACCCCACTGGCTCTCGACGTTCATCTGTTGGTCTTATTCGACCCTGGGCCGGCGCCTTTTCCCGAATACGGAACCGGTGTGCTAACTTGGGCTGCTATGCAGCAAGATTCTTTCAGTACCTGATAACCAGGTCAAAGTTAATTGAAACTAGCTACAACCGAATAAATGTCAGACATATTTGTGTTATTGTCTCAATTTACATTTCTCTTCCGCAGTATCAAAAAATTTGGCAAGAAGAAACAGGATTAGAATTAAAGATCCGAGACATGGCGCTGCGAATGAAAAAAATATTGGGCTGCAATATGACTACAGGTTTAGTATTTGCAAACTGTGTTCGTTCATACTGGTATCTAACAGAAATGGTTGACAACCACTTCAGAGAAATAAACGGGGTTGGCAGAGTAAAATCAATGTACAAAGTTCCTTAAATACCATTTAGAGCTACATCGGATGCCGTAACATACAGACTAATTACATTCAATGTAAACGTAAGTATGCTTGTTGAATCCAAGAACCAAATGTTAAATGCGCTCTGTTATTCCAGTAAGTTTTTTAATTGCTTGTTACACTTTGCTGAACTCATCTTTAAGGATATATTCCTTCTAGTGACTTGATATTTTAATCTTGTTTAATGTATACTGAATAAAACAGACTATTTGGCACATTTTTTTGCTGTTATGCGTGAAGATTTTATGACCACGAATAGATAAATTATAATGCTGTAAGCTAGCATTTTCGTTTCATTTTCATTTATTGCCACCTTTTTCTGTGCTTTATATTCACGTGATATATGCACACGTACTTTTATTGCATGTGCAAAGATACAAGAGTGACTGCTTCTGTTTCGGCCGGAACGTTCACGACACATTTCTAGAAACATACGAGAACAACACAAACAATAGAAGACACAATTTCCATCCGGGGTGGAAGGGGGGAAGGGGGAGGGGTGGCGACAGGAAGGGCATCCGGCTACCCTCTATCATTAGCACTGCAAAATCCAGATTAACGTGCCTACCCCTTGAAGATACAGGATAACGTCAGGAACAAGAAGAAAGAACATCTGTTAATTATCCTAGCTTTCATTTGAGTTTAGAAACGAATAGCAGCCGTTTTGCGCCTACCTATATAGCAAAGGTTTAAAAAAATTCTTCAGTTGTAAAGTTCTTTTATTATCACACGACCGGATTCGGGCTCTTATAAGCCCATCTTCAGGTGTCGTAACTTGGTGCTGTGGTCCCCGAGCGCCGCACTGGACGTTTACTACTCCCTGTTCTGCGCCCATAGGTAGCACACCGCGCCTAGTACACGTCCACCGCGGCTCTCGGGCACCACAGCAACAAGTTACACCTGAAGATGAGCTTATAAGAGCCCGAAACCGGTCGTGTGATAGTAAAAGAACTTTACAACTGAAATGGTATTTTCATCCTCTGGTGTAATGCGCAGTTGCGGATGTTCCTACAACAGGATTGTTTGGCTACCTATATAGGCTATGCCTCACAGCGTGCTGTATCATGTTGCCTCCATATTTAAATCCTTTGCGGTCAGTCGGCCCCTTACTCAGGGTCCTTCCCTATAATTCTGTTGGTAGTTGCTTACTACGTGTATATCTCGGCCTTTATGACCCCGTTACCAACGGAAAATGCTCCAAATCGGTGTCCAAGCTATGAGAAACTATTTTTGGAAAAAGAATTACATCCTGTCTTACATTATAGTACATTACATCCTATCTTGCAGTGTAGTTCAAGGTAGTACGAAGGCATCTTGTGTCACAAAGTCATGGCTTATTGACATTTATCGTATTTGAGTAACAATCCGTAGTGCAATTTTGGTTCTCTACAAAACTGCTTTGAATTGTTGGGATATTACAAATGTAAAATACGTTGCGTAATGAATATATCTTTGTCCAGATATACATTATTTATAATTAAATATTATATCTGTGCAACGTCCTATCTAATGAAGTTCGACCTTTATCATTTTTAGTTCATCTCTTTCTTTCAAAATTCAAAGCACTTAAGCTGGCAAAGAACTCAGATTCATACTCCATTTCTTTTGCCGTCGACGCAATTTCGGTAATACCACGGCAAGAGGGGTCAGTGCTAGTGTTGGTGTAATTTAATTAAATCTGGCGTGCTGTCACAGTAATTTATATTCACAATAGAAACAGACTCTCATGGAGTCCCCAGACATTAGATACTTAAACAATATATTTCTTGTGATATTGAATATGACTTTATCGTGTCAATGGTGAGGCGTAAGCAAATACAGATTCATACAAAGACAATAGAAGAGAGATGGTCCTCTAGATGAAACACTCTGTCTCATACATCACCTCCACGGCGACACAAACATGGCCCACCCATGGACAAAATTCACCACAGAAATGTAGAAGCCTTAATGGACTTCTGCATAAAACTGGGCTTAAAATAATCACACAGATATATTTTAAATATATGATAGAAACGTTGTAGGCGCGCTAAACCGCAAAGAGCAATGGTAAATAGAACATGCAACACATAGAACAAAACCAGAGGCCGTCAACAGCAAACACAAAATGCGCAATACGCCACCTATTCTGAAACTCAAATGAAAGCTAGGAATGTTCTTTCAGTAACAGATATTCTTTCTTCTTTTCCCGATCTTATCCCCTACGTTCTTTACAAGCCGTGGGGCACTACCTTATGAAGGTATCTTGTTATTTTTCCCCGTCACAGAACTTACAAATTGCCAATCGAGGGCTACGTACACAAATGCACATCTAGACATTCTTTCGTAGAAACTGCATAGTCGTGATCGAAAGCAAATTTGTTAAGTGATGTCAATATAATTATAATAGTAGTTTGACAGAAGTACAGTACTAATCAAACAACAATAGCAGACACTGTGAAAAAACAGCTCAATTATCAATAATTCCGTCTGTAGGCGTAAGTTCTCGATTGAAGTTAGCCGATGTAAAGCATCATTACCTGTAAGCAACAAATTGTAATAAGAAACAAAAGAGACAGACAGCAATGTCGGCAAGTGACTTTCCCGCTAGAACTTTTTTTTTTAGAGCTGTTAGTGAAACTAATGACCCTGCTTATAATTGCTGTCTATATTCGTTACATTTTGCAGTCAAATGAAAAAGAACCCACCGAGGATGGAGTAACGGCACATTAACGTATAAACAAAAAGAAACTGTGTTTTGCTCAGGGCGGAATTCTTATGTATATCTTTATTATTTAAGCAAGCGTGGACGTAAACTGTGAGCTTCTTTCAAAAAATTCTATATGAATATTTCGTGTCCTTTTTTAAATTCCTGTTTCATTTTCTAGCAAACCTGATTTTCACAGAGAAAACATATTTGGCAGTGTAAAATAAAGAACACGTTCTCATTATTATATCATAATAACAAACTTACAGCAATTAGCGAAAGGAAGATGTTGGTAAAAAAGGACTGAGAGAACAGACCGCTGTAATTTTTAGAAAATGAGACACTGGAACAAAGAGCTGTTGCCACAATAGCCTTCTCTGGCATGCGGCGGCGTTTCGCTCACGTGTATTATCCTTTGGTTTATAACATCCCTCGGAAAATCGCCACCGTACTGCTCCCAAAGCGATTAAAAGTACCTCGTTCGCTTAAATAAAAGGACTGTGCATCTACCTGTCTTACTTCAGTAAATATTGTCTAAATTCCATATAGATATAGAAATCCTGTTTGCCAGAAAATATCTCGAACGTGAATCGTCAGCGTTCCCTTGTGTACTACGTCATCGATGAGTAAAATGTACTTCAGTTCTGACTCTTTCTCACTACCTATGCACATAAACAATAACATATCCGTAATACGATAATATTCTTCAACTCATTCAGTCTATGCGCGTAACGATCGTAGTAAAACATAGACTACTGTTACCAGAAGAAAATTACATACAGCTAAATGTCAGAATTTCTCAGCCACTGTCCACATTCGGGTAAATCAGTTTCTAGTTTCCTGATGGTAACCCGACCCCGACACCAAAACCGACTGGAAGTGACAAATCATGTTGATGAGGCAGGAAAAGACTTATCAGAAAAAGTAGAATCTTTCTTTGATGAATCATTTGAAGAATATGAGTTATTGAATTCAAAAATGGTTCAAATGGCTCTGAGCACTATGGGACTTAACATCTGAGGTCATCAGTCCCCTATAACTTACCAGGAAAGTACTTGGGCTCGAGCAAACAGATCTGTATGAAAGTTTGGTTACGGGACCATTATGTACCTCTGAATGCGCTGGTGGGTGTCGTTTTTCTTCAAAACTATGCAGTCATGCTCTAGATATCACTGTAGGTGTAATTGTAGACGCCATACGCAATGCAGCAATCTTAACTATAAATGTAAATGCGGAATATCAATAAAATACTCCGAACAATACGAATCACTGCAAAACGCACAGTGAAGAAATGCAAGTTGATCGCATGGCGTATTTCCACATTCTATAATATCAGTGTTGAACGCCACGTCAATGACACTTTTGAAGTTGTTCGCTGGTTCACCAATACCGTAGCCAGCGTTCTGCCACGCGTAACGAAGCATTGGTCTGTACACTCCCGCAGATAACTGGTTGTAAATGACAGAATGCATATTCATGATAAAGAATCTGTCGTCCAATTTCGGCTGCACATTACTGGAACGTAGTTTAATGAAGTCTGTTATTCTCTTGGCATATATTTTACATTGCCCGAAGAAATACACATCCAGAGGTTGTGCATATTTTGTAGTTTTAGGCGGATGGTTTTTAAATCTACATGTTTTCCGCCAGATCCTTCCAGTAGTACTCGTTCATCCTTATGTCCAGACCAGGAGTCACAAAGTACTAACGACTTTCTCGACAAATGTGGATTCAAAACTGACAGAAAAAAAAGTCTTCAGATGTTGTTTCGTTATCTTCCCACTCACACTTGAATCGACGACATTTGGAGGGCACCACGTTTCTATTTCCCTTGACAAGCGGGGTCCAAATTTTCCACTGGATTCTTGGAAGCAAATATAGAGTTTGTCTGCCAATCGTCCGTCCATTGATATAGCAACATCGATCGTGTGGCTATGTGTTGCACAGTTAACTGATTGCAACATCGCGACAGTGTTTCTCTCCCCTTTCATGGGAAAGTTCATAGGTGAACTGACTCTGATCACAGTTCCATACAGAACTAATATCGATGTTTTCACTCGTGATATGCTCATTGACGTCAGCAACAAACGACTGAGCTCTTTCAATCAGTGCATCTTCGTCATCCTTATCTTTTCGTGCTTAGAGCATAGTGATACGGCGTGATGTTATCCTAAACTCCTTTTTTAAATTACTAATAAATTCTAGTGAAGCTGTAAAGATTGTACACCCGAGATTTCTGGCTACGTCCAATGCCCAATGTTGTAAATGCCAATAATGAACAGCAGAACCGCATTCTCGAGCTTCATCGAATTTCGCCATTACACCCTCCTTGATGGTCTTGAGCAGCAGTGTACGATTTCCTTTGAAAACTGTATTTCCTTCTCTTTTCTGTGCCAATCGCAATACATTAGCAGGACTGATTACCAATCGCCGAGCCATCTGACGCTTCAATACACAAATAATGTCACAAAACGCAACTTCAGAGGCACACTGCACCGTCCCTACTGGTCCCGACTGGCGTACCGGCAGGTCAGTGTCCAATGCGGCATGGCATACGCAGAGGCCTCTAACGGACGACTGCAGAGTTTTGCAGATGCGGGAGTATCACTACTGCAATAAGAGACCTTTACATTATTTCTCACACGATTTTGGTGTATTTGTGTTTGTTCGAGCCCAAGTACTTTCCTTGTTAGAACTACTTAAACCTAACTAACCTAAGGACATCACACACATCCATGCCCGAGGCAGGATTCTAACCTACGACCGTAGCGGTCGCACAGTTCCAGACTGAAGTGCCTAGAACCGCTCGGCCACATCCGCCGACCAGTTATTGAATTAAAAGTCAGTACTGTAATTTGTTGCGGGGCATTGTGGTATATTCGGGCTTCAGCCTCGATAGTTTCATTTAGTTCCGATAGTTGGCGGTGCTATACGTAGTCTTCAAAATGGCGTCTGTAGCGGAGGTGCTTTCCAAGTAGAGAGCTGTCATTGAGTTTATTTTGGCGGAAAACCAGAGCATCTCAGGGATTAACAGACGCTTGCAGAATGTCTGCGGAGACTTAAACAAAAGCACCGTGAGTCGTTGATTGAGCCATCTGTAGTCATGGCAACAAGGTCACACAAATCTGTCGAATCATCCGCGATGCCGGTCGGCCGCTCACAGCTGTTTACTTCTTCAGTGTTAGAACTTGCGGACACTCTCATTTGAGGTGATCAACGGATCACAATCAAACACGCCGCTGTACGTCTTTGTTGGTAGTACTCACACACTCGTCCACCAGTTGGAGTGCTCAAAGCTATGTGCCCGCTGGATTCCTCATCGCCTAACAGAAGACTACAAAGAGCAGCGAAGGGCGATCTAAGCGGAACTGCTTGCGTGTTACGAGGGCGATCGTGATAATTTTTTGTCGAACATGCGATGAGACGTGGGTTCATCACTTCGAACCGATAAAAACGCCAATCCATGGAGGGGCGCCACACCACCTCTCCTCTGGAAAAAAAAGGTTCAAAGCCGCACCCTCAACCAAGAATGTCACGGTGACGGTGTCCTGGGACTCTGAAGGGGTCATTCTATCTGATGTCCTCCCTCATGGCGAAACGATCAGCTCTGAAGTGTACTGTGCTAACCTCAGTAAATTGAAGAAACGACTTCAACGTGTTCGTCGCCACAAAAATGCAAACGAACTTTTCCTTCTCCATGACAACGCAATGCCTCACCACGTCTGCCCACCCAAGAGATGCTCACAAAACTTCACTGGACTTTTCTTCCCCATACACCCTACAGCCCATATCTCTCACTTTCCAATTTCCCTCTGTTTGGCCCAATGAGGGACGCACTTCGCAGGAAGCAGTACGCGGATGACGGGGAGTTTATTCATCCAGCAAGACGTTGGCTACGACGTACACCACTAGAATGACGCCATGCGGACAGACGGCCCCCTCAGTGAGGTGGCGAAAGGCCGTCGCATTGAAGGAGATTATGAGTGAAATAGGGTTTTGTAGCCAAAAATGTGAAGAATAATGTGATGTATCGGAATCCTGAATAAAACCAACTTGCTTTCAGAAAAAAAAAATGATTGCATTACGTACTGAACGCCCCTCGTAATTTACATCGCTATGGACGTATTCAATAATCCCAAGTTATTTCGTGATATTTATATGACTCAGTAGCTGCGACCGTCGGCGAGTACAAGTCGCTATTTTGAGTGACAGCGCAGGGTTCCCGGTTTTCACGGCACAGGGACTGTTCTCCCATATGGAGTCGACAGTCTCTGTTTAATTTAGCTAAAGCACGGTGGCGTGTCCCGACCTGGTGGTTTTCAGAGGCGGGTGTTTCTCACAAAGTGACTGGCGTTTCTTAATACGAAATAGCAGTGCCTGTGTTACTATGAAAAACGACGCAGTGTTCCTGACAGCGTGGAAGAGGCAAGTTTTGATCACTCTGCAGCGGAGGTGATGAGACTGTATGTATTTCAGCAATCTGTTGTAATTCTCCCTGAGTTTAAAGTGCAGAAAGTCTTGAGAAGTGCGTTTCCCCGTGCAGGTATGGGAATTGTCTTAGTAAACTGCCTGTTAGCAAGGTAAGCGTTGTTGTTTGGCTAATATACACTGACTGTTTCGAAACAAGCGGCTTAACAGAGCGTGGAGTAAGTAGGTAGTTGGATATGTTGTTGGTTATCAGACGCAAGGGTTATTACAAGAAAATAGCGTTTCGCTCCGATGGAAATTTGAAGTGTGGTGTTCTCGCTTATGTCAATATCCTCTTCGACTTCAAACTGTCATCCTATGTTGTTTATAGAGGTCATGGTGTAAACTGGTTAGCGACAGGGTAGTGACCGACTGTAGTATTCGTTGTCTAATCCAGTGGTCAGACTTCGGAGTTTTTTGAAAGTAGGCAGATGGCTATATGGTATTGAGAACGTGACTGTTTTATCCGTTTCTTGGGGGTCAAGATGAGGGTGGCGATCATACAGACAGCATTTGTGTCGCAGTGTAAAGGCATTAGCCAGGTCCCGCAGCAAATATTTTTCACGAATCCTACAAAGCAGTATGTCACGTGATTTGTCCCGTGCACAGCATGGCGTGAAGAATCTAGCGCGGCCGCCCTTGCGGCATCGTCGGAACCGAATACCCAAAACCACAAACGATAGTGAACGTTTCAGCGCATCACCAGATAATGTAAACGCTCCCTACCGGAGCAGCAATAGAGAAAGGAGGACACATGAGATTATTAGCTTTTTAATTTTTGTTATTATGGTGTGTGTTCCAGTTCAAGAAACGACTTGTATAAATCTATTACTCATCCGCAAATAGAAAATACGAAGAGAAAATTTAGCTTCTTCAAAGTAAGCGATGGAACCTGAAGCCCAATTTACAAATTGTTACTGTACTTAGAAAATAAAAAATAAATTGAACAAAATATTCTCCGACATTAAAACTGGATGTTGAGCCATGTTTCAGACTTGAATTCTTACCTTGCCAAATCGTTATTCTTAATAGCTGGGTTCCCCAAACATTCCTCATGCCTCCAACCACAGATTGTCTCCTACAAATGTTGACTTGCATATCTCATTGAACCAACCTCTGGCAGTGAAAATAATTGCTTAACTGGGACTCGAACCCTGATCGTTGCCATCTACGGACGGCAATGTCAGCTTTCCGGATAGTCTGCACACCTAGCGGATCACCAAGGGGTCACGGCTGCTTCACTTCCGGAACGCCAAACGTATTTTAACATATTCCTGGTCGCCAGGAAGAATACAGCTGAAAATGATTTACTTGTAACCTACGGATGGTTTCCAGGACAGACAACCATAGAACTCAATTGTCTTAGAATTCAAGCACAATGCATCGATGATCTTTGACTTTTGTCATAGTAATCATTTTGGTTTGATGCGGCCCTCGACGAACCCCTCTCTTCCGTCAGATTCTTCATCTCAGAGCAGCACTTCCTCATGTCATTTATTATTTCGGGAATATATTCCAACCTCTGTCGTCCTGTACAGTTTTTTCCTTCTACAGCTGCCAGTAGCACTATGAAAGTTACTCTCCCATTTAAGACACGCCCTGTCATCCTACCCCTCTTCTTGACTTTCCTGTGTGTTCCCTCCTCTGTTGGTTCTGCGAAGAAGCTCTTCTCTCCTTAAAAGACCACCTAATTTTCGACATCTTTCTATAGCATCACATTTCAAACGCTCAGTTTCTGTGCTTTTAAGTTTGTCCACAGTCCGTGGTTCTTTATCACACAGTGCTGTGCTCCAGACGGACACATCAAACATCAGCCTTAATTTGAGGAATACCTCAAATTAAGGCTGATGTTTGATACTAGTAGTATTAGTTTGCTTTCTACACTCCTGGAAATGGAAAAAAGAACACATTGACACCGGTGTGTCAGACCCACCATACTTGCTCCGGACACTGCGAGAGGGCTGTACAAGCAATGATCACACGCACGGCACAGCGGACACACCAGGAACCGCGGTGTTGGCCGTCGAATGGACCATTCGCAACCGTCTCCATGAAGCTGGGCTACGGTCCCGCACACCGTTAGGCCGTCTTCCGCTCACGCCCCAACATCGTGCAGCCCGCCTCCAGTGGTGTCGCGACAGGCGTGAATGGAGGGACGAATGGAGACGTGTCGTCTTCAGCGACGAGAGTCGCTTCTGCCTTGGTGCCAATGATGGTCGTATGCGTGTTTGGCGCCGTGCAGGTGAGCGCCACAATCAGGACTGCATACGACCGAGGCACACAGGGCCAACACCCGGCATCATGGTGTGGGGAGCGATCTCCTACACTGGCCATACACCACTGGTGATCGTCGACGGGACACTGAATAGTGCACGGTACATCCAAACCGTCATCGAACCCATCGTTCTCCCATTCCTAGACCGTCAAGGGAACTTGCTGTTCCAACAGGACAATGCACGTCCGCATGTATCCCGTGCCACCCAACGTGCTCTAGAAGGTGTAAGTCAACTACCCTGGCCAGCAAGATCTCCGGATCTGTCCCCCATTGAGCATGTTTGGGACTGGATGAAGCGTCGCCTCACGCGGTCTGCACGTCCAGCACGAACGCTGGTCCAGCTGAGGCGCCAGGTGGAAATGGCACGGCAAGCCGTTCCACAGGACTACATCCAGCATCTCTACGATCGTCTCCATGGGAGAATAGCAGCCTGCATTGCTGCGAAAGGTGGATATACACTGTACTAGTGCCGACATTGTGCATGCTCTGTTGCCTGTGTCTATGTGCCTGTGGTTCTGTCAGTGTGATCATGTGATGTATCTGACCCCAGGAATGTGTCAATAAAGTTTCCCCTTCCTGGGACAATGAATTCACGGTGTTCTTATTTCAATTTCCAGGAGTGTATGCCGTCCTTGCTCCATCCATCGTGCATTATTCGGTTAATCAACTACTTTGTGGTCCCCCATTTTGATGTTAAGTTTCTTACTAATCTCGTTTCCATTATACCTCATTACTTTCGTCTTTCTTCGGTTTATACTGAACCCATTTTCTGGTATCATTACAGTATTCATTCCACTGTACAGGACTTCAGTTTCAGTGAGGATGGTAATGTCATCAGTGAATCTCTGAATTTTAATCACGCTCCTGATCCTGTCTTTGATTTCCGTCATTATTTGGACAGTAGGCGCGAAAGGCTAAATCCCTGTCCTACACCCTTTCAATCCCGTTAATGATGAAGTAAAGACGTTGCATATACACTGGCTCACAAAAAAGTGACGCAGCTAGGGGAGACGAGGAAACTAAATGAAATCCACGTGTTGAGAGAGTATATGATGTTACTGTAGTGATTCCAAAGCGAGTCACGTTTACAAAGAACTTGGTACTATGTGCTAATTTATTAGTGTGACCATCCACCCCCCGTGCCCTTATTTCACGCACTGATTCGGTTGGGAAGGTTATAACCAAGCTCTTTTGTCTTCTCGTTAGGCATCTTGCGCACGACGGTTGTAACTGGTCGCTGATATCACGGATGCTGGCAAAGCAACGGAGTTACCGTCCAAGATGGTCCCAAACACGTTCTATCGGGAACGGATCTGGGGTTGTTCTTAGCCACAGCAGTACCTCAACAGACAGTGCGTAGAGACATATGTTCTGTTGAAAATTGGCACCCATATGCTGTCGTATGAGAGGTAAGACTTTCAGGACACAGGGTAATCGAATCTAATCGAATTTCGGGGTCAGGGATTTTCTCTGCCTCGTGATGACTGGGTGTTGTGTGCTGTCCTTAGGTTAGTTAGGTTTAAGTAGTTCTAAGTTCTAGGGGACTGATGACCAAAGATGTTGAGTCCCATAGTTCTCAGAGCCATTTGAACCATTTTTTTCGAATCGAATTTAATCAGGTGATTCTGATGTACTTGTATTAGATAGCGAGACGCTATCTATATTTGTACACCAAAATAACTGACAGTGGCAGCAGTACAGAGTATACAAGAGCAGAATGGCACTTATCAAAAAAGATTTTATGAAAAAGAAAAATGTTGACATGTCAAATAAATATTAAGTGTTTGGAAGTCTTTTCTGAAAGTATTTGGCTAGGGTGTAGAATTGTATGAAATTGAATTTGGTCTTCAACAGTGCAGACAAAAAGTGAGTTGGTGGTTTTGAAACGTGGTGCTGCAGAATAATGCTGAAGTTTAAATGGATAGATTGGATGATTAAGGAAGAGAAGATATTGAATGACTCAAAGAGAAAATAGCTTTGTATTACAACTTGACTAGAGAGATGGGCAGGGTGAATGGCAACGTCCTGTGGCATTAAGGGATAATTAATTTAGAAAGCGATAGAAGTGTAAAGGCTAAACATTGCACAGGAAGACGAAGACTTGACAACATAAACAGGTTCGAGTGACGTTGGTTGCAATATACTGCACTGAATAGTGTCGACTTCGTGTGGCACAGCTTTCAGTTTCCTCCCTAAAGAAACGAGCGTGCTAATAGTCAAATTAGTTAGATACTGATTGTCAATGATGATAGGTAATATGATCACCACTCCCTACTATACGGGAGAAGCACGCCAATTCTCGCAAAAGTCGCTATTTATCGCACCAGAGCAGTACAGTGTGGGTCCGTGCAGCCGACCAGCAGCCACCGTGAACTCTTGAGCCGTTGCGTGCGACAGTGAGTCATAACCCAGGGTGCACACAGAACAGAAGCGGGACGAGTGAGTGGCAGTGACTCAGCGCGGCCTCTGGCGCAGAACAGGTCTTTGCTGCGCGGCGCAGCTCGATAACTGAAACGGGCATAACCTCTTTGGTAGAGGGGGACAGTAAATTTATTATTCCAGTCGTATCACGAAACGTCAGTGCAGGAAATAAAAGAGAACGTCCATCAATGTGCTGCTGTTACAGTGAGCGTGAAGAGTGATGCAGCACAGTCGCAGAAGCGCCAGACAATTTGGCGACAATAACATTCCATGGAAATCCTTGTGTTGGAATGTCTCTCATTTCCAACCTCATGCTTCCTACATCGGAACAAAACCTTTCTATTCCACTATACTACAGTGAACACGTTTCTAATTGGCAGTACGGGTGCATCAACATCGTGCGTCCAGAAAAAACTTTCTCCACAGAGTTTCATAGCTTGACGGCACGTTCCTCTGCTTATGGTGATGAATGCTAATTTCCTCGACATATTTCCTGCTATTCTACAGTAATACAGTACGTCTCAGCATTATTCAATACCGAGCGAGGTGGCGCAGTGGTTAGACAGTGGACTCGCATTCGGGAGGACGACAGTTCAATCCCGCGTGCGGCCATCCTGATTTAGGTTTTCCGTGATTTCCCTAAATCGCTCCAGGCAAATGCCGGGATGGTTCCTTTCAAAGGGCACGGCCGACTTCCTTCCCCGTCCTTCCCTAATCCGTTGAGACCGATGACCTCGCTGTCTGGTCTCCTTCCCCGAAACAACCAACCAACCATTATTCAATATTACCCAAAACACCTTAAACACACCTTCAACATATTTCTCAGCTAAGTCCTACAGTTTCTATTGTATCATGTGCCCCAACAGTGCACCGCAACTCAAACTAATCTCCATTCAGATCGACTTCTGCCAGTAATTTCATTGTTCCACTTCTTCGTGGGTGGATCCACAGCCTAGACAAACGCTAAAACCGTTTTGGTACACATCGCTGTCCATTCTACATAGAACTTCAGTGCTTCATATAGAGAAAAAGCTTTAGTATTTTCGAACCCTGGTGGGTGCTACGGTAATTTCACTTGTCAGTACCTCTACTTTTGGTGCTCTAATTATCCCATTCTTCGTTGAGTCTGGGAGTATTTCAGTCTCGTACATCCTGCATACCAGGTGGAACGGTATTGTCATAGCTTATTCCTTTTAGAATCAGTTATTATGGAATGTTATCTATTAAATATGCCATGTTTTACCTTTCGCCATATGAGCTCTTGATGGTCATACAGTTGTTCCTCTTTACTTCAAAGATTACTGTAACTTTCCTATACTTGACTTTTATCTTTGCCATAATCGTGCATGATTCTACAGCTTTCCAGTTCTTCGTTAACCATTTCTGCTTTGCCACTTTGCATTTCCTGTCAATCTCATTTCGATGGGTCTGTATTCCCCTTCGCCTCTTTCAATTGCTACATTTCAACTTCTTCTTGTATAAGTACTTTTATGAGTTCGAAACACACCGAGAACTACCGAAAAATACCTTCTGTTGGTACACACAGTAATATTCATAAATAGGAGAACGTTCTCATTTTCTCAATAACGATATCACTCATTATGTGCAGTTTACAGTTCAAAGACTTGATCTCGAAATATATATTAGCAAATTTTCCTATTTTTTAACAATCTTATCTGTGAACTTAATATTATTTGATTTTATATTATGCCAAATACTGAATAAGGCTTCAGTATTCCAACAGTACAATCAAAATATTTTGGCTTAAAACACTATTATAAAGAAAAACTGGTGTTTAGCTCATAAGACTCCTGCAAACGGTAACCACCTGTTCACTGATCGAGATACTGGTTTCCTAATAACGACGTCATGTACTGTATATCCAGTCTATCAGCTAAGATATAACCGTTGTCAGCTTCTAACAAATACGATTAACCACGTTAGAGCATTTTTTCGCCTGACGTGTACTGCGCATGACTTGAGGTGGCAGCTTGTGGCAGTGACCGCAAATAATCCACAACCTTCCGCCCCGCAGGATAATTTGGGCAAGACAAAAGAATGCAGCACCCACCCTCCACTTTCCGCCTATGAAAAACTTAAAGTATCTTAACTGTAAGAACAACACTTGAGCAACATTGTATTGTATTGTATTGTATTGTATTAAACCGACGACCTTGAAACGACGGAGAGGCCTCGTCCCGCCGTAGCCCTCAGTGGTTCACAACCCCACAAAAGCCTACCCACCCCTCCGCCACCCCACACCGAACCCAGGCTTATTGTGCGGTTCGGCCCCCAGTGGATTCCCCCGGGAACGTCCCAAACCATACGAGTGTAACTCCAAATGTTTGCGTGGTAGAATAATTGCAGTGTACGCGTACGTGGAAGCGGTGTTTGCGCAGCAATCGCCGACACAGTGTAACCGAGGCGGAATAGGGGGAACCAGCCCACCTTCGCCGCGGTAGATGGAAAACCGCCTTAAAAACCATCCACAGGCTGGCCGGCACACCAGACCTCGACACTAGTCCACCGGGCGGGATCATGCAGGTGACCGGCACGGCTTCCCCCTCGGGAAGCAGCGCGTTAGACCGCGTGGCTAGCCGGGCGGGCTCTTCAGAAACGTACTAGCATTTAATGTAACGCGATGTAAGAGCATAGCAATTAATGAAGTTCGTGTTCTCTGCAGCGTACAGAAGCTAACGGAATGCAGAAGAAAAAGATTAGAATTGGATAAAATGATATATTCCACACTGGAAGTTACATGTAGCATTTGCTGAAAATTTTAAAAATCAACTTTTTCTTCTGTTGCTTCGTAATTAATATTTAATGTACATTACTTAACGTGAATAATTTTTCAAGCAATGTGACCTGCTCTTAGAAGGGCTGATTAAGTGTTAATACCTGGAAAATAAGTCTCAATAACGTGATGTTTCACAGTAAGACAACAGTATAGCACATTTGTTGAGAGTTGGTGTTCGTGGATAATAAAGTTCAGCTGTGTGTATGAAGTCTTTCACCGTACGTAAAGTATGCCCTGCCCGTCCAAGTAAAACAGTCAGTCCCCAGTATTTTCTTTACGTGATATCTGACAATGTTGCTGAAATCCTCTTCTAGTACCGGAAAGCTACAACATCATATGATGGGTGAATTATTTCGACGATTCTTTCAACTCTTACAAGGATACCATGGAATTTTCTGCCTTTCTTTAAAAATCAAAATTGCCTACAGTTTTGAAATTGCTCATGTTTAAAATTTTGTGTTATTTTATATCACCCGGCATTTCCGATCTGCCACTATTTGCCACTATTAATCAATTTGTGTGCGTGCACAAAATCGGTTCAGTCTCTTGGATTTCAGAATTCACGTAGTGAAATTTCGAAGCGGGTCCTTGAACGTAACTACGTTCTGCAAACAATTCTGAAAAGGCACCCGTACAACTGTCCAGATTATAGTTTCCCATGTTCTGTTTGTTTCAGTTGACTTTCCTTTTCTTTCTTCTTTTTTTTACTTCTCTTTCAGTAATTACACTTCCCGAAAAAAAAGGAAAGCTCGTTGTGCAACAGTTATTTTTATTTATTTTTTAAGCCAGAAGCTTATAATTCTTCTATGACTTATTCAAAAACGAGCGCATATAATGACCACATACCCAGTATTACTATAAACGCGGTAATCCATTCCATGTGTGCATAAGCCATCGACCTAGATAAGCGTACGGCAACAGAGCGAGATAAGCAGGCACAAAGCTCCCACGTGCTATTGCAGCAGCTACTTTTAGGTGCTGACCCCATTTTCAGCCTGTTTTACGTCCCCCACGTGCGGTCCCGTGGCGCTAGCTAAGCCCGATATCCCCGTCCCTAATAAGCAGACAGCGACAGGCAATTTTCCGGCGCGTGGAGGCTGGCTGGATCACAGCGCTGTCCCTTTCATCTCTGCTTAAGCTGCGCACTGAATGCAATAGGCCGACCACAAAGCCAGGAGCGCCCTTTCTCTGCTCTCTGCGTTGGCACTCCATTCGCCGAAAAAGTATTAAATTTTTGTGTCTTACAGTCTGGTGGCGTTCCAAACATGGACTCTTTATTCTCTGAAACAATGTTCATAAACTGGCAATAACAGATACGTGTACCGTTCATTCACAGGTAATAGAAACCTGTATCATCTTTTCGAATTACTCTAATTGGAGAGGTATTAATATAAGTTCATCCCTAACTCACAGCTACGAACGCGACTCTGTTTAATACCTAGAAATGCAACAGATAGTACCTTGAACCACTAAAATAGTTCTTTATTGTGTTACACAATGAAACTTAGGTCCTCGGTGTTCCATCTTCAGGTGTAACATACTCCTTACAGTATTTCTCTTGCTTTTGAGAGGTATGACATAGTAGAGAAACTGGCCAACTGCAAGTAGGACTAGCGTACTGAGGGTTCCGCACAAAATTAATGACGTATATAGACAGTTTATCCAGTCCAGGAATCGAGGCCGGCCGAAATGGCCGAGCGGTTCAGGGCGCTACAGTCTGGAACCGAGCGACCGCTACGGTTGCAGGTTCGAATCCTGCCTCGGGCATGGATTTGTGTTATGTCCTTAGGTTAGTTAGGTTTAAGTAGTTCTAAGTTCTAGGGGACTGATGACCTCAGAAGTTAAGCCACACAGTGCTCAGAGCCATTTAAACCATTTGAATCGAGGCTCCCGATGATTTTTGCCTTTTATCGACAACGATATTCGCAAGATATCGGTCCAACGGATTCCAAGACTTTCGAGATTGTTTTAATTTCGAGTTTTAAGTGGCATTACTAAGGAAAAAAGAACTTTTTTCGTGTGATATAATTACAGATTAACAATTTTAGGATTTTTTTTTCCTGTGTCTGTAGTGTGAAACTTTGTTTCTTGGCAAATTTCATGATTCTAGGTCAACGGGAAGTACCCTATCGGTTTTGATGACTGAGTATGCGAATATCAAAATGTGTGGCATAAATGGCTGTATCTTTTGACTCCGTTGACTTAGAAATTTTACTTTTTTACTTCGTCAGAGCATCGTAGATCTTAATATGTGACATAAATTTCAGCTTGATACGTCTAGCTTTTCCTGAGATAAAGGGTTCTTAACAGTCGGACAGAAAAACAGAGGGACAGACGGATAAGAAACTGATCTTAAAAGAGTTCCGTTTTTACCTAAAAATCAAGGAATGTTGTAAACAAACGCGTCGTGAGTTATACATCCAATATATTCGCGAATTATTCTAGTGCATTAATGTAAAAGCATTGTACAGTCGCCAGTTAATTTATTATTTTAATGTCCCATGCATAATGTTCACGACATCTACGACGCGTAGCATCGCAGCTGATTTATAAGAACTACACTGCACACTACCTCAACCTGAACACACACACACACGCACGCACAGAGGGAGAATGAGTTACATCTGTTAATAAAGTCTTCTACTAAATTCGAAGGGGTTACAAACCGAAAGAGGTCTTTAAGAGTGTTAGAATTATTTGTCAACTGTTTCCATTCACAAAAATTTGTAGAATGCTTATCTGGCGGCTTTATGTGATCTGCTCCATTCTGTTCAGGTTAAGACTTCAACAGTGACCATATATATATATATATATATATATATATATATATATATATATATATATTAGAAGTATTGACCCTGGCTGTTGCGACACTTGTCCCATTGTGACACCAGGTGGTGAATTGATGTCTCATAAAATTCCCGGGGTTGCGGTGTTAACCAGTTTCGCACGTACAGACGTCATCTGAGGTGAATCGTTTGCCCCTCAGAGCCTTTTTAAGGGGACCAAAAATGGTGTTATCACAGGGAGAGAGGTCCGAACTGTATGGAGGGTGGCCGAGAAACTCCCATTTAAATTTCTGCAGGAGTGCCGCGGCTGTCTTGGCCGTATGGGGCTTTGCATTGTTGTGGAGCAGAATGACCGCACGGGTGAGATTGCCTGGTCGTTTTGATTTGATCGCTTGGCGAAGGGTGGTCAGGGTTTGCGATTAATGCTGTGCATTCACTGTTGTCCCGTGCTGCAGGAAGTGAATCAGAAGGGCGCCATCTTAGTCAAAGAAGAACGTCAGCATAGGGGCTGTTGTCAGCACTCACACTTGCTTAAACAATATTTTCCACTAAGCACGAGTTCCCTTCCAGAATGTAGGGAAGGAATATGTCGATAACTGTTCAGTTGTCAGACCTTTGTCGGAAAAAAACCAAAGTTACATCTACAAATTCCGGTCTGGCAGACATTTTCAGTCTTTATCGAAAAAATAATGTCACTCTTGTTCAAGGCTGAGAACTTTAAATCGAGTTAATATACAATGTGAAATTATAGGCTGTAGTCCACAAAAACGTTCAATAAAATGTTTTACTTGCCTAACGTGGAGATTACCTGCAACAAATCTACAAGCCAGTGGAACCAACATTTTTCTCAATACAGAGACTATTATGCTCCAGTTGTCGAAAATGTGTGACTTATTTATCACAACATGTTTTGGGGGTACATTATCCCATAATGAATTACTTAATGTTAAAATTATGTTAGGCAATGTAAGCTTTGGAACTTTTTGCTCAATTAACTTTCATTTTTTACTTCTGTAGATTAGTACACCCAGTATGGGATATTAACTATAAGTACTTGGTAATGGTATAATGTAACCCCGAATCAACATTACAGATATTTTAGCATACAACCACTAATATTACAAACATGATTTTCAGCAACTCGTTTCGGGATTAAATCTCCCTTCATGTAGCTGAGTTAAGTTACGGCTACAAAAAACATGCACTTCAAAAGCACAGAACTTTGTGTGCTTTCAAAGTGCATGTTTTGTATGATTAACTTGAGACAGCTAGAAGATAGGAGCCTGGCTCTCGAAACGCCTTACAGAGGATTATGTTCCTAACAATAGTTGTTCTATCCCAAAGTATGTATAACGTTTATCTTAACAACCGCTACCTCTGGTCCTTAACATGGCAATATTAGAAAGTCCTGCAGCACATTGTGTTAAAAATAAGTTTCCCATTTCAACAACTGGTGCGTAATATTCGTGATAAGTTACACCACGGCTTCAAAACAGACAGCACTTCTCAGGTGAGCGGACCAGTGGCACACATTTCCGGTGGCTTCCCTGATTCTGCTACAAAAATATCGCTATGGTTTCCCATCCACGTAAAAACAAAACACGAAGCAACACAAACTGAAACTAATATTATTCAGTTACAGAGACACCATTATACCTAAGTATTTATGTTGCCAATTCTCATTTCATTAGGTCGTCCTCTGGTATTAATCTTATCACCACACAAGTTCCTTAGTCCATCTGATACTATTTCATATCACTGTATCTTCGAGCCATCTCCATTTCAACTTTTGAAAGATAGCTATTACGTCCTCAGCTTCCTCTTATCCATTTATTTTCATGTCCCTTTTAATTACGCTACTGCTCGTTGGACGAACCTCGGTGTTTTAACGGCTTGAGAATTTAAGGTTCATGTTTCACACCCTGCATTCAGTCGTAATAGAAGAATCATTTAAGCGGTATTGGGAATTACTTCCGAATAAAGGAATCAGTTTCTCAAATGAACTAAAAGCTATTTTTATCCTTCTGTCAATTTCTTGCGGTTTTCAGCCGCTTGTTGTTTTCGTAATGCAGTTTCGTCAATTGCTTATACACTTTCATTACAGAAAATTATTATTTTCGTTTCAATACACCGACTGTACATCATTTCGTTCGTCCTGCAATTAATCTTCTGAGGAACTGTAACACTTTCTGTGTTCAGTTCCTGCATCCTTTGTAGAACTTCAGAAGCTAACGAAACATTGTAGTCTGCAAATCGAAATCGGTACTGTGCTACTACCTGCGGATAACAGAGAGCTACGATGTACGCCACAAAATCTAGCATTTGCCTAGTGGCTGGATCATAACTCATCACACGAGGCTCCGAAAGTGGAATAATGCCATGAAAGAGAGAGGAATGCTAACGTCTGGTGATGACAAAAGTAGAACAGATGTGTGTCCTGACTTGTTTATAAACATGATTAAGTGACGCTAGCAGGTTCATATTATCACGTACGATTATTAACTCGCTTATGTAGCTTCCCTGCGTCCTGTTTAATGCATCTCGCGTTATGCAGTGCGCGACGCTACGCTGACCCACAAGAGCGGCACTCGGCGCTAACCGCAGTCATTTAGGTGCATTACCATCGGCGGACTGTTACGGCCCCTGTGTACACGCATTGCCAGTAATTCGATTCCGGAGATCATTCCGCGCTGCCAGCAGTAACGGCGCAGCTGATTCATGTGCGTGCTCAGTGCGAGCGCCACAGCGCGCCCTTCTCAAACAAGCCCGTAATTGTTATTTGCACGGCGCGTCGCGCACGCTGTTGTGCTTATGGCGGACTCAGACCGACGCTTATGAGCGGACCTTTCTCTTTGTGTTTCCGGCATGAGCTTCATGGGCAATAGGTTCTCCATCGACATCTCAATTTCACCGCACCGAGCGAGGTCGCACACTGATTAGCAAACTGCATTCACATTACGTACGTCGACGGTGCAGATGCCAATAAGACCATCCAAATTAAGTTACGGGATATCCCCTTCCAGTTTAGAGTGCGTCACGATAATGTATCTGTTGACGACATTAATCGTACGCTTGGGGAAGAGGATAATGTAAACTCTAGTTTACAGACATTTCAAGGAAGCGGTCAGCGAGAAAAAGAGTTAAGCGACCAAGGAAAATGTCGGGACGATTCCTTTGAAAGGGCACGGCTGATTGCCTTCCGAATCCGAGCACGTGCTCCGTCTGTAATGATCTCTCTGCGGAACGTAAAATTTTAATCTAATATTCCTTCCTCCCATTTTAACTTCGCCGTACTCGTACGAAGTGTGGCATAGAATAAATTGCGAATCGTTAGCGTGACAAACCCATACAAGCAGGTTCGAATCCTGCCTCGGGCATGGACATGTGTGATGTCCTTAGGTTAGTTACGTTTAAGTAGTTCTAAGTTCTAGGTAACTGATGACTTCAGATGTTAAGTCCCATAGTGCTCAGAGCCATTTGAACCATACATGCAGGGGGAAGACAAAAACATAAATCACAAAATATTACAGCTAAAATGCGGTGTAGGAGAAGCGTTTCCATTCAAAACGGCTTCAAGTCATCTCAGAATGGATGAATACAGATCACGTGTGGCTTTCAAGGGAATCTTGAAGGTGGTTATGTATGCCATTGCCACGGAACTGCTGTTAAATGGACAATGACGCCAGCTGCAGGGACTTGGTTGAGAGACCTACCTTCGTCTGTTGTACACATGTGGCCGATCTGATGTTCATATTGTGTATACCAAAGTCCAAAGACCACGGGTCTGGAATGCCCAGTACAGTGCTATAGCCGGAAGTTTTGTGATCTTTGAGAAGTCTGACGCAGTAATCATCGACAGCGGCCTTCCGGAAGGGAGCTTGGCCCCATACTCATCCTGAGATGGAATCAAATATTACGTGCAACAGTAGACGGATGGCACATCTTACCTGTACTTGTCTTGTAGAAGGCATACCATCCTCGTGAGACCCACATGCCCAACTTCACACTCTACATTCGTAGTGCCCCTGCCCATTACACTCATTACTCGCGGCAGACAATATTACCAAGTCCCGCAAGAGTTCGGGCAATGCGTGTGCATCCAGCACGGAAGAAGAAGGTCAATGGCCGGTTAACCTTAACTATATGAAGATGGTATCTGTTATTTCGGACATGTAATGGGCAGGAGCACTACGAATGTAGTGTGTGGACATTAAGTTGGGAAATTGGGTCTCACGGTGAGCTTGCAAGGGATAAATCCCTGCAGTCGCACTATCCTCTGTGCCCTCGATGGCTCAGATGGATAGATCGTCTGCCCTGTAAGCAGGAGATCCCGGGTTTGAGTCCCGGTCGCGGCACACATTTTCAACTGTCCCCGTTGATGTATATCAACGCCTGTCGACAGCTGAGGGTCTTGATTTAATTATCATTTCATTCTAAGAGAGCCGCATGATCACCGATGATATCTGTTCTTTCGGACATGTCCGAAAGAAAAGATACCATCTTCATAAAGATTTGGAATGGTCAACGTGTGGGTTAGAGGAGCTAATTTACACGTCGTCACGATGACGAAGATGTGAACTTGCCGCCACCACAGCTTCATGGGAACTGTCTTCGAAGAACTGGCCCCCATCTCTCATGAACCCCCTATTGCATAATTTCCCCGATATCTACCTCACCTTAGAGAGTCTTTTGTGGACTTCAGTTACATTTACGACGACATGCCGAACGAGCGGCTGCGGTGTGTACGTGGTGTTTATTGCCGGATGATGCGAGACTGTCCCCGAAATCCTACTGATAGCCGCCTACCATCGATTACTTGGCCAGTGGTCTGGCGTTCAGTGCACATTGCTCTTTTCGGTTTGGACGCCAGAGCGGCCTGGTATTTGGTGGCCCATTTCATACGTATGGCAGATTCTCCAATACGTCTCCAGTGCCATCTACTTGATATGAATGAAAGCAATCTGGAATGTGGATCTGTCATGGAGGGTGGAGGTTGACGAGACTGACGTTGGCCTTCCTTCATCGCATGACTCCAACTGCAGTGTTTCCGACAGCCCTTCTCAGGCCAGATACGACTTTTTATCCGTGTAAGTAAGATGCATGCATTGATATGGATCAATGGTTTGACCATATGGTATCTTTACCGGAATAGTGACAAACACTTTCTCGGTTCTTGGACCTTCCTATTGGAATGGTTCGCTCGTCTCTGACACCACATAAGCCACCGCCAATACTTTGCAAATTATCTTGGTAGTGTCTTCTTGGTCCCTCCCATCAGTTGGAGTGTGCCGGATATGAGAGGTTAACCTAATGTGCATGTCAATTTTATGGACGAGAAGAAGTGACAGAGCCATATAAACCCTTTTGTAAAGACGTATCTGGTCCCAGTGGTGGGTAACAAGGATCCCTTTACATTTTGATCGCTGGTAGCAACGGGTGTGGTGTCCATGTTGGTTCCACTGGAAAGGCGGCCTTTAAGTTATATTTATGCTTTAATTTTGTTTTTGTTGTTTAGACATCTTCTTTACCCTAGAACGGCACAACTTCTGGAAACCACGAATTCCCACTCACCCCTTCCTTTCTTTCCCAATTTTCAGTTTCATATAGAATTTTTCTTATGATTTAAAGACACAGAATTGAAGTCCTTTTTAACGAAATACATCAAATCTTACCCTTAAAGCTGGAAAGGTTGAATGTGACTTCCATTTGTTCGGTGGCACACTTCCCGTCATAAGTCGATTTCTTTCCAAACTCGCCACTGAATATGAGACGCAACTTGTTCACTTGCGGCACAGACTCTTGCTCTAAACTCTGCGAGGAGCCATTAGAGGTGGAACGAACCTAAATCTTTGATAAATCTCCACAAAATAAAAGCAAGTGGTGGCGGGTCCTACTACCGTGGGGATCACGCAGTCGGCATGTCCCAACCAATCTACACACTTCGAAAACAGTTTTCAATCAGCCCGGTTCCCAGAATTCCGGGAGACAGACGTTCACTGTGGATATTGTATCACAGACGCAGTCTCTTTGACTGTTCAGATATGTCACTGAACCCTCCCAGATATGTAAACAACAATGCATTAGCAGCGCCTGTCAGGCGGAGGGGGCCGACAGCAGATCAGTTCCAGTCATTCCACCAGGAAGGAGGTACACGGCTCGTGTTGTCAGTAGATCAACCATGCCTAGACGGTCAGTACCGCCGTTCGATCGCGTTCGCATTGTTACTTTGTGCCAGGAAGGGTTCTCAACAAGGGGAGTGTCCAGGCGACTCGGTGTGAACCAAAGCCATGTTGTTCGGACGTCGAGGAGACACAAAGAGACAGGAACCGTCGATGACACGTCTCGCTCAGGCCGCCCAAGGGCTACTACTGCAGTGGATGACCGCTACCTACGGATTATGGCTCGGGGGAACCCTGACAGGAGTGCCACCATGTTGAATAACGCTTTTCGTGCAGCCACAGGACGTCGTGTTCCGATTCAAACCGTGCGCAATAGGCTGCATGATGCGCAACTTCACTCCCGACGCCCAGGGCGAAGTCCATCTTTGCAAACACGACACCATGCAGTGCAAATGAGCCCAACAACATGCCGAATGGACCGCTCAGGATTGGCATCACGTTCTCTTCACCGATGAGTGTCGCATATGTCTTCAACCAGACAATCGTCGGAGACGTATTTGGAGGCAATCCGGTCAGGCTGAACGCCTTAGACACACTGCCCAGCGAGTGCAGCAACTTGGATGTTCCCTGTTGTTTTGGGATGACATTATGTGGGGCCGACGTACGCCGCTGGTGGTCATGGAAGCCGCCGTAACGGCTGTACAATACGTTAAAGCCATCCTCTGACCGATAGTGCAACTGTATCGGCAGCATATTGGCGAGACATTCGTCTTCTTGGACGACAATTCGTGCCCCCATCGTGCACATCTTGTGAATGACTTCCTTCAGGATAACGACATCGCTCACTAGAGTGGCCAGCATCTTCTCCAGACATGAACCCTATCGAACATGCCTGGGAAAGACTGGAAAGGGCTGTTTGTGGACGACGTGACCCACCAACCACTCTGAGGTATCCACACCAAGTCGCCGTTGATGGGTGGGACATTCTGTATAACAGTGACTTGATGAACTTGTGGATAGTATGCCACGACGAATACAGGCAGGTATCAATGTAAGAAGACGTGCTACTGCGTATTAGAGGTACCGGTGTGTACAGCCATCTGGACCACTATTTCTGAAGGTCTCGCTGTATGGTGGTACAAGATGCAGTGTATGGTTTTCATGAGCAATAAAAAGGGCGGAGATGATGTTTATGTTGATCTCTATTCCGATTTTCTGTGCAGGTTCCGCAACTCTCGGAACCGAGGTGATGCAAAACTTTTTTTGATGTGTGTATTTACTTGGATAGCGGTTATTGAAGAAATCACTGATGTCGGTGACGTACTGCAGTGCGGCATCTTGGACGATGTGTGCGCTGCAGCTTCGTGAATCAGCGAGATTATAAAGGTTTCCAACATGTCTATATTACTCCGTCCGTTGGTTTCTCTCTGAAAAACAAAGGGCCGTAAATTTCACTCTTGCTCAGTGCACAAAAGACGTTAACTTTTGGCAGCCATGATCATTTCACAAGGTTTGCAGTGGTCTTCCACCGTCTCACATCCTTCAATTGTGTTTAATAGCATTATCACTACTCAGCACTAAAGTTAACGTTTCGAATGAAATCTATATCTTTATTCAATCGATATATCATTTCCCCCCAAGAATCCTTACGAGCAATACTACGTGTCTTTTAGTTCCTAAGCCGTTCTTCATATACACAGCTTGAGGCGGAAATGTCTTCTTAACACACATCAGTTATCACATACGAGATGCCCAGATCGCGAGAAGTGCACAAACTTGTAAAAATGAAGTAAAACTTAAAAAATTACCACAGTCTTGAAATATTAAATAAGTAAAATCAGTTCAAAAACAAAAAAATCCTGTATTACGCCAAATGCAAAATTAAATTACATTAATACAGCCAAAATATTCGGATAGTACCGGTGAAGAATTCGTAGCTCATAAGAAACGAAAGATTAAATGTCAACAAACTCTGGGCGTTACCAATAAGCTGTAATAAAATGGAATATAGCTGCCGATCGACTGAGTGCCGAAACTACTTCACGTCTGCTCCACCCCACTTGTAAGAAGTATATCCATGGGGAGAATTCCATCTCGGAAGGGCTACCTTCCTAGGTAGCGAAAATGTCTCTCTCTCACTTCTCACGTATCAAGGCGCATATATCTTCGTAAACCTCAAATATTTGTTGCTATAACAAAACAGTTGCTCGACAAAACACATTCGACAAAAGCTTACTCCTTCAAAAATTCAAGTAATGCTTCACAACTGACAGGCGTTAATTTACAATTGCATGTTGTGTTTTATTCCCTATCATTTTCTGCGGTCCGTCGCCCGTATGAGGGGCCCTTTACGAAGGGTCCAACAGAAAATAACATAAATGGAGGGAAAATGTAAAATCTGCGAATGTAAAACTAGATTTTACCATAATTATACTGTTAGCTTGTTTATCGACCAAGTGTTAAGAATACACAGCAGAAGGCAATAGGAGGAAATGATGGTCAGATAATACTGTACTCAGAATTCATAAAACAGATGAATGGGTAAAATGTTTTGCCCCTACCGGCGGTCACTTGGCACGAGAATTACATTGTGTAACATGGATGAAGAAATGTAATTGTAAACAAACAAGATATTAATTACATAACTTTATTTTTTCAAAGTGATAATTAAAATTTTGTGACCTTCCCTCGTATCTTATTCTCATGACTGCCACACGACATACACGATGATGGCCGCACAATGGTCGAACAGTCTGTGTCGAATCAGTTTATCCACTTTTACCCAATACAGTATCGTGAGAACTACGTCGTCTCTCTTTTACAACGATTCCCATTTAAATTCCCTGAGCATTTCTGTTACATTTTTGTGTTTGCTGTACAGAACCGTTAACATTCCTAGCAGCACGTTTGTGAATTCGTTCCAAGTCTGTTGTCATGTCTACTTCATAAGGACTCCAAAAAACAGGAATAATAGTCTAGAAGAGAAGGAGAGGATGAACAGTACTTGGAATAATGCATGACATTAAAATTGTTTAAGTTACTAGAAAATCAGGAAGCAGAAACAGGACAGGTGAGTGGAGTGTGTCCAGTCGAATACTGCCTCTAAGGTAGACATGCCCAAGGCTTGCGCTGTAATTAACCTAATCCCGTCTTCGTGGCCTCAACGGGAGCAATACATTCTTCGGTTAACATTCCATTTCATATCGACTTGTACTGCTACACCCAGGTACATGCCTGATTTGAATGATTCTAGAAGTGACTCATTAACTTTTTACTCATAGGATAATATGTGTACAATTTTACATTTTTGAACATGTCACACTAATTTCCAGATTTTGCAACACATTGAGATGTTATAAAATTCAGACAATGTTTGCGCGCTTTTTGCAAGCTAGTACGTCGTTATAGATAACTGACCATCTGCAGAAAGTGTGAGGTTATTCGCAATAACATCTGTCAGGTCGATATTATAAAACACCAACACTGGACCACGCCTGATAACATATCACTTTCCCCCTCCGACAAGAGACATATTTACATCAAGATGGTATCTGTTCTTTCGGACATACCCTAAAGAACAGATACCATCTTCATATACACTCCTGGAAATGGAAAAAAGAACACATTGACACCGGTGTGTCAGACCCACCATACTTGCTCCGGACACTGCGAGAGGGCTGTACAAGCAATGATCACACGCACGGCACAGCGGACACACCAGGAACCGCGGTGTTGGCCGTCGAATGGCGCTAGCTGCGCAGCATTTGTGCACCGCCGCCGTCAGTGTCAGCCAGTTTGCCGTGGCATACGGAGCTCCATCGCAGTCTTTAACACTGGTAGCATGCCGCGACAGCGTGGACGTGAACCGTATGTGCAGTTGACGGACTTTGAGCGAGGGCGTATAGTGGGCATGCTGGAGGCCGGGTGGACGTACCGCCGAATTGCTCAACACGTGGGGCGTGAGGTCTCCACAGTACATCGATGTTGTCGCCAGTGGTCGGCGGAAGGTGCACGTGCCCGTCGACCTGGGACCGGACCGCAGCGACGCACGGATGCACGCCAAGACCGTAGGATCCTACGCAGTGCCGTAGGGGACCGCACCGCCACTTCCCAGCAAATTAGGGACACTGTTGCTCCTGGGGTATCGGCGAGGACCATTCGCAACCGTCTCCATGAAGCTGGGCTACGGTCCCGCACACCGTTAGGCCGTCTTCCGCTCACGCCCCAACATCGTGCAGCCCGCCTCCAGTGGTGTCGCGACAGGCGTGAATGGAGGGACGAATGGAGACGTGTCGTCTTCAGCGATGAGAGTCGCTTCTGCCTTGGTGCCAATGATGGTCGTATGCGTGTTTGGCGCCGTGCAGGTGAGCGCCACAATCAGGACTGCATACGACCGAGGCACACAGGGCCAACACCCGGCATCATGGTGTGGGGAGCGATCTCCTACACTGGCCGTACACCACTGGTGATCGTCGAGGGGACACTGAATAGTGCACGGTACATCCAAACCGTCATCGAACCCATCGTTCTACCATTCCTAGACCGGCAAGGGAACTTGTTGTTCCAACAGGACAATGCACGTCCGCATGTATCCCGTGCCACCCAACGTGCTCTAGAACGTGTAAGTCAACTACCCTGGCCAGCACGATCTCCGGATCTGTCCCCCATTGAGCATGTTTGGGACTGGATGAAGCGTCGTCTCACGCGGTCTGCACGTCCAGCACGAACGCTGGTCCAACTGAGGCGCCAGGTGGAAATGGCATGGCAAGCCGTTCCACAGGACTACATCCAGCATCTCTACGATCGTCTCCATGGGAGAATAGCAGCCTGCATTGCTGCGAAAGGTGGATATACACTGTACTAGTGCCGACATTGTGCATGGTCTGTTGCCTGTGTCTATGTGCCTGTGGTTCAGTCAGTGTGATCATGTGATGTATCTGACCCCAGGAATGTGTCAATAAAGTTTCCCCTTCCTGGGACAATGAATTCACGGTGTTCTTATTTCAATATCCAGGAGTGTAGTTAAGGCTAACCGGCCATTGACCTTCTTCGTCTGTGCTGGATGCACACGCGTTGCCCGAACTCTTACAGGACTCGGTAAGGTTTTCTGCCGCGAGTAATGAGTGTCATGCGCAGGGGCACTACGAATTTGGACATTAAGTTGGGAATGTGGGTCTCACGGAGAGCGTGCAAGGGATAAATCCCTGCAGTCACCCTCCCATCTGTGCCCTCGGTGGTTCAGAGGGACGCCCTCTGTAATAAAAAAAACTGAGTCAACGGCTCAACACTGAACTTAAACGGGTATCCTGGGACATCCGCACTGACCAAATTCATCGATCAACATCGAACAAAATGAGAACAAAAAAAAAGATGGATAGAGCCTCTGCCCTGTAAGCAGGAGATTCCGGGTTCGGGACCCGGTCGGGGCACACATTTTCAGCTGTCCTCGTTGATGTATATCAATGCCTGTCGACAACTTAGGATTCAAAATGGTTCAAATGGCTCTGAGCACTATGGGACTTAACAGCTATGGTCATCAGTCCCCTAGAACTTAGAACTACTTAAACCTAACTAACCTAAGGACAGCACACAACACCCAGTCATCACGAGGCAGAGAAAATCCCTGACCCCGCCGGGAATCGAACCCGGGAACCCGGGCGTGGGAAGCGAGAACGCTACCGCACGACCACGAGCTGCGGACGACGACGACAACTTAGGGTCTTGATGGTTCAAATGGCTCTGAGCACTATGGGACTCAACGTCTTAGGTCATAAGTCCCCTAACTTAGAACTACGTAAACCTAACTAACCTAAGGACACCACACACACCCATGCCCGAGGCAGGATTCGAACCTGCGACCGTAGCAGTCCCGCGGTTCCGGACTGCAGCGCCAGAACCGCTAGACCACCGCGGCCGGCTTAGGGTCTTGATTTAATTATCATTTCATAGAGACATATTTCGTTTAATATCTTATGTGGCCGATAAAAATATTAATCAACCATTAAAAGAACACACAACTCACGTCAGATCGGTAGTTGTCAATGTGGGTGTCATCACCCCAAAGTTTAAGGTTTTCACTTTTCGAGTGCGCGATGGAAGGAAAAGGGACGGCAGGGGGGCCGTCGCAAGAAAAAAAAAAATATCAGTATTTTAAACATAGCTGCGCTACAGCAACGGTTCCACGTGATAAGATTAAAAGCAGCCGACCAGTTGCAAAGGATAAAGTACTCTTTACCTAGGTTTCGATAGATTTAAATCTATCTTCTTCAGAAGACGGCCTGAGGATAATGAACATCGTAATTTATATTAAAGGTATGAAACATGAGTCAAGAATAAAGTTTAACATATAATAGGAGAATCTTGTATTACAAAATGTGAGAAGGATTCCTGGTACTTACAGTATTACATTAACATGGAGTGATATGTCCTTGTCGTTTTCATAAACATCTGTATAACTCCATTAGTCAAATAACATATAGCCCTGAGAACAGGGTTTGTCAGACAAATAAAAATAAGAACATGGAAGTTGGAGAGCGCATAGGCGACTGAGTAAAATCGGCCAGCGTAGTAGCACTGCGGCCAGGGCAGGTGGCGCTCAGGTCGCGAGCGATGTGCCGATTGGCGTACTGAAGTAACATGTAAAATATCAATATTAAATGCGTCCTTAGATAGAATGACAATAAATAAATGGAAAGCATTAATCACTCCCGTTATGACATTGTGGGATCTGTAGGAACAATAACATAGATACATACATCAAAAAGGCAGGTGGCGCTTACGCCGTGAGTAACATGCAGTGGCATATACAGCCAGAATATAAAAGTTATATTAGCATAATAGTGAAGCGCATAGAACGTATATAAGTAAAAATATTAAGAAAAAACAATAATGCTCTTAGGAACAATAACATAGATACGTACATCAAAAAGGCAGGAGGCGCTTACGCCGTGAGTAACATGCAGTGGCATATACAGCCAGAATATAAAAGTTATATTACCATAATAGTGAAGCACATAGAACGTATATAAGTCAAAATTTTAAGAAAAATCAATAATGGCTCTTAAGACATAAATACGAAATCTGGTCCACAATCCAGTTAATATACATTTTAGAAAAAGAGAAAATTACATGAGGGCCGGTATGGTGGCAGCCATACATCGTGGGAAAAACACATTATATAACAGGTAGTGAGCTGCAAGATTTGAAAGTGCATTATAGCTTCCTGAGGAAATAGACTACTGAGGTTACTCGCATTTATGTTATATATTAAATAGTACGGGTTTAAAGCCTTCGAAAAATTGTCTACAGGCAAGGTTCAACTGATAATTCAGTATATTGCCGTCTTTGAGCTCTAGATGTTTAAAAATAAATAACTCTTCCCACAGATCTAGATATATAAGGCGCTGGGCTGGTGGCTGGACTGATTGGTCTTCTGGCGATTAATAGACAGAAATGTACATTGATTTAATTTCCTTAGTACAATGACGGAAAAAAATCACAGCACCAAGAAGGAGTTGAGGGACTTACACGAAAGTTGATAGGAATATTTCTGAATGTGAAAAATGATGTCTGTTCCAATTTCGTGCCAGTCGGATAAGAGTGGCGCTAGTTGCGCCACTATGAGGATGCAAATCGGGTTCGTTTTAAATACACGCTGTAACAGTCGTGAGTATTTGAGATTGGACGAGGTGAGTTGTTAGTCAAGAACGCCTTTAAGGCGGCAAAAACGCCATTATCAACACCTCACTGAGTTTGAACGACGTGTAACAGGACTATGAGGAATGGTATGTTCCTTCTGCGATACTGCAGAAGACTTGGCGGGAATGTAGCCACGGCGTATGATGGGTGGTGGCGGCGGTCACGAGAATGTTCGGTAGCAATAAGCAGGCGCAGAAGACGGCCACGTGGTCCTACCGAGAGGGAAGACCACCGCATTTATTGTGTGGCTGTGGCGCATCATTCTGTGTCTGCAGTAACGATATGAGAAGCAGTGGCACCACTGTGGCACAACGAACTGTTACAAATGTGTCAAGCGAGAGCTCATTGAAGGGCAGGGTGAAGGTCTGATGTGTTATCTGGTTCTGCCTCGGTGCTATTGATGGCCGTGTATTTGTTACGAGGAGGCCAGTTGAGGCCTCTACCCAACCTGTCTGCCTGCTACACACACTGGACCAACACCTTGAATTATAGTCTGGGTTGCGATTACGCACGACAGCAAGAGAACTATTGTTGTTAGCCGACACACTCTGACTGCCAATTTGTACGTCAATCCGGTGATTCAACCTGCTGAATTGCCATTCTTGAACAGCATTCCGGGGGTGTGTTTTCCAACAGGATAACGGTCACCCACATACTGCTGTTGTAACCCAACATGCTCTACGGAGTCAGTGTATTTCTACGATACATCACAACAACTGAAACAAAAACCCGTGATTAAAATGATGTTTTCATTACTAGTCAGTTTAAAATGAAAAAGATCGTTAAAAACGCTAAATACAATAATGTTTTAAATACAGTTTTATATGCATTAATCTACGCCACATCGATATCACCAGGTGTTGTGTTGTGGAATCAGCATGCGTGCACCAAGTGAATGAACTGAAACTAAATGTAAACTCTCTCTCCGTTTGCGTTTCAGGTTACATTTTCTCCACATTACTATCCAGATAGTCAAATATTTTTATGATTGAATCTCTTGTACAGCAGTAGCTTACTTCTTTGAATGACTCCATGATGCCTGCAACTGCTAATACCTACTTCATCGTCGCACCATAACACTGCTCTGGGCCTAGGTCTTTTCGAGCTTGCTGTTATGTTCCTATAAAACAACATTGTATTTTCAGTCATTATGTTCTGGAAATCTAATATTTCTTTATAAATCCTTTTATGAGGGTACATGAAAAAGGACTAAATGACATACTGAAGATCCAATATTGCTCCACAAAAACGCTCCAACTGAACAAAAGCCGAAATTGTACAATGATATGAAAAAAAAACCAGCTGCAGGCATCATGGAGTTATTCAAATGATTCATAACAACTGTGTACCCAGAGTCACAGAAACTCGTCCCAACAACTTCCATTGGACATCATCAGGTCAATGAGAGATTCATAACTAGAAGCAAACTCAGGAAAGGCAATCCATATCATAAATATTCCCGACACTTCTGAAGGAACTTTCCAGATCTTAAATTGGGAAAATGGAGAGTAAGTGTGAGTTAATAGAACATATTTGAATCAGCTTTCTTTTGCTGACGACACTGTACTTTATGCCTCTAGTGCAGATTACCCTCAAGATTGAAGGTAAGAACTTAATATATCAAGTTTGAAAGTAGGCTTGAAATATAATTACAACATAGGCAAAAACAGATTATAAGCGACATATCGGAAAAAAAGATCAGTGCGTATTAAGAATGAATCTAGAAATGAATTTTTATACTTACAGTATTGGATGGACAGCATAAGAAATAAATGAAAGTGTCGTTTTTTGAACACAAAGTAGGGTTTGCAAAATAATTGAATTAAATTTAACAAAGAAATACAGAAGTTGCCAATACGTCCGCGAAGGAAAAGTTAGGAAATATTGCGATTACCAATTCTGGCGTTAACCAATGCGATATGCCAGTGGACTTAATAAATGCTACTACTAGTCTCTGCGAGAGATGAGAGGTACATGCTGATAATTTCTGGGAGAGACAGCAAAGAGAAACAAATGCCAAGTGCCTGAATGACGGATCTCATTGGTTCAGTTCAAGTTCTATGAACAGACAGACAAAACAACACACAACGTACTAATATTAGAACAGCCGAAGTACTGTAACTCATTTAATCCCTAGAATTGTATTCCATCGACCGCTCTCGTACTCAGAACTAGAGGTGGCAAAAAATAGCTTAACTAGAATCAACGTTTATTGAGTATTCACTGGCAGTGAAATAATCGGTTATTGGTAAAAGGCATTTATTTCAGTAAGTGCCAGTACCGCGTGCCACGTGTTTTCCAATGTGCATACTATTTCCCCTTCGGTCTCTCTCCGTTTTACCAGGAATAATGAATACACTAACGAAGAGATGTTCGTGCTACCAAGCAAATAACTAGTGAGGAACTGTTAATACTGGTCGCCATTTCTTTATTGATGAATACACTGATAAGTCAAAATATTATGACCACTTGCTTAATAGCTTGCTTGTCCGCCTTTGGAACGAAATACATCACTGATTCTACATTTCTTGTTAGGTCTGTGGAATTAGATGTGTACGCATATGTCGTGTTGGCTCTGAGCACTATGGGACTTAACTTCTGAGGTCATCAGTCCCCTAGACTTAGAACTACTTAAACCTAACTAACCTAAGGACATCACACACATCCATGCCCGAGGCAGGATTCGAACCTGCGACCGTAGCGGTCGCGCGGTTCCAGACTGTAGCGCCTAGAACCGCTCGGCCGGCTATATGTCGCGTAATTCGGGTAAACAAGTAGCTGCTAATTGGCGTACGCGGTGATGGCACCAGATAGCGACGCACACGGGTTCCACAGGATTTGCATCAGGCGAATTTGGTCGCCGAGACTTCAGCTTGAGTTCACTATAATGCCCCTCAAACCACTGTAGAGTCGTTCTGGCTCCGAGACACGAACAGTTATACTACTGTAGGATGACATCGCCTTCGGGGAAGACATCAACCGCCCGCATCTCGTGGTCGTGCGGTAGCGTTCTCGCTTCCCACGCCCGGGTTCCCGGGTTCGATTCCCGGCGGGGTCAGGGATTTTCTCTGCCTCGTGATGGCTGGGTGTTGTGTGATGTCCTTAGGTTAGTTAGGTTTAAGTAGTTCTAAGTTCTAGGGGACTGATGACTATAGATGTTAAGTCCCATAGTGCTCAGAGCCATTTGAACCATTTAGACATCAACCATGAAGTGATGTAGGTACCACCAAAAGTACCGTGCAGCCGCAGGCGAATATCTCCCACAGTAAAATACTGCTCTCACCATCCAGCGTCTGTGGCGAGCTGCAGGTTTCCAGCCACCTTTCACCTCGATGACGGCGTTGGTGGAGACGACCATCGACCTAGTGTGAGCCTGTAGAAACGACACGTGTCCATTGATACCAATGGTCCCGTGCCCGTTGTAGTCGTAATTAACGATGTTGTTTGGTCAATACGTGAACACATAGAGGTGGTCTGCTGCGGAGCTCCATGTTCAACAATGTGCGAAGAATCTTGTGCTCCGAAACATTTGTGTGTACACCAGCATTATGCTCTGTCGGCATAGATGCCACAGATCGTCATCTACCCTACTTCACAGAACAGACAAGCCTCCGAACCATACGTTCTTTAAAGAGTTGTGGACGTCCATCCATTTAGCGTCTAGTGACAGTTTCACTGTCGTACTTCTTTCCGTAGATGCTCACGACAGTAGAAGATGTAAATTCGACCAGCTTCGCCGTTTTCGAGATATTTGTTCTCAGGTTCTGCGTAGTAACAATGTGCCCTTTATCAGAGTCGCATATCTCAATGGATTTCCCATCTGCAGCCCATGTCTTCGCTAGAGCGATCTCTCGTCCGTGTCTGCTCCGCTTACACACCTTTTTTACCTGCCCGCAACCTCACCATGTGGCATCCAACGTCGTGGTGGGCGTAGGTCGTAATGTTTCGACTAATCAGTGTATTCTTCCAGTTCATTTTCGTGCTATCTAGCCATGGATAAATCACAATGACCTCCCAATATTCGTGCTTCCATGTTCGAGTCTGTAAGCTATCGGTATCCAAAGATCCCGAGGCTGCGTCTCCAGGCAACGCTAACGTTGGCGTATAGCTAGGCGGCAGCGATGTCGAGCTATGAGGTAACAAAGAGCCGTACGCCGACCAGTTTATTGTCTAGGATATTGCAGTGTCTGTGTTAGTATTATGGCAATGCACTGCGGCGACCCCAGCTGTTACGAAACCCATCAGATGAATTCGCAACTGCGAGTAATGACTACCATCAACTGTAGAAGCGAATGATGACAATGAAAATTTGTGCCGGAGCAAGATTCTAACCCCGATTTCCGGCTTATCATAATGGATGTGCGAGTACAGATCGTAGACGTATGGTTGACAACTTAGGGAAGTTTGGGTCTGGCTGTGAGTCGTGCGCGGATAGCCAAATGGTAATGCGACCGCTCGCGATCAGTGGGCAATCCGCGTTCCAGTCCCGGTCCGGCACAAATTTTCATTGTCGTCATTCCATTCTACAGCTGATGGTAGTCATTATTCGCAACTGCGAATTCATCTGATGGGTTTATTGTCTTGTCACCTCCAGTGTATAAGTGTTAGTGAGTCATTTGGGCCAGAGAGGGAGCTATTCGCATGTGGAGTTGATGCTGTCTAGTAGGCACAGTGTTACTCGGACGGAAGTTCACTGACATCATTTATAGTACATGTTCGCAGCGTCACCTGAAAGTAAGGAGGAGTTCGAAGTTGTGTCGTGAGTCTAATGCGAGGCAAAACTGAAGGCAATACAGATTAACGAGAACTGACAATAATTGGCAGAAAATGTACAGTGGGTATCTTGAGTATCTACTAAGGAGACTGCCTACATTACGCTTGTCCGTCCTCTTTTAGTATACTGCTGCGCGGTGTGGGATATCTACCAGATAGGACTGACGGAGTACATCGAAAAAGTTCAAAGAAGGGCAGCACGATTTGTATTATTGCGAAATATGGGAGAGAGTCTCACAGAAATGACGCAGGATTTGGGCTGGAAATCATTAAAAGAAAGGAGTTTTTCGTTGCGACGGAATCTTCTCACAAAATTCCAGTCACCAACTTTCTCCTCCGAATGCGAAAATATTTTGTTGCCACCGACCTACATAGGGAGGAACGATCGCCACGATAAAATAAGGGAAATCAGAGCTCGTGCGGAAAGATATAGGTGTTCGTTCTTTCCGCGTGCTATTCGAGATTGGAATAATAGAGAATTGTGAAGGTGGTTCGGTGAACCCTCTGCCAGGCACTTAAATGTGATTTGCAGAGTATCCATGTAGATGTAGATGTATGTCGCGTCGCGGCACACGTCCTGCCGGCAGCTTTGGATGAAGGCATGGCCTGCGTGACGCAATCAGGACGTTGACGACACTGTGGGGTTTAGTCTGCTAATTCGCCTGCATTTGGGGGGGGGGGGGGAGGAGAATGTCCTAAGATACCTAGCAGAAGTGCTGTTGAAATGGAGAGGAGAAGTTTGTGGGCTCTCGTAGGAAGTGAATAGGAGTGCAAACACGAATAATGGCTTGGTTCAAATGGCTCTGAGCACTATGGGACTTAACTTCTGAGGTCATCAGTCCCCTAGAACTTAGAACTACTTAAACCTAACCTAAGGACATCACACACATCCATGCCCGAGGCAGGATTCGAACCTGCGACCATAGCGGTCGCGCGGTTCCAGACTGTAGCGCCTAGAACCGCTCGGCAAACACGAATAAAATTTAAGACTTTCCTAATAATACAGCCTTACGCGAAGAGATGTGTTGCAATAAGTTCCCTTTAATTTACGTCTATGGTCACAAACGTTTTGTTAACAGATTACCAGTTTCGGTCTATAATGACCATCATCAGATCTGTTTTATAAAAACACAGTCATAATGTACTGCAGTGCAGATTTTGCATCCAACATTTGACGATGACGCTATGGCTGCAGTACATTATGGCCTCATTTTCATAAAACAGACCTGATTATGGTCATTATAGTCCGAAACCGGTAATCTGTTAACAAAAAGTTTGTGACCATAGACGTAAATTAAAGGGAACATATTGTATATACAGGTCACTGTTTTATTTGCGACAATGTCGCAGCTTGTGAAAGATGTGATGCAGTCGCTCTCTATCTTTACATATCAACGATTACATTCTATTTTGTTACACACACGCTTGTTCTAGGGGTGTGGCGTTGTGGCACCCATCCAGCCTCAGTGTTGACAGTTATGTCCGCTCTAGTTTCCACTGGCCATATACATCGGGTCTTCACCATGCTTGGGCACTGCCTTCATACAACTCTTAATAAATTTTCATACCTTGCTCCATAAGCCTGCCACATCTTAAATTAATAAAAATTTATAGGCAGAACATCTCTCATATCAATAAAACTTGACTGCTATGAGAAGAGTGAAGATGATGCGTGGCAATGTCCTTCAAATGTTCGCTTGCACTGATCAGTTTATCAGTCTTTGAACATTGGTATAGTCCTGTATCCAGTGAATCTTGACTAATATAAATAACGTCGATTTGGCCTCTTTTGAATGAAGACAGTAGTCTGGACGTTGTCTTCAGGCATGGCGTTAATATTGTCGACCTAACTGTCGAAGATCTCTGTTGACTGACACTGTCTGAGTGAAGCTGTGTGTCCACTTACATTCACGTTTGGCATATGAGTGTTTACATGGAAACTCTTCGTGTGACGTTAGACAGAAGCATAACATAGTCTGTACTGTGTGCGCCCTCTGGAGTCTGAACATAACTGTGTTGTGCCTCTGTGCAGTCTGACCTTGCCAAGTGTCTGTATGGCTGCACAACGTAGCTTCTGCGGAAACAGCAGACGCCTTGCAGACATTATGCAGATACCAACACAACTGGAGGAGAATGATGATATGGCCCACCCATCCTATCCGCAGGAAACTCTCTGATTGGTTTATTTCCAAAAAAGGAGTGCAACGTAGCCGGCCGCTGTGGCCGAGCGGTTCTAGGCGCTTCAGTTTGGAACCGCGCGACCGCTAAGGTCGCAGATTCGAATCCTCCCTCGGGCATGGATGTGTGTGATGTCCTTAGGTTAGTTAGGTTTAAGTAGTCCTAAGTTCTAGGGGACTGATAACACCAGATGTTAAGTCCCATAGTTCTCAGAGCCATTTTAACCATTTTGTGCGACGTAAGGTGAGGATTATCACTGGACAAGCTACACTACTGGCCATTAAAATTGCTACACCAAGAAGAAATGCAGATGATAAACGGGTATTCATTGGACAAATATATTATACTAGAACTAACACGTGATTACATTTTCACGCAGTTTGGGTGCATAGATCCTGAGAAATCAGTACCCAGAACAACCACCTCTGACCGTAATAACGGCCTTGATACGCCTAGGCATTGAGTCAAACAGAGCTTGGACGGCGTGTACAGGTACAGCTGCCCATGCAGCTTCAACACGATACCACAATTCGTCAGGAGTAGTGACTGGCGTATTGCGACGAGCCAGTTGCTCGGCCACCATTGACCAGACGTTTTCAATTGGTGAGAGATCTGGAGAATGTGCTGGCCACGGCAGCAGTCGAACATTTCCTGTACCCAGAAAGGCCCGTACAGGACCTGCGACATGCGGTCGTGCATTATCCTGCTGAAATGTAGGGTGTCGCAGGGATCGAATGAAGGGTAGAGTCACGGGTCGTAACACATCTGAAAAGTAACGTCCACTGTTCAAAATGCCGTCAATGCGAACAAGAGGTGACCGAGACGAGTAACCAATGGCACCTCACACCATCATGCCACGTGATACACCAGCATGGCGATGACGAATACACGCTTCCAATGTGCGTTCACCGCGATGTAGCCAAACACGGATGCGACCATCATGATGCTGTAAACAGAACATGGATTCATCCAAAAAAAATGACGTTCTGTCATTCGTGCACCTCCAGGTTCGTCGTTGAGTACACCATCGCAGGCGCTCCTGTCAGTGATGCAGCTTCAAGACTAATCGCAGCCATGGCCTCCAAGCTGATAGTCCATGCTGCTGCAAACGTCGTCGAACTGTTTGTGCAGATGTCTTGCAAACGTCCCCATCTATTGACTCAGGGATCGAGACGTGGCTGCACGATCCGCTATAGCCATGCGGATAAGATGCCTGTCATCTCAACTGCTAGTGATACGAGGCCGTTGGGATCCAGTACGGCGTTCCGTATTACCCTGCTTAACCCACCGATTCCATATGCTGCTAACAGTCATTGGATGTCTACCAACGGGAGCACCAATGTTGCGATACGATAAACAGCAATCGCGATAAGCTAGAATCCGTCCTTTATCAAATTCGTAAACGTGATGGTAAGCATTTCTCCTCCTTACACGAGGCATCACAACAACCTTTCACCAGGCAACGCCGGTCAACTGCTGTATGTGGAAACTTATGTCTGCACGTTGTAGGTGTCGCTACCAGCGCTAACCTTGTGTGAATGCTCTGAAAAGCTAATCATTTGCATATCACAGCATCTTCTTCCTGTCGGTTAAATTTCGCGTCTGTTGCACGTCATCTTCGTGGTGTAGCAATTTTAATGGCCTGTAGTGTAATATAACAGTAAAATACTGAGCTGGAACTGGGCTACACGTGTGTGCTGACTAGGTCTCTGACTGACTAATCTTCAAGGAAGGATGTGGTTTAGTTAAGGGTAGTGGAGTGGAAGAGGTATGGCTTGGAATGGGTGATGGGTGGGGAGGGGAAGGGGGAAAGGAGGGCAGGGATAGGGAAGAGGAAAGGGGGGAGTAGAGGATGGAGGGAGAGAAAGGTCAAGGTCAAAGGTCAACCACTTGAATGAGCTTTGCTAGCACCCTTTACTTCAATATTTTACTTTGAGCATTAATTTGTTAGAAAAGATTTCCTAAAATATTTGCATACATTTCCTTGCTCTTAGACCGCATCATACAAAATGAAGCAATGTTTCAGTCATCTTCGCACGTGGCCTTCATAGTAATCGAAACTTAGGTAAATTTTACAAAATGGCACGTCTGCAACCGGAGATCTCTAACAAAGTAGGAGACGTTGAGGCGTGCATTGCCCGTAAACGCAGGCCGAATAGGAGATAAAAGCAAGCAAGCCGCTTTTAAACAAATCCGGCGTTCATTAGAGAGGAGGATGTATCGCAATCTAAGCCGAAGTAACACAACATTAGCGATCGGGGAAGAGGCCAGCCGACAATCTGGCGGTCCTCCAAGTTGCCGCCGGCTTTTCTTTTTCCTCGGGATAATCCGCGGCGCTGGCGCCCATGGGACTCGATTATCTCTGGCGAACTGCCGGACTTGCAGCGCCGCCGATAATCTGCTGAGAGCGGCCCTGGCCGCCGGGCCTCGCCCCCACTCCGCCGCGGACCAGCTGGCCGACCCGCGTAATTACAACCACCGCAGCAGGGCCGCCGCTAACTTGTTGCCCAGAACCCACTACTGCGCCGCCGTCTCTCCGCGGAAGGCTTTTCTCAAGTTGTCGGACCGAGACAGAACATTAATCCAATTATTTAGCAGTAGTAGTCGTGGTGGTCGCACCTAATGTTGTGCTATTTTGCGTAGTCTAGATAATAGTGTTCACGAGTACATAGAGAAGATAAAAACATGGCATACACGATGGATTTTAATACCTACTCCAAGAAAAGTTTGGAGTAGGTATTAAAATCCATGGAGAAGAAATAAAAACTTTGAGGTTCGCCGATGACATTGTAATTCTGTCAGAGACAATGGTGCAAATGGCTCTGAGCACTATGGGACTCAACTGCTGAGGTCATTAGTCCCCTAGAACTTAGAACTAGTTAAACCTAACTAACCTAAGGACATCACAAACATCCATGCCCGAGGCAGGATGCGAACCTGCGACCGTAGCGGTCTTGCGGTTCCAGACTGCAGCGCCTTTAACCGCACGGCCACTTCGGCCGGCTGTCAGAGACAGCAAAGGACTTGGAAGAGCAGTTGAATGGAATGGACAGTGTCTTGAAAGGGGGGTATAAGATGGATATCAACAAAAGCAAAACAAGGATAATAGTCGAACTAAGTTGGGTGGTGCTGAGGGTATTAGATTAGGAAACGAGACACTTAAAGTAGTAAAGGAGTTTTGCTATCTGGGGAGCAAAATAGCTGATGATGGTCGAAGTAGAGAGGATATAAAATGTAGACTGGCAATGGCAAGGAAAGCGTTTCTGAAGAAGAGAAATTTGTTACCATCGAGTATAGAATTAAGTGTCAGGAAGTCGTTTCTGAAAGTATTTGTTTGGAGTGTAGCCATGTATGGAAGTGAAACATGGACGATAAATAGTTTAGACAAGAAGAGAACAGAAGCTTTCGAAATGTGGTGCTACAGAAGAATGCTGAATATTAGATGGGTAGATCACATAACTAATGAGGAGGCATTGAACAGAATTGGCGAGAAGACGAATTTGTGGCACAACTTGACAAGAAGATGGGACCGGTTGGTAGGACATGTTCTGAGACATCGAGGGATCACCAATTTAGTATTGGAGGGCAGCGTGGAGGGTAAAAATCGTAGAGGGAGACCGAGAGATGAATACAATAAGCAGATTCAGAAGGATGTAGGTTACAGTAGGTACTGGGAGATGAAGGAGCTTGCACAGGATAGAGTAGCATGGAGAGCTGCATCAAACCAGTCTCAGGACTGAAGACCACAACAACAACAACACGTTCTCAAAAATCAAGGGCAGGTAATGGCGAGAACTGTCACCAAGCAGGGTAACACCTGATGATAATAATACAGTGAGGCGATAAAAGTCATGGAAAACCTCCCAATATACTGTCGGACCTCCTTTTTCCCGTATAGTGCAGCAATTCTAAGTGGCATTTACTTGTAAGCCTATTTGTCCGTCGCTGACGTAGAAGACCGCAAACCTTCTTTCCTTCCAGTCTGGACAAGCTGTGCAGTGGCTAGAGTACATGTAGAGCTTACTGGGACAATGAAATCGATAATTCGATTGTAATACTGGCATTTTAATTTGATATTCCCCACAACTGACAAAATTTACAAAAAAAATGTGAATTTCTTTGTCCACCCACACACTCCTGAGAATGGCTCATTAACAATTTGCAATTACGCGCCCCTATTACGAGCAGCTACGTTGATAAATACTCGGCACCTCGCAAGGATAACTACCAAATCAAGAATATTAGGTGTAATAATAATGGCATGTGACGAGGGCCTCCCGTCGGGTAGACCGCTCGCTTGGTGCAAGTCTTTCGACTTGACGCCACTTCGGCTACTTGCGCGTCGATGGGGTTGAAATGATGATGATTAGGACAACACAACACCCAGTCCCTGAGCGGAGATAAATATCCGACCCAGCCGGGAATCGAACCCTGGCCCTCCGTTAAAGTTCGTTAGTTGATCCTTCCACTCAGTTTTTTTTTCTTCTTTTTTCTTTTTTTTATTACAGAGGCCAACCAGCTCTCTGACCGAACACGCTGAGCTACCGTGCTGGCTATCACTCAGTTATCGGGTTGGTGGAAGTGGTGAAGTGTTGGTGAAAATCTCGCTTCTGAACACACAAAGAGCTCTAACCGCAGAACTCTGCACGGAACACGCGTTGGTGCAGTGCTGTGATACACACCATATATCTCCCTCTAAGGCGATGGCCAAGACGCCGTCTCCAAGTCCGTACTGCTCGATGGCTGAAGGCAAAGTCCTCTCTCTCCACAATTCTTCTGTCTCACACGCGTACGAAAACGCGGCGGAGGAATACTCAGTTTCGGCCAATGTCGAACGCTCTATCACCGCGGAAATCCCTCCAACGGCATTTCTGAGATCTACCCAATGATCGAGTAGGTCATATCGCCCCTAGGCAAACGAAATTCCCATCTTCGCCAAGTGTTGCCCAGCACAGGTGGCTCCGGATGATGGGCTATCCACAAAAGCGCCGTATTGTCCCGCGTTTCCGGTGGCTGCTACCTGCCGCCCACGGCGGCCCGGCGAGCTACGGTCAGCTGCAGACTTTATATTCCACAATTCTCAACTTCCGACACTTTTCACCAACGCTTTAAGTTAGTGACTTAGTTATGCAGACATGCAGGGAATACTGTGCTCTAGAGTGCCTCATATTTATCATAATTCAATAGAGTCATGATCTGATGCCCTTGCCAGTCCCTTTATTATTAATACTAATGTTGGTAAGCTAACGTGTAAGTGCCCATGTCCTGGCACCTTACAGACTTAGCAACTCGTTGAAAGTCCCCTGCAGAAATACTGAGGCATGCTGCCCCTACAGCCGTCCATAGTTGCGAAAGTGATGTTGGTGCAGGATTTTGTGCAAGAACTGATCGGGCGATTATGTTCCATAAATGTTCAATGGGATTCATGTTGTGTGATCTGCATGGCCAAATCATTCACTCGAACTGTCCAGAACGTTCGTCAAACCAAACGTGAACAATTTTGCCCAGTGACATGGCGCACTTTCATCCATACAAATTCCATCATTGTTTGGGAAGATGTGGTCTATGAATGGCTGCAAATCGTCTCCAAGCAGCCGAACAAAGCATTTCCAGTCAATGACCGCTTGATTTTGACCAAACGACGCAGTCTGTTCCAAGTAAACACAGCCCATACCATTATGGAGCAACCACCGGCTTGCACAGTGCCTCGCAGACAACTCGGGGCGTGGAATCTGTGACATACTTGAACTCTAACATTAGCTCTTACCAACTGAAATCGGGACTCTTCTGACCAGACCACTGAAAAGTCGTTTCGGGTTTAATCGATGCGGTCACGAACCCAGGAGGGCGCTGCAAGCGATGTCGTGCTGTTAGCAAAGACACTCAAGTCCGTCGTGTGCTGCCAAAGCCCATTAACGCAGAATTTCGTCGGGTACATTCGTCGTACGTTCTACGTCGATTTGTATGGTTATGGTTCAAATGGCTCTGAGCACTATGGGACTTAACTGCTGTGGTCATCAGTTCCCTAGAACTTAGAACTACTTAAACCTAACTAACCTAAGGACATCACACACATCCATGCCCGAGGAAGGATTCGAACCTGCGACCGTAGCGGTCGCGCGGTTCCAGACTGTAGCGCCTAGAACCGCTCGGCCACTTCGGCCGGCTGTACGGTAATTTCACATAGTGTTGATTGTTTCTTAACGAACGCCGCTGCTCTGTGTCGCTAAGTGAAGACGGTCGGCCACTGCGTTGTCCGTGACGAGAGGTAACCCTGGTAACCTCGGTACGCTCTTCACAGTTTGGATCTCGGAATATGGAATTTCCCAACGATTTCCGAAGTGGAATGTCCCATGAGTTTAGCTCCAACCACCATTCCGCCTTCAGGGGCCTTTAATTCCCGCCCTGCGGCCATAATCACGTTGGAAACATTTTCACATGAATCACCGGAGTGCAAATGACGGCTCTGCCAGTGCGCTGTCCTTTGATACCCTGCGCACGCGGTACTGCCGCCATCTGTATACGCTCATATCGTCATCCCATCACACGCAACCTTACTGCAAACAGACAAATGGAAAAGATAGTTTAAGATCTGAGTATCACTTCGGTAAAGGGACCACAGAGGCGGTTTTGACGTTGTAATCGATAATAGAACCAAGATTTACCAAAAATCGCCATTTTCATAAGAGTTGTCGACCTAAAAAGGGGTACGACAATGTGAAATGGTACGAAATATTCTAAATTCTCTGGAAAATAGGTGTAAACTATAAGGTAAAGGGTAGTATGCAATATCTACAAGAAGCAAGAAGGAAACGTACGAATGGAAGGGCTAGAACGAAGTCAAGGTTGATACTGTCAAGATACGGAGCCATGTAGATTATTGCAGAAACAGAAGTACAAGTTAAAACAGCCAAGACCGATATTGTATAGTTTTTATTATGATGACCTGTTTCAGCAAATTACGTTGCCATCATCAGAGCTTCTGCATGATACTTCACTTAATTTTGACCAAATGCTTCTTAAACCGTATCAAGGACGATCTGATGATGGCAACGTAGTTTGCTGAAACCGGTCGTCAGAATAAATGTTGAATAAAGGTTGAAGTTAAGAAGGGTTAAGACGGGGATGCAGTCTTTCGTTATAAGTGTTCCATCTATACATCTAAGAAGCAATGACGGAAACGAAAGTAAGGTTCACTAGTGGGATTAAAAGGAATGAACAGTCCTGTCAGTACATGGTATAAACCTGAGAGTAAACTGAAGAAAGACCGAAGTAATGAAGTGGAGCAAAAACGAATTTAGCGATAAAGTAAAAATCATAACTGGGGGACACGAAGTAAACGGAGTAAAGGAGTACTTCTACCCGGGAAGTAAAAAAACATTCGACGGACAAAGTAAGGTGGACATAAAAAGCAGAGTAACAGGCAAAGAGGGAGCTGCTACCTTAACTAAATCTGGTAGTATCAAACATTGGCCAAAATTTGAGAAAGAATTTTCTTAGAATGTGCGTTTAGAGCCTAGCACTAATGGCAATGAGTGATGACCTGTGGGGAAACCTAAAGGAAGAGCATCGAAGCATTTGAGAGATAGTTCTATACAAGGATGTTAAAAATTGGTGGACTGATAAAAAATGAAGAGGTTTTCCACATAACAGGGGAATATGTGAAGAAAATTCATAGAATAAGGCGCAGGATTCTAGGATATGAGCTGAGACTTCAGAGACTACTTTTCGTGATACTTGAGTTATCTGTAGATGGTAAAAGGTGTAGGGGAACACATATGTTAGAGATCTCGAACAAATAATTAAGGACCAGAATGAGATTTTCACTCTGCAGCGGAGTGTGCGCTGATATGAAACTTCCTGGCAGATTAAAACTGTGTGCCCGACCGAGACTCGAACTCGGGACCTTTGCCTTTCGCGGGCAAGTGCTCTACCAACTGAGCTACCGAAGCACGACTCACGCCCGGTACTCACAGCTTTACTTCTGCCAGTATCTCGTCTCCTACCTTCCAAACTTTACAGAAGCTCTCCTGCGAACCGAAGTTTCATATCAGCGCACACTCCGCTGCAGAGTGAAAATCTCATTCTGGAAACATCCCCCAGGCTGTGGCTAAGCCATGTCTCCACAATATCCTTTCTTTCAGGAGTGCTAGTTCTGCAAGGTTCGCAGGAGAGATTCTGTAGAGTTTGGATGGTAGGAGACGAGATACTGGCAGAAGTAAAGCTGTGAGTACCGTGCGTGAGTCGTGCTTCGGTAGCTCAGATGGTAGAGCACTTGCCCACGAAAGGCAAAGGTCCCGAGTTCGAGTCTCGCTCGGGCACACAGTTTTAATCTGCCAGGAAGTTTCAAATAATTAAGGACGTTGTTGACATTGAAAGGGTACAGTACCGCCCGACATTGAAAACAGGTACAACATACTTCATTATTCTTGTCAGAACGACACATTTTTTGTAAAAATAACTCAATTTCAATTAATACAGCGAAGCCGGATACCAGTGTGGGAAAGAATGACAATTTATTTATTTTATTTATCACATGTACACTCCCACAAAATAAATCCCTACATCCAGTTTGGTGAGATCTGTGAAATGAATGAATGTATGGTCGTCTGCTAACCGCAGATAGTGAATGTGAATATATGATCATCTTTGAGACGATCCTTTGGCCACCTTTGGTGCGACCAAAGAGATGAAATTTACCTGAGCTTTGAGCGACTGAAATGTGGCTGACCAATACGGTAGCTTGGTCTTCCCCCACCTCGACAGAGGTGCGAGATGACCTGAAGAACGGCCATGTTTCAGCACTCTGCCGTTGGATCTTGTGCTGTTAAGACCTGTCTTAGGTGTGCTTCGTAAAGACAAAAGAGTGGAGACATGGTATGCATGTGGAATATTTAAGAATAGTTTGAAATAATAATTTCTCTATGTCAGGAACTTTTGTGGGGAGAATTAAATGTCAGGCAGATAATATTAATGGGATCGTAGTAATCTTCGGAAGTGACCAACGGTCACAATGAAACCATGTGTAGCAATAAGTTGAAATGCTTCCGTGTGCTTAAGTTAAGCTGAATTACTGGCGTGTGTACTATAAGTTGAAATATTTAAGAAATAGCGTGTGCAGGACTTGAAATTAGAGGCTAGTACTTCCACGTGGTGAGTACTGTGTGAGTCTCAATCTGTGTATGAGACAAAGGATAAAGAGAAGTACTCGTCCATGGTATCAGTTGAGGACTCGTGTGTGTGATGAATATGTTCTTAATATTACTTTGCGAGATATGTTTCCGTGTGACGCTTGATTCAAACTACACTCCTGGAAATTGAAATAAGAACACCGTGAATTCATTGTCCCAGGAAGGTGAAACTTTATTGACACATTCCTGGGGTCAGATACATCACATGATCACACTGACAGAACCACAGGCACATAGACACAGGCAACAGAGCATGCACAATGTCGGCACTAGTACAGTGTATATCCACCTTTCGCAGCAATGCAGGCTGCTATTCTCCCATGGAGACGATCGTAGAGATGCTGGATGTAGTCCTGTGGAACGGCTTGCCATGCCATTTCCACCTGGCGCCTCAGTTGGACCAGCGTTCGTGCTGGACGTGCAGACCGCGTGAGACGACGCTTCATCCAGTCCCAAACATGCTCAATGGGGGACAGATCCGGAGATCTTGCTGGCCAGGGTAGTTGACTTACACCTTCTAGAGCACGTTGGGTGGCACGGGATACATGCGGACGTGCATTGTCCTGTTGGAACAGCAAGTTCCCTTGCCGGTCTAGGAATGGTAGAACGATGGGTTCGATGACGGTTTGGATGTACCGTGCACTATTCAGTGTCCCCTCGACGATCACCAGTGGTGTACGGCCTGTGTAGGAGATCGCTCCCCACACCATGATGCCGGGTGTTGGCCCTGTGTGCCTCGGTCGTATGCAGTCCTGATTGTGGCGCTCACCTGCACGGCGCCAAACACGCATACGACCATCATTGGCACCAAGGCAGAAGCGACTCTCATCGCTGAAGACGACACGTCTCCATTCGTCCCTCCATTCACGCCTGTCGCGACACCACTGGAGGCGGGCTGCACGATGTTGGGGCGTGAGCGGACGACGGCCTAACGGTGTGCGGGACCGTAGCCCAGCTTCATGGAGACGGTTGCGAATGGTCCGCGCCGATACCCCAGGAGCAACAGTGTCCCTAATTTGCTGGGAAGTGGCGGTGCGGTCCCCTACGGCACTGCGTAGGATCCTACGGTCTTGGCGTGCATCCGTGCGTCGCTGCGGTCCGGTCCCAGGTCGACGGGCACGTGCACCTTCCGCCGACCACTGGCGACCACATCAATGTACTGTGGAGACCTCACGCTCCACGTGTTGACCAATTCGGCGGTACGTCCACCCGGCCTCCCGCATGCCCACTATACGCCCTCGCTCAAAGTCCGTCAACTGCACATACGGTTCACGTCCACGCTGTCGCGGCATACTACCAGTGTTAAAGACTGCGATGGAGCTCCGTATGCCACGGCAAACTGGCTGACACTGACGGCGGCGGTGCACAAATGCTGCGCAGCTAGCGCCATTCGACGGCCAACACCGCGGTTCCTGGTGTGTCCGCTGTGCCGTGCGTGTGATCATTGCTTGTACAGCCCTCTCGCAGTGTCCGGAGCAAGTATGGTGGGTCTGACACACCGGTGTCAATGTGTTCTTTTTTCCATTTCCAGGAGTGTATAATACTCTGAGAGAGAAACAAGGTGAGTCAGCGGTCTATCCAGCAATGCCACTTGGCTTGCATTGCACAGGAAGACGTGCATATATCTCCAGAGTTCATAGTAGGAAAGTAGAATTACGAAGTGGGGCAGTGTCGTGTGAAACTGGGATAAATATTAATTGAAGTGGGAAAGCTGAACGTGATAATGTTGTGACTATTCCCTGTGTTGTATTTCGTGTTGTAGTGTGGTGTATGTCATGTAATTTAAGTATGTGTGGTTTGCATGGGAGAGTAGCAAGGTAGTTTCAGAGGTAGTGGGTTATGCGTGTTCCTTTTGTACTGCTCGGTCTGGAGGAAAGTTTCGTGATGATGATTGTGAGAGTCGAAGTGTGAGAAATAATAAAAGATCCACCATCCTATCCAGAAAGTGCACTGTAGCGTTAAATAATTACGAGACCATAAGATAGAGATTCACCAATGTAAAGCCATGCCCACTGGGCGGAATTTCTCATGTGTTATTGTTGTAGGTTATAGAATTTGTGTGTTTAGGTTATAGAATTTATCGGAATAAATAAGACAGTGAAAAGAAGAAGATTGGTGGCCTTTTCCTTCGAATTGTATGTTGTCATGATATCCAGAATTTATAATGTGTGCGCCACTCATATTCAGTGCGATGGCCACGTGTTGATAAAAGCCGTTAAATAAAAAAAAAAAGAAAATGTGGTATTGCCAGTGCGTAGTGAACAGTCAGAGTTCTGTAAATTACTGATAGTCGGATGTGCGTTTCCGTTGCGTATTATTCATCCAGGAGGATAATTTGTAACTTAATTGTGAGTACGAGAGTTCATGTTACTCGATAAATAAGAATGAATCCACTCGCTTGGCAGACCACTCATCTTGCAGGCCTGACTGCTTGATGCCACAGTATGAGCAAGGCATGTGGGTGCCTCTCAACATGTCCGTCAGCTTCAGAAGGTAACATAGCCAGTGGTCAAAACTACAGCGCTGTGCAGCTGCAGGCACAAAACTAGAGCCAATAATCGACGACGGAGGATTATTTAACGATAAGCGAACGTGCTGTGAGGCAGCGACAGTTATTCACAAGATGTCCGAAAATTTTCGAGGGAGTGTACGAACCCTTTTTTTTCGGAAATATGGTCTTTGTAGCGATGTTTGAAGCAGGAGTTTCGAGCACTTTACGTAAAAAAAGTCATCTGAGAGCAATAGTGTATAAATTTCATTTATGTTGTCTTTATCAAAAAATGGTTCAAATGGCTCTGAGCACTATGGGACTCATTCAGCAGTCCCCTAGAACTTAGAACTACTTAAACCTAACTAACCTAAGGACATCACACATATCCATGTCCGAGAGAGGAATCGAACCTGCGACCTAGCGGTCGCGTGGTTCCGGGCTGAAGCGCCTAGAACCACTCGGCCACAGCGGCCGGCTGTCTTTATCACGACAGTCTTATTTCGCACAGAGTTTCAATAAATAGACTACGAACACAAGGAGAAACTTTCTTTGTCAATGCCAGGAATGACAATGATATCATTTAAATATGCTTATGTTGATATATGTTACGTAGTGAAGAAGATCGAGTATCAAATTAATTTGATTTCATATGAGTTTTTAATTAATTTGTCTGAGCTTCGTTCAGATGTATGAATCTGGAAATCCGAACGGTTTTTCTTTTCTACTGTTTTCCACTGACGAATATCTATCGAAATTTGGCCTAGTTTCATAACGATTTTTTTTCGTTTTCAAATCCACATTCATGGCCGAGATCCACAACGCAGGGCTATTTAGTGGCGCGCGACTCTATGTCAGCTCGGTTCAAATCCTGGTGGTGGAAGGAAATTTCACTGCCAGTATTTGGCCACCAAGCGGAGGAGGGATCGTGGCGTAAGGATCCCGACCAACAGACTTTGCGGCAGTGTTCTGATTTAATTCCCAACGTTTCCACAGCGTCTCATATAGTGGAGGCCTGCGATACTATTGATCGTGATCCGTCTATCGGATGAGGTCCCGCAGGCAGCAGAAACATGACACCGTACTGTATACATAACCATTTCAGTCTGATACACACATTAACTACACTTGCGACAAAAGGCTCATACAACACGTGGAAAGCAGGAAAACCCTTTTCTTTTTGGCCACTGAATCTACCCCCCACCCCCACCCCCCCGGCCAACATCTCGGTGCCTCCCAGCGAACAGCGCCACATGTCTCCTTATCTTTCTTCGTTTTCAACAACATGATATTTTCTTGATTCTCCAGAACGTGTTTTACATGGAGAACGCCACAAAACTGCAACAACAGATGTAAATATATAAAGTACGCAGGGTGATATCGGAATTTTAACGATTAAAAATGAAGTAAGCAGCTTATGCAACAGGCATTCGAGGATAAAGGAAATGACTTCCTCTGGTGTGCAAAATTTAAGGATGAAACTAACTTACATAAGATCTGTCACAAGTAAGATACCTCGATAAAACTTGGACCATATATAGAAGGTACTGCTGAAGTACAGACCAGAACAGAAGGTAACTGAAGAAAGTACGCAGTGAAACGAAAGTATTGGCATTTTTATCCAAAGACGGTTACCCTTAGGTCACCACGATTTGTGATGATTCCCGTAGACATCACAAAGGGCAGGATATGATTCTTAATTGGTTGTGTTATTACCACGTACGGTAGTGCGCGCTCTGCAACGTGCTCCTATGCTGTCCACGAGGTTGGTAAATACCTTTCGTGGTACGACGTTCCATTCATCCTCCATGGCGATTGACAATTGCTGGATGCTCGTTGTTGCATCTGGACGCATATCCCATGTGCTCCATGGGTTTTAAGTCGCGGTCAACGGGCTGGCTAGTCCATTCGCCGAATATTCTCTCGTTTCAAGAGCTCCTTCAACTGCGCTGTTTGACACGGTCGCGCATTTTCATCCAGGACCGAATGCGTCCCTGAAAAGACGCACATCGGAAAGGAGTACAGTGTCACAGTAACGATGACCGGTGGGTGTAGCATGTTCATATAGAGGGAAGTCAGTACGCCTATGCACATGATGCCTCCCCACACCAAAAAGTAACTATCAAAATTTCTGTCAAGTTGACTTTTAATGCAAGATATACTGAATGAGATTTTCACTCTGCAGCGGAGACTGCGCTGATATGAAACTTCCTGGCAGATTAAAACTGTGTGCCGGATCGAGACTCAAACTCGGGACCTCTGCCTTTGGCGGGCAAGTGCTCTACCATCTGAGCTACCCAAGCACGACTCACGCCCGTCCTCACAGCTATACTTCTGCCAGAACCTCGTCTCCTACCTTCCAAATTTTACAGAAGCTCTCCTGCGAACCTTGCAGAACCAGCACTCCTGAAAAAAAGGGTATTGCGGAGACATGGCTTATCCACAGCCTGGAGGATGTTTCCAGAATGAGATTTTCACTCTGCGGCGGAGTGTGCAAAGGTCCCGAGTTCGAGTCTCGGTCCGGCACAAAGTTTTAATCTGCCAGGAAGTAAGATATACTGTTCGTGTTTGGTTTGCTGTAGTTGAGCGCAAGGAATAATTTCCTTATTTTTTTATTCAGGCTGATGCTCTCTGCTTGGCTGCGTTGTATTAATTTTGGTCATCAGTCTACTGACTGGTTTGATGCGGCCCGCCACGAATTCCTTTCCTGTGCTAACCTCTTCATCTCAGAGTAGCACTTGCAACCTACGCCCTCAATTATTTGCTTGACGTATTCCAATCTCTGTCTTCCTCTACAGTTTTTGCCCTCTACAGCTCCCTCTAGTACCATGGAAGTCATTCCCTCATGTCTTAGCGGATGTCCTATCATCCTGTCCCTTCTCCTTATCAGTGTTTTCCACATATTCCTTTCCTCTCCGATTCTGCGTAGAACCTCCTCATTCCTTGCCTTATCAGTCCACCCAATTTTCAACATTCGTCTATAGCACCACATCTCAAATGCTTCGATTCTCTTCTGTTCCGGTTTACCCACAGTCCATGTTTCACTACCATCCAATGCTGTACTCCAGACGTACATCCTCAGAAATTTCTTCCTCAAATTAAGGCCGGTATTTGATATTAGTAGACTTCTCTTGACCAGAAATGCCTTTTTTGCCATAGCGAGTCTGCTTTTGATGTCCTCCTTGCTCCGTCCGTCATTGGTTATTTTACTGCCTAGGTAGCAAAAAAATGGTTCAAATGGCTCTGAGCACTACGCGACTTAACGTCTGAGGTCATCAGTCGCCTAGAACTTAGAACTAATTAAACCTAACTAACCTAATGACATCACACACATCCATGCCCGAGGCAGGATTCAAACCTGCGACCGTAGCGGTCGCTCGGCTCCAGACTGTAGCGCCCAGAACCGCACGGCCACTACGGCCGGCGCCTAGGTAGCAGAATTCCTTAAAATCATTGACTTTGTGACCATCAATCCTGATGTTAAGTTTCTCGCTGTTCTCATTTCTACTACTTCTCATTACCTTCGTCTTTCTCCGATTTACTCTCAAACCATATTGTTTACTTATTAGACTGTTCATTCCGTTCAGCAGATCATTTAATTCTTCTTCACTTTCACTCAGGATAGCAATGTCATCAGCGAATCGTATCATTGATATCCTTTCACCTTGTATTTTAATTCCACTCCTGAACCTTTCTTTTATTTCCATCATTGCTTCCTCGATGTACAGATTGAAGAGTAGGGGCGAAAGGCTACAGCCTTGTCTTACACCCTTCTTAATACGAGCACTTCGTTCTTGATCGTCCACTCTTATTATTCCCTCTTGGTTGTTGTACTTTTGTATATGACCCGTCTCTCCCTATAGCTTACCCCAACTTTTTTCGGAATCTCGAACACCTTGCACCATTTTATATTGTCGAACGCTTTTTCCAGGTCAACAAATCCTATGGAAGTGTCTTGATTTTTCTTTAACCTTGCTTCCATTATTAGCCGTAACGTCAGAATTGCCTCTCTCGTCCCTTTACTTTTCCTAAAGCCAAACTGACCGTCATCTAGCGCATTCTCAATTTTCTTTTCCATTCTTCTGTATATTATTCTTGTAAGCAGCTTCGATGCATGAACTTTTAAGCTGATTGTGCGATAATGCTCGCACTTGTCAGCTCTTGCCGTCTTCGGAATTGTGTGGATGATGCTTTACCGAAAGTCAGATGGTATATCCCCAGACTCATATATTCTACACACCAACGTGAATAGTCGTTTTGTTGCCACTTCCCCCAATGATTTTAGAAATTCTGATGGAATGTTGTCTATCCCTTCTGCCTAATTTGACCGCAAGTCCTCCAAAGCTCTTTTAAATTCCGATTCTACTACTGGATCTCCTATCTCTTCTAAATCGGCTCCTGTTTCTTCTTCTATCACATCAGACAAATCTTCACCCTCATAGAGGCTTTCAATGTATTCTTTCCACCTATCTGCTCTCTCTTCTGCATTTAACAGTGGAATTCCCGTTGCACTCTTAATGTTACCATCGTTGCTTTTAATGTCACCAAAGGTTGTTTTGACTTTTCTGTATGCTGAGTCTGTCCTTCCGACAATCATATCTTTTTCGATGTCTTCACATTTTTCCTGCAGCCATTTCGTCTTAGCTTCCCTGCACTTCCTATTTATTTCATTCCTCAGCGTCTTGTATTTCTGTATTCCTGATTTTCCCGGAACATGTTTGTACTTCCTCCTTTCATCAATCAACCGAAGTATTTCTTCTGTTACCCATGGTTTCTTCGCAGCTACCTTCTTTGTACCTATGTTTTCCTTCCCAACTTCTGTGATGGTCCTTTTTAGAGACGTCCATTCCTCTTCAACTGTACTGCCTACTGCGCTATTCCTTATTGCTGTATCTATAGCGTTAGAGAACTTCAAACGTATCTCGTCATTCCTTAGTACTTCCGTATCCCACTTCTTTGCGTATTGATTCTTCCTGACTAATGTCTTGAACTTCAGCCTACTCTTCATCACTGCTATATTGTGATCTGAGTCTATATCTGCTCCTGGGTACGCCTTACAATCCAGTATCTGATTTCGGAATCTCTGTCTGACCATGATGTTATCTAATTGAAATCTTCCCGTATCTCCCGGCCTTTTCCAAGTATACCTCCTCCTCTTGTGATTCTTGAACAGGGTATTCGCTATTACTAGCTGAAACTTGTTACAGAACTCAATTAGTCTTACTCCTCTTTCATTCCTTGTCCCAAGCCCATATTCTCCAGTAACCTTTTCTTCTACTCCTTTCCCTACAACTGCATTCCAGTCGCCCATGACTGTTAGATTTTCGTCCCCCTTTACATACTGCATTACCCTTTCAATATCCTCATACACTTTCTCTGTCTGTTCATCTTCAGCTTGCGACGTCGGCATGTATACCTGAACTATCGTTGTCGGTGTTGGTGTGCTGTCGATTCTGATTAGAACAACCCGGTCACTGAACTGTTCACAGTAACACACCCTCTGCCCTACCTTCCTATTCATAACGAATCCTACACCTGTTATACCATTTTCTGCTGCTGTTGATATTACCCGATACTCATCTGACCAGAAATCCTTGTCTTCCTTCCACTTCACTTCACTGACTCCTACTATATCTAGATTGAGCCTTTGCATTTCCCTTTTCAGATTTTCTAGTTTCCCTACCACGTTCAAGCTTCTGATATTCCACGCCCCGACTCGTAGAACGTTATCCTTTCGTTGATGATTCAATCTTTTTCTCATGGTAACCTCCCCCTTGGCAGTCCCCTCGCGGAGATCCGAATGGGGGACTATTCCGGAATCCTTGGCCAATGGAGAGATCATCATGATACTTCTTCAATTACACGCCACATGTCCTGTGGATACACGTTACGTGTCTTTAATGCAGTGGTTTCCATTCCCTTCTGCATCCTCATGTCGTTGATCATTGCTGATTCTTCCGCCTTTAGGGGCAATTTCCCACCCCTAGGACAAGAGAGTGCCCTGATCCTCTATCCGCTCCTCCGCCCTCTTTGACAAGGCCGTTGGCAGAATGAGGCTGACTTCTTATGCCGGAAGTCTTCGGCATCTATTACTCCTAATGTTTCCTGCGATGCAGACTGCAACGCTTACGTGCACGTTCCGTCGTAATTTTCATCAGCTCCTTTTTGTTTCCGATTGTCAATAACTTTAACAACAGGTCTCCGCTGCTTCCTGCGAAAACATTTTTCACGATCATTTCCGACACTTGCAGTGGAAGGTAATAACGCTCACTGATTTCAGCTGGATCGCGGTTGTACGTATGCCACGTGACCTCCGTTGTTCCCGCTACGGTCGCATCTTCGGTTGGCTGAATCGAGTAGCACTGGTAAAGTCTGTAAACAGCACACAGCGAAGATGTACAGAGCTGCAGATATTTCGAAAGTATTGATTTTCCCGGAAAAGATGTGCCTAAACTACCACCTCTTGATGCAGTAAAGCTCCTGAAAAGCCTCGTAATTAAAAACTTAGTTTAATGACTGGTTACGTGCGTTTGTTATTTATATTTTACGTAAATATCACGATATCGCGATATACGCTATTATCCTTCTTAGGGGTCTTGTTTATTTGGAACACGTGCGACGCAGATCAACGTTCTACCTTGTTAACCGACTGCAAATGTTGATTTCTCGACAATTTCAGGAACGAAAATCTCGAAAGTGATCCTTTGACAAACAACAGAAATATAATAAAAATATTTGTGTAACAATGACATGTTCCTTTCGCTCTGTTATTTCGAGCAGTGTGCCACTTGAAGACTGCTAGCTTAGTGTTCTGTTCTTTATTTCGTGTTAGCTATCGCGGTTTCCAAAACGTTTCCTCTGCGTGTTCTTTTGCTTCCATTGCTATACAGATTTATGCGTCGGAGAAAGCTCTCCAACACGGCTAACCGCTATCGCTTACATTTTCCGCTGAACAACCTCTATACTTCTTCACTGAAATTGACAACACATAACCGTATTTCACTTCCCCCATATCGTAAGGCCGTTCGCTGCGCAAGCGAATCTGCATGGGAATAAGACGCTCAAGATACATGATCGTTTATTGTCATGGAAGATTCACTTCTCATACATTACTTTCAGATCCTTTGTATTTATTTCGCCACCAGCAGCAACGTATACGCCGGGAAATGCGTTATGTCCGCTGCGTTATTGTTTAGTTTATAATAATTTTAAACGTGAACCATGTTTGGACTTTCACTGATGTAGCATCCAATAAGTTTTTCCAACTCATTAAAGAGTTCCACGGTAGTATTACGTCCATTAGTTTCATCTAGCATTCCACCCCGGCTTCACACTAAGTATCTACGACCGGACGATTTGTCTGGCGTGACGGAAATAAATTATATTGTTGATAAAGGAGATTAATTTCCTATATGAATCCGCGATCATTGTGAATGTTTTGTGAACGATACCGTCGAGAACGCTTATTAAAATTTATTTATTTATTACGACGTCTCAGCCGCTGCCGGCATCAGAAGATGAAAAGAATATAAAGAGTGTCAAGCGTTCGTTATAAAACAACAAACTAAAAAAAGGTAATAGATGAAAAGATATTTTTACAGATACGCTCACCAAAAAGCTTAGAAAATATAAAATATGGTTTTCTGTCAATAATTAAACCTGTGCCTAATCGGGGCATCAACTAACAGCTTGGATTAATTTTTTTTTCACAAAAATGTAAATTTTAGTCGGCAAGTGGCGCTAGTGTTCGTGACGCTGCCTTCAAATTTCATTTTATTATTTACATATTTTCTTTTACTTTTCATACTTATAAAAAGGCAGATCGTCTTTTAAATATAAACATGCAAATTATAAAATATTATTTAAATAAATAAAACTGCATACTTGTAAAAGTAGCTATTGAGATGGTGCCAATTATCCCATGTGGAGTTGTCCAAACTAACAACAAGTATTCATTAAATCTAGCTAGCCTTGTCGTTCTTTCTGGCAGAGACTCTTTTTGACTAAATTCCTTGTTTGTCCTGTTCTTACATTTCTTCGTTCGAGACTGTCAATCAATGGTAACTTTTTGTTGTCGAAGACCACAACTCGAAAGCTCGCAGTATATCCTTTTCGCCTTCATCAGCGTCCAAGTTGATGACCCAAACGGAGATACTCTCCAAAACTTAATATTAAGAATCGTTTCGTGGTAGTCAATGACAATCTGTTTCATGGCACTAGTGTTATTGTGTGAAGAAGTGATTCTTTTGCCTCGATTATCCGTTATCAGTTGTATTTCTCCTATCTTCTGTCATACAGTTTGCGACGAACCTCAAGGTAACTTATGCCAACTTGTCGCCGTCTAGGTGCAGAAATGCATTCTTTTTTTCATCTCTTATGTACTTCACAGTTCTTTTATTTCCGTTGATCTTCATTTCTCATTTCTCTGTTAATATTTGATTCATCTGGTCGAGCACTTTCTGTAGTTCGTCTTCTTTTCTGCCAATAAGTTAATGGGATCTCCAAAATGGGTGGTTTTGAATCATTTTCTATTAATTCTTATAACTCTGCTGCTGTTTTCCTACAATTTCTTCATTGCAGTTTGCATATCCAAATTAAATAATAATGGAAACCAAAAACATCCCTTCCATATTCTATTTAATATCTTAGCCTATGATTCATTCTATCCAATGAGAAGGTTGTGATTCTTCTAGAGCTATAGCAGAGACGAACTAGAGGTTTAAACCTGTACAGGAACATTGGTTTAAAACAAAAATTTTGTTTATGACCGTTCAACAACGGGGATGAAGTGATACAATACGGTGAACTAAACGGTACATTTATTTACTTCGTTTCACAAAACTTATTTTTATACGCCATGTTTTTCCTGGCTGTAAGCCAATTTTCTTGTGTATAACTAATTTCCAACACGAAACTTAGGGCGTGCAAAAATTATGAACTTTGACATTGGCGTCACTAGGGTGAGTGCACCAAAGTCCAGTCCTCTCACCAAGAAAAAATCCCTGCAAGTACCGGGATCTGAACCTGGGTCCGTCGCAGGAGACTACGTCACGTTGACCATTCGGCTAAAGAGGTGGACAAGATTGTTGAGATGAGGCAAAGGAGGATTTCGTTTAGATAATACGATGTACAATGTTTCACCAAAAAGCCACAGTTCTGTCAGTAAAACAAATCATTTGTAGGGCTTATATTCTATATATTAGGGACAGAATTTACAGTTATCGCGTGAGGTAATTATTTTAAATCCGAAAGTGTTATTTAAACAGTTTGTTTCCTTCATTTCAGGCGACAGTTATACACTTGAAGACACAACTGCAGCACACAAAAGATAGTTATTTATTTATTTATTTAGCTTATGGCATTTAACACATCATATAGAAAAGACATAAAAATCATAAGACACAGAAATAAAGAGTAGTCACAGTGTGTAACATATAGTTGTAGATATAAAAGTGTTTAAAAATAGTGTATATAACAAACAAAAGTTCACAAACAAACATCCAGATTTGTGACATAGTCTATTGCACTTTCAGTCGCGGTCAGAAACTCTATCGGTCCGCACCGCAGTCACATCTCGGGGTGGTGATTTTACCCCACCTGTGGAGGCTGTCTGCACATCTGCCGTTATTTGTCCCAATTCGATTCAGGGTCGTCCAAGTTTTCCTTGGCAAATTGAATCCTGGTGGTTGGACATTGATGCATGGCATATTCTGCAGGTTTTGGGGCACAGATTCTCTCCACCGCATTTTGCAGAGGTTGCCATAGTCCGGGTTGAGAGGATGCGTATTTTTTGCCTTTTTTAAAGAGGGGTGTCTTGAGCGCAATCTGTTCATCTCCAGGGCAGGAACATCCTTATGGATTGGCAGTTTCTCGTTGTTCAGCACTTTTCCATACTCACGTAAGAGAGCGTTCTCTCTGCGCAGGTCCGGTGGGGGAATGTTGCTCAGTATAGGTAGCCAGTGTAAAGGCGTTGGCTTTATTGTTCCTGATATCATCCTCATTGTGTAGTTTAGTTGAGCATCGATCAAGCCTGTGTGTTTACTGTTTAGCCATACCGGTGCGGCATATTCTGCTGTTGTGTAGACAAGTCCCAGAGCCGAAGATCTCAGTACAGCCGCGGAAGAGCCCCACGTGGTCCCACATAGCTTCTGTATGATATTATTTCGAGTTTTAAGTTTTGCGGCTGTATTACGTAGGTGTTCCTCAAATGTTAGGGTTCTGTCAAAGGTGACGCCTAGATATCTGGGGTAATTATTATGGTTTAGCTGCCTGTTTTCGAAATGAACGTTGAGCTTTCTTTTTGCTTGGGCATTGTCGAGGTGAAAGCATGTCACCTCCGTTTTTGTCGCGTTTGGCCGTAATCTCCACCTTCGGAAGTAATCTCCCAGCTTTGTTAGATCCGCAGTTAATGTGTTTTCCGTTGCCTCCATTGATCTGCCTCTTGCAGCTATTGCCCAGTCGTCGGCATATCCGAATTTTTGAGAAGTGGTTTCAGGTAAGTCAGATATGTAGAGGTTAAACATCAATGGCGCCGGAACGGAGCCTTGTGGTAAACCATTGTTGAGCTTCATTTGGTCACTTTTTAAGTCGCCCATTATGACTCTGAAACTTTTATCTGTGAGCATGTTATCAATGAGGTTGGCCAGCTTATTACATGGTATGACCCGCAGCAACTTAAATATCAGGCCTTGTCGCCAAACGGTATCATAAGCGGCTGATAGGTCTATAAAGGCTACTGATGTTTTGAGTTTTTTCTGAAAGCTCGCCTCTATATGAGTTGCTAGGGAGAGGATCTGGTCGGTGCAACTGCGGTCGGGTCGAAAACCTGCCTGTTCAATCGGTACCACTTCAAGAATTTTTCCGCTTATTCTATTGTAGATGATACGTTCCAACAGCTTAAAGACACAGTTCAGCAGTAATTCACGTTTGACGGTCGTGGTGTGTGTTCTGTCCCTTGGTGCTCTTGAGGTTCTAACTATGTGTGCGGCCACATTGTTAGGGGTTATCGGGTGGGTGTCTTTTATTTTACGTTTACTGCCTCCCAGGTTACGGAGTAGGGTCCATGCTTGCCTACTGGATTTAGTGAAATCAAGATTCTCCACGGTGTCCATCCATTATTCCCGTCGAGCTGCGTCTAAGCTGTGCAACAGTTCGTCCGCGATTTCTTGGTTGTTGGTTTCGGTAAATTCCTGGTACAGGTCTTCGCATCTCTCATTCCGGCCAGGGATGTACTCTTTCCGGTAGCCTCTTGGTACATTCCTCTTAGCCGTGGCGATGACTGCTCCCACAAATCTGTCATAGTTGTCCCTAGTCGGGGGTATCCAACCTAGACACTTGTGAAGGTTTTCTGCAAAGGTGGCCCAGTCTGCCTTCTGGAAATTCCATCGTGGGCGAGGAAAGGATTTTATGATTGGGATGTTAATTCCGACTTTTAGGATAACAGGGCGATGCTGGCTATGTGGGAAATCAGACAGGACTTCACGAGTTGCGGCTAGCGGTTGGTTGTTTTTGTTTTTAGTGACGAAACATAAATCAGGGTTATAATCTCGTCTCCAGGCTGCTGATCGAAATGTTCCGCGGTCCTTGGCGTCGAAAATCAGGTGGGTGTTAGTCTCCTCACTCCAGCTCATCAGGGATTCACCGTTCTGGTCGTTTCGTGCGTACTTCCAGTTCTCATGGTGACTATTAAAGTCTCCTACGTAGATAGCAGGGTGGGGATATTCTTGGAGTACTTCTGGAGGCCATGGACAGCCGGGAGGCTTATAGATGTTAACTATAGTGGTCTCGCCAATTTTGACAGCAACTTCATGTATGTTGTTGTCTGTAGATGTCTTACACAGGGAAGCATTTTCTATCTTATTTCGTATGTAGGTTGCCACGCCGTAATTGCGGTGATAGGTGGCTCCCAGTATCTCGAATCCAGGGATTTTTCCTCTAGAGGCCAGCTGATCTATGTTTTCCGCATGAGTCTCTTGTATCGCGACTACGTCGATTTTGTTCTGAGTGAGAACTCTCTGGAGAAATTCACATTTGCTCCTACTTATGCCTTCAATGTTTAGGTGGCAGACCCGGAGGCACGGTCCGAGTGCTCTAGTCAATTCTTCATCGTTCATTTGGTCGGTATCATTCATGATGTGTTTACCAGGAGGTCCAGCACAGGATTATCTGGATTATCTGGTTGCCTTTAGTGCTAGTTCATTTAGCGTTACCCAGGGTGCACGTGTAGTATTCTACTACGGACGCGAACTAGCCTTACACCCCACAAAAGATAGTATCACTTCTCCAGACATTGAACCGAGAGATCACTTGATTTGTTAAGAAGTCTTTGGCACAGTTTGCAATATACTATAAGAATGAAAGGTATCTTTTTGTATATCTGCTGGATCAGAGTAGTATCTGACATTCCACTTCACTGACATCAGTTTTTCTGTCCGTACTGCCATTTCCGACTTTTATGTGAAGCCGACCATGAGCAAGCCGGTTGCGTTTTGCCGCAGTCGATGTTACTGGTACAGTTAAAAATCCTGGAGGCCAAATGGCGCAAAGGCTGCTTAGTGCAAAAACCTCACCACCAGCTAGATGGAGACAATTGATCAGTAGCAATCCAGAGATAATCTGTCGAAAAAAAGGCAACAAAAGGCAACACCAGTTTGAAATTCTGCTAGATTTGCGCTGATTATTCCGAAACCAAGTTAAAGGAAATTCCTCGGTGTTGTTACGCAGTCAACTGCTCGACTTTCCTCATTTGCAATAACATCTCCTACCTTATACCGTCAGCGAAGGAAGTCTGCTACCGCATGGATAGTTTTGCACTTAAGCTCCTTCCTACGTTTTACAGCAGTTTTTATAACTGGTTGGTCTCCTTCAGCACTGCGTATACGTTATCTGAAGTAACAGTAAAAAGCTCATATATTTCGGAAAAAACGTTATTGTCTGCTTCCGTTCCCGTTATAGCTCCATCAAAGGTTTCATTAACCACAAAGTCTCTTCCAGTTCCTGTCATGTCTCACCCTCTAACATGCCGGTAATCACAGCCGTGTCCAACTGCATATCGAGACCAACACTTGTTTCCAGCATAGCTCCCTGTTCGTTAGCAAGTTATCAAACCAAACTCCTACAGCAGTTCATGTTATTAGAGATGAAAGTTTAACTGTGACAGGTGCTCTGTCGTATTTCTCTTTCCTCTTAGCCTCCAGTGTTCCATTGGTATCATGATTGCGCCTTAAAAGTCAATTATCTTTTTGACTGCACGGTTAAATTCATGGAGAACTTCTACGGTTCAAATGGTTCAAATGGCTCTGAGCACTATGGGACTTAACTTCTGAGGTCATCAGTCCCCTACAGATTAGAGCTACTTAAACCTAACTAACCTAAGGACATCACACACATCCATGCCCGAGGCAGGATTCGAACCTGCGACCGTAGCGGTCGCGCGGTTCCAGACTGTGGCGCCTAGAACCGCTCGGCCACCCCGGCGAACTTCTACGGCCATAGCATTTTTGTCAGTGGGTTGATTCTGAGTGCCGTGCCATGTGCGCTGGCTATGTGCGGATATCATTGATTCGAAGTGTTGCCTGCAGCCAACATATTTCGATCTTCGTTTGTTGTAACAGCAACGAGCTTTTCATCGTATACCTCACAGTATCCACTCAATATTGGAGAGAGTCCTTTTACTGTTCATAAAAAAATGCTCATGTAAAATACTGGATCCAGAGTGATTGTAGATGAAAGGGAAGACGATGGTATGGACAACGGCCTCTGTTTCTTTCTTTTTATATAATGTGACGTAACCAGATGTTTAATTGTCTGTGGACGTACCTAACATTCACTGAGATGCTGGCCCAGTCGTGACGCCAGTGTATAAAGACAGCCTGTGGCAATATTTGCATCTGACTCCTGTTTCCCCATCTACAACTCGTGTTTTTTACCGATTCCATAAACTATAATGAGACTGCATCGCCGTAAAAGGCTTTATAACAGCGACGGCCTCAGATACTGCCGTCAGTGGATCGAACGTTGCCGGCCGAAGTGGCCGTGCGGTTAAAGGCACTGCAGTCTGGAACCGCAAGACCGCTACGGTCACAGGTTCGAATCCTGCCTCGGGCATGGATGTTTGTGATGTCCTTAGGTTAGTTAGGTTTAAGTAGTTATAAGTTCTAGGGGACTAATGACCTCAGCAGTTGAGTCCCATAGTGCTCAGAGCCATTTGATCGAACGTTCTGCTTCCAGTGCTTTATACACGATATGATCAAAAGTATCCGGACACCTGGCTGAAAATGACTTACAAGTTCGTGGTGCCCTCCATCAGTAATGCTGGAATTGAGTATGGTGTTGGCCCACACTTAGCCTTGATGACAGCTTCCACACTCGCAGGCATACGTTCAATCAGGTGCTGACGTTTCTTGGAGAATGGCAGCCCATTCTTCACGGAGTGCTGCACTGAGGAGAGGTACCGACGTCGATCGGTGGGCCTGGCACGGTGTTCCAAAACATCCAATAGGGTTTCTATAGGATTCAGGTCAGGAGTCTGTGCAGGACAGTCCATTACAGGGATGTTATTGCCGTGTAACCACTCCGCCACAGGACGTGCATTATGAACAAGTGCTCGATCGTGTTGAAAGATGCAATCGCCATACCCGAATTGCTCTTCAACAGTGAGAAGAAAGAAGGTGCTTAAAACATCAATGTAGGCCTGTGCTGTGATAGTGAAACGCAGAACAACAAGGGGTGCACGCCCCTTCCATGAAAAACACGACCACAACATAACACTACCACCTCCGAATTTTACTGTTGGCACTACATATGCTGGTAGATGACGTTCACCGGGCATGCGCCATACTCACACCCTGCCATCGGATCGCCACATTGTGTACCGTGATTCGTCGCTCCACACGACGTTCTTCCACTGTTCAATCGTCCAATGTTTATGCTCCTTACACCAAGCGAGGCGACGTTTGGCATTTACCGGCGTGATGTGTGGCTTATGAGCAGCTACTCGACCATGAAATCAAACTCAAGATTCACATATTGGTTACTTCTTAGAATAAAAATATACATTACACTTTCTTTCCTTATAAAATTAGAAAAAAGCGTAAGAATAGAAAAAGTCAAATTCACTTACCACGGGGAACGAGTCTCTGAGACACAACTAGACAAATAAGAATAATTAACATTTAAACAACAAAATTGCCCTAGAGAAGTATGAGCCAGAACAACATCTTATCAGTGGAAGAATATGTGCATAAAAATATTAATCAACACAGCAACAGACCACATACAAGAATGTGAAATAGTGCAGTAAATAACTTCATGGAACGGGGAAACTAAAGTTTTGGTTACTACATTAAATATTAAAGGCCCAAGGCCAGTTTCAAACACCAATGAAGAAAATTAAAATTTCCTATCAGTTGCGTGGACTAGTTGGAACAGGTACAACTATACAGACGGAGCACCTGGGATGATCACACACGACAAGGAGTGTCTTCGCCCAGTGTCTAGGTGTCCCTTGCTCATGGCAGGTGTTCGGACTGCGTAGCGCAACCCTCTCAGCGACCCAAGCGTGGACGATTAATTCAAGCATGGTATCCCCACACAAGCAAGGACACACAAGTGGGATGCAAAAACTTATTAGTCGAGATACAGGGAAATACATACGTTAACTGCACAGAGGGGTAGACTAAATTTGAACTACAGTGTAAATATTAAATTTTCATTAGAAAAACCTTGTACCAGGCCACTATGCTTGAGACGGATACAAATTTAACCATTCGCCCGAAATACCTGGGGCTTACTATCTTGAGACCTCAGTAACATGAATGAGCTCACAAATGCAACGAAATGCGATTAATCTGCTGACTAGACAGCACAATAAATGTATAGAAATTGAGGTCACAAATTTAAATTAACAGGATTTGCAATGTTGCGCGGTATGCTGCACGTAAACTTCCAAAACTTAAAAAAAAAGCAAATTAAGCATCATCTACATCTACATCTAAATGGATACTCTGCAAATCACATTTGAGTGCCTGGCAGAGGGTTCATTCAACCACCTTCACAATTCTCTATAATTCCAGTCTCGTATAGCGCGCGGAAAAAATGAACACCTATATCTTTCCGTACGAGCTCTGATGTCCCTTACTTTATCGTGGTGATCGTTCCTCCCTATGTAGGTCCGTGTCAACAAAATATTTTCGCATTCGGAGGAGAAAGTTGGCGATTGGAATTTCGTGAGAAGATTCCGTCGCAACGAAAAACGCCTTTCTTTTAATAATGTCCAGCCCAAATCCTGTATCATTTCTGTGACTCTCTCCCATATTTCGCGATAGTACAAAACGTGCTGCCTTTCTTTGAACTTTTTAGATGTACTCCGTCACACCTATCTGGTAAAGATGCCACAGCGCGCAGCAGTATTCTAAAAGAAGACAGACAACCGTAGTGTAGGCAGTCACCTTAGTAGGTCTGTTACATTTTCTAAGTGTCCTGCCAATAAAACGCAGTCTTTGGTTGGCCTTCCCCACAAAATTTTCTATGTATTCCTTCCAATTTAAGTTGTTCGTAATTGTAATACCTAGGTATTTAGTTGAATTTACGGCTGTTATATTAGACTGATTTATCGTGTAACCGAAGTTCAACGAGTTCCTTTTAGCACTCATGTGGATGACCTCACACTTTTCGTTATTTAGTGTCAACTGCCGCTTTCCGCACCATTCAGATATCTTTTCTAAATTGTTTTGTAGTTTGTTTTTATCCTCTAATGACTTTTCATTAGTCGATAAACGACAGCATCATCTGCAAACAACCGAAGACGACTACTCAGATTGTCTCCCAAATCGTTTATGTAGATAAGGGACAGCAAAGGGTCTATAACACTACCTTGGGGAACGCCAGGAATCACTTGTGTTTTACACAATGATCTTCCGTCAGTTATTACAAACTGTTACCTCTCTGACAGGAGATCACAAATCCAGTCACAGAACTGAGACGATGTTCAATAAACACGCAATTTCACTACGAGCCGCTTTGGTACCGTGTCAAAAGCCTTCCGGAAATCCAGAAATACGGAATCGATCTGAAATCCCTTGTCAATAGCACTCAACACTTCATGTGAATAAAGAGCTAGTTGTGTTTCACAAGAACGATGTTTTCTAAACCCATGCTGACTGTGTGTCAATAGACCATAATTCATAATGTTCCAAAATCCTGCCGCATATCGACATTAACGATATGGGCCTGTAATTTAGTGGATTACTCCTACTACCTTTCTTGAATATTGGTGTGGCCTGTGCAACTTTCCAGTCTTTGGGTACGGATTTTTCGTCGAGCGAAGGGTTGTATGTGATTGTTAAGTATGGAGCTAAGGCATCAGCATACTGCGAAAGGAACCTAATTGGTATACAGTATGGACCAGAAGACTATCTTACAGTTTACCATCGTTCCAGCAGTGAGACCACGAGCAAATAACAAATCAGATACACAGAGCAGAACCAGCTTACAGTGATGTAACCAGAGTTTGAACTTTACAGTCCACGTGGGCAATAGTAGGACACACTAAGATTTCCATCAATTTCAGTAAAAATAAAGCTATGAATTTAAAACAAATCTCTCACATGCAGGCTTAACCACGTCACATTACGCATAACCGGAGCCAAAGTAAGTGAAGGCAGTCTTTTAAAATACAGTCTCAGTGCAGGCTATTCGAATGCAGCAGGAAGCAATTACAATGCTTGGATACAGGAATCGGGACAGTCGTACTTTCGCTACCTGAATATCAGCTTCGTTTGTCCGAAAATTTGGTATAATGGACAAACAGAAGGCCCACAAAAGCAGTCCTAGTCGTCGGCCAACGTGCAACCAAAATACGTCACGGCCACCAGGATAGTGGCCACTGCACAGTGCTGCCAGCCCCCACAGGCCGTGGAGCTGGGAGCTGCCACCGGCGTGCAGCATGCCCAGTACCGCACGCTACCTTTTAAGGGGCTCCTGAAAGGCTCAAAATCATGAAAAGTTCAATTTTTACTTTTTTGCGTTTTCTGAATCTGCAGACTATTACCTTTTAATAGATATATAATTTATTCAATTCCGAAGACTACAACTATTTTTAAATTTTTTTTGAAATGTGTTCTACATGGGCGTGACCCACTGTGGCGCTGTTAAACTGCTGTCAAATGGTGTTATTATTAACGTCCGTGTTCATCAGGTACATTTTAGTGATGTGAGATAAAGTATGTGTTGTGGCTAACCTGTGATGGTTCAATATATATCGCTGGTGTGATTGTCGATTGTTTCATGTTTATTTACTCTGTCGTTATCTCGAAAATATTCGTAATTAATTCTGTTTCTTGAGTCTCTGTTTTGTTGAAGTATAATAATGAGTAAAAGTAAAGTTATTAGAAATCCTCTGAAGGCTTTTAAGAAAAGGAGAAATGTTGGAAAGCCAAAGGTATTTAGAAATATGGGAATGAAGATAGGTTCTAACATGGTACGAGCGATGCTTGCTTTAGACAAGGAACGCCTTCGGGCTGCAGACAGGGCTGTAAAGAGTCTAGAAATACAAGCAAGAGTAAACAGGAGGAGGAACAAGAGGAAGCTGGAGGAGGATGAAGATAATCCATCCTATGGACCTGAAATGCACTAAAAAGTTAATCCAATCTTTGTCGCTCGATTCCCAAAACTTTTATTTTCTCATACTAATTACATGTTTTCTAAGGATCTTCCAAACATATTTGTTTCAAACTTTCAGTAAATGTTACACAGTACCTTCTTTTTTCCAAAAAACTGTATATTTTTGAATATATAAATAAAAAATTGCAAAAAAATGTTGTGAATTTTCATTACAATTGAAAAAAATCATCTTTAATAACTGAACTAAAATTTTGTAAAATCCCTGTGTTAAGTTGTAGCCCATATTCCAATAAATAATCTGTAAAAAGTTCAACTTCCTACCTCAAATACTTTGTGAGGAAAGATGTAATTTATAAGCGTTATTTTAACATTGCAAGTATAGGGCGTTCCGGAGCCCCTTAAGCGGTTTCGCCAGGCTCTGTGCACTCGCCCTGCGCCAACACCCCTTTGCTTCGCTCGCCTTCAACCCCGGGCGCCACACAGCCACAACGTGCGACGTCTAACCAAAGATACGCAGGCAGCGATGGATCAAGACGAGCCGCCATGGCTCAAGTCGGTTGCAGTTAATGTTATCGAACACTCGATCTGTGTCTTTTAAAGCTATAAAGATTGATCTGCTGAGTCTCAAGCGTCTCTCTTATGGCTAATCGAAAAGTGAATAGTGCATCTCGATTCCACAATTGCAACGAATTCCTTTCTGTTTATTTAGTAGACGTTCTTCTAATTTCTGTTTCGTGTGATGATAAGGAATACTGCTTACAAGGGAACCTCCCCATCGCACCCTCCTCAGATTTAGTTATAAGTTGGCACAGTGGATAGGCCTTGAAAAATTGAACACAGATCAATCAAGAAAACAGGAAGAAGCTGTGTGGGGGTGAACTCAGGGGCGCCGTGGTCTCGTGGTTAGCGTGAGCAGCTGCGAAACTAGAGGTCCTCGGTTCAAGTCTTCCCTCGAGTGTAAAGTTTAATTTTTTATTTTCAGACAATTATCAAAGTTCAGGCGCTCACACATAATCAACTCAGCTCTCCAAAATTCCAGGACATGTTCAGATTTTCTTGGACATATGCAGGATTTACGGTCTACACACGGAAAAATTTCAAAATGTTAAAAACGTATGTTTTGACAGAGCACAGGGAAAACTGTGCGACTGTCAAACTGTAGCATTCATTTGTTGCAGTTTATGTGACAAACTCATGTTTTCATCACTTTTTTGGGAGTGATTATCACATCCACAAGAAAACCTAAATCGGGCAAGGTAGAAGAACCTTTTTACCCATTCGCCTAGTGTACAGGATAGGTGGGTCGACAACATATTTCTGTCATGTGACGCACATGCCGTCACCATTGTCGTACAAGTATAACATATATCAGACGTTTTCCTGTGGAGGAATCGGTTGACCTATGACCTTGCGATCAAAGGTTTTCGGTTCCCATTGGGGACGTACGTCCTTTCGTCTACTAATCGCACGGTTTTTGCGGTGCGGTCGCAAAACACAGACACTAAACTTATTACAGTGAACAGAGACGTCAATGAACGAACGAACAGATCATAACCTTGCGAAAATAAGAGAGTAAACTTTTCACTCGAGGGAAGACTTGAACCAAGGACCTCTCGTTCCGCAGCTGCTCACGCTAACCACGAGACCACGGCACTCCTGAGTTTACATTATCCTTGATGTTGCCTATCTTGCGCCTGGACTACTCAGTTTGTACAGTTTGCTTATTTTTTTCATAGTTCCACACAACTGCTTCCTGTTTTCTCGATTGATCTGTGTTCAGTTTTTCAAGGCCTATCCACTGTGCCATCTTATAACTAAATCTGAGGGGGGTGCGATGGGGAGGTTCCCTTGTTAGTACCTGTGAGACACGTGAGACGAGGTTGACTTTTGTGTACCTGTAGCACCTCCTTGTATCGATAGTCTTTGAAATATATATCATACATGTCTGCCACGCCAGTAACGCCCGGTTTCCCAAACATGCGGCTATACAGATACAGCACAGACAGAAAGGGAGAGAAAAATTCCTTCCAGCGAGATCCCCATGAACAATAGACCGTCTGATGAAATCCAGCTTGAAACGACACAGGTTGAAAATCAGTGATGGCCGACACGGATACCGGTGAGCTATGTTGCTGGCGTCCTCAGATGAGTAGCTACCTGTTCTGGCAGAGTCCCTCCGACTTCGTAAGCTATCTCATCAACAGTACCCAGATACCCCTATGTAATGCATAATTCAGCACTACATGTCACGGGAGGTGGACCCACCAGTATAAAAAGAGGCGAGGAGTATTTTTTTATCTGTATAAATGCAGTAATAGCAGAATGGGTCACCCTGGAGTGCTCAGCGACTTCGGAGATGGACTATTTATTGGACGACACCTAAGTAACAAATCCGTCCTTCTAAAGCTGCCCAAGTCGACTGTTGGTGGAGTGACTGAGAAATACGGAGGTGGTGTTCTGGCAAGCATCTGTTTTTCGTGGTTATGGTGTATTCCTTCATTGCGCTTAAGGAAACGGTAAATGCGAAAGGATATGAATTCGTTTAACAGTAGAGAAACAATTCGGAGAAGATGACTGTTTGAATCAGTATGACAATGCGCCCTTTGATAAGGCTAGGTGATGGTTTATGAACAATAACATTCCTGAAATGGACAAGCCTGTCCAGAGTTCCGACCTGAAAACAATGGAACGCCTTGGGGATGAGTTCGAACGCCGGCTTCACTCCAGACAAGGTCATCACTAAAGCTCTGACAGTGTTCTAGCAATAGTGGACACCGAAACATCCAGAAGAAGATCTCAGCAGAGCGGTCGAAACGTCGATTACTGAAGAGGAAAGATGACGGGGCCTAACAACCCAGAAGATTTTAACTTTAGTGACACCGGCCACAATAGCCTGCAGATTTACATAAGAACTTCACTACCTTCTGTAGTTCAATTACAACGTCAGACCTGAACGGCGCCGGCCGGAGTGGCCGAGCGGTTCTAGGCGCTTCAGCCTGGAACCGCGCGACCGCTATGGTCGCAAGTTCGAATCCTGCCTCGGGCATGGATGTGTATGATGTCCTTAGGTTAGTTAGGTTTAAGTAGTTCTAAGTTCTAGGGGACTGATGACCTCAGACGTTAAGTCCCATAGAGCTCAGAGCCATTTGTACCATTTTGAACAGCGTTAATAGTGTGCTGCTTGTCACAGTCATGTCGATGGAATATCTAGGGGTAAAGTTGCAAAGCAATATGAAATGGAATCAGCATGTAAGGATTGTAGCAGGGAGACAAATTGTCGACTTCCGCTTATTCGGAGAAGTTCAGGGAAGTGTGGCTCACCTGTAAAGGAGTGTGCAAGCTATTCTTGACAACTGTCCGAGTGTTTGCGATCTGTACCCGGCCGAATTAAAGAAGGACATGGAACCATTTCAGAGGCGAGGTGTCGGATTTGTTACCGGCAGGGTCGTATAATGAGCAAGTGTTATGGAAATGCTTCGGGAACTAACATGGACTCACTGGAGTGAAGCCGACGTTCTTTTCGGGGAGCAATATTGTCAACATTTATAAAAGCGACATTTGGGGCTGACGACGGAACGATTCTGTTGCCACAAACGTACATTTTGCGTAAGGACTATGAAGACAGGACTAGAGAGATTAGGGGTCATACGGAGTCATATAGACAGTTGCTTTTCGACCCTCCGTTTGCTATTGGAACAGGAAAGGAAAGGGTTGGTAGTGGTACAGGGTACCCTCCGCCATGCGCCATACGAAGGTTTGTAGAGTTTGTATTTAGGTGTAGATGTAGATGGTGTGTCAGCTTGGACTCCACCAATAGTATATGCCGTTTCTCATCTAAAACAACATACTTTTAGCTTTTTCTCCAAGTCATTTCGATAATCTGGCAGCTACGTTCTGTGTATAAAATAAGTATACAGGTGTAGGGGAACTTGAAGTCTTCTTGCACAGCATAATGTCAGTATTCGTAAAAGCTCGCTGCCGTGGAAGATACGAATTTTGTTCATCTACGTGTCGAGTCGTTTCGCCAGCGCTGTTTTACTAAACGGTGAAGTTTCGTCAGGAGAGCCAACTCGGGTGCTCGCCGGTTGATTAAACGCGACGCGCAACGAGCAGCGGCCGCAGTCGGTAAACACAGCGACACGCCGTGGGCCGCGCCGTAAACGGGACGCTACGGCGCGGTGCGGTGCGGTACGGTACGGAGCAAGTTTCCCCGGGGGCGAGTTTGCGCACGTAGCCCTGCCCGCCTTCGCCGTGCGAGAGCCGTCGGCGCCGCCTTATTGGCCGCGGGCGCACCTGGTCTCGGGCGCATTAGCCATTCCGGGCGCCGCGAGCTGCCGCGGGGAAGAACCCCCTCGCCGGGGAGTATTAAGGCTGGCGACACCGCGCCGCACGACGCCGCCGTCGCGCGCAACTTGGCGTTTAATTTGGCCCAGCGCCCTGTTGGCGCCCACCTCAACTGGCTGACAACCCGGCCGCATTATAAGGCGCCACCTGCGACGCTCCGGCACTTTGCTCCTAGTGCGCTGCCGCAGCCGCCTCTGACGTATTTCATCCGCCTTTGCGTTGTCGCGCTGTCAGACAGAATGGTGTTTGTATGCTAGTCGCGAGCCCGTGTCCGTCATATGACACCTGCCAGAAGCGACGACAGCCGTCTCCGCAGCTTCACCTTTGCGCATTTATAGGCGTACCACATATTTTTTTCTCTAAATTACTTTTGAATACATTATGGGAGTGACAGTGATCAATGTGTTACAAATATTTACACTTAATAACAGTCTTGATCACAATTTATTTATTACGGTGACCGGTTTCGACCACTACTGTGGTCATCTTCAGACCTACAAGTCGGCCGGCCGGAGTGGTCGTGCGGTTCTAGGCGCTACAGTCTGGAGCCGAGCGACCGCTCCGGTCGCAGGTTCGAATCCTGCCTCGGGCATGGATGTGTGTGATGTCCTTAGGTTAGTTAGGTTTAATTGGTTCTAAGTTCTAGGCGACTAATGACCTCAGCAGTTACGTCGCATAGTGCTCAGAACCATTTGAACCTACAAGTCGTATACAAAGCTATAATTAGAGGGCTACATACATTAAACAAAATACATAAAGTTATAAAGCTATAAAACGGTGGATTACCAATGAGTAAGAACCTCCTTCTGCTGGAGAATCACTACTGGAGAAACCAGTGCACGTCTTACTATATATAATGGAAGCTCCGCCCACTTCTGACGGCATGATATGATTACCAACCAATGAGTTATAAGTCGGATAGCAATGTAAAATTTCTTAGTTAAAAGAACATTGTCAAGAAATAAAAAATAAACACACACTAAACTTAGCTTGCTTAACAGCTATTGTCGATTAAGAAGCGTTAAAAATATTGTAAGACGTGCACTGGTTTCTCCAGTAGTGATTCTCCAACACAATGAGGTTTTTACTCTCTGGTAATTCATCATTTTATAGCTTTATACCTTTATGTATTTTCTTTAATGTATGTAGCCCTCTAATTAAAGCTTTGTATACGACTTGTAGGTCTGAAGATGACCACAGTAGTGCTCGAAACTGGTCACCGTAATAAATAAATTGTGGTCAAGAGTGTTTTAAATAGTAAATATTTTTTCTCTGTTGATCCATTGTGGACCGCGGGACAACCGCTGGTCAAATATCTACCAAAGAAAATCGCCAAACAGCCATATTTTTACACAAGTTGTTTTATTTTGACAACCAGTTTCGGTTCAAATGGTTCAAATAGCTCTAAGCACTATGGGACTTAACATGTGAGGTAATCAGTCCCATAGACTTAGAACTACTTAAACCTAACTAACCTACATCCATGCCCGAGGCAGGATTCAAACCTACGACCGTAGCAGTCGCGCGGTTCCGGACTGAAGCGCCAAGAGCCGCTCGCCCACAGCGGCCGGCCACCAGTTTCGGCATTTCAATATGTTATCTTCACACCCCATATGCACTTCGTGCACTGAGTCAGATGTATCGATATTAGCATACTGGAGCCATCAATATGTGGATACCGTGAATTCGTTACTCCAGTGCTTGCTTCGAAGACCTGACAACAACTCAAGTCTCCGAAGGAAGCGTTCGGATAACGAATTCACGGTATCCAGATAATGATGGATCCAATATGCTAATACCGATACATCTGAGTGTCTGTGCATGAATTGCATATGGGGCCTGAAGATGTATTACTGAAATGGCGAAACTGGTTGTCAACGTAAAACAAAATAACTTCTCAAAACGTACTGCTGTTTGGCAATTTTTCTTGGTGTACATGTTTTTAGGTCCAGGACAAACTACAACATTTTTCGTTGTGTCCAACCCACGACAAGTTTCTGAAAACACTTGATAGAAGAGTTGCGCACTACGCAAACTACGCTTCGGTATATTTCGTACAGTACACAAATGACTTATTAAATGGTACGATTACCGGCAGCACTGGTGGCAGAGTTAGGGGAAGAAACGTAAATGAATGTGTGTGAGATAAACTGGGGGCCGAAGACTCCTCTTTGTTTTCTATTTGTTTTGCACCTAATTACAATAGCTCATCGTCCACTGTGTGTTTCATATCCTTACAAGTTATAAATTTCATTTTATAACTAATAAAAGTTAGGTGGTTGTGTAACTTCCGCGGTTTTTTCCAACGAAAACAATTACTTTTGTTGCAACTACAGTTTACATACACAAACATAAAAAAGTCTATACAATTATTTTTGTTCTTTTTTTTTTACTGCATAGAACGTGTTTGATCATGATGAGAGGCATGAGTTCCTTGTTGTTATTATTTATAAGTACGAAAGTTGTTTATGAATAACTCAAACATGATTTATATAAGCTGAAATAATTATTAAAGTAGTGTTTGATACTTATGTTTAAGGAAATTGCGTTTTATAGCGCTGTGTAAAGAACCTGTTTTGCTCTTTTTTTGTAATTTACTACAACATCCCTTTGCTGCATGTTACAGATCAACAATTCATGATGAAGAGGTAGAAGAAGGAGCATGTTGTAATAAAGATCCTCGTTCAGGTTCATGTAAACGAAAACCGCCCCCCCCCCCCCCCCCCAATATTTATAGGGACTCTCCACACACAGCTCGTTAAACGTCTCACTGTGACATCGGTGCTCTCGCCACCTTGCGTCATTTGAAAAGAAGCGAAATCACGACTCTTCATACGCCTGAAGTCAGTTACTGTCTACTTTGTGAGTTACTTCTCTCGCTGAAGACGTGCAGTTTTGTTTGCTGCTGCGAGCAGCGATCTTTTGCGAGATACCTGGCTACAGCTGTCCACTGCATGCAGTTCCGTTCGCAACTTTCGCTCAGTAACTGGTTGAGATGGTCCTGTGTTCACAGACAGCAGCGGCTCCTGTCGGATTTGAAATCGAATGTCCCTGACAAGGCGTAAGACACGTCTTCGGTGCCCTCTTGTTAAGATTTTGTACATCATCTTTTGTTATCCCATGTTACATGGCCACCATTGGTGCACAATTTTTTGTAAATGTGTGATACAACTTATGTTGGTAGTTCAACAAACTGGGACTACCTGATTCACAGTGTGGTCATGGGCATGTCCACAAACAACAGCTCCTCTCTGACAATCTTTCAGGTCTCGTCATCCACTGCACTGATCCCATACAACTGACTGGCACACACACACACCATTCCGTGCCTTGACTAACATCACCTTTGAGGTCACGTGACCTCGTGATACCTGTTCTACTGCATCTATCGTGCTCCAGCCAAAGCCAAAGTACCTAAAAATTTGTATTCTAAACATGCTCTCAACTGACATGCATTCTCGTATTCATAGTTTTCGACCCATTAGTTTATACAATAACGTGATATACGCTCTAAGACATAAAAAACGACGCACCACGAAGAAATTATAAAAATGGGGCGAAAATCGGTAGGTGTGAGGAACACGTACAAACAAACAAATGAATAAAATTTCAGAAAAATTTGAAGAATTATTCAACAGAATGAGCATTGCAAATGGAGAAAGTCAATAACTTGTTGATCCATTTCTGCCGCTTATGCAAGCATTTATTCGGCTTGTCATTCATTTACGCAGCTGGATGTCATCCGGACGGGTATCGTGCCAAATGCTATCTAAATGGCGCATTAAATCGTCAAAGTCCCTAGTTGGAGAGCCCTGCCCAAACGGCTCCAACAGTTCTAAATTGGGAAGATATCTGGCCACCTTGTTGAAAAAAATGGGTTCAAATGGCTCAAATCACTATGGGACTTAACATCTGAGGTCATAAGTCCCCTAGACTTAGAACTACTTAAACCTAACTAATCTGAGGACATCACACACATCCACACCGTGTTGAACAAAGTAGGATTTGGCAAGTACGAACACAAGTAGTAGAAGCCTGCCGTTGTGGCCGAGTGGTTCTAGGCGCTTCAGTCCACAACCGCACTGCTGCTACGGTCGCAGGTTCAAATCCTGCCTCGGGCATGGATGTGTGTGATGTCCTTAGGTTAGTTAGGTTTAAGTAGTTCTGAGTTCTAGGGGACTGATGACCTCAGATGTTAACTCCCACAGTGCTCAGAGCCATTTGAACCATTTTTGAACAAGTAGTAGAAACTTTCACCACGTGCGGGTGGCATTATCTTGCTGAATTGTAAATCCAGGACGGCTTGCCGTGAAGACCAACAAAATGGAGCGTAGAATATCGTCGATGTACCGCTGTGCTGTAAGGGTACCGTGGATGACAACCAACAGGGTCCTGCTATGGAAAGAAATCAACATCGGCGGTTCGAAGCGGGATTCATCACTGAAGACAATTCTACTCCAGTCTATGAAATTCCAGACCGAAGACATGTCTGGAGACGCTCCGGACAGATGTGCGATAGCAACATGACTGTCGCTCGCCTTACGACTCCAATACCAGGAGTGATGGCCTGGGGTGCTGTTTCTTTTCACAGCGGGACCCCTTTGGTTGTCATCCGCGGTACCCTTACAGCACAGTGGTACGTCGACGATATTGTACGCCCCATTTTGTTGGTCTTCATGGCAAGCAAACCTTGGTTTATATTTCAGCAAGATAATGCCTGCCCTCACACGGAGGCAGTTTTTACTACTTGTCTTTGTGCTTGCCATACCCCACTGTGGCCAGAAAGGTCGCCAGATCTCTCCTCAGTTCAGGAAGTTTCGTGCATTAAGGGTAGGGCCCTCCAACCATCTCAGGATTTTGGCGATGTAAGAATTTGGTATGAAATCCCTCAGGAGGACCTCCAACAACTTTATCAGTCAGTGTTAAATCGAATAACTGCTTGCATAATGACCAAAATTGGAGTAACGCGTTATAGCCTTGTTCAATTTGTGAAACTGTTTGCTTTGAATAAACCAACAATTTTTTTTTTAAATTGTGATAATTTGTTTGTCTGAACATGTGCATCACATCCCATTCGGATTATTTCTTTTTGCTACGTCGTTTCTTTTCCTCCTCCTCCTGCTCCTTCTCCTCCTTCTTCTACTTCTTGTTCTTCTTCTTAAAGTGTAACTATACCATTAGACAAATAGGGTCTAGACCAGAAGACACTTTCATCGTGAACGTTTTTGCAATGTTAATACCAGTTAGTTGATTTGCATGAACCTGATAAGTTGAACTGCAGATCTGAATTTACATCAGCTGCATGTAGGCGACTGTGTTTGTGGCTCAGTTGTATGCAAAGGGCATGCTCGGCTCGGTTTGTCAGTATAGCTCACAAACACAAGATTTCATATAAAATGATCAGTGACTAACTAACCTTCTGTTCTGAAAAAAGAGAAAATACAATCATATATAGGGAGACGGAGACTATTGCTCTCTGTATTTACCGACAAAGTTATGTCGTTTACTGAAACAACTCAAGCTGAGATCAAAATGCACTTCAAATTGATAGGTTTAGCTTCGTTTGTGAAACGCAAATCAACGTGAAGTGGCCAAATCTGTAAAAATGATACAAAGGACATTGGAATGACTTCGAAAATATTTGATTAGAGAAACATATCACTGCTCCCAAAATGTAACTAATACACGACGGCACACACATTATTTATGTACAAACCACGTGGACGAAAATGCTACAGCAAGTAAAGTATTGCAACAAAAGAAAATCTATAAATCTCGAAAAACATCTGAAAAGCTCATTGAACGGTTATCTGATGAGTCTGAAACCCCTACTGTTTGGGTAGACTAATGGAAGATCGATTCTGTGCCATACATCGAAGATCACCCATGTCGTTAATCCACAAGCGCAATATCTCCAGCATCAAAATCACATGCACTTAGGTTCTAAGAATACCGTGAAAGTTACCACTCCAACCCTGGCATTGCGATCAACAGAATAGACATACATTATACGCACATTATCTACGAGTGACCAGGGGATTCTGATTTCAGTTGCATTCAAGTTTTGCATAACAACATAGCATCTCACCACATCGCTGTACCCCACTCCAGACCACCGACCGATTCTAACATATTGTCTACTTTCCCTCCTTCAACCAAGCCGTCCACAGTTCGGTGTAACAGTCCGTGCTTTAATGTCATTGGCTCATGGAACCGAAAACTCAGAGTGTGTCTGTCATCCAAATTTCCAAACGTGCGAAAGGCTATTATCCGTGCAGGTACAGAGAGCTCGGCACAGCGCATATCTTTCCAGTGTACCTGCATGTTTATAACATGCAAAATAATTTTATTAATGAAAATAATGAATGTGGCCCACCACTTTCAGACTTAGTTGTCGGACAGAAGTGAGTCAGCTTTGCAAAAATCGTGCAGGTTAGATAAGACGGGCGTTCAGCAAGTAATGCAATACATTTGTTTCCCCTGAAAGCACGTTGGTTTTATTCAGAATGCCAATACACCACATTATTCCCCACTCTTTTGGCTACAAAACCTTGTATTTCAACATAATCTCCGTTCAATGTGACGGTTTTGCGCCACCTTACTGGGAGGGCCTGTATGGCAGCATTGAACCGTGATACTGGTCGACGTCGGTGCGAACGTCTTGCTGCATCAATAACCTCCGCTTCACTTACGTACTGTTTCCCGCGGAGTGCATCCTTCATTGGGCCTAGCAGAAAGAAGTCGGAAGGAAAGAGATCCTGGCTTTAAGGGGGATGAGGAGGAACAGTTCAATGAAGTTTTGTGAGGTCCTCTCGGATGCGCAGACTCGTATGAGAAGGAGAAGTTCGTTTGCATTCGTGTGGTTACAAACATGCTGAAGTTATTTCTTCAATAAACTTCCTGTCTTAACACTTAGCACTTACCACTTAGTTGCGAGGACATCAAGCAGAATAATCCCTTCAAAGTTCCAAAAGACAGTCACCATGACTTTATCAGCAGAGGGTTGAACTTTTCAGAGGAGAGTTAGCTGACGGCACCCCATGGATTGCCGTTGTGTTTCCCGTTCGAAGTGATGAACTCCTTTCATCACCTGTGCCGATGTTCGACAAATAATTGTCACGATCAGCGTCGTAACCCACAAGCGGCGAGGAAGCCAACGATCACACATCTTTTAGTACCTCAGCAGGTGAACGAATGTCTCAGCACTACCGACAGAGAGGTCCAGTTATGCAGCGAGGTATTTGAATGTAATCTGTCGATCACCTCTAGTGAGAATGACCGCAAGTTCCAACGCTGTAGGAGTCACAGCCGCGTGCGGCTAGCCTTTCTTATTATTATCGGACAGGTTAGTGCGTTCTTGTTGTGATGACGGACGCCACGCCCAGCGACTCATCGTGCTTTTGTTCACTGTCTACAAAAGCCTATGTACATCTGCGATGTTCTGGTTTTCTGCCAAAATAAACTCAATGGGAGCTCTCGTTGCTTTGAAAGCACCTCTGTTGCAGATGCCATTTTGAAGAGCACATATAGTACCACCTCCTATCGGAGCTTCATGAAAGTTTAGTGGCTGCAGCGAGAATATTCCATCATATCCCACATCAAATTTCCCATTTTTCAACCGAAATTGGCTGAGGAAAATACGTGTTGCATTACTTATTGAACAGCCCTCGTAGTTATAACTGAACTCAGATTAGAAATACTGTGGATAAAATGTAGTGTATGCGTGTTCTCTATCTGCTACATTGCGCCCGGTGTTTGTGTGTGTGCAGAGGTCGCGCCACCACCGCGACTTCGCGCCGGCCCCGCAGCAGCTGCAGCTGCAGCCGCAGCCCGCAGCCACCACGCCGCCGCCGCCGCGAAGCCCTGGTAGCCCAGAAGCCGCCGCCGGGGAGTCCACAGACGCTGAGGACTATGACGAGGACCTGCTCGCTAGGGAGAGTGAGTCCGCGCTCGTGCTACCCCAGCTCTCGACACACCCAGCTCACGACAATCTTTTTTTATTATTGATTTATATATTTGGCTCTTATCTGCACAGCTATTTAGTCAAATACATTTTTTTAGGCATTAGCGTTCTGACAGGTTAAACCAGACGGCCACGAATTTTCCTCCTGTGCCAACTCCTTTACCCAAGAGTAACAATTGCACCTTGCGTCTCAATTACTTTTTTCAGTATACTCAAATCTCCGCCTTCCTTTACAGTTTTTACCCTCTACAGCCAACTCTGGTACCGCTCTTATTTTATATATCACAAATACCTTTTTGTCCCGAAAATAAGCCGTACTTTTTATCGGTATTTGACCCTCGAAAAGTTTGGGTGCGGTTTATATCGGCTTTCTCGACTTTTTACGTACCCCTGCTGTAAAAAAAATTGTGCTCATTTGCAACACTAATACTAGCGTCTGTAACCGAAACTGGCGGCAAGGCATTTTATTGCGGAATAATGCAAACTTTTACCTGTATTTTATTGGCATTAACATTATGTAGGTCTACCAATATTGTTTCCGTAGCTTGTAGTTCAGTTTCAGTTGGCTACTGTTGAAAAAGCCTGATTTACCTCAACACGAACGACAGTTAGAGCGAAATGGATCTTCAAGCAAAGGAATTCGGCGCAGTTACGAAGCATGCCTCAAACTTACTGTTCATTTTGCTAAAACTGCAACCAACAGAGAGGCCCGAAAGAAATATGGACTGGAAAAATACAATGTGCAGCGCTGGATTGCTACTGAATTAAAATGGAAGAAGGCAGTTTCAACGAGAAAATCATTCTGGGGACCGAAATGTGGCAAATATCCGGAACTTGAAGCTAAGGTTCTTTCCTGTATGCAAGAGGAAAGATGGGATGGCTATCTCACGAGAAACAATCAAACTGAAGGCACTGGATGTCACAATAGGTGTAAACCTCCCAGAAAGAGAATTCCGTGCCGACGTTGGTTGTTGTCGGTTTACGCGGACAAATGACCTCGCTCTCCGACGAATTACTACAACAGCACAGATAATGCCAGCAGATTTCGAGGTGAAATTGGTTAACTTTCATTGGCACGTCATCCAGTTGTGAAAGTGTCACTCATAACCTTCCCATCAGATCGCCAATGTTGGCGAAACGACACTATTTTTTTGAAATACCGGGCTATACGACAGTAGATATGAAAGTGGTGAAACGTATCCTATTAAGAAAAAGCACGAATAAAAAAATATGATAGTTTGATGTTAGCCTTTACAGACGAAGGTGGAAGTTTACACCCTTATGCCATTCTGAATAGAAAAACTATGCCCAAAGGAAACATTCCTAATGGCTTAGTGATTCACTGTCAAGAAAAGGGCTGAATGGCTACGTAAGTGATTGTTCACTGGCTGTCTAGTGTTTGGAATCGCAGACCTGGGGCTCTGCTTGCTAAGAGAGCCGAGCTAGTTATGGATATAGGACATCTAACTACTAAAGAGAAAGACAAACCTGCTGCTCAAAAGACACATCTCGTCGTAATACCGCCCCAAGCTATGTTCACGTAAAACGCATTAAGTAGGAGAACGATACTCTAACAGAACTTGCCCTCGAACATATTATTATCACAGTTCAATGAGGCAGCGCCACCACAAGTCTCATGACACCATCCAGCGACACAGTAACTTACCAACTTTATTCTGTTCACGAGTAAGCATAGGATTTCTGTTTGTTACCATTATGCCTTAAGCAAGCTTCACTAGCAGCAGATTTTACTATCAGATTTACTATGACGCCAGTAGTTACTTCACATGACACAAAGTAAGACGGTTGCTAACCAGCGTGCCACATTCAAGTTGATAGTACGCAAAGAGCAGTGGGCTTATCGGTAGAAATAAAATCGTGAGTACCGAGTTTAAACAACTCTGTATCGTCAAAAGCATTCAAAAATAAACTTTACAAACTCCGAAAGGATATTTCAACCTACAGTTGCAAGTATTAGATTTATAAGTAAACGTAACATCATTCGTCAAATACGCAATTAGAAATCTTCGACAAAATTATTCTTTACGCTTCAGGGGTAGTAAGGTCTTTGAATTTACCGTAGCAAGAAGTAAATAAAGAAATCTGTGATGCTGTAACTGTCGTCCAAGCAGTTCGAATTAGCTACCTGTCCGCACCAATCGCATTCCGCGGAAACACGCGATCGAATACCTACACAGGTAGTTATCAACATTGCCAGTTCTTGCATCCAAAACTTAATTTTGTCGTTGAATATAAATTGTATTAATCTTAATGATACATCTCCCCTTCTGTGGCTATACGCCAGGAAGAGGCGACTTCCTTCTCAAAACCATATAATCTCGAATGTAACACTCCAACTCAGAACCAAGTATTAATGGAAAATTCCCTTCAAACAAGAAAGTCACACGACTTGCAACCCGGGAACGATTATTACTGGACGAGAGCAAACTGATTCGCCAAAGACGTAATACTAACACAGGGACTGAGCAAAGAGTTTGCGAAAGACCATGTACCGATATATTGAAACTGGTAAGAGCAGTAGATCATAAATTACAGCAAAATAAGTATCACAAAAAGTAAAATATGTTGTGACGAAATGAAGGTACTTGGAAACAACTACCTTCCAATGTATGTACAGTACCAACAATGAAGTACAGCAGAGATGGTGCTATGGTGTGGGGGTGTTTTTCGTAGTTAAGGTTTGTTCCTCTTATTGCGATTAAGAAAACGACAAACGCAGTTCGATATGGACAGTTTTACAGCTGTAGACGCCACGGAGATGTTCCTCTATGGTTGGAGGTGGAAAGGGTAGTTGGAGGTCACGATACCGATAGTTCACCACTCTGGAGTGGGTAGCATTGGAGGAGTGAGGAGATGTCTGACAGTCGTCCGACATGTGGTCATAGAAACATAATTGTTAAATCATTCATTCGTTATTCATCCAGTACAACCACCGAGATAATTGTATTGTATTGTATGTTAACCGGGGACCTAAAAACGACGTACCCACCGCAGCCGCAATGGTCCACAACCTCACGACGACCACCGCAGTCCACTTCACCCCTCCGCCGCCCCACACCGAACGCAGGGTTATTGTGCCGTTCGGCCCCCGGTGGACCCCCCAGAGAACGTCTCACACGATTGTAACCCCTATGTTTGCGTGGGAGAGTAATGCTGGTGTACGCGTACGTGGAGAACCTGTTTGCGCACCAATCGCCGACATAATGTGACTGAGGCGGAATAAGGGGAACCAGCCCGCATTCGCGTAGGCAGATGGAAAACCGCCTAAAAACCATCCACAGACTTGACTGTTCACCGGACCTCGACACAAATCCGCCGGGCGGATTCGTGCCGGGGACCAGGCGCTCATTCCCGTCCGGAAGGCAGTGCGTTAGACCGCACGAGCAACCGGGCGGGCTACCGAGATAATACTCGAAGAGGCCAATGCCCTCAGGTAAGCCTGCGAGGAAGACGCTGTGGTCAGCATGCGGCTCGTGGTCGCGCGCAGCCGACGGTGTAGTGCAGCCCGCAAGTGATGACGAAAACGGCAAGGCAGGGCCGCTGACTCCAGCAAGATGGCATCCCACAGCGGCAGACGCACTGCGTAGAAGTAAAAGAGCAGCCACAGATAATATGCCCCGTGGCGAGCAGGCTCATTGCGTGGATCCACTGTAGAAGTGGCACCTCAGAACACAAGTGTCTGCCCAAACGAGTAGAGGCAGGGCGAAAGGAGTTTGCCTACACACGTGACAGACAGCTGCATGGCCCCGTGCTCGAGCAGTAGACGGCCGGAATAGGAGGCCGGCAGCAGCTGAAGTAGGCCACAGGTGGCCCGCCGGCTGGACGCCGCTAAGTCCACAGCATTGCACATGGCACCAGCAACAGGGCCGAAACTGGCAGTGGCAGAGTCCAGAAAGGGCGACTGATTGAGTAGCGTACACTCATAGACTCCTAGGCTCTACACTCTTGGACAGTCCTTGGTCCGCCCCCCCCCCCCCCCCTTGTGAATGATGACTAGCAGACTGTGACAACTTTGACTAAAAATGACGAGTATTTTTGTGTCGTGGACCCTTGTTTTGCTACAGCTTCGGTTTCTATCATGTAAGACACAAAAATTCCGTGGCTCAGATGTGAAGTAACCAGGTCAGGAACTCTGTAAAGGTTCTGCCATTTTGTTTAGTTGGTAATACTGGTAAGTTATAATTAAAGTGTAGATACTCAAGGAGGTCCAGTTTGCCCTGCAATTATCGTGCGGCAGCGAAACTTGATAGATACTCTATTGCGTTAATGAGGAACCAATTTATGGTAGAAAAAATTAGTTCCAATTTTGTCCATCCAGTCATACATCTTGTAAGACTATATGACAACCACGCTGTTATTTGACAAGCCATAACGTGAGTGAACAGTATGGCTCTCGAGAAGAGAGACTGTACACTGTTAGTGAAACTGTTTCATGTGAACAGCAGAAATTGCAGTGCTGCTTTGAGAGGAGTGAAAGATCCGAGAAGAGGCTCGATGTCATTAAATGATTTAAAGAAGATGAAAATGAAATGTCAAAACGTGGGTGAGCCTGGTGTAGCACCTGGAAAGGGGAGGTGTCCTATGCCAGTGAAAGTTACTGACGAGATTTTAAACATGGCTGCAACAGCAACTGTTGAAATTCTTCACGATAAAGGATGACAGCCAAAAACAGTTGCAGGATAAAAATTTATTAAAATTCTTGACCAAGGTTTCGGTACATATAAATATACCTTCATCAGAAGTAAAAAATCTAAAATTACATCGCCTATAGGCGAAGTAATGGTGCTAAACTGTTCGCTTTGACCCTGTGCCCATAGTCATGTACAAATGGAGAAGATGTCTTAATTATTGACGACGCCTTTGGCACAATTGTTTTATTAATCTCCATTGCATGATGTAATTTTAGATTTTTTACTTCTGATGAAGGTATATTTATATGTACCGAAACCTTGGTCAAGAATTTTAATAAATTTTTATCCTGCAACTGTTTTTGGCTGTCATCCTTTATCGTTACTGACGCAGTTGCTGTTGCTGCGACTGACCATGCAGCACTTGCACCGGGTAGTGCTGGTGTTCGTGCAGAGTCACGTAAATTGTCCATCCCATGGTCACAAGTAAGGGAATTTTTGCAGCCCGTATTACACTGGCATCCGTACAAGATCCAGACGGTGGAGGAACTGAAACCTCAGAATTTGCTCTTCGGTTTTTGGCACGGACCGAAGTTTATGACACGTGGCCGGGCAATATTCTGTGGAGAGACGAGGTACCTTTAACATTACAGGGTGCAGTGAACACACAGAGCTGCCGAATTGGGATACCTTTTCACCACATGTTGCGCACGAATGGCTATTGCACTCGCCGCAAGTATCTGTGCTGACTGAACTTATTACATCAGGGGCTGCTTGCTGACACAACAGGAACTGCTGTTACGACGCCGGTCAGTTACCACATCGGCGAGGAACCAGAGCTGAAATACTGGGTGGTTATAAGTAAAATGCAGCTTCTCACAGAGGTCCATTGTGAACTGTAATTATAGCGTAGGAACGAACTTGGTAGCTATTGTAATGCGTTAATGCGGGCCCATTTAAAATGTAAATAAATTTTTTTCCAATTTTGGCCAACAGGTGCATACCTGGCGCTTTGATGTAATGAATTAGGAACGGGACGTGGGCAGAAAAGGTCAAACACGTGAGAAAGGCGTAATGTTTATTTTATTATTAACCGACGCTTACACAATTTGTTCAGTATGAGCACTGGAGACGTCGACGAGATTTTTTATCTGTAAAACGACGTGATAGATAGCTGCTCGCAGCAGTTCTGATGGAATCTGAGCAACGTGTTCTTACGTACTGGCTTCAGGTCAAGTGGATACGGAACGTGTCTCTCTAAAACATGTTCTTTTAGATATCCCCAGTCACTTCGGCTCAGAGCAGGTAATCTTGCAGAATATGCATCAGGAAAACTTCTGGAGATAACTCGTTCATGGTAGGTTGCATTAAGCAGATCTTTTACAGCGCGAGCGACAATAGGTGTTGCCCCGTCTTGCATGTAGACAGTGGTTTACTCGCAGTTGCGCTCCTCCAAAGCAGGAATAATATGCTGTAAAAGAGGGTCTCGATAACGCGCAAACATCACGGATTACTTGACAGACCTTCTGGGTGTACTGTCTTCAAAGAACAGCGGACCGAAAATAAAAGTGGTTGTGAATCCACCCGATTACCCACTTATGCGTTCTCTTGCGTTGGCCATGCATGGTGTCTTAATTTCACTGACCTACGCCCAACCAGTTAATAGCGACACAACACAGCACTGTGTACCGTGTACAGCAGAGTAACGGTTCGGAGATGGTGCTTGTATAAGAATGAAAAAACACCCTGTAATAAAGCACCATCTGTCAGGCAACTTTGCGGACGATGACATTCCGGAAATGGTCTGGCTTGCCCGGAGTCCCGTCCTTAACACTGTGGAACGCCTTTCGGATGAGTTAGAACGTCGACTCTGCACCAGAGCCCCACATCACTACCTTCTCTGGCTTTGGCTCCTCAAGAAGAATTGTCATTACTCCACAGATACTCAGACACCTGACTTTAAAGTTTGCCCAGAAGATTTCGCCGGCCGCGGTGGCCGAGCGTTTCTAGGCGCTTCAGTCCAGCGCCGCGCGACTGCTACGGTCGCAGGTTCGAATCCTGCCTCGGGCATGGATGTGTATGATGTCCTTAGGTTAGTTAGGTTTAAGTAGTTCTCAATTCTAGGAGACTGATGACCTCAGAAGTTAAGTCCCATAGTGCTCAGAGTCATTTGAACCATTTGAACCCAGAAGATTTCAGCGGTGGACGGCTGGTGCCTGATCAGTCGGCACACCCGCCACACAGCAATGCAATGCCTGTTGCCAACAAGTTTGATACCTGCAGCTGAAACTTCCCGACTTCAGTGTTGGAAAGGGGGCGGCGGGGGAGGGGGGCACGACCAACAACAGACACATCCGCGAAGCTGCTTGACGTCGGCCACTTCCTGGTATCCATAAGCCAGGTGGCCTTTTAGCTCTGTCAGTCTAAAGCCGAGTCCGAAGAAACGACGAGTCCAAAACACAGCGCCGCCGGATCAAGACAACCTCCGCACACCGCCGATTGTGACAGCAACCGATTTCGATCTTGAAGAGTATCCTATAGTGACAGTTATTCCCCTTGCGTTCTTTCATAGAGAATCAGTACTATGTTGTTCATGTTTTCTTGTTGCTTTCTAGAGAAATAAATATCTACGGTTTAGTGCTAGCTGAACACCTATTTCTTGTCTGCGTGCACAATCCCACAACCGGATACTTCATGCTGTAGTAAAGCGGAATGGTGGACCACCTCATATTAATGTTACCGATAGGTGTGTAGAGTGTTTTTATCAGATAGTGTATACCTAAAACAGCAAACAGATTTCATGATGGGTTATTCACATCTCAGAATAGCGGTGCTTGTCAAGGGTAACACCAGTCTACATTCCTGCAAGTCATTTGTTAATGTGCGCCCTTATTACTTTTTATATTTAACTTGAGGATCTCAAAGGAAAAAAAAGTATGAATCCTGACCCCGTCATCACCGTTATGCATAGCTGTGCTATCAGCACGTGCACAAAAGAGATACATTGTGTACACAGGCGAGCTTGCGCGTTGTTTACGCGCCTAGCGGTGGGACACGTGTCCGAGCGGGACCACCACCTGACCGCAGACCAGGCGGCCCACGTGGACTGGCGGCACGCCAGCGGCAGATTGCCGCCAAACGCGGTGAAGCCCGCAGCCGCAGCGCGTCAGAGCGCGTCCAATACAGCCACACTGCCAATGGAACGGCGCAGAGCCAGCCGCCAATACAGCCGGCGGAAGCGGCGGAAACTGGCGCAGAAGTGAAGCAGTCGCCAGGGAGCGGCTTCGCCTCTTTCCTTTTTATCACTGCAGGGCCGGCAGGCGGAGGCTAAGAACTTTTTTCCGGGGAGGACTCGAGAAAAAGACGATGCCGCTTATTCAGCAGTCGGATTTGGCGTCGGATTCCATCTGCCACAGATCCCTGCTCCGGCTGAATAAACAGGGGACCAGGGCGAGGATGTAGACACTCTCTGTTAGAAATTTCAGAAACCTTCCGAACGCCAACAAACTGATTGCTAACGGAATTATTTTATTATATTATAGGAACGACTTGGTTTCCTTTTTTATTGTTAGTAACCAGCACTAGGGAAATCAGATACGTGTCCTAGCACTGTATGCACGCTTTTACGGATACGAAAACTTAAACAATTAAACAGATAACTGTAGGTTGAGTCAGGAGGAAAAGTACATGATTTGAGGGCTTACAGTATTAGATACTGGTTTCCCAGATAGAACACATGTTCTATCTGTCATTTATTTTCTGTATTATTCAAACATTGTCATTGTTTACAACGTACCATTGTGGTTCAAATGGTGCAAATGGCTCTGAGCACTATGGGACTCAACTGCTGTGGTCATCAGTCCCCTAGAACTTAGAACTACTTAAACCTACCTAACCTAGGGACATCACACACATCCATGCCCGAGGCAGGATTCGAACCTGCGACCGTAGCAGCAGCGCGGCTCCGGACTGGAGCGTCTAGAACCGCACGGCACCATTGTGGTATTAAGGAAGTTATGACAATAATCAAGTCGTGTAACTACCTCGAATTGGTCTACAGAAACACATAAGCTACAGCGCATGCCCCTCACACGATATTTCCTGTATTCTCGCGCTCGCTTCATGCAAACTAGTAGAGAAGAAACGAATAGGTCATTTCTGAAATAATTTAATGTACTGCCTCCTGGCTTCTGTCTCGGGTTCTTCGGCTGACGTTCATCTAATGATTTTTCTGACGTTTCGCCAGCACGAGTGGCTGGCATTGTCAAAGCTTCACCCTCCATTGCCGGTGGTGGACTGGAGCCGAGCTCGCGGGCGCATACTATATGTACCTGGCGCGCCAACGTCCGAGGGCTTCTCCGCGGTCATTTCCGGTGCGGTTCTCCTCTTGCTGCCTGCGACGGTCGTTCGCTGCAGTACGGGAAGCCAGGATCCGTTTACCTTAAGGTTTTCCTCTTTCTTGTTCAAACTGTTCGCGTGTTTTTGTATTTCCACAGCTTCTCTGAACAAGCGCGTGTGATAGTGCTTCTCTACAGCCAGAACTTCCGTGTCGGCGAATTTTATTACGTGGTCGGTCTCATTCAGTGCGTGCTCTGCCACGGCCGATTTCTCCACCTGCCCCAACCTGCAATGTCTCTTATGCTCTTTGATCCTGGTGTTAATGGATCGTCCAGTCATTCCGACATAAACTTTTCCGCATGTGCATGGTATACGGTATATTCCCGACATTGCAAGTGGGTCTCTTTTCTCCTTCGCCGATCTAAGACACTCTTTGATCTTCCTTGTCGGTTTGAAAATCGTCTTTACGCCATGTTTGCGCAATATACGGCCGATTCTGTCCGTTACTCTGGGAATGTAGGGCAGTAAGGCCGTACCCGACATTTCTTTTTCTGGTTCCTTACTTCGCCGAGTGTTTGGCTCTGTTACACTTCTAATATAATTTGTGGAGTACCCATTGCTCCTCAGGACTGTTTCCAGGTGTTGCATTTCTCGTTTGAGGTGTTGCGGCTCACATATTCGTCCTGCTCTCGTTACGAGCGTACTGATCATACCTCTTTTCTGGCTCGGGTGGTGGTTTGACAGTTTGTGCAGGTATCGGTCCGTGTGTGTCTGTTTTCGATACACACTGTGTCCCAGGTTTTTGCCGTCCCTTGTGACCAACACATCTAGAAATGGCAGTTTCTTGTCCTTTTCTACTTCCATGGTAAATGCTATGTTGGCATGGAGGCTGTTCAAGTGTCTTAGGAAGTCACCGAGCTGTTCTTCACCATGGCTCCACACCACGAAAGTATCATCGACGTACCTGTACCACACCTTAGGTTTGCAAGTCGCCGAGTCCAGTGCCTGTGCTTCGAATTGTTCCATGAAGAAGTTGGCCACCACTGGACTGAGAGGACTACCCATGGCGACGCCTTCCAGCTGTTCGTAGAAATCGCCATTCCACGTGAAATAGCTCGTGGTGAGACATGCATGGAAGAGCTTTTTGATGTCTTGCGGGAAAATGGAACCGATGTGCTCCAGAGCGTCACTGAGTGGCACTTTCGTAAATAACCAAACAACATCAAAGCTGACCAGGATGTCGTTTGGTGCAAGTTTCAGTTTCTTCAGCTTCTCAATGAAATGTCCTGAGTCCTTAATGTATGTGTCGGTCTTCCCCACGTGTGGCTGGAGCAGAGAGGCCAAGTTTTTTGCCAGTGGAAATACAAAAACACGCGGACCGTTTTGAACAAGAAAGAGGAAAGCCTTAAGGTAAACGGATCCTGGCTTCCCGTACTGCAGCGAACGACCGTCGCAGGCAGCAAGAGGAGAACCGCACTGGAAAAGACCGCGGAGAAGCCCTCGGACGTTGGCGCGCCAGGTACATATAGTCTGCGCCCGCGAGCTCGGCTCCAGTTCACCACCGGCAATGGAGGGTGAAGCTTTGACAATGCCAGCCACTCGTGCTGGCGAGACGTCAGAAAAATCATTAGATGAACGTCGGCCGAAGAACCCGAGACAGAAGCCAGGAGGCAGTTTGTCAACAAGTGGCCACGAAAGCCTCAACAATTTTGTAATTTAATGTAGTTCACTCTTGTATTGCAACACGTTTTTGCTGGAGGATATTGTTTTCGAGTTATTCGAGAAAAACATACAAAAGTTATATTAAATCTGTTTTATCTTGATAACCATTCGGAATAGGGAATAAGTCCAGATGAAATTGGTTGTTGAGAACCACTAACGATATGACCCCTCGATGCACACACCTTTCCTCCTGAATCACCCAGTACAATAATAAAAAAAACACTGAAAGGAACACGTAAGATGTATGGCATGATGTCACGGGCATAGAAGTAAAAGTTAAAGTTGATTTTGACGAAATTAATCTGAACTTTATTCCAGGGATCTAGGTGTTCCAATAAACAGGAAATTTAAGAGAATTATAGAGAGTCCAGGCTCGTGGAGGTGTGGTTAAGAAATAGGATAAATGTTAGAAAATCGAAAAGTTTGACGATACAAAGTCTGGCACTTTGCGACTGGTGTAGCACAAGATACATCAATAGACGCTGAATAACACCATCACAAAATATATCTTTGGGGCAACGTTCATATCTTGTAGTTCCAAAATTAAGCACCAAGAATATTAAATTGAAATCATTGAACAGGAAGCCTTTTATGTTACAGCGGATCGGATGTTAATGGGGTAGCGCTCATACTTCGCGCCTAACAGCAATGTAAAAAGTGAAGGCCGCCAAAAGGAGAAGATATTTCATCTATGAAGTGAAACGGACTCGTATGGCGCTGAAGGGAGCCAGCACGATCGGAAACGAATTTGTTTCTGGGCAAGTTTCTCGAAAAATTGGTGCCAAACGGCCGGACATATAACGGATAAAATAGTCTCTTGATATTTCTGGTACTTGTTCGCAACTATACTGAACTGGTGAACTCGTCACTAGCGTATTAATATAGTGCTGATACCGGGGTGACGAACCGAGCGACAGGCATCAGACTTCACTGCAGAACCGTAAAGTCTTCGGAGAAAGCGCAGCTGAAAAACGAAGAGTAGATTTATTTATTTATTTAGCGTATGGCATTTAAGTAGATTTCAGTATTGGATCACATTATTCTACATTACATAAAATTACATATATTGACAAACATCTAGACCTTGTATGTATTCGATGGATTTTTGGGATGCCACGAGGAATTCTTCAAAGCCCAAACTGAACACTCTAGCACTGCATTCTTCTCTGATGTGTTGGATGGTCTGCTTAGGCGCACCGCAGTCACATGCTGGCGAAAACAGCAGTCCCCATTTGAAGAGTGAGTAAGCACATCTTCCATGCCCAATTCTTAATAGGTTCAGAGTTGACCAGATCTTGCGGGGCTGATCAAACCCAGGTACTGCCTCGGTAAGACAAGGCATTAGGTGGCAAGTTGTTGGGGCATTCTGGAGCATTCTCTTCTCCAAGAGTTTATGTCAGACCCAGTGAGGCTGTCGAGAGCAGGAGGAGGATGTCTTGAACGAAGCCTCTTGGTACTCAGATCAGGTATATCGATGTGTACCGGTAATTCAGGGTTTGCTTCGATCTTGTTATATTCCCTGACCAAGGTTGCTTCTCGTCGTATTTTTGGGAGTGGTATATAACTCAGGACAGGTAGCAATATGCTAGGGGTATACCTAACGGTTCCTGAAATAATGCGCATGGTGTTAAGTTCGACATCGATTTTGTTCACATGACTACTGTTTAGCCATACTGGCCCACAGTACTCCGCCGCAGAATATACCAGGCTCAGTGCAGACGTCCTCAGTGTTGCTGCCGTTGATCCCCAGGTGGTTCCCCAGAGTTTATGAATGAGGTTATTTCTTGTTCTCACCTTGGCAGCTGCTTTTGTAAGGTGTGATTTAAATGACAAGGTTCTGTCTAACGTGACCCTTGGCTCCTTGTTGTGGTTGAGGCTTGTCAAGTATACTTCCAGAGCTCTGTCGGCTTCTCTGTTATTGAGGTGGAAGCAAGTTACTTCTGTCTTCGTGGCGTTAGGCCTAAGCCTCCATTTGCGAAAGTATGCTGCCAAGGCAGACAGATCGGATGACAGGGTTTCTCCCATTGTATCAAAATCGGTGTGCCTTGTTGCAATAGCCCAGTCATCAGCGTAGCCTAATTTCATACAAGCTGTTTCTGGCGTGTCGGCAATGTATAGGCTGAAAAGCAGTGGGGCTAATACCAAGCCTTGAGGTAAGCCATTTTGAAGGAATTTCTGGCTATTGGCTTTGTTTCCCATGACGACCTGGAATCCTCTGTTACCAATCATGTTACCAATAAGCTTTGTCACTTTTTGACAGCGAATTATTTTCATCAGTTTTTAGAGTAGGCCTTGTCTCCAGACGGTAAATAGGCAACTGACAGGTCAATGAAGGCCACAGACGTTTTTAATTTCTTTTGGAATCCCGCTTCAGTATGTGTTGTAAGGGCCAGGAATTGGTATGCACAGTTTCGGTTGGGACGAAAGCCGGCTTGTTCTACTGGATGGACGTGAGTATTGTCTGGCTGATCCTGTTAAGTATTACGCGTTCCAGAAGTTTGTACACCATGCTAAGCAGTGCTATCGGCCGGTTGTTTTGCGGAAGATTTCCCGGTTTACCTGGCTTTAGGAGGGCAATTATCTTGGCACGTTTAAGTTCTTGGGGAAGACGCCGTCGAATAAGTTTCGCATAGCGGACTTCGTTTTATTAGACAAGTTTCATTTTGGAAACCAGTTGACCATAGTTTCTCAAACTCAGGTGGGGCTCGGTAGCCACAGCCACAAGCCACGTGGCATTGTGCGAGTTGAGCGGCCGGAAGATGTTAATTCGCTGAACCAGAAGATTGATTCTCGTGGTGGCTAAGCGCGCGTGGCTTCTGGCAGGCGTGGCGGGGGGGGGGGGGGGGGGGGGGGGGCAGGTATAAACACGGCAGAAGTTACCAGCGTGGGCGGCGGAGTACGGTGATAGTACGCTAGCTGACAGGAGTTTAGATGGCTGCCGATGTTGGCGATTGCGGCGCGTCGTCTGCTGCTGTCAGTGGAGGCGAACGATGGGAGTCGCCGCAGTATTCTCGATCTTGGTCATCGAGGCTGGAAAATACAATATGTCTACTCTGTGTATGTTGGCGAAAATACTTTTAATTCCGGAGGTACGCATAAAATATCATCCAAAATTGTGTTAAACGCATTCTCTGAAAATTATCTCGAGCAATTAGTTCCATGAGCCCACGCGAATAGTAAACGGTTGTGAAAACACACTTGACCTCTCAGCAACAAATAATCCTGAGTTAATTATGAGCATCAAAACCGATACCGGGATTATTGACCACAGGGTTGTCATAGCGAGATTGAATATTGTAATCACCAAAGCCTCCAAAACTAAGCGAAAAATATAACTATTCAAAAAAGCAGACGAAAATTCACCTGACGCCTTCCTGAGAGACAATCTCCACTCATTCCAAATTAATAATATAAGTGTAGACCAGATGTGGCTTAGATTCAAAGAAATAGTATCGGCAACAGTTGAGAGATCTATACCAAATAAATTAACAAACGACGGAGCTTATCCTCCTTTGTACACAAAACGGGTTAGAACACTGTTGCAAAAACAATGAAACAAACATGCCAAATTTAAACTGAAGCAAAATCCCCAAGATTGGAAATCTTTTACAGAAGCTCGAAATTTAGCTCGGAGTTCAATGCGAGATTTTTATAACAGTTTCCACAGCGAAACTTTGTCTCGAAACCTGGCAGAAAATCCAAAGAGATTCTGGTCGTGTCGAGGTATGTTAGCGGCAAGAAACAATCTCCTCTGCGCGATAGCAATGGAGATACTATCGAAGACAGTGCTGCCAAAGCAGAGTTGCTAAACACAGCCTTCCGAAATGCCTTCACAAAAGAACACGAAATAAATATTCCAGAATTCGAGTCGCGAACAGCTGCCAGCATGAGTAACGTAGAAGCAAGTATCCTCGGAGTAGTGAAGCAACTTAAATCTCTTAATAAAAGCAAGTCTTCTGGTCCAGACTGTATACCAATTAGGTTCATTTCGGAGCATGCTGATGCATTAGCTCTATGCTTAACAATCATATACAACCGTTCGTTCGACGAAAGATCCGTACCCAAAGACTGGAAAGTTGCACAGGTCACACCAATATTCAAGAAAGGTAGTAGGAGTAATCCACTAAATTACAGGACCATATCGTTAACATCGATATGCAGTAGGATTTTGGAACATATATTGTGTTCAAACATTATGAATTATCTCGAAGAAAACTGTCTATTGACACACAATCAACATGGGTTTAGAAAACATCGTTCCTGTGAAACACAACTAGCTCTTTATTCACATGAAGTGTTGAGTGCTATTGACAAGGGATTTCAGATCGATTCCGTATTTCTGGATATCCGGAAGACTTTTGACATTGTACCACACAAGCGACTTGTAGTGAAATTGCGTGTTTATGGAATATCGTCTCAGTTGTGTGACTGGATTTGTGATTTCCTGTCAGAGGGGTCACAGTTCGTAGTAATTGACGGAAAGTCATCGAGTAAAACAGAAGTGATTCCTGGCGTTCCCCAAGGTAGTGTTATAGACCCTTTGCTGTTCCTTGTCTATATAAACAATTTGGGAGACAATCTGAGCAGCCGTCTTCGGTTGTTTGCAAATGACGCTGTCGTTTTTCGACTAATAAAGGCATCAGAAGACGAATACAAACTGAAAAACGATTTAGAAAAGAAATCTGAATGGTGCGAAAATTGGCAGTCTACCCTAAATAACGAAAAGTGTGAGGTCATCCTCATGATTGCAAAAAGGAACTCGTTAAACTTCGGTTACACGATAAATCAGTCTAATCTAAAAGCCGTAAATTCAACTCAATACGTAGGTATTACAATTACAAACAACCTAATTTGGAAGAAACGCATAGAAAATGTTGTGGGTAAGGCTAACCAAAGATTGCGTTTTATTGGCAGGACACTGAGATAATGTAACAGACCTACTAAGGAGACTCTCTGCAGTACACCTGTCCGTGCTCTTTTAGACTACTGCTGCGCGGTGTGGGATCCTTACCAGATGGGACTGACGAAGTACATCGAAGAAGTTCAACGAAGGGTAGCACGTTTTGTGTTATCGCGAAATATGGGAGAGAGTGTCACAGAAATAATACAGGATTTGGGCTGGACATCATTAAAAGAAAGGCGTTTATCGTTGCAACAGAATCTTCTCACGAAATTCCAATCACCAACTTTCTCCTCCGAATGCGAAAATATTTTTTTGATGCTGACCTTTATAGGGAGGCAGGATCACCACGATAAAATAAAGGAAATCAGAACTCGTACGGAAAGATATAGATGTTCGTTCTTTCCGCGCGCTATACGAGATTGGAATAACAGAGCATTGTGAAGGTGGTTCGATGAACCCTCTGCCAGGCACTTAAATGTGATTTACAGAGTATCCATGTAGATGAAGATGTAGATATTACCCTTTCTTCAAGCAACGCTTCTCTAACACGGGGACCATCAAAGTGTACTCTGATGTGTACTAAATTGATATGAATAAAATACCTATGTTGACGACGCTTTCAGACAGTGAATACACAAAGGGGAACGGAGGCATTGAAACAGGGCTACAAAAATGTGTAAACACCATGACGTTCGCAGACAACCAGACCACATGAGACCGAGGACGAACTGGAAAGTGTAATATATTGCCTAGCACAGATGATCAAGAACTACATTTCTAACATCTCTCTTTTATGTTTATGGCCCTTAAGTGAAAAGATCATTTACATTTCAAAATAACGCTAAATGCTCATGACTAACTATTGATAATTGTTTGGTTGTTTTTAATATCGGTATGTTAGTGGCTAGATTGGCACCTGGATGCTCCAACGAATAAATAGTTCACAAAGAAATGGATATGAACCAGGAGAAATAAGATATCAAAAACATTTAGAGTTCTCAGTTCGATGACTGAGTAGAATGGATTGTGAATTTCAAACTGTTGTGACTTAAAGAGGTGACTCCAGTGCAATGTTATAGTGTGTCACCGTCGTGAAAACTATGGGCTGTAGTTTGTATTCAAGTATATTGAAACTTCATAACTTAAATGAGTGTGACTGTACTTAAATTGCTGAATGACTGAGAAGATGAAACTTCTACGTTACTTGATTCTGAGACAGCTGAGTAAAACTGAACGTACTGAGCCTACTTTCTCTTTTTCTTATCATGTCAACGCTGACCCACAATATTCTAGCGCAACGCAGTCTGACTGCTCAAAAACATTAGAACCTGACTTCAAATAATTCATTCAAAAGAATGGCCCTGACCAAAAAGAAATCTTAACAATAACCTATACAATTCATTAAGCACCTACCTCACAAAAATCTTCATTACGTGAACTACTGCAATACGGCGAGCGTCAATACTGTCAGCTAAAGCCGACCGCGGTGGCCACGCGGTTCTAGGCGCTGCAGTCCGGAACTGTGCGACTGCTACGGTCGCAGGTTCGAATCCTGCGTCGGGCATGGATGTGTGTGATGTCCTTAGGTTAGTTAGGTTCAAGTAGTTCTAAGTTCTAGGGGACTGATGACCTCAGATGTTAAGTCCCACGGTGCTCAGAGCCATTTTTTGCCAGCTAAATAAAGGATTCTAACTACTAAAGCCATTAACTACTAATAGGCATGTAGTTAGCAAAGGAAAGACTTTGTTGCAAACCAAATAATGTATTTTTCACCTTACTAATGTGACATCCAGTTCAGACACGAATCTAAATCGTCATTGACACCCAGTACAAAGATATATAATCATGAATAATTTTCAATCTCCAAGTCGGATACTTCCAGGTCGTTAGCCTACGCTAACATTTCAGACCTCTACCCGCCACCAACGCTAACTTCTCACATTTAACATCCATCACTGCTGGCTGTTCACCTCCAACTGCCCAACAGTACTTCCATCACTGCTGGCGACTAACTTTCAACTGCCCAACACTATTGGCGATTAACTTCCAACAACGAGTCCAACTAGCCACAAAGAAAGCGCAGTCAGAGATGCAATGCAAAGCACTACACAGCCCTGCCAACACAGAAGCAGTCCACTTACAATATTACCAATGGTGAAACATGATCAGTTTTACCGAGTATATTTCATTAGTCATGCAACATTAAAAACAAAGGTGACACAAAGATTAAAATTAATTGTATACTAATTCCTCTAATATGTTTGTGGACAATTTCAAAGTTTTTAGAGGATTGATCTTCAGATTTCACAACTACAACTGGAGTATCGTAGCACCCTAAAATGACATTCTCCAATCGGACGTCAACTGTGATGGCGTGAACTACGTCGGCCACACTCCTCAACATTCACTTATTTAAAGTTGCTGTTACTATATACCCCTTTCTATTTTTACTAAAATGCTACTACGTTATCTACTTCGATATGCAGTTAACTGTTCTGTAATTATGTATAGTTCTTCAGCTCAATATTTATTCCTGAAAAGACAGGTTTCCATGTTTGGCAAATCAGGGTAAAGCTAGAATAGTTGAGGCGTTCGCCGTCACTACGTAACGTGTTGCCTGTTGGCACTCCTCGGCTGCAGACACTGAGACGAGTGCCATCACGTAAGTGCTTTGAGGAACGGATATCGTAAACACAACGCCCCGTGGCAAGGAGCACAGTGGGATGCTACACCACACCAAACATACACTCCTGGAAATTGAAATAAGAACACCGTGAATTCATTGTCCCAGGAAGGGGAAACTTTATTGACACATTCCTGGGGTCAGATACATCACATGATCACACTGACAGAACCACAGGCACATAGACACAGGCAACAGAGCATGCACTAGTACAGTGTATATCCACCTTTCGCAGCAATGCAGGCTGCTATTCTCCCATGGAGACGATCGTAGAGATGCTGGATGTAGTCCTGTGGAACGGCTTGCCATGCCATTTCCACCTGGCGCCTCAGTTGGACCAGCGTTCGAGCTGGACGTGCAGACCGCGTGAGACGACGCTTCATCCAGTCCCAAACATGCTCAATGGGGGATAGATCCGGAGATCTTGTTGGCCAGGGTAGTTGACTTACACCTTCTAGAGCACGTTGGGTGGCACGGGAGACATGCGGACGTGCATTGTCCTGTTGGAACAGCAAGTTCCCTTGCCGGTCTAGGAATGGTAGAACGATGGGTTCGATGACGGTTTGGATGTACCGTGCACTATTCAGTGTCCCCTCGACGATCACCAGTGGTGTACGGCCAGTGTAGGAGATCGCTCCCCACACTATGATGCCGGGTGTTGGCCCTGTGTGCCTCGGTCGTATGCAGTCCTGATTGTGGCGCTCACCTGCACGGCGCCAAACACGCATACGACCATAATTGGCACCAAGGCAGAAGCGACTCTCATCGCTGAAGACGACACGTCTCCATTCGTCCCTCCATTCACGCCTGTCGCGACACCACTGGAGGCGGGCTGCACGATGTTGGGGCGTGAGCGGAAGACGGCCTAACGGTGTGCGGGACCGTAGCCCAGCTTCATGGAGACGGTTGCGAATGGTCCTCGCCGATACCCCAGGAGCAACAGTGTCCCTAATTTGCTGGGAAGTGGCGGTGCGGTCCCCTACGGCACTGCGTAGGATCCTACGGTCTTGGCGTGCATCCGTGCGTCGCTGCGGTCCGGTCCCAGGTCGACGGGCACGTGCACCTTCCGCCGACCACTGGCGACAACATCGATGTACTGTGGAGACCTCACGCCCCACGTGTTGAGCAATTCGGCGGTACGTCCACCCGGCCTCCCGCATGCCCACTATACGCCCTCGCTCAAAGTCCGTCAACTGCACATACGGTTCACGTCCACGCTGTCGCGGCATGCTACCAGTGTTAAAGACTGCGATGGAGCTCCGTATGCCACGGCAAACTGGCTGACACTGACGGCGGCGGTGCACAAATGCTGCGCAGCTAGCGCCATTCGACGGCCAACACCGCGGTTCCTGGTGTGTCCGCTGTGCCGTGCGTGTGATCATTGCTTGTACAGCCCTCTCGCAGTGTCCGGAGCAAGTATGGTGGGTCTGACACACCGGTGTCAATGTGTTCTTTTTTCCATTTCCAGGAGTGTATTTAGGTGCCACACTTTGTGGCATCTTTATCTACAAAGCACTGCCGTTACAAAACGGTCCAAGATGAAACCAGAAACAACATCCTCAGGAAGTTCATAGAGAGTACGTGAGAATCCCAGCCACCAACTTCAATAATGATGGAATTATCAGTAGGTCACTCTGTCTAGTAATGGTATGCCCACGCTTACATCACAAGCCGAGGTATATGAGGTTTCTCAAAATGTGGAATGAACCTGCTCAGGAAGCTAGCCATTCATTAGACGATGAAGTACCAACGGCCCAGAGATTGAATTCCACGTAATCCAGAAACATCTTGTAAATTACTCTACCCATAGCAAAGCAAGCTAGCATGTAAATATGAAAATACAAGCTGTACATGACGCTAATTTCCTTCATCCGTCTGAAAACTTTCTTTCTGGTGACACAAGAGAAGTGAATTGCATGGCATGCTGTCCTTCGCCTACGCTTTGGTGTCAGACAATACAAATAAAATTTCTGACAGTGGGGATTTCCAGTCGTCACCACCACCTGTGACTACGGAGAAGCACAAACCATCGAACAATTGCTCTGCAGCCGGCTCTGACCAGCGTCCTGCACCGAGGGAGATTTACTTCTCGTTTCTATTAATGGTCTTGAGGTTGCCCGCTTTTGCTCATTCATTCGATGTGTAATTTTCGCACTTGCGTCTGGACTTGTTCACTTGAAGCTGGCGCGTGGGGAAGCCGCGCGGTCTAACGCGCCCCGTCGGAGGTTCGAGTCCTCCCTCGGGCATGGGTTTGTGTGTTGTCCTTAGCGTAAGCTAGTTTAAGTTAGATTAAATAGTGTATAAGCCTAGGGACCGATGGCCTCAGCAGTTTGGCCCTGCAGTAAATTACAACAAATTTCCAAAATTTACTTGAAGTAACTTGGTTTATATAGTCTGACGTTTTCCTCACCGTTTCAGTTCTCGTGGGCATCAGTCGTCGTCAGGCGCCCTGTCACACACTCCACACCGCATTAACGTTAGTGTTTTCCGTTTGTTACCCTCTGAGATCAATGTTTGTGCAGGGCTGGTCGTATTACAACACCCATTCCACTATAACGACAGACTGCATTTCCGCAAAATAGCCAAGCTTTACCGCAAAACTTGCTATTTTCGCTACCGCAAAATTGCACATGTCTTTACCGAAAAATTTTTAGAAATAATCACCGCAAATATAAATTGTACTAACAGTTCACGTGTAACACATCGACCGACCCATGTTGCGTCACCGGGCCACGCACTAAGCGCCAGTCGTGCTTTTCTGCTGTAGCCGCCGGAGACCGAACGCCAGTCAACGTGTTGAAACTGGCAGCGCAGCACACACCTTGCTCCTGGAGACACTTTTCCTAGAGTGGGGTACACTTGAACCGATGTGCACTTCTTTTTACGTACCCAGTAACGACAGTTCACCACGCTGGTATTTGTCCTACAATCCAGTAGCATCACGGTGATTTTCTGTGCCGCCATTTGCAGTTCTGATTTCATCCGTTGGTATGCTGGACCATAAAGTAGGAAGAAATTTAGTCTCTTCAGTTACACAGTTGTCAAGCACATACCCTACAAAGAAATGCGGTGATTTTCTGTGACGCCATTTGCAGTTCTGATTTCATCCGTTGGTTTGCTGGACCATAAATTAGGAAGAAATTTAGTCTCTTCATTTACATAGTTGTCAAGCACATACCCTACAAAGAAATTTAACAGATTGTGAACAATAGTATGTCTCTATGAACGCGTCTCTGACTGTGCTTGGAGCTGGAAATCTTACACTGAGGTGACAATTGTAATTTGATACCTCCTAATATCGCGCTGCACTTCCTTTTTCCCGGCGTAGCGCACTATCTCGACGTGGCATGGACTAAGAAAGTCGTCGGAAACCACTGCGAAAACAGTCAGCCACGCTGCCCCTATAGCCGTCCATAACTGTGAAAACGTCGCTGGTGCAGGATTTTGTGCACGCATTGACCTCCCGATTATGTCCCATAAATGTTAGATGGGATTCATGTCGAACGATCTGGATGGCCAAGCAATTCGGTCGAATTGTTGAGAACGTTTCTGAAACCATTCGCAAACACTCATGACCCTGTGACACGGCACATGATCGTCCATAAATACACTCCTGGAAATTGAAATAAGAACACCGTGAATTCATTGTCCCAGGAAGGGGAAACTTTATTGACACATTCCTGGGGTCAGATACATCACATGATCACACTGACAGAACCACAGGCACATAGACACAGGCAACAGAGCAAGCACAATGTCGGCACTAGTACAGTGTATATCCACCTTTCGCAGCAATGCAGGCTGCTATTCTCCCATGGAGACGATCGTAGAGATGCTGGATGTAGTCCTGTGGAACGGCTTGCCATGCCATTTCCACCTGGCGCCTCAGTTGGACCAGCGTTCGTGCTGGACGTGCAGACCGCGTGAGACGACGCTTCATCCAGTCCCAAACATGCTCAATGGGGGACAGATCCGGAGATCTTGCTGGCCAGGGTAGTTGACTTACACCTTCTAGAGCACGTTGGGTGGCACGGGATACATGCGGACGTGCATTGTCCTGTTGGAACAGCAAGTTCCCTTGCCGGTCTAGGAATGGTAGAACGATGGGTTCGATGACGGTTTGGATGTACCGTGCACTATTCAGTGTCCCCTCGACGATCACCAGTGGTGTACGGCCAGTGTAGGAGATCGCTCCCCACACCATGATGCCGGGTGTTGGCCCTGTGTGCCTCGGTCGTATGCAGTCCTGATTGTGGCGCTCACCTGCACGGCGCCAAACACGCATACGACCATCATTGGCACCAAGGCAGAAGCGACTCTCATCGCTGAACACGACACGTCTCCATTCGTCCCTCCATTCACGCCTGTCGCGACACCACTGGAGGCGGGCTGCACGATGTTGGGGCGTGAGCGGAAGACGGCCTAACGGTGTGCGGGACCGTAGCCCAGCTTCATGGAGACGGTAGCGAATGGTCCTCGGCGATACCCCAGGAGCAACAGTGTCCCTAATTTGCTGGGAAGCGGCGGTGCGGTCCCCTACGGCACTGCGTAGGATCCTACGGTCTTGACGTGCATCCGTGCGTCGCTGCGGTCCGGTCCCAGGTCGACGGGCACGTGCACCTTCCGCCGACCACTGGCGACAACATCGATGTACTGTGGAGACCTCACGCCCCACGTGTTGAGCAATTCGGCGGTACGTCCACCCGGCCTCACGCATGCCCACTATACGCCCTCGCTCAAAGTCCGTCAACTGCACATACGGTTCACGTCCACGCTGTCGCGGCATGCTACCAGTGTTAAAGACTGCGATGGAGCTCCGTATGCCACGGCAAACTGGCTGACACTGACGGCGGCGGTGCACAAATGCTGCGCAGCTAGCGCCATTCGACGGCCAACACCGCGGTTCCTGGTGTGTCCGCTGTGCCGTGCGTGTGATCATTGCTTGTACAGCCCTCTCGCAGTGTCCGGAGCAAGTATGGTGGGTCTGACACACCGGTGTCAATGTGTTCTTTTTTCCATTTCCAGGAGTGTATTTCATCGTTGTTTGGGAATACGAAGTCCACCAATGGCTGCAAATCGACTCCAAGTAGCCGAACATAACCTTTTACAGTCAATGATCGGCGCAATTGGATCGAAGGACCAAATCCATTCCATGTAAACATAGCCCACACCAACATAGAGCCACCACCAGCTTACATAGTGCCTTGTTGACAACTTGGATCCATGGCTTCGTGGGGTCTGCACAAAATCGAACCCTAGCATCATCCAATTTAAATCGGGACTCTTCTGACCAGGCCATGGATATCCACTTGTCTAGGGGTCCAGGGTACAACCAATATGGTCACGAGTCCACGAGTTCCCTGCAGGCGAAATCGTGCTGTTATTAGTTGCACACGCGTCAGTCGTCTGCTGCCGTAGCCCATTAAAGCCAGATTTCGCCGTCGCACGTCCCACATTGATTTCTGCGGTTATTTCACGCAATGTCGCTTGTCTGCTAGCACTGACAACTCTACGCAAACATCGCTGCCCTCGGCCGTTAAGTGAAGGCCGTCGGCCACTGTGTTGTATGTGGTGAAAGGTAATGCCTGAAATTTGCTATTCTCAGCATACTCTTGACGCTGTGGGTCTCGGAATATTGAATCCCTAACGAGGGCAGCGTGGAGGGTAAAAATCGTAGGGGGAGTCCAAGAGATGAATACACTAAGCAGATTCAGAAGGATGTAGGTTGCAGTAGGTACTGGGAGATGAAGAAGCTTGCACAGGATAGAGTAGCATGGAGAGCTGCATCAAACCAGTCTCAGGACTGAAGACCACAACAACAACAACAACAAACGATTTCTCGAATAGAACGTTCCATGGGCCTAGCCCCAACTACCATTCCGCGATCAAAGATTTTTAATTCCTGTTGTGCGGCCATAATCACACCGGAAACGTATTTATATGATGTTAGAACAAATAAGCCCTCGGTCACAAATATTAAGTCAAAATTGACCAGGTTTCGACGCTACAATGAGCGTCGTCTTCAGAATTAAATTAACTGTTCTAAAACATATTAGGTATATAATACATTAATAAAATTAAACTTTGTACTGACTGGAAAGAGATGCAGTACTTACAAGTCACATTTTAAAAAAATCGAAGAAGGAAAGGCGACGTCATGAATAGTTGTAAATAAGATGGCGAGCCGCTAAGGGCTGCTCGTACTTGAGTGAACAAGGGTCCATACACCTAAACGGAACCACTCGTCTTCATTTTACGCTGTTCACTATATTCGCCTTTAATACGATTCGTAATAGTTTTTATGAAGTCCATTCTTCAAACGCTTGAAGTGGTAAGAAAAAGATAAATGCACTTCGGTATCGCCGTCGAGATTTCGCTCCTACCACCTACGTAAAGCAGTAACTTCCAGTTGTGTACACAGAGATACCCAACACCCCACCAAACACAACACACAGCCTTGTGTAATACCATCTACAGTAACTTTCGCCTGCGGCCATAGTCAACACATAGTAGCCGATCTACTGCCATCTACAAGCAGTAATAATTATGTAGGCAGGATGGGATAGAATAAACGCGGAGTTGCTAACCGTACGCACAATGTAATCAGGAAATTAATTTAGCGATACTGAAAATTTATATTTCGCGGTAATGAAAATGTATTTTTATGCGTTTACGAAAGTTAATTTTTGCATAATTTTTATTTTTTATTTTTTGGAACATTTGCTGTCCAGCCCACTATAATACATTCAACCACTTGTCTTGATATCTACGCCTGACACCAGTCTTTTACGCAATAATTCTCTGTCGAAAGAAGGCACCTGAGTCCACTTACGGCACGAAAATAAACCACGATGTAGTGGGTGCTCCAACATAAGTCCACGTTAACAAGGCCCGAATCTGAAGAAGACGCGCAACGTAGAATAAAGGAGTACTGAATATTACATCTCTTTCTGTCTTTGAACTCGTACAGAGTACACACAATTAATGACTCTATCTTACATCTCACATTCATCATTATTAAGCGCCTGTTGACCTACCATTTCCCGCAACTTTCAAATTCCGCCCTCTTTATCCTACAGTCTGCTGGTTAACCGTTAGTAAAAAATCTGCAGTGTCATTATGATGGCCATTGTACAGGTAGACCTATAAACGATACAATAACATTGTTTCATCCCCTTAAAGCGCTACAGTAACACCTTTAACATCTAGTAGACTGAACCAATAGAGACACTGAAGGTAATTCAGAGATATAACCTGCGCATATCGTTCGTCTCCACAAGAAGTGCCGAGCTCTTAGACGATCGTATCTGCTCATCACACACTGTAGTGTATAGTTAGAATGGAATAATCGAGGCACTGAGTATCATAAAAGCCTGTAGCACAGCGCCGACGATTTTGAGAATGTAGCGTGTATGCATGCTCCTGACATCTGTTGATCTTAAGGTGAACCAGCTTTATCTATGCTGTAGACCCACATAGTATGAAAATTCACGAAAACCTGCCTCACCGATTTCTCTAACATTCACTTTCATGTGTGCTTTGGGACAATATGACTGTCAGTGTCTTCATTACACTTCACTAAGAACAATTAAATTTAGCATTTGATAATGCCACAATGTTTAAAATACATATATTCGTTGTATCTTTGAAGGAAACTAATTTCTGTAATCTGCCCTTGGCTGAAGTGGTTTGGAAGGGAAAAAGTTGAAGCTGTTTGCAGTCTATTCGTTAGGAGCTCTGCTGGAGTCAAAGTCTTGATTGTAATCAAGTGTTTGTTCAACTGTGGCTTTAGTTTGTAGCAGCTAGCTACATAGGCATTAAAAAACATGAGGTGATAGTCGACTGGCACTAAGTGCCGAGCATTAGGTGAATTTGAGCCAGTGGATGCTGACAATAATTTATACGAATATCGAACAGCTAGCAACGGCGAGGTGGCGTTATACTCTCCTAATGGCCACGGCGATCTCCGCAAGGGTTATTCAGTGGGCCCATACAATCGAGGGATTCCTCACAACCGAAACATACAAACTCCACAGAAGGAAATATTCCGCTACTCCTAATGACCGCACAACCAGTGCCACTGTTCATGCCCCGTCAAGAACCGTTAGTGTCACCCGGTTGACCTATGAACACATAAGAACAAAAAGCTTCGAATATGGTTTAGCCCCCCCCCTCCCCATGTTGTGCCCCTGCGCCTAACAGTAATCAAAAATGATTCAAATGGCCCTGAGCACTATGGGACTTAATATCTGAGATCATCAGTCCCCTAGGCTTAGAACTACTTAAACCTAACTAACCTAAAGACAGCACACACTTCCATACCCTAGGCAGGATTCGCACCTGCGACCGTAGCAGCAGCGCGGTTCCGGACTGAAGCGCCTAGAACAGCTCGGTCACATCGACAGCCCGACAGTAATCAAAAAGAACAAATATTATTAGTCGTCGATTTTGATTAAATAGGGTCTGATGCAGAAATAATTATCAAAGAACATTTCTTTGACTTAACTGCAGTTCCGGACGCTACTGGTAATCTCTAACCGATGTTTTCTTCAGTGAGATGGAAAAACGAATGATTCCTTTGAAAAATATGAGAAGCGAAAGGCGTGATAACGATACGAATATGAAAGACAAAACTACACTACTGGCCATTAAAATTTCTACACCAAGAATAAATGCAAATGATAAACGGGTATTCATTGGACAAATATATTATACTAGATCTGACATGTAATTACATTTTCACGCAATTTGGGTGCATAGATCCTAGAAATCAATACCTAGAACAACCACCTCTGGCCGTAATAACGGCCTTGATACGCTTGGGCATTGAGTCAAACAGAGCTTGGATGGCGTGTACAGGTGCAGTTGTCCATGCAGCTTTAACACGATACCACAGTTCATTAAGAGAAGTGACTGGCGTATTGTGACGAGACAGTTGCTCAGTCATCATTGACCAGACGTTTTCAATTGGTGACACATCTGGAGAATGTATTGGCCAGGGCAGCAGTCGAGCACTTTCTGTATCCAGAAAGGCCCGTACACGACCTGCAACATGCGGTCGTGCATTATCCTGCTAAAATGTAGGGTTTCGCAGGGATCGAATGAACGATACAGCGACGGGTCGTAATGCAACTGAAATGTATCGTCCACTGTTCAAAGTGCCATCAATGCGAACAAGAGGTGACCGAGACGTGTAACCAATGGCACCTCATACCATCACGCCGGGTGATACGCCAGTATGGCGATGACGAATACACGCTTCCAATGTGCGTTCACCGCGATGTCGCCGAACACGGATGCGACCATTATGATGCTGTAAAGAGAACCTGCATTCATCCGAAAAAATGACGTTTTGTCATTCGTGCATCCAGGTTCGTTGTTGAGTACACCATCCCAGGCGCTCCTGTCTGTGATGCAGCATCAAGGGTAACCGCAGCCATGGTCTCCGAGCTAATAGTCCATGCTGCTGCAAACGTCGTCGAACTGTTAGTGCAGATGGTTGTTGTCTTTCAAACGTCCCCATCTGTTGACTCAGGGATCGAGACGTGGCTGCACGATCCGTTACAGCTACGCGGATAAGGTGCCTGTCATCTCGACTACTAGTGATAAGAGGCCGTTCGGATCCAGCACGGCGTTCCGTATTAACCTCCTGAAACCACCGATTCCATATTCTGCTAACAGTCATTGGATCTCGACCAAAGCGAGCAGCAATGTCGCGATACGATAAACCACATTCGTGATAGGCTACAATCCGACCTTCATCAAAGTCGGAAACGAGATGGTACACATTTCTCCTCCTTACACGAGGCATCACAACAACGTTTCACCAAGCAACGCCGGTCAACTGCTGTTTGTGTATGAGAAATCGGTTGGAAACTTTCCTCATGTCAGCATGTTGTAGGTGTCGCCACCGGCGCCAAGCTTGTGTGAATGCTCTGAAAAGCTAATTATTTGCATATCAGAGCATCTTCTTCCTGTCGGTTAAATTTCGGGTCTTTAGCCCATCATCTTCGTGGTGTAACAATTTTAATGGCCAGTAGTGTATATAACTGTATATGACGTTTTTCAGGACTTAATTGGCAATAGAAAATGACAAAGGAAAGCTGAAGTTTTAATTTCGTATTTAATAAATCGTTCACGCTGGAGGATCGTACAAACATACCGTCGTTTGACAATAGCACAGACTCCCGCGTCGAGGACTAGTAATAGGAATCCCTGCCGTAGAGTGCAGCCGGTCAACTGCTGTTTGTGTATGAGAAATCGGTTGGAAACTTTCCTCATGTCAGCATGTTGTAGGTGTCGCCACCGGCGCCAAGCTTGTGTGAATGCTCTGAAAAGCTAATTATTTGCATATCAGAGCATCTTCTTCCTGTCGGTTAAATTTCGGGTCTTTAGCCCATCATCTTCGTGGTGTAACAATTTTAATGGCCAGTAGTGTATATAACTGTATATGACGTTTTTCAGGACTTAATTGGCAATAGAAAATGACAAAGGAAAGCTGAAGTTTTAATTTCGTATTTAATAAATCGTTCACGCTGGAGGATCGTACAAACATACCGTCGTTTGACAATAGCACAGACTCCCGCGTCGAGGACTAGTAATAGGAATCCCTGCCGTAGAGTGTAAAACAAATGAAGCCAAGTCTTGGTGGTATCACAATTCAGTTTTATAAAGAATAATCAACAGCATTGGCCTTTTACTTACCTCGCATTTATAGCGAGTCTCTAGCACAGCGCAAAGTCCAAGCAAGTGGAAAATACGTAGGTGACACCTGTATACAAGAAGGGTAATAGAATCTAACTGCAAATTTACGTACCAATACCCCTAACACAGCTTTGTTTCAGAATTCTTGAACATATTCTCAGTTAAAATATTATAAATACCCTTGAGACGAAAAACTTCTGTCCACAAATCAGCACGGCTTTAGAAAGTATCGCGCATGCGAACCTCAGCTTTCCCTTTTCTCACATGATAACCTGCGAACCATGGATGAAGGAAAACAGGCATAGCAATAGGCCCCCAGATATGCGAGTGGTTCGAAGACTTATTAAGTAACAGAACCCAGTACCTTGTTCTCGAAGGCTGGTGACCGTTAGAGACAAGGATATCGTCAGGAGTGCCCCAGGAAAGTGTGATAGGACTGCCATTATTCTCTTTACAAATAACTGATCTGACGAATACGGCGAGCAGCATTATGCACCGGTTTGTTGAAGATGCTGTGGTGTACGATAAGGTGTCGTCATTCAGGGACTATAGAAAGATACGGGATGACTTAGACGAAATTTCTAGTTTGTGTGATGAATGACAGCTATCGAGGGGGCAGCGCGGAGTGGCCGCGTGGTCTGGGCGCCATGTCACGGAATGGACGGCTCGTCCCGCCAGTGGTTCGAGTCCTCCCTAGGGCATGAGTATGTATGTTGTTCTTAGCATAAGTTAGTTTAAGTAGTGGGCAAGTCTAGGGACCGATGACCTCAGCAGGTTGGTTCCATAGGAATTCACACACATTTGAACAGTTGAACAGCAAGTTCTAAACATAGAGAAATGTTAGTTAATGCAGATGAGAGGAAAAAACTATCCCACAATGATCGAGTACAGCATTAGTAGCGCGCTGCTTCACACACACACGTCGATGACATACCTAGGCGTAACGTTGCGAAGCGATATGAAATGGGACGAGCGTGTAAGGCTTGCAGCGGGGAAGGCGAATGGTCGACTTCGATTTACTGGGAGAATTGGGAGTGTGATTCATCTGTAAGGGAGACCGCAGACAGGACGCTTGTGCGACCTATTCTTCAGTGCTGCTCGAGTGTTTGACATCCCCACCAGGTCGAATTACGGAAGACATCGAAGCAGTTCAGAGGCGGGCTGCTAGATTTGTTACCGATAGGCTCGATAAACACGTAAGTACAACGCTGATGCTTCGGGATTTCAAATGGAGGGAAGGCGACGTTCTTTTCGTGGAACGCTATTGAGAGAATATGGAAAACCGGCATTTGACACCGATTGCAGAGAGATTCTACTGCCACCAAAGTACACTACTGGCCATTAAAATTGCTACACCACGAAGCTGTCGTGCTACAGACGCGAAATTTAACCGACAGAAAGAAGATGCTGTGATATGGAGATGATTAGCTTTTCAGAGCATACACACAAGCTTGGCGCCGGTGGCGACACCTACAACATTCTGACATGCGGAAAGTGTCCAACCGATTTCTCATACACAAACAGCAGTTGACCGGCGTTGCCTGGTGAAACGTTGTTGTGATGCCTCGTGTAAGGAGGGGAAATGCGTACCGTCACGTTTCCGACTTTGATAAAGGTCGGACTGTAGCGTATCGCGATTGCGGTTTATCGTATCGCGACATTGCTGCTTGCGTTGGTCGAGATCCAATGACTCTTAGCAGAATAGGAATCGGTGGCTTTAGGAGGGTAATACGGAACGCCGTGCTGGATCCCAACTGCCTCGTATCTCTAGCAGTCGAGATGACAGGCATCTTATCCGCATGGCTGTAACGGATCTTGCAGCCACGCCTCGATCCTTGAGTCAACAGATGGGGACATTTGAAAGACAACCATCTGCACTAACAGTTCGACGACGTTTGCAGCAGCATGGACTATCAGGTCGGAGCCCATGGCTGCGGTTACCCTTGACGCTGCATCACAGACAGGAGCGCCTGGGATGGTGTACTCAACAACGAACCTGGATGCACGAATGGCAAAACGTCATTTTTTCGGATGAATGCAGGTTCTCTTTACAGCATCATGATGGTCGCATCCGTGATTGGCGACATCGCGGTGAACGCACATTGGAAGCGTGTATTCGTCATAGCCGTACTGGCGTATCACCCGGCGTGATGGTATGGGGTGCCATTGGTTACACGTCTCGGTCACCTCTTGTTTGCATTGACGGCACTTTGAACAGTGGACGTTACATTTCAGATGTGTTACGAACCATGGCTCTACCCTTCGTTCGATCTCTGCGAAACCCTACATTTCAGCAGGATAATGCACAACCGCTTGTTGCAGGTCCTGTACGGGACTTCCTGGATACAAAAAATGTTCGACTGCTGCCCTGGCCAGTACATTCTCCAGATCTCTCGCCAATTGTAAACGTCTGGTCACTGGTGGCCGAGCAACTGTCTCGTCACAAAACGCCAGTCATTACTCTTGATGAACTGTGGTATCGTGTTGATGCTGCATGGGCAGCTGTACCTGTGCACGCCATCCAAGCTCTGTGTGAGTTAATGCCCACGCGTATCTACGCCGTTATTACGGCCAGAGGTAGTTGTTCTGGTTACTGATTTCTCAGGATCTATGCACCCAAATTGCGTGAAAATGTAAATACATGTCAGATCTAGTATAATATATTTGTCCAATGAATACCCGTTAATCATCTGCATTTCTTCTTGGTGTAGCAATTTTAATGGCCAGTAGTGTACATTTCACGTAAGGACTGCAGAGATAAGGTAAGAGGAATTAGGTCTCGTACGGAGGCATATAGAGGGTCGTGTTTCTCTATTTGCGAGTGGAACAGGAAAGGAAATGACTAGCAATGGAAAAGGGACTCTCCGCCTATCGGAGTGTAGTTGTAGGTGTAGATACAGAATTAAGCGTTATTGAGACATAAATATCGAAACCGGTCCAGCCTAGTGTTATGCGAGGATTGACTGAAGTCTAATTTTAAAAGACGAGAAGAAGGGAATGGATTTAGTCAAAAAATGTTGTCATTATTTTCTTACAGAAAGATACATTCTAATAATTTAAAAGGTGGAGCAGTGGCAGAGAAACCAAAAATAATGCTTAGAAATGGACTTTTGTATGCAATTTTAGGAATTCTCAGCTACTAGGGTATATGCTGAAATGCAAGCTTCGACGTATACGTAACGCCTTCACGAGCCCGAAACGTGCCGAGTGGAAAGCGTTGTTTGCAGTGTAATGTAAAATCTCATTTCGCAGCAACGTATCAACGTGAACGATTGTTTTCTTATTACGGCAGAAATGCAATTGTGAAAAATAAAACTTCTCACTGGGCTCTGAGCAATGTTTATTCATTTGACAGAATAAAAAGAAATGAAATAAAAGAATAAAAAAGTAAAAAGAAAACAAATAAATCGACGGGGGTGGAACAGGCTTGTAAGGATTACAAAGATAGTACATTCCATATAGGAACGAATTGACGAACTGAGTAATGACAATCGGTTTAGTAAGCGATAAATTGCTTCCAGGTTATTGTTGTTGTGGTCTTGAGTCCTGAGACTTGTTTGATGCAGCTCTCCATGCTACTCTATCCTTTGCAAGCTTCTTCATCTCCCATTACCTACTGCAACCTACATCCTTCTGAATCTGCTTAGTGTATTCATCTCTTGGTCTCCCTCTACGATTTTTACCCTCCACGCTGCCCTCCAGCCCTTGATGCCTCAGAACATGTCCTACCAACCGATCCCTTCTTCTAGTCAAGTTGTGCCACGAACTCCTCCTCAATTCAATTCAATACCTCCTCATTAGTTATGGGATCTACCCATCTAATCTTCATCATTCTTCTGTAGCAGCCGGCCGCGGTGGCCGAGCGGTTCTAGGCACTTCAGTCCGGAACCGCGCGACTGCTACGGTCGCAGGTTCGAATCCTGCCTCGGGCATGGATGTGTGTGATGTCCTTAGGTTAGTTAGGTTTAGGTAGTTCTAAGTCTAGGGGACTGATGACCTCCGATGTCAAGTCCTATAGTGCTCAGAGCCATCTTCTGTAGCACCACATTTCGAAAGCTTCTATTCTCTTCTTGTCCAAACTATTTATCGTCCATGTTTCACTTCCATACATGGCTACACTCCATATAAATACTTTCAGAAACGACTTCCTGAGGCTTAAATCTATACTCGATGTTATCAAATTTCTCTTCTTCAGAAACGCTTTCCTTGCCATTGCCAGTCTACATTTTATATCCTCTCTACTTCGACAATCATCAATTATTTTGCTCCCCAAATAGCTTCCAGATTAAGAACTTCATAATGACACTTCTGTCACGCTAACTTCTTGCCTAAATATCTTATTATTTGTTCTCGTTATTTCCACCACAAAGGGCTCGATACAGCGAGAGCTTCCATTTCCTAACAAGGCAGTAGCTGTAGCATTCTTCGAAAATACTGTCGCTGTAGATTAATGACCGCTGCACCCTTATAAACAAAACCAAAAAACAGTTTGTGAAATACTCACGCAATGACGGAAGCCACGTTTTATTCGAATGGAGAATTTATAAAATTTTGGGTATGCAGATCGTTTATCCTTATCGATTTACTAGTAAAATAGGTCCGCTATGTAGATACATTCTGCGACTCGAAAAGGCGATTAAGGGCTATTCGAAGTTGCAAATACAACAGCGTTGTTTTGCGACTGCACGCGACCCATTGCACACCTATGTCAGGCAGCCGTCCACCCTGCAGTTTGTAAACGACCGCGGTGCGGAAAACCGTGCGCCGGCTTCACATTTCCGGTGCACGACCGGCGCAGGCTGAATTGCACTCGGAAGCCGTGGATGTGCAGAGCGCTTCTAACGCTTTGGGTGGCTGGCATGCTGTTCACACGGTTCCGTGTGGCTCACTAAACACTGGCGCTTCCGAGGTATTTCAGCTACAGCGCGGCACACGCAGAGGAAACAGTTCGTTTACCCCCTTTTGTATTTCTTTTTATGTTCTAATTTGTTCGTAAGAACACAAATAGCTAAAAATGAATTTTAAATTTGCTAGTAGAAGAACACTATTGAGGAGAAAACTTGTGGAAAATTAGAAGACAGGACTAATTTGATAAATGTATGGATCAAGAAATTGAAAGGACTATTGCAGTACATGAACGACGAAGAAATAAGTGAATACGGTAAGTAAGTACAGTGGTACAGTAATGACAATCTTTTTTGAAAATGTATTTTAGAAAAGAAATCCAATTTACCAGCCGAGGTTATGTCGAAAATTAATCTGTGATCCAGCTACCTGCCCTAGTCAATATAGAATCATCAGTCATGTGCCCTCAGTTTCGCGGAAGTCTCTGTATCGCACAAAGTTTGAAAAATGACAGTAACTTTTACAGTATCAACAAAAAAAGTCAGTATCTAAGTTCGTAAATAAGTGAAAAGCGGGCTGGTATGGCCGAGCGGTTCTGGAACCGCACGACCACTACGGTCGCAGTTTCGAATCCTGCCTCGGGCAGGGATGTGTGTGATGTCCTTAGGTTAGTTGGGTTTAAGTAGCTCTAAGTTCTAGGGGACTGATGACCACAGCAGTTAAGTCCCACAGTGCTCAGAGCCATTTGAACCATTTAAGTGAAAAATTCCTCAATATCGACGCCACTGACTACGTGCCTTCAAATGGTTCAAATGGCTCTAAGCACTATGGGACTTAACATCTGAGGTCATCAGTCTCGTAGAACTTAGAAATACTTTAACTAACCTAAGGACATCACACACATCCCTGCCCGAGGCAGGGTTCGAACCTGCGACCGTAGCAGCAGCGCGGTTCCAGACTGAGGCGCCTAGAACCGCTCGCCCACATCGGCCGGCCTACGTACCTTCGAAATCTGGAAAACTCACTTTGCAGTTGTTAACATACGGCAATATGTTCAAAGTGTCTATGCATTCGAAAAGCCTCACCGTCTCGGAAAAAGCAGACACCATGGAGCCTGCTATAATATAAAGATGTTTTTCTTATGGAAAATCCAGCTATTTACTTACTACTGAACTACACGTTGTCCTTGGTTTTAATACACGATTAACATTACTAAAACCGACAAACTGAAGGAACGGATTGCTGACTGGAAATTGAGGGAAACAGGTCCCATGTATATGTTTCCGGAAATGCATCGTTGTCACGGTAGATGGCGCTGACGAATGAAAGTTCCTCTGACAACGTGTGGTGTTTCCCTTGCCTGTTGCAGGTTGTGTAATTGACTCTACATTCTGTAAGAAGCAGAATAGTCCTCCGATCGGATTCTACAACACCCTGTAGAACCCGGTCCTCCATATCTGTTGTGCTCACAGTCCGCTGCCTCCCTGCAAGTTTGCGTCTCTGAAAGGAGCCATTGTCACACAAACGCCAAAAAAGGCTTGAAATATTGTGTGATGTGGTTGGCGTCCGTGAGGGTACTTGTTTTGGTACAATTGTGCTGCCTTCCGACCTTTTCCATCCGCTTGGCCGTGCACAAAAACCATCTCGGTTTGTTCGGACCATTCTGCTGCTCATAGTATGCTGGGTGAATCACTCAGACTGCAACATACAAAGAACACACGACACGTGGTCAAATAAACTTCCGTTCATCAGCGCCATCTACCGTAGCAACGATTCATTTACGGACATGTGTTGTAGGATCTATTTTCTTCCATTTTTAGTCAGGAATCTGTCCCTGCAGTTTGTAGGTTTAATTAATGCTCACCCTGTGTATTTGGATCACAATCTATCGCATAACTTTATATATCGACATATGTGAACCGGTAGTCTGAATCCGTCACAGGTCTATGGATGATCTTACGTAGTGTAAATATATGGAATCTGTCAAATTGGCAATTGGCACATGTTTACCATCAACAGCTCTAACGAAGTGTGGAAAATTACCTCCCTGTAAGAAATTACGAGGAATTGTTTCCCATTGCACTCTTGTGCGTCTATGGATACATTGGTGATACAGGAATAAAATATTTTTATGCACATCATTGTCTATTTTCTTTTCATAGTAAATATTTGAGCTCGACTTTTTTTTCTTTTTCTCAAATTATTATGTCATTTACGGAGCATGTGAAGTGTCTCTCTCTGCCCCTCTCTCTCTCTCTATCTCTCTCTCAGGCGCAAATGTTATGAAGCGGAAAAGTTATAGAGATCCTGTTAATAGAACCGCACCAACGTATATCCGTTTAAATAAAGTCGTCCAACTATAATTCATTTTTAAGGACAAACTAAAATTGTCAAGAGACAGTGACTACCGTTTGTCCTTCTGAAAGCGCGACGGTCAGTAATTGGTGCGACACTAGTTCAAGTAGACAGCAATGTGATAAATACAAGAAATCTGACGCAAGGAAGTAAAACACAATGAAGATACTTTGGAACTGAAAATAAAAACGTATTTAGACTAACGCCAAATAGACAAGGAGCTTTCTTCAGAGGCATTATTCGTTCATTAGAGACATACAACGAAGATGAGAAAGTGGTATTTCATGTACAATGATTTAGACTGTGGCAAACATTAACAAACTAGTATCAGAAAATGTTAGTGAAGCTCGGCATGGACTTGCATAAGGTTCATTCTCCTTACCAGAACCCTCAAACTGCATACAAAGCTGCAGAGGGGCAGACATCCTCATTAGTACGATGTACTCTGTACTGCGATAATGTAAGCCAGCAGGGTTCACAGCCACCTTTCCATCAACTCAGTTCATCAGATAGACACTTCACAAAATTCGTATGATTCATAATACACAAACAACAAAATCTTTCTCTTCTCTAAATATCTTTTATTTATTTAATCGTATGGCTAGGGCCCTCCGTCGGGCAGGTCGTTCACCGGGTGCCGGTCGTTCAATTTGACGCCACTTCGGCGACCTCTTGTCGATGAGGATGATAGGATGATGATGAGGACAGCACAACACCCAGTCCCTGGGCGGAGGAAATTCCCCGACCCATCCGAGAATCGAACCAGAGCCCAGAGGATTGACAATCTGTCACGTTGACCATTCAGCTACCGGGGGCGGACACTAAATATATTAAAGCATATTTAAACTAAAGATTCCTTTGAATTGCTTGGGTTTTGATGCCTCTGTCTTTCAGCAGTTGCCGGGCGGTGTGGCCGTGCGGCTCTAGGCGCTTCAGTCTGGAACCGCGTGACCACTACGGTCGCAGGTTCGAATCCTGCCTCGGGCATGGATGTGTGTGATGTTCTTAGGTTAGTTAGGTTTAAGTAGTTCTAAGTTCTAGGGGACTGATGACCACAGATGTTAAGTCCCATAGTGCTCAGAGCCATTTCAGCAGTTACCCTGTAATTTCAATGTGCTAAGCACAAAATATGAACAGCTTGAGACGCGTGAAGTACTACTTTTGTTCTACACACGTGATGGTGATATTTTACATTCATATGAGCTGAATATATCCTGTGAAGAATGTCTTTTGACGTTCCAACGAATCCTTAAGTCATCTGCATACACCTTATCAGTATTGGAAGAACGTGTATCACTATGGAGGTTTTTATAAATAGGACACGAAACGTCCACATACGTTCATTGCTAAAGTACTTGACTTAATTCATAGTATTCTTTCTGCTCTTTCCTTTTATACAATAATAAACAAAACCAATGTTAGCATTTACTCCCTTTTCTTTTTGTTGGGACTGTGCTGAGAGTGTGGAAAGAAATGAAATAAAAAGGAGCGTCGGCCAGTTACTATGTAAAACTTCCTGGCAGGTTAAAACTATGTGCCGGACCGAGACTCTAACTTGGGACCTTTGCCTTTCGCGGGCAAGGTAGGAGACGCAGAACTGAAGCTGTGAGGACGGGCCGTGAGTCGTGCTTGGGTAGCTCAGTTGATAGAGCACTTGCCTGCGAAATGCAAAGGTCCCGAGTTCGAGTCTTGGCCCGGCATACAGTTTTAATCTGCAAGGAAGTTTCATATCAGCGCACACTCCGTTGCAGAGTGAAATTCTCATTCTAGTTACTATGTAGCTCACAACTACCGCCAGTTGATGAGAAACCGATACGGTGGCATACAGTGAACTCGGTACAAAGTAAAATGGGCCTAAGAAAGTTGGTATGCAGCACGGTACTGCACCAATCGTACAGCATAGATAAGGTGCTCTGAGATTTTCGGTGAACTGCCAGGACCTTTGTGTCACTAATTATGAAACTGACACACCCGTCAAGACATGGTTGTAGAAACAAAGTTCTTCGCAGGCGTGTACAGCAACCCGCATTGACTAGACAGTACGTGGATAATCATTGCCCACGGCGTGACTGAATACCACCTAGGAGAGTTGTGGCAATGACGCAGTAAGTAAAATAAAGCATACGAACGAAGCAGAGACGCATGGGGAGTCACTCTAGCGAAGACGTGACCTGCAAGTGTGGAAATGTCCTGACATAAGCGGCATTGACAAAGAGCAGGCTGTTAGGGCCCAGCGCCCTGGACAGAGTATTTCAGATACCGCGAAGATGTTCGCTTGTTCGTGTGCCTCTATCGAGAACATCTACGGGAATTGGTTCAAGCACAGTAAAATCACCAGTCGCTGACATGGTGTTGCACGTCCATATGTCATCATAGACTGTGTAGATTAGAGATTTGTCCGGTCTGTTAAGCAGGGGAGGCGGCGATCTGTGGCAGATATGACGACAGAGTAATATGCTGTTGCAGGCACAAGTGTTTTGGTGCACACAGTGAGGCGCATGTTGTTGAACATAAGACTCTGCATCAGACGATCACTGCGTGTTCCTACGTTAAGCCAACGACATCGACAGTTACGGTTTCAGTGGGAACGGAATCATCAAGACTGGACCCTTCCTGTTATGCCAGATCGATGGTCGTGTCCGTATACCTTGCCATCCCGGCGAACGGCTACTCGAAATATGCGCCGCCCCACAGACGCAAGTCCGTGGGGAGCAAGTGTTACGCCACCTGCGCTGCTTTTGGATCTGTAGTAATAATCGAAGACACAATGACGGCCATAGACCACGTCAACATCATTGCGGACCACCTGCATAGTAAAGTCCACAAAGGCTGCCTTAGCATCATTGACACACGGTCAGAATCGTGGAACAGTGGTTTAAGGAGAATGACATTAAACTGTCGATGATGTCTTGGCCACAAAATTTCCTGATCTAAACCTGACGGAACACTTATGGAATGCTATTAGACCGTAATCTGAGCGAAGTGCGTGACTTGTGCGTACACATCTGGTGTAGACCTGTACAGCAAATGCACAAAATCGTAAAAGAAATTCCGCAGTAATTAACTTTCACTAACGCAAAAAAATACCTTTTAACTGTCGCAAAAGATAGATTTAAGTACCTCTAAATTAAATACCTAATCACATTCTACGTTATTTTTGCAACTCCGCGTTTATTCTATTCCATGAGGCTTCCACAACTAGTGCTGCTTGGAAAGTACACTACTGGCCATTAAAATTGCTACACCAAGAAGAAATGCAGATGATTAACGGGTATTCATTGGACAAATATATTATACTAGAAGTGACATGTGTTACATTTTCACGCAATTTGGGTGCATAGATCCTCAGAAATCAGTACCCAGAACAACCACCTCTGACCGTAATAACGGCCTTGATACGCCTGGGCATTGAGTCAAACAGAGCTTGGATGGCGTGTACAGGTAGAGCTGCCCATGCAGCCTCAACACGATACCACAATTCATCAAGAGTAGTGACTGGCGTATTGTGACGAGACAGTTGCTCGGCCACCATTGACAAGACGTTTTCAATTGGCGAGACATCTGGAGAATGTGCTGGCCAGGGCAACAGTCGAACTTTTTCGGTATCCAGAAACGGCCGTACAGGACCTGCAACATGCGGTCGTGCATAATCCTGCTGAATGTAGCAATTCGCAATGATCGAATGAAGGGTAGAGCCACGGGTCGTAACACATCTGAAATGTAACGTCCACCGTTCAAAGTACCGTCAATGCGAACAAGAGGTGACCGAGAGTGTAAAAAATGGCACCCCATACCATCACGCCGGGTGATACGCCAGTATGGCGATGACGAATACACGTTTCGAATGTGCGTTCACCGCGATGTCGTCAAACACGGATGCGACCATCATGATGCCGTAAACAGGACCTTGATTCATCCGAAATAATGACGTTTTGCCATTCGTGCACCCAGGTTCGTAGTCGAGTACACCATCGCAGGCGCTCTTGTCTGTGATGCAGCGTCAAGGGTAACTGCAGCCATGGGCTCCGAGCTAATAGTCCATGCTGCTGCAAACGTCGTCGAACTGTTCGTGCAGTTGGTTGTTGTCCTGTAAACGTCCCCATCTGTTGACTCAGGGATCGAGATGTGGTTGCACAATCCGTTACAGCCATGCGGATAAGATGCCAGTCATCTCCACTGCTAGTGATACGAGGCCGTTGGGATCCAGCACGGCGTTCCGTATTACCCTCCTGAACCCACCGATTCCATATTCTGCTAACAGTCATTGGATATCGACCAACGCGAGCAGCAATGTCGCGATACGATAAACCGCAATCGCGATAGGCTACAGTCCGACCTTTATCAAAGTCGGAAACGTGATGGCACGCATTTCTCCTCCTTACACGAGGCATCACAACAACGTTTCACCAGGCAACGCCGGTCAACTGCTGTTTGTGTATGACAAATCGGTTGGACACTTTCCTCATGTCAGAATGTTGTAGGCGTCGCCACCGGCGCCAACCTTGTGTGAATGCTCTGAAAAGCTAATCATTTGCATATCACAGCATCTTAGTCCTTTCGATTTAATTTCGCGTATGTAGCACGTCATCTTCGTGGTGCAGCAATTTTAATGGCCAGTAGTGTAATATAGTATATTTCACTTTTGAACAAAATCTGTTATTTTGTTGTATCAAAATGAGTACTGTAGTAGGGGATGAGACATTTTACGTTTCACCGAAGTCCGAAACATTTTCATCGGCTTTGCATTTAACTACGTGGGGTATGTCAAAGTTTCTTTTCGTTTAATGTTATCAAATACTGTATAGCGTAAGAAAAAAAATGGTTCAAATGGCTCTGAGCACTATGGGACTAAACTGCTGAGGTCATTAGTCTCCTAGAACGTAGAACTAGTTAAACCTAACTAACCTAAGGACATCAGACACATCCATGCCCGAGGCAGGATTCGAACCTGCGACCGTAGCGGTCTCGCGGTTCCAGACTGCAGCGCCTACAACCGCACGGCCACTTCGGCCGGCTATAGCGTATGAATGCATGTTAGAGGATATCGTAGTTTCTGCACAAAAAGTTTTATCCCTGTAGCATTAATCTTAGATTTTGAAGTTACAGTTCATGTGGCAGCAGAGAAAGTGTTTCCAGGCGTTAACAGTAAAGGCAGCCGTTTTACTTAGATCAGACATGGTCTCGAAAGACAGTCGAATTTGTTCATCGTTCTGAATATACCAGTCCTCCATCAGAAGTCGCAAAGTTTCTGAAATATATGTTTGGTTTATGATTCCTACCTGCATCACAGTTGAGGATGCCTTCGTAGAGTTGCATGATATTGCTCCCAATCACGACCAGTATATTTTTTTCTAGACTATGTACTTGAAAGCCATGTAAGTAAAGAGCCTAAATTTTCCCCTAATGTACAAGACAGTATACCGGCTGATGAAACAAGAGCTATAAGTAGGGAGGAGTCGTATCATCGACATTTAAAACAACAACAAAAATGTTCGAATGTGTGTGAAATCTTATGGGACTTAACTGCTAAGGTCAATAGTCCCTAAGCTTACACACTACTTAACCTAAATTATCCTAAGGACAAACATACACACACCAATGCCCGAGGGAGGACTCGTACCTCCGCCGGGACCAGCCGCACAGTCCATGACTGCAGCGCCTCAGATCGCTCGGCTAATCCCGCGCGGCTTAAAACAACAAATTTACAAACCCCATCCTTCTAACGACGAGTTTACGGAAGTTCTAAAGCAACTGCAAAGTGAAACAGAGCTATGCTTTAAAACAGTAAAAGAAAAGTGGACGTGACCGTGAAAATGATTTTGCTGCTACTGAATTGTGGAGCAAATTTCAACGTGTTGAATTATCATTACTGGAGTGCCTAAAAAGAATTGCACACCGGTTCCAGCTTACTCCACTCTAGGACAAGGGTCTATCCGGGGCAAGGTGTGTGTGCTGCGTTGCTAGTTTCAGAGGGAAATCTGTTACTACACTTTATATTTGCGGTCGTAGTTATTTTACCATAAAGATACGTGCGGTATATCTAAGCTATTTTATGGAAATGCAATCCACGATGGTGCCACGCGTCATACCTCCGGAAACTTACCTAGTAGTTATCGAATCCACGCCATGCAGAATCGCTGCTGTATGACTTTCCAGCAGATGGTCGTAAATGTTTCGGGTCATCAGGGTAGTTCAACGGTGGGAGTATTGCGGTGAGGTATTGCAGTATAAATGACATTCAAATGTGGTAGTTCGCACTCCGACACAAACGCTGGGTATCTGTGACACCGTCCGCATCTCGTGGTCGTGCGGTAGCGTTCTCGCTTCCCACGCCGGGGTTCCCGGGTTCGATTCCCGACGGGGTCAGGGATTTTCTCTGCCTCGTGATGACTGGGTGTTGTGTGATGTCCTTAGGTTAGTTAGGTTTAAGTAGTTCTAGGTTCTAGGGGACTGATGACCATAGATGTTAAGTCCCATAGTTCTGAGAGCCATTTGAACCATTTATCTGTGACACCGTCGCAGAGTTTACACTAACAGGGAAGAAGCGAGAAAATCTGTGTTGTTTTTCATTACTCCTTGTAATAGTCCCAAATTACTGCTGTCCTGCCATAACTCGCCATTCCTTTCTGCGGATTGGAGGCCTGTGGCCGAAACACGGAATGCGACAGCAAGAAGAATACCGCGGTCTCGGCCAGATTGATTGGTGGGGGACCCCTGGCGACCGGACAGGGAATTCCGACCGACAGATTGATGGATGGCTGCAGATCGCAGATCGAGCGCGTTCCCCTTCGGTCGCAGGTTATCTCCGCGGACAGGGATGAAACGAGTAATCCACGCATTCACAGGATACGCCTGTCGCTGCGTCATCGAATTTTTCCACCCAGTTGGCCACCGGCATCAGTATCAGCTTGGTATAAAGGTAGTCTGATGTAACGTCGTTGCTATATGAAGACACGAAAACGATATTCCTAATTATTTCATCCTCTTGCAATAAGGCGAAATCGGAACAAATTCCCGCAAATCAAACAAGACACTTTGAGCGACGTAGTGCAATGATGAAGATTGGCACAACGGTTTTGAAACTCTCGAACGGTGAACTTTATCAGACACCAGATGAGCATAAACTTTTAATTCGGAGGATAGAAAATTGCTTGCACCAAACCATCGACCATGGATTTACTCTCGCATTCGATTTGGCTAAAAAAAAAAAAAAAAAAAAAAAAAATCAGCTGTAATTGCTGCATATTAATATGGAATACTGAGCTCAACCATCAAGTATTTTTCCATTTAAAGTATAACAGAAGTTGAATACTGCGTTTTACGTTTACACGTATAATCATTGTAACTCTTACGTCTAATAAAATAATATTATTTCTTCAGGTATTTTTGTATTCGATAAAGGGTGATAACTTAATACACAAACATCTCCAAATTACATTATTTGTGATTTAAATATGGCCATTACGAACATTGTTTTCCCAAAACCAACAAATCCAACAAAATATGATACTTAGTACAAATTAAATATATGTCAACTTGTCACACTCAGTGCCGTATATAATCGATTTAGATGCTTAGTAACAACTTCAGTGACCTATACACTTCATAAGGCCAAGGGCCTTGCCGCAGTGATAACAGTGGTTCCCGTCATATCACCAAAGTTAACCACTGTCGGGCTTGGTTAGCATTTCAATGGATGTCCGTCCGGGCTGCCGAGAGCTGTTGGCACTCAACCCTTGTGAGGCCGACTGAGAAGCTACTTGACTGAGAAGTAGCGGCTCCGGTAAACGGTGTGCTTATCACATGCCCTCCTTATTCGCATCCAGTGACGCCTATCAGCTGAGGATGACACGGCGGTCGGTCAGCACCGTTTGTCCTTTCGAGGCCTTTGCGTCAATACTGCAGAAATGATCTGTGAATATATGTGTCCATCACATAGTTTTCAGATTCAATCCCATGGACCTCTGCTCGATTTAGCTAGTACAAGGTATGTTACGTTTTTTTAAATATTGAAATCTCCCTGTGTAAAATCAGTTGGCATCAATTTGTAGATTAATAATGAAATCGCAGCCTGTCTCCACTAATGAAATGAAGGTCATTGCTTTGGCAGTTTTTTCGTGCTACATTGGCAGAGAGTGCAGTTACAATCGATCTGAAGTAAAGAACTTACACTGATCAGCCAGAACATTATGGCCACCTACCGGATAGCAAGTATGCGATAACGGATAACTGCGGCGACGCGTCGTGGCATGGAAGCAATGAGGCCTTGGTAGGTGGGCGGAGAGAGTTGGCACTGGCACACACAAGTCACCTAATTCCCGTAAATTCCGGGGAGAGGGCGATGAGCTCTGACGCCACCTCGCCGGCCGAAGCGGCCGTGCGGTTAAAGGCGCTGCAGTCTGGAACCGCAAGACCGCTACGGTCGCAGGTTCGAATCCTGCCTCGGGCATGGATGTTTGTGATGTCCTTAGGTTAGTTAGGTTTAAGTAGTTCTAAGTTCTAGGGGACTAATGACCTCAGCAGTTGAGTCCCATAGTGCTCAGAGCCATTTGAACCATTTGACGCCACCTCCAGTTTCATTGCACACGTGTTTGTTCGGGTTAAGATCTGGATGGATTGGGGGGGGGGGGAGGGGGGGAGGGGCTAGCACATCAATTGGAACTCACCACTGTGTTCCTCGAACTACTCTATCACACTACCGAGCGAGGTGGCGCAGTGGTTAGCACACTGGACTCGCATTCGGGAGGACGACGGTTCAATCCCCTCTCCGGCCATCCTGATTTAGGTTTTCCGTGATTTCCCTAAAATCGTTTCAGGCAAATGCCGGGATGGTTCCTTTGAAAGGGCACGGCCGATTTCCTTCCCAATCCTTCCCTAACCCGAGCTTGCGCTCCGTCTCTAATGACCTCGTTGTCGACGGGACGTTAAACACTAACCACCACCACCACCACCATCTATCACACTCCTGGCCTTGTGACACGCCGCATTATCTTGTTGAAAGATGCAACTGTCGTGGGGAAACACGATCGTCATGAAGGGTTGTACATGGTCTACAACTAGTAAAGGATGCTCCTTGCACGAGCTCCACTGGACCGGTGGATGCCCACGTGAATGTTCCTCAAAGCATAACGGAGCCGCCCCCAGCTTGTCTACGTCGCGCGGTACACATGTCAAGGAGCTGTTCCCCTGGAAGACGACGGATTCACGCCCTCCAATCGGCATGATGAAGGCATCGGGATTCATCAGACCATGCAACGCTGTGCCACTGCGCCAACGGCCAGTAGTCAAGTGCCCATTTCAGCTGTAGTTTGGCGATGTTGTGGTGTTAACATTGTCACTTGCAGTGGTCGGCGGCGGAGGTTCATCGTTAGGAGTTGTCGTGCACTGTGTGTTCAACCACACTTACACTCTGCCCAGCATTAAAGTCTGATGTTAGTTCCGCCACAGTTCGCCGCCTGTCCTGTTTTACCAGTCTGTCCAGCCTCTGATGTCAAACATCTGTAACGAGGGGCGGCCGCCCAACCCCACGACGTATGGTCCTGGTTTCACCTTCGTTCCGCCACGTGTTGAAAACACGCACCACAGCACTCCTGGAACACCCGACAAGTCGTGCCGGCCATCGGGTCATCACAATCTGCCCTCGGTCAAACTCAGATAGACCGCGCGCCCTTCTCACTCTACACACGGACAGCACGCTCACTGATACTACATGCGCCGTGCGTGTGTCTAATACCCATTTGTTGCCAGGTGACGGTACTATCGCATGGGCGGGTTTATATCGATGATAGATCTGTGGTCATAATATTCTGGCCGATTAGGGTATAATTTTTAACATTTCTTAGAATTCATTGAAATTTATGGATTTTATTTCTGTCCAAAACAGACGAGAAGCAAGTAGCCGCACTCTGATGTTTCCATAGACATTTAATGCGCTACATTACAATGAGTACCAAAACGAGTCATGTTATTCACCAACTTGTAATAGTGTTTCTTAGTTTCTTGAAATCAGTTAGAAACGACGTTAAAAAAGAATGGTTCAAATGGCTCTGAGCACTATGCGACTTAACTTCTGAGGTCATCAGTCGCCTAGAACTTAGAACTAATTAAACCTAACTAACCTAAGGACATCACACACATCCATGCCCGAGGCAGGATTCGAACCTGCGACCGTAGCGGTCGCTCGGTTCCAGACTGTAGCGCCAGAACCGCACGGCCACTCCGGCCGGCCAGAAACGACATTAGCAGTCTAGTGAAAATATAGCAACCCTATAATAAATTATCGCTTCTGCGCCCTGAGACCATAAGTGAATAATTGGGATTTTCACAATAAGCTGTAAGTATTCACCAAACTGATGTCTTTGGAAACTTGATAACGGTTAAGTACTAGAAATAACTGTAAAGTTCTGCTTGCTGCTCCTAACGGGCCAATTGGGCCCTACCAATTGCCGTATTATCCTCTGCCAATTGCGTCATTGGATGTAATATGGAGGACCATGGTGTCAGCACACTCCTCTGTCAGTCGTTGTCGGGTTTCTTGACCTTGGAACTGCTACTACTCGGTCGCGTAGCTCCCCAGATGGCCTAACGAGGCTGAGTGCTCGCCCTACCAGTCCTCCCTTCAAGGAAAAAAATACCTATTAGTACCGGACTCCAAATCTAACTGGGTTCCGTGCTCAGCACTCAACTGCGCCGGCCACTCAGCTACGGAAGCGGGCACCGTAAGGTAATGGTGAAGATACAAATGTGCATAATACAGTCAGTATTAAGGTATCAATCAACAGGAAGGTCATTAGCGTAAGTATACGGAAAATTGAGAGTCCTTGGTGAACTATGAGGAAATATTTTTGTACAGAGTGCTGTGAACGGAACACATTCTATAAAAACAAGAGCATAGAAACGGAAACCGGAGACTGATCAAAGATATGCCATGGCCAGTTGAAAGCCAAGTACAGTGATCAAATGAAGAGAGCACAAACGACGATCGTGATCTTTGTGAATATTGCGCTCTGGAAGGCTGAGAAACAGGAGACATATTTTGGGTGGTATCGTTGACTCCAAGGTATCTGTTGCTTCCAAGAGGACGTACGGAGACTCATTCGTTTCATTTACGACAAAACTAAAAACGGTTCTACATTTGACGAGACTCGAATGTTAATAACACAGGCACTTGTCTCTAGGAGTGCAAATGCCCGTGGAATGGTTAGCTATGACAGCACTCGACGAGGTCAACGAAGAAACTAGAGATTTTCGAACAATTTACTAGCGTGAGATAATCTCGCTTTGGGGTTGGAGTGTGACTCAAACTGCTGCTCAGCAATGCAGATTTCTCTTTTCCGTGGTTTCCATAAATTTATTACGGAGAGAAACAAGATGGTTCATTTCAAAATGACACAGCTGTTCCCCGTTTTTGCCTTACCAAAGAATTGCGATCTGTTTCTAATGAAATCATCATCGATGGAAGTTAAAACCGTATTGGTTTCTTGGAATCGTGACAGTATTTATGTTGTTCACAATAAGCTCAAAACAGTAGAGGGTATAAGGACTTTCTCTTTAGTGTACTGCAAAATAGGAAAATTTTTCACGGGCACATTTCGCTATTGTTTGGAAAGTATTATCTGCATCTACACCTACATGTACGTGGATACTCTTCAAATCGCACTTAAGTGCCTGGCAGAGGATTCATCGAACCACCTTCACAATAATTCTCTATTATTCCAATCTCAAACAGCGCGCGGAGAGTACGAACACCTATATCTTTCTGTGCGACCCCTGATTTCCCTTGTTTTATTGTGATGATCGTTTCTCCTTTTGTAAGTGGACGTCAACAAAATATTTTCGCAGTCGGAAGAGAAAGTTGGCGATTGGAATTTCGTGAGAAGATTCCGCCTCAACGGAAAACGCCTTTGTGTTAATGATGTCCACCCAAAATCCTGTATCATTTCAGTGTCACTGTCTCCCCTATTTCACGATGATTCAAAACGTGCTGCCCTTCTCTCAACTTTCTCGATATACTCCGTTAATCCTATCTGCTAAGAATCCCACACCGCGCATCAGTACTCTAGAAGAGGACGGACAAGCGTAGTGTAGGCAGTCTCTTTAGCAGGTCTGTTACATTTTCTGGGTGTCTTGCCAATAAAAGGCACTTTCTGGTTTGCCTTCCCCACTACATCTTCTGTGTGTTCTTTCCGATTTAACTTGTTCGTAATTGCAATTCCTAGGTATTTAGTTGAATTTACGGCCTTTAGAATAAATACACTATACTTCTTTGACATTTGGATTACTACTGAATTAAAACAGTTTTGTGTAAGAATGAGATTTTTATAAGATTCTTAAACACAGTATTCTTCCTCTTCTCATCTTATAACGATACTGGTTCTTCGTTTCTTTCTCACAACATGATGAAGCCCATTTGCAGTGATCTGCATGAGACTTTTCTAGTACTTCACGATTTTTAATATATGTATCCTACGAAATACCTCAATATTGTGTGTTACTGTGATTTGATTGTTTGTTTTTTTTCCTGAATAAAACTACGGAAAAACCGAAACAGTTATTTTTAAAACAGCTGATGAAGATGATGGACACTGAAAGAAACGTTGTGCAACCTATCTTTCTCTACACTTTTTTTTTACCTGCTTATATTATGGCGTTCAGGCCCTCTCTTACATTGGATCAGGGTTTTACACATACAGTACTTTTTACATCTTAGTTACTTGACAAATTACAATATTTTTAGCGTCAAAATAGAATGCAATGATATTAATAGAATTAAATAATTTTTAAGCAAAATTTTGCTGTATCTAATGAATGACACTATGAATAATAATACAAGTTAAGAACTAATGGCGTTAATATTAGCGGTACTACTACTAATGCTAATAGTAATAATAGCAATAATAACAGGTACAAAATGTATTTATATAACAACAAATGACGTATTTTCTGTACTGTGAGGAAGAGTATTGTAGGCTGACTTCATCAACTAAGAGCTTTGGTAAGTGAGGAAATTATGATTCAAAAGAGGGGTACTTAAGTTTAATGGGATAGGGGATGCCTATAGCAACAAAAACAGACATTATGGCTGCTTTAGTAGATATTTCATTAATTGTCTTTTGAAGCAGTGAATGTTATTCAGTTCTCTGATAAAGAGAGATTCTTGCTCCTGAAAAGGACTTAAAAGGCGACTAATGGAATAGGACAGAAAAGTGATCACGGAAGTGACGCATTATTCACGAACCCCAGGTACGAGCGAAACATTTGAACTGCACTTGGAGAGAAATTTAGGGTGCTAATTCTGGCAATAAAATCTAATTACATAAATACGCACGCATTCGTGTAACCGATTCGCCTCCATGGACAATGAATCCACCACCTCCAGGTGTCGATGCACGATTAAGTTCGACCTCCTGTAGGAATCTCAAAGCAGTGAGCATGGAGGACACAGACGGGTACTGAAGGTAGTCATACAAGCTTGTAATTCAGCTCTTAGTTCCAATAATTTTTTTGATGTCTTACCCCGTGATAACCCTCTAACCTTGGTGTGGAGCAGCAGCGTTTTATGTTAGGTCCCATAATCTTCAAACAAAATTGAAAACAATCGGCACTGAAGAGAGCATGATTTAATGTGATTGATTATTTTTACTGCTTCATCAAGAATCAGTTTTGGATTTGGTGGCATCTTCTTTCTCCGAGTGCTTGTCTATGCATGATACGATGGCCGGAGGTACAGTCCAGCATTTTGCTTTTTATTAGTGATACCGTTCATGCTCTTTTACCAGTCATTGCATTGGGCCCACCTGTACAAATTTTGAAACAGTCGTTTCAGTTGAATGGTTTATTTTTAAAAAGTTGTTAATCGTTTTAAAAATTCCTTTTCCGTGGTGTTAGTTGGCAGTGATTCATACCTTAGCAAATCTTCTTCGAGTGAGTGTTTATATGGATGTCGTACAGTTATCAGCAATATGGGCAGTCCAGAAACATCAGTTGGTTCATTCATTTGCAAGACCAATTTGTTGCGATGAAACAGATCAACTAGTTCCTGCTTGTTACAGCCTACGAGGTCGTTAATTCGACGCGAAACAGTGTCTTTCGAAAGCGGCGCAGTTGACTGACGCTTTGCAGATTTTTCATTTATTTATTTAAATGTCAAGTTCCGTAGGACCAAATTGAGGAGCAACTCTCCAAGGTCATCGAACGTGTCAGTACATGAACTTACAACATAAGAAGTAATAACAGATAAAAATAAATATTCATGAACCTGAAAGAAAATCAGTCCATAAGTTAAAGAAAACGCTGTCAGCAATACAATGAGAATCATCTTAATTTTTCAAGGAACTCCTCCACAGAATAGAAGGAGTGACCCATGAGGAAACTCTTCAGTTTCGATTTGAAAGCGCGTGGATTACGGCAAAGATTTTTGAATACGAGTGGCAGCTTATTGAAAATGGATGCAGCAGTATACTGCACACCTTTTTGCACAAGAGTTAAGGAAGTCCGATCCAAATGGAGGTTTGATTTCTGCCGAGTATTAACCGAGTGAAAGCTGCTTATTGTTGGAAATAAACTAATATTGGTAACATGAAACGACAATAAGGAATATACATATTGAGAGGCCAATGTCAAAATACCCAGACTCGTGAAAAGAGGTCGACAAGAGGTTCGTGAACTCACACCACTTATTACCCGAACCGCCCGTTTCTGAGCCAAAAATATCCTTCTAGAATGGGAAGAGTTACCCCAAAATTTAACACCATACGACATAAGTGAATGAAAATAAGCAAAGTAGACTAATTTACGTGTCGAAATATCACTCACTTTCGATACCGTTCGAATAGTGAAAATGGCCGTATTAAGTCTTTGAACAAGATCCTGAACGTGGGCTTTCCACGACAGCTTACTATCTATCTGAACACCTAGGAATTTGAACTGTTCTGTTTCACTAATCATATGCCCGTTCTGTGAGATTAAAACGTCAGGTTTTGTTGAATTGTGTGTTAGGAACTGTAAAAACTGAGCCTTACTGTGATTTAACGTTAGTTTATTTTCTACAAGCCATGAACTGAGGTCATGTACTGCTCTACTTGAAACCGAGTCAATGTTGCACACAACATCCTTTACTACCAAGCTAGTGTCATTAGCAAACAGAAATATTTTAGATTTTAGAGTTACCCATAATACTAGAGGGCATATCATTTATATAAATAAGGAACAGGAGCGGCCCCAACACTGATCCCCGGGGCCCCACTTGACAGTACCCCACTCAGATCCCACATCACAGCTGTTATCAACATTGTGAATAATGACCTTTTGCTGCCTGTTGCTAAAGTAAGAGGTGAACCAGTTGTGAGCTACCCCCCTTATTCCATAATGATCCAACTTCTGGAGCAATATTGTGTGATCAAAACAAATGCCTTTGTTAAATCAAAAAATACGCCAAGCGTTCGAAACTTTTTGTTTAGCCCATCCAATACCTCACAGAGAAAAGAGAATATAGCATTTTCAGTTGTCAAACGACTTCTAAAGCCGAACTGTACATTTGATAGCAAATTGTGTGATATAAAATGATCAATTAACCTTACATACACAGCCTTTTCGATAACTTTTGCAAACACTGATGGCATAGAAATAGGTCTAAAATTATCTGCATTATCCCTTTCTCCCTTTTTATAAAGCGGCTTTACTACTGAGTACTTTAATCGCTCAGGAAACTGACCATTCCTAAAGGAAAAATTACAAATATGGCTAAATACAGGGCTAACATGTGCCGCACAGTACTTTAATATTCTACTAGACACTACTTCATAACCATGAGAGTCCTTAGTCTTCAGTGATTTGATTATTGTCTCAATCTCCCTCTTGTCTGTATCACACAAGAGTATTTCAGACGTCAATCTCCGAAAGGCATTTGCTGAGAAATTTATATGATTTCCTGTAAATACTAAATTTTTATTTAATTCACCAGCAATTCTTAGAAAATGGTTGTTAAATACTGTACATATATCTGATTTATCAGTAACAGAAATATTATTACTGCAAACTGACTTTATATCGTCAACCTTGTGCTGCTGACCAGACACTTCCTTCACAACTGACCATATGGCTTTAATTTTATCCTGTGAATTAGCTATTCTATTTGCGTACCACATACTTTTTGCCTTGCTAATAACATTTTTAAGCACCTTACAATACTGTTTGTAATGGACTACCGTAGCTTGATTGTGACTACTTCTAACATTTTGACATAATTCCCGCTTTGTTCTACATGATATCCTTATCCCACTAGTCAGCCAACCGGGCTGTCCATTACTGCTAGTACCCCGTATAGAATGTTCTAATAAAAAGCAACTCTCAAATAGCATGAGAAATGTGTTATGAAAAGCATTGTATTTATCATCTATATTATCGGCACTATAAACATCTTGCCACTCTAGTGCCTTGACAAGTTTTAAAAAACTTTCTATTGCTGTTGGATTAACTTGGCTACATAGTTTTTAATTAAATATGACATTGGTTTGAGTACAAAAACCTTTTAGTGTTAAAATTTGTGCATCATGGTCTGAAAGGCCATTGACCCTTTTACTAACAGAATGCCCATCTAGTAATGAATAATTAATAAAAATATTGTCTATGACTGTGCTACTGTTCCCCTGCACCCTAGTTGAAAATACACAGTTTGCATCAAATCATATGAATTTAGGAGATCCACCAACATCCTTTTCCTTGCACAATCATGTACAAAATTAATATTGAAGTCACCACATATAACTACTTTCTCGTACTTCCTACAAAGTGAATCAAGAACCCTCTCTAGCTTAAGCAAAAATGCTCTGAAGTCGGAGTTAGGGGACCTATAAACAACAGCAATTAGAAGTTTAGTTTCACTAAATTCAACTAATGCTGCACAACTTTCAAATATCTGTTCAGTGCAGTGTCGTGATACGTCTATGTACTCAAATGAAATACTGTTTTTTACGTACAGAGCCACTCCCCCACCCCGCAAGGAACTCCTTGAGAAACAGCCAGCTGATCTGTAGCCTGGTAAAGGAAGCCTCTGAATTATCAAATTATTTAAGTGGTGCTCTGATATACCAATAATTTCAGAGTTAACATCTATTAGCAGTTCACTAACTTTATCTCTAATACCTCTTATATTTTGATGAAATATTCTAATTCCTTCTATACTTGGAAACATTACATCCTCTGGAGGTGAGCCTTTAGTTAGAGGCACTTCCTTTAAGCAGGTATACCTATCAGCTGACTTCAGTCTAAAAAAGGTGCAGCTCTGACACCAACTACTACAGGAATTTTTCCATGAGTGACACCACTACCACCACCATCACCCACTAAACTGTCACCTATAAGCTTAGCCAGCCTCCCTTCCCATACCTATTGAGGTGCAGGCCATGCCTAGTGAAACCCCATCTACTGATAGACCCAACTGGCACCACTGAGATGTGATCCATGCCCTCCGCCTTCAGTGCCCTCCCCAGCCCCCATCTAGCGTACATCGTGTTGCGTCAGCCACATGTAGTTTTATTAAATTCCCAGCGATAGTGTGCACTTCACCTGCTTTTCCAAACTGATATATGACCACACACGACGCCTCCATGGCTTTTTCATTCACAGTTCGGCTTTCTTACATCATAGTTTTTTGACTTTTGAAAATCTGTTCTTTCTTACATATAAAAAATTCGTCATATTTGTCTTCCCAATCGGATTGTATAGTTTCTAAATGTCGGCGCATCTTAACAAGAAGGATGCAACTCTTCAGAAGTAGTTTGCTACATAACATGCAGAGAGGTGAGCTCTTAGAATCAACAAGTCCGACTTTGATGTAAGATTCGTTATACTTCCTTTTTTCACCTTACGTCCTTCTTTCCATATACACATCAAAAAAAGTTTTGCATCACTTCGGTTCCGAGAGTTCCGGATCCTGTACCGAAAATTGGAACAGAGATAAAAGTAAACATCATTTGTGCCCTTTTTATTGCTCATGAAAACCACACAATGCATGTTGTACCACCATAAAGCGAGACCTTCAGAGCTGGTGGTCCACATTGCTGCACACACTGGTACCTCTTATACCCAGTAGCACGTCCTCTTGCATTGATGCATGCCTGTATTAGTCGTGGCATACTATCCACAAGTTCCTCAAGGCACTGTTGGTCCAGGTTGTCCTACTCCTCAGTGGCGATTCGGCGTAGATCCCTCAGAGTGGTTGGTGGGTCACTCTTCCATAAACAGTCCTTTTCAATCCATCCCAGGCATTTTCGATGGGTTTATGTCTGGAGAACATGCTGGCCACTCTAGTCGAGCGATGTTGTTATCCTGAAAGAAGTCATTCACAACAAGTGCACCATGGTGGAGCGAATTGTGGTCCATGAAGACGAATGCCTCGCCAGTATGCTGCCGATGTGGTTGCACAGTCGGTCGGAGATGACATTCACGTATCGTACAGCCGTTACGGCGCCTTCCATGACTACCAGCGGCGTACGTCGGCCCCACATAATGCCACCCCAAAACAGCAGTGGACCTCCACCTTGCTGCACTAGCTGGACAGTTCAGCCTGGTTGCCTCCAAACACGTCCCCGGCGATTGTCTGGTTGAAGGCACACGTGATGCCAGTCCTGAGCGGTCCACACGGCCTGTTGTTGAGCCCATCAGTACCGCGCTGCATGGTGTCGTGATTGCAAAGATGGACCTCGCTATGGACGTCGGGAATGAAATAGCGCAACATGCAGCCTTTTGCATACACATTGAGTCGTAACACGACGTCCTGTGGTTGCACGAAAAGCATTATTCAACATGGTACCGTTGCTGACAGTGTTCCTCCGAACCATCCGTAGGTAGCGGTCATCCACTGCAGTAGTAGCCATTGGGAGGCCTGAGCGAGGCATGTCATCAACAGTTCCTGTTTCTCTGTAACTCCTCCAGGTGCGAATAAGATCGCTTTGGCTCACTCCGAGTCGCCGGGGACCTCCCTTGTTGAGAGCCCTTCCTGGCAGAAAGTAACAATGCGGACGCGATCGAACGGCGGTATCGACCGTCTAGGCATGGTTGAACTCACAGACAAGACGAGCTTTGTACCTCCTTCCTGGTGGAATGACTGGAACTGCTCGGCTGTCAGACCCCCTCATTCTAATAGGCGCTGCTCATGCATGATTGTTTACATCTTTGGGCGGGTTTAGTGACATCTCTGAACAGTCAAAGAGATTGTGTCTGTGATACAATATCCCCAGTCAGCGTCTATCTTCAGGAGATCTGGGAACCGGGTTGATGCAAAACTTTTTTTGATCTGTGTATGTTACTGCTTGAACCATGGAGCTGCGAACCGTTAAATAAAATTCTTGAACCTCATAGACTTGACGTAAGATCGTTGATGTTGATGCTGCATTTTCTGCGCTAATCACAGCTGAACTTTCGATGCAAGATTTTTCTGCAACACCTTAAATTAGTATTCTATTGTACTTTTTAAAGTAGAAAGTTTAATTTTGCATTACAACAAACAAAGAATAATATCGCCACAAGATACTGAATTTTTCAGCTGTTCTCAGTAACAAACACGAATAGAATATACTGCCGTCCGAGAGCGGTGAGTGAATTCGCCGTGCCGAACTGGACTGCCCATTGTAATTGCAAACTTGAGAAGGAACTGTACACTTTGTGCTCCATGGCGCGGGTGTAAATAGCTCCGAGCGGTGAAGCGACAAGATCCTATGAAGTGTTTGTGGCTAAGAGAAGGATGGAGAGAGCGAAGTGGCATGTGTATAGATGAGACAACAGGCAGCGAGAGAGAGAGAGAGAGAGAGAGAGAGAGAGAGAAAGGGGGGAGGGTGGGAAGCTTCAGAAAATCTGCTGCATACGTGTGTAGAAACAAGTATCGTTCTCGTACAAGCTAAATCCTTTTTTGTAGTTTTTGATCATAGTAATATTGTAGACTATTATGCTTCTCGTCGCCTCATTTTCAGCTGTTACGCACTGAGAGGAAAAAATGAGTTTTGTAAGAGTGATCTGATATTTGTAAGAGTATTTTATCTTAGTGTGTGCCAAGACTTGATGTCCGTTCTTTAGGTTGATACTATTTCCATGAAGCCTTCGCAGAGGCCTTACGGAGCCCCAGGCCTCCGTATAAGCATCGCTGTTTTAATGGGTTGTTTGTAGTTAAGTACTTGATTCTCTGGTCACGGACTATAAGTTCTGAAGCCTTCGACAATGAAGGAAGAATACAAGTAGCCCAGTAATCGGAGCGTGTTTCCATTTCAGGTAGCGGCTTGACAGGACCCTGTTTCTAGGCCTCATGCAAAACGCTTGTGGTCAAGGAGAGATTGAAATCTGTTATTGTGTATTTGATTATTTGAATTGTCTTGCCATCCTTTACAGTACTGACTTTTCCCATGGCCACGGATACTTGCTCCTCAGTTTGATCCTGCGGAACATGATATATGAAATACAAAGGTAAATAAATGCTAATCTGATATGCATCATGCAAGTAACGTGGTTACAATTTTTCACGCAATGAGAACAATTCCATGACGAATTTTTTCTAAGAGCATTAAATTAAATTTTTTTAAGCAAGTCTCTCACATGTACCCTTTTATGTGTAGGAACGTAACTTTTTTAGTGTTTTAAAGTTCATGTGCAGAATGCTGACCTACTGCATATACAAAAATAAATGGACAAGAAAGCACGAACCAGAAAAGTATCACATAGAAGAAATCAGGAAAAGGTCTAAGGAAATTAACTAGGAGGCATAATCAGGCGCATCGTTTTTTGTGGTACTCTTATTAATTAATCTCAGAGTGTAGCGTACAGTAGAGAGGCAAAACTCTCGAGGGAGATTGTTGGAGCAATTATTTAGACTGCAGATGTAGTAAGTAGATAGAGAAACTACACTACTGGCCATTAAAAAAAATTGCTACACCAAGATGAAATGCAGATGATAAACGGATATTCATTGGACAGATATATTATACTAGAAGTGACATGAGTTACATTTTCATGCAATTTGGGTGGATAGATCCTCAGAAATCAGTACCCAGAACAACCACCTCTGGCCGTAATAACGGCCTTGATACGCCTGGGCATTGAGTCAAACAGGGCTTGGATGGCGTGTACAGGTGGGGCTGTCCATGCAGCTTCAACACGATACCACAATTCATCAAGAGTAGTGACTGGCGTATTGTGACGAGACAGTTGCTCCGCCACCATAGACAAGACGTTTTCAATTGGTGAGAGATCTGGAGAATGTGCTGGCCAGGGCAACAGTCGAACATTTTCTGTATCCAGAAAGGCCCGCACAGGACCTGCAACATGCGGTCGTGCATTATCCTGCTGAAATGTAGGGTTTCGCAGGGATAGAATGAAGGGTAGAGCCATGTGTCGTAACACACCTGAAATGTAACGTCCACTGCTCAAAGTGCCGTCAATGCGAACAAGAGGTGACCCAGACTTGTTACCAATGGCACCCCATACCATCACGCCGGCTGATACGCCAATATGGCGATGACGAATACACGCTTTCAATGTGCGTTCACCGCGATGTCGCGAAACACGGATGTGACCATCATGGTGCTGTAAGCAGAACCTGGATTCATCCGAAAAAATGACGTTTTGCTATTCGTGCACCCAGGTTCGTCGGTGAGAACACCACCGCATGCGCTCCTGTCTGTTATGCAGCGTCAAGGGTAACCGCAGCCATGGTCTCCGAACTGATAGTCCATGCTGCTACAAACGTCGTCGAACTGTTCGTGCAGATGGTTGTCTTGCAAACGTCCCCATTTGTTGACCCAGGGATCGAGACGTGTCTGCACGATCCGTTACAGCCATGCTGATAAGATGCCTGTCATCTCGACTGCTAGTGATACGAGGCCGTTTGGATCCAGCACGGCGTTCCGTGTTACCCTCCTGGACCCATCGATTCCATATTCTGCTAACAGTCATTGGATCTCGACCAATGCGAGCAGCAGTGTCGCGATACGATAAACCGCAATCGCGATAGGCTACAATCCGACCTTTATCAAAGTCGGAAACGTGATGGTACGCATTTCTCCTCCTTACACGAGGCAACACAACAACGTTTCACCAGGCAACGCCGGTCAACCTCTGTTTGTGTATGAGAAATCGGTTGGAAACTTTCCTGATGTCAGCACGTTGTAGGTGTCACCACCGGCGCCAACCTTGTGTGAATGCTCTGAAAAGCTAATCATTTGCATATCACAGCACCTTCTTCCTGTCGGTTAAATTTCGCGTCTGTAGCACGTCATCTTCGTGGTGTAGCAATTTTAATGGCCAGTAGTGTAGGTTAGAACTGGAAAAAAGAAAGGGCATAAGCTCAAACTACTCAAAAAACTGGTGAACACAGGAAGTAAGGTAACGAGGGAAGCCTTCTCAGTCAGTGGATGATGTCCACGGATAGGCCACGCTCTCGTGCAGCACTGCTTAGTTTTTTCTAGGGTGGCCCGCTGCTCGGTTGGCACCTCGTTGCGCATATCACCTGGCCGCCAGACACGCGAGCTCGAGAGGGGGGGGTTGGGGCGGTGAGTCAGCGCGCGTGACGGCGCGTGTTAATTACGGGAGAGCGGGGGGAAGCAGAGTCCCGTGGGAGAGGGCAGGCCGGACTAGGCAGCCGGCGCCAGGCTAGGGGCTGCAGGCTCCCCTCCCGGCCAGCTAGCCACTCCGGCCGCTCGTCACGCGCTTCGAGCACCTCGTCCCAACTGAGCAGAGGGCGAGATTTCGTTTTTGTATTTAGGCCATTACTTTGTGCGTTACGCTGAGGTGGATAATCTGCAACAGGCCGCGTCATTTCTATTGCCCCCTTCTGTCAGCTTGCTATCTTACTCTGCAGTAATATTACGTCAGTAGACAATAAACTAAGATGTCCCATTTGTCGCCTCGTATCTCACGGCAGGAAAAAAGGAATAAAAGTGAGATAGTGTTAATACTATCATCCCTCTTTACCTCCTCTGCATTACTGCAGATGACGTGTCACTGAGCACATTTGTACTGTGCGTGCAGTACACGTGAGGTGCCTAGTTTTTTCCACTGCCCTGTGTGGAATACGTAAGTTCTTGTACACTTCACTAACCTGCTGTCTTCATGATGATGTCCCCAGCGCAGAAAACAGCACGCAGGTCGTGGATTCTTTTTCTTGAGGCTGAAATTAACTTCGCAAGGAACTGCTGCTACGAATAAACTGTAACTCAATTGGGGTGCCACTCACGTTTTTATTGATATAGACACGAGAAACTATTCATGATCACAACGTATTGAACATATCGTTCCACAGTCATTATATCTGGCTAAAATAACATGAAATACATCCTGCCACAGACAACATGTCTGTCTACTGGAACGGTCAGAACTGGAGAGCCGGACTGCCGGAGACACTTCGCGCGCCAAGCCAGCAAGGCGTGACCCGAACGCCACCGAAGTGCATCGGCAGTAATATCGTCAGTCTTTTGTTTTAGTAATACTTTGATTTTAATAATTTTGAAATGACTGATTGATAGGTGGCTGTTGAGAGATGTTTATTTTAAAAAAATGAAGTAATTTGGATGACAGGTTTAATTAATAATAGAAACTAAAGTTTAACGTTTTGGCGCCATACCGCCGAACACAGCAGCCAATCACAGAGCAGCAGCATCATGCAGGCGGTCTTTCTCACTGGAATGGTACCGAGTCTAACATCTGTCACCGGTACCTCATCCCAATGCGTCATCTCTATGCTTCTTGCATCTCTACTGCCCTGGGAATAGCTTCCTGGAGCCTAATATGATGGCTGAATAAGCCAGAAATATTACCATCTCCCTTATCTAGTGTTTATCATGTCGTACGGGCCCGCTGTTTTGATGCATTATCAAATATATTTTATTTTAGCTATGTGGTCGGATGGATTCCATGTTGCCACACAAATGACAGAGAGAAGTCGCGTGCGCTGTCTGTATGTGATCGTGTTAAATAAGAACAACACCACGGCTGGCCAGCGTATCAGGTCAACGGTCAGTTATCTGTCGTGCGTATGGATTTAAATGTGGTTGCTTCGGTGGCAGAAAGTGAGCGGACAGTGAATAACATGCTGAAAGATCTGAATAAAGCTTGTGTGGAATATGGGATGCAAATAAACACAGCAAAAAGGAAGAGTATGGTCATCAGTACAAGACGCAGACTGTCCAATATTAAAATAGGACAATCTACCATTAGCCAAGTAAGTGCATTTAAATATCTTGGAAGCACAATAACTGAAGACGTGAGATGTCACCAGGAGGTGAAAACTCGAATTGCCATAGCGAAGAAGGCATTCAACAGAAAGAGGAGACTCTTATGTGGCAAATTACATGAAGAACTAAGTGCAAAACAGGGAATCAGTGATCGTAAGACGGTTGTAGCATCCCTGAATACGGAAGTAAATAGGAATATTAAAAAAGGGAGGAAGGTTTATCTGTTTAGCAAGAATAGTAGAAGGCAGATTTCAGACTACCTAACAGGTCAAAACGAAAATTTCTGTTCCGACACTGACAATGTTGAGTGTTTATGGAGAAAGTTCAAGGCAATCGTAAAATGCGTTTTAGACAGGTACGTGCCGAGTAAACTGTGAGAGACGGGAAAAACCCACCGTGGTTCAACAACAAAGTTAGGTTCAAATGGTTTAAATGGCTCTGAGCACTATGGGACTTAAAATCTTAGGTCATCAGTCCCCAAGAACTTAGAACTACTTAAACCTAACTAACCTGAGGACATCACAAACATCCATGCCCGGGGCATAATTCGAACCTGCGACCGTAGCAGTCGCGCGGTTCCGGACTGAGCGCCTAGAACCGCTAGACCACCGCCAACAAAGTTAGGAAACAACTGCGAAAGCAAAGAGAGCTTCACTGCAAATTTAAACGCAGCCAAAACCTCTCAGACAAACAGAAGCTAAACGATGTCAAAGTTAGCGTAAAGAGGGCTATGCGTGAAGCGTTCAGTGAATTCTAAAGTAAAATTCTATGTACCAACTTGACAGAAAATCCTAGGAAGTTCTGGTCTTATGTTAAATCAGTAAGTGGCTCGAAACAGCATATCCAGACACTCTGGGATGATGATGGTATTGAAACAGAGGGTGACACGCGTAAAGCTGAAATACTAAACACCTTTTTCTAAAGCTGTTTCACAGAGGAAGACCGCACTACAGTTCCTTCTCTAAATCCTCGCACAAACGAAAAAATGGCTGACATCGAAATAAGTGTCCAAGGAATAGAAAAGCAACTGAAATCACTCAACAGAGGAAAGTCCACTGGACCTGAAGGGATACCAATTCGATTCTACACAGAGTACGCGAAAGGGCTTGCCCCCTTCTAACAGCCTTGTACCGCAAGTCTCTTGAGGAACGGAGGGTTCCAAATGATTGGAAAAGAGCACAGGTAGTCCCAGTCTTCAAGAAGGGTCGTCGAGGAGATGCGAAAAACTATAGACCTATATCTCTGACATCGATCTGTTGTAGAATTTTAGAAAATGTTTTCTGCTCGCGTATCATGTCATTTCTGGAAACCCAGAATCTACTCTGTAGGAATCAACATGGATTCCGAAAACAGCGATCGTGTGAGACCCACTTGCTTTATTTGTTCATGAGACCCAGAAAATATCAGATACAGTCTCCCAGGTAGATGCCATTTTTCTTGACTTCCGGAAGGCGTTCGATACAGTTCCGCACTGTCGCCTGATAAACAAAGTAAGAGCCTACGGAATATCAGACCAGCTGTGTGACTGGATTGAAAAGTTTTTAGCAAACAGAACACAGCATGTTGTTCTCAATGGAGAGACGTCTACAGACGTTAAAGTAACCTCTGCGTCCCACAGGGGAGTGTTATGGGACCATTGCTTTTCACAATATATATAAATGACCTAGTAGGTAGTGTCGGAAGTTCCATACGGCTTTTCGCGGATGATTCTGTAGTATACAGAGAAGTTGCAGCATTAGAAAATTTCAGAGAAATGCAGGAAGATCTGCAGCAAGGAGTGGCAACTGACCCTCAACATAGACAAATGTAATTTATTGCGAATACATAGAAAGAAGGATCCTTTGTTGTATGATTATGTGATAGCGGAACAAACACTGGAAGCAGTTACTTCTGTAAAATATCTGGGAGTATGCGTGCGGAACGATTTGAAGCGGAATGATCATAAAAAATTAATTGTTGGTAAGGCGGGTGCCAGGTTGAGATTCATTGGGAGAGTCCTTAGAAAGTGTAGCCCATCAACAAAGGAGGTGGCTTACAAAACACTCGTTCGACCTATACTTGAGTATTGCTCATCAGTTTGGGATCCGTACCAGGTCGGGGTGACAGAGGGAATAGAGAAGATCCAAAGAAGAGTAGCGCTTTTCGTCACAAGGTTATTTGGTAATCGTGATAGCGTTACGGAGATGTTTAGCAAACTCAAGTTGCAGACCCTGCAAGAGAGCCGCTCTGCATCGCGGTGTAGCTTGCTGTCCAGGTTTCTAGAGGGTGCGTTTCTGGATGAGGTATCGAATATATTGCTTCCCCCTACTTATACCGTAGATGTAGATGTAGGAAAACTCTTGGCAAATGTTTTGTCGAGTGTGGCACTATATGGGGCAGAAACATGGGCGCTGAGACGAGAGGGTGAAAAAAGATTTGAAGCATTTGAGATGTGGGTGTGGAGGAGAATGGAGAGAATAAGCTGGATGGAAAGAGTGAGTAATGAAAGAGTATTGGGAAGGGTTGGTGAGAGAAGATGTCTGTTGAAGGTTGTAAGAGAAAGGAAAGAGAACTGGTTGGGACATTTATTGAGAATGGAGTGCTTGCTAGCAGATGCTTTGGACGGATTGGTTTGTGGGAGAAGACTGTGAGGAAGAAGGAGATACAAGATGATAGACGACATAAAGGGAAAAGGAAATTATGCAGACCTGAAAAGGATGGCAGAAGACCGGACAGCCTGGGGAACTACCGTGTGAAAAACCTGCCTTTAGGCAGAACACTGGTGATGATGATGCTTCCTGTCCCTCTGTGTCCTAAGCGGCTCTTATTTGCTGCCTGACGACAGTGCAGTCTAAACAGCTTGCTTGGACTTACGAACTTCTTGTTGTATTATAGATTAATATTCATCAACAACGACGGGAGTAAAGACAAATCACAAACCCAAATGGGCAGATTATTTGCTTTAGGAAAGTCGTGGCAATCATCTAAGAGAAATAAATGATTAGCAAAGTCGGTGCGCATTATAACCTTTCTCCTTGTCCATGTGTAGGGTAAAGTGCTCATATTTCGGTTGGTTGCGATACTTCGAGTATCTGAATATCTACCTTGCTTGGTGCTGCACCCCGTAGCTCGCACCGACAACCAGTAACGAAGGTCATTTGATACACCATTATGTGTTCGGCGTCGGCGCCGTTAAGATTTCGTTCCACATAGCAGTTTTCCATTGTGGTCAAGATAAACATTTTCTAAGAGTTCAATTAGCAGTCCTTCCTCAAGCTACGTGAGACGTACTTTCCAAGTATTTCATACGAGACAGTAACTTGAAGCACTTTCTGTCATATATAGTTGATAAAACGTCTCATGCACAGTTCACTTAAGGATTAGGTTGTGCCTAAATAGAAGGGACTCGGACAGTAATAGGTCGCACTATTTCAGCTATCCGAAATTTGACGCCACCTTATACAAAGAGATCTGTATTTTTTCTAGATGCCACCTTCCCAGTGTTTGAGGAACAGAGACGTTGAGCCGGCCGCGGTGGCCGTGCGGTTCTGGCGCTGCAGTCCGGAACCGCGGGACTGCTACGGTCGCAGGTTCGAATCCTGCCTCGGGCATGGGTGTGTGTGATGTCCTTAGGTTAGTTAGGTTTAAGTAGTTCTAAGTTCTAGGGGACTTATGACCTAAGATGTTGAGTCCCATAGTGCTCAGAGCCATTTGAACCATTTTTTAGAGACGTTGAATCACTGATAGGTTGAGCACACTGCAGATCCGCAGTAATGAAAGTGGCTGAAAACTGTTTCAGAAATGTGGTATCTACCCTTGTGACCCTTGGTTTTTTCATTTATACACGATCTCCTCAACAACCTGCAGAAAATGCGGATAAGGTCTCAGAAGGCAGAGCAGGGCAATTTTCGACTAAAGTTAATTGAATTCAAAAAACAGCGGTTTCTACTTTTGTTATCAACCAAGCTCCTGCACTTCCACCACCAAACCCAACTCCAAGAGCAGGTAAAGCAGTAGTGCTGATGTTATCTCCTTTTAGAAAGGATCTGGAGCAGTCCCTGACTAAAGGGAAAATGAAAGCAAGTACCAAGACTGCATGGAAGACGCCATCATCAAGACGACCTGCTCCAGGAGATTCATTTGATGCCTCTGATAAACCTTCAAATGGCTCTAAGCACTGTGGGACTTAACATCTGAGGTCATCAGTCCCGTAGAACTTAGAACTACTTAAACCTAACTAACCTAAGGACATCACACACATCCGTGCCCGAGGCAGGATTCGAACCTGCGACCGTAGCAGCAGCGCAGTTCCGGACTGAAGCGCCCAGAACCGCTCGGTCACATGGACCGGTGATAAACCTTCAACACCTGGGGTTACCTAAATGAAACTCTTCTTAATAAAGAACCAGAGAGGCACGGAGCAGCAGGATCATGGTGAGGCACACCCCAATTCAAGCGTTGATGAAACCAAGTTGAAATACTCATCATACTAATATGAAGAGAACGAAGAGTGCATTTACTGTTACCAACTGTGGTCAACTGATACCTCTAAAGAGACCTAGATAAGTGCATCGGTTGCTTTCGCTAGTGTTATGAGCTTTGTGCAGATGTCGACAATAATACGTGGAAAGTTTTTAAATGTGACTTCTGTATCAAAAATTACAAGGTCTGAGCATATTTCTTGTTATAGCTGAAACGTCTGCAGAGTAACAGACAGTTTTGCAGCACTCTTTGCTTTTGAAATAAACATTTGGGGTGAATAAACACCCTGTTACGAATCCATTAAATTTTAGTGTTTATTTACAACCCGTAAGTAGGAAATCCGTAAACCTCTGATTAGGAACCACATTTGCGGAGGTAACACATTTTGATTATTTCTTCTGCTATTACAGAATGAGAAAAAATTATGGTCGTTAAATTATGGGACATGTGCTATGTGTAACACATATTCCATAATGTAAAGACTGATAATTTACTAGTGATTTAAAAACGGTACCCCAATGCTGTCGTTCAGACGCAGCAATTGCTACATAATGTCGATGGAGGGACCAGTCAATTTGATTTAAAAACTTCCTCACTTGTTAATTCTTTGGGCCAGATTGTTACTCAGACCGAGAGCCACCTCTTCCATATATATTTCGTAATATAAAAAAGTATCTGTCTCGTTATGGATGAGCCAAAGTATTACGGCCACATGCTTAATTGAGTGTTGGTCCACCTTAGAATAGCACTGTAGCAGTGATTCTGCGTGGCATGGATTCGACAAGACTTTGGTAGATGTCTACGCACTGGTCACGTAATTCCCGAAAGTTACGGGCTCATGGTTTGTTGGCGCTGTACTGTCGCCCAATGGCGACCCAGATGTGTTCCATTGTGTTCACATAAGACGAAATTAGCGGTCGGTGGCAACATGAACTCGAGTTAACTAACACTCTCCTCAAACCGCTTTAGCACGATTCTCGCCTTGTAACGCAAACAGTTATCCTGCTGGAAGATGCCATGTCATCATGAAAGAGTTCAGAAATGAAGGTGGTGGTCCGCAATAATATTTATGTAGTCCAGAGCTGTCAGGATTCGAGGAATCCCCCATATTATGAGATACAACCAATGGAAAAATGCTCCTATCGGAGCACAAAAAAATGCGAAACTTTTCTTCTTTATTTAAAAGACTCTGATTGAAAAGTAGGGTGCAAACTGTCTCATTCTACCTTCCTCAAATTCTTTAAAAATTTTCCGAAAAATTACTCCCGCAAGCTCCTCTAACTGTAACTCACTGATACCCACTAGCCCATCGCTGGAAGTTGCTCACATCCACCGATTCCCAGATGCTTTTCTCACTCATCCAGGCCTACTCATTGTCATTACGTCTTTTTGTCTCTGCGTCATTGTCCCCTGTGTCACAGCGACAGCTTCCTTCATTCTACCTTACTACTACAGTCTTGTCTCAGTGTTACTGTTTACGTCTTCCTCTCTCTTACTGGCAGTATCTCATCCCTTCCTTCCTACCGCTCCTGCCTCTTTTCACTGTCGCTATCTCTCTCTTCCTCGTTGTCATTGTCACATTCTCTGCCTATCATTATTATTGACTCTCACTGACTTCCACTTCCTCTTTATTCCCTCCCCCCGGCACTATCTCCTTCACTCTTTTCCTAGCACTGTTGTATCACTTTCAACTGCCATTGTCCCTCTCTTTCTCTCACACTGCCATAATTATGTCCTGCCCTCTTTCTATAGCACAGCCACTTAGTATTTGTTAATTTTCCGTCTCTTTGCTACTGCCACTGTCTGCTTCTCTCTCAGCATAAAAAATCGCGAATATTTTTGCATGCCATAATTTCTGGAAAAGCTTTTATTAAAGGCTCTGAGAGAGCCCACTTTTCAGTCAGAGTCTTTTAAATAAACAGTCATCTATCCGCAATTTGTGTGCTATGATAGAATAATTTTTCCGCTAGTTACCTTCTTTCCCCTACTGCAGCAGGGTATGCCAACGCATGTGAAAGGAAATGTATCGGTCAATACAATTCAGATAGTTTATTTAAAAACACAAAAATTATTTTACACCTGAGACCGGAATTTACGCGCATAACTTCTTTTATAAGTGATTCAGTACTACAACACGCGTTCCCGGATGATGACGGAGACACATTACAGCATATATCTCCGCGATTCGTCACCTTATAAACCACCTTATCCCCTCACACCGGATGCTATGTGCCTATTTTAAGTGTACAAATAGGATAAATCTGAACGTCTGTATCTCGTATCGGATAAAGATAAGAAGAAAATTTTCAAGGCTGTTCGAAATCGGTATCTTAGGAATACATTGAAAAATTACAGTCATTTTCTATGCATAGCCGCCTCGGAATCAGCAGCTGGGGTTTCGTACCCAAAAAAAAAAAAAAAAAAAAAAAAAAAATTGCAGCAATTTGCTGCGGTTATTTATTAGTTTTCGTCTCAAATCTGATTTTACATATAGAGGTAGGGTAACTTGGAACCCTTATTTCTTGAAAACGGATAAAGATGTCAACAAATTTTTTAAGTTCTTTCGAGATGGGATCTTAGAAATATTTCGTAAATTTTCAGCTATTTGTTGTGTACATCCGTCTTGGAATCCGCTGCTGGCTTTTGGTCCACTGATGACGGCGAAAATATACTAAAATAGTTTGTGGGGTTTTCCGAGAAACCAACCATGAACTATTGGTGCCTCCACAAGTCCTATCAAGCCCAACGCAGACTACACGAGTTGCAAATTTAATCAACCGATTTGGTCCAGCTTCCGAAGAAGGAGAAAGTGCCTCATATTCGTGTCGTAGGACAGTAACGATCCTTCTGCTGTGTGTAAAAATGGTCCCTAGCCCAAGGGCTGCCCAAAATCAATAGAACTCGAGTTATTAGGACGGAATATCCCGTTTTTATGTGCGGCGTTTTGAACCATATTAGGTACGCATGTTGTGGATAAATTCTAGTGTCCGATACCGCCTGTTGGCTTTGACCAATGACGTCATACGTAAAGCAAAGATGCGGCAACGGACAATGTATGAGTAGAACGGATTATACTCGTAAACAAATGAATGTAGTATTATTTACGCACGAATATCATTCAAACGAGTTGAAGATGATTGAAATAAATAAAAACACGAGAGCAATTACGAGTGCATATATTATGCAATATAATAGAACAGCGTTGTGTAGAACCTGTTGCCAGCGATGTGGAAGGTGTAGTATACCGTTAGTAGAGCCTGTTCTGTTATATTTTTCACACGTACTGCAAAAACGATCTAAATTATGAATCGTCGAATAGTTGGAATCGGTAACTAGAAGCAACCTATGTAGGAGGTTATTTCTAGTTACCGATTCCAATATTACTGTTTGTTGCGCAAAAATCTTATAAAATATCAGAAACGTACGTAAAAATGATCTTGTTAGTGAACTACAGAATACTACTAGACTTTCAAAAAATGAAAATCTTTACACACATTACTGCACACGCAAAGAAATAAAACGCAAAAAAGACCAAACCTTGCAACTGATAACTATACTACACGAAAGTGACACCAGCTGCAGTAGCTCCAAATAACACTCAGTAAAATTGATATACCAGGAGTGACAGTAAAAATACGACAAGTGTAGCAAAAACATCAGAAAGGAAAACATAACAGTGGCTAGATGAAAAAAAACTTACCGCATATGAAGATCGAGGCTGACAAGAACGAAATAAGAACATAACAAGAAATAATCATGTTAGAAGGTCAAACTATAACGAAAGAAGCAAAATCCAGAATAACTAATGAAAAAATAATTAGAAACACAAACTCCAGGCACGAATGAGGTACCACTCAAATCAGTTCTTCCCGCTCTCAATCAGACGCAAAATTTTAAAATAATAAAAAAAATGAAACCACGAGCAATCACTTAAGCCCTCCGGCAAAGACACAGCGATACCCCTCGGCCCACCATTGTAACCAGAAAATATTAAAACGACAGAAAAACCTACCTCCAGAGAACCAAAAAAGTAGCACTCGCACAATACAGTAACATAAAAAAACGCAACGTAAAACAAGAAAAAAGTATCAGACCCACCAATACCTAACTAACAAAACGAGGCCTGTACATTTTGCTGACTACTTTCATAAATGCAAGAAATAAACAATAACCTTTAGGAATACTCTTCCTCCAATTGTATTCATTTAAATGGCCTCGCAACACTGAAATCCTTCTCTTTCCCCGCAATGACGCCCAATGATTGCAAAAATTTTATAGTTGATTTATGGTCACTCATTTTCTGAAGCAGAATTTTCGCAGTAAAAACAACTGACTCATCCATAACGAACAGCGTGAGAAATCAAGACCTTATAAATCACGACTACTTACAAATCACGAATACTTTCATTAACGAAAGATGCCGAAAACAAATTACGGGATGAAAACAAAACAATCTACACCAAATTTTTAATATACGAGCGTAACGAGGAAATCCAGAGAAATCATTTAACGTTAATCAACAGTAATCTGCGGCACAAACAAAATAATATCACACATTACGTCATTTGTCAAAGCCGACGGTTGGTATCGGACACTAGAATTGATCCCACGTTGTCGCATGCATACCGATACGGATGTGTAACGTTGATTGCGGAGTACAACGGCGTATGTGGACATCTTTCGAAGTTATCACTAATGGCTTGCGTCACTGGCACGGTACGTGTTTCGAGCAGCCGTTCGCCTGCCTGGATGACTGCATACACAGCCACGACCATACACGTCGTGTAACAGAAAACGCCATGCATCCGACAAGGCGACATGTTCCCAGTGTTCCTCTTCCACACTCTTCCTGATCTCGTGCCTACTGCAACCGTAACTGACCCTAAGGTCAACATGGGAACACGTAGCGGTCGTCTACGGCCGAGCTCCGTGTTCAGCAATGTGGGTTGGACGTTGTACTCCGAAACACTTGTTGCTGCACGAATATTGTATTCTTTCGTCAGGCCTGTCTCAAATCGCCACCTATCCAATTTAACTGAGCGGACAAGCCTCCGACCTCTACTTTGTGTGACGGGACGTGAACATCCAACGCCTTGTCACCTGTTCTTGGTTTCACCGTAATTCAGCCATTCCATAGTTGCTCATTGCCGTAGCTCGCTGTCCGCCGCACTGCTTCGCCGTTTCTGAGACCGCCGAACTGCTTCGCCATTTCTGAGATGCTGGTTTCCAGGTACCGGGCCACAAATGTCTGCGCTTTATCAAAGTCACTTATATCAATGGACTTCCCCAATTGCGGCTCGTATTGTAGCTAGAATCATTCCCCATCCGCCTCTGCTCAAAAGGAAGCGGGGCAGATGAAAAGAATATTAAATAACTCTCTGTTATTTCAAATGTAATCGCCATAACTACATTACATTTTAAACTCTCAGAAAAATAGGTATAAGATGTATGGAAATGAGAAAGATTAAGAATGAATGTACAAGAGAGAGGTTGGTGACAGCTACGTTTTAGTAGTAGACTATGGCCAGAAACGTCGCGTCCTCTTGTGGTCTGGATAATTTTATTTGGATGAAACGATGCTTATGATACCTGGGACCAGTCACCACATACATAAATACAGGAAATCAATTATAAGATACCAAAGCGCGTTTATTATTATTATTATTATTATTAGTCGTCGTGACTCTTCTGATTGGTCTGATCCGGCCTGTCACGAATTCCTCTCCTGCACCAATCTCTTCATCTTAGGGCAGCACTTGCAACCTACGTCCTTAGTTATTTCCTGGATGTGCTCTAATCCTTGCCTCACCCTACAGTTTTTACCCTCTACAGCTCCCTCTGGTACCATGGAAGTTATTCCCTAATGCCTTAACACATGTCTTATCATCCTGTCCATATATTCCTTTTCTCTCCGATTCTCAGCAGAACCTACTAATTCCTTGCTTATAGTCCACCCAATTTTCAACGTTCGACTGTAGCACCACATCTCAAATGCTTCGGTTCTCTTCTTTTCCGGCTTACTCGCAGTCCCTTCCTCATCGCCATAAAATGCTGTGCTCCAACTTTACAATCTCGGACTGCTAGTCTCCTTTTGATATCCTCCTTGCTCCGTCCGTCATTGGATATTTTACTGTCTACTAGCAGAATCCGTGACTTCATCTACTTCGTGACCATCAACACAGATGTTATGTATCTCAGTGTTCTCATTTCTGCTACTTCTCAGTACTTTCGCCTTTTTTTCAGTTTACTCTCAGTCCATATTCTGTACTCACTAGATTCTTCACACCATTCAGCAGATCCTGTCATTCTACTTCACTTTCATTGACGATAGCAATGTCATCAGCGAATCTTATCATTGACATCCTTTCACCCTGAATTTTAAAACCGCTCTTGAACCTTTATTTTATTTTCCTCCTTGCTCCTTCGATGTACAAATTGAACAGTATGTGCGAAACACTACATCCCTATCTTACACCCTTCTAAATCCGAGCACTTCGTTCTTGGTGTTCCACTCTTATTATTCTCTCTTGGCTCTCGTAGGTGTTTTAATTTACCCGTCTATCACTATATCTTACCCATATTTTCCTCATAATTTCGAATACTTAGAGCCATTTTACATTGTCGAACGCTTTTTCTAGGTCGACGTCCAATGAACATATCTTGATTTCTCTTTTGTCTTCCGTTCATTATCAAAAAGCGTCACAATTTCATCTCTGGTGCCTTTACCTTTCCTAAAGCCAAACTGATAGTCATTTCACTGATCCTCAATTTTCTTTTCCATTCGTCTGTGTGTCATTCTTGTCAGAAACTTAGATGCATGAGCTGTTAAGCTGATTGTGGGATAATTCTCGCATTTGTCCGCTCTTGCAGTCTTCGGCATTGTGCGGATGACATTTTTCCGAAACTCAGATTGTATATCGCCTGACTCATACATTGTCACACCAGAGAGAAAAGTCGTTTCTTTGCCACATCTCACAGTGATTTTAGAAATTCTGATGTAATGTTATCTATCTCTTCTGCCTTATTTGGTCTTAAGTTCCCCAAAGCTCTTTTAAATTCTGAATCTAATATAGGATTCCCTATTTCTTCTATATCGACTGCTGTTTCTTCTTCTGTCGCATTAGAGAAGTCTTCCCCCTCATAGAGGCCTTCAATTACACTTTCCACCTAGCCATTGTTTCCTCTGTATTTATCAGTGGAATTTTCATTGCATTCTTAACGTTACCACTCTTGATTTTAATGTCACCGAAGATTGTTTTGATTTTTCTCTATGCTGAGTCAGATTTTTCGAAAGTCATTTCTTTTTCGATTTCTTCGCAAGTTTTATGCAACCATTTCGTCTTAGCTGCCCTGCACTTCCTATTTATTTCATTCCTCAGCAATTGATATTTCTATATTCCTGAATTTCCCTGAAAATTTTTGTAATTCCATTTCTCGTCGATCAACTATAGTATTTCTTCTGTTACCCATGGGTTTCTTCGCTGTTACCTTCTTTATACCTACATTTTTCTTTCCAACTTTCGAGACTGCTCTTTTCAGAGACGTCCATTCTTCTTTAACTGAACTGCCTACTGAGTTATTCTTTCTTGCAATATCTATAGCCTTAGAGAACTTTAAGCGTATCTCTTCATTCCGTAGTTCATCCGTATCCCACTTCCTTGTGTATTGCTTCTTCCTGACTAATCTCTTAAACTTCCGCCAACTCTTCATCACTACTAAATTGTGATGAGTCTGTATCTGCTCCTGGGTACGCCTTAGAATCCAGTATGTGGTTTCTGAATCACTGTTGATCATGATGTAATCTAACTGAAATATTCCCGTATACCGCAGCCTTTTCGAAGTATTCCTCCGCCTCGTATGATTCTTGAATGGAGTACTCGCTGTAGCTAGTTTAAATGTATTACAGAAATCAATTTGTCTTTCTCCTCTCTCGTTCTTTATCCCAAGCCTATATTCTCCTGTAACCTTTTCTTCTACTCCTTCCCCTACAAACGCATTCCAGGCCATCATAACTATCAGACTTTCCTCTCCCTTTACGTACTGAATTACTTATTCAGTATCATCATATACTTCTGTGTCTCATCTTCAGCTTGCGACATCGGCATGTATACCAGAACTATCGTTGTCGGTGTTGGTTTGCTGTCGATACTGAGGAGAACATCCGTATCACTGAACTTTTCATAGTAACTCACGCTCTGTCCTACCTTCCTTTTCATAACGAATCCTACTCCAGTTAAACCATTTTCGGCTGCTGTTGTAATTGATCTGTACTCATCCGACCAGAAATCCTTGCCTTCTTTCCATCCACTCACTGGCCACGACTATAGCTAGATTGAGCCTCGGCATTTCAATCTGCCGATTTTCTAGCTTCTCTACCACGTTCAAGTTTCTGACATTCCGCGCGCCGACTCGTAGAACGTTTCCATCCTCAGAGAAAGTTAGGAAGAATTTCAGGACCTTCTGACTGGAATGGACAGTCTGAGTAGGGAACATGGACTGAGAGTATCCGATGAAAGACGAAAATAATAGGAGGTAACAGAAATAAGACAGCGATAAACTTAACATCAAAATCAGGGATTGCATTGTAGACGAAGTAAAGAAATTATGCTACGTTGCAATCAAAATAATGCGTGACAGACGAAGCGTGTGCAGTCTAGTACAAGCAAAGAGAGAATTCCTCGTTAAAAGAACGTGTTAGTATTAAATTTTGAAAGAAATTGGGGAGAATGAACGTTTGTAGCACTGCGTTGTATGGAAGTGAGTCGAGGATTATGGGAAAACCGGAAAACATTAAGTAGACAGATGAGATGAGAAATAAGACGTTACTCCGAGAACAGATCAAGAAAGAAATATGTGCGAAACATTAACCATAAGAACGGACATTATGACAGAACGTGTGTTCAGGCACGATGAAATAACCTCCATTGTTCTAGGGAGAGTCGTAGAAGGTACAAACTGTATGAAAAAACAGACACTGTAATATATATTTACAGAGAGTGTTTCACAATTCCTATTACAGGGTTCTAGGGGTTGTACAGTGGAAGTATAAGATTGAGTTTTGATAAGGAATCCATGTCCGGAAACTTCCGTTTGGATACAAAATAAGGTTGAGGATCTGATGACTTCCAAATTTCCCTCTGTTCAGTACGATACTTAATCATAGAGCTGTGCAACACGAGCGTCGAGAACGTTTTCCTCAGTCCATCACGTATAATTTTCATCCGACTACAACAACGGCTGCGAGGAAGCTGGTACAATTCTCAGCTAGGAGGGTCAACTGTGGCGCTCCACGAACTCGCAGGAGGGCTTGTGGACTGCGAATAAAAAAACATGCGTCGCAGATGGCCCTCCCTGTAGAGCACACAGCTGATTGTGTCCGCTGAGTGCGTAACATGAAAGGGTAGATTTATGTGATCTGCTTGTCAAACTTACTTTGCATCCAAACGGTACATTTTGGGATGTCATACATTACCGAAATTTTATCTACTACAGTACCTATAAATCTGCAACAGGAATTGTGGAACACCCGGTATATTAACAAATAATCGAAGAACTTGGTCGTAATTGCTGCTGTGATATAAAGAGCTTGGCGCTTGAGAGGACACTGTGGCGGGCCGCCTTTAACCAGTCAGAAGTCTGACACTTAAGATGATCTGAATAACATACACGAATGTAGAATGCTATGGTAAATGCCTCACTTTTAAGAACAAGAGATGGATATCTGGTTTTCATCCTTTGCATGAAGCAGTTATAACTTTCCACACTCGTGGTGCAAGGTGAATGAAGTAAGGGTGAAATTTAATATGTCGCCGTCCAAGTCACAAAAGACGGAAATGTAACTCATCTGGTGAATAGTTAACCTACATCAATTCAGTAACGTCGGAGCAGCTAAGTTCCTGAATGATTCTACTTCCACCAGTGTAGTATAGCCTAAAAGGAAACTTTCGGACAGTTTAAAAATGTATGTTGGTCACTTGGGTCCCCAATATAACTTGCCCTTGTACCTTACGTCGAAGACTTTCGGCATAAGAAGTCACTTCATTCTGTCAACGGCCTTGTCAAAGAGGGCGCAAGAGCGGACAGAGGTTCAGGGCACTCTCTTGTCCTTGGGGTGGGAAACTGCCCCTAAAGGGGGGAGAATCAGCAATGATTAACGGTATGGGGATGCAAGAGGCAATGTAAACCACTGCATTAAAGACACACAACTTGTATCCACAGGACATGTGGCCTGTAAATGAAAAAGGGTCTTGATGATCTCTCAATAGCCCAAAGATTCCGGAATAGTCCCCCATTCGCATCTCCGGGAGGGAACTGCCAAGGGGGAGAATACAATGAGAAAAAGACTGAACTCTAACGAAAGGATAAGGTTCTATAGGTCCGGGAGAGGAATGTCAGAAGCTTGAACCTGGTAGGGAAGATAGAAAAGCTGAAAAGGAAACTGCAGAAGCTCAATTTAGCTATAGTAGGGGCTAGTGAAATGAATGGAAAGAAGACAAGGACTTCTGGTCGGATCAGTACAGGGCAATATCAACAGCAGCAGAAGATGGTATAACAGGACTAGGATTCGTCATGAAAATGAAGGTAGGGCAGAGGGTGAGTTACTGTGAACAGTTCAATGACAGGGTTGTTTCTATCAGAATCGGCAACAAACCAACATCCAACAGCGATAGTTCAGACATACGTGTCGACGTCGTAAGCTGAAGATGAAGAGGCACAGAAAGTATATGAGGATATTCGAACGGTAATACAGTACACAAAGGGATAGGAAAATCGGATAGTCATAGGAGCCTGTTGCGTTTGTACGTGGAAGGAATAGAAGAAAAGGTTACAGAATATGGGCTTGGGACAAAGAAGGAGAGAGTAGAAAGACCAATTCAGTTCTGTAGTAAACTTCAGCTATTAATAGAGAATACTCTGTTTAATAATTACAAGAAGAGGAGGTATACTTGGAAAATGCAGGGTGACACGGGAAGGCTTCAGTTATATTATATCACGATTAGACAGAGATTCCGATATCAGATACTGTATTGTAAGGAGTACCCAGGAACAGTTATAGATTCAGATCAAAATGTAGTAGTGAAGAAGAGTAGGATGAAGTTTAAGAGATTATTCAGGAAGAATCAATACGAAAAGAAGTGGGATACGGAAGTACTATGGAATGGCGAGATACGCTTAAAGTTCTCTAAGGCTCTAGATATAGCAGTAATGAATAGCTCAGTAGGCAGTACAGTTGAAGAGGAATGGGCATCTCTTAGAAGGGGAATAATAGAAGTTGCAAAGAGTAACATAGGTGCAAAGAAGGTAACTTTGAAGAAACCAGTAGGTCGATGAAGGAAGAAAGTACTAAAATACATGTCGCTAACACATGAAATTAATAAGAAATGCAGGAAAGCTAAGGCGAAATGGCTGCGTAAAACATGTGAAGAAATTGAAAAAGAAATGATTTTCTAAAAAATTGACTCAGCATATAGGAAAATCAAAACAACCCTCAGTCAAATTAAAAGCAAGGATTGTAACATTAAGAGTGCAACGGGAATTCCGCAGTTAAATACTGATGAGAGAGCGGATAGGTGGAAAGAATACATTGAAGGTTTCTATGAAGAAAAGTTTTGTCAGATATGATAGAAAAAGAAACAGGAGTCGATTTACGTAGGAGAGATAGGGGATCCAGTATTAGAATAAAAATTTAAAGGGGCTTTGGATGACTTAAGATCAAATACGGCAGAAGGGATAAATACATTCCATCAGAATTTCTAAAATCATTGGGGGAATTGACAACAAAACGACTTTTCACGTTGGTGTATATAATGTATGAGTATTGCGATATACCATCTGACTTTCGGAAAAATATCATCCACACAATACCGAAAACTGCAATGGCTCATAAATGGAAGAATTATCGCACAATCAGCTTAACAGCTCATGCTTCCTAGTTGCTGCCAGAAATTATGTACAGAAGAATGGAGAAGATAATTGAGGATTTGTTAGATGACGATCAGTGTAGCTTTAGTTAAGGTAAATGCACCATAGAGGCAATTCTGACATTGCGATTGATAATGTAAGCAAGACCAAAGACAAATCAAGACACATTCATAGGATTTGTCGACCTAGAAAAAGCGTGTGACTATGTAAAATGGTGCAAGATGTTCGAAATTCTGAGAAAATTTGGAGTAAAGTATAGGGAGAGACGGGTAATATACAATGGGTAGAATAGGCAAGACGGAATAATAAGAGTGGACCAACAAGAACAAAGTGCTCGAATTAAAAAAGGTGTAAGACAGGGATGTAGTCCTTTGCCCCTACTGTTCAATCTCTACATCGAAGTACCAATGATGGCAATAAAAGGAAGGTTCGGGAGTGAAATTAAAATTCAAGGTGAAAGGATATCAATGTTATAATTCGCTGATGACATTGCTATCCCGAGTGCAAGTGAAGAAGAATTACATGGTCTACTGTATGGAATGAACAGTCTAATGAGTACAAATACGGATTGAGAGTAAGTCGAAAAAAGGCGAAAGTAATGAGAAGTAGCAGAAATAAGAACAGCGAGAAACTTAACATCAGGATTGATGGTCACGAAATAGATGAAGTTAAGGAACTCTACTACCTAGGCAGCATAATAACTAATGACTGACTGAGCAAGGAGGACATCAGAAGTGACTAGCACTGGCAAAAAGCGCATTCCTAGCCAGGGGCAGTCTACTAGTAACAAACGTAGTCCTTAATGAGAGGAAGAAATTTCTGAATTTCTGAGATTGTACGTTTGGAGCACAGCTTTGTATCGTAGTGAAAGATGGACTATGAGTAAAAATGGAAAAGAGGAGAATCGACGCATCTGCCATGTGGTGCTGCAGACGAACGTTGAAAATTAGATGGACTGATAAGGTAAGAAATATGGAGGTTCTGCGCAGTATCGGAGAGGAAAGGAATATGTGGAAAACACTGACTAGAAGAAGGGGGCAGGATGACAGACATCTGTTACGACGTCAAGGAATGTTTTTCATGGTACTAGAGGGAGTTTTAGAGAGCAAAAACTGTAGAGGAAGACGGTGATGGAATACGTCCAGCCGGCCGGAGTGGCCGAGCGGTTCTAGGCGCTACAGTCTGGAAACGCGCGACCACTATGGTCGCAGATTCTAATCATGCCTGGGGCATGGATGTGTGTGATGTCCTTAGGTCATTTAGGTTTAAGTAGTTCTAAGTTAAGTCCCATAGTGCTCAGAGCCATATGAACCATTGGATACGTCCACCAAATAATTGAAGACGTAGGTCGCAAGTGATACTCTGAGATGAAGAGGTTGGCACAGGAGAGGACCTCACGAACACTTTTAATGTGCCAACATCTGTTGCTGCTGAGTGCTCTCCACTGCCAAGATTAAAATCCATTCTTTAAACTAAATTCTGTCTTTTCGATCGCATCCTGTTTTCAAGAGGTGCTAGTGTAACACGACATGTGTGAAAGCGTCTGTGTTTGGAAAGAAGGTCAGAGAAGGACATTACGAGTCGAGTCTGATGGGTTACATGCAGTGCTGAACCGAAAATACTATCTGAATTGTTGACATGGTCACCGCGGTGTAACGATTAGTAATAAACTTTTTTCCTCTCTCGATCCCAAAGTAGCTTCATTTAAATGCCTCTATCTCTCTCATAATCAAACTGATCATCACCTAACGTATCTCCACTTTTCTTTTCCATTTGTCTGAATTATATTCTTATCAGAAACTTGAAATGGTGCGTTTTAAGCTGATTGTGCTATAGTTCTCGGACTTATCTGACCTTGACACCTTGGGGACTGTGAAAACGACATTTTTCCAAAAGTCCATTAGCATGTCTGTAGTCTGTACCCCATCCTCAATTGTCCTTTCGTTGACACTTTCCCGAATGATTTTAGGAATGCCGAAAGAATATTATCTATTCTGTCTGCCTCACTTGCACGCATATCTTCCAAAACTCTTTGTAATTCTGATTAACACTGGATCCCTCTGTTTTGCAAATAGACACCTATTTCTTCTTCTGTCATGCCAATAGACAGTTTCCCCCCTCTACCCCCCTCCCCCCCAACCGCTCCCAATCCGTCGTAGATGCTCTCAGTGTTCTCTTACCACCTATCCACTCTCTCCTCTCTTTTCTGCGTTTAATACTGGAACTGATCTTGCACTCTTAATGTGACGGCATTGCAGATACGTGAGTAATTTACAACAGACGAACCATATAACGGTTAATGGCCCATTGTGTCGTCATAACAAGAACGTTCCGTCGGTTGTAATTGACCGCGAGCAGTCCACCGTAGAACTTATCATGGTGCTCTAGGCTGTTATCATTATATGGTTTGTCTGCTCTAATGGCGCTATAAAGAACTCGCTTACCCGCATACGATGATCTGATCTGGATACAGTAAGGTGCATGCTATGATACGTACTCCACCCGGTAATGATCATGAGGCTGTGCAGAAATAAAAGAATATATTATTTCAAGGCTAAAAAGCCTTCGAAATATGGTTTTATCCTTCATAAAAATTAATTACAGTTGCAGATCCTTACAGAAGATATTATTAGAAAATTACTTGATTTATCACTGATAAATCTGAAATTCTACTGTAAACACAATAATAAAGCACCTCTTCATCAAACGGCAATCAGAATTATCGAGAAACATCAATGAAACCTGAGCAATAGTGACAAGAAATAAGCAGATAAAAACATAAGCTGCTTTGATGTCCTCCGACGTACTTCTCACGACTTTCTACGCTGATGTGGCAAAACGTAACCACCATCTGCCTAACAGCATATTGTTTCACGATTCTGCATGGTTCAAAATGGTTCAAATGGCTCTGAGCACTATGGGACTCAACTGCTGAGGTCATTAGTCCCCTAGAACTTAGAACTAGTTAAACCTAACTAACCTAAGGACATCACAAACATTCATGCCCGAGGCAGGATTCGAACCTGCGACCGTAGCGGTCTTGCGGTTCCAGACTGCAGCGCCTTTAACCGCACGGCCACTTCGGCCGGCGATTCTGCATGGCATGGCTTCGACTAGTCCTCCGTAGGTTTCCGGGGATATGTGGCACCAGATATCTGCGCAAAGGTCAAGGAATTTCTGTAAACTAAAGGCCGATGGCTCGTGGGTGCAGAGCTTGGACCTGTGGTGCACAGATTCTTCTTCCAGATTACCTGCTCTCGTCTCCTCCGCAACCATGCCGCAACGAAGACACAAATGTACACGATTACTGGAGCATAGTGGTTGAAGCAGGCCAACTTAGGTTTGCGCAAGCTTGTCAACCTTCACGGGACCCGTTCAGCCTGCTGCACCCGCCAACAGGTTGCCCTATTAGTACAGCGTTACCACAGAATAGCCAGGTATATGTTTGTGTAGTTCCAATGCAGCTGATTTATCATAACCGTGGCACCAGCAGAATGAACAATTTAGGAGAATTTAAGACTTTGGGTATATATAACAGTAAAAAGTTACTAAAGATCATTCAGGAACATCGAGTACGTCAAAACATGTTCGTAAATTTGAACAACAGGTTCTTCACTTCACAAATATTTTGAAAGAGGACAAAGACTTAGTGGCTGACAAGTGTGAGGAAAGGTGTGGTAAGAACTAGAGGTCATTTACCCGTATATCGGTTTTCTAAATTAAGGGCAAACACTGACTGAAATAGGAAAAAAAAAATTCTCTGCGGTTATTAAAAACCAACATTTTGGTTGTGTGCAACGAAGTGCGAAGAAATCTTAATGTGGAAGAGAAGCTTCTTCATTCAGAGATGTACTTCTTACACTGACATAAAATGAAAAACTTCTTTTTTGATAAAATTCATCTGGGGTATTTAGAATGAACTATGTTGGCCACTTAGAAAGTTCAGCGAACCAACAGTACACATCCTAGAAAAAGTAATTGAAACTCATATAACTGGTGTCATATTTTGGTGGAATATGCGAAGATTACAGAACAGATACTTCCAAAACTATACTTTAGCTGGTTACTACAGAAAACATTTATTAAAGATGACCTTATGATGATTCCTACTGCGTATAGCCAGTAATAGTCGAATGTGAGTGAAGTTGCTGTGAAAACCTATCGTATCGAAATAAATAAATGAGCCCAAAATACGCCGAAAATGGAAAAAAATAACAAATAATTTCGACAGTTTTCTGGCTCAAAATTACGCAGAACGAATATATATTTCATCGATTCTCGTGTTGTGATACTCAGGTTAAAAAAACAAAGGGGAGGGGGTGTTACATCCGTCCGGTGTGAGACGTTCTCAGGGGGTGGGGAGTTCATTGGGGGCCGAACCGCACAATAGCCCTGGGTTCGGTGTGGGGCGGCGGTGGGGTGAGTGAACTGCTTAGCCTGTTATGGGGTTGTGTACTACTGAGGCTACGGCATGGACGAAGCCTCTCCGTCGTCATTAGGTCCCCCAGTTCAATACAATAAAAGATTCCCTTAACCTGCTTGGGTTGGTCATGGCTTGACTTGCATGGGAATAAAACAACTGGCTCTTTCTGCTAATAACATGCGGCTAATGGACAAGCATGGGCAGGTTAAAAGTGAAATGTGTACACCTCTGGCTTGCGCTCGATAGCATGTGGTATGTCAATATGGGTCAGCATCGGGCTGCTGCTGAAATATCGATGTACCGATGATTTGATACTTTTCCCAAAGATTATCGATATGTACAGGTGACATTTCATGAAGCGATATATTGGTATCGTAGTTGCAATATCGAGTGCCGATATTTTTATTGTACGTTATATTTTTTTCCAAGGTTTCTGTAAATATTTGAATGTGTTTTTTTGAAATTGTAGTATAACATAATTTTATTTTCTCTTTGTGAAGGAGTCTTACCGCTTTTGGGCTTTCATCACGTTCAGTCTTTCTCTTTGGCTGTGTGAAGGATGTATAGGTGAGACGAAGAAAAAGCCCGATTGCACTTGGGGGTGGCGGTGTGAATGGAATAAGAAGGAATCCGATGCGAAGAAACTACTGTGCTATTTCTTCACATCGGCATTCTTCAAAACCAGTTGCTGAAAATTATGAACAAAAATCTAAATTATGAGACTGGTCTTTGCGGTGGGCGGATACATGTGAGGGGAAATGCTGACGTTATCGGCGCTAGGGCGCTACCAACAGAAACTGCAACGTTTAGCTTCAGCACGAAATTTTGACACTACAATCGCTAGTTCACTGGCGTTTGCAGAAATGAAAAATATGGAAGTCGACATGAAGTGTTCCGGACAAATCCGATATGTGACGAACCTAAACGAAGGACCCATCGGACACCTTTTATTGTGCCACTTACATGCACTTACCACTGTTTGCAAAGTGGTTATCGCCAAGCGTGAACGTGCATCGTTTTCCTTTCAATTCTTGCTCTGAGGGGGATGATAAGGCTTGCTAGATTGTTGCTGTGCAGTATATCTAATAATAATCAATACTTAAATAAAAGCTCTAAAACTGGCACTGTATTTACAATGTACAGGCGATATTCTTATATGCCGGTGCTTAAATACTTCTTCCGTCGATATATCGATATATCATTACCATTCTTCGATATATCCAGGGCCGATAGTAATATCTTTTAAATATCGATGAATAGGAAGCCTGATATTTTTAAAAATATCAACAGTCCTAGTCAGCAAATTTCCTTCATTTTCAGAACACCTCAGTACCCTTCTTTCGAGCATTTGCTTCATCATGGAGGTGGCCGAACAGCACAATAACCCTGGGTTCGGTATGGGACGGCTGTGGTGTGAGTGAATTGCTGTAGCCTGTTGTGGGGTTGTGACCCACTGAGGGCTACGGCGAGAACGAAGCCCCTCCGTCGTTTCTACGTCCCCAGTTCGAGGCAATACAATAATTACATCAGTTTTTAATGTGTTAAGTCCATACTGAAAGTTCAGTGATACGCCTCAGCCGTTGGCGAAATACATTCAGACTGGACTGAGGAACAGACGCATATAAAACCGTACAGTGCTTCTCTACGACACTGTGGAAATAGGTTCATTGCTGCCTGAGGCGGGCACACATTTTACTAATCCCTTAGACAGGACATAATTCACGGCACTAAGCAGCATTTCAATAGTTGCAGGGGCAACAGTCTGGATGATCGACTGATCTGGCCTTGTAACACTAACCGAAACGGCCTTGCTGTGTTGGGGTACTGCGAACGGCTGAAAGCAAGGGGAAAATACAGCCGTAATTTTTCCCGAGGGCATGCAGCTTTACTGTGTGGTTAAATGATGACGGCGTCCTCTTGGGTAAAATATTCCGGAGGTAAAATAGTCCCTCATTCGGATCTCCGGGCGGGGACAACTCAAGAGGACGTCGATTTCAGGAGAAAGAAAACTGGCGTTCTACGGATTGGAGCGTGGAATGTCAGATCCCTTAATCGGGCAGATAGGTTATAAAATTTAAAAAGGGAAATGGATAGGTTAAAGTTAGATATAATGGCAATTAGTAAAGTTCGCTGGCAGGAGGAACAAGACTTTTGGTCAGGTGAATACAGGGTTATAAATACAAAGTCAAATAAGGGTAATGCAGGAGCAGGTTAAATAATGGATAAAAAAATAGGAGTGCGGGTAAGCTACTAAAAACAGCATAGTTAACGCATTATTGTGGCCAAGATAGACACGAAGCCCACGCCTACCACAGTAGAACAAGTTTATATGCCAACTAGCTCTCCAGATGACGGAGAAATTGATGAAATGTAAGATGAGATAAAAGAAATTACTCAGGTAGTGAAGGGAGACGAAAATTTAATAGTCAGGGGTGACTGCAATTCCATAGTAGTAAGAGGAAGAGAAGGATACGTAGTCGGTGAATATGGATCGGGGGTAAGAAATGAAAGAGGAAGCCGCCTGGTAGAATTTTGCACAGAGCATAACTTAATCATAGCTAACACTTGGTTCAAGAATCATGAAAGAAGGTTGTATACATGGAAGAAGCCTGGAGATACTAGAAGGTATCAGATAGATTATATAATAGTAAGACAGAGATTCAGGAACCAGGTTTTAAATTGTAAGACTTTTCCAGGGGAAGATGTGGACTCTGACCACAATCTATTGGTTATGAACTGTAGATTAAAACTGAAGAAACTGCAAAAAAGTGGGAATTTAAGGAGATGGGGCCGGGTAAACTGACTACACCAGAGGTTGTAGGGAGTTTGACGAAGAGCATATTGGAACAATTGACAGGAATGGAGGAAAGAAATACAGTAGAAGAAGAATGGGTAGCTTTGAGGGATGTAGTAGTGAAGGCGGCAGAGGATCTAGTAGGTAAAAAGACGAGGGCTAGTAGAAATCCTTGGATAACGGAAGAAATATTGAATTTAATTGATGAAAGGAGAAAATATAAAAATGCAGTAAATGTGGCAGGCAAAAAGGAATACAAACTTCTCAAAAACGAGATCGACAGAAAGTGCAAAGTGGCTAAGCAGGGATGGCTAGAGGACAAATATAAGGATGTAGAGGCTTATCTCACTAGGGGTAAGATAGATACTGCCTACAGGAAAATTACAGAGACCTTTGGAGAAAAAAGAGAACCACTTGTACGAATATCAAGAGCTCAGATGGAAACCCAGTTCTAAGCAAAGAAGGGAAAGCAGAAATGTGGAAGGAGTATATACAGGGTCTATACAAGGGCGATGAACTTGAGGACAATATTATGGAAATAGAAGAGGAAGTAGATGGAGATGAAATGGCAGATATGATACTGCGTGAAGAGTTTGACAGAGCACTGAAAGACCTGAGTCGAAAGAAGGCCCCGGGAGTAGACAACATTCCATTAAAACTACTGACAGCCTTGGAGGAGCCAGTCCTGACAAAACTCTACCATCTGGTGAGCAAGATGTATGAGACAGGCGAAATACCCTCAGACTTCAAGAATAATATAGTAATTCCAATCCCAAAGAAAGCAGGTGTTGACAGATGTGAAAATTACCGAACTATCAGTTTAACAAATCCCGGCTGCAAAATACTAACGCGAATTCTTTACAGACGAATGGAAAAACTGGTAGAAGCCGACCTCGGGGAAGATCAGTTTGGATTCCGTAGAAATATTGGAACACGTGAGGCAATACTGACCCTACGACTTATCTTAGAAGCTAGATTAAGGAAAGGCAAACCTACGTTTTTAGCATTTGTAGACATAGAGAAAGCTTTTGACAATGTTGACTGGAATACTCTCTTTCAAATTCCGAAGGTGGCAGGAGTCAAATACAGGGAGCGAAAGGCTATTTACAATTTGTACACAAACCAGATGGCAGTTATAAGAGTCGAGGGACATGAAAGGTGAAAGGGAAGCAGTGGTTGGCAAGGGAGTGAGACACGGCTATAGCCTCTCCCCGATGTTATTCATCTATATATCGAGCAAGCAGTGAAGGAAACAAAAGAAAAATTTGGAGTAGGTATTAAAATCCATAGAGAAGAAATAAAAACTTTGAGGTTCGCCGATGACATTGTAATTCTGTCAGAGACAGCAAAGGACTTGGAAGAACAGTTGAACGGAATGGACAGTGTCTTGAAAGGAGGAAATAAGATGAACATCAACAAAAGCTAAACGAGGATAATGGATAATGTAGTCGAATTAAGTCGGGTGATGCTGAGGAAAATAGATTAGGAAATAAGACACTTAAAGTAGTAAAGGAGTTTTGCTATTTGGGGAGCAAAATAACTGATGATGTTCGAAGTAGAGAGGATATAAAATTTAGACTGGCAATGGCAAGGAAAGCGTTTCTGAAGAAGAGAAATTTGTTAACGTCGATTATAGATGTAAGAGTCAGGAAGTCGTTCCTGAAAGTATTTGTATTGAGTGTACCCATGTATGGAAGTGAAACATGGACGATAAATAGTTTGGACAAGAAGAGAATAGAAGCTTTCGAAATGTGGCACTACAGAAGAATGCTGAAGATTAGGTGGGTCGATCAGATAACTAATGAGGAGGTATTGAACAGAAATGGGGAGAAGTTTGTGGCACAACTTGACTATAAGAAGGGATCGGTTGGTAGGACTTGTTCTAAGGCATCAAGGGATCACCAGTCTAGTATAGGAGGGCAGCGTGGAGGGTAAAAATCGTAGAGGGAGATCAAGAGATGAATACACTAAGCAGATTCAGAAGGATATAGGCTGCAGTAGGTACTGGGAGATGAGGAAGCTTGCACAGTATAGAGTAGCATGGAGAGCTGCATCAAACCAGTCTCAGGACTGAAGACCAAACAACAACAGACGGAAATACTCAGAGTATGACATGTTAATTTTTCGTTGTTTTGTGCCAAACTAAAGTGAAGAATTATTGCATGAGAGTGCACATTTTCTGTCAGTTCATGTACTAATCTGAAAGCCAACTGCCATTGCTAGTAAGGTGCTGGTAGGATTGCTCGTTAGCAGCTGCCGGACATTGTACGAGGGACGTTCAATAAGTAATGCAATACATTTTTTTTCTCGGCCAGTTTCGGTTTAAAAATGTGGAATTTATATTGGGACAACGTGGATGGTTACCGCTACAGCAAAAAAAAATGGCTCTGAGCACTATGTGACTTAACTTCTGGGGTCATCAGTCGCCTAGAACTTAGAAATAATTAAACCTAACTAACCTAAGGACATCACACACATCCATGCGCGAGGCAGTATTCGAACCTGCGACCGTAGCAGTCACCCGGCTCCAGACTGTAGCGCCTAGAACCGCACGGCCACTCCGGCCGTCTACCGCTACAGCACTTACAGTTCATTAAGTTCCTATAGATGGCGGCACTAAACGTAGCCTTCAAAAAGTCTTTAAAACGGAGTCTGTAATGCAGGTCTGCTCCAAGCAAATAGTTGTCATAGAGTTTCTTTTGGTGGAAAATCAGAACGTCAAGATATTTATAGTCGCTTGCTGAATGTCTGTGCAGACCTGGCAGTGAACAAAATTGGATGTCTTTGTTCATAGTGGTGACCCCAAGTCGGTTTTTTTTTTTTTTAACATACTCAAAGGCGATGAAGCGTGGATTCATCACTTCGAACCCTAAACAAGACGGCCGTCCATGGATTTGCGCCATATCAATTCTCCTCTGAACTTCAAAGCCACTTGGTCTAGCGGTAAAGTGATAGTGACTGTCTTCTGGGTGCCTAAAGAGGTTATTCTATTTGATGTCCTTCCTCACGGTGCAACGGTCAATTCTGAAGTGCCTTGTGCTACCCTGTGGAATTTGAAGGAACGATTTCAACGTGTTCATTGCCACAAAATTGCAAACGAACTTCTCCTTCTCAACAACAATGCAAGGTCTTACGTAACTCTCCGGACCCGAGAGGAGCTCACTGAACTGTTCTTCTCTTGTTTGGTCCGGTGAAGGAAGCACTCCATGCGAAGCAATACGTGGGCGATCGGGAGTTTATTGATGCAGCAAGACGTTGACCTCTACATCGACCAGTAGAGTGGGCATGCAACCCTCCCAGTAAGGTGGTGTCAGGCCGTCGAATTGAACGGAGTTTATGTTGAAATACAGTGCCGTGTTGCCAAAACAGTGGGAAATAGTGTGTTGTGTTGGAACCAACCTACTCTTATCCGGGGGGGGGGGGGGGGATGTGGTGCATTACTTACTGAAATCTCCTCGTATCTGTGGAGCGCTGTTGTGCAGTACGCTGGCCGCTTTGAAGTGCTTACGGTCGCCGCTGCTTGCGCTGCTCGGCTGTCCGCACAGCGGGCTGTAGGGCTGCCCCGCGCCTGTTGCAGACCCGTGCCTGGTGCAGTTCTGCGGCGCGGGCCGCGAGTGCGTGCTGGAGCGCGGCGCGGCCGTGTGCGTGTGCGTGCGGCGCTGCCCGCGGCACGCGCGCCTCCACCTGCAGCGGCCCGTCTGCGGCTCGGACGGCCACCTGTACGCCACGCACTGCGACCTCCACCGCGCCGCCTGCCTCGAGGGCCGCGCCATCGCCGTCGACCACTCGCTCGCCTGCATCCCGCACCACATCGGTAAACGAACAGCGCTCGCTGCCGCTAGTGCTGCTGCTGCTCCTGCTGCCGCTACCTACTTGCTGCTTACTGCTCCACACACACACACACACACACATACACACACACATTGCTGTTCCACTGAGCACGATCTCTATGCTGCCTGAATGGAGTACTCTTGGTCTTAGGGCATTCACAGCAATGGTCATTAAAATGGCAAGAACTCTCCCTCTTTGACTGTACACCATACTTTTTTTTTATCGTATATTGAACTATCTGTATTGCCATTCTGAACTGTCAACTGTGGCTGTTTCCAAGCACGCATATTTGGCTATATCTTAAGTACATACGAAGACGAATGGTTTTGGAAATGGACATAACTGGTACGTTAGTTCTATTTTGAACTGCAATTTCCTTAACCTTTAATATAAAGGGAGTGCGAGGACTTGACCCATACAGTAACCATTTCATTTCAACATATTTATTTGCATCATAGAGAAATCATTAAGAGAATTACAATCATAAATCAGGTTCGCAGGAGAGATTGTGTAAAGTTGGGAAGGTAGGAGACGAGGTACTGGCGGAAGTAAGGCTGTGAGGAGGGGGCGTGAGTCGTGCTTGGGTAGCTCAGTTGGTAGAGCACTTGCCCGCGAAAGGCAAAGGTCCCGAGTTCGAGTCTCGGTCCGGCACACAGTTTTAATCGGCCAGAAAGTTTCATAAATCAGATAATTTCTTTAAGAACCGCCATTCAGGCAAACTTTACAAACTGCTTGTTATATAAAACCACGAATGAATTAATTTGTTTAAAAACATTTAAAAACCCGCCACTCAGGCCAGTTTTACAAATTGCTTGTTATATGAAACCACAAGAGAATTAATCTCTTTACAAACATCTAAAAAACCGCCACACGGGCCAAGAAATCATTTAAAATAAACCTTACATCAAATAACCAGGAAATCAATTATTATTTCCACATAGACTGAAAACCGCCCCTCCCGGGCGAGATATTACCAAACAACTTTACAAGGTTATAGACAGTTTGATCAATAATAACCCAGTTAATTCTCCATCAAAACTGAAATACGCCACTAAGGCTGAATTGCACCACAATTTTAGAAAACGGTTTCAATTAAGACGCAGTCTTCTAGAAATCCCTCAAAATTCTTACGACAAATATTTAAAACATACAACCCGGACAACCTTGCAGAGCCAGCACAAGTTTTAGAGAACTGCAGCTTGTACAATAACTGAGGCCCGAGATTGTGAGGCCGCGACTTGGCCACGAACGGTTGAGGTGACTGAGTGCTTATCTTCGAATTAAGATGTGGACTCCGTTTGTACTCCCACCCAGTTCAGAACACCGAAATCGGAACCAAACAGGACAGGCGAGCTCAGTCGAAGTCCACCGCCCGTACGCCCGCTAGTAATTTAAAAGGGGAGGCTCTGCACTTTGGTGGCCCACTGCTTCCGATCTCTGAAACATAAATCAGAAGCGACAACAGGGAACCAAACAACCCTTGCTTCACCTTAATACTCAAACATATACACAAAACAACTTCAATAAAACTGATTTCATTCCTTTAAGCAGAACCACGTACACGAATGATGCAAACGGAGCTGGCTCATTAAAACCCAAGCATCACATGGAGCACCACACGGCAATCATTATACACGGAATATAGATCGTTCGGTAAGGCTGCGCACACGTATCAATGTTTTAGACACTTGCCAGCTGAAGTAAGAACAACACTATTAAGGAACGAAGCACACACGTAATAAGAGGCATGAAATATCACATCACAGTCCTAGCAACGCTTTGCTGCCTCAAGAGCAATCATCATTATATTTCACTAATCGTTGGTAGGACTTGAATTACTTAGCTTGATGCCAGCTGCTGGATCGATGTGGTGAAGACACCAGACGTTGCTTAGTCCGATAGTAACAGCGTGTTCCTTCACGGAAGCGAGCACATGCATAGCTTCACGAGGTTGCCAAGAAGCCACAGCGCCGGCCCGCTGTTACTGACCCCAGTACGATGAAGCGCTAACTGCCGCCCGCACTCAGGCTCACTGTGCTCGCTGTCGTCTTTCCAATGTCTCGCTAATACGCGCACTTTCGCGTACCGTGCCCAACGTTGTTCCCCCTTTTCACTCCGTACTGTCCTCTATATCCTGAGCCGGGTCAGGCTCCAAAGACAAACTTCAGCCAGAGGGAATCGATAGTGCCTAACCAAAGATAATCCTGGCACCAGTCCCGCCACGGCTCAGTAATGTCAGAGACTAGTAACCACCAATAAAAAAGGGTACTTCTTAAAGCAACTATCGAAGGAATTCCAATCATTTATTTCAAAATTCGGTATCGTGATGCCTTTGTTATTGACAAGTGCGATGCAATACGATATTGCAGTGCCTGTGTTGTTCAGAAGCACAATGCAAAGTTCCTTCAGACATGCATGCATCGTACCTGTGAATAACAAAGGCACAACAATATCGTATTTGTCCGCCGACATCGGGCAAGCGACTTTCAGTCGAAATGCCTCCTTTGTACGGGAATACATATAACGAATGTACGAGTACATGTTATAGACACATACTTCACCACACATGTATGTTTGGGTCTGGTAGTGACTCATACTCGGATAGCCTAATGATGAGGCGACCTCTAGCGATGAGCGAGAAATCTGGGTTCGCGTCCCAGTCCGCCATAAATTTTCAGTGGTATCATTCCATTACACAGCTGAGGGTTGTCGTTATTCGTTACTGTAAATACATTTCATGTACGATGCAACGTTCCCTCGGGTATGCATGCAGGAACATACACTGCGGCGAATACAGCCGTTATGAAATACATTAAATGTATTCGCAGTTGTGAATACGAACAACATCTACATCTACATCTACATCTACATGATTACTCTGCAATTCACATTTAAGTGCTTGGCAAAGGGTTCATCGAACCCCAATCATACTATCTCTCTACCATTCCACTCCCGAACAGCGCGCGGGTAAAACGAACACCTAAACCTTTCTGTTCGAGCTCTGATTTCTCTTATTTTATTTTGATGATCATTCCTACCTATGTAGGTTGGGCTCAACAAAATATTTTCGCATTCGGAAGAGAAAGTTGGTGACTGAAATTTCGTAAATAGATCTCACCGTGACGAAAAACGTCTTTGCTTTAATGACTTCCATCCCAACTCGCGTATCATATCTGCCACACTCTCTCCCCTATTACGTGATAATACAAAACGAGCTGCCCTTTTTTGCACCCTCTCGATATCCTCCGTCAATCCCACCTGGTAAGGATCCCACACCGCGCAGCAATATTCTAACAGAGGACGATCGAGTGTACTGTAAGCTGTCTCCCTTATACAGTTGGTGGTTGTTCGTATTCGCAACTACGAATACATTTCATGTATTTCAAAACTGTTTTTACTGTACATAAACTATAGCTCGAAGAATGTATGATTACATTGAAAATGAATTCAGGAAAGAATCCTCTAGTCTGTCTCAGCAATATCCGTTCTTCTGGGAGCGCTGGGGTCACAAAGTACACTCAACTTCTACCAAGTGTGAAAGCTTGGAGAAAAAGGTACTGGAGAAAGTAAGGCTGCGGATCATGAATCGTGCTTGGACAGCTCAGGCGGTAGATCACTTGGTTACGCGACTGTCGCGATTTATTATTATGTGATCCTGCTTAAGCAAATGTATAGACTCTGGGTGTACCGGGAACACCCAAAGCCGTGTAACAAAGGAATACTGCAAGGGCCCAGAGTTACAGAATCCTAGTTCTGAATGTTTTCAGAATTTTGAAATCGGAAATTTAAATAATAGAAACACTATTTTTTATTGACGTGATAAACGGAAGATCAACGAAGGGAATTTCCGTGACACTCTTCTCCACCACAAACCACAATGACATAACAATAACAATAATGATACCAGAATGAAATTTTCATTCTGCAGCGGAGTGTGCGCTGATATGAAACTTCTTGGCAGATTAAAACTGTGTGCCAGACCGAGATTCGAACTCGGGAATGTTGCCCTTTGCGCACAAATGCTCTACCATATGAGATACCCAAGCACGATTCACGACCCGTCCTCGCAACTGTACTTCCAACAGTACCTTGTCTCCTACCTTACAGACTTCAGAGAAGCTCTCCTGCAAACCCAATAATGATAATCTGCGTCTACATACACTATGTGATGAAAAGTATCCGGACACCTGGCTGAAAATAACTTACAAGTTCGTGGCGCCCTCTTTCGGTAATGCTGGAATTCAGTATGGTGTTGGCCAACCCTTAGCCTTGATGACAGCTTCCACTCTCGCAAGCATACGTTCAATAAGGTGCTGGAAGGTTTCTTGGACAATGGCAGCCCATTCTTCATGGAGTGCTATACTAACGAGACGATAGGTGAGACCTGGCACGAAGTCGGCGTTCCAAAACATTCCAAAGGTGTTCAATAGGATTCAGGACAGGACTCTGTGCATGCCAGTCCATTACAAGGATGTTATTGTCGCATAACCACTCCGCCACAGGCTGTGCATTATGAACAGGTGCTCGATCGTGTTGAAAGATGCAATCGCCATCCCCGAATTGCTCTTCAACAGTGGGAAGCAAGAAGGTGCTTAAAACCTCAATGTAGGCCTGTGCTGTGATAGTCCCACGCAAATAAAAGGGGTGCAAGCCCCCTTCACGAAAAATGCCTCCGAATTTTATTGTTGGCACTACACACACTGGCAGATGACGTGCACCGGGCATTCGCCATACGTACACCCTGCCATCGGATCGCCATATTCTGTACCGTGATTCGTCACTCCACACAACCTTTTTCCACTGTTCAATAGTCTAATGTTTACGCTCCTTACACCAAGCGAGGCGTCATTAGGTATTTACTGGCGTGATATGTGGCTTATGAGCAGCCGCTCGACCATGAAATCACAGTTTTCTCACCTCCCGCCTAACTGCCATAGTACTTGTAGTGGATCCTGATGCACTTTGGAATTCCTGTGTGATGGTCTGGATAGATATCTGTCTATTACGCATTACGAGTGTCTTCAGCAGTCGGCGGTCTCTGTCGGTCAGCAGACGAGGTCGGCATGTACGTTTTTGTACTGTACGTGTCCCGTCACGTTTCCACTCTACTATCGCATCGGGAACAGTGGACCTATGGATGTTTAGGAGAGTGGAAATCTTGCATAGAGACGTATGACACAAGTGACGCCCTATCACCTGACCACGTTTGAAGTCCTGAGTTCCGCGGAGTGCCCCATTCTGCTCTCTCACGATGTCTAATGACTGCTGAGATCGCTGATATGAAGTATCTGGCAGTAGGTGGCAGCACAATGCACGTAATATGGAAAACTTTTGATCATGTAGTGCGCATACTCCAAAAGCTACCGTAAGGTACGTGGCGGAGGGTACCCTGTACCACTAACAGTCCTTTCCCTTCTTTTTCCACTCGAAAATAGATCGAGGGAAAAACGAATGTCTAGCCTCCGTGTGTCCCTGATTCTCGTATCTTATCTTCATTGTCCTCAAGTGGCCAAAGGTATGCTGGCGACAGCAGAATCGTTGTGCAATCAACTTCGAATGCCGGTTCTCTAAATTTTTTGAATAGTGATCCTTGACAAGACCTTCACCTTCCTTCCAGGGATTCCCATTTGAGTTCCCGAAGTGTGTTGCTCGAACCTATTAGTAAAAAGTTCAGGATAGTAACGGTCTGCCGAGCAAAAGTGTGACTAACGGAAAAGACCCACCGTGGGTTGACAACTGTGTTAGCAACATGCTAAGAAATCAGAGAGAACTTCACTGCAGATTTAAATGTAGCCATAGCCGCAAATTGAAACAATAACCAAATGAAGCCAAAATTAGCGTATGGACGGCTATTCCTGAATTCTGTCTACAATATTATGAGAAGTTTTGATCTATGTTAAATTGGTAAACGGGTCAAAGCCATCTGGCTAGATGCTCTGTGACCGTAAGGACTTTGAAATAGAGAACGACACAGAAAAGGACGAAATAGTAAATGCCTTACTGTAAAACTCTTTCACAGAGGAAGATCGGATTGCAGTTCCTCTCTTAAATCGTCGCACGAACGACAAAATAAAAGATACCGAAATAAGTGGTCGTGGAACAGAAAAGCAACTGAAATCGCTCGACGAAGGAAAGGCCAGATGACCTAACGGGATACCATTTTGATTCTACACACAGTCTATGAAAGAACTTGCCCCTCTTCTAGAAGCAATGTACCGTAGGTCTCTAGAGGAGCGAAGTGTTCCTAATGTTTGGAAAAAAAAAGTGCTGTCCTGTTTTCAAGAGAGATCGTCGAACAGACGCACAAAACTACAGGTCTATAGCCCTGACATCTGTCTGTTATAGAATTTTAGAACGTTTTATGCTAACGTATTAAGGCAGTTCTGAACACCGAAAATTTACTCTGTAGGAGTCAACATGGGTTCCGAAAACAACGATCGCGTGAAACCCAGATGGTTCTGTTCGTCCACGAGAACCAGGAAGCAGCACATACCGGCACCCAGGTAAATTCTGTGTTCGTTGACTTGCGGAAGGCATTTGATACAATTCTGCACTGCCACCTAGTAAAGAAAATACGAGCTATGGAATATCAGACCAACTGTATGACCGGATTGAAGACTTTCTAACAAACACGACCCAGCATCTCATTCTGAATGGAGTCAAATCTTCAAACGTAAAAGTAACTTCGGGCGTGCCCAAAGGGAGTACTATAGTACCATTACTTTTCACAGCATATACACATATCAAAAAAAAGTTTTGCATCCCCTTAGTTCCCAGAACTACTGAAGATTGCCGTTGACTGTGGGTATTGCATCACAGACACCGTCCTTTGACCAGAGAAGTGACTAAACCCGCCCAAAGATATAAACAACCATGCATGAGCAGCGCCTATTAGACGGAGGGGGTTTGACAGCCGATCAGTTCCAGTCATTCCACCAGGAAGGAGTTACACAGCTCGTGTTGTCTGTAGTTCAACCATGCCTAGGCGGTCAATACCGCGGTTTATCGCGTCCGCATTGTCACTTTGTGCCAGGAAGGGCTCTCAACAGGGGAAGTGTCCAGGCGTCTCGGAGTGAACCAAAGCGATGTTGTTCGGACATGGAGGAGATACAGAGAGCCAGGAACTGTCGATGACATGCCCAAGGGCTACTACTGCAGTGGATTACCGCTACCTCGTCCATGGCCAGGTCCATCTTTGCAACCACGACAGCGTGCAGCACGGTATAGATGGGCTCTGCAACATGCAGGATGCACGGCTCAGGACTGGCATCATGTTCTCTTCACCGATGCCGGTCGCATTGCCTTCAAACAGACATTCGTCGGAGACATGTTTGGAGCCAACCCGGCCAGGCTGAACGCCTTAGAGATACTGTCCCGCGAGTGCAGCGAGGTAGAGGTTCCATGCTGTTTTGGTACGGCATTATGTGGGGCCGACGTAAGCCGCTGGTGGTCGTGGAAGGCGCCGTAACGGCTGTACGATACGTGAATTTCATCCTCCGACTGATAGTGCAAGCATATCGGGAGCATATTGACGAGGCATTCGTCTTCATGGACGACAATTCGCGCCCCCATCGTGCACATCTAGTGAATGACTTCTTTCAGGATAACGACATAGCTCGACTAGAGCGGCCAACAAGTTCTCCAGACATGAATCCTATCGAACATGCCTGGGAAAGACTGAAAAGGGCTGTTTATAGACGACATGACCCACCAACCACTCTGAGGGATCTACGCCGAATCGCCGTTGAGGAGTCGGACAATATGGACCAACAGTGCCAACAGGCATGCATCAATGCAAGAGGACGTGCTACTGGGTATGACAGGTACCGGTGTGTACAGCAGTTTGGACCACCACCTCTAAAGATTTCGGTGTATGGTGGTACAAGAATTATGTTTATGATGATCTCTTTTCCAATTTTCTGTACAGATTCCGGAACTCTCAGACCCGAGGTGAGTCAAAACTCTTTTTATGTGTGTATATGTCTACAACATGACGTCGGAAATTCCATGAGGCAATCACAGATGATGCGGTTGTATACAGAGAAGTCTAAAAGTAGAAAATTGTAGCAAAATGCACAAAGAGCTGGAGAGGATCGACACTTGTGCAGGGTTTGGTAGCTGATCCTCAAGGTAAAAATGTGTGAAGTATTGGCCATAAATAGGCAGAGAGATGATTTGTACGATTACACGATTGTTGAACAGTCACTAAAAGCAGTCACTTCCATAAAATATCTGGGAGTGTGCGTCGGGAGCCATTTAAAGCGGGACAACCACATAAAATTAATCGGAGATAAGGGAGATGCCAAATTGAGAGTCTTTGGAAGGTGGTAGCCTATAAAACTCGTTCAACATTTGAATACTGCTCAGATAGGACTGATTGAAGAAGTAGAGAAGGTCCAACGAACATCAGCGAGGTTTCTTTACAAATTCATTTTGTAAGCACGAAAGTCTCATTCCAATGTCAGACTATGCAAGCGAGGTGCTTGCATCACGGTGAGGTTTACCGTTCAGGTTCGGAGAGAGTGCGTTCCAAGCAGAATCAACCAACATATTCCTTGCTCTTACTTAAATCTCGCGAAAAGACCTTGGATTCGTGCCCACACGGAGGCTTACCAGAGATTGTTCTTCCCGCGACCGACTGAAACAGGAAATATGCGAAGTGACAGTGGTTCACAGTCTCCGCCACACACCATTAGGTGGCTGGCGGAATGTAGATGTAGATGCAGATTTAGATAATAGTAACACATTCATGCACACATGCATTTAGTGTATATTGCTAATCATGCATAGGTAACACTGCTACGTATAGTAAACGATAATATACGGCTAATGAAATATGCCATATGACTACAATGGCTAAAAGATTTTCATCGAAATACTTTGTACGACTTTAAGTGTCAAACTTATAATTTTCTTGTAGTAATAGGTAGCAGGATAAAAGAAAGCTAATCTCATTACAATTTCTTTTAATCAATTTATCTAGAAATAAGTATGTAAATATTTGTTAAGAACCCATACTTTTGCAATAATTCTTCGAACTTACTTGGACTGCTGGATTGCTGCCGCGGACGTTGTGTATTTTAGTGGTATCTACGTAGCACATTTACATCTCGACATACAGAGCAATAAACTTCGCCTCCACACCTGAATGTATCGTCACTGCAATCATGAGAAGCCAGGTTGTTCTCCAGACAGCGCTAATATCCCGCTCTATTATTAGCTGACGACACATTACTACTACTGCTACTATTATTACTACTGCTACTCGATGCTGTTACAATAAATAAAGTCTTCGCCTTACCCGTTCAGTTCCCTTGCGGTCGTAATAAAAACGTTTACATACTCTTGTTTTCTCAGTGCCATTCCGTATTCTTTAAATTATAAGGGAATTTGTAGCAGAAATAAGAGTAAATTTCCGCAGAATGCAAATGAAAATGTTTAGATAGAAAGTGTTTCCTACGCCATTAACAGATGGTTCTTTTCTTTAGGTTTGCAACATGCAGACGTATATATTGAAGTATTTATTTAACTTATTTAAAATTTGGTAGGCGAAAGAGGGAAAAAATATGTTACGCACTTACATATGGACTGTGTGTGTATTTTCTTCTAGTCTTTACAGAACTGTTACAACCCGCCCGTGAAAGGTAAGGAGCCAGGGTCTCAGTCCCGGTCCACCACAGAGCTCTTATCTGCCGGGAAATTCCAATTCATGATTAAATTTCTAAGTAATACACCAATGGCTCTAATGCGGTTGGTCAACGAAGCGAGCTGGGGTTACAGATGAGATGTCAGTCCACGCTACTTTAAATCTTAATTTGCAATGGTGAATCATGGTTTGCAGTCTCTTGGCAGTCAGCGACTCGACGTTTCAGTGGATAAGAGATTTGCGGAACTTGCTGGCTAGGGCAACAGTCGAGCACCCTCTGCAGCGATGTAGGTCAGAAACGCTTGGGCGAAGTGCGTCGCTGCATTATCTTGTTGAAAGATAACATCACAAAGACCTAGAACACACCAACTTTGACAAGTCATAAATGTATCACATGTTGTTGTCGTGGTCTTCAGTCCAAAGACTGATTTGCTGCAGCTCCCCACGCTACTCTATCCTGTGCATTTCCAAGGAACTACGACAACCTACATTCCTATGATTTTTACCCCACACGCTTCCCTCCAGTACTAAATTGGTGACCTAGCGATGTGTCCCTTCTTTTGCACCACAAATTTCTGTTCTCCCCAATTCTGTTCAGTATCTCCTCATTAGTTACGTGAGCTACCCATCTAATCGTCAACATTCTTCTGTAGCACCACATTTCAAAAGCTTCTAAACTCTTCTTGTATAAACTGTTCATTGCCCATGTTTCACTTTCACACATGAATACACACCATACTTCCTGACACTGTAATCTACATTTGATGTTAACCAATTTCTCTTCTTCAGAAACGCTTTCCTTGCCATTGTTTGTCTACATTTTATATCCTCTCTACTTCGACCATCATCAGTTATTTTGCTGCCCAAACAGCAAAACTCATCTACTACTTTAAGTTTCTCATTTCCTAATTTAATTCCCTCAGCATCACCTGCTTTAATTCGACCACATTCCATTATCCACATTCAGCTTTTGTTGATGTTCACCTTGTATCCTCCTTTCAAGATACTGTCCATTCCGTTCAACTGCTCTCTCAAGTCCTTTGTTGTCTCTGACAAAATTGCAATGTCATCGGCAAACAACAAAGTTTTTATTTCTTCTCTCTGGAAAATTCCTACTCCAAATTTTTCTGTTGTGTCCTTGACTGCTTGTTCAATAGACAGATTAAATAACATCGGAGATAGGCTACAACCCTGTCTCACTCCCTTCTCAACCACTGCTTCTCTTTCGTGCCCCTAGACTCCTATAACTGCAATCTGGTTTCTGTACAAATTGTGAATAGCATTTTGCTCCCTGTATTTTGATCCTGCCACCTTCACAATTTGAAAGAGTGTATCCCAGCCAACATTGTTAAAAGCTTTCTCTAAGTCTAAAAATGCTATAAACGTAGGTTTGCCTTTTCTTAATCTATCTTCTATGAGAAGTCGTACGGTTAGTATTGCCTCGTGTGTTCCTACATTTCTACAGAATCCCAACTGATCTTCCCTGAGGCTGGCTTCTCCTAGTTTCTCCATTTTTCTGTAAAGGATTCGTGTTAGTGTTTTGTTCAAAATGGTTCAAATGGCTCTGAGCACTATGGGACTCAACATCTTAGGTCATAAGTCCCCTAGAACTTAGAACTACTTAAACCTAACTAACCTAAGGACATCACACACACCCATGCCCGAGGCAGGATTCGAACCTGCGACCGTAGCAGTCGCGCGGTTCCGGACTGCAGCGCCAGAACCGCTAGACCACCGCGGTCGGCTAGTGTTTTGTAGCTATGACTTATTTAACTGATAGTTTGGTAATTTTCACTCCTGTCAACACCTTCTTTCTTGGAATTTGGATCATTATATTCTTCTTGAAGTCTGCGGGTATTTCGCCAGTCTCATACATCTTGTTCACCAGATGGGACAGTTTGTCATGGCTGGCTCTCCAAAGGCTATCTACCTACTCCCGGGGTCTCGTTTCGACTTAAGTCTCCCTGTGCTTTGTCAAATTCTTAACACAGTATCATACTCCCTTCTCATATTTATCTACGTCCTCTTCCACTTCCATAATATTTCCCTCAAGTGCATCTCCCTTGTGTAGACCCTTAATATACTCCTTCCACATTTCTGATTTTCCTTCTTTGCTTAAGACTGATTTTACATCTGAGCCCTTGATATTCATACAGCTGGTTCTTTTTTCTCCAAAGGTCTCTTTAATTTCCCTGTAGGCAGTAATTATTTTTACCCTAGCGATATATGCTTCCACATCCTTACCTTTGTCCTCTAACCATTCATACTTAGCCGTTTTCCACTTCCTGATAATTCTCTCCAACACAAAGTCCGAAGAGAGTGGAAAAAAAAGCAGGTAAAACAACGGACTCTCAAAATTAAAGACCAATATACTTAATATCTGTTTGCTGCAGAATTCTTGAGCACATTGGAAGTTCGAATATAAGAAATTCTCTTGTGACAGAAAAGCTTCTGTCCACAAATCAGCAGGGATTAGAAATCATAGCTCGTGTGAAACTCAGCTTGCCCTTTTGCCCTGCAAACCATCTATGAAGAAGATTCTGTATTCCTAGATTTCCAGAAAGCGTTTCATACAGTGCCTGACGATCATACAGAATAGGTTATAGGGCCAAGGTAGCCCCTGAGGTCCGGCAACCCATATTACACCACAGACGACAGGGTTGTCTATGTCCAAGGCGTACCAAAAGCACCACGGTAAACACCGGCTATTTACATACAAGGTAAAGGAAACAGACATTCCGAGCACTAGTTCCTGCAGGAGGAGCTGGAGCCACGGTTTGCAGAAAGTATCACTACGCCAAAACCTGATTGGCTGGAGACAGCTACTTAGGAGCTAGAACCAGCCCCGAACTTCAGTTCACTATGTATGCCGACTTCGTGCACTTCGACCGCTGAAGATTACGTCTTCGTCTCTGAATTGCACTTTCACTAGCGTGTGTGTGTGTTACCACGAACCTTTGTGGAAAATAGAAGTGAACTTTTTGTTTGCCTCAATTAGGAGACTTTTACTGGCATTTGTTGTTCAGTCATCAGCCTTGAAAACGTACATAAATAAAAGTTGTGTTTGTGAAAAATTGCGAATTGTCAGTCACTACATCGAGTGTTTGGGATCCCCAGCAGGTCGTATTAAACGAAGACATCGAAACAATGTAGAGACATGCTGCTAAAGTTGTTACCGGTAGGTTCGAAGAACGCGTGAAGGCTACGCAAGCGCTCCGTGAACTCAAATGGGAATCACTGGGAGGAAGATGACGTCATAATAGCGAGACGGTACTGAGAAAGTTAAGAGAACCGGCATTTGCAACTGAATAGAGAACGATTATATTGCGCCAACGTACATTTTGCGCAAGGACCGCGAATGCAAAATAAGAGAAATTAGAGCTCTTATGGAGGTGTATTGAAGTCCGTTTTCTAAACCCCATTTACGAGTGGAACAGGTAAAACATCACCAGTAGTGGTACAAGTTAGCCTCCGCTATGTGCCTTAGGTAGTATGTATGTACATGTATACGCTATAACTGATAACTTACGAGGAGAATATCACACGAGCCATAACCCTATTTCACCGAAACTTCAGTCAGCGGAAAAGCAGCTAAAATGGGCGAATACGTGCCCCGTCCTATCAGTAGATACTCGCAATTTTCTGAGAAAACGACGGTCAATGTGTCCGACGTTATTTAGATGGCTTTTAGAGGGCGATAATGTCAGACGAAACGGCGGCGCAGTGGCTAGCGCTGCCGCTTCTCACGTTTCCCGTCGTGTTCGAAACCCGATTATTGTTTAACTTATTTTTTATCACTTATCTATACCTGTCCGGAGAAAATGACTACACGAATGTTTCTTAACAATTTAGAGGATACAAGGGCATTATATTAACTGCAAAATTACAACTGGGATTCACAGTGAGTGTCATATATTTATTATATAATATACGTGTGTAAGGTGTTTTCGAGGATTAAAACCTTTTTAAATTCACATACTCTTATATTTCATTCTTATGTCAATGCTTACGTTAATTCTTACATTTCATTCTTGCGTTTATTCTTCAGGAAGGGTTTGGTGCTTTCCCTTGGATTATAGCGATAGTATAAACATTCTAAATATAAAAGTTCCGAACGCTATGAGCATTCACGATGGAACGCTTGCCACTTATTTCTATGAATCTCACCTGAGAAAGAAACATCGTTGACACTGTTGAAGATTTCACTCGTTGGCAATAATTTCGCGGCAAACCAAGCATAACGGGTCACTTTATCGAAAACTGGCGCTTGCAACTCATAATGAATCAAGATAAACTACAAGAATTTCACCCGATACAATTTTACATAATATTCTCATTAGTTTATTTTTATTTTTCTCTTTTTTTATTTATTCACCAGACATACAGTTAGCAGCCCAATAAGGGGCAACGTTATTTCAATATACACTGGTAAAAATTTGTGTAGTGATCTTCTAGGGACATGGGTAGATCAATGAAAAACTAAAATAAAAATAATTATCAGGCTTTGAATACGGAGTGGAAAACTGTAAAGCCACGACGCTAGCCATTGAGCCACCTTCTTTTCTTTATTTTTTATGTAGGGCCTCCCTTCTCTCTCACAGCTCTTCCTTGATCTCTCCAAATATGACTTTATCGGTGAGACTCGCTGCTTTAGTTAAATTAAAACATAGATGTCACGTTCTGACAAAGGGTGATTCATAATCTTCTCACCTTTACAGCAATAAAAACAAAATCAAGAAATAAGTAGTCTGAAATGAAGTTGTAAATGTTCCTCAAAGTCCATTTGCCGTGACGAAAGTTTCTTGCGGTAAACTGAATCTTCTTGATATACCGTAAAACAGAAAGTGTATTTCTTTGTGAGACAAATTTTAGAAAAGAATATCTTGATGGATTCTATTTTCTAAAATTTGTCTCATGAAGAAATACACTTTCTGTTTTACTGTATCTTGATGGACCCCCCCATGAACCATGGACCTTGCCGTCGGTGGGGAGGCTTGTGTGCCTCAGAGATACAGATAGCCGTACCGTAGGTGCAACCACAACGGAGGGGTATCTGTTGAGAGGCCAGACAAACTTGTGCTTCCTGAAGAGGGGCAGCAGCCTTTTCAGTAGTTCCAGGGGCAACAGTCTGGATGATTGACTGATCTGGCCTTGTAACACTAACCAAAACAGCCTTGCTGTGCTGGTACTGCGAACGGCTGAAAGCAAGGGGAAACTACGGCCATAATTTATCCCGAGGGCATGCAGCTTTACTGCATGGTAAATAATGATGGCGTCCTCTTGGCTAAAATATTCCGGAGGAAAAATAGTCCCCCACCCGGATCTCCGGGCGGGGACTAGTCAGGAGGACGTCGTTATCAGGAGAAAGAAAACTGGCGTTCTACGGATCGGAGCGTGGAATGTCAGATCCCTTAATCGGGTAGGTAGGTTAGAAAATTTAAAAAGGGAAATGTATAGGTTAAAGTTAGATATAGTGGGAATTAGTGAAGTTCGGTGGCAGGAGGAACAAGACTTTTTCTCAGGCGAATACAGGGTTATAAATACAAATTCAAGTAGGGGTAAAGCAGGAGTAGGTTTAATAATGAATAAAAAAAATAGGAGTGTGGGTAAGCTACTACAAACAGCATAGTGAACGCATTATTGTGGCCAAGATAGACACGACACCTACGCCTACCAAAGTAGTATAAGTTTATATGTCAACTAGCTCTGCAGATGACGAAGAAATTGAAGAAATGTATGATGAAATAAAAGAAATTATTCAGATAGTGAAGGGAGACGAAAATTTAATAGTCATGGGTGACTGCAATTCCATAGTAGTAAAAGGAAGAGAAGGAAACGTAGTAGGTGAATATGGATCGGGGGTAAGAAATGAAAGAGGAAGCCGCCTGGTAGAATTTTGCACAGAGCATAACTTAATCATAGCTAACACTTGGTTCAAGAATCATAAAAGAAGGTTGTATACATAGAAGAAGCCTGGAGATACTAGAAGGTATCAGATAGATTATATAATGGTAAGTCAGAGATTCAGGAACCAGGTTTTAAATTGTAAGATTTTTCCAGGGGCAGATGTGGACTCTGACCACAATCTATTGGTTATGAACTGTAGATTAAAACTGAAGAAACTGCAAAAAGGTGGGAATTTAAGGAAATGGGACCTGGATAAACTGAAAGAACCAGAGGTTGTAGGGAGTTTGACGGAGAGCATATTGGAACAATTGACAGGAATGGAGGAAAGAAATACAGTAGAAGAAGAACGGGTAGCATTGAGGGATGAAGTAGTAAATGCAGCAGAGGATAAAGTAGGTAAAAAGACGAGGGCTGCTAGAAATCCTTGGGTAACAGAAGAGATAATGAATTTAATCGATGAAAGGAGAAAATACAAAAATGCAGTAAATGAAGCAGGCAAAAAAGAATACAAACGTCTCAAAAATGAGATCGACAGGAAGTGCAAAATGGCTAAGGACAAATGTAAGGATTTAGAGGCTTATCTCACTGGGGGTAAGATAGATACTGCCTACAGGAAAATTAAAGTCCTTTGGAGAAAAGAGAACTACTTGTACGAATATCAAGAGCTCAGATGGAAACCCAGTTCCAAGCAAAGAAGGGAAAGCAGAAACGTGGAAGGAGTATATAGAGGGTCTATACAAGGGCGATGTACTTGAGGACAATATTCTGGAAATGGAAGAGGATGTAGATGAAGATGAAATGGGAGATATGATACTGCGTGGAGAGTTTGACAGAGCACTGAAAGACCTGAGTCGAAACAAGGCCCCCGGAGTAGACAACATTCCATTAGAACTACTGATGGCCTTGGGAGAGCCAGTCATGACAAAACTCTACCGTCTGGTGAGCAAGATGCATGAGACAGGCGAAATACCCTCAGACTTCAAGAAGAATATAATTCCAATCCCAAAGAAAGCAGGTATTGACAGATGTGAAAATTACCGAACTATCAGTTTAATAAGTCACAGCTGCAAAATACTAACGCGAATTCTTTGCAGACGAATGAAAAAACTAGTAGAAGCCGACCTCGGGGAAGATCAGTTTGGATTCCGTAGAAATATTGGAGCACGTGAGGCAATACTGACCCTAGGACTTATCTTAGAAGCTAGATTAAGGAAAGGCAAACCTACGTTTCTAGCATCTGTAGACTTAGAGATAGCTTTTGACAATGTTGACTGGAATACTCTCTTTCAAATTCTGAAGGTGGCAAGAGTCAAATGCAGGGAGCGAAAGGCTATTTACAATTTGTACAGAAACCAGATGGCCGTTATAAGAGTCGAGGGGCATGAAAGGGAAGCAGTGGTTGGGAAAGGAGTGAGACAGGGTTGTAGTCTCTCCCCGATGTTATTCAATCTGTATATTGAGCAAGCAGTGAAGGAAACAAAAGAAAAATTCGGAGTAGGTATTAAAATCCATGGAGAAGAAATAAAAACTTTGAGGTTCGCCGATGACATTGTAATTCTGTCAGAGGTAGCAAAGGACTTGGAATAACAGTTGAACGGAATGGATAGTGTCTTGAAAGGAGGATATAAGATGAACATCAACAAAAGAAAAACGAGGATAATGGAATGTAGTCGAATTAAGTCGGGCGATGCTGAGGGAATTAGATTAGGAAGTGTGACACTTAAAGTAGTAAAATAGTTTTGCTATTTGGGGAGCAAAATAAGTGATGATGGTCGGATTAGAGAGGATATAAAATGTAGACTGGCAATGGCAAGGAATGCGTTTCTGAAGAAGAGAAATTTGTTAACATCGAGTACAGATTTAAGTGTCAGGAAGTCGTTTCTGAAAGTATTTGTATGGAGTGTAGCCATGTATTTAAGTGAAACATGGACGATAAATAGTTTAGAAAAGAAGAGAATAGAAACTTTTGAAATGTGGTGCTACAGAAGAATGCTGAATATTAGATGGGTAGATCACATAACTAATGAGGAGGTATTGAATAGAATTGGGGAGAAGGGGAGTTTGTCACACAACTTCACCAGAAGGAGGGATCGGTTGGTAGGACATGTTCTGAGGCATCAATGGATCATCAATTTAGTACTGGAGGGCAGCGTGGAGGGTAAAAATCGTGGAGGGAGACCAAGAGATGAATACACTAAGCAGATTCAGAAGGATGTAGGTTGCAGTAGTTACTGGGAGATGAAGAAGCTTGCACAGGATAGAGCAGCATGGAGAGCTGCATCAAACCAGTCTCAGGAGTGAAGACCACAACAACAATAAAACAACAACATCTTGATGGACTGTTCCTCTTCTCAAAAGCAACAAAAGAACGAAGGAATAACACAACGAGCAGCAAATGGCCGAAATGACAGTCTGGCAGTAGAGTTTAAAGCCTGCAGTCGTACTGGTTGGCAGATGGAAAAACAAAAATAGTTAACTGGGTGCTGTAAAAGAATAATTCTCTAAGTACTTTGCTAACATAATAATAGTCTTCTAAATCGAAAATGCCCGACGGAAATATTGAAAACAAGTTAGCATAACCTGGCAGGAGACGTCCCCGATGACACTCGAAGTAAATGTTCACCTCCGGTTGTAAGATAAAGTAAAATGTAGCTTAAATAAAGGAAATAAGTCTGTTCCAGCTATTCTACAGATCCAGTCTTAGGCAGTGTCATTCAGTTCACAAGCTGCCTATCCACAATACACAGGGAGACATGTATTGGAATGTTCACCAAGCACATCCAGAACACTCTTGAGACAATGTTGCCTATGTTTGTTTTTCTGTTAATGCTCTTATAACAAACTGTTACATAACGAAAAATCTCAGCACCTGTAGCATAGAAAAGTAAATAAAGACTTTGGATAGCACAGTAAATCACGAAATCAGATTAAATGATGAGAAAGGAGAACACAAAAGAAAATGTGAAACGATTAAATTTTAGTCCCATATCACAATACGCGTTTTGCAATGTTTTCTTCGGGAAATTTGCTAATGTGTCGCTCTTCAACTTCCGTGTTTGTGCCCTGCCGTGTTCATTCCACAAATATTGGAGGAAATTCAATTTATCAGATATTTTTAGGGAGAATATTGCGTAAACTGTATGTCCCATAATCCAGAGTCGTAGCATTTTTCTTTGTTTTGGGATGGGGTTCCATTGTAGTATGATGGCGTTTGACACCGTGACGTGATTTATAACGACTCTGCTTATCAATCGCAGCATGTCTCTTGCAGTGTCCTAGACGATACGAAATTTGCCGGCACACATAATGCGATGTTCGATTGTGTCCTCTTCCGCAAAAATGTCACAGTCACTGGATCGGAGTAGGTGAAATGAATAAAGTTTCGAGTTTGTAGGAATGGTGCGCTTGACGACCTTGTACCATGTTGTGCGCACATTCGCAGACTAAACCTTGGAGGCTAGGTTTTGCCACAAAATGTTCCACTCGTGTTACGGCAGTTGCAACTCCCATTTATTCCAAACTGGAGATCCACGAAGTGCGGTAGCAATGTCGTTGACTCTATTGCCTCTCACGTCACTATGTAGAAAGTAGTTACTGTCGTGGTAAAACCGATTAACGAAGTTCTGCGCATAAGGAGTGCTACTGATTTGGATGAGGACATCCAGTGACTTATGAAATAATGTTGCTGTCGAACTGCAAGAACCTTTGTCAATCACGGCTTTAGCGCGCTTGATGAAATGCGCCACACATTTGGCGTGGAAGTCTATTAACCCCAGTCCGATAGCTTAAAGGCTCAGGGTGCAATTTTGCATAGACACTTTGAAGATGTGTCCCATCCACAACATTTAATACATGGTCTGTTTAATCGTGGATGCTATTTGTTTGGGCACTGCCAGAACCTGAGCCAGATACCAGATCTTCGCTAGGCTGTAGGTGTTAATGATCTACACCCTTTAGTGAACGTCCAAGGCCCTGACCGAGTATAAACTGGCTACCAGTCTGATCTTATGCTGAGTGGTACGCCAGTTGAGCGCCTCTATTCTCTGCAGATTATCAGTCATGGCGACTCAGAGAACTTCATGCTGTGTCCGCACACAAAACTAGTTCCGCTGAATATTCCACCCGGTACGGGTGACGGGGAGTAGCACTGTCTTTGTAGGATTGGCAATCGCCCCTGTTGCCTTCTCAGAGTGTCGGAGTACGGTGTAGAGCCTGTCCACCCCGAGATCATCGGCATAAGCCCTGCAAATCAGCTTGTCGTTGCTATCGTGATCTCCAGGCATTCGTTGTAAATATGTCGAAGGAGCGGATCTAATGTTACGGTGTATAAAACCATCGACATTATGCATTCTTGCCATACTGACCTTGTGGTCGGGATATTATCACTCAGGAATACATTGATGATGATCCTCGAAGTGGCGTTCGCAAGCATGTTCTGAATGACAGTCGTGAACTTGGTCCCGAATCCCGTTCTGGTCATTACCTTCTTCGGATAAGCGTGACTAATTCCGTCAAACTCATTCTGAATTTAATTGGCCATACGGATAAATGTGTCACTTAAGATGTGAAAATATTTAGCATAAAATTCAACAAGGATCTCGCCGAGTCCTGGGGACTATCCCTGGAACTGCCTTTGGTACCATTCTCCAAATCGTCGCGTGAAGAAACCTCTTTGGGTTGTAATCGGTCATCTCTCGTTAAAACATGGGGAACGTTTTACAAAACATTTGCCAATGCTTCGGACTCTATATCGGTGTCGCGAGAAAGAAGGTCAAAATACGTGCAAATGTGTCGCCGTATTTCCTTCATGTCACGGGTTTTCCGACAGTCCTGTTTCCGCTAGTCTTCTATGTATATTTTTTCGCGACGCCTGCGTTCGCTCTGTAGATGATATAATTATGGAGAGCGACTCCCCACGTACAGCATCGACGGGTTGGGTCCTTGTGACTATCCACACTTCGGGACCTTATGTCGTTTAAAATTTGAACTTTAAATCACTTAAAAACCGTATGTAGATCTGATTGCCCCGTAACCTGCTGAGCTAGATCTTACAAACAGCTCCGATAAAACTGCGCTGTAGTCCTGTGCTAGTGAGCTTCCTGACGACCACTTCAGTTATAACAACAGTCGTTTACTCAGAAATGGTCGAGTATCCAGGGATAATCCGAGACATATGTTCGCTTATTGTGACCCCGCTTCCACTGAATGAAGTTTCTGAGAAATCTGGTTATGGCACTTGCCGTGCTCTCCTCGTTACTTGCTTAGGAGTGTAAACATTCAAAATGTGATTGAGACTCTCATCTAAAATTCTCAAACTGCAATATAACATCTATCAAGCGTTCCATCATTATATCACCTGCCAATTCACCTGAAAACATAAATGAAAATCGAATTTATATGGATAAGGCAGCAACTACTCCTTATTCAACGGCCATACTGATGAGAAGCTCCATCGATCTATCATTATTTAAACTTAAGTAGTCGTTAAGAATAGCGACTTGTTGATAAACTGGAGATAGGAACAAAAACAGATATAATTATAAATATTTTCAGCCATTGCAAGTATTTAGTTTGCAAGGCCAGGAGTAACAAATGAAAACATCCCTCCGTCGTTTCCCGGAAGCGTTTTTCTGCGGAGGAAACCAGCTGCGGGCAAGGTCGGGGGTGCAGTCTGCGGCCACCTGTTGGCTGCTGTGTATCCAGCGAGGGCAGAGGGGAGGGAAAAGAAAAAGAACAGCGACGGCGAAACCCTTCGGGGCCGTCTGCCCCTCAACAGTAACGCAGACGCTCCGGAGTGAAGTCTGCGCACAACGACCAACCCTAATGTCCTAATGTGGAGCACGTTAGCATACCAACTTTTTGTATCTTGTTACAAAATTTGCAGTTAATAAACGATTAACATCGAACCGGTCGAGACTGTTTGCGGTTATTTACCGGCAGTTATGATGCAGTTACACTGTGTGATCAAAAGTATGCAGACACCTGGCTGAAAATTACTTACAAGTTCGTGGTGCCCTCCATCGGTAACGCTGGAATTCAGTGTGGTGTTGGCCAACCCTTAGCCTTGATGACAGCTTCTACTCTCGCAGGCATGCATTCAATGAGATGCTGGCAGATTTCTGGGGGAACGGCAGCCCATTCTTCACGGAGTACACCACTGAGGAGAGTATAGATGTCGGTCGGTGAGGCCTGGCACAAAGTCGGCGTTTGAAAACATTCCAAAGGTGTTCAATAGGATTCAGGTCAGGACTCTGTGCAGGCCAGTCCATTACAGGGGGTGTTATTGTCGTGTAACCACTCACCCTAATGTCCTAATGTGGAGCACGTTAGCATACCAACTTTTTGTATCTTGTTACAAAATTTGCAGTTAATAAACGATTAACATCGAACCGGTCGAGACTGTTTGCGGTTATTTACCGGCAGTTATGATGCAGTTACACTGTGTGATCAAAAGTATGCAGACACCTGGCTGAAAATTACTTACAAGTTCGTGGTGCCCTCCATCGGTAACGCTGGAATTCAGTGTGGTGTTGGCCAACCCTTAGCCTTGATGACAGCTTCTACTCTCGCAGGCATGCATTCAATGAGATGCTGGCAGATTTCTGGGGGAACGGCAGCCCATTCTTCACGGAGTACACCACTGAGGAGAGTATAGATGTCGGTCGGTGAGGCCTGGCACAAAGTCGGCGTTTGAAAACATTCCAAAGGTGTTCAATAGGATTCAGGTCAGGACTCTGTGCAGGCCAGTCCATTACAGGGGGTGTTATTGTCGTGTAACCACTCAGCCAGAGGCCTTCCATTATGAACAGTTGCTCGATCGTGATGAAAGATGCAATCGCCGTCCCCGAATTGCTCTTCAGCCGTGGGAAGCAAGAAGGTGCTTAAAACATTAGTGTAGGCCTGTGCCTTGATAGTGTCACGCAAAACAACAAGAGGTGCAAGCCCCCTCCATGAAAAACACGACCACACAATAACACCATCGCCTCCGAATTTTACTGTTGGCATCACCCTGCCATCGGATCGCCACATTGTGTACCGTGATTCGCCACTCCACACAACCTTTTTCCACTGTTCAATCGTTCAATGTTTACGCTCCTTACACCGAGCGAGGCGTCGTTAGGTATTTACCGGCGTCATGTGTGGCTTATGAGCAGCCGCTCGACCATGAAATCAAAGTTTTCTCACCTCCCACCTAACTGTCATAGCACTTGCAGTGGACCGTGGTGCAGTTTGGAATCCCTTTTTGATGGTCTGGATAGATTTCTGCGTATTAGACATTACGACCCTCTTCAACTGTAGGCGGTCTCTGTCAGTCAGCAGACGAGGTTGGCCTCTACGCTTTTGTACTGTACGTGTCCCTTCACGTTTCCATTTCACTATCACATCGGGAACAGTCGATTTAGGGATGTTTAGGAGAGTGGAAATCTCGCATAGAGACGTATGACACAAGTGACACCCAATCATCTGACGAAGCTCGAAGTCTGTTACGTTCCGCGGAGCGCCCCATTCTGCTCTATCACCACTACTGAGGTCGCTGATATGAAGTATCTGGCAGTAGGTGACAGCACAACGCACCTAATATAAAAAAAACTTATTGTAGCTGGGATTCACGGTCATAAAAAATTTAGAAAAGACCATGAAAATAAAATCAAAAAGATTCGAGCACTCACGGAGGCTTACCAACAATAGTTCTTCCCGTGAACCAAACGTGATTGCGTGATTGGAAGGGGAAAAGGGGGAAGAGACAGTGGTACGCATAGTACCCTCCGCCGTACACCGTAAGGCAGCTTGAGGTGTAAAGATTTAGATGAAGATCAATTGTTGCAGAATGGTCTTCATTGTATAATCTAAAATAAGCCGAGCACGTAATATAACCTCCATCACAGGCTGTGTTATTCTGGATTATTCCCAAACGAATGTGGTAGACACTTTTTTACTGTTTACCTCGATTAAAATTTATGGCTATAAACCGGAGGTTTTTGTAAACAACGTATATGGCGAGTCGTCGTTCCTCATAACTCAAGTGCTGTTGTTCACTCTTAATTTCGACGCTGCTTCTTAATAAATTCTTACTACAATCTCTTCATACAGAATTCACTAATTTCCTTCCCTTTGTTAATCTTTTGCTGCCTTACCAATTATTCACGCTATTCTCACATTTCATACCAATCACTCCTCCATGCTGTGACTGAACTGCATTGTTCTACTCTAAGCTACGCCTCACAACGTAAGTGGACACGTGGAAGTAAACCTACATAGTCAAAATCACAAATGCCCCAGGAATGTTTGTCTCGCTGTCAGCGAACTTGATCCGATACGTTTACTGCAACTGGCACTGGACGTAAAACCTTCAAATTTCGTAACCGGGAAGAATTCAGTATTTAAACTCCAAAAGTCATCGCATATTCGAACGGTACTGATACATTTTCTGACATGCCTTAATCTGCACTCTTCATATGGACTACTTACCATTGTTCGTCTCCTACACAAAACTATATTACGGACGATTACACTGGTTGTCCTTAATAGTATTACTGAAACAGCTCACTCAAGGAATCCATAGCGAAACGCTGTTCCTCTCAGCACTGTTCTGAACACACTCGTCCATTAATGCGTCAGAGCTTCAGTAAAATGGTACATGCTTTGTTGTATTACCATGCGAAGGAAAAAATAGACTAAAAGCACAGAGCGTCACAACATCAAGTCAGGTCGCAGCCACATCGTTGAAGGTCCCGCAAAGAAGAATGGTAAGTCTGCCTAAATTATCGGCTGTGTAGAAAATTGGGCTGATTGTGATTCATAAACACCTTCATAAGAGCAACTGCGGTGGCACAAAGAATGTCTAGTCGGTATTCAGTTTCCATCCAGGTTTACTGCAGCATGTCTGGAGGGATGGTACCGTTAACAAGCACATTCCCAGTACGGAGGTCTTGAAGATTCCGCGCAGCAGTACCGAACTTCCTCTCCTTCACGTAGCCCCAGACAAAATTAATCCAATCGTATGATGTCAGGAGATCGTGGAGTCCAATTCACAGATCCATCTCGTATAATTCAGAGTCCTGGAAATATTACATCCAGAGTTGTCCGAACATCAACGACCAGTGAGGTGGAGCACCATACTGTTGAAACCAGGTCTTCAACCTACAGAAAAGCAATTGTCTCCAGCATGTCTATGTACGTCATTTCTGTAACTGCCTCCCCAGCAAAGAAGAATGCTCCAGTTATCTTGTCGCACATGAGGCAGCACTGAACGTTGACTTTCGGGATGTCTCGTTCCTTTTCCCTGATACAGTGTGTATTTGTGACAACCCTCGTCCCCCACCCACCACCACCTACAACTGCGAACGTTATGCTTATTCACAGTTCCAGATACATAGAATGTGGTCTCATCAGAAAACATTACACTTGACAAGAAAGCAGGATTCCAGTCCATTCAATTACGCATTTCACATCAAAATCCATAAATTCGTTGCGTGTCATGGCGATTTATAGGCTGTAGAATCTGTTCCTTGCATAAATACACTTGTGGCCAATAAAATTGCTACACCACAAAGATGACGTGCTACAGACGCGAAATTTAACCGACAGGAAGAAGATGTTGTGATATGCAAATGATTAGCTTTTCAGAGCATTCACACAAGGTTGGCGCCCGTGGCGACACCTACAACGTGCTGACATCAGGAAAGTTTCCAACCGATTTCTCATACACAAACAGCAGTTGACCGGCGTTGCCTGGTGAAACGTTGTTGTGATGCCTCGTGTAAGGAGGAGAAATGCGTATCATCACGTTTCCGACTTTGATAGAGGTCGCATTGTAGCCTATCGCGATTGCGATTTATCGTATCGCGACATTGCTTTTCGCGTTGGTCGAGATCCAATGACTGTTAGCAGAATATGGAATCGGTGGGTTCAGGAGAGTAATACGGAACGCCGTGCTGGATCCGAACGGCCTCGTATCACTAGCAGTCGAGATGAGAGGCATATTATCCGCATGGCTGTAACGGATCGTGCAGCCACGTCTCGATCCCTGAGTCAACAGATGGGGACGTTTGCAAGACAACAACCATCTGCACGAACAGCAGCATGGATTATCAGCTCGGAGACCATGGCTGGGGTTACCCTTGACGCTGCATCACAGACAGGAGCGCCTGCGATGGTGTACTCAACGACGAACCTGGGTGCACGAATGGCAAAACGTCATTTTTTCGGTTGAATCCAGGTTCTCTTTACAGCATCATGATGGTCGTATCCATGTTTGGCGACATAGCGGTGAACGCACATTGGTAGCGTTTATTGTTCATCGCCATACTGGCGTATCACGCGGCGTGATGGTATGGGGTGCCATTGGTTACACGTCTCGGTCACCTCTTGTTCACATTGACGGCACTTTGAACAGTGGACATTACATTTCAGATGTGATACGACCCGTGGCTCTACCCTTTATTCTATCCCTGCGAAACCCTACATTTCAGCAGGATAATTCACGACCGCATGTTCCAGGTCCTGTACGGTCCTTTCTGGATACAGAAAATGTTCGACTGCTGCCCTGGCCAGCACATTCTCCAGATCTCTCACCAATTGAAAACGTCTTGTCAATGGTGGCCGAGCAACTGGCTCGTCACAATACGCCAGTCACTACTCTTGATGAACTGTGGCATCGTGTTGAATCTGCATGGGCAGCTGTACCTGTACACGCCGTCCAAGCTCTGTTTGACTCAATGCCCAGGCGTATCAAGGCCGTTATTACGGCCAAAGGTGGTTGTTCTGGGTACTGATTTCTCAGGATCTATGCACCCAAATTGCGTGAAAATGTAATCACATGTCAGTTCAAGTATAATATATTTGTCCAATGAATACCCGTTTATCATCTACATTTCTTCTTGGTGTAGCAATTTTAATGGCCAGTAGTGTAGTTGCACGTGGCATCTGACTTCCTTTCCCGTAAAGCCTGATGAACTGACTTGCATAGACTTGCTTGGAACACTTGGCGGTCATTTTCAGATTCAGCTTCATCTTCAGAGACATGCTGACATGACGCTTCAGAACGCTACCACTGTTCAGAAACTGTCTGTGCTATGCTTTTGTCCTCTTGGCGTCTGGAGCTACCTTCTTGTAATAGTAACGAAATAGGATGTGCACCGTAACAATGGATATAATCTCCTCATTCCTAAGTACAGGTCGTGCCTTTTCTTGAACCGACATCATTTTCCCTTGATTGGACAACAATAAAACAATGAAAACACACCAAACGTTGACAAAAATTAGGCAGTAACTGTAGGTTCTTCTGCACCCAACGGTCAAGTCGACCTGAAACAAAGAAAGATCTAGTATTTTTAAACCGCCTCGAAATTTCGATGTAGACGCCGTGTACAGTACCGAATTGAGGAAGGTAATAAAAGAACTGACACGGAACATAGACAAAATCTGATAAAACCCATAATATAATAACATGACAAAAATGTTCGGACAGGGACCTCACTAATGTGACTCGATGATTTGATCGGTATGCATGCGACAACATCCGTACCTAGTACGTTCCAAAACGCCGCGCATTAAAATGGGATATTCCTGTGGTATAACCTCGGGTTCTGTTGGTGATAAAAAGGTAAGGTCAAGTTTTTCGATATCACTTAGGATATACCCAACGGAATGGCCGTCTTAGTGTTACTACCCTACAACACAGTGTGAAAATATGAATATTACACGCTGCCTCCTGCTTAGGCAAATGGAGCAAATCGTTAGGTTGTTTCCGCATTTTATGTGGACTACCCTGGGCTTGATGTGACTTACGGAGGTAACACTAGTGCATGGCCCGTTCCTCAAAAAACCCCCAAACACGCTTATATCCCATATTTGGGTCGTCAGCAGCGGACCAAAACCCAGCAGAGGATTACAAGACGCCGATGCACAGCAAATGACTGAAACGTTTGCGATGTATTCCTAAGATCCAGATCTCGTGCAGTCTTGAAAATCTTCATATATTTATCTATTTCCGAGATACAGAGATTCAAAGTTACCCTAGTTGACAAGTAAAATACGCACATAAAATCCGGTCTGAGGGGAAAGTGTAGTTTATAAAGCGACGTAACACGGAGAAATATGCTGTCAAATGTGTGCGTTATCACCTGAGAACACCATGTTGTAGTACCGAAGCATATACAATTTTTTTCTGCATGTAAAATACGTTCTGAGCCGCAAAAATTAATTTTGCGTTATTTCAATTTCACATAAGTAAGCTATCTTTTAATGACCCACATTTCTTTTCGTATGAGTTACATGCCCTGCTGCAACAGCGAAAAGAAGGAAACCAACGGAAAAATGCTACTATCGGAGCACAAAGAATGTCATTACGTTTCTGATTATTTAAAAGAATCTGACTGAAAAGTAGGGTACCAGCTGCCTCGTTTAACCTTCCTCAGCACCTTTAAAAATTTTGCCATGCGAACATATTCACGCTTTTCATATGCTGAGAGAGAAGGAGACATTGGCCACGGCAAAGAGACGAAGCCGCGCGGGATTAGCCGGACGGTCTCAGGCGCTACAGTCTTGGACCTTGCGGCTGATCCCGGCGGAGGTTCGAGTCCTCCCTCGGACATGGGTGTGTCTGTTTGTTTTAGGATAATTTAGGTTAAGTCGTGAGTAAGCTTAGGGACTGATGACCTTAGCAGTTAAGTCCCGTAAGATTTCACACACATTTTGAACATTTGAAAGAGACAAAAAAATAATAAGTACTGGAAGATAGTAGACAGTGGTTCGTTATAGTAAGAGAGAAGGAGACAATGACAGTGAGAGAGCAAGAGAGGGACACATTGGCAGTGGAACATAGTTGAGAGTGACAGAACAGTGTTAGGAAAAGAGTGAAGGAGATAGTGCAAGGGGAAGGGGGAGGGGGAGAATAAAGAGAAAGTGGAAATGGGTGACAGACAGTGAGAAAGAGAGACAGAGTATATGACAATGATAATGAGAAAGAGACAGTGACAATGAGAGGAGCCAGCAACAGTAGGAACAAAGGAAATAGGTATTTGCAGTAAGAGAGAGTAAGAGGGAGACAATGACAGTGAAAGGAGACTGTAGTAGTAGGACAGAGCGAAGGTGACGCTGGGTTTGACACAGGAAATGATACAGAGAGTCACATCGAGATAATGACAATTAGTTGGGTTGAATGAGTGAGTGAGAAACGGCTACTGGGAGTGGATGGTTATGAGCGACTTACAGCAATGGACTAGTGGATGTGAGCGACTTACAGTTAGGAGAGCTTGTGTGAGTATGAGTGAGTTGTATATTAAAAAGCGCTAATATGTTGGCAGGCCAAAACTTTTTAGGAATTTTTTAAAGGTGCTAAGAAAGATAGAATGAGGCAGCTGATACGCCGCTTTTCAGTCCGAGTCTTTTGAATTAACAGTAACATATTTACATTTTTTCTGCTACAACAGGAGCATTTTTCCGCTGGTAAAGGAAGACTCTCCATCTTCGAAGCGTAGAGACGTGGCGACTTCACGTAATACAACTAAAGTTCAGCATGAAGTGGCTTCGCCGACACTGGAAGCGTGCAACGTGCAAAACATTCGGAAGAGTAGAGGCCAACCTGATAACTTTTTGCAGAGTTTTATGGACCCTCACAACATTAGTTACCAGATCGGCTATGTGCTATCCCTTTACGTGGTGTCACGATTTTGACATAATGAGGATACATTTATTACGTTCGCTGATTAGAGTGTGTGTGTGTGTAGTTGTGTGACGGCTGCGGCGTCGGTTGCAGACAACTCGTCTGGCGAGGACAGCAACGACAGCTGGCCGTGGCCGTGGCTGGAGGGCGCCACCAGCCCGCCGCCGCCGCCCGCGGCCTCCACGGCGCCTCCCGCCGCCCCCGCCGCTCCAGCCACCAGCTCCTCCGCCCCCTCCGCCCCCTCATCGTCCAGCAGCAGCCCGCCCGTGGCAGCGGTCACGCCCCTGCCGGATGGTGACCCCGCCGAAAACGAGGCTGAGTCGGACGCGGAGCTTGACTTCGACCAGAGGCCGTGCTCCCTGCAGGAGTACGAGATAATGAAGGTTAGTCACCCCAGCACCACGTTACATCACGGAGCGCTGTCTGATGAGGATTCACTACAGAAGGGATTTTCGCTCTGCGGAGGACTGTACGCTGCCTTGAAACTTCGTGGAAGATTAAAACTGTGTGCCGGGCTGAAACTCGAACCTGGGACCTCTTCGTTTCGTAGGCAACTTGGTGAGGAAACTAGGAGAGAAGTACTGGCGGAGTCGAGCTGAGGTCCTGAATATCTTAATATTTACCGGCGAAAGGCAAAGCTCCTAGTTTCAAGTCTCAGTCCGGCAAACACTTTCAATCTCCAAGGAACTTTCAAGGGTTCAGCATATCCACAACTGACAACGTAGTAAGGAGGCCATACACGGTGGTCGGAAACAGAAAAGCTTGTAAAGGTGTTGCACGATAGGTCGCGCTGAGAAATAATTATTAAGAGAAGAACTGGATACGTTGCGCTATTATCGAGTTAATTGGCCTTGAAGTTAGCCAATCAGGCCGCTGTGCGCGCAAATTCAAGCGTCCCAGCAGATACATTTGGTGTCAGTTGTTCAAATATCGTAGATGATAAAACACGAAACTGCTAAGCAGTTGGCGGCTAGAGATCAATCCTTACTGCCGTTCCATGTCCAATTTCTGTATCGCTCAGTTCTTAGGTTTTAAGGAACCAAACGAAGAACGCGTTCGGTGACATCGACTCTGGCTGGACGCTTGAATTTGCCCCGGCAACGAAATCATTGGCTAACTTCAGAATTAATTAACTCGGAAACAGCGCAGCCTCTCGAATATTTAGCAATTATTTCTTGACACAACCTACCCTCCTACATCATTACAACCTTGAAGGTTATTTCTGACAACCCTGTATACGGAAAATCCGGATTCCACCAACAAAATTTCGGAGACTATCCATGGACAATCCCTGAGGATTTAGTGTAACCACCATATGGTCTACTCTGTATAGCTTCGGTTTCATTTTCTTATCCTAGAAACCTTTGTTTCTTTGAAAAGACCTTAAAATCGTGACAAAGCATGTAACTAGACGGCCACGAGGGGGCGCTTGCGCTCTCCTGGAATCTGTAGTATCGACTTTATATTCGTAATAACATTCTCTATAATTTCAAGCAACAGTTTACTGTGAATCTAATAAACTGCACACTTAACAGTGCCGAGCATGACGAGTAATATTGTGACTGTAGCGATTACTATACCATTGGACTTTTTATGTCAAGCTGCTCGGGGAAAGTTATGTCATTTGCTTGATGTGGCGATATTTTCGGTGCTGTCGTGCAGTCAAGGTGGAGGCGAACGTCTACTGAACAACGCCGATACTGAGTCCTCAATCTGTGGTCTGTCGCTTCCTCTCACAGTCCATACCAAACTGCAAGAAAGGACCGGTCCAACATCCTACCTCACCGATTCCGATGACAATTCGCAGCACAACATGGAAATGGCAGCAGTATACGTGCACCTCATCCGTCCACAGTTCCCTTTAATGTACAACTGCATCACAACAGTAACTTACGGTTTGTCTGTAGACGAAGAAGACACGTGACGAGTTGCTTATTCTACATGCAGTTGTACACAAGAGCTATATTGTAGCAGAAAGTGAAAAACGGAGCAATGCTATCATATAGACGTTTATAAGTATGCTTAATCTTTACTGGCAAGTAGATTCGTTGAAAAAAGAAAATACCTCTCATTCTCTGGGACAAAAGGAAAAAAAATGTGAAAATTCAACGTCGAAAGGATGTCCACTCCATTAATTGGGATCGTCTCCACGGGGTGCAACATAGACCCATACGCAGTAATACAGCTACGAATACTGCACTTCCTGTAGCATGGCTTCACAACTGTGTGATACACTGGAGAGAGGAGTACAAATCAATTTGAAGGGTATTTTGGGAGATTTCCCACATTCATGTAGTCGTGTACTGACCCTGAAGTACACTTTACCTAATCAACCCGAAAAATATAGGTTACAAAACAAATTTCTCATCTACGATTGTCCTTTTGCACTGAAAAATATAAATAAATAAAATAATCCAGTTAATCACTGAACATTAAATAAATCCATTAACTTGATCAGCTGTGAAGTTCTGTATGTAAACAAAGACAATCAGCTTTTTTTATTTATTCTCTGTTTCTCCACTTCGACTAGCATTAGTGTAGCTTTCATCGGTTATTTTTGTTGATATTCAACAGGATTTTGTCTGTTATTGTGATTTTTTAGATTTTAGATTCTTAGCTGTCAGTATTAATCTAATACGAGGGTCACTCCAAAGAAATGCACACTATTTTTGTAAAAATACAGTTTCCATTCTGCATGTGTGAAAGTTTTACAGTGTGTAGATACATCCTTCCCGCTTGTTTTCAAACTTAGTTCAACCTGTTCCCGTGAGTGGCGCCGTCACAGCATGTCTTCAGGATGACTGCTACACTTGACGTTCGTCAGAAGCAACGTGCTGTTATAGAATTTCTACGCTGTGAAAACGAGACAGTGAAAACATCCACAAGAGGTTGAAAAAGGTGTATGGAGACGCTGCTGTCGATCGCAGGACAATTAGTCGGTGGGCAAGCAGGTTACGTGATGAAAGCGGGCACGGCAATATTGCGGATTGTCCTCGCAGTGCCAGGTCTCGTACTGCACACACTCCAGACAATGTGCAGAGAGTTAACGAATTGGTGTCTGCTGACAGATGCATCACAGTAAACGAATTGTCACGCTACGTTGGGATAGGGGAAGGAAGTGTTTGCAGAATACTGAAAGTTTGGCTTTAAAAAAGGTTTGTGCCAAATAGGTTGCCAGGATGTTGACAGTGGCTCACAAAGAAACAAGAAAAACGGTATGCAGAGAACTTTTGGAACAGTACGAAACTGGTGGGGATTAATTTCTTGGAAGAATTGTGACAGGTGATGAAACATGGCTCCATCATTTTCCACCAGAGAAGAAGAGGCAATCAATGGAGAGGCATCATGCGAATTCACCCAAGAAAAAAAAATTCAGAACCACACCTTCTGCTGGAAAAGTTATGGCTACGGTGTTTTTCGATTCCGAAGGACTCTTGCTTGTGGTATATCATGCCAAGTGGAACCACCATAAATTCTGATGCATATGTGACGACACTGAAGAAACTTCAAGCTCGACTGAGTCGTGTTCGATCACATCGGCAAAAGCAGGATGTTTTGCTGTTTCATGACAATGCATGGCCACATGTCAGTCAAAAAACCATGGAAGCGATCACAAAACTCGGATGGACAACATTGAAACACCCGCCTTATAGTCCTGACCTGGCTCCATGTGACTATCATCTCTTTGGGAAACTGAAAGACTCTCTTCGTGGAACAAGGTTTGAAGATGATAACTCCCTTGTGCACGCTGCCAAACAGTGGCTCCAACAGGTTGGTCCAGAATTTTACCGTGCGGGTATACAGGCGCTAGTTCCAGGATGGCTTAAGGCAGTTGAGAGGGATGGAAATTACGTGGAGAAATGAAAATATTGTTCCTAAAGGATGTATCTACATACTGTAAGACTTTCAGACATGTAGAATAAAAGATGGATTTTTTAAAAAAAGTGTGCATTTCTTTTGGAGTGACCCTCATATTATTGGAATATTTACTAACTTTTCATCAGTATGTCCTAGCTATTTCATAACTCGTTGGAAAATCTAGTTTTAACATGATGAGCATATAATTTCAGATCGTCGAGTAAAAACGATAGCATCAGTATTTACACCAATAATATGAAAAAGATTTCTTTGCGTATTTTATTGTAATATGGTTACTGTTTAGGTGTCACACTAACGTACAGATCGTTTTAGTCGTCCAGCTGTTACGGTGTGGGAGGCATTATGTTGCATGAGCGTACTGACCTCCAAATCTTTGAGCACGGTACACTCGCTGCTCAAGGTTCCCCATGTGTGTCTTTTCAGGGGTACTTTCCCTGATTTCATTTTTGTGGTTGACAATGCGCGACCGCTTCGAACAGTGCAAGTAGAGGTAGTCATGGAACGAGAGGATATTCGGCCAATGGACTGGCCTGCCCGTTCCACCTGTTTAAATCCCATGGAGCATATGTGGTAAACGTTGGATAAAAGTACCGCAGCACGTCCCCTTGCGCCAACGACCATTCAGCAGTTAACAACCGCGCTGAGGAGCAAAGGAACGGCCCACCACAGGAACTCCTTAGCAAACTTGACGCCGGCACGGCAGCACGTTGCAGACCATACACACTCGTCGGTGCCGATCTGTCATCCTATTAAGTACCTTGTCCGGCTTTTTGTAATGTCCAGGGGCCTAACATAAATCACAGTGACTTCAGTGTAATTATTTTCTTTCGATATAACTGCCTTTACTGCTAGCCTCATTGCGCATTTTTTCAATTTCCATCTGTACTATAGAGTAACAGTTCTTTCTATGAATGTCCGAGCTATGTTACTTGGCAGTGACTATAGTTGAGCTCTACCAAAACTATCTTTCGGTTGTTTTGGTACACTACATAAATGAAGTATCAAATGGTAGGATAACTGGTTGTATTGGTAGCATTGGTAGGGGTAGAAACATAAATGAATGTCTATGAGAGAAATAGGAGCCGACGACTTCTCCATGCTTCTTTGTTTGTTTGGTTGTTCCTTTCGCAAATAATTAGAGCCGCACATCATTTAGTATCAGTCCATTGTGTATTTTGCACCTTTACAGAATATAAAATGCATTTGGTAAGTAATAAATATTAGTTTATCGCGTAACTGCCGCTATTTTATGTAATCAAAGCAATTACTTTTGATGCAAGTACAGTTTACATGCACAAACATAAAAAATACACATAATTTTTGTTGTTATTTTGTACTCAATAGAAAGTTCTCCATCATGATCGGAGACGACAGATTCCTATTATTATCGGTAAGTGCGAAAGTTCTTTATGAATAACAGAAACATGTATAAGCTCGACGAAGTATTGAAGCAAAGTTTGATGTATTTTTGTTTTGCGTTTTTTTTAATTTATTTCTTTTTTAGAAAATTGAGTTTCCTAGCGCTTTATGATAAACCTGTATTTTTTAAAATTTTTACAGAAATATCCCTTTGTTTCAGGTTACAGATCAACAACAATTTTCAAATAAAACCTGAATGAAACATCGACAATTTCAATTTTGTTATAAATACTGTTTATTTTTAAGTAACAGACAAGAGAATAATAATGTAGAACAAAAATGCTTCGTAAGTTACACGACCCTTTATATACATCCTCAGTCAATTTGTAGACGGTTCACCACTTCCGACTTTTAGGGTATTCTAATAAGACACTGACCGCAAACGCAAAGAAAGCGATCGGTATGAGGTAACGCCCGATAGGTATGCAACACATCTAACATACAGATACCCTGGGTACGACCCCAACCGACCAAAGCTACTCGGAAAACTACCATAGTCTGCCCTCACTTATGACAGTCTGCAGTACCCCGTGGTAGTTTCACAGCTCTAGCAATGACACATCTGCGAAACTTACTTTCGTCCTTACATTTTGCGAATTAGTACATATAAACTCCGTAGCGCTATACCTTTGCAAAGGAATTATCCCGATATTTCCGTTAAGCGGTTTAGGAAAGGAGGAAGAGCCTAATTCTGGATTACCAGAATTGCAATTTTAACCGTTGTCCTCCCGAACGCGTGCCCCTGTAGAGCCACTGCGCTACTAAACAGGGTCAGATATAGAACTTTCTTATGGCTACTTACAAGTCATCATTGTTCTTCAACAATATTAAAAATACGCCACACGCCCAGGTCTATGCCCGCCCACCCCTCCCCATAGACCATCGTATGCGTGCCTGTGACTGTACCTTACAAAGTACGTATACGTAGATATAGAAGAGGGTTGGATGTCAAAACAGTAGACACACCTTTTACGTGAAAATGGCTGAGAACTTTGTGACGCTTTATGAGACGCGCAAATTTAACTTCCTGAGAATAAATTTCTTTGACATTTATAACTATACCTACATTTATTGCCACAATATAACGTACTGCTGCTGCAAAATTTCATGACTCGTAGCGCCAGCAAATTCTCATCACAACATCAATGAATCGATTGGTATTATTGCATCAACTACAATACTGTTCCTCCAGGTGAAATCTGTAAAACTGGTATGTTTAGAATTTACTATTAAAAAGTTAAAAACACATATACAATGTCAGCATAAAATTTTTTCCCTTCGTATCAGCGACTGGATTAGGAAAGAGATATTATGATCCATATAAAGAAAACCTGTCCTACTGTAAATGTCTCTTAAGATTCCTTTCATTTACGTCCTGCAGAACAGACTTCAAGCAGTATGTATCAAGCTTCCAAATAGCTGCCAGCGTGCGGTTCCGGTATGGGACGCAAACGACGAGAACAGTTGCTTGTGGTTTTGCAGGACAACCTGCTGTTGTACAACCATGCCAAGCAACTGGCAGAGGAGTTGCGCAACACGGGCAAGGAGTACCTGGTGAGCCGCATGTTCAGCCACTACGACCACAACAACGACGGCGCCCTGGAGAAGGAAGAGCTGGAACAGGTGAGTCCAGGGCTCGCGCTGCTCCAAACAAGCTACTCGAGTAACAGATACGACTCGTCTGACTTGCCGCTTACCGCACAGCCAAGAAACAGTGTGGCTCTTTCGGTAGGTGCGGACTAGCTGTTAACCAGTGCTGCAGTAACGGAGTATGTACCTGCACCAATGTGTAAATCTCTAGTAATTCTACTGTACCCACATCCCTAGTGACTTCACTTCTCTGGGAAACTGGTCGTAGTTTACCGCATATTTTTGTTTCTGATATTACGTCTGCTACTGCGTGACACATCGACAGAGGAAATGAAAATTAATAGCGTAACTGTTCATTGTAAACTCAAGTAAAAAGCAAATGTACTTGCTCATCTAGCGGGAACGTGCCGTCTATTCGTAACGGTGCCCAAGATTCCAGATTCGTGCAGACACATGTTATGCCTGGGAAGGAGAAATACTACGGTTTTTATGTGCAGTCGGTGACAAGGCTTTAGGGATGTTGAAGAAGCCGCCGTAGGCGGCACGAAAAATGTCGTATATATTTCAAAATTTTATTTATAAAAACAAGAGACACTGTTCGTCTTCTCTGAAGAATAATGATACAAGATTTTCACGGTTGTTTTTCTTATTATAGAAGTTTATTCGCCCAGATCGCACAAACAATATACAATGATTACTAGTTTAGGCGAAATTAAATCGCAGTATTCTGATCATTTGTACGAAGCCAATCCATTTCGTCAACTGTTGACATAGATTGGACGTGAATGCAGAGTAGATAATGGTACAATTATAGAAATTTCTAACTCGAACCAACATAAAATGTATGCAAATATAAAGTAATCAAACCTTACAGAGACGACATTTCGTAGTACCGTCACTCGGTCATGCTGTAAGAAAACTGCTGTTCGAACAGCATGTTGTTGTTGTTGTTGTGGTCTTCAGTCCTGAGACTGGTTTGATGCAGCTCTCCATGCTACTCTATCCTGTGCAAGCTTCTTCATCTCCCAGTACCTACTGCAACCTACATCCTTCTGAATCTGCTTAGTGTATTCATGTCTTGGTCTCCCTCTACGATTTTTACCCTCCACGCTGCCCTTCAATGCTAAATTTGTGATCCCTTGATGCCTCAGAACATGTCCTACCAACCGGTCCCTTCTACTAGTCAAGTTGTGCCACAACCTTCTCTTCTCCCCAATCCTATTCAATACCTCCTCATTAGTTACGTGATCTACCCACCTTATCTTCAGCATTCTTCTGTAGCACCACTCTTCTTGTCCAAACTATTTATCGTCCATGTTTCACTTCCATACATGGCTACACTCCATACAAATACTTTCAGAAACGACTTCCTGACATTTAAATCTATACTAGATGTTAACAAATTTCTCTTCTTCAGAAACGATTTCCTTGCCATTGCCAGTCTACATTTTATATCTTCCCTACTTCGACCATCATCAGTTATTTTACTCCCTAAATAGCAAAACTCCTTTACTATTTTAAGTGACTCATTTCCTAATCTAATTCCCTCAGCATCACCCGATTTAATTTGACTACATTCCATTATCCTCGTTTTGCTTTTGTTGATGTTCATCTTATATCCTCCTTTCAAGACACTGTCCATTCCGTTCAACTGCTCTTCCAAGTCCTTTGCTGTCTCTGACAGAATTACAATGTCATCGGCGAACCTCAAAGTTTTTACTTCTTCTCCATGAATTTTAATGCCTACACCGAATTTTTCTTTTGTTTCCTTTACTGCTTGCTCAATATACAGATTGAATAACATCGGGGAGAGGCTACAACCTTGTCTCACTCCTTTCCCAACCACTGCTTCCATTTCATGCCCCTCGACTCTTATAACTGCCATCTGGTTTGTGTACAAATTGTAAATAGCCTTTCGCTCCTTGTATTTTACCCCTGCCACCTTCAGAATTTGAAAGAGAGTATTCCAGTTAACGTTGTCAAAAGCTTTCTCTAAGTCTACAAATGCTAGAAACGTAGGTTTGCCTTTTCTTAATCTTTCTTCTAAGATAAGTCGTAAGGTTAGTATTGCCTCACGTGTTCCAACATTTTTACGGAATCCAAACTGATCTTCCCCGAGGTCCGCTTCTACCAGTTTTTCCATTCGTCTGTAAAGAATTCGCGTTAGTATTTTGCAGCTGTGACTTATTAAACTGATAGTTCGGTAATTTTCACATCTGTCAACACCTGCTTTCTTTGGGCTGGGATTATTATATTCTTCTTGAAGTCTGTGGGTATTTCGCCTGTCTCATACATCTTGCTCACCAGAAGGTAGAGTTTTGTCATGATTGGCTCTCCCAAGGCCATCAGTAGTTCTAATGGAATGTTGTCTACTCCCGGGGCCTTGTTTCGACTCAGGTCTCTCAGTGCTCTGTCAAACTCTTCACGCAGTATCATATCTCCCATTTCATCTTCATCTACATCCTCTTCCATTTCCATAATATTGTCCTCATCGCCCTTGTATAAACCCTCTATATACTCCTTCCACCTTTCTGCCTTCCCTTCTTTGCTTAGAACTGGGTTGCCATCTGAGCTCTTGATATTCATACAAGTGGTTCTCTTCTCTCCAAAGGTCTCTTTAATTTTCCTGTAGGCAGTATCTATCTTACCCCTAGTGAGACAAGCCTCTACGTCCTTACATTTGTCTTCTAGCCATCCCTGCTTAGCCATTTTGCACTTCCTGTCGATCTCATTTTTGAGACGTTTGTATTCCTTTTTGCCTGCTTCATTTACTGCATTTTTATATTTTCTCCTTTCATCAATTAAATTCAATATTTCTTCTGTTACCCAAGGATTTATATTAGCCCTCGTCTTTTTACCTACTTGATCCTCTGCTGCCTTCACTACTTCATCCCTCAGAGCTACCGATTCTTCTTCTACTGTATTTCTTTCCCCCATTCCTGTCAATTGTTCCCTTATGCTCTCCCTGAAACTCTGTACAACCTCTGGTTTAGTCAGTTTATCCAGGTCCCATCTCCTTAAATTCCCACCTTTTTGCAGTTTCTTCAGTTTCAATCTGCAGTTCATAACCAGTAGATTGTGGTCAGAATCCACATCTGCCCCTGGAAATGTCTTACAATTTAAAACCTGGTTCCTAAATATCTGTCTTACCATTATATAATCTATCTGATACCTTTTAGTACCTCCAGGATTCTTCCAGGTATACAACCTTCTTTCATGATTCTTGAACCAAGTGTTAGCTATGATTAAGTTATGCTCTGTGCAAAATTCTACAAGGCGGCTTCCTCTTTCATTTCTTCGCCCCAATCCATATTCACCTACTATGTTTCCTTCTCTCCCTTTTCCTACTGACGAATTCCAGTCACCCATGACTATTAAATTTTCGTCTCCTTTCACTACCTGAATAATTTCTTTTATCTGGTCATACATTTCATCAATTTCTTCATCAGCTGCAGAGCTAGTTGGCATATAAACTTGTACTACTGTAGTAGGCATGGGCTTTGTGTCTATCTTGGCCACAATAATGCGTTCACTATGCTGTTTGTAGTAGCTAACCCGCACTCCTATTTTTTTATTCATTATTAAACCTACTCCTGCATTACCCCTATTTGATTTTGTATTTATAACCCTGTACACCCGACCAAAAGTCTTCTTCCTCCTGCCACCGAACTTCACTAATTCCCACTACATCTAACTTTAACCTATACATTTCCCTTTTTAAATTTTCTAACCTACCTGCCAGATTAAGGGATCTGACATTCCACGCTCCGATCCGTAGAATGCCAGTTTTCTTTCTCCTGATAACGACGTCCTCTTGAGTAGTCCCCGCCCGGAGATCCGAATGGGGGACCATTTTACCTCCGGAATATTTTACCCAAGTGGACGCCATCATCATTTAATCATACAGTAAAGCTGCATGTCCTCGGGAAAAATTACGACTGTAGTTTCCCCTTGCTTTCAGCCGTTCGCAGTACCAGCACAGCAAGGCCATTTTGGTTAATGTTACAAGGCCAGATCAGTCAATCATCCAGACTGTTGCCCCTGCAACTACTGAAAAGGCTGCTGCCCCTCTTCAGGAACCACATGTTTGTCTGGCCTCTCAACAGATACCCCTCCGTTGTGGTTGCACCTACGGTACGGCCATCTGTATCGCTGAGGCACTCAAGCCTCCCCACCAACGGCAAGGTCCATGGTTCATGGGGGAAGTCGAACAGCATAGTAGTTACAAATGGTTGCGAAACACACATCAGCTGATCATTCAAGATACTTTGTTATACGAGACTCTAAACTTACTGCAAAGTCACACAACACCGTTTTCATGGAATGTCGTCTCTGTAAGGTATGTTTACTTTGAATTTGTGTGCCTTTATGTTGGTTTAAAGTAAAATTTTCCGCAACTTTTGTGCAACGTCGGCGACGGAGCTTCTGTAATGAGAAGAACATCCGTGTTTAGATTCTGAGATCGCCTCCAACACAGCTGACAAAGTCAGGTAATCCTCACCAGATTTACAAGTTGAAAGTCACTGATTAAGAAAACAAATTTGTCACACAAATGAAATTGCCAAGTCTCGCTGAGAACATATTAAAGCAAAGTTCAGCTAAGGCTTTAAGTTCTTCCATCTTGGTTTGGAGTTAAAAACCAACAGACAACTTCAGTTATTCCGTTTATGCATGGAGTTAAAGTTCAACCAGAGGTTTAAGTTCTTCCGTTTATGTAATGAGCCAAAGTTCCCTTCGTACAGTCTGTAGAGTCAGTCTACAAGAAGAATAAAAGCAAAGGATTACAGCATCCACAACCACGAATGCAAGTCCGTCGGCGGCGTCGCAGCGACCCAGGGTTTTGTCCGTAGCGGCGGCGGCTGGTCGGAGGCGGAGGTGGAGCCGTCGGCATAGAGTTTGACGTCCGCGAACTGGAGTCCTTGCTCGGTGTGAACTGCTGACGGACGGCCATGCGCCGTCCTAAATACTGTCCAGCGGCGGGATTTCTTGGTATTTATTCTCGGTTACGTGGACCGCGAAAGCAAGTAGTTTCCCAGGACGCGCGACCTCTGGCAGCGCTGCTAAGGCCGCGTTATGTGACACCAGGAAATCTACTTTACGGTGACAAGCTTAACAATGGTGCAACTTGCAGTGCTGGAACGCATGATGTGTTGTCGACCTCGTAGGTGTAACGCCGCGACATAGATGTATTACAGCTCGGAGTGGGAACAGAGCCCCTTTAACGGAACGTTCGCCTTAAGCGACTGTGGAAAGCACGCAAACCCAAATCTGGCACACGGTACGAGGTCCTGACCCCCGGGTCCGATGCCTTACTACTCCTCCAGCTCATTCATCTTATTAATATAACATTTCTCCTTCTTAAACAATTTTATTAAATATTTGTTTTTTGGCTTGACTGTAATTGCCAATCCTTTGTCTTTTGCTTTCGCTATAATACCACACAAAAGTATGTAATCATGAACCATGTCGCCTACTGTGTTGGACGAGCAATATTATAAATTTACTATCATTGCTTCGGACCGCTGTGGATGGGACTCTGGTAACATAAAAGAACTTTCTTGAATAATAAAGTACAAAAGACGCAAAAGTTGTCTTTAAATTACGTTATTGTTGGTTTACGATTTATCTGAGCTTCAGAATAGTGTTCCGAGTATGCACTTCTTTACATTTTACAGATAAGTACGGCACATTATTTTCTTAATAATTAGGACGCGAATAATGGCGGGATTGCGTCTTTCTGTCAATAATGATGAAGTAGATCTGAACTTCTTTGGAGCCGTCCCATCTTCGAAATGAGCAGGACATGATATGAGTAGAGAGCAGTGTGAATGCTAGCCCTACTTTGTTACTTTGTCGAGGGTGATGAAATGTATTTCATATTATGTATCAATAGGAATTCAGTTACACCAGACGCCGAAGCGAGAGAGAGAGATAGTGCACTGAGCATGTACGGCAAAGGTGTTCGCGCTGTTTAATTTATTTGGCGCCATGATCCAAAAGTCCTCTTTTCCATAAAATACGACGGCGCAACTCGGCGAACCTATGACGTCACAACTCGACCTCTGAGTAATAATGAATAAGCAGTTCGGCTGTTTCCGCTAACTAAGCAAGTACACTGATTCGGATTTTAAAGTATTTTATGTTGGACAATGAACTACTTACTTCTACACTGTCTCTGATGGTGTCTCCCGCAGAAGGAGGCGAAACGTCACGCACCAAAAAATGCGTTAGATCAATTTTTAGGTAACAAGTATCACAGAGGAAATAAACATCGGCAGTGAATTGCTGCACTTGTGAATCCTGCAGTAAATGGTGATTCTGCAGTACACATTGAGACACATTAAGCCCTGCGGTATACAGACAGCAACTGCGGCTCTCGGGACGTGACTTGTGCTCCCCTCCAATCACCCGCAGCTCGCTCCGCTAGTTTCTGTTGCTGACACCGGTAACGTCTCGTCAGACGAGTCGCAGGTGAGAGCGGAGCAGGTTGTCATTGTTGGGCACGGCACATTGCTGCAGATGGCGGCCAAGGAGCAGCTGAGCCAGCTGTCCAAGGGCTGCAGCCTGAGCGACATGCTGCACTTCGACGACGCCAGCAAGGACGGCCGGCTCGACATCAACGAGTTCTACACCGCGTTCAGTAAGTTATACAGTAAGTTGCTCCAGCCAGCGGCGGCCCCTACTGGACGGGCCAGCCGCCGCGGCCGCTCCGCCCTCCCCACCCACTACTTCTCTCCTGGAGCCTGATCTCCCCTACAAAGCACTGCACCACTTCGTCCAATAATAAGCGTGGTACCACCATATGGACTATCGTCGCAGGTATGCGGCTGGATCGACGACTTTCTGACTAACCGAACCAAATACACTCTTTGCGGGACGTGAATAAATCCGCTTCATTTGTATTTGACTAACGCTTTATTTCGATAAAATTGTATACACGACTTGCGTTTCAGGATTAAATACCATCGTCAGCCGCTTGACTGCGTACGGGAAAGTCGTACCAGTCATGTAAAAAATCCATCAAATTTATCAAGTAGCACTGGATCGTTCCCATACAACAAAGTTGGTCGAAAGATTGAACGGTTCTAGGAGGAACAAAGTTAGAACAGGTGGACGGTTTCAAGTACTTAGGATGCATATTCTCACAGGATGGCAACATAGTGAAAGAACTGGAAGCGAGGTGCAGCAAAGCTAATGCAGTGAGCGCTCAGCTACGATCCATTCTCTTCTGCAAGAAGGAAGTCAGTACCAAGACTAAGTTATCTGTGCACCGTTCAATTTTTCGACCAACTTTGTTGTATGGGAGCGAAAGCTGGGTGGATTCAGGTTACCTTATCAATAAGGTTGAGGTTACGGATATGAAAGTAGCAAGGATGATTGCAGGTACTAGTAGATGGGAACAATGGCAGGAGGGTGTCCATAATGAGGAAATCAAAGAAAAACTGGGAATGAACTCTATAGATGTAGAAGTCAGGGCGAACAGGCTTAGATGGTTGGGTCATGTTACACGCATGGGAGAAGCAAGGTTACCCAAGAGACTCATGGGTTCAGCAGTAGAGGGTAGCAGGAGTCGGGGCAGACCAAGGAGAAGGTACCTGGATTCGGTTAAGAATGATTTTGAAGTAATAGGCTTAACATCAGAAGAGGGACCAATGTTAGCGCTGAATAGGAGATCATGGAGGAATTTTATAAGGGGGACATTTTGCCCCAGACTGAACGCTGAAAGGCATAATCAGTCTTAAATGATGATGATGATGATGACGATGATGATGATCACTGGATCTAACATGCTACTTGATAAATTTGCTGCACTTTTTACACGACTGGTACGAGTTTTTCGTACGCAATCAAGCGCTTAAGATTGGTTTTAATCCTGAAATTCGGGTACGATTTTATTCAAATAACGGATTATTGAAGTACAACTAGAGCGGATTTGTTCATATGAAGAACCCAGTACGTTATAATGGACTATGGATGTTGAACAGAAGCGAATGTAACATCACGACGTCCCCCAATGAAGTATAATATAACCTCTAAAGTTCTCAACATACATAAATGATTTATCAGTTAGAGTCAATGGCATGATTAGTGTGTTCACTTGTGCTTCTATAGTCTACAGGAAAGTATCGCCATTGGCAATCGTATGGAAATTTCCATTTGATGGAATGAATGACAGCACTCTTTCTAAAATTGCTATCTCTTTTTCTATTAGTTCCTACTGTCTGAATACATAAGCAGTGTGTACATGAAATTCTTATTGGTGAACGCGAACGAACCAAATAAATCGCTATGCCCACGGAGATACAAGTTACTAAAATTCTAGTGACAGTAGTCAAGAACTGTTGAATGAAGGATAGCATATTAGAATAAGATTCCTTTTAGTGCACCATTAAAAGGTTTGCTCTGGGGCGTGCTCAAAAATCAGTAGTAATTACACGGAAATACTCACCAATCGCAAACGATTTATTGTCCCTAGCCTCAACATTCGAAGCAGTGGTGACTTTCTGCTTGTAACAACTCTTCGCGACTTTCAATTTCATTATCTCAAGGACACGTGAAGATTAAGTAAGCTATGTTTCCTCAGATCAGAGTCATTGAGTAAAATTATGAAATAGTAAAATTACAGCATCTCTGGCGTAGCAGACACACGGTGATAGATATAACTTTTATCCTCTTTCCTCTGACGTATTTGAAATAATTTTACACTGAGACGCTACATCCTTGATAATGTCTGCAGTGAAGAGGAAGAAACGGTTAGCATCTTAGTACATGACTAATTGTCAATATCGGGCGATTGTGACACCGTATAAACCTTTAGGGGCAATACTAAGCAGTAATATGAAATGGGATGAACACTTACAATGAAAACTTACATTTATTTCAAGGATTATGAGACTGTACACTTCACTTTTAAAAGGAAATTACATATAACACGATAATGTCAGTAATATTAGAGGACATCGTTCCAGTGTTCGAAGTCCTTATCAGGAACATGAATGGAGTCAGTGAACGAAATCAGAGACCGGCTGCTAAGATCGTAAGAGGTGAGATAGCCCTTACGGAGCTTTAACCGAATTCTCGGCGAACTCAATTGAGTCATAATTCTACTCACTGAAATTGATCTGAGGAAGCAAGTTGTACTTAATATCCACTTGTCCTTTAGGTAGTAAAATGGAAAGACTCAAAGAGTTTTCACGATCGGAAAGTAACCATAGTTTCGTGGGCTGCGGCTAGCGACATAAATCGCTTACGACTGGTGAACATTGAAAGGAAAAATCGACTTTCTTTTTCAATGTCCGCGTAATTACTACTGAAGCTTTGGAAGAAACACGACGTTGTTCTTGCGGAACCCTGTTGGATAAATGTAGAGAACTCAGTGAGGATAGCAGAATATTCTGCTGCCAGCACCGTGTATCTCGCGTAGATATTATGAGAATAAGACATGGAATGCACTGTGAAAAATCAAAAATGTTTCACCTGCCAGCTGTTTCTCTACATAGTCGCCGCTCTGACTTAGAAATTTGTCGTAGCGTTGTACCAAATTTCCAAAGCTATCGTCATAGAACGCAGCCTCATGTCGTTTCCGCCAATTCTATGCGCTGGTCTACATCTTGTTGTCTTGTTGCCGTCATAGCCAGCTGTTATAGCAAGCGGAGCTGGGACCAATAGGGAGCCAATACGTGCTGTATTGTGGGCGATCACACACTTCCCATGGAAAACGCTGCACGTGCATCTTCATTGCCCCTGTGGAGTGCGGCCAAGAATTGTCATGAAGCAGGAAACGCATGACAGTTGTGTTATGTGGGCTGTATGACACGATTGTTCTACGCATCTTTACGGCTTACTGTGCTCTCAGCACTCAAAATACTGACGTGACGCAGACGACAGCCATACTAGAGACACTGCCCAACACATATGTGCAAAGTTTCATCGGATTTTCACTGTGATTTCCATTTCGCGCCCGATTAGCCCTTACTTCCCGAACAGCCATCGTAAGAAGAACATCAACGAAACAAGGGTAATGGAATTTAGTCCAATTAAATCAGCAGATGCTGCGCCAACTGAGTTAGAAAATGATGCACTGTAAAGTAGTACATGAGTTCTGTTATTTGGGGAGCAAAGCAATTGATGATGGTCGAAGTAGGCAGAATATAAAATGCAGACTTGCAGTAACAAGAGCAACATTTCTGAAGAAGAGAATATGTTAATATAGAATATAAATTTAATATTAGGAAGAATTTTCTGAACATATTTCTACGGAGCGTACCATGGTACAGAAGTGAAACTTTTGTGATACATATTTCACACAAGACTAGAATAAGAGTAATGAAATGTGCTGTAACAGAGGAATGCTGAAGATTGAATGCGTGGAATGAGTGGGTCGATAACTGGTAAGGTAAGGTAAAGGTAAAGATAAATCTGTCATCAACCGTAAGATTGGTGTGAACACCACAACTCTTTACTAGGCATACAACTGTTGGAGATTCCCCTTCTCCCACCTTCGAACTTACCCACAGGGTTACAGGGCCACCTGTAGTTAAACTTGGACTCCGAGCCACGGTGCTCCTCGGCATTTTTCCTATCAACACACACTGCCAGAGGTGAAAGCAGTGGTAAGTGATAGCTCAAAATCCTAAGAACGACCAGGAATCGAACCTAACACTTTTGGATCCGTAATGGGCCGTTTTGCCACTTGGCTACCAATCAGGTACAAAACTCAGCTGGGGAAAAATGAATTTATGGTGCAGATGACCACCATCTGGTACGAAAAACTGCCTTCTGCAACTCACCTGTCAGTTACGTTGACTCATAAAATCGCATTACCGGCAGCTTCATGAGTAATAATACAAAAGAATAATACTTTTCACCGGCCGAAGTGGCCGAGCGGTTCTAGGCGCTACAGTCTGGAACCGCGCGACCGCGACGGTTGCAGGTTCGAATCCTGCCTCGGGCATGGATGTGTGTGATGTCCTTAGGTTAGTTAGGTTTAAGTAGTTCTAAGTTCTAGGGGACTGATGACCTCAGAAGTTAAGTCCCATAGCGCTCAGAGCCATTTGAACCATTTGAATAATACTTTTCCCACATCACCATTCTTCCTCACGCATACACAACAGGAAACTACTTCTGTATTGTTCTTCTGTATTATTACTCGTGAAACTGACAGTTAATGGTTGACCGACATGTGACTTGCAGTAGACAATTTTGCGTTCCAGATGTCAGTGGACCGACATGTGACTTGCAGTAGACAATTTTGCGTTCCAGATGTCAGTGACAGAAACTGGGAGCAAATTAATAAGTTGCTCTAAGGTAACCAACTTTGATGAATTCCCTGACACATAAAAGATAAAAGTTATAGGACATAGACATCAGGAAGGCTTAGGCATCACGGCACCATCAATTTGTGGGCAATGAGGGCTGGGAATTGCAGAGGGAGTGTACAGTAAACAGGTTGAAATGGATAATTGTAGTAAATGTGCGGATATGAAGAGACTTAAATACGACGGACTAGCGTGCAGTCTTCGGAGTGACGACCACAACAACAAGAACAACATCGTCAAAAATGATGGAGTGATAAGATGGTTCAAGGTCCGACGTTTATGTCGTATCACGCTAGTATACGTCACACTGACAGCACCATGAAACATATGGAAATGAAAATTGCATCGAACCAAACACGAGGACACCTGCCTAAAAACCTTTATACTAAAAGTAAAGAAAAATATTGATGAAATATTGTAGGTCACTAAATATGTTTCCATTATCACCCGCATACAGAAAGAACTGAATCAGAGCTCTTTCCATCTTGTGGTATTATGCCCTTTTTGTTTAGCGTAAATTCAGCCCTACTTTATATCTTAAAGCTCCTTTTATATAGCACAGTCGGTTTAGAAGGTTCCCCGTCCGTCTACCGAGGATGGCAGTGAATGTAAGTTGGTCGCCAAGCACTACGGCCTAACGACCCGGCACGGTATGACGGACAGCCTGCTCCGCTTGGTCTTTTACGTGGCGAGTTTAAACGCGCGCCCTCTTTGTGTGGATTATCGCGTCCTGTTCGCCACCGCGCTCCGTCCACACAGGCCAGCAGAGGTCGGGCGACAGGCGTCAGTCCCTGGCGCGACATTAACCTCGTCTTTGACAAATGGTTCCCTTAGACGCCTGGGAGCGCTAACCGCGGACCCCGCGCTCCCTCTGGGCATCAATCACGCCTGCCCGCGCTGGCAGCACTCCCCACCTCACTCCTCAGCCTGTTGATTAAAGCGCTTTGTCTGCCCAACTGTGACACGGAAGTCGCATTGTCCGGAATTAGAGTAACTTTGGCCCTCACGGCCGCTCAGTGTGGCTTCCCTGTTTCGAACATCTCCTGTTACGTAGTCTCGGCTGAGGCTCAAAATGGCTCTGAGCACTATGGGACTTTACTTCTGAGGTCATCAGTCCCCTAGAACTTAGAACTACTTAAACCTAACTAACCTAAGGACATCACACACATCCATGCCCGAGGCAGGATTCGAACCTGCGACCGGAGCGGTCACGCGGTTCCAGACTGAAGCGCCCAGACCGCACGGCTACACCGGCCGGCTTTCGGCTGAGGCGTCTGAGACATTTTGTGTCAGTATTACACGGTTGCCTCTGAAACGACGAGCGAATATTTTAAATATTTTCCCACGTAATCCTGTAATTTACTTTCAAAAACACCACTTCCGTCCGTTATGGTATTTTCTTTACTATCGAGCAGTGTTCTCTTCGTTCCCAAAGAAAGCACGTTTGACAGATGTGAAAATTACCGAACTATCAGTTTAATAAGTCACAGCTGCAAAATACTAACGCGAATTCTTTACAGACGAATGGAAAAACTTGTAGAAGCCGACCTCGGGGAAGATCAGTTTGGATTCCGTAGAAATATTGGAACACGTGAGGCAATACTGACCTTACGACTTATCGTAGAAGAAAGATTTAGCAAAGGCAAACCTACGTTTCTAGCATTTGTAGACTTAGAGAAAGCTTTTGACAATGTTGACTGGAATATTCTCTTTCAAATTCTAAAGGTGGCAAGGGTAAAATACAGCGAAAGGCTATTCACAATTTGTACAGAAACCAGATGGCAGTCATAAGAGTCGAGGGACATGAAAGGGAAGCAGTGGTTGGGAAGGGAGTGAGACAGGGTTGTAGCCTCTCCCCGATGTTATTCAATCTGTATATTGAGCAAGCAGTGAAGGAAACAAAAGAAAAATTCGGAGTAGGTATTAAAATCCATGGAGAAGAAATAAAAGTTTTGAGGATCGCCGATGACATCGTAATTCTGTCAGAGACAGCAAAGGACTTGGAAGAGCAGTTCAACGGAATGGACAGTGTCTTGAAAGGAGGATATAAGATGAACATCAACAAAAGAAAAACGAGGATCATGGAATGTAGTCGAATTAAGTCGGGTGATGCTGAGGGAATTAGATTAGGAAATGAGACAAAGTAGTAAAGGAGTTTTGCTATTTGGGGTGCAAAATATCTGACGATGGTCGAAGTAGAGAAGATATAAAATGTAGATTGGCAATGGCAAGGAAAGCGTTTCTGGAGAAGAGAAATTTGTTAACATCGAGTATAGATTTAGGTGTCAGGAAGCCGTATCTGAAAGTATTTGTATGGAGTGTAGCCATGTATGGAAGTGAAACATGGACGATAAATAATTTGGACAAGAAGAGAATAGAAGCTTTCGAAATGTGGTGCTACAGAAGAATGCTGAAGATTAGATGGGTAGATCACATAACTAATGAGAAGGTATTGAATAGGATTGGGGAGAAGAGAAATTTGTGGCACAACTTGACTAGAAGAAGGGATCGGTTGGTAGGACATGTTCTGAGGCATCAAGGGAACACAAATTTAGCATTGGAGGGAAGCGTGGAGGGTAAAAATCATAGAGGGAGACCAAGAGATGAATACACTAAGCAGATTCAGAGGGATGTAGGTTGCAGTAAGTATTGGGAGATGAAGAAGCTTGCACAGGGAGCATGGAGAGCTGCATCAAACCAGTCTCAGGAGTGAAGACCACAACAACAAAAACGTAAATATTTAAAGTCACTCAGCATTAGTCTCTTAACACAGTAATTAATACAAGGGTCGGCCAAAAACTCAGCATATTACCATGCCTAATAGGCCTAGGAAACACGTTTGCTTTCAGCACAGTTTCCAATCGTCTCGGAATGGTACAGTTTTCAAGGAACTCTTATATCACCCTTCTAACAAAATTACGACAAGTTCAAGTAACGATGAGGACACTGAATAGTGATCACACACTCTTCTCTCCAAAGCAGACCACAGAGACTCGATAATATCGATGGTCCCGGCGGAGGTTCGAGTCCTCCCTCGGGCATGGGTGTGTGTGTTTGTCCTTAAGATAATTTAGGTTAAGTAGTGTGTAAGCTTAGGGACTGATGACCTTAGCAGTTAAGTTCCATAAGATTTCACACACAGCTGAACAGCTGATAATATCGAAATCTGACGCCTGTGGTGGAAAGGGGAGATGCGAAAGCTAATCCCGTGACGATGCGTACTATGTGAACAGCCTGGCGTCTTGGAACACAGCATAATCGTTAGAGAACAAACATTGTACCATAGGATTGGCCTGATCATTCAAAACGGTCAGATAATCCTTGGAAATAATGTAACTTTGCAGAGTAACCATGGGGGCCATGGAATAGCGCGATATGACAGCCAAAATTATTACCGAACCCTCCACCATACCTCAGTCTTGGGACGTAAACTCAGCAGGAAGTTAGAAACAGCGTGAAACGAGACCTGTCCAATCAAACGACTTGCTTCCGTTCTCTATGCTAGAGGTTTTATAGCGTCAGCTCCATTCTTTCCTGTTATGGGCGTTTACATCACTGGGGAGTTGTTTTGGAATTGCAGCTCGCTCTGGCATCCCATGCTTATGGAGGTCCCTTCGTATTGTTTTGCTGCTGACAGGGTTCACGCATGCGATATTCAGTTCTGCGGCGACTTTTACAGACGTCGTCCTCAGATTCTTTGTCACCGTCCTCTTCGATCCCGCCACACACTTCCCTCCTCATTATAACTTAGCGGATTATGTTTTCCTCTTTCCCTGTACTCGGTATAAATCTTCATTACAGTGCTCCATGAAACATTTCGGCTACCTCGGTTGCGGAAGCACCCATCATACGCCACCAAAAATTTGCCCACGTTCGAATCCACTCAGCCCTGACATAACACATTCGCAACTACACAGAACACTGTTCTGACCACGGCTCACACTTGAGACTACACAGGAGAATTCAGTGGTGAAATACAACAGCGCCACCTACAGGCCTCGCTAGCCTCTGCATTTATGTTCGAGCATCCATTTCTCGTAGTTTTTACATATTTTTGTTCAACCCCTGAAACCCAACTACTTTCAGTGCTTAAGAAAATCTTGCTCAACGATTCATTCTAATGTGTAGAGCGAGAAGCCCACAGTCTGAAAAGTTGTATTACACTGCCTGCTTATCATCTACCTACTGCAATAAATTAAGTCACCATACCAAATGTACGTAGACGTTAGCCCAATATGGTGACAATGGTGGTATCGAGTCTCGTTAGAAGACAAATATGGGCTTACTCATGTGAATATGTAGAGAAAAATGATTCTTTTAAACGTCGACCCGCTGTAAAAGCTCAGTATGCTTACAACATAACATTTCTTTAACGACTATCTTAACATGATACTTCATTAAATTGGGAAGAAACAAACTGCATATGAGTTATTGTCGATTCTGTATGCAGCTTAGTCGCCGAGACACCATTCCTCATTATAAGCAGTAGTTAGGAAGACTTCGAATTTAATTACATAATTCCATCATCAAAACTATTTATTTACTTTCGCTTGTATATGAGTCCTTCATATGAGTGATTTCTTAAACTTAATTTCCACAAACATGGTGATGGCCTGATATGGCTGTAAAACACTCCAGACACTCTTCATTTTCTTTAAAATTCTGGAACGAAAGCATCAATCCGTAGCGACAATGGTCTACTCGTACAACAGACTGACCCAAAACATTAAACTTGAAGGGGAATCCGACGTGTGATTGAGGATGGGAACTCAAGCTGCCAAGAGTCCATGTGACTCGTCCGTCAGCGAACGAGCACTTTGAGAGCGGTACTCAAATCATCCACGTCCTTTAGTGGTTACGTGTTTACGCTTGATAGTACAAGAAAACTAGAAAATCTACAGCAGACAGTCAGCTACTTCTGATTCTGGCTGTGTATACTATGCGTTTTACAAGCGCAATGCATAATAGTGAAGAAAGTTTGTCATACATGTACTTATGCTCTGTATCTCTCCCTATTATGTCGAACGCATACTGAGCACACTCACAACGAAAGCGTACACCCAACGAGACACCAATTTCCCAGGTTTTCAGTACATTCTTACATGGAACAAATGCTGCCTTAGTACGATGCTCTTCTCATCCATTTTCAAGAAACCGAGATCCAAACTTTTAAGAGCATGTTGCGTAACATACAAGAGCACCAGCTCTCGAGAGCGGCGTAAGTGGAACCAGATAAGGTGGCTGACTGGAAGTCTTGCACCTTAAACATCGAATGATGTTTCTTCCGAGAGAAAGTGTTGTCGTGGCAATTCATTGCCGATGTGTATGTTGACAACAAACATCAACGTGCCACTGATGTAAACAAGCTTCACTTCCGGCAGGCATACCTATAATCACAACTATTGAAATGACTACAGTTCTGTTTCCAAACGCACATAGTAATCCAATGACACACAAACATTTATCTTGGAGAGACCACTGTACCGTATTATAAGTCTGTGACAGTCCTGCTATAAGATTAAGTCCAATGGTGTACAATACAGTATCACAACCGGCATAGGCGCAGCAGCGGCAGTGCCATCCGGTGTCACACAGTGGCAGATCCTTCTCCGGATAATGAATTGGAGCGGTAGCGGTGACGGTGACGCCCGAGTGAAACTTGAATTCCGAGTGGCTCTCCCTGGAGTTCTTACAAGGGAACCTCCCCACCGCACCCCCCTCAGATTTAGTTATAAGTTGGCACAGTGGATAGGCCTTGAAAAGCTGAACACATATCAATCAAGAAAATAGGAAGAAGTTGTGTGGAACAGTGAAAAAAATTAGTAAAATATACAAACTGAGTAGTGCATGCGCAAGATAGGCTACATCAAGGAGAACGTGAGCTCAGGAGCGCCGTGGTCCCGTGGTTAGCGTGAGTAGCTGCAGAACGAGAGGTCCTTGGTTCAAGTCTTCCCTCGACTGAAAATTTTACTTTCTTTATTTTCCCAAAGTTATGATCTGTCCGTTCGTTCACTGACGTTTCTGTTCACTGCAATAAGTTTAGTGTCTGTGTTTTGCGACCGCACCGCAAAACCGTGCGATTAGTAGACGAAAGGACGTGCCTCTCCAATGGGAACCGAAAACATTTGATCGCAAGGTCATAGGACAACCGATTCCTCCACGGGAAAACACGTCTGATATATTCTATACGACACTGGTGACGGCATGTGAGTCACATGACAGGAATATGTTGTCGACCCACCTAACTTGTACACTTGGCGAATGGGTAAAAAGATTCTTCTACCTTGCCCGATTTAGGTTTTCTTGTGGATGTGATAATCACTCCCAAAAAAGTGATGAAAACATAAGAGTTTGTCACATAAACTGAAAATAAAAAGTTAAACTTTTCACTGGAGGGAAGACTTGAACCTAGGACCTCTATTTCCGCAGCTACTCTCGCTAACCACGGGACCACGGCGCTCCTTGACTCCCAGTGTCCTTGATGTTGCGTATCTTCACATGGACTACTCAGTTTGTATATTTTACTAATTTTTGTCGTAGTTCCACACAACTTCTTCCTGTTTTCTCGATTGATCTGTGTTCAGTTTTTTAAGGCCTATCCACTGTGCCAACTTATAACTAAATCTGAGGGGGGTGCGATGGGGAGGTTCCCTTGTTAGCTGGAACTCTCACAGGAACGCTCCCTCGAACACACATTGCTGGTTAAGCTGTGAAGCGTGACTTCTGTCCTGGTGTGTCGTGATGCATGCCGCGAAACAGTTCCGCTCTGCTAGTAGCCTCTACCAGCAGCCCGCTAGAATTTGTTGGCGGACTCGCTTCGCCTGGCGAGTCGGCCGCTCTGCGAAGCTCGTGTCGTTTGAGGTAAGTCTACGTTGCAGGCGTTGCGGCTCCCGGTAACAAAAGAAACAACAATACAATGCATTTTCTGGGGATGGCGATCCATAGCTCATTTATATTTGAAAAATTACATATAATTGCCTTTAACTGCTGGTAAAATATTTATACAACCCATTTCAGTCGTCTTACTATTATCAGGTTCATGAAAGTATTCACACTATCATGTGAAGCGAAATAGAAATCGTTATCGTCAGCCAATAAAACCGTGAATAATATGTAACAGATCAACGACGAAATTTATATTACGATATGAAAGAGTATTGTTCATTGTTTAATCACCTGACGACAACGATTTTATATTTCGCGTAACATGATGCTGGTAAATACTTTCATGAACCTGATGATGCTCAGACGACTGAAACTGATTGTAAAAGTATTTTACCGGTTGCTCAAGGCGGTAATATGACTTATTCAAATAATACCCAGCTGGTAAAAGTGAGATACCCTCCAGGACTGTGTTCAGTGGTGCTTGAATATATAATGTGTGTGTGCTGAGCGGTTGTAGTGTTAGCGATATAGTTATCACGGTCATCGGCGAAACAGGGCCCTCTGTTTTGACTGCAGGAAGTAACTGTGCTGAGTTCAGAGGTGAATTGTGTGTGTAATGTTCATTCTAGGGTAGAACCAGGTACCCAAAGACGAGTACGTACTCCAGTGAACAACCTCAGCACTTTGAATAGGGTCGCATTGTTGGTCTGCAGGAAGCTGGATGGACGTATCGACGGTTGCTGCAAATGTTGGACACGGTGTATCGGTGGTGTGTGGCTGCTTTCAGCAGTGGTCTGAGGGGCGTTCAGAACCACTGCGTAGTGCAGACGCACGTCAAGATAGAGGGTTATTCGGAAAGCAAGGAACGATCGGTCGCGAAATGGAAACCACAGTGAAAATCCGAGTTTCGCACAGCTGTGTTGGACAGTGTCTCTAGTATGCCCGTCGATCGGGTTACGTCGTTCTTTCTAGTTCTGAGCACACAGGAAGCACATAAAGATACCTAGAACCGTAGTGTCTCCCGCCAAGTACGAGGGCCTGCTAAGAAATTTCGCCTGAAGCTATGCAGCCAACATTACATAACTGTCGTGCGGTTTCTTCTTCAAGACAACTCTCAACCGCATTCTGCAGGGGCAATGAAGATGCCCCCGCATCGTTTTCAATTGGAAATGTTTGATTACTCACAATACAGCCCGTAATTCTCTCCCTCTGAGTTTCATCTCTGCTCACATGAACCGCTGGCTATGAAGACCTTTTGCCACAGACCACGAAGTGTAGACCAGCGTAGAGAATTGGCGGAAACCGCTGGCGGCTGCCTTCTATAACGAGGGTATTGGAAAGTTGGTACAACGCTACAACAGAGGTCTAAGTCGGATCGGCGACTGTGGAGATAAGTAGCTGGAAGTTGTAGCTAACTGTTGCAAATAAAACAGTTTTGATTTTCACTGTGGTTTCCATTTCGCCCTCGTAGATACATTGTGAGAGCAGCAGTGGGGGCGCCGGCCGAAGTGGCCGTGCGGTTAAAGGCGCTGCAGTCTGGAACCGCAAGACCGCTACGGTCGCAGGTTCGAATCCTGCCTCGGGCATGGATGTTTGTGATGTCCTTAGGTTAGTTAGGTTTAACTAGTTCTAAGTTCTAGGGGACTAATGACCTCAGCAGTTGAGTCCCATAGTGCTCAGAGCCATTTGAACCATTTGAGCCAAGCAGCAGTGGGCCGCTAAACATCGTCCAGGCAGGTATTCTGGGCGCATGTTGAACCTGATGTGCCACCAAGCCCATTGGAGACTGTCTGCCTAGAGCAACAGTACGATCACGTGTGCCTCTGGCCAGATTAACATGGACACGAACACACTGCCAAGCACTGTTACTCCAGTGTCATGAAAGAGTCAACTGGAGGCTGGAATGACACTCTGTTGTACCCAGTGATGAAAACAGATTTTACCTGTATGGGGTTCAAAAATGTCCAAATGTGTGTTAAATCTAATGGGACTTAACTGCTAAGGTCATCAGTACCTAAGCGTACACACTACTTAACCTAAATTATCCTAAGGACAAACACACACACCCATGCCCGAGCGAGGACTCGAACCTCCGCCGAGACCAGCCGCACAGTCCATGACTGCAGCGCCTAAGACCGCTCAGCTAATCCCGCGCGGCTGTATGGGAGTAATGGAATTACAAGTGTACAGTGGGGACCTGATAACCAGCGTGTGGAGGGCCGTCAGTTGGAAATGGGGTCATACTTGGTGTTTCTGCAGGGTACAGTACACAGCGCCTGCAACACTGCAGAAGTTGTTGTCCCAGTACTACTACACTACTGGCCATTAAAATTGATACACCACGAAGATGACCTGCTACAGACGGCGAAATATAACCGACAGGAAGAAGATGCTGTGTCATACAAATGATTACCTTTTCAGAGCATTTACACAAGGTGGGAGCCGGTGGCGACACCTACAACGTGCTGACATGAGGAAAGTTTCCAACCGATTTCTCATACACAAACAGCAGTTGGCCGGCGTTACCTGATGAAACGATGTTGTGATGCCTCGTGTAAGGATGCGAAATGCGTACCATCACGTTGCCGACTTTAGTAAAGGTCGGATTGTAGCCTATCGCGATTGCGATTTATCGTATCGCGACACTGCTGCTCGCGTTGGTCGAGTTTCAATGACTGTTAGCAGAATAAGGTATCGGTGGGTTCAGGAGGTTAATACGGAACGCCGTGCTGGATCCCAACGGCCTCATATCACTAACAGTCGAGATGACAGGCATCTTATCCGCATGGCTGTAACGGATCGTGCAGCCACGTCTCGATGCCTGAGTCAACAGATTGGGACGTTTGCAAGACAACATCCATCTGCACGAACAGTTCGACGACGTTTGCAGCAGCATGGACTCTCAGCTCGCAGACCATGGCTGCGGTTACCCTTGACGCTGCATTACAGACAACGGTGCCTGCGATGGTGTACTCAACGACGAACCTGGGTGCACGAATGGCAAAACGTCATTTTTTCGGATGAATCCAGGTTCTGCCTACAGCATCATGATGGTCGCATCCGCGTTTAGCGACATCGCGGTGAACGCACATTGGAAGCGTGTATTCGTCTTCGCCATACTGGCGTATCACCCGGCGTGATGGTATGGGGTGCCATTGGTTACACGTCTCGCTCACCTCTTGTTCACATTGACGGCACTTTGAACAGTGGACGTTACATTTCAGATGTGTTACGACCCGTGGCCCTACCCTTCATTTGATCCCTGTGAAACCCTACAGTTCAGCAGGATAATGCACGACCGCATGTTACAGGTCCTGTACGGGCCTTCCTGGATACAGAAAATGTTGGACTGCTGCCCTGGCCAGCACATTCTCCAGATCTCTCACCAATTGAAAACGTCTGGTCAATGGTGGCCGAGCAACTGGCTCGTCACAATACGCCAGTCACTACTCTTGATGAACTGTGGTATCGTGTTGAAGGTGCATGGGCAGCTGTACCTGTACACGTCATCCAAGATCATTTTGACTCAATGCCCAGGCGTATCAAGACTGTTATCACGGCCAGAGGTGTTTGTTCTGGGTACCGATTTCTCAGGATCTATGCACCCAAACTGCGTGAAAATGTAATCACATGTCAGTTCCAGTATAATATATTTGTCGAATGAATACCCGTTTATCATTTGCATTTCTTCTTGGTGTAGCAATTTTAATGGGCAGTAGTGTACCATTTCTTTGACAGTTAGGCGATATGATTTTTCAACAGGACAAGGTACGTCGAAAATTTGGTGCTACGACGCAGCGTCCTCTTCTTGGTGTACAACGACAGCCCTGACCGGCAAAGTCACCTGATCTCTCACGAATTGTACATGTATGTGACTTGGTGAAGCGCGAACTGACTCGTTCCCACTGCCGAATGGGAACAAAAGATGCAAGTTGCTTGGCAGAATTTGTCGCAGGTTGCCATTCGGTACCTTTGGGATCGTCTGCATGTAAGAATACGCGCATTTGTTATCTTGTGCTCTTACGACGATGAACTAGCTGTCACCTCACTTGTCAGCCAAATGGCTTTGTCCTGGAGAGTGTTACATTTTTTCCCGCAATTGTAACAAGAATACTCATTGTGCTACATTCGTGGCGAGGTATAATATGGAATCGTGATGAAATGAAGATTTATTTATCGATACATTCGTGTGCGTGTTAAAAAAATGGTTCAAATGGCTCTGAGCACTATGCGACTTAACTTCTGAGGTCATCAGTCGCCTAGAACTTAGAACTAATTAAACCTAACTAACCTAAGGACATCAGACACACCCATGCTCGAGGCAGGATTCGAACCTGCGACCGTAGCGGTCGCTCGGTTCCAGACTGTAGCGCCTAGAACCGCACGACCACTGCGGCCGGCCGTGTGTGTGTTGCAGACACATTATTCGAAATAGGTGTAAACGGATGTTGCTTCACTGTGATACGCATGTGAATGGATCTGTAGAAAATTAACATTTATCTTGTTTCTACATAGCCGAGAATCAATTCTCGAAGATTATTATTATTATTATTATTCCTTTCCAGATATAAATGAGTACCCGTGGCGATCAGTATAAATTTGAAAACTTAATAAACCACGGAATAATGTAGATAGAGTGGTAAATGTTGACACACATGCTTGGAATGACATGGGGTTTTATTAGAAGAAAAAAAAAATAAGTTCACAAAATGTCCGACAGATGGCGCTGTACAGCAAAACTGCTACAGTGACGGGTGAGAGGTACGCCGATATGTTACAGAATCGAATCATCCCCAGCCTGACTGATAAACACCTGCTGGAATTTATGATGTTTATGCAGGATGACGCTCCACCCCATATTGCTAGACGCGTCGTTTGGTGATGATCGTGTGCTCAGCCGCCACTTTCGTCATGCTTGGCCTCCCAGGTCCCCAGACCTCAGTCCGTGCGATTATTGGCTTTGGGGTTACCTGAAGTCGCAAGTGTATCGTGATCGACCGACATCTCTAGGGATGCTGAAAGACAAAATCCGACTCCAATGCCTCACCATAACTCCGGACTTGGTTTACAGTGCTGTTCACAACATTATTCCTCAACTACAGATATTGTTGAGGAATGATGGTGGACATATTGAGCATTTCCAGTAAAGAACATCATCTTTGCTTTCTCTTACTTTGTTATGCTAATTATTGCTATTCTGATCCGATGAAGCGCAATCTGTCGGACATTTTTTGAACTTTTATATATTTTTGGTTCTAATTAAACCCCATGACATTCCAAGCATGTGTGTCAATTTTTACTTCGCTATCTACATTATTCCGTGATTTATTCAGTTTTCAAATTTATACTGACTTTTTGATAACCTGGTATTTCTTTGGCGAAAAATTAAACACGATATGTGCAGACTAATAGTCCGACTGTGCAAACGGCGCAGATCGACAGCGGGGACTCTCGTCAGGGTTTGCAAAACTTTGAAGCACAATTTCTTGAAAGCGCTTGAGAAGCGCACCCTACTGGAGCAGCTACGTACCAGAGCAAAATCGCCGACACGTTGTGTGTACGCTCCCCTCGTTCGTCGAGACGACTGCCGCGCACTGGGATGCGTGTTGCTGAAGAGCGCCTGGGTGTGTCGGCAGGTGTGTCGGTGGTGTCGCTGGACACGGCGCTGCAGGTGAACCACCTGTCGGCGCGCGTGGGCGACAACGTGGACATCAAGTGCGACGTGACGGGCACGCCGCCGCCGCCCATCGTGTGGCGGCGCTACGGCGCCGACCTGTCCGAGCTGGGCGAGCCCGACGTGCGCGTCTTCAGCGACGGCTCGCTCTACCTGACGCGCATACAGCTGGTGCACGCCGGAAACTACACCTGCCACGCGCAGCGCAACAAGGACGTCGTGCAGACGCACGTCCTCACCGTACACAGTGAGTCTGCCGCGCTGCGGTTTTGCACCATGCTTCGCGTCTAACGCAAAGCTCATTTCTTTAGTCATTTTTTTTTTTACTTTATTGTTATTTTAAAGCCCATACAACAGGCAGGCTGTCAGCAGCACACTGCGCTGCTCTTCAGCCATAGAATATACAAGCAGCAAAACAGGAGAAGACACATAAGTTACAGAATGGTGGGCAATAAAACAGGAGACACAGAGAGACAAACACGGAGCCGTTCACACTCGTCGGTAAACCACACTGCTAACTGATGAGACGACGCACAAACACTGAAGATGACGATGGCACTGGTGAACGAGGGAGTGTGACGGGGAACACTGAACACTAAACACGACGGCACACACGAAACACTGATGGCGGTGATCTCCGGCGCGCGAATGTCCACTTAGCGTGTGCGAGTCCGGGGACCTGCCAAGAGGGGAACAGGGGTGAGGTGGGGGAGAGGGGAGAAAAAGGATGCCAATGGCGGAGGAGACGGGGGCAGGAGGAGAGGGACAGGGGAGGGGAGGCCCGGGGGAGGAGGGGGGAGAAAAGGAGGAGGGAGGGAGAGGAGGGTGCCCAGAGGAGCAAGCACAGGAGGAGGGCGGGAGGATCAAAGTTGGTAGGAGGGGTAGATGGAGGGGAGGAGGGCATCATCAGGGAGGGGGAGCTGGCGGAAGCCACCTTGGGAGAGGGTAAGGAGGGTGGACAGATGGAGACCGGGCGGGACGTGGGAATACAGGCGCGGCAGCGGGCGGGGGTGGGAGAGGATCGGGGAGACGAGCGGGTGAGGAGGGTCGAGTTTACGGGAGGTGTACAGGATTTACAGTCATTTTTCATATGTTACTAATAACTCCACACCATCCCACATCTCATACCGAGTGCCAGGAAAACACTATACACGAGGTGACACAAGTCCATGGGATACCTCCAAATACAGGGCTATTACAAATGATTGAAGCGATTTCATAAATTCACTGGAGCTCCATTCATTGACATATGGTCACGACACACTACAGATACGTAGAAAAACTCATAAAGTTTTGTTCGGCTGAAGCCGCACTTCAGGTTTCTGCCGCCAGAGCGCTCGAGAGCGCAGTGAGACAAAATGGCGACAGGAGCCGAGAAAGCGTATGTCGTGCTTGAAATGCACTCACGTCAGTCAGTCATAACAGTGCAACGACACTTCAGGACGAAGTTCAACAAAGATCCACCAACTGCTAACTCCATTCGGCGATGGTATGCGCAGTTTAAAGCTTCTGGATGCCTCTGTAAGGGGAAATCAACGGGTCGGCCTGCAGTGAGCGAAGAAATGGTTGAACGCGTGCGGGCAAGTTTCACGCATAGTGATGTGAAAGATTCAGTGTTTAAACCTCCTCTACCAAGAAACGTGCCAGAACTGCGAGCTCGCATCAACAATGCTTTCGAACTCATTGATGGGGACATGCTGTGCCGAGTGTGGGAGGAACTTGATTATCGGCTTGATGTCTGCCGAATCACTAAAGGGGCACATATCGAACATTTGTGAATGCCTAAAAAAACTTTTTGAGTTTTTGTATGTGTGTGCAAAGCATTGTGAAAATATCTCAAATAATAAAGTTATTGTAGAGCTGTGAAATCGCTTCAATCATTTGTAATAACCCTGTATCATGTCGGACCTCCTTTTGCCCGGCGTAGTGCAGCAAATCGAAGTGGCGTGAATTCAACAAGTCGTTGGAACTCCCTTGCAAAAATATTGAACCATGCTGCCTCTATGAAATGAAATGAAGTCCCATGCTTCTTTTACAGATCGTAGGGGAACGATGCGGCAGACCAGCACCGCCTTACTAGGCAAGGTCCTAAAGGAGGTGGTTTGCCGTTGCCTTCCTCCGACCGTAATGGGGATGAATGATGATGATGAAGACGACACAACAACACCCAGTCATCTCGAGGCAGAAAAAATCCCTGACCCCGCCGGGAATCGAACCCGAGACCCCGTGCTCGGGAAGCGAGAACGCTACCACGAGGGGCGGACGCTGCCTCTATAGCCGCCCATAATTTCGAAAGTGTTGCCGGTGCAAGGAATGATCTCTCGATTAAGTCTCACAAATGTTCGATGGGCTTCAGGTAGGTTGAAGTGGGTGGCCAGATCATTCGCTGGAATTGTACAGAATGTGTTATCTACGAGGGCAGTTCAATAAGTAATGCAACACATTTTTTTCTGAAACAGGGGTTGTTTTATTCAGCATTGAAATACACCAGGTTATTCCCCAATCTTTTAGCTACACAACACTATTTTTCAACGTAATCTCCATTCAATGCTACGGCCTTACGCCACCTTGAAATGAGGGCCTGTACGCCTGCACGGTACCATTCCACTGGTCGATGTCGGAGCCAACGTCGTACTGCATCAATAACTTCACCATCATCCGCGTAGTGCGTCCCACGGATTGCGTCCTTCATTGGGCCAAACATATGAAAATCCGACGGTGCGAGATCGGGGCTGTAGGGTGCATGAGGAATAACAGTCCACTGAAGTTTTGTGAGCTCCTCTCGGGTGCGAAGACTTGTGTGAGGTCTTGCGTTGTCATGAAGAAGGAGAAGTTCGTTCTGATTTTTGTGCCTACGAACACGCTGAAGTCGTTTCTTCAATTTCTGAAGAGTAGCACAATACACTTCAGAGTTGATCGTTTGACCATGGGGAAGGACATCGAACAGAATAACCCCTTCAGCGTCCCAGAAGACTGTAACCATGACATTACCGGCTGAGGGTATGGCTTTAAACTTTTTCTTGGTAGGGGAGTGGGTGTGGCGCCACTCCATTGATTGCCGTTTTGTTTCAGGTTCGAAGTGATGAACCCATGTTTCATCGCCTGTAACAATCTTTGACAAGAAATTGTCACCCTCAGCCACATGGCGAGCAAGCAATTCCGCACAGATGGTTCTCCTTTGCTCTTTATGGTGTTCGGTTAGACAACGAGGGACCCAGCGGGAACAAACCTTTGAATATCCCAACTGGTGAACAATTGTGACAGCACTACCAACAGAGATGTCAAGTTGAGCACTGAGTTGTTTGATGGTGATTCGTCGATCATCTCGAACGAGTGTGTTCGCACGCTCCGCCATTGCAGGAGTCACAGCTGTGCACGGCCGGCCCGCACGCGGGAGATCAGACAGTCTTGCTTGACCTTGCGGCGATGATGACACACGCTTTGCCCAACGACTCACCGTGCTTTTGTCCACTGCCAGATCACCGTAGACATTCTGCAAGCGCCTATGAATATCTGAGATGCCCCGGTTTTCCGCCAAAAGAAACTCGATCACTGCCTGTTGTTTGCAACGCACATCCGTTACAGACGCCATTTTAACAGCTCCGTACAGGGCTGCCACCTGTCGGAAGTCAATGAAACTATACGAGACGAAGCGGGAATGTTTGAAAATATTCCACAAGAAATTTCCGGTTTTTTCAACCAAAATTGGCCGAGAAAAAAAATGTGTTGCATTACTTATTGAACTGCCCTCGTACAAGGGATTTCGGATCGATTCCGTATTCCTGGATTTCAGAAAGGCTTTTGACACTGTACCACACAAGCGGCTCGTAGTAAAATTGCGTACTTACGGAATATCGTCTCAGTTATGTGACTGGATGTGCGATTTCGTGTCAGAGAGGTCACAGTTCGTAGTAACTGACGGAAAGTCGTCGAGTAAATGAGAAGTGATTTCAGGCGTTCCTCAAGGTAGTGTTACAGGCCCTTTGCTGTTCCTTATCTATGTAAACGATTTGGGAGACAATCTGAGGAGCAGTCTTCGGTTGTTTGCAGATGACGCTGTAGTTTATCGACTAATAAAGTCATCAGAAGATTAAAACAAACTGCAAAACGATTTAGAAAAAAATATCTGAATGGTGCGAAAAGTGGCAGTCGACCCTAAATAACGAAAAGTGTAAGGTCATCCACGTGAGTGCTAAAAGGAACTCGTTAAACTTCGGTTACACGATAAATCAGTCTAATCTAAAAGCCGTAAATTCAACTAATTACCTAGGTATTAAAATTACGAACAGCTTAAATTGGAAAGAACTCATAAAATATATTGTGGGGAAGACTAATCAAAGACTGCGTTTTATTGGTAGGACACTTAGAAAATGTAACAGACCTACTAAGGAGACTGCGTACACTACGCTTGTCCGTCCTCTTTTAGAATACTGCAGCGCGGTGTGGGATCCTTACCAGATAGGACTGCCGCAGTATATCCAAAAAGGTCAAAGAAAGCCAGAACGTTTTGTATTATCGCGAACTATGGGAGAGAGTGTCACAGAAATGATACAGGATTTTGCTGGAAGTCATTAAAAGAAAAGCGTTTTTCGTTGCGAGGGAATCTTCTCACGCAATTCCAATCACCAACTTCCTCCTCCGAATGCGAAAATATTTTGTTGACACCGACCTACATAGCGCGGAACGATCACCATGATAAAATAATGGAAAATACATAATTGTGAAGGTGGTTCGATGAACCCTCTGCCAGGCACTTAAATGTGATTTGCAGAGTATGCATGAAGATTTAAATGTAGAAATGTTCTTCAACAATCGCGAACAATTGTGGCCCGGTAACATCGCACATTGTTATCCATAAAAACTGCATTGCTTTTTGGAAGCCTGAAGTCCATAAATGGCTGAAAATGGTCTCCAAGCAGCGTAACGTAACCATTTCCGGTCAATGATCGGTTCAGTTGTACCAGAGGATCCAGTCCATTCCATGTAAACCATCAGCTTGCACAATGTCTTGGGTCCATGGCTTCGTGGGGTCTGCGCGACACACGAACCCTACCACCAGCACTTACCAACTGAAATCTGGATTCACCTGACCATGCCAGCCATCTGTGGCTGATGTGGCGACAAGCTTCGGAGAGGCACTGCAGGCGATGTCGTGCTTTTAGCAAAGGAACTCCCGTCGGTTGTCTGCTGCCACACCCCATTTATGCCAAATTTCGCCGCACATTCGTAACCGATACGTTCGTCGTACGTCCCACATTGATTTCTGTGTTATTTCATGCACTGTATCTAGACTGTTTGCAATGACAACTCTACGCAAACTCCGCTGCTCTCGGTCGTTAAGGGAAGGCCACCGGCCACCTCGTTGTCCGTAGGGAGAATAATACATGAAATTTGGTATTCTCGGCACACTGTTCTCACTCTGGATCTCAGAACACTGAATTCTCTAACGATTTCCGAAACTGAACGTCCCACGCATCTAGCTCCAATTGCCATTCCCGACGTGCGACCATAATCACCTCGGAAACTTTTTCACATGAATCACTTAAGTACAAATGACAGCTGCACCAGTGAACTGCATTTTTGTAACCTGTTTACGCGATACTACCGCCATCTATATATGTGCATATCGCTATCCCATGCCTTTTATCAATTCAGTGTATTTCTATTCCCATTTTCGCTTTACGCACTGACATACCCAAATCCTGTGTCCAAGCCAAAGAACGACGACATTAACACCATTCCGTTATCGTAAAGGTCAACTCTCTCATTCCATTGTTGTCTTTGATATCTGACAATCCGCCAGAATTCATGTAATAATCATGGGACGAACAACTCGCCATTTGAGCCTCCTCGACTTCCACCTTACCTTCCTCATCCATCCCAATTCACCAGCAGGCTGAAATACACACTTTTGAGAAATCCAATTAAAGCCGCCCGAGTAGCATCACATTTAGTCCTGATGTAGGCAGCGACATGTCGTAGCCACGAGGCGTAGAAAGCGTTGGGGAACTGTCCTGATCTAGAAACTCATAGGAGAGATTTTAGTAGGCGAGCACGTCTAGCTCTGTGGCAGCCTCAATAGAGGTTCTGACCCCTTGGGGGAACACAGCTACCCTCATATCTACAGTGAGTCTGCCGGCCGCTGTGACCGAGCGGGTCCAGGCGCGTCAGTCTGGAACCGAGCGACCGCTACGGTCGTACGTTCGAATCCTCCTCGGGCGTGGATGTGTGTGATGTCCTTACGTTAGTTAGGTTTAAGTAGTTCTAAGTTCTAGGGGACTGTTGACCTCAGATGTTGAGTCCCATAGTGCTCAGAGCCTTTTGAACCATTTTCTACAGTGACTCTCAGGCTATTCTCGTTTCCACTTGGAGGCTAGCTGGGGACACTGAGAACAAGTGAGATCATGCAGGCGAACAGTCTGATGCATGCGATCGGACACTTTGTCACTGAATCAAGTAAATGGCATACGGTTTCAGACTAGTCAGGAATTGCTCCTGTCAGTGAGCACATGTCCATCTCAACCATTATCCGAGCGAACGTTCCGAGGGGTACTCTCATGCAACCGACAATTGGCTGCTAATGCTTCACAAAAGTGCGTTTCTGACATCGGCAAATAGAGTAGCTCGCCTTCTGTGGGCCTAAAAACGTAGAGACTGGACATGTGATTTTGCATCTTTTTAAGGGATGGAAGACAGTATGAGACTTTTAATCGGCAAAGTGTGCAAGATGTAGTTCAGGACGTTGGTATTCTATGACATATTTGGGGTGTTTTCGTACCATGACTTGCACGTAATAATTCAGGTTACTGTGATCACCTACCAGATTACTTATTTAAGCATTACCGATGACTAAGTGTTCTTTTCTACATCTTCATGATGAGTACGCTTCATGCACCTTCCAAGATGGCAGCAGACGTGCTCGCAGGGCTGCGAGCCTATCTTCTTGGGTTGATGAATACTGAGGCATCCTATAGTAGCTCGACCGGCCCACTATATGGTCCGATCTCAGTTCCATAGAAAATACATGAGACTTTTTGAAACAGCGGGTGATACATAGCAATCAACATCGATTCAGTTTGGTAGCTCCACGGAATCTAATGATTAATGAGTGATTTCAGTGTGATATGTAGTGCCTAATAAACTCGTACTCTCCCTTCGCCACCGAATTGAGGCCATTACCTAGGATAGAGGTGGTGTTACACGGTGTCAAAGCGGTATCTCTTGGGAGCGACTAGTATTTTGTCTGATGTGCTTATACGAGTATTAGCATGTTTCATAACTGAAGAAATGACGTCTTTGGAAAACAGTAAGCGATGTTAATATAGAGAAAAAATATTGCTTAGATCGATACTTTTTTTATTCAAATAACCAGTATCGGCCCTTTACACACGTTTTCTGATTAAAAAACTGAACAAAAAAATAAAAAATGAGGTGGTGGTACAAAGGTGATAGTAATGTAACATTAAAACAGACAAAGACAGTGGCACCAAGGAAATAAAACGTTTATCATATATTGTTTTGAGCTTTTCCTCATTACAGAGGCTTATCTCCAACATAATAATTTACCCGGAAATTACAATACAAACAATAAACGTTCTTAAACTATATTTTCAAAATATTCCTCCAGGTGTTTCGATCTTGTGTGTCCTCTTCCTCTGCCCCCATTCTCGTCATTGTGTGCTGTACATTTTGGAGCCAGGTGGTCATAGGTCACCCTCTTCTTGTTCTCCCCTCCGGTTCCCACTGCAGTATCAATTTTGGTATTCTGATTTTCTCCATTCGTCGTACATGCCCGTACCACTGTAATTTCTTCCTATCCATAACGTCATATATTCTTTCTTTTATTTCCATTCTCCTTATTATTTCGGTGTTCCTTATCTTTTCTTTACTGGAGATACCTGCCGATCTTCTCCAGAAGTCCATCTCTAGAGCTTGTAATTTTTTAATGTGCTTCATGTTGATTGTCCAGGTCTCCGTTCCATACAGAACCACACTCTCTAATATGGATTTGTATATTAATTTTTTAGTTCTGCTCATTACATTCCTGGTCCATAAGATTGAGTTAAGCATCCCAATGACCCTCCGTCCGCTACTAATTCTTTTATTGATTTCTGTCTCTGATTTTCCCTCGATTTCTAAACTGGATCCCAAATAACAGAAAGTGTTTATCTTTTTGATTTTCTTTCCTTCAATGTGTAGCTCATCTGAATCATTAGTCAAGTATTCTGTTTTTTGGAAATTAATCTTCAAACCCCAAGTTTTGTTTGCTACTGCTAGTTGATTGCACATATAGTTAGCATCCTCCCCATCTTGTGCTACGACTACTTGATCATCAGCAAACAAAAAATGATGTAGGTAAACTCCATCTCTTATTTCTAATCCCATACTATTACATTTACGAGACCATGTTCTAAGGCTAATATCTATATAGGTTTTAAATAATGATGGTGACATGGGACAGCCCTGTAAAAGGCTTTTGCTTGTTCTAAATTTCTGTGAAAGTTTATTACCGATTTCCACTTGGCAAATGTTATCTTTATACATCTGTTGTATTATTTTAATCAAGGAAGGGTTTATGTTTGCCATATGTAGTGCTCTCCAAAGTAATTTTCTTGGAACGGTATCATACGCTTTTTCTAGATCTACGAAAATTAATCCTATATTTTTTGATTTTCCCCTTTGTTTCTACAAAATCTGTCGTAATGTGAAAATATGGTCTACACATGATCTCTCAGCCATGAATCCACATTGTTCTTCTTGGGTTCTAATTTTTTTTTCTAGTTTGTTTCTAATTACTTTCGCAAAAATTCTCATTAATGTGTTTGTAACACAAATTCCTCGATAGTTTGAACAAACATTATTAAGTAATTTATTCCTAGTACAGTGAAGTACAGTTTCTCAACAAGGCGAGAAACCTATAGTAAACTACGGAAATTGTACAGCTGAAACAATGAGGAATGTTATCATGTCAGCCATGTAACAATATATCAGCGCCCTCACATAAGTGCACACTATTTTCTTCACCTGTCATAATTTTTAAAATAATATCACAGATCAAATAATGAAGAAAATTACATATACATAAAATATTGAATTAATACATATTAACGTTTACGTAACAAATGTAAAGATATTCACGTGTACGGGAAGACAAAAGTAAGTGGACACAAGGGCGCGCCACATACAGTATGTTGAACATCGAGCGTAGGCTCGTAGTGTCCACTGAATGTATGCCGCAGATAGCTGGTCTTGCTGGCATCCACTCATCTACTGCCAGTTTATATGACAGCATGTTGCTTTGGTGGCTACGGCATGAGGGAGACACTGAACATGCCAGATTTACCACAGAACTTCATCCATGGTGTTCGAGTAAGCGATGCAGCAAAAACCTATTTTATTCATTCACAATCATTCCACCACATCTAGATATCATACCTTATGGGCTCTATGAAAAGTTATCATAGCAGGGCTGTGATTCTATAGTTGTGTATTGATAGTGCTGTTTTCTTTTGCTGAAAAAGTGCTCAATAAAGCCTTTCATAGTAAACACAACTTAGAATGGTACGCCGACATTGGCACCTTTCAACCCTTCCGTTTTCCTAAATATGCCTTCATTTCTCCTTGTTCAGTCTCTGGTACATGACAGTAACTCCCACCACAATTCGGGTAGAGATCATAGCCAAACCACCTTACTAATGCACCTCCGCGTCTCTATCCTTATCATTTTCAACCACACTATCCAAGCCATACTATCTACTTCTGTCTTCTTTCCTCCATCTCACCTGTTAACATTATTATTTCGCGCTTTTCTGATGACTAGAAAACTTCTGAACCCTTCTGCAATGCTGTCAACTTTTCAGTTGAATTTGATACATACTCCAGCGACCCTAAAAGTTCCGAGACTGATTTTATTCCTGGCATACAAGCGAGATCGCCTACGGCTTGCCGCAGTGCTAACACCGCTCCGCCTCAGATCACCGAGGCGCTGTGGGACGGGTAGCACTTTTTTTGGATGGGTGACCATCCGGGTCTGCCGAGCGATAATAGCACTCAGCACTCAGCACTTGTGAGACCGATTGGGGAGCTACTTGACAAAACTGGGGGCTCCGGTCACGAAAACTGGCAACGGCCGGGAGATCTGTCTGCTAACCACACCTCGCCCCTTTATATCCGCTTCTAGTGACGCCTGTGTGTTCAGGATGTCACAGCAGTCGGTCGGTACCGTTGGGCCTTCAAGGCCGATTGGGACGGAGTACAAGTGACGTCACCGCAGTAACTACGATGGCGGCTTTAAATAAAAATTATAAATAACAGGTGTGCATACGGCCAGTCAGTTGTGAGAGGGTAGGTTTAAGTGGAGATACTCTCCAGAACGTTGTGAAGAAGAGAAAAGTGTATCCAAAGTTTGCCACTCACACCTCGAGTCCTTAACAAAAATAATGACGCATGGACACATGCCGCGACTTGAAATGCAAAACGCGGACACTTATGTTCTGGAAACAATAATCACGACTGACGAGACTTGGTGTTATCAATACGAACATACCACAAAACGATAAAGTGCAGAAATTCTCATGAAGGTTCAACACTCTGATGACATAACCGACATTCAAGCAAATGTGAGCGATATTTGAACAACAATCCAAAGAAGGGCTTTCCTGTTAGATTCACATCACAGTATGAATGTTGTCTGCAGAATGTATGTTAGTGGTGGTAGCTATGTAGAACACTTGAAGTATTAAAGGAACCACGTTAACTTTTTTCTACTTTTTTTAATCCCGTCCCGAAACTTTTTCGGCTCAAGGAATATGCTTGTTTACTGATAGATCTGCGTCTAGGCCAGCTATACTTTGCTTGTGTGTCAGTTAAAGCCTTAGATAGCTGACACAACTAAGGACACCACGATGGGACCTTGAACCCTTCCGTCTTCCTAATTACCGCTTCATCTATCCTGGACAAATCTGTGGCACATGACAATCACTCCCACTAACCTTCTGGCAGTGATCATAGCACAAACAATCTGACTATTACAGCTCCCCCACTTTCACCTACAACGATACCGACGAAGCCATCCTATCTATTTCTGTCTTATGGCCTCCATATGACCTGCTAACCTTAATCCACAGTTCTTCTACGGATCTTGATGCCCTGTACACTGCTGCCAGACATTTTGACTAACATTCGACAAAAATTAATTAACAAACTGATGTTTCTAAAAATAGCGTATAGTCATTATTATGTCTATCTATCTATTATTATTATTAACATTATTATTTTTAATATCATTATTGGTATTATTACTATTATTATTCTATTATTATTTACTGATCATGTGTTGAATCTCTTGTAATGTCAACTTACTAAAGAAGTCTGATTAGACATAAGTGATAGGCAGAAGGCACTAACCTTGACAAGTGAAATAAGTGTATAAATGAGTAAATAACCGAGTCCAGTTTCAACAAATTCAGTAAATTAGTCATTTTCCCATACGACGGTGCTAATCCTTGAACAGAGGGAACTATGGTCTATATAGTGTCAGCTATATTGTAATCACTGTCCGATATACTTGGGGGAGTGTACTTCCACTCGAGAATGTCCCAGTTTGCCTTGCTAAGGGTACTCTGGTGCTCTCACTCGTGCGATAAACTGAGCACTCAGCACTACACATCGTCAGCGTAAAGCTGTCTTCATGAGATAGAAAAAACGAGGCAGGTGCTAAATGGGCGAAGTTTTAATGGTGGCCATGCCGCGTCGTGAAGGTGAACTGCTTATCCCAGCGGCTACTGTTCTCCGAGTGTCTCAAAAAAGAAACGACGGCTCTTCCAGAGCTGTCACGCAGATGCTCCGGGCATAAGAGCTAGGCACGGTGCGTCCAGTGTCATCCCGTGTATTTCCTACACGATGGAGAACAGGCCAATCAAAGCGACTATACTTGCTGTTCTCGTATGGACGCACATCTACGAGGCCGCTTGTTATATATCGCAAACTCCTGCCACGGAGAATGCATGAGCGACACTGGAAGATTCTCGCAACGTGAGCCCTTTTGTGAGCGACCTAATTGGTTGAACAACATGTGTCCTGTTGTAGTCTGTGCGTAGCAGAATAGGTGGAACAGTCGCCAAACTGCTTTTTTTAAGTCTAAAGCGCTTCCAGAAAGACTGTACAGAACCGTCGATTACTAACCGAGGTGCCATTGTACGGTGTGTCTTATTAAATATGTAAGTAGTTTGATGAACATTTGGCTAACAGAATGAAGTACATAATAAGAACTAATATCGTCAAGTGTGCAGAGCGCGCGATCTTAATTTTCAATATACAATTTGTCTCGAATTGGCGAACAACGCAGATAAATTTTATATCCAGCATTTTATTCTGGACGGCGACTGTTCCACAAAAACGAGAGGAAGATCAAATGCTCCTCAAGGAGGTTTTTCGATATACTTAAACGATCTCTCAGATAGGATCAGCAGTACTATAAGGTTGTTTTCTGACGATGAAGGTGTGTACAGAGAAGTGCTGGCGTTACAAGTTCGTAAGAAATTGCTGAAAGACTTGAACAAAATTTACACGTGGTGTAATAAATGGCAACTTCCTTTAAATGTGGATAAATATACGATAATCACTACAACATATAGACAGAACCTAGCGGTATCAGATTACAAAATTTGCGAGGAAGATTTTGAGCCTGTCACATTGTATACGCACTAAATTGGTACTAAGAACAGATGTGAAGTGGTCGATTACGTAAAATCAGAATTAGGAAGGAGAATGGAAGACTTAGATGTGTTTCAGAGTTCACGGGAAAGTGCGTTACATCAGTAGAGTAAACCGCATATCAAACGGTAGTAGATCGACTCGTTGTTCTAGAGTTTGGAGTCTGTATGAAGAAATCATGACAATGGGAATCGAACGAGTTCAGAAAAACGCTGTTAAGGCCATAACAGGTCGGCATAGCCCGTACAAAAGAGTAACGGTAGTGCTCAGGAGTTGCAGTGGCAAACCTTGGAAGAAAGGCGATGTACTTCCCACGAAACCCTACTAAGTATATTTAGAGAACTTGTATTCCAAAAACACTGTCTGACTATTATGCTGTCACCAGCGTATATTTCGTATACAGATTTTGAAAGTAAGAGAGATTTTTGCTCATACAGAGGCATGCAGGCAGTCAGTTCTGCCTCGCTCAGTATGCGAATAGAAATTAAATAAAACAGATACGATCGATATCATGTGGCGTCTGCCAGGCACTGCAAACTGCCTTGAGGACTACGTTTGTAGCTGTAGATGCAGATTCGTTGGAGACTCTAAGAATGTAGGTAATGGATTTCATTTTTTATTCTCAAGAACGAAGCGGGCTGTTTGAGACCCAGCCCATTAATAAGTCGCAGTTCTGTTCAGCCAGTTATCAGTCAGGCTGATGGTGGAGCAAATGGGAGATCCAAATTGGGAATAAATGGGTGGGGCATACCAGTCCCGGCATACACCTTACAACCAACGGTAACCAGCCGAAAACCTTGATCGGAGCCGGGGGAATGGAACCGTATAAATTTTGTTTCCGGGACAACGTCCGTCGTTGAGAACGTGACAAACTTGTCCCAGCAAAAAATAGAAAAAGAAGCGTATGTCTAGTTCCACTTTTACATTTGAGAAAAAAGTGCGAGTTTTAACAGTACATGAACTTTTTTGTACAAAACATGGTGATGTTTGCAGCGACTTAAGCAAAACTTTGTGTCTCTCGATATAAAATTCCTTACCCTTCTATTTGGAAAAGGTAGGTCTGTGAACACATTGAACGTTCTTCTGTCCCCAAGGTATTGACTTCCAAATCTTGACTACTATGTCGTAATGTAATTTTGCTACTACACTATCACTCTAGATACCACAGTAATTGATTTCTGGTAGCATGCTAGTTCTTAAGATTGTACATGGAAAACACATGTAAGCAATAGACCCTGCAGCTCCTGATTGATTGTGAAAACACTCTAAACACATAAATTACACCGACTATTGTTTGCATTTGTTTCAGCTATACCTGAAGTAAAGGTCACACCACGAATACAATCCAGAAGGCCGGGTGAAGACGCTTCAATGTTCTGCCACGTCGTCGGTGAACCGTTTCCGAAGGTACGCCAAAGAGACATGTTTTCTTCTTGCTATTCTCTTTGTGTTATTTTGATGTTAATTTATTGTCCCTTAACGTTGCACAGTCTAACTTAGGATTCCTGAATAAATATCGGACCGATTACTACAGCAACTATTTAATCCTCGGTACTTCGACGTTTTGTCAAAAAACAATCATTTTTACACAAGTTATTTTAAGAACTTCTACGATTTTTACGATTACATTCACATTTACTTTTTTAAAGGAAGGGGAAAACAATGTAAGCTATTAATTTAGTTTACGCAGTAACGTAGTGAAATGGGATGTAAAACGTCTCATCGAAGATCTACAAAATTTTTTTTGCGACTAAAATGGTGACATCCTCTCTGAGATGTAGCGATCGCAATACTGTTAGTAATATAAAAGTATTCCGTCTCTATCATAAACATAAGACCAGTTTCAATGCCTTATGCATCATTATCATATCAAACTACTAGAGAACAAACAAGAAACAGTGAAACCCCAGTGAGAAAACGAGTAATATTTATCAAAGTATGAAACAAATATTCTCATCGGGCTTCTCCTGTTTCCTGTTGGTTCTCTCTTTTTTGATCTGAGGTTAGTGCACAATGAATTGAATCGGACGCAAGTTTGTAAAAATACTTTGCGATTGATACAAAAAAAATTACATTACTAACAGTTCCTGTTGATCGATCAGGCTTAAATGATATCATGGCAAAATAAGATAGAACGGAGCTATTATATACCACAATTACCCTTTACTTATTCTAAAATACTGTCTCGGGTGAAATTTAGCGGATACAGTCAACTCATCAACTATTTCAGAGTTCCAAGTGTGCCACTGCTATGTACGTGAATTAATAAAAAACAGTCCCTAGAGGTAAAATGACTTTCATTTGACAGTTGTTAAGCGAGGCATTTGGTAACCACGCATTTGTTTCACATAAGTGCCGTATTTCCGTGTGATTCATGTATTAGTGTAACCAGTGTGACTAACAACACTTTGGGTGCTCGAGTGTACGGTCTGTCAGCAAACTAACTCCATTACCTCCCTTAATTACGAATAATGTAGAAACCTACTATCCAGCGATGGCAGCCGTTCGCTCGACTACAGCAAGACACACACGTTCTCCATCTCTAGCCAAACAATGTAGACACCATAGGAACCCAATAGCACCAGAGCAGTCTGATGAACATCCTGCGTAGCCAAACAATGTAGACACCATAGGAACCCAATAGCACCAGAGCAGTCTGATGAACATCCTGCGGACACGAATGAATTTGTATGCCCCCTCACCCATCGCAATCCAAACATGTGACCGTTCGAGTTGCTCTTCGTTGTACATGTTCGCTATCCCCAATTAGTCATACTTGGTACGGATTTCACACACTTGAGCAATATTGTATGATAGTTTACACGGTGTACCGCTACCTCGCCGGTCCGGTCACGGTCTCAAGTATACTTACGGTGTACCCAACGAATGTGACGAAAAGAGTGTAAGATAATATTACCGCCTAACTTTAGTGATATTTACGCGCGGCTGTACCGTGAATACAGTACTTTTTTCGCGGAGCGGACACAAGAAAGAATCATGATAATATGGTGGACCGGAATCTGTACTTTCATAAAATAGTTCTCTGAGATCTGATTATTTAATAGCGCGAGACTCACCGCCTTGTTAATATATGACTGCGTGAGGCGCTTTTAGAATTTGTTAAAACTTATGTCTACGTGGAGCGTTCATACTGACAAAAAACATAAACATAATCTCAGGGATTGTGTTTCACGTTATCACATTAAAATGTTGCCGCAGGATATCTTTACTCTAGTGAAATTTAATTAAAATAAACCTTTCAATGAAAGAAAGTATTTCCCTTTTTTAAACGTAATAATCTTCATCTTGCCGAGAAGCGGCCAATGTCTGAACTTAACTGAATGTTCTTAGTTTTTACCTTCATACGACATAAATTAATATATTCACTTTCTTTTTCTTAATAATTATGATGCGAGTCCTTTAAAGAGTCCATTGATGACAGAACGCAATGAAATTATTCCTACGCAAGATGTCTGCCAAGAATGGTCGATTGTTCGGCCGTTCTTGTTAATTATCCAGGGTACTGAAAACCTCACAAATTTACTTCTGCATGAAGGTCACTTGGCATATGAAAGAAAAATGCACGATCATCATAAATTATCATATATTACTTAAAATTTACAACTTACAGTGCAAAATGGCCGCCGTAGCATGCTTTAGCTTCGAGACTAGAACGACAGTCAGTAATAACGCTGGTCTTCTCTAGTTCCTTATAGTTATCTTACAGAGCCTGTTTGTACCATTATTATTTCATTTCATAACAAATTACCGTTATGCCAGCTAATTACACGCGCATTTTCAGAGATTCTTACAATTTTCGTTTTACTTATTTTGTGTCTCACTTGTCGTCGCACGATTAAATATATTTAATATTTTATGCCGTGTATTGGTACAATGGGTTCTTGGTAGGCAACTTCCTTTGTAGATTGACTGAGTTTTCGCCGTACCCTACGAATGAACCAAACTCTACCACCTTCTTTACCCACAAATGAGCCTATGTGATGGTTCCATATCATCTCCTCGTAAAATATGATACCCAGGCGTTTTGTATGAGTTGACTAACTGCGGCCGACCGGAGTGGCCGTGCGGTTCTAGGCGCTACAGTCTGGAGCCGAGCGACCGTTACGGTCGCAGGTTCGAATCCTGCCTCGGGCATGGATGTGTGTGATGTCCTTAGGTTAGTTAGGTTTAAGTAGTTCTAAGTTCTATGGGACTGATGACCTCAGAAGTTAAGTCCCATAGTGCTCAGAGCCAATTTTTTGACTAACTACGGTTATGACTCATTATTCACATTTTAGTCATGGGCTACTCATGAAATGGGACCTTTCAGAGTGCGACTTAACCAAAACCAAACATGTGAAAGAACTGGGACAAGGTTTTAAGAACACATCATCACCATTTGTCACATTTTATTACCATTTAGAAAACACTATATATACTAAGAGAAACAATTTCTGAGATCAGCAACAAATACATTAAACGAAGGGTGCAACATTTTGGATACTAACAACAGTTATAAAACGAAACAGGGCCTTTTATCAAATTATAACTGTTTATAGAGAAGCTCATAAAACTGGAAACCTCTAATGTCAAATTACGAGTAAACTTTATTATAATTTAAATCACAGACTATACATACTAACAATGCGGACAGCTTGGGAGAAGAGTAAAAGGCGCAAATAAGTCAAATACAATTTTCCGTAACCTTTCAGAAGAACATTACAAACATGCCCCACTAGGCTGACTCAACATTTAAACTACCATGAAACTAAGACGCAACGGCCTGAATTTAAGAAAGTAATAAATATGAAATGTCAGAACCAGTCGCTGCCTCTGTACCGCGCCGAAGCTAACCTTAGAATTCAATGTGTGAAAAAACAAGTTTAATATTTGGCGCTGCAGCCTTTTCTTTCTCCTTTAAAAAAAATGTCAGTATCAAGGAAGTTTACCCCGCCTCGTAAGACCTGCCACAGTTAACAACGCACGACCAGAATGTGTGGCAGAGATAAATCCCTTAAGCACACGGTCTAAGCCGTGCAATGCAGATTATTTCCTCTTACAATATTTGTAACACCAAGCACAATGGACACACTCATGTTCAGAAAGAACACAACACTTTGAACGACTAGAGATCGGACGTTCTTATTCACAGGACATGTACGTTATCATGTTCTGCGGAAATGATTACTATTTCAGTCACCTCGGTTCAGCATGTGACCTGTTGCCTAGTAGACACAGGGTCCGTCATGGATTCTGATAATTTATTCCACGAGTGATGATATCGTTGCGTATAAGGCACGAATGGCCATCCGTGCTGCATTCACGTGGGTCGAAGACTCATCTGTGGTGGTTGTCATCGATCACAGCGCTGCACCATATCGCACACAGTTTTGAGTGGCGTCAGATCTGGTGATCTGTCGGGCCAGGGAAAAGGACTGCTACCCTGTGACGCCACGAAGACAGGCGTTTGTGCAGCGGTATGTGTTCGTACACTGTCGTGCTGCAAAATGTCATCTGGGGCGATGTGCGGAAAGGGTATGGCTACAGGTCGCAGGAACGATTTGAAGTGGAATGATCATATAAAATTAATTGTTGGTAAGGCGGGTACCAGGTTGAGATTCATTGGGAGAGTGCTTAGAAAATGTAGTCTATCAACAAAGGAGGTGGCTTACAAAACACTCGTTCGACCTATAGTTGAGTATTGCTCATCAGTGTGGGATCCGTACCAGATCGGGTTGACGGAGGAGGTAGAGAAGATCCAAAGAAGAGCGGCGCGTTTCGTCACAGGGTTATTTGGTAACCGTGATAGCATTACGGAGATGTTTAATAAACTCAAGTGGCAGACTCTGCAAGAGAGGTGCTCTGCATCGCGGTGTAGCTTGCTCGCCAGGTTTCGAGAGGGTGCGTTTCTGGATGAGGTATCGAATATATTGCTTCCCCCTACTTATACCTCCCGAGGAGATCACGAATGTAAAATTAGAGAGATTAGAGCGCGCACGGAGGCTTTCAGACAGTCGTTCTTCCCGCGAATCATACGCGACTGGAACAGGAAAGGGAGGTAATGACAGTGGCACGTAAAGTGCCCTCCGCCACACACCGTTGGGTGGCTTGCGGAGTATAAATGTAGATGTAGATGTAGATGTCTTCACGCAGGTCACAATGGTCACAGTGCCATGGACATGCACCACCTGTGATTCGTGATCGTACCTAAGAGCATGGACACCATAACGCCTTGATTGGCGCTGTAAGTCTTGCGTGAATGCACTCACCGTGATGCCGCTGTCCCTGCCTGCAGCGAACCAAAATGCGGCCATCATTTTCAAACAAATAGAACCTGGAACCTGGGTTCGTCCAAAAACACCGTATGATGCCAGTCCTGTCCCCAGTGACGTCATTCCATACACCATTGCCGTCTAGCGTGTTTCTGCACATTCCTCGAAGGTAGGTGGAGAAGTGGACGACGTGCACGTAACCCATGCCATAAGAAACGGCGACGGTCTGTCATCCATGATAGTGAACGATATGATCCACTGTTCCAGTATTCCACCAGAGCCGAGGAGGATAATGATCGGTCCTGCAATGTCATTCGGATGAGGTATCGATCTTCTCAACGGGGGAGGGGGGGGGGGGGGCTATATGGTGCGACCTGACCCATCTCGTCGTGTTATACGTCCTTCTGTGAACCATTCTGCACACACTCGTTGTACTGCCGAAACACTTCATCCGGCAGGAGCAGCAAATTCCCGCATGGACGCATCACATTCTTTCATGCTAATAATGCGCTCTCTTTCAGACTCACTGATTTGATGGTACGGTTAGCACTTACGTCTGCGATGCATCCTGCGTGTCTGTTCAACTCACACTGATTCAGTACCTTTGGATCATAGCGACAAAGAGAGCCGCAGGCACATTTTACCGGTTGGTAAAGTGCTGCCAAAGCAGATTTATTAAACACAACCTTCCGAAATGCCTTCAAAAGAGAAGACGAAGTAGATATTCCAGAATTCGAATCGAGAACAGCTGCCAACATGAGTAACGTAGAAGTAACTATCCTCGCAGTAGTGAAGCAACTCAAATCCCATAATAAAAGCAAGTCTTCTGGTCCAGACTGTATACCAATTAGGTTCCTTTCGGAGTATGCTGATGCATTAGCTCCACACTTAACAATCATTTACAACCGTTCGCTCGATGAAAGATCCTTACCCAAAGACTGGAAAGTTCCACAGGTCACAGCAATATTCAAGAAATGTAGTAGGAGTAATCCACTAAATTACAGACCCATACCGTTAACGTCGATATGCAGCAGGATTTTAGAACATATATTGTGTTCAAACATTATGAATCACCTCGAAGGAAACGGTCTATTGACACACAGTCAACATGGGTTTAGAAATCATTGTTCCTGTGAAACAGGCAGGCATATAGCACATCAATTCTTTCAAGTAATAAATATAAAGGGAATCGAACCTGCAACATATCAAAGATAGCCAGTAATCAATGTTCTCAATATCAAGGCAGGTCAAGACTTTTTCCATTCACAAAAACTGCAAGCCAGCGTAAATATCAGTATATACCACAGTAACTGATAGTTAACCAGGTGAATGCAACTCGGATTCAGGTGACTGAAAGCGTAGGGGAGTTATGTAAGAATTTTACGAAAGAGGATCAGGTAGTGATAGTGGTTGGAGCAGGGAACAGTATCGATAGGGACGGGGAATATGATGTCAGTGGTGACTTGGTTAAGATAGCTACTCAAACTGGTGGCACTAATGTGCATTTCGTGCAACTGTTTCAGCGTCATGATCGGCCTCACCTTAATGCGGCTGTTAGGCGCGTTAATGTTGGGCTGGGGAGGGCGCTGATGGCGGAGGGCATGGATCACATCTCAGAGGTGCCAGTTGGGTCTATCAGTAGATGGGGTTTCACTAGGCATGGCCTGCATCTCAATAGGTATGGGAAGGGAGGCTGGCTAAGCTTATAGGTGACAGTGTAGTGGGTGGTGGTGGTAGTGGTGGTGTCACTCATGGAAAAAATCCTGTAGTAGTTGGTGTTAGAGCTGCACCTTTTTTAGACTGAAGTCAGCTGATAGGTATACCTGCTTAAAGGAAGTGCCTCTAACTAAGGGCTCACCTCCAGAGGATGTAATGTTTCCAAGTAGAGAAGGAATTAGCATATTTCATCAAAATATGAGGTATTAGATATAAAGTTAGTGAACTGCTAATAGATGTTAACTCCGAAATTATTGGTATATCAGAGCACCACTTAAATAATTTGATAATTCAGAGGCTTCCTTTACCAGGCTACAGATTAGCTGGCTGTTTCTCAAGGAGTTCCTTGCGGGGTGGGGGAGTGGCTCTGTACGTAAAAAACAGTATTTCATTTGAGTACATAGACTATTACGACACTGCACTGAACAGATATTTGAAAGTTGTGCAGCATTAGTTGAATTTAGTGAAACTAAACTTCTAATTGCAGTTGTTTATAGATCCCCTAACTCCGACTTCAGAGCATTTTTGCTTAAGATAGAGAGGGTTCTTGATTCACTTTGTAGGAAGTACGAGAAAGTAGTTATATGTCGTGACTTCAATATTAATTTTGTATATGATTGTGCAAGAAAAAGGATGTTGGTAGATCTCCTAAATTCATATTATCTGATGCAAACTGTGTTTTTCTCAACTAGGGTGCAGGGGAACAGTAGCACAGTCATAGACAATATTTTTATTCATTCTTCATTACTAGATGGGCATTCTCTTAGTAAAAGGGTCAATGGCATTTCAGATCATGATGCACAAATTTTAACATTAAAAGGTTTTTGTACTCAAACCAACGTCGTATTTAATTACAATCTACGTAGGAAAGTTAATCCAACAGCAATAGAGAGTTTTTCAAAACCTGTCAAGGAACAAGAGTGGCAAGATGTTTATAGTGCCGATAATATAGATGATAAATACAATGCTTTCCATAACACATTTCTCATGCTCTTTGAGAGTTGCTTTCCATTAGAACATTCTAAACGGGGTCAGCCCGGTTGGCTGACTAGTGGGATAAGGATATCATGTAGAACAAAGCGGGAATTATATCAAAATGTTAGAAGTAGTCACAATCAAGCTACGGTAGTCCATTACAAACAGTATTGTAAGGTGCTTAAAAATGTTATTAGCAAGGCAAAAAGTTTGTGGTATGCAAATAGAATACCTAATTCACAGGATGAAATTAAAGCCATATGGTCAGTTGTGAAGGAAGTGTCTGGTCAGCAGCACAAAGTTGATGACATAAAGTCAGTACGCAGCAATAATATTTCTGTTACTGATAAATCAGATATACGTACAGTATTTAACAACCATTTTCTGAACATTGCTGGTGAATTAAATACAAATTTAGTTTCTACAGGAAATCATATAAATTTCTTAGCAAATGCATTTCCGAGATTGACGTCTGAAATATTCCTCTGTGATACAGACAAGAGGGAGATTGAGTCAATAATTAAATCACTGAAGACTAAGGACTCTCATGGTTATGATGGAGTGTCTAGTAGAATATTAAAGTACTGTGCTGCACATGTTAGCCCTGTATTTAGCCATATTTGTAATTTTTCCTTTAGGAATGGTCAGTTTCCTGAGCGATTAAAGTTCTCAGTAATAAAGCTGCTTTATAAAAAGTGAGAAAGGGATAATGCAGATAATTTTAGACCTATTTCTATGCCATCAGTGTACGCAAAAGTTATCGAAAAGGCTGTGTATGTAAGGTTAATTGATCATTTTATATCACACGATTTGCTATCAAATGTACAGTTCGGCTTTAGAAGTCGTTTGACAACTGAAAATGCTATATTCTCTTTTTTCTGTGAGGTACTGGATGGGCTAAACAAAAAGTTTCGAACGCTTGGCGTATTTTTTGATTTAACAAATGCATTTGACTGTGTTGATCTCACAATATTGCTCCATAAGTTGGATCATTATGGAATAAGGGGAGTAGCTCACAATTGGTTCACCTCTTACTTTAGCAACAGGCAGCAAAAGGTCATTATTCACAATGTTGATGACAGCTGTGATCTGAGTGGGGTGCTGTCAAGTGTGGTGTGCCCCAGGGATCAGTGTTGGGGCCGCTCCTGTTCCTTATTTATATAAATGATATGCCCTCTAGTATTATGGGTAACTCTAAAATATTTCTGTTTGCTGATGACACTGGCTTGGTAGTAAAGGATGTTGTGTACAACATGGCTCGGTTTCAAGTAGTGCAGTACATGACCTCAGTTCGTGGCTTGCAGAAAATAAACTAACGTTAAATCACAGTAAGACTCAGTTTTTACAGTTTCTAACACACAATTCAACAAAACCTGACGTTTTAATCTCACAGAACGGGCATATGATTAGTGAAACTGAACAGTTCAAATTCCTTGGTGTTCAGATAGATATTAAGCTGTCGTGGAAAGCCCACGTTCTGGATCTTGTTCAAAGACTTAATACTGCCATTTTCACTATTCGAACGGTATCGAAAGTGAGTGATACTTCGACACGTAAATTAGTGTACTTTGCTTATTTTCATTCACTTATGTCGTATGGTACTATGTTTTGGGGTAACTCTTCCCATTCTAGAAGGATAGTTTTGGCTCAGGAACGAGCGGTTCGGGCAATAAGTGGTGTAAGTTCACGAACCTTTTGTCGACCTCTGTTCACGAGTCTGGGTATTTTGACATTGGCCTCTCAATATGTATATTCCTTATTGTCGTTTCTTGTTACCAATATTAGTTTATTTCCAACAATAAGCAGCTTTCACTCGTTTAATACTCGGCAGAAATCAAACCTCCATTTGGATCGGACTTCCTTAACTCTTGTGCAAAAAGGTGTGCAGTATACTGCTGCATCCAATTTGAATAAGCTGCCACTCGAATTCAAAAATCTTAGCAGTAATCCACGCGCTTTCAAATCGAAACTGAAGAGTTCCCTCATGGGTCACTCCGCCTATTCTGTCGAGGAGTTCCTTGAAAAATTAAGCTGATTCTCACTGTATTGCTGATAGCGTTTGCTTAAACTTATGCACTGATTTTCTTCCAGGTTCATGAACATTTATTTTTATCTGTTATTACTTTTATGTTGTAAGTTCATGTACTGACTCGTTCCATGACCTTGGAGATTTGCTCCTCAATATGGTCCTACGGAACTTGACATGTAAATAAATAAATAAAAAATAAAAAAATATCAAGCAGAAATGTCAGCGCTCAAACAGACCCTCTGTATGCTTTAAAACAGGAACACAGTCTCTCGGTGGACTCAATAGAGCTCGCTGCCATCCAAGACGGAACTCAGCAAATAGGATAGTACCTTTTGACACGAACAGCAAGAGCAACCCAGGATCGCTTCAGTCACCACAAGAGCACACACTTCCATCGTACACGCCCAGTAGGATAGCGACGTCCGATATAGTCTTTCAGAGCGTAAACTTAAGGTCAGAAGCCACATCAGTAGCTGGCCCACAGATCAACCACTCTTTCCGGCAGCGATCTCATAAATCGCGGACGTGTAAATACTGCCAACTTAGGTCATATGTTGGATCAGTGTCAGCCATAGACAACACCTAAGAATTTACAATATTCTGTTTCTTTTATTGGTTTGCGCTCTTGTATTATGTTTAGTGATGTGGTCAGGTCCAGTACAGAGATGCATATATTGTGTTTTATTTTAACTGCTTGACAATATATCTGCAGAGAACTGCTTATTTCTAGAAAATTTTGTTTATATTTTCAAGCGTATATATTTATTCGGTAGGCTTGTTTATAATACTTGCGTTGTCAGCACAGAGAACTGTTTCTCCTTCTTGGGTATATGATGGCAAACCATTTGAAGAGTAAAAATGAAAAACGTTGTAAGTGCCATTTTTACACCAAACGCATTTCAGTGCTGTTGTGTTGCTGGTACTCTGTCGAATGTCCCTAGACATGATCCAGGTCCCAAACCGTGGAAACATGCGTTAGCTGGTGGCGCATGGTCATTGTGCCAATCTGTGTTTCACTCTGGAGTTCCAAAATGTAAAAGCTATGAAAAGGTGTTTTCGTTGTCTGAATTTCTACTAGCTAAACACCTAATGTTGCATTTCTGTATTATCACGAAAAACACATAGAGCCTCATTACTAACGGCACTTGGAACAAAATCTGTCTTCCTGTAACTTTTCGAAAACTGACATTTTTGAGACCGTGAGTGTGTACAAAGTACAAGCTGATCTTGCAAAGAAGAAAACAGCAACTGGACACTGTTAATAAAGCTGCTCATTTGCACTAATAGCGGCGTTACCGATTTTGAACCGATGGGTTCATCTTCAGACGGCCGTTGATGTTAATATTACATTTCCTCTTGCTAAACAACACTCAACTAATGTAAGCATGAACAAATGTAATATAAATATGAACAGTCTTTTGAAGAAGAACCTGTCTGTAAGAAACAGGTAGCGATGCTGTTCGTGTAATTAAAGTGCGTTAGTTGTTTTGGTGGTTGTTTTGTCCTTTGCGAGAATCAACTTGTAAAAACTTCTTTAGTGGCATCATCATTCGAAATGAAATATTTGTTTTGATTATTTTTTGCGGTGAGGCAGTGAGCAGCATATTTCTGTGGTATGAGAATACCTTCTAAAATTCTTGGATATAAATCATTCATGTACAAACAGGGATACCATGATGTCGTATTTGGCAGTAACCTGTAATGATTATTCAACATCTGTAGAGATTTCGTTACGTACACAGCATTCTTTTAGTTTGACAGCAAGGAAATTATTTAACGGCAGGATCTCTAAGAGAATACTGTGAACTGGATAATCAAATACACTACTGGCCATTAAAATTGCTACATCACGAAGATGACGTGCTACAGACGCGAAATTTAACCGACAGGAAGAAGATGCTGTGATATGCAAATGATTGCCTTTTCAGAGCATTCATACAAGGTTAGCGCCGGTGGCCACACCTACAACGTGCTGACATGAGGAAAGTTTCCAACCTATTTCTCATACACAAACAGCAGCTGACCGTCGTTGCCTGGTGAAACGTTGTTGTGATGCCTCGTGTAAGGAGGAGAAATGCGTACCATCACGTTTCCGACTTTGATAAAGGTCAGATTGTAGCCTATCGAGATTGCGGTTTATGCTATCGCGACATTGCTGCTCGTGTTGGTCGAGATCCAATACTGTTAGCAGAATATGGAATCGATGGGTTCAGGAGGGTAGTACGGAACGCCGTGCTGGATCCCAACGGCATCGTATCACTAGCAATCGAGATGACAGGCATCTTATCCGCATGGCTGTAACGGATCGTGCAGCCACATCTCGATTTCTGAGTCAACAGATGGGGACGTTTGCAAAGCAACAACCATCTACACGAACAGTTCGACGACGTTTGCAGCAGCATGGACTATCAGCTCGGAGACCATGGCTGCGGTTACCCTTGACGCTGCATCACAGACAGGGGCGCCTGCGATGTTGTACTCAACGACGAACCTGGGTGCACGAATGGCAAAACGTCATCTTTTCGGATGAATTCAGGTTCTGTTTACAGCATCATGATGGTCGCATCCGTGTTTGGCGACAACGCGGTGAACGCACATTGGGAGCGTGTATTCGTCATCGCCATACTGGCGTATCACCCGGCGTGATGGTATGGGGTGCCATTGGTTACACGTCTCGGTCACCTCTTATTGGCATTGACGGGACTTTGAACAGTGGACGTTACATTTCAGATGTGTTACGACCCGTGGCTCTACCCTTCATTCGATCCCTGCGAAACCCTACATTTCAGCAGGATAATGCGCGACCGCATGTTGCAGGTCCTGTACGGGCGTTTCTGGATATAGAAAATGTTCGACTGCTGCCCTGGCCAGCACATTCTCCGGATCTCTGACCAACTGAAAACGTCTGGTCAATGGTGGCCGAGCAACTGGCTCGTCACAATACGCCAGTCACTACTCTTGATGAACTGTGGTATCGTGTTGAAGCTGCATGGGCGACTGTACGTGTACGCGCCATCCAAGCTCTGTTTTACTCAATGCCCAGGCGTATGAAGGCGTTATTACGGCCAGAGGTGGTTGTTCCGGGTACTGATTTCTCAGGATGTATTGAAACGTCCCCTTTGAACAATTTTACACGACTGTGCTTAAACTGACACACAATATTTTTTAGCGCAACGCAAACTGACTTTCCACACACAATATTTTGTTAACGCAACGCAATCTGACTTTCAAAATTCTCTACAAGAGAATGGCCCTGACTAACATTAAACTATACGTCTCACAAATCACTTACCTCACCAAAAATCTTCGCTGCTCAAGCTACTGCAATACAGCGAGCGCCACTACTGCCAGCTAAATAAAAGATTCAAACTATGGAAGGCACTAACTACTGATAGGGATAGTTAGCAAATGAAAGATATTAATAGAGAACAAACAATGTATTTACCTTGATATCATGACAAATTACAAAACTCCGCCATCTCTCTCCCCACATCCACCACTGCTGGCGGCTCACCTCCAACTGCCCAGCGCTACGCGCTGTTCACAGCCAGCTGCCTAACACTACAATGGTTGAGTATTACAACAATGCAAAGCAGCCACAGACTGCACACGGCACAGCCGGTGATTTTCATACTGAGGTGGCGTTATCAATAAAAAAACCTAAACAGCCTACTTACATAGCCCCCATGCTCCCCACAAAAAAAATTTTACAAATTGGGTTGGGCAGTGCCCAATACAGATTTGAAAAAATTTTTCATAATTACAATAACTAAGAAATCAAATGCACACACTTATTGATACAATGTTGGTCAAAAGCTAAAATTTTCTCACAGTCCATAAAGACAGTCCTGATCATTCATCACATTGCAGTGTTTTTCTCAAAGTCTGAGCAGTAAAAGAAAATGCACATAGACGTAGTGGATTTCCATGCAGTCTTGAAGAAGTATCGTTGTCCTTCCAACGGAAAGACAGTGCTGACTCTTGACATGCTGACAGGTAATGGGCCACAACAGAGCAAACCCACAGCGAGGTCAGTCGAAGTTTTGAAGAGTATTGATGGGTAGGTCATCACAGAGCAGACCCACTGTAGTCCTGGTAGAGATTACGGTATTGGTGGGCCACCAGAGGTGCAGACCCACTGCAGTCCTTGTAGAAATAATGGTATTGGTGAGTCATCAAAGGTGCAGACCCACTGTAGTCCTTGTAGAGACGGCCAGCAGCCATCTGTTGCGACTGTGCAGGTGCACAATCACCATCGAAGAGTCTTGCGGATAATGTAGCAAGTCCATAACCACCACTTGTGCACTCACAAAGTTTTTGGAATTGTCCTCAGAACCAGCAATGCTGTTATCCAGTCCCTTGCTGAATTATTAACACACGTGCAAACACTAACAGTCCCTACTTCTCACATATTGTCCATATACTATGACCAATAGAAACGTGTGCAGTGAAATGTAACTTACAAGTTACTTAATTTGATGACCTGGTGTCAATTACAATTTTATAACATAAGAACACAATAACAAAGGTACAAAACACATCATTCAAGAACATAACAATACAAATAACAGTTGCGGTAATAGGGGCTTTACAAAAGAATAGAAATAAACATATACATCAGTGTTACAGGAATTATGACATAATTTCATACATAAAAGATCAGAATAACTTTTGAAACATCAACTTCACATCTAAGCATTAACACAGAACAGATAAATGTCTAATCATCTTTACAAAGTAAATAACATATTATCAATGCAAATTATATTTGAGGATCACAGTATTCCTCATCATAGTGAATGTAGCTTAGTATTAGAAGAAGAAAAAATTCTATGAAACTACACAAAGACAGGAAGTACACAAATATACAAGGGAACACAAACACATAGTGGGATAACACAAGGAAAGGACAGGGTTTCTTTTACTGCAGTATGTTGCAAACAAAAACTTTCTTTACTTTTCGGAGATCTCCCTTCGTTCCTCACTATTTCCAAAAAGTCCTATCTATACCTCCTTCCTGTATTCTATTCATATTTCTTTCAAAATAATTATTTCTCAGTGCAAAATACTCATTTTTGCCATATCTGTTTCTTGTGGCTTCTCAATGCATTTCTTCCAATTCATCATAGTTAGTTTCTTATATAGTCTACCCCCTCTTAAGCTAACTTATATCTACTGAGCTCAGATGCTAAACTAAGGGACGAGGCAATGCAGCATCACATAAAACAATTAATATAAACAGCAATAAAAAAAAAACGCAGATTTGCGAAGCAAGCAGCCTTAAGAAATTAGCAAAGCAATTGTAATATTACAACTAATCTAAGGCAATGTGCAGCAAACAATAACAAGAAATCATTAGTAAAACTGGCTGAACAGCGTAATACAAAATCAAATTCAATAACACTATGCCTGGCAAACAGCAGCAACTTATACCTAAACATGACATAGCTCAAGCAGAAAAAATAGTACACTAATGATAACAATGCAGATAAGGGAAATGTAGGTTCACATCTTAGTGTCTACGTAATTAAAGTGGTGCACCACAAAAACTAATTCTAGAAAAGATTACTAAGTACTAGAAAAGAAAATTATGTATGCAGTTCCTGTGAAGGTAAATGCTCTTTTTTTTTTGTGCTCCCTCATTTTTGTAAAAAAATTATTATTTACTCGATCTGTAGACAGAAAATATTTATATTAGTACATCTACAAAATTTTATTTGAACCAATGCTGCAGTGCAGCTAGAAACTAGATATCAAATGAAATAAGCAATTACGCAAACCAAAGCATAAAAATATCATTCAATAGTCATGAGGTATTTCATAAGTTAGTAGAAAAATATCTCATCTAGAAAGACAGTAGTCATAATCAGGTGTGCAGATGTAAAAAATATTTCTCGTCATTTGATTAGGCATTTCTGTAAATATCATAAATTAAAAGCTCCACAGTGTCAACATATGTTTTCAAGTTCGACCGTGTCGTTTTTTGCGATGCTTTCTACAAAGGAAGGGTAATGGCCTCCCTTTTTTTTTTTTTACCTGTGCCGCTGAAAAAGGGGCTCGCAATAATGGCCCTTTTTTTTTTTTTGTTTTGGGCGTCTGACACAGCTGTGTGCCCGCGACGCATTACGTGCAGGTGGTCACTTAACTTTCGTACGGAAATATTTACGACAGCAGTTTCCGCTACAATGGCAGTCTTAAATAAAAATATTTCACAGGTCAAGAATTAGCGTTGCAAATCTGTAAAAACAAAATCCTATAAATATAAGTGTCCAAAAAAAATATTCGTCAGCATTGTGATACATTCACGCATTTACACACATTTCATAATTCTAAAAGTACGATTCTCGGTTTCCAACATACGTCTTCACAAGGCAGAGTTCCTAACCGCTACTCAGTACTCCTTACCTTATTACACATATATATATTCGTCGACGCTTCTTTAATAATTCATCATATGAAATACGTAGCATAATCAAATTCCTCATATAGCATCAGCTTCTTGACCATAAACATACCTCAGCAGCATAATACACATCGTCGTCGTAAAAATATCATAACATCTCAGTCAATTCTCAAAATCGTCGTAGCTTCCTCCAATAATTTCAAAACCTAAAAAAATTCTCTGCTCATTTCAATAGTGTCATCTACCTCAAACGTACTTTAAAAATCATGATCTCATACCAAATACATCATTCAAAGCTCTCATAGTATCACAATGGTTCCGAAAAAATATGAACAGTTTACAAAGTACAGACAAAATACAGTTTCATAAGTGTGAAGTTATCCAACTGTGTAATTACGTAAACATCTGTCACTGATGTAGTAAAATAAATGTTTGTCTCTCTCAGGTAAATAATCAGATAGCTGTGTAATTCTGTGTTAGAGAAATATGGTACCGATGTGTAAAGTTGTATAAGCAAATACCATATTAGCTAGGGTTCCTTGTGGTTGCCACACACATGGTACACAAAGTAAGCGTGTACCCCCCTGAGGATAAATGTAATTATACCCTCAGGTGTTACAAATTACAGCAATGGAATGAAATGTATCTCGGAAAACTTTCTTTGTAATTCAAAAATCTTTAAAAATAAATGTTTTAAGTACAAAATTAATCACTGAAATACGTGTCCTGTAGCGCTAAACTGTACGTCATGTTGTAAGATAATCTCTGTGGAAGTCTTGTAGTTATCGTCCTCCGAAAGCTAAGTTCTGCAGAAGTCAATGTACTTACCTGATGATAGACAAAAGTGAAATGCTTTGCGTATAGATATCTTAGTTATTACGCTTATTGTTGTGATGAAGAAAGTACTGTGCTGTAACGTATTGTTGTGCTACGGAAAAGGCTGCCTCATTGTTGCTATACCACAAAAGTTACTACTAAAACATGTTTTACTTTCCAGAAGAATTCAGAAAAACTGTGCAGATATAAAACAGAAACACTGCAAAAGCAACAAGGTGAATTGTGTCACACATTAGTAGCGTCGTGATATAGTCGTGTAGCTGTCAAATAAACTAACCACTGTGTCACCTGGTATCTCTCAGAAAGCACCTTGAATCCATAATGTATTTGCAAGTAAACCAAAATGCTGCATTAAAAAAAGCAGATTATCTTTCAATAAATGGTTTTACATGTGAAATGTGGTGTAAACCTTTACTCTTCCTAGTACGCAGAGTTTCAACTTCAACGCAATTATCATGTGGTATACGTCGGATTCTGTAAGGTCCATTGTAAACTAGAAAGAATTTGTGACTCAAGTGTTTCTTCTTATGTGACAATGAATGAGCTTTAATGAGAACTTTCTGACCAATATACAATTTCTTTGCGTTTGCTTTTCCGTGTAGTTTTCTCCTTTTGTCTGCTGCAGATCTTATATTTTTAAGAGCCAAATCAATTATGTCTTTGTGTCGAAGTTTACGTGTGTTCGGGAAAGGTACAAGCTCTCTGATTCTGTTCGGTGGTTTTTCATTCTTCAGCACAAGAGTAGGTGGTAAAGCAGTGGAGTCATGAGGCATTTCATTCAGCACGTTTTGAAATAAGTGTAAATATCTGTCCCAATGCTGATGCTTTCTGTGAGAATAAAGTCTGCAAAGCTTATTGATTTCTTTCATAATCCGTTCGGCGGGGTTACAATGTGGTGAATACAATGAAATAAAAACAGGTTTGATTTTATGGTTGCGAAGCATGCGAGACCAAACAGCAGATCTGAATTGCGGTCCGTTATCTGAAATGACTTTAGCAACGTGGCCAACTTCACGTAAGAAATTTTTAACAAAGGCGTTGGATACAGATCGTCCAGTGGCTTTACGTAACGGAGTGAAAGAAACAAATTTGGAAGTAAGTTCAACAGCGACTAGAACGTACGAAAATCCATTCGATGTTCTGACAAGGGGTCCCAATAGATCAACTGCAGCAAATTCTTTTAATTTAGAAGGAATAATAGGAAACAACGGAGCACGATGTGAGACAGTAGATGGTTTCGCCTTTTGACAAAGTTTACAAATAGACAAGACTCTTCGAATTCTCTTTTCCATATTGTTAAAATAACAAGTCGTTCGAAGAATATGATAACATTTTCGTGGACCAAAATGTGCGTAGCTGAAATGAATGTACCAAATGAGCTTATTAACAAAATCGTCAGGAATGCAAAGTACCCATAGCTTGTCATCAACAGTGCAGCGTTTGAACAGTATGTTGTTTCTAACCAGATAATAATGCCGAATCTGTGTGTGTGTCTTTTCATGCCATTTGCTTTTGATGTCTTTCCAAATCGGATCTTTATCTTGTTCATGAGCAATGTCCTTTAAAGATGTGGTGATGAAGTTTTCAAAGGCGACTTTCTGAATGTAAAGAATACTGAAATTTTTCTCGAGGTTGCCTTCTGTGTTACTTTTCTCAAGCCCAGCCGGTGCGCGTGACAGTGCGTCCGCAACAATGTTCTCCTTGCCGGGAATGTAGACTATTGTGAAGCGGAATTCTTGCAGAAACAATGCCCAACGTTTTAACCTGTCATGATTTAATTTTGAAGACATAAGAAATTGTAATGCACGATGATCACTGTATACTTTTACGTGCTTACCAGAAAGAATGAAACGGAATTTGTTAAATGCCCAAACGATAGCTAAAGCTTCTAATTCAGTAACGGAATAATTTTTTTCAGATTTTGTTAGCACTCGGCTAGCAAAAGCAATGGTTTTCTGAACAGTAGTGTCATTTTCTGTGGCTTCTTGAAATAAATGGGCACCAAGACCGACTTTAGAAGAATCCGTGCTAAGGCAGAAATCTTGTGACAGATCTGGATGAGCTAGAATTGGCGCGTTAAGTAGCGATTCTTTCAAAGAATTGAATTCCAACTGTGCTTCTTCGTCCCAGTTCCAAATAGTATTTTTTCCAGTGAGAGAACAAAGTTTTGGTGTAACAAGGATTTGCATATTCAGAAAACGACGGTAAAAATTTACGAGACCTAGAAAACTGCGGACTTGTCTTTTTGTGGATGGAACTGGAATGGCTCTGATTGCTTCTAATTTTTCAGGATCCGGCTGAATGCCTTCAGAAGAAATAATATGTCCCAAAAACCTCACCTTTGACCTACCGAATTCAGACTTTTCCAAGTTAACTGTAATTCCAGATTCTGCAAAAATACGTAACAAACTGTTGAGGATGCGATTATGTTGTTCCCATGAAGCTTCTGCTATTAGAATATCGTCCACATATAAGGTGATGTGACGTTTTAAGAACTCAGGTAATATGGAATTTAGCCCGCGAATGAATGCTGCTGAAGAAATGTTCAAACCAAAAGGAAGTTTCCGAAACTGATAACAAACGCCGAAACAAAGGAAAGCTGTGTATTTTCTACATTCTGGATGAAGTTCGATCTGATAAAAGCTGGATCTGAGATCAATGGAAGACAACACATTTACACCATTGAAATTTTGAAGAAGTTCTTCCAACGTTTGCGGCCTGTCTGTTTCAGGAATAATGATAGTATTAATTTGTCTCGAATCTAAGACAAGCCTGATTGATCCATTTTTCTTCTCAACAACATGTAATGGATTGTTGTATGAGCTTACTGCAGGCTCAATAATGCCCTCGTCAAGCATAGATTGTATTTCTGTTCTAACACGGTCCCTATAATGCGCCGGAATTACGTATGGTCTAACACAAAATTTAGTATGCTCACGAACACGAAATTGGTATTGAAATCCCTTGATGGTTCCTGTTTTATGAGTAAAAACTGTGGAATGTGCTTGTAAAATCTCAAAAAGGTCCTGCCTATCAGTGTCATTACAATTCTCAATTGTTTGAATTTTATTCTGAATTAACTCATAAGTATCAAATGCGCCGTCGATATCACCCCTGTCAGTACTTGCAGAGTGATTGTTAGTGTCAAGTTCCGTCGAAAATTCCGAACTGTTGTCTAACAGGAGGTAAAGCCGATTAATTTCTTCGTCATGGTTTGAGAGCCAATCTTCAAAATTCAAAGCTACTGACTTACCTTCTTTTTCTAAACTTATTTCAGCATCGTGAAAGCTTAAGATTGCTTTGTATTTATTCAAAAAATCTACTCCCAGTATAATTTCCGTCGACAATAATGGAACAATAAGAAAGTTCATAGAGAAGCTGTGGCTTTGACAAAAGAATTCTAAGTAGGTTTGTTGGCGTACATCTACACTTTTTCCAAAGATTGCACCTTGCAATTTAATCTTACGTAACGGAAGTGTGGGGCAATCGTTCGATATGTTGCATTTTCTAAAAGCTGTTTCACTAATTACTGAAATGGGACTGCCAGAGTCAAGTACTGCCGTAAATTTTACGTCATTTACTGTAATGTGAATCACAGGATATGCAATGTTGTTATGTTTTACGTCGTGTTCTTGGAGTAAGATGTCCCTAATGTCTTCCATTTTTACGTAATTACTTGCTACGGCAGCTGCGTCGTTAGTGTCACACGTGCGTTTCGTGGCTGCCAGCTGTATGAGTCACTGCCTATTGTCTCTTTGTTGGCGCGCGTCGTTATTGGGGTTTGGAGACCTAATTTCTACAAATTCACCGTGACGAGACGGCCCTGCCCTGTTTAAATCCCGCCAGTTCTGATGCAATTCAGGTCTGTCGTTACGATCACATCGTCTGTCGTCATGTTGGTAGTTTCTGTGGTTTCTTTCTTGTCGGTTAAGTGGTGGAGAATTTCTCCCTGAATCGTAACTGCGCGCTGGACCGTTGCGTCTAAAGTTATTCTGTCCCTCGTAATAATAATTGTTTTGGTTCCCATATTGTCTGTTTCTCTGATTGTCTCTGTGATAGTCATTACCGCGGAGAGGTGATCTTTCCCTGTAATTATTATTACTCTGCCAACGGTTGTTATACGGGTGGTGTCTGTTTCGGTCACGATTTGTGTTGTGAGAATAGCCTTGTCGCGTCCAGTTATTATTTCTTTCATCGCGGAATTGCGACGGATGTGATCTGTAATTGTTGTGCTCGTGCGTTCCGCGATTGTCAGTGTCAATTTCCAGTTCTTGTAAGAGTCCTTGAAATGCTTCAATGTCGTCTTTGCAACGTCCTGCCAAAATAATATGTCGCAAATGTTCAGGCAGTTTGATTAAGCAAATGCGGATGAGTTCTGAGGGGCTGTATGGGTTTGACAGGTACTGATTCTTGTGCAACATGTCTTCAAAATATTTCACAAGACTGGAGAATTCAGATTGTTCGAAATGTTTCATCATTATGATGCCATGTTTTACTCGGTCTTGTGTGGCTTGAGACCAATATGCTGAGAGGAAGGCATGGTAAAATTCTCCTTCACTATGACAATCGTGAATGACCGAACGCATTCTTACAGCTGGTTCATTCTCTAAATAGCCACACATAAATTCTAATCTGTGTTCTAATGACCAGTTGGGGGGAAAACAAAGAGAGAATTGATGGAGCCACGCTTGTGGATGAATGTCGTTGGCAGAATTTTTAAACGTTTTGAATTTACGTGTAGTAATGAACAGCTTATAGTCAAAGTCATCATGTCGGCGAGTCGCATATCGGTCATTGTTACGTCGTGTCGGCGGTTCCATCTGAAAATTCGGTGTGCCTTGCCAATTTCTTTTATAATTTCCGAAGTGTCCTGTGTTATTATTTTGTGGTTGTTCCGTATTTCTATGTCCCTCTTCCTGTATTGGAGCACGAGTGTCCTCTGAAATATGTAATTCTTGTATTACTTGTGCCAAATGATCTTGTACTTCGCGGATTTCTCTTTGGTGTTGCGTATTAATTTGATTTTGGTTTTGTTTGAATTTTCTAATTTGTTCATACTCTTCTGTGTCAGTGAAGGCTACAGGTCTTGTGTCATTCAGATCATCATCTACCTTTGTAGATAAGTTAGTGACCTGATCCGAAAGTTCGCCTACTTTCTCCGATAGTGTACACATTTCCTCAGTGTGTTTTTCTGAACCAAGTTTCAGAGTGTCCATTTGTGTTGAAATCGAATCTACTGTGTCCTTCAAGTTTTCCTGAGTTTTTGCAAGTTGCATAACCGAATCGGTAGATGCAACTGAGTCAATTTTAGCTTGCAAAGTCTCATGATTTTCATGAACAATAATTTGCAGTTCTTTTATGGCTGCTTCGTGATTCTGTAATGCATTTTCATGCCGCGAAAAAATAGGTTGAAAATGCTCACAAATTTGTGTTTTTACGTCATTACAGACTTTTTGACATTTCGATTCGATGTTATGTAACTCAGTAGTTAAATCCTCACGTGTTTGTTCAAGCTTTTGCTCCAATGAGTCTAACTTTTGAAGATTTTGTTCCATTGCGTCTAACTTTTGAAGATTTTGTTCCATTGTGTCTAACTTTTGAAGATTTTGTTCCATTGTGTCTAACTTTTGAAGATTTTGTTCCATTATGTCTAATTTTTCAAGCTTTTGCTGTGTTTGTCTCTGATTTTGTTCCATATGTCTCTGATTTTGTTCCATTTGTTGCATTAATTGCAATAATAATGTATTAGTGTCTGGAATCTGTTTCTCTATGCTTTTTGGCAGTGCATTTTCACCGACAACATTCACATTTTGACAAGCAGAAAATGTGTCTTGACTCATTTGAGAAAACGGTGATGACCCAGAACCTGAATCTACAGTATTTGCGAAATCGTGTCGTGTCATTTCGACTTCCTGAGGCGAGCTATTGCCGACCGATCGATCGATAATGCTTCCCTCTTTACTAATTGTTTCACTGTCCACGCCATTGTTTGAAACCCGCTCCATTTCCCTATGTGCAATTACCAAATTACTACTATTAACATTAGTTAATTCATTATTCTGCGGCGCTAACATACTGCTTTCGTCTTCGCTGTCATTTCTCAATTTACTTTGGAGCCTAGTGTTACGTTTTTCACACGCCATTATTGTCACAGTGTTTCACACGACAACACAGAAAAACACAATTTCAAGAGCAAAAATAAGAGAACACATTAACATAACACTGAAAATAATATCTAGTTAATTGCAGCTGCGAAATACTTGGTGCAAATCTACATGCATGCCACAACTGTTTTACTGTACAACAATGAAAAAACTACAACTACAATGGAAATTCTCTACAATTACGCGCTAGCAATAAACAAAATCTACACTAATTACACAAACTACAAGAAAAAAAATCAGAAGATTCCAGTGAGGTATCCTCGGCTAAGGGTCGACATATGAAACGTCCCCTTTGAACAATTTTACACGACTGTGCTTAAACTGACACACAATATTTTTTAGCGCAACGCAAACTGACTTTCCACACACAATATTTTGTTAACGCAACGCAATCTGACTTTCAAAATTCTCTACAAGAGAATGGCCCTGACTAACATTAAACTATACGTCTCACAAATCACTTACCTCACCAAAAATCTTCGCTGCTCAAGCTACTGCAATACAGCGAGCGCCACTACTGCCAGCTAAATAAAAGATTCAAACTATGGAAGGCACTAACTACTGATAGGGATAGTTAGCAAATGAAAGATATTAATAGAGAACAAACAATGTATTTACCTTGATATCATGACAAATTACAAAACTCCGCCATCTCTCTCCCCACATCCACCACTGCTGGCGGCTCACCTCCAACTGCCCAGCGCTACGCGCTGTTCACAGCCAGCTGCCTAACACTACAATGGTTGAGTATTACAACAATGCAAAGCAGCCACAGACTGCACACGGCACAGCCGGTGATTTTCATACTGAGGTGGCGTTATCAATAAAAAAACCTAAACAGCCTACTTACAGTATGCACCCAAATTGCGTGAAAATGTAATCACATGTCAGTTCTGGTATAATACATTTGTCCAATGAATACCCTTTTATCATCTGCATTTATTCTTGGTGTAGCAATTTTAATGCCAGCAGTGTAATGTTGAAAGGTCACCTAAAATACGTGTTGGCAATATTCCGGCGTTTAAATTTTGTACAATCTGTTATATGAATTCAAAGATAGCGTGTCCCGTGTAGAAATGCTTCTGAAATACGAACTGAGACTGAGTACGGATCTTATTGTGGCAGAAGTCTTTAATGGTTCCTGGGCACATAACATTTTCCAGAACTTCGAGAAGGAGGTAAGTAGGGAGAGTGCTTGCTGTGGACTGACGTCTTGATTGGTGTCTTGCTGTCTTTCTTGTGAAGGCGTCTGACAACGGTATATTTCAGTCTCTCTGAAAATATCCCCCTTGATATTCATATGCTGCATATGTGACTGAGTACGTTGCAAATATGTGAAGAACAGGAGTTTAAGAAATTAGCTGTAAATCGTGAAGCTCGTGAGGGTTTCACTTTGGAGAGAGTTAATTTTGTTCCAGGTTTCTTTGACAGAGGACGAATTAACTGTGATTTGCCTACATTTACGCGGCACTGCCTTGTTGCATGTGGTGCACTGATTGATCCCTTTAACTGCAGTAGGCGTTGTGTGTGAGTGTACTGGTCGGTGTCGGCAGGTGGAGTGGCTGAAGAACGACGAGCCGCTGCCTGGTGAGGGCGCGCCGGGCCGCGACCGCTACGAGGTGGTGGGCAACGGCACAGAGCTCACGCTCAAGCGGCTCGCCTACGCCGACACCGGCGCCTACATGTGCCAGGCCAGCAACGTGGGCGGCCTCACCAGGGACATCTCGTCGCTCGTCGTCCAGGACGAGCCCACGCCCAGTGAGTGGCCCTCCCCAGCACCCTGATAATACACTCTGTCCCAAAAACTTTCATCCACTTTTCGAAGACTCACTGGAGTTAGCAATTCTGGGTGATTTTAATTCAGTCACCGAAACTAAATGTTAACTTTTACACCTGTCTCACCTTGCCGTTTCGTGTGGTTGCCGGTAGGTGTCCCCCTAGTGCAGCTCACTTGCTCGCTCGTTCAAAATGGTTCAAATGGCTCTGAGCACTATGGGACTCAACATCTTAGGTCATAAGTCCCCTAGAACTTAGAACTACTTAAACCTAACTAACCTAAGGACAACACACACACCCATGCCCGAGGCAGGATTCGAACCTGCGACCGTAGCAGTCCCGCGGTTCCGGACTGCAGCGCCAGAACCGCTAGACCACCGCGGCCGGCTCGCTCGTTCGACGTGGTGGTAAAACAGAAACAAAACGTGCTTTGTGGTCTCCGTTCCAACAGATAAAATTCGGTTACAACTGTTCTACATGATTTTCTTTGAGAATGCTGCATGGCGCCGCTTGCAGCTCACTGAAACGGTCAACGGCGTGAGCAGTTGTAAGACATTTATTTACTTACTGCTTCCCCTAGCCCCACTCTCTGTATTTATATAACGGATCATGTTTCCTTTGACGGATTGAAAAATTGTGTCTCAGTATAGTAATAGAAATAACGCACTGAAGAGCCAAAGAAACTGGTACACCTGCCTAATACCGCGCAAAGAGACCCCTCGATCACGAAGAATTGAAGCAACACGACGTGGCATGGACTCGAATAATGTCTGAAGTAGTGCTGGACGGGATTGATATCATGAATCCTCCAGGGCTGTCCATAAATCCGCAAGAGTATGAGGGTGTGAAGATCTCTTCTGAACAGCACTTTGGAAGATATCCCAGATATGCTCAATAAAGTTCTTGTCTTGGGAGTATGACGGCCAGTGGAAGTGTTTGTCCGAGGCTCGTGGTCGTGCGGAAGCGTTCTCGCTTCCCACGCCCGGGTTCCCGGGTTCGATTCCCGGCGGGGTCAGGGATTTTCTCTGCCTCGTGATCACTGGGTGTTGTGTGATGTCCTTAGGTTAGTTAGGTTTAAGTAGTTCTAAGTTTAGGGGACTGATGACCATAGATCCATAGATGTTAAGTCCCATAGTGCTCAGTGCCATTCGAACCTTTTTTTTTTAAGTGTTTAAAATCATAAGAGTGTTTCTGGAGCCAATTCTGGACCTGTGGGGTGTCGCATTGTTCTGTTGGGATTGCCAAGTCCGTCGGAATGTACAATGCACATGAATGGATACAGGTGATCAGACAGGATGCTTATGTACGTGTCACCTACACTCCTGGAAATGGAAAAAAGAACACATTGACACCGGTGCGTCAGACCCACCATACTTGCTCCGGACACTGCGAGAGGGCTGTACAAGCAATGATCACACGCACGGCACAGCGGACACACCAGGAACCGCGGTGTTGGCCGTCGAATGGCGCTAGCTGCGCAGCATTTGTGCACCGCCGCCGTCAGTGTCAGCCAGTTTGCCGTGGCATACGGAGCTCCATCGCAGTCTTTAACACTGGTAGCATGCCGCGACAGCGTGGACGTGAACCGTATGTGCAGTTGACGGACTTTGAGCGAGGGCGTATAGTGGGCATGCGGGAGGCCGGGTGGACGTACCGCCGAATTGCTCAACACGTGGGGCGTGAGGTCTCCACAGTACATCGATGTTGTCGCCAGTGGTCGGCGGAAGGTGCACGTGCCCGTCGACCTGGGACCGGACCGCAGCGACGCACGGATGCATGCCAAGACCGTAGGATCCTACGCAGTGCCGTAGGGGACCGCACCGCCACTTCCCAGCAAATTAGGGACACTGTTGCTCCTGGGGTATCGGCGAGGACCATTCGCAACCGTCTCCATGAAGCTGGGCTACGGTCCCGCACACCGTTAGGCCGTCTTCCGCTCACGCCCCAACATCGTGCAGCCCGCCTCCAGTGGTGTCGCGACAGGCGTGAATGGAGGGACGAATGGAGACGTGTCGTCTTCAGCGATGAGAGTCGCTTCTGCCTTGGTGCCAATGATGGTCGTATGCGTGTTTGGCGCCGTGCAGGTGAGCGCCACAATCAGGACTGCATACGACCGAGGCACACAGGGCCAACACCCGGCATCATGGTGTGGGGAGCGATCTCCTACACTGGCCGTACACCACTGGTGATCGTCGAGGGGACACTGAATAGTGCACGGTACATCCAAACCGTCATCGAACCCATCGTTCTACCATTCCTAGACCGGCAAGGGAACTTGCTGTTCCAACAGGACAATGCACGTCCGCGTGTATCCCGTGCCACCCAACGTGCTTTAGAAGGTGTAAGTCAACTACCCTGGCCAGCAAGATCTCCGGATCTGTCCCCCATTGAGCATGTTTGGGACTGGATGAAGCGTCGTCTCACGCGGTCTGCACGTCCAGTACGAACGCTGGTCCAACTGAGGCGCCAGGTGGAAATGGCATGGCAAGCCGTTCCACAGGACTACATCCAGCATCTCTACGATCGTCTCCATGGGAGAATAGCAGCCTGCATTGCTGCGAAAGGTGGATATACACTGTACTAGTGCCGACATTGTGCATGCTCTGTTGCCTGTGTCTATGTGCCTGTGGTTCTGTCAGTGTGATCATGTGATGTATCTGACCCCAGGAATGTGTCAATAAAGTTTCCCCTTCCTGGGACAATGAATTCACGGTGTTCTTATTTCAATTTCCAGGAGTGTATTAGAGTCGTATCTAGACGTATCAGGGGTCCCATGTCACTCAAACTGTACACTCCCCACACCACAACAGAGCCTCCACCAGTCCCCTGCTGACATTCGGGGTCCATGTATTCATGATGTTATCTCCACACCCGTACACATCCATCCACTAGATACAATTTGAAACGAGACACGTCCGACCAGGCAACATATTTTCAGTCATCAACAGTCAAATTTCGATGCTGAGGGGCCCAGGCGAGGCGTAAGGCTTTGTGTCGTGTACTCATTAAGAATACATGAATGGGCCTACGGGTCCGAAAGCCCATACCAATTATGTTTCGTTGAATTGTTGGCACGCTGACACTTGTTGATGGCCCAGCGCTGAAACCTGCAGCAATTTGCGGAAAGGTTGCACCTCTGTGACGTTGACATTTCTGGAAATTTGTGGTAAGGTCTTATGGGACCAAACTGCTGAGGTCATCGGCCCCTAAGCTTACGCACTACTTAATCTAACTTAAACTAACTTATGCTAGGGACAACACACACATCCATGCCCGAGGTAGGACTCGAATCTCCAACGGAGGGAGTCGCACAGGCCGTGAAAAGGTGCCTCAGACCGCGCGGCTGTCACGTTGAACGATTCTCTTCAGTCGTCGTTGGTCCCGGCCTTGCATGATCTTTTTCTGACCGCAGCGATATCGGAGATTTGATGTTTTACCGGATTCCTGATATTCGCAGTACACTCGTGAAATGGTCGTAAGGGAAAATCCCTTCATCAGTTCACGGAGATGATGTGTCCCATCTCTCGTGCGCCGACTATAACACCACGTTCAAACTATAACCTGCCATTGTAGCAGCAGTAACCGATCCAACAACTCTCCCAGACACTTGTTGTCTTATATAGGCATTGCCAACCGCAGTGCCGTATTCTGCCTATTCACATATCTCCGTATTTGAGTACGCATGCCTATACCAGTTTCTTTGCCGCTTCAGGGTAATAACAGTAATAATAATAAGTAATTGTAAAAAAGTATATATACATATACATGCTGCAGCGCTGTGTGTTACCTACGGTTAAAAAACTACTTATAAAGTAATGTTCGCGTATGGATTTACTCCATCTCCTCCATCCCCCTCTCGTCCGGCTCCGGTAGCTGAGAGGTCAGCGTGACAGAATGTCAATCCTAAGGTCCCGGGTTCGATTCCCGGCTGGGTCGGAGATTTTCTCCGCTCAGGGACTGGGTGTTGTGTTGTCGTAATCGTCATCATTTCATCCCCATCGACGCGCAGGTCGCCGAAGTGGCGTCAACTCGAAAGATCTGCACCAGGCGAACGGTCTATCCGACGGGAGGCCCTTGCCACACGACATTTCATTTCATTTATCCCCCTCTCACTCTGTCCACCACCTCCTTCCCCCTAACCCTGTCCATCTATTCCTTCCATCTTTCACTGTTGATCTCTTCTACCCTCCTCTCTCTATCTCCGCCTCCTTCCGTTCTCTGTCCATCCCCTCCTCTCATATCTATCTGTCCATCGCCTACCCTTCCTTTGCTCATTTCTTCTTCCCCCGCTCTCTCTATCTCCCACTACTCCTCCTCCTTCCCTCTACCTCATCCCCCTCTACCTGCATCCATCTTCTCCTTCCCCGTCTCTGTCCGCTTCCTCCTACCCTTTTCTCTCTCTAAGCTATCGCCCCAACCTAATTAGGAAATTGGTGTTTCTTACGAAATAATGTTTTTTTTAGATCGTAACTAATATATCTACCAAAATTGACTGAAATAGTTCCAACGGTTTATGATGAGCTTTCTAACCGCAGATTTGTCCACATATGCATATGTCAAATACATTTCAAATAACTTACCATATACCACACGTACTTATATTCAACCCGCATCTCCATCGAATTTCGCCCTGCACTTTCATTTTCATGTAGCTCTTTGTATATCAAGTCGTATCTTCCGAACTAAGTGTCGTACCATAATATAATTGTGCAGGTGCATCCAGTCGTATTAGGTGTTACTGTCTGTGAAATGTGTTACTAACTGAGCTGGTAGCAAAGAAGAAATTAATTAAAACATAGTGTATGATGCGGCAGTTTTTCACGCATCTCACTATTTGACATCGTATTTCCTAAACTACGTGTCATACAATGATATAATTTTGCGGGTACATTCATTAGAATATGTGAGTACCGTCTGTAAAATGAGTCGCGAATACTCTTAGTGGTAAAGAAGTAATCAGTTAAAACGCCATGCTTCATGCTAGATATAAGTGACGTAATACGGCACCTGTGTCCACAGCGGCCTTGAATGAGGAGCACCGCTTCTTCGCGTTCCACGACTGGGGCGTGTCCGTGTACGAGCCGACGGCGTGCCGCCTCTACCACCAGATACAGGCTACCGACATCATACCCGGCACTCAGGTAAGCTACATTTCCACGTTGCCCCTCGTTGAGAAACTCTGCCCATGACCATGGTATTAACTGATAAAGAGATGGCGTCGCTTCGTGTAGAAAGTGTTCCACTGTTGACCTTGTAGCAAAAGTACGTTATATACAGGGTTATTACAAATGATTGAAGCGATTTCACAGCTGTACAATAACTTTATTATTTGAGATATTTTCACAATGCTTTGCACACACATACAAATACGCAAAAAGTTTTTTTAGGCATTCACAAATGTTCGATTGTGCCCCTTTAGTGATTCGGCAGACATCAAGCCGATAATCAAGTTCCTCCCACACTTGGCGCAGCATGTCCCCATCAATGAGTTCGAAAGCATCGTTGATGCGAGCTCGCAGTTCTGGCACGTTTCTTGGTAGAGGAGGTTTAAACACTGAATCTTTCACATAACCCCACAGAAAGATATCGCATGGGATTAAGTCGGGAGAGCGTGGAGGCCATGACACGAATTGCTGATCACGATCTCCACCACGACCGATCCATCGGTTTTCCAATCTCCTGTTTAAGAAATGCCGAACATCATGATGGAAGTGCGGTGGAGCACCATCCTGTTGAAAGATGAAGTCGGCGCTGTCGGTCTCCAGTTGTGGCATGAGCCAATTTTCCAGCATGTCCAGATACACGTGTCCTGTAACGTTTTTTTCGCAGAAGAAAAAGGGGCCGTAAACTTTAAACCGTGAGATTGCACAAAACACGTTAACTTTTCGTGAATTGCGAATTTGCTGCACGAATGCGTGAGGATTCTCTACCGCCCAGATTCGCACATTGTGCTGTTCACTTCACCATTAAGAAAAAAATGTTGCTTCATCACTGAAAACAAGTTTCGCACTGAACGCATCCTCTTCCATGAGCTGTTGCAACCGCGCCGAAAATTCAAAGCGTTTGACTTTGTCATCGGGTGTCAGGGCTTGTAGCAATTGTGAACGGTAAGGCTCCTGCTTTAGCCTTTTCCGTAAGATTTTCCAAACCGTCGGCTGTGGTACGTTTAGCTCCCTGCTTGCTTTATTCGTCGACTTCCGCGGGCTACGCGTGAAACTTGCCCGCACGCGTTCAACCGTTTCTTCGCTCACTGCAGGCCGACCCGTTGATTTCCTCTTACAGAGGCATCCAGAAGCTTTAAACTGCGCATGCTATCGCCGAATGGAGTTAGCAGTTGGTGGATCTTTGATGAACTTCGTCCTGAAGTGTCGTTGCACTGTTATGACTGACTGATGTGAGTGCATTTCAAGCCCAACATACGCTTTCTCGGCTCCTGTCGCCATTTTGTCTCACTGCGCTCTCGAGCGCTCTGGCGGCAGAAACCTGAAGTGCGGCTTCAGCCGAACAAAACTTTATGAGTTTTTCAACGTATCTGTAGTGTGTTGTGACCATATGTCAATGAATGGAGCTACAGTGAATTTATGAAATCGCTTCAATCATTTGTAATAGCACTGTATTTTCAGAGCTTCCGCAAAAAAAATTTTTATTCAAATTGGTAGAAATTAGATCGAAAACACTTTCTCTGAATCGTTATCTTGACCGTGAATGTATTTTGGAGTTAGTATGTATCCAAAAAAATGGTTCAAATGGCTCTGAGCACTATGGGACTCAACTGCTGAGGTCATAAGTCCCCTAGAACTTAGAACTACTTAAACATAACTAACCTAAGGACATCACACACATCCATGCCCGAGGCAGGATTCGAACCCGCGACCGTAGCGGTCGCGCGGTTCCGGACTGTAGCGCCTAGAACCGCTTGGCCACTCCGGCCGGCAAAATGTATCCAGCACCAGACTGTCCTAACTGGATTATTTCTAAGTCAGAAGGGGGTCACTAAAAAAAATCTTTCGAGCCTTTATTAAATATTGTTTGTCGACCAAGGACCCTCATCAGTTGAAGTAATGGAACGTTTATCTTTCACTGCCGCGCGGGATTAGCCGAGCGGTCTCAGGCGCTGGAGTCATGGACTGTGCGGCTGGTCACGACGGAGGTACGAATCCTCCCTCGGGTATGGGTGTGTGTGTTTGTCCTTAGGATAATTTAGGTTAATTAGTGTGTAAGCTTAGGGATTGATGACCTTAGCTGTTAAGTCCCATAAGATTTCACACACATTTGTTTATCTTTAATTCGGCTATTCGTTAATGCACAGGAAGGTAGAAAAAAAGTCGTATACGCCATATACGATCCACCAAAAATCGAACAATTTCATATGGAGAAAATGCTGCTTTGACAGTCTGAAACTCTGTCAGACAAAAACAGAGAGAGCGAAAGAGAGATGATAGCTATTTATGTGTTATAATGTCTTCGCTGTGGTTCAAGTATTTTATTCTGTGACATCACTGAGAAATTTAAAACCAGATTGCATAAATAACAGCTTTCACTCAGTATTAACCGTTTACTTTCTTTTGTTTCGTAACAGACTGGAGAAAAGTTCTCTCCAAATCAAAAAGTAATATTTGAGTTATGTAGTTACATCAGGCAATCTTTATGAGTTACTCTTGTACACAGCTGTACATGAGCTTCGTATGCATAAATCCCTTTAATTTGTTTCATAATCAGTACGTCGTATGGCGACGAAAGATTAACATGACAATTCTTCCCGCTTAACCTATCTCTAACTAGGTGAACGGTTGAGCGCCAATGTTATGAGTCTGGGTTAAGTCAGAAGTAAGCGGTCGCGCAATGTCTTTTTTAGTGAATTTCTACTCATTATGAATCTGACAAATTGTTTCAGCCGAATGCTGCTACTGGCTGTGTATAATGTTTCGAATATTTTCATACTTAACAGTTTATGGACTGTATTCACGAGGCACAGATGGAGAGTCAGCTTGGCATTAATCAGAACGAGGGTAGAAACCGCCATGCAGCAACGCACAGGATGATGAAATATCTTACCAGTTTATACAACCAGGCACAGAATAGATATCTATCATGACAAAGATTTCCCAGAAACGAAGGAATACCGGAGTAGACCTGGGCTGCAGAAAGAACCTTCAGAACTGCAGCAGAACCGCGAAGGTTAACCAAGCTGGAAACGTATCCCTCATAAGCCAAAGTTAGTTGCTTCCATGTTGCTTGGATCATTTGTAAGTGTAAGATCAGCCGTAATCAGTGGAATGAGACACTTTACCTTCATATTATACGTTTATCTGTAAATGCAGCTACTTGCAGGCCATTTACAACTTTTTAATACAGTCTGGACAAAATAAAAGCGCCCGAAAAAAGTAGTTACAATAAGATGGAGATCTTCTGCTGCATAATGGCGCATGTTCTGTCAGTTCACGTACCCGACACACATGCTGACGTAAGCCTCACCTGAAGAAATGAAAAATGGAAGTCCAAAAGTGGTGATTTCATTTCACTGAGAAACCATCGGTAGAGGTCAAAGGGCGAAAGTCTGTCTGGGCGGTTTATTTCATGCACAACCGCAAATTTCCATGGAAACAGATGCAGGTAATTTTCGATCATATTTCGATACATCTGTTAGTTCTCGCTTTCATAGATAAGGGGGTTGAGTTTGCTCAAGGTAATTTAACACATTTGCATTGTTATATAAAGATGAAAGAGAAAATGTTATTAAATGAGGTACGGTCTGGTATAGAATTCATGTTCGGCAGTATTAATGGCGTTTTTGATGTTCAGAATTGTAGAAGTCGAAAGTCTGCAGTAATTTACATTACGAAATACGATTCTCTGCCAATTTCGAATTGTAATGATTCTTGTTTGTCTTTTAATGTTCGATTGCGTAGGTGGACAGATCGAACCAGTAGGATCGATTACACTGACCCGTTTTTATTCAACAATTGGTCAAGGATTCGTTTCATTGAGAAGTATTTCGATTCTTTTCAGGCAAATCGGTTGGTTGTCAGGTCTCTGAGCGAGTGTCATCTCAATTACAATGGCTGGGCGGGGCATGTTGTACGGTGGTATAACAAGGCCTTTCGGTCCACGGAGGTGCGTAAGAAACAATTGTACCTTTATGGCGATACAAATATTGGGAAGTCCACCTTAACAGAAAAAATCATTTCACGAAAGCAGCATATTTATCTGCCGTTTTGTTCTGAATTCGGATTTGGCGGATATGATGCACGTGTACATAATGTTATTGTTTTTGAGGAATTCGAGTGGTCTAGGTGGAGGAAGTATGCTTCTACTTTGAAGCGTATTGTTGAAGGATGACCTGTTACTGTTAATGTAAAAAATAAACCTTGTATGGTTATACAGCATCGTGGTTTGGTGATATTTGTATCAAACGAGTTTAATATCGGTGACGAAGCTCTTATTTCACGTTTGAATGTTATTCACGCTGACTGTCACATTTTGCATTGTCGTTCTTTGAAGGCGGAACTGGATGCGTCGGATTCGTTGGATGTGGAAACCCTGGAGGAGGTCGTTTGCATATCGTCGGATGAGGATGATCCGGAAGTTTCTCGCTGCACGCCCGAGGCGTTGGATACGCCGACGGACGAATCTCAGTAGACCTTATTTTGGTCGTATGTGTAGGTGGCGCACAGAATTTACGCAAACTGATGGTGTACGATTTGAGTATGGCAAAATGGGTATTAGTGAAAAACATGACGGAAAGGCGAAGAACTTTGCCAAATTGCAGCATTATGATATAACGGATGAATTCAAGTTTTTTCTAACAAATATGCTTCAGTAATAATTAATAAAGTAGTTACGTATGTTTATAGAATTAATGTCAGAATCGAACGTTTGACTTTGGATGAAAGGGCTAACAAAACAATGTTTGAGGATCAAAGTGCTCTTGAAAAAGTTCGTATAGCATGTACTAGACTTTCCTTCACTCAAACAAAGTTTTATTAAATTCTAAAGCTTTTCAGACATTTACTGCTTTTATTCGTTACAGAACCCGTTACGTGCCACTTTGCCAATAAGTTTTACATTGCAGTTTTTTTCTGGAGGTTTTGCCAAAATACTCCAGATCTTAAAAAAACTCCAACCTTAAATTCTTGCACAAACAATCCCGCACACATATCCCACGAACTGTGCTCCGCCAAATACTCGATATTGAACACACTGTTTTTTCGGGAGCATCATTTTGTGTTGCAATCAATTGGAAGTAGCACACGTCTTCTCCTCTCACTTACTCAACCGTAATGAAAGAGCGAAGTACTCGAGACAGAGAATGTCGCAACTCGCAACTGAGCATGCGCGGACATGTGGCAGCAACGGATTGGTGCACCATAATCACGGTTTCCAATATTTTCTGTGCTGGGCAGTCCTCCTGTTCATTAACAAAGGTCACTCTTGCGTCAGTCTAGTAAAAATCTTCCAGACATTTTTATTTTGCCCACACTGGATATACACTGTTCGAAAGGGTTAGGGGGACACCGTATCAACGTCCGGTGTCTTAAACCTAGTTTGATTCAGGCGGTATCTGTGGTGTGTCGTACGATGGTATAAACAGTTTACAAAGAAAGGGTGTTCGTGCAAGTAAAAAGTTCCGGACGGCCGCGCACCAGTGAAGAAAATGTTGGCCGCATTCAAGGAGCATGTGCTCGTAGTCCAGAAAATCGACCCGTCGAGCTAGCAGAGAGCTGAAAATTCCGCATCCGAGCATTTGGGGAGTCCTAAGGAAAAGGTTGGTAATGAAACTTTATCGTCTACAATTCCCCTTTAGGAAGCTGGTAAGGTGAAATGAATCGAGTTCTGCGAGTTTGTCCTTGAGAAAATGGTAACAGAAGACCAGTTCATTTCGAAGCTAGTGTTTAGTGAATTTCTACTCATTATGAATCAACCGAGCGAGGTGGCGCAGTGGTTAGCACACTGGACTCGCATTCGGGAGGACGACGGTTCAATCCCGTCTCCAGCCATCCTGATTTAGGTTTTCCGTGATTTCCCTAAATCGTTTCAGGCGAATGCCGGGATGGTTCCTTCGAAAGGGCACGGCCGATTTCCTTCCACATCCTTCCCTACCCCGAGCTTGCGCTCCGTCTCTAATGACCTCGTTGTCGACGGGACGTTAAACAACACTAACCTAACCTAACCTAACCTCATTATGAATCTGACAAATTGTCACACGGCAGGGCAGTCAATTGGCAAAATGTCGATATATGGTGCACTGAAAATCCGCGAGAAACAATTCAGCATGAACGGGAACGCTTCCTGCGCCATTTAAGCCAATAAAGTTTTTGGTCCTATTTTCTTCGAACATACAATCCATCAGGGCAAACCTATCGGTAAATGTTTCAGAATTAGCTGTTCTCTCAACTCAAAGAAGAAGCCCGTCAGTTCATGTTCCAGCAGGACTGGCACCTCCACACTGGCACATAATCGTCCGTGCCTATTTGAACGAAAGATTCCCACCTGCCGCCAGGCAGTTCGTGACGGAGCCCTTCATCGTTGGCCTCTAAGAAGCCCTGACCTCAGCCCCTGTGATACTTTTCTGTGGATCTGAGTTAAAGATGTAGTGTTTCGACCACCTCTACCAGCTAACACTGAAGAACTAAAAGAAAGAATAACGGTAGCTATCTAAACTGCTGCGCTGGATATGCTACAGAGGGTGTGGAACGAGTTCGAGTATGGGGTTGATGTCGCTCAAGTGTCTGGAATGCTCCATATTGAACATTTATGAACTTGAAACTTCCTGGCAGATTAAAACTGTGTGCCCGAAAATCTCATTCTGGATTTATGAACTTGTTTGCTTCTGAAAAAAGCTTCGTTGAGTACTCCATCATGTTTCTTTGATTAAATACAGATTTTCAAAGTTGTGGTATCCTTTTTGAATCACACTGTATATACAGATGTAAATTAGCAATTCTTACCTACAGATTTTATAAATATCGAAATTCTTCTACGGAATAGAACGAGTTGTCGTGGAGAAACTTTTTCAGATTGTTTTTATATTTAATTTTGTCTTCTGGCAAACATTTTATATCATTGATTGGATAAACCAAGATTTTTTAGGTAAATTCGACCTTAACGTGGAATATTGGCAATGTTCAGTACCAGAGAAGATCAAAGGCAGAAAGATATCAACGAGATGTTGACCTTGTTATTTGTTTCGCAGCAGGAGTACGTGTGCGGCGACAAGGGCGTCAACTGCAGCTGGGGACAGGCCATCAACGTCGCCAACCGCTACGTGTACGTGGCGCAGCCGCACAAGGACCGCGTCCTCGTCATCAGCAAGATCCAGATGGTCGTCGTTGACGTAAGTCACAAACCAGCACCCATCTTTCGTAAAAACCAGTGTACATCTACATCTACATGGGTATTCTTCAAATCACACTTAAGTGCCTGGCAGAGGGCAGAGGGCTGGTAGAATGACTTCCACAGATGCTTGATGTTCCACTTTCTCGATAGTATCTGCATGACCTAAACTTAACCCCATCAGCCTGATTTTTTTTTCACATGGTTATTTGTAACGTAATAGCTCTCTCCTGATAGCTTTTTTGTCTTGTGCGCCTAATCTCAATAAAAATTCCACTTGTTGCATAAGAGAAGAACAGTAGTAAATCCAAACACGCATAAATGGTTGACAGTCTCTCTAAAATCAACAAAAACTTATATTATTTGAAACGATGTTAGGTGACCAAGGTGTCGCACATATTCTGATCAAGGTTCAAAACCTGGTGAAGCACTTCTGATTTATTTTCCCTGTTGTTTAAGAAAATGAGCATTAAAAAATTGCCTATAAATAGGCCAAGAGTACATACTTGTATACCCAAATTTTCCTATGTGAAAAGCATTATTGACTGCTACTTTTGTCTCAAGAATATTATCCTCAAGGTAATAAATTTTTCCTGTCTTTCATGACAGTAGGATAAATACTAACTTGTATACCAGGGACATTCGAGCAGATAGCAACTTACTGCACTACAGCAAACGACGAATTATTTTTGTTCTGACCACGATATCCCTGCAAAGAAAAGTAATGTATCATTGGCATACACACTGTGTTCCAGAAATGTTGCGACAAACTTCGAGGGTGGTTGTAGAGGGTGTCTTGAGAAACTAATGGAGGATGGGAACTTGTGTCTGGAAACGTCATCCAACGACGCTACAGAGCTTCGAAGTTGTAGGGGTCAGCGCCTGCCGCTAGGCCACCCCTCCGGCACCAAACGTGACTTTTTATCCAGACGGACCATAGGCGGAATGTCTCGCGATGTTGTTTGTTATTCAGTGATCGCGACTGATTGCCACGACCGCCAATGGGGTCTGATGCGTAGACAGGCCTTGTCTCCTATGAATGTGACGCTCTGTTGGTTCGCTTGATGACAGTTTCAGACACTGTTTTCCATCGAATGTTTATTTTTCTCCTGGAATCCTGTAAAGTCTCTATTGTTTTTCGGAATACAGGAGCAAAATAAACAGCAGATCAAAACGTGTGTCCAAAACCGTCATCCACCAAGGCAACAGAGCATCGCATTAATAGGAGACAAGGCCTGTCTGCACAGCAGCTAGCTCTATCTTTACTACTGACGAGCGTGACGATCAGTCACAGTCACTGAATAACAAACAATATCGCATGACGCTTCACCTAAGGTCCGTCAGCGCACATAGGCACGTTTACCGACGAAGGCGTGGCCTACTGGAAGGCCCCGGCACCTACAACTTCAACGCCTTGTAGTGTCGTTGGATGAAGTTTCCAGTCAAGGGTTTGTGTCCTCAATTCGTTCCTCAAGGCACCCTCTACAATCCTTCGAAGTTTGTCACAACATTTCTAGGACACGCTGTATATCGCTTTCTGCCACCAATAAACTATACCTCCTACGTCAACTGCTATAGACACTACACGAGTAAGACTTGGAGCCAATATGGTGAGGTGTGGGAACGATCAGCCTTTGTTAACGCGATTTGTCATCTCGTGCAGCTGCCGTCCGTTTAGCACCTAATGCTGAAACGCCGTCATTGAATCTTTTTGGGATTTAACATGTAAGTGACTCGCCACTAAATCGAAAACAGCAAAGAACAGTTCTGAACTTCGAGCCGTGAAAGACATGATGGCAAATGCCATTCCTCGGGGAAGCGTTCAGAGTCTGTTCGATCCGATGCTATTACACATATCGGTACTATCACTGTGGCGTGTGGACCTTATTAGTTCTTGTTGTGAGTACGTAATATTATTTTATATCTTTGTACATTTAACGTCTGAACAGTAGTAAACCATATCATTATTTATTTATTTTTTATTTTGCTCATAGCGTGGTGCATCACATGAATTAATTACCTACAAATAATCTGCAATACGAGCATTAAGTATGATATAAAACATATAGCAAATATTAAAAGAAAATAAAGGATAGATATAAAAAATGTATTAACTATATAAAACCACGAAATATTGCTAATGTATTCTACAGCTTTTTCGATAGCATGCAAGAATTCGGAGCAGTCACCGGTGAATATTCTACTATATGTATCACGGTTTGTCTAGTAGCTCCATAATCACATTTGGCAGAAGCTATTTTTCCCCATAGATACATCAAGTCAGGACATCTACGACAGTTTGCTCATATTCTGTTTATGGTAGACCAAATTTTTCGAGACGTGCCGAATCCATGTGGTATGGTGGTGAGGCTAGACATTTTATGAAAGTCAGGGGCTGCCTGTTTGGTCCACTCCTCTTTTCAGCGATCAACAGGCTGAATCAATTTTCATCCAAAACTGTTGCACTCTTTTAAGTTTTGTTGTCAAGAGCGCAGTCCATTTCTCTTGCTAACGGGGACGTCTCGATATTTTTGTAGAAGAGGGCTGTTCTCGATCTTTTTGAGTCCTGAAAGGAATTATTTCTCTCGTTCCAGATGGGAGAAGCTTAGTGCGAGTAGCCAGCAGGTTGAGGTGGAATTTATAGTTCCTGTTATAAGGTGGATGGAGTTAGACATCAATGCACGTAGTGTGCGCACTGTTGTGCCAAAGCGATTTACCGGGTAGACTGGGCCTAAAGTTGAAGTCTCTAGCGTGGCGCCTGAAGATGTTGTTGCGAGTTCTAAGCTTGGCGGCTGTCTTTGACAGATGACCCTTGAAGCTCAGTGGTCTACCCACGGTGACGCCTAGATTGTGGGAGAGTGGTTTGTTCTCAAAGTAAATACTGAGTTGCCTGTTGGTTAACGTGTCGTTGAGGCGGAATGCAGAGACTTCGTCTTTGTCACACTGAGTTGCAATCTCCAACTTCAAAAGCATTTTCCAATATCTTCCAAGTTCTTCGTCAAGATGTCCTCAGTAGCCTCTATACCAGAGGACGTCTTGAAGAAGGACCAGAAAGTTATTGGGAAATGCTTTCCCCGTTGAAGATTCCGGCACAGTGCAACAAAGTCAGAACTATCTATGTCATGGATATCATTAGTCTATAATGATTGCTACGTGATTGATGACTCGTATTAACCAAGCAGCCTGCCTCGCCGGCAGGTGGTGACGACGGACAAGATGCCGGTGGAGCTGCACTACGTGCCGCACCTGGACCAGGTGTGGGTGCTCAACTGGCGGTCGGAGCGCGACCGCGGCGTCAAGACGGTGCAGGTGATCCGCGACGCCGCGCAGAAGCGCAAGCACCACACCGTCCATCCGGAGCCCATAGACGGACAGTTCGACCTCGTCAGCGGACTCTTCATGCCACCGGTGCAGGTACGTCTTCCCTCACGTCTCTCACTTTCGACTCCAGTCAACACTTGGGGCTGACTCATGCGTATTCTATACCGCCTAGTGGGGTCGTGCTGAAATGAAATACCTTTAATATGTAATGGTTCCCATAAATATTTGAATAATTGTATGACGGCTTTGCCCTTCTTTGTTCTCCATTCTCCTCTTACCTCTTCCCATTTAACGTCGTAAACCCTTGCCTTCCTCCTTGAAGATGCACCAAATTCTCAACTCTTGCCTCCTTTTTCGAAAATGTCATTGTAAGAATACTTCGTAAGAATCTTTGCGTTACAGTTACCTTTCCACTAGTAGGAGAGTGTTGGCCAAAGTGCTGAGCGGTGCGTTAGGGCTGCGTGGCTAGTAAAGTGATGTACAGGGATTGGATAAAAACTAGTGGCAACACCGCCGCAACATAAAGATTGTGCGTCGTATGGCATGTCCGCTGTCTGTATCTGACAGCAGAAGGGCAGTCCAAGTAGTGGAGTAATCGGTGACGTCTGAGTCAGTTGCTGTGTGTAGTATCAGAAAGTGCGGAAGGCAGTTCGAGCGCCCTAACATGTATTTAGTATAAGCCCAGCGATAAATCACCATGGTCAGTGAAGTCTTTCAAATACTTCGGTTCAACGATTAGAATAAAGAAAAGTGTAACAAGCTGGTCAGTCTGTTCGTGACAAGAGCAAACGCTGGGCCGTGAAATACTGCGGGGACACAGTGGAGGGGTGAACTATTCACAGATGACGTGATGCACGTCTTGACATTCATCTTCCGGCACGACTCGGAATGTGGAGTTTGCGACGGGTTCTTTTGATCACTATGAAAGAGCAACTTTATGCACTATATATTTCACTGGGACACCTTTAAAAAGGCACTGCGTAGCCCGCGAAAGAACACTGTAGAAATTGTGGAATTCTGGGGACCTGCTCCAAAAGACAAAGTCACACTCAACCGTTTGTACGTATTGTGCACGGATCGTAGTATTGAAATCAGATGACAACAGAGAAAGCAGGACGTAAAGTATGATTCTTCTTGTGCGCGCATTGAAAGAATGAGAAGATATATGGATAATATTGATACTCAGTACACTTAGCACGTCGGGCAGCAGTTTACTGAGCACGACTTTCAATGTAAAAGATATCCTACTAGCATTTACTGCGTTGTGCGCTTTTAGTGAACATTTTCACCCATACTGCTGTTGCTGTGGCTGTCAATCTGAAGACTGGTTTGATGCAGTTCTCCGCACTACACTACCCTGTGCAAGCCTCTTCAGTTTCAAATAACTATTGCGACAGACATCTACTTGAACCTGCTTAATATATTCCTCTTGTCTACCCCCGCAATTTTTACGCCACACACTTCCGTCCAATACTAAATTGTTGAATTCTTGACGTATCGGAATGCATGCCATCAACCAAGTTTAGTCAAGTTGTGCCACAAATTTCTTTTCTATTCTGTTTTTTTTTTCAGTACCTCCTCATCGCTTACGTGTTCCAGCCATCTAACCCTCAGCATTCTTTTTTAGAAGCACATTTCAATAGCTCCTACTTTCTTCTCGTCCGAACTCCTTATCGACCACGTTTCACTTCGATAAAGACCATGCTCCAGACAAACACTTCTAGAAAAGACTTCGTAACACTTTAACTCATACTCGATGTCAAAAATTTCTCTTCTCCACAAACGCTTTTCTTCTCATTTCAAGTCTGCATTTTATATCCTGTCTGCTTCGGCCATCATCAGTTATTTTATTGTCCAAATACTGAAACTCCTCTACTAATTTTAGTGCCTCATTTCCTAATCTAATTCCATGAGCATCGCCTGATTTAATTCGACTACATTCCACTACTCTTGTTTTGCTTTTGTCGATGTGCATCTAAAATCCTCCTTTGAAGATCAATGCCCATTCCTTTCAAAAGCTCTTCTCAGTCCTTTGCTTTCAGCGACAAAATTGTAATGTCATTGGGAAGCCTCCAGTTGTTTTTCTTCTCCCTGAATTTTAATTCCGTCGCCAAAATCGTCTTTCTTTTCTGCTGGGTCAGTGTACATCAAGGATAGGCTACAACGCTCCCTAACTACCCTCTCAACTACAGCGTCCTTTCAGGTCCTTCGAGTCCTGTAGATACAGTCTGGTTTCTGTACCAGTTGTAAATGACCTTTTGCACTCTGTATTTTATCCCTGCTACCTTCAGAATTTCAGAGATGTGTCCTGTCATCATGGTCAAAGGCTTTCTCTAACTCTACAAATGCTGTAAACTTCTGTTTCCTTTCCTTAGCGTGCATTCTAGGTGAGTCGTAGGGTCAGTATTACCCAGAGTATTCTTATATTTGTCCGGCACCCAACGTGATCTTCCCCGATGGCGGCTTCTTCCAGATTTCCATTCTTCTGTGAATAATTCGTGTTAGTATTTTGCAACCAAGACTTATTAAACTGATAGTTCGGTAATATTCGTAAGTGTTAACACCTAATTTCTTTGGAAATTGAATTATTACATTCTTGTGAAGACTGTGGGTTTTATTCGTGTCTCGTACATCTCGCACACCAGATGGAACAGTTTTGTTGTGTCTTGTTCCAAGCGTATCGGAAGTTCCAAGGGAATTTCGTCACCCTTGCAATCATGTGTAATTTTTCTTGTTTCTTCACCTCCAGAAGTTGTAATTGACGCCTTCCGCGTGTTCCGCAGGACATGAACCAGCTGTTCAAGTACGCGTACGTGACCCACACGAACCAGCGCGGCCTGTACAAGCTGGACCTGGCCACCATGCGCTACATCCGCAGCATCGACCTCACGCCCTACAACTGCGTGCCCAGACACATCGAGTTCTCCGCACTGTGTAAGTTGTCATTACATTATGCCAAAACCAAAATCACTCGTTTTGTTTTCAGCTCCAGGTAGTCACCATTGTGAAAAATACTTACAAGGGAACCTCCCCATCGCACCCCCCTCAGATTTAGTTATAAGTAGGCACAGGGATAGGCCTTGAAAAACTGAACACATATCAATCGAGAAAACAGGAAGAAGTTGTGTGGAACTATGAAAAAAATAAGCAAAATATACAAACTGAGTAGTCCATGCGCGACCTAGGCAACATCAAGGAGAGTGTCGGCTTACGAGCGCCGTGGTCCCGTGGTTAGCGTGAGCAGCTGCAGATTGAGAGGTCCTTGGTTCAAATCTTCTCTCCAGGGGAAAAGTTTAATTTTTTATTTTCAGTCAATTATCAAAGTTCAGGCACTCACACATAATCAACTTCGCTCTTCAAAATTCCGGGACATGTTCAGATTTGCTTGGACATATGCAGGATTTGACGGTCTACACACGGAAACATTTGAAAACGTAAAAAACATGTTTTGATAGAGCACAGGGAAAACTGCAGTTTATGTGACAAACTCTTATGTTTTCATCACTTTTTTAGGAGTGATTACCACATCCACAAGAAAACCTAAATCGGGCAAGGTAGAAGAATCATTTTACCCATTCGCCAAGTGTGCAAGTTAGGTGGGTCGACAACATATTCCTGTCATGTGACGCACATGCCGTCACCAGTGTCGTATAGAATATATCAGACGTGTTTTCCTGTGGAGGAATCGGTTGACCTATGAACTTGCGATCAAATGTTTTCGGTTCCTATTGGAGAGGCACGTCCTTTCGTCTACTAATCGCACGGTTTTGCGGTGCGGTCGCGAAACACAGACACTAAACTTATTACAGTGAACAGAGACGTCAATGAATGAACGGTCAGATCGTAACTTTGCGAAAATAAAGAAAGTAAAATTTTCGCTCGAGGGTGGACTCGAACCAAGGATCTCTCCTTCCCCAGTTGCTCACTCTAACCACGGGACCACGGCGCCCCTCAGCTTACAGTGTCCTTGATGTTTCATATCCTGCACATGGACTACTCAGTTTGTATATTTTGCTAATTTTTTCATAGTTCCACACAACTTCTTCCTGTTTTCTCGATTGATCTGTGTTCAATTTTTCAAGGCCTATCCACTGTGTCAATTTATAACTAAATCTGAGGGGGGTGCGATGGGGAGGTTCCCTTGTTAGTAGAATATGAGGGATGTTAGGGGTATAAGTCTAGAAATTTCCATGAATGACTGACTTACAGTGTACTGAATAACATTACACCAATATTTACTTCACTTTCAGATAATTATGGCTATTACAAGTAGTATGTTTTTAGATTGTTTGGTTCCTCCAACTGTCAACGGCCTCACCGCACTGGCAACTACGAAGTTAAGCGCTGTCGGGCTTGGCTAGCATTTCGATGGGTTACCGTCATGGTCTGCTGAGTCCTGCTGGCAAGCGGGATTCAATCAGCCCTTGTGAGGCAAATTGAGGAGCTACTTGTTTGAAAACGTAGTGACTCCGTTCTCGAAAACTGACAACGACCGGGAAAACGGTAAGCTGATCACATGCTCCTCCCATATCCTCATCCGGTGACACCTATCAGCAGAGGATGACACGACAGTTTATCGGTACAGTTGGGGCTTGCGAAGAGTAGAAAGAGAGAGAGATTGTGTAAAATAAATTAACAATTAATAGTCAAACGGCGGAATTTTCATTAAAAAATTTGAATTTGATTCTGATCCTCCACGAGGGAAAGAGAAAAAAGAGAGAGAAAACTTTCAAGTACGTGTGGCAGAAGCTGGCCCTTAATGCTTATTTTCCCATAGGCAAAAGGTCAGATTCTGAAGCGTGGACATGTGGACGCAAAACACACTTGGACGAAAAACGGATTATCTATACCGACGGGTGTAGTCCACTTCACAGCATAGTTACGACCGTGCAGAAAACATTAGAGAGTAAATTATGTGATGTGTTTGCAGGAAGACTGTTAGACGAAGAGAAACAAACAACTAACACACTGAAGTGGACACATATTAAGGTACCAATGACCAGAATATCTGTAACTAGGCCCCTAACACAGTATACAGTAGACAACATAAAATTCAAAACACTGTGAAGGAGATGAAACATGACTGTTACATCTACACTGTATGATTAGACTTTCAGCTATCCAACATTTCTTGATACGTTGTTGAGAATTACATCGACGTTTTATGTTGTACCACAATACTCGTAATGTGGTTTCCAACATTCGAACATCTAGATCTAGCTGTGCTTTCATAATGTGGCAAATCTGAACAATCTGAAACAACAGTTTATGAACGCGCATGTGAATATGTTACATAATTTACAGAATTCTCAATCTTCAAACTCTAATTAAACGCCTCAAAATTATTTGTTTGAATCGCATGCGTTTGTCTCATTTGATTGCTGATACTTCGGAGTGGAGCAGGGACTGTACTGTCTTACTGAAAGGTAGCATGGCAAAATTGAGAAGTTATCACCCTGGAATATAGTCGACGCCCTTGTCAACGAAATTTTGTTTCCGTTGTGATGGTACATGCTGCGCATTAAAATACGTCAAATTTCAACGTGTTATGGCCGATAGTTCCGTAATCACTTTCCAAGGTTTGTCGATACTGGAAATCATCCAAAGTTAGTAAAACATTTATAATCAGAAACTTCCTGGCAGATTAAAACTGTGTGCCCGACCGAGACACTTGCCTGCGAAAGGCAAAGGTCCCGAGTTCGAGTCTCGGTCGGGCACACAGTTTTAATCTGCCAGGAAGTTTCATATCAGCGCACACTCCGCTGCAGAGTGAAAATCTCATTCTGGCAATTTATAATCAGTTTGTTCCGTTATTTCCAGCTTTCAGATTCGAATGGCTTAGTTCAAAGTGGTCGTTGTCCTCAAGATAATTCATTTGAATAATGCCTGTAACTACAAACACATATGAAAAGCAGAGAACTTGTACAGTACGGTATTGAATGTACACAGAGTGAAGATGTGTGATACAGATGATGCCACAGGTGTACTAAATGAAAGACAGAGACACATTTTCCAGGTAATTAGCTATGATAAAGCTTTTCACATGATAGGTGGTTACCGCATTTGTTGAATACTGAGGAAAGGAACTTGCGAAAACAGCTTTTTAGCGATGGTTGAACGGTTTTAGAAGACTCCGAGAGATCTTGTGTGCCGTTTTATTTCCTTACAGGAGACATAGGTCCATCCTGAAAGACTAAAATAATAACCAGTGAATAATATGCAGGTATTCTAGCCTGAGTCGATGGAAAACATCGTGAAAAGGAGATCCAATCGCGATTTAAGAAAATTATGTTATATCAGGTGCCACAAAGATTCACTGACAATGGAAAACAGGCATCTGAAGAACTAATTGGTGAAACATAGACGGAAGTCAACAAATTTGGTATCTTCTCAATTCCATCCATTCGCATATGTAAGGAGATGTTAACCTGAAAAACATTTCGCCCTATAAAAGAACGCTGATGATTACTTGGGTACTTTCAAGAGACAGTGAGTAGAACTGGGAAGAAGAAAAAGAAATGGGAAGAAGAAAAAGTTCCTGGCATAACTTAACTAAAAGAAGGGATCGATTAATGAGGCGCAATCTGAGACATCAAGAATTTAGTCAATTGATAACTGAGGGAAGCGTGTATGGGGACGGGACGGGGGCGGGCCTTCCACAGTCGCAGTAGGTTGATGGAATCTGTTCAGAGGTAAAACGTTGCTCAAAGTTCATTGATCAAAAAGACGACTACATGAAAAATGAACGGAAGGTTTTCCTAAGACCTGATTCACTTACAGTCAGGATAAGAACAGTTCACAATATACGAGTATTGCCAAGGGTGTGAAGAAAAGATGTAACATTAGTCAAATTCATGCAATCTTGATACTACATTCTAACTTAAGGACATGCAACTACGTGGTATTTACAGTAACGATGTCTTACTACAGATCCACAACACATTTCTTCCTTTCTCTGGCATTCATCAGAGATGTCACCGGTTAGTGAAGTATAGAATAAACTGTCGCGCAACAGTTAGTACCAACAGTGTAGTCTGTCACGCAGTATGCTACAAATTCTGATACAGCCTTCAGGATCATATACACATTTCGGTTCAAATGGTTCAAATGGCTCTGAGCACTATGGGACTCAACTTCTCAGGTCATTAGTCCCCTAGAACTTAGAACTAGTTAAACCTAACTAACCTAAGGACACCACACACATCCATGCCCGAGGCAGGATTCGAACCTGCGACCGTAGCGGTCTCGCGGTTCCAGACTGCAGCGCCTAGAACCGCACGGCCACACCGGCCGGCACACATTTCGGCTACACAGGTTTGAGTGGATATCATAATTAGGAGACGGTCTCGTGTGCAGGATGTTTCCCCCTTGACTTATACACCTGACTAATACCTAGAGTTACTGCAATGAAGCACGTGGTATTGTTCCTTATTGTTGAACTACAAGTTTCGAGGGAACAGGCTCACATCTTGCTCACTGTCATTTTTTCCTCACTATCAAGGAGACCAGACAGCAATCGGAATTCTGTAATGTTTTACATTTACTCGTAGAGTACCTGAAAGCCAAAACTCAAATATCAATCTTGAAAAGCCGTTTGATGCATCTCTCAAAAATTCTCGACAAAATTGACTTTCAAGCTTTCCGAAGAAGTTTAATTCCCTAAAGTTAAGTTTATTTTTCACGGAGGGCTGCGTGGCTCACGCGGCCGCTCGGAAACTGAACATCTCAGTGAATCGCCGGTTCGAAGTTTGCTATTGTCCTCTATCCCGTTTTATTTCTTTCGTTCAATTCGAACAACTATGTCACTTACCTATAAAACTTATCAAATACTTACTAATTAACACCAATTTAATAATTATCTCTTATGAAAAATGCACCTCTTCTCCTCCCTAATTACATATCACATGCATTGCAAATATGAATTATTAATTATCTATATTTTATAAAAGACTTGTTAATAAAGTTATTATGTTTTCTTAAATTTAAAAAATATTTATTAACTACGTTTTATAAAATATTGATAATTAAGAATTTATATTCGCAAGGCATGTCAAATATAATTAGAAAGAAGAGGACGTACATTTTTAATAAAAAAAAATTATGACCAGATATGCATTAATTAGCATATACATGATGAATTTTATATTTAAATAATTTACGTAGAAAAGCCAAAGAAACTGGTACATCTGCCTAATATCGTGTAGGGACCCAGGACCACGCAGAAGTGCCCCAACATGACGTGGCATGGACTCGACTAACGTCTGAAGTAGTGCTGGATGCAATTGACACCATGAATCCTCCAGGGCTGTCCATAGATCCGTAAGAGTACGAGGGAGTGGAGATCACTTCTGAACAGCATGCTGCAAGGTTTCCCAGATACGCTCAACAACGTTCATGTCTGGGGAGTTTGGTGGCCAACGGAAGTGTTTAAGCTCAGAAGATTGTTCTTGGAGCCACTTTGTAGCAATTCTGGACGTGTGGGGTGTCGCATTGTCCTGCTGGAATTGCCCAAGTCAGCCGGAATGCGCAATGGACGTGAATGGATGCAGGTGATCAGACAGGATGCTTACGTACATGTCACCTGGCAGAATCGTATGTAGACATATCAGGGGTCCCATATCACTCTAACTGCACACTCCCGAAACCATTACAGAGCTTCCACCAGCTTGAGCACTCCTCTGTTGACATGCAATGTCCATGGACTCATGAGGTTGTTTGTATACCCGTACACGTCCATCCGCTCGATACAATTTGAAACCAGACTCTTCCGATCAGGCAACATGTTTCCAGTCATCAACAGTCCAATGTCAGTGTTGACAGGCCCGGGCGAGGAGTAAATCTTTGTGCCATGCAGTCATCAAGGGTACACGATTGGGCCTTCGGCTCAGAAAGCCATTATCGATGATGTTTCGTTGAATGGTTCGCACGCTGACACTTGTTGATGGCCCAGCACTGAAATCAGCACCAATTTGCAGAAAGATTGCACTTGTGTCACGTTGAACTATTCTCTTCCGTCGTCGTTGGTCCCGTTCTTGTAGGATCTATTTCCGGCCGCAGCAATGTCGGAGATTTGATGTTTTACCGGGTTCCTGATATTCACGGTACACTGATGAAATGGTCGTACAGGAAAATCCTCACTTCATTGCTACCTTGGAGATGCTGTATCCCACAGCTCGTGCGCCGACTATAGCATCACATTCAAACTCACTTAAATCTTGATAATCTGTGATTGTAGCAGCAGTAACCGATCCAACAACTCTGCGAGGCACTTGATGTTGTACACTACTGGCCATTAAAATTGCTACACCAAGAAGAAATGCAGATGATAAACGGGTATTCATTGGACAAATATATTATACTAGAACTGACATGTGATTACATTTTCACGCAATTTGGGTTCATAGATCCTGAGAAATCAGTACCCAGAACAACCACCTCTGGCCGTAATAACGGCCTTGATAACCCTGGGCATTGAGTCAAACAGAGCTTGGATAGCGTGTACAGGTACAGCTGCCCATGCAGCTTCAACACGATACCACAGTTCATCAAGAGTAGTCACTGGCGTATTGTGACAAGCCAGTTGGTAGGCCACCATTGACCAGAGGTTTTCAATTGGTGAGAGATCTGGATCATGTGCTGGCCAGGGCAGCAGTCGAACATTTTCTGTATCAAGAAAGACCCGTACAGGACCTACAACATGCGGTCGTGCATTATCCTGCTTAAATTTAGGGTTTCACAGGGATCGAATGAAGGGTAGAGCCATGGGTCGTAACACATCTGAAATGTAACGTCCACTGTTCGGAGTGCCGTCAATGCGAACAAGAGGTGACCGAGACGTCTGAGCAGTGGCACCCCATACCATCACGCCAGGTGATGTGCCAGTATGGCGATGACGAATACGCACTTCCAATGTTCGTTCACCGTGATGTCGCCAAACACGGATGCGACCATCATGATGCTGTAAACAGAACCTGGATTCATCCGAAAAAATTACGTTTTGCCATTTGTGCACCCAGGTTCGTCGTTGAGTACAACATCGCATGCGCTCATGTCTGTGATGCAGCCACGGTCTCCGAGCTGATAGTTCATGCTGCTGCAAACGTCGTCGAACTGTTCGTGCAGATGGTTGTTGTCTCGCAAACGAGCCCATCTGTTGACTCAGGGATCGAGACGTGGCTGTGCGATCCGCTACAGCCATGCGGATCAGATGCCTGTCACCTCGACTGCTAGTGATACGAGGCCGTTGAGATCCAGCACGGCGTTCCGTATTACCCTCCTGAACCCACCGCTTCCATATTCTGCTAACAGTCATTGGATCTTGACCAACGCGGGCAGCAATGTCGCGATACGATAAACCGCAATCGCGATAGGCTACAATCCGACCTTTATCAAAGGCGGAAACGTGATGGTACGCATTTCTCCTCCTTAGAAGAGGCATCATAACAACGTTTCACCAGTCAACGCCGGTCAACTGCTGTTTGTGTATGAGAAATCGGTTGATGACTTTACTGATGTCAGCACGTTGTAGGTGTCGCCACCGGCGCCAATCTTGTGTGAATGGTCTGAAAAGTTAAACATTTGCATATCACAGCATCTTCTTCCTGTCGGTGAAATGTCGCGCCTGTAGCACGTTATCTTCGTGGCGTAGCAATTTTATTGGCCAGTAGTGTATGTAGTCGTTGCTGACCGCAGCGCCGTATTCTGACTGTTTACATGTCTCAGTATTTGAATACGCATACCTGTACCAGTTACTTCAGCGCTTCAGTGTATATCGCAAGTCATGTCTTCGTCGCCGGCAGGAGTGGCCGAGCGGTTCTACGCACTTCAGTCTGGAACCGCGCGACCGCTACGGTCGCAGGTTCGAATCCTGCCTCGGGCATGGATGTGTGTGACGGCTTTAGGTTAGTTAGGTTTAAGTAGTTCTAAGTTCTAGGGGACTGATGACCTCAGAAGTTAAGTCCCATAGAGCTCAGAGCCATTTGAAACATTTGAATGTCTTCGTCAATCTTCCACGAAACACTGGAAGTCCTGTGTCCTGCCGGCAGACGGGTACGCGATCCTGGAGTGCGAGGAGCCGGTGACGGGGCGCGCCGCGGGCCAGGTGCTGCTGGACCACCTGTCGGACGCGGTGCTGGCGCGCAAGCCCGTGCTGCTCGGCCGACCCACAGTTGCCCCGGACAGCCGCGCCGTCGTCACCGTAGACCACGGCCGCGAAGGCGTCACCCTCGTCGTGCAGCGCGTCACCGGTGAGCCCACTACTCCTCTACTCCTCTGCTACGCATCACCCGTGCTTCCGAGGGCGTCGCTGCAGCAGTTACGTATTGCACAGCATTTGTGTGGAACATTCGAATGGCAACTTAGAGGCAAGCGCCACATAAATTTCAGACAAAAACTTTTTGTTTTTAACGCCATGGTGCGCGCCCTCTTACAGTATGGAAAGGCCTGGACGTAATTATTTTGTTCGGCACATTCGTCTCATTTTTTTTTTCAGTCGGTAGCTGACAGAAATTATCATTTATGTCTCAAACTGTACGCTCCTCCGCGTCGAATTCTTGAGTTGGCAAAATAGCCAATATTTTCAAAAGAATGGTTAGTGGAATTTTGGCGGTCTGAACTGAGCTCCGTTTCGCAAAAGGCCAATTTCTTCCATACCTTATTTTATCCTAACCTGAACCTTTTTTTTCTTCAATCGCTGGACGCAGACTGTTCACCATTTTTTAGCAGGGCAAAATGAAGTCAGTTTCAGATAACTTTATTCACAAATGTTGGTGTTGGGACAGTAACCAGCCACAAATTTACTTTCAGTTCCTGTATTCAACGGGTACCATTAACGGTTTCGAATCATTATGATTCATCTTCAGACGGTATACGCGCTTTCCTTATAACGTGTGATGCGTTTTTTTACAGATTAATTATCCTAAAATATAAATAATACATAATTATAAGCACACCACACACAGATGGTTGCGTTACAGATTTTCGTTGGATGTGACTTACGTGAAATGTCGGTTTGTATTGTTTGTTTTCACAACATTCGTCCAACAGATGTGGATACATTCCCACTGCATTCTTATTGTTGCACACGTAAATTTTTCTCGCTGAACACTTTAGATTTGTCACTGTTAAGATTTCTACTACGCACCACAGCTTTTGATACATACAAAGAGCTTACAAACATATGAGTATCAAAGATGCTATGACATATCGTAATATTTGAAGATGTCCTATGTTTGGGAAAGGATCATATACGCACTTATGCAACTGAAATGCTTTTTACGCTAGTGCAGAGGCATTGATACAGTTACATTAATTATAAAGTTTTCCGCTTTTTCTTTCTTTGCTGTCCCAACACTAACATTTGTCTTCAAATAACAGCCACGGTCTCCAACATTGTCATCATATGCCAAAATTGCATTAAAGTTTATTCACGTCTCACAAGGTAGCTTACTCACTAATGACGTCCATGCGACCTTTTTAGCGGGAAATCGAAAGTCAAATAAACAAACATATGTATTAAAATACGAATGTATTTCTAATTTTTGACCGTACAAATTATACTAATACCGACTGGAGACAACTACAAAACAATTTTCTTGTGGTGACCATTAACATAATCCACAATGGTTAATACCCCCTTTTGTATGATGTACATTCCTTTTTTTTTACTTTATTTATGGACACAGACAAGTTTCGCGTTTTTAATAAACTATCTTCAGTGTACGCCTTGGAATATTACATGATATTTTCATTGTCATATATTGGTTATAGATTTGAAACAGTTCATGAAAATATCTTTTACACTAAAATAGAAACTGACTTACACTAATTCCATTATTTCAAAACCATGCAGCGTTCCCTTGTGTGGAAAACTATTTAAAAGACTCCACCTTTTCATGTAGTCACTGTGGTTCGTAACATATTAAACAACAACTCAGCTGCCGTTTTCTAAGTATAACAAAGTCATTTGTTTTTATAAGTGTTGTCACATTTTTTCTGTTTTTGTTTTCACTTGTTGTTTGTCTGTCTGTATGTGTGTTGGCCGAACACCTTCTGCACATCCAAGCGATTAGCGTTTAAAACACATGATGAGTTAAAAATGCTGTGGTCATTAGAGACAGAACCCGCGAACTGGAGAAGCACGGTGGAAAAAATTGGCCTTCTTGAAGTAACTAAACTGCGAGTGCCCTCAGGTAATTTGAAGATGCCAAAGAAAACTTAAATCATGGTGCTCAGCCTGGGATTTGAATGGTTTTTCCTCAACAGGATTGCCATGAACTTTAACCAATGTCTCTTCTCGATCTCTGTTAAACATATTAGGACCATAAGCTATCAGGCATTGGAACCATCCTTCATCAGCTCCAACATCCTCCTAAAATTTTGATACTTGCCCATCTATTCCATCCAAAATCTCCTGACATATACTTTTTTAGGTCTACTGCTACTTCCAGTGCGAAATTAATTAATTTTGAACGCTCTGTCAGATGTCCTCTAACCTCTTCTCCGTTTAATCTCATTTTTAAATATATTTCTTTCAATATCTATTCTACTTATTATAATGGTAGAACAATGATCACACTTTGGAGTTGAAGGGCTGGCATGGGTCGACGTGCATTTGTTGGGCTTTATACTGGAGACAAGCAAACTATCTACAATTTTCACTTTAAGATAGCAAACTTGCTTTGGAACTGTAAGTCTTAATGAAAACCAATCTTTCTTTATGATTTAGCGAGAACCACTTGATTTTACTTTTACCAGAATTAAATTGTACCCCATTTTCTTACTGGCTATATAAATACACCGTACAAAATCTACACATTTAAATAAAACACAGTACATGGAAACACTACAAAATCCTCTCAGCTTAGAATCGTAATATAAAAGTAATAAGTCCGATCGGTGGTCCCACCTTTCAACAGTCCACACACCAGCAGAATTCAAACTGCAACATCTGTACAGCTTGATCTCCCGCATATCTCCACATGCCCTTCCACATAGATGGAACACTTCGGTACAATCTCACCGCAAGCAACTGCCGCCTATTGCTAGCTTAAAGATTGCACACAGCAAATGAAACAGGCCACTGTGTTATCGCCCGCCTCTGATGTGCCACAGCCATGCTAAAAGCGACAGTTCTCAGCTAGGCGCCTCGATGCGCAGCGGTCCACACATGATTCGTGTCTCGTCTAGATCGTACGTACGTCCACCGTCGCACTCATGGCGATAGTTTTCAGCCCCTCCGGTTCCGTGTCGCCAACTAATGGGTCCTCGGGAGACGAAGACTGTGCCGTACTTTCCACGGCACGCTATTACCTTCTGCGTATCGTCTTTTGTCTCGTCACTTCCTTGGTTTGATAACCTCTATTTTTATCGACTCTCGTGGTTTGCGGTCATTTTTCACATCCAGGCAACGCTATGCTTTAAACGTAGAGTTTCATGAACGACTTCCGTAATTCCGTGTCAGTACTGGCAACAGCAGAGCTTTTGTTTAAATACAACTTCCTTCATCAGGACCAGTCTCCTCCTGACGTCTGCCTCGCTGAGTCGTTAAACTGATCACAAGAACTGATAATTTATTGCAATTATTTTCAGAGAACGGCCTGAAGTTTATGTTCGACGTGAAGACGACGTTGAACATCAGCGACATCACCTTCTACCCATCGCAGACGACTCACGGCTACGATCTGTACGCCAGCGCCACCGATAAGGAAGACATACTCTTCCTCAACCTACTGACAGGTGAGTACGACTACACTAAGCCAATTCCGAGTTTTACTGTAACATCTCAGCTGCTGCATAATGCGTATTTGTCAGCTCCTAGTAAAACTCTACTACAAATACGATTTAATGTGAATAAAGTTCAAGACATCTGATACAATATCATTTGAGTGAGTACATTGCTTTCCACGGTGTGCTGGTGCTTGAAATTATCTCTGATTTTCCCAATTACTTAGTGGAAGACACATTGAAGCCAATTACCACAACTTAACTCCTGGAAATGGAAAAAAGAACACATTGACACAGGTGTGTCAGACCCACCATACTTGCTCCGGACACTGCGAGAGGGCTGTACAAGCAATGATCACACGCACGGCACAGCGGACACACCAGGAACCGCGGTGTTGGCCGTCGAATGGCGCTAGCTGCGCAGCATTTGTGCACCGCCGCCGTCAGTGTCAGCCAGTTTGCCGTGGCATACGGAGCTCCATCGCAGTCTTTAACACTGGTAGCATGCCGCGACAGCGTGGACGTGAACCGTATGTGCAGTTGACGGACTTTGAGCGACGGCGTATAGTGGGCATGCGGGAGGCTGGGTGGACGTACCGCCGAATTGCTCAACAAGTGGGGCGTGAGGTCTCCACAGTACATCGATGTTGTCGCCAGTGGTCCGCGGAAGGTGCACGTGCCCGTCGACCTGGGACCGGACCGCAGCGACGCACGGATGCACGCCAAGACCGTAGGATCCTACGCAGTGCCGTAGGGGACCGCACCGCCACTTCCCAGCAAATTAGGGACACTGTTGCTCCTGGGGTATCGGCGAGGACCATTCGCAACCGTCTCCTTGAAGCTGGGCTACGGTCCCGCACACCGTTAGGCCGTCTTCCGCTCACGCCCCAACATCGTGCAGCCCGCCTCCAGTGGTGTCGCGACAGGCGTGAATGGAGGGACGAATGGAGACGTGTCGTCTTCAGCGATGAGAGTCGCTTCTGCCTTGGTGCCAATGATGGGCGTATGCGTGTTTGGCGCCGTGCAGGTGAGCGCCACAATCAGGACTGCATACGACCGAGGCACACAGGGCCAACACCCGGCATCATGGTGTGGGGAGCGATCTCCTACACTGGCCGTACACCACTGGTGATCGTCGAGGGGACACTGAATAGTGCACGGTACATCCAAACCGTCATCGAACCCATCGTTCTACCATTCCTAGACCGGCAAGGGAACTTGCTGTTCCAACAGGACAACGCACGTCCGCATGTATCCCGTGCCACCCAACGTGCTCTAGAAGGTGTAAGTCAACTACCCTGGCCAGCAAGATCTCCGGATCTGTCCCCCATTGAGCATGTTTGGGACTGGATGAAGCGTCGTCTCACGCGGTCTGCACGTCCAGCACGAACGCTGGTCCAACTGAGGCGCCAGGTGGAAATGGCATGGCAAGCCGTTCCACAGGACTACATCCAGCATCTCTACGATCGTCTCCATGGGAGAATAGCAGCCTGCATTGCTGCGAAAGGTGGATATACACTGTACTAGTGCCGACAATGTGCATGCTCTGTTGCCTGTGTCTATGTGCCTGTGGTTCTGTCAGTGTGATCATGTGATGTATCTGACCCCAGGAATGTGTCAATAAAGTTTCCCCTTCCTGGGACCATGAATTCACGGTGTTCTTATTTCAATTTCCAGGAGTGTATTTTTCAATGAAAACAAATTCCTTTTACGGGCACCGTCAATAATCATGATAAAACGTTTAATTTTTGGTAATGAAAAGGTCTTACCGCATTTTTCACGGGGAGGCCCCATCCACGGTAGTAGACAATTAATACATCATCAGCAACTGTGCATCAGTTTGTCTGTCGTGTCTACGGAAGTACAGCGAACGTCTCACTTCTCTGCGGACGAGACTTCAAACTCCAACTATCTTTTACGTCATCTCAGGCACCATACGAGATTTCGTCATTAGAGTTTAGTTCCTTGTGACAATAAATGGATCTTCGAAGTTATTAAAAAGCATAGAGTACCAACCTCAACCACTTCCTCACATTGCAGCTCTTGCACATCAGATCCTCAATTATTTGCAGGGTATACTCAAATATCTATCTTGCCGTTCAGTTTTTACCCTCTACGGCCCCCCTAGCACTATGAAAGTTATTCCTCGCTGTCCTAAAACGTACCCTGTCATTCTGTCCCACCTTCGCGTCAGTCCTCTCGGATTTCCTATCGGTCTACATAATTTTAAACATCTTTCTATGCCACCACATCACAAACGTTTCGATTATCCTCTTCTCCGGATTTCCGTTAGATCATGAATCGCTACCGTACAATACTATGCACCACAAGTACATTCTTAGAAATTTCTTCCTCATGTTAAGATTGTCGTTAAAGACCAACACACTTGGCCAGAAATACATAAGATAATCTGCTATTCACATCCTCCTTGCTTCGTTCAAAATGTGTTACTTTGCTTCCAAGGTAGCAGAATGCCTTCACTTCGTCTAATTCCTGGTCAACAGTTTTGATTTTAAGTTCATCACTAATCTTATTTCTGCTTCTCTTCATTATCTTCTTCTTTCTTCGGTGAACTCTCAGTCCACGTTCTGAACTCCTTAGACCAGGGACGGCCAAGACAGCGGCTCGAGTGCATGCACGCGTGCCGAGCTTTCACACGCGTGCGGATCGCTCCCTTCTGACGTCACACGTCCCTCACTATCACACCAGCTGACTGCGCGCGCATGCGCGGAACTACGAACACGCCGCACGCGACAGTGCATTCGCGTAAGGAACACCGCCCTGCTAGCAGGTGGCTTAGTTTCATATTACGACATTTGATAATATTAAGCTCTGTACAACACATCATGTTGAGCAATACTGAATCTTTGTTGGCTGTTCGTACACCTACAGAAAAATAACAATAACGCTGGGTTTGAAACTGTATTACACCAACAATATCGTGCTTCTCACATCGTCACTCATAAAATTCTTACAACATTTAAGCTGAGATATAGAAACGGACTTGAAAGTGGTCTACAGCATGCAGTATGATGTGGAATAAGTGATTCCAACTACATGTGAAACAAGCAAATTTTATATTCTGGAACTACTGTACAAAATTTGCAATAACTACAATTCTCAACAAAACATACGACAAATACAACAAAATTATCACCATTAATTTAATTATTTTTGGTTCACTGTAGACATAATAAAGTACATATCCGGCACAAACTGACGGTACACGGACAAACGCAGACAGTTTCCCATATTTTCGTCACTCGAACTGCCACGTAATGCTGACTTATTTAGTTTCATAATCTAAATAAACCTTTCGCACACGTATGTCGACCCAAACCCTGATATAACTTTTGCAACCCCATTGTGGAGACGGGGAAACTCTTCCTGAGGAAAACCTTCGTAAAATTCCTGGATAGCTTTTACGTAAAAAAAATTGTCCTTTAAATGGGAATTATACTGCAGATCGATCAATTCCATTTGAAAATGCACTGGAGTACTTTCAACTGAAACTGCAAAGGGTCTAGAAAATAGTTCAAAAACAGATGTCAGACTGGCAGTGTCCTGAAAATTTAGAAAATTGTGCCTGTAGTTCCTCCAACACAGAAACGATTTCGTCAGAAGTTGCGTTCTCTCTGACTTCAGAGAGCGTAGGGCAATGGGCAGTATTCATTTTAATGAGTTGTTCCTTCCACAATGCGAGTTTCTTATTAAATGCATCCACTTTTTTCATCAGATCAGTCTCATTGAGAGCGTTCAAGTGTGCAGTCAGATCAACTAAACAGGCGAGGTCTGCAATCCATTTTTGATCTTCTAATTTTGGCTCTGCCTTTCCTTTTTCCTTCAGGAACTCAACAAGAGCGAGTCCTAAATTAAAAAAATCTTTCGAGGCATGATCCTCGACTTAACCAACGTATTTCCCAGTGGGAAACATCATCTCCGTACTCTTCGTTCAGTTCCATGAGAAACTGTTGAAACTGACGGTGTACTAAGCCATGCGACTTCAAAAAATGCACTATGGTCACTACCAACTTCATCACGTGCTCCAAATTTGCATACTTAGCACAAAGAGCTTCTTGGTGTACAAAACAATGAATTTCGTACAAATATTCCGTCGATCGTCCTAGTTTTTTACGCAACAATGCTACAAGCCCATTTCGAGCACCTCGAATTGCTGGCGCTCCATCCGTGGTGACTGAAACTAACATTTTCCAATTCAGACCAACGGCTTCAATTGCCTCTTCAACTGCTTTTAGGAATTCGGTACCCCTCGTTGTGTGTTTCATTTGTACTAAATCTAACAGTTTTTCCGCCACGTGCAAATTTGTGTCGACTCCACCAACATAAATCGCTAGTTGTGCTGTGTCCGAAATGTCGGTCGACTCGTGCAAAGCAATCGAGAATGCCATAAACTTGCAGGCACTATCAATTAATTGCCTGTAGACATCCAGTGGCGTCAAGAGTTCCGCCGCCTCAACAATACACTCCTTGATGAAATCACCATCACTGAAAGGCTTATTCGCTCTTGCAATTTTGAGCGCTATTTTGTAGCTTGCTTTTAAAGACAGGTCGCTACGTTCGGTTGCAGGCTAAAAAAAGGAAACAAAAACTGAGTGAACTCTAAATTCGAATTCTAACGATAAATATGTACAAATACAAACATCAGAAACACAAATATTTGTAAGTGGTACTCGTGTTCGGTCCGTCTCGCTGCATAACACTACGTCTTTTTAATTCCGCCAACTTGTTTGATCTATCAACCCAACTAAATCATCAAGTCCTTTGTGTGTGGTGTTATAATGCCGTTCTATTGCAAATTTGCGGCGCCCGGCGAGTATGCGACTGCATAATAGACATTGAGAATTTTCATCCTTCTCTTCGAAAAAATACTGCAATTCCCATTCAGCTCGGTGACGTTGTGTCACTACCCCGCCTCTTTGTGAGCGTGTGTTCCATTGCAACGACCACAGTACAGTACTTATAAACTTCCTACGAGTCGCTAACAAATAGCGAGGAATAAACATGGCTGCCACTACGAATCAACTAATGCATCCTATGCCGGATAGATGTCGCATCGCACAGCTAGTCTAATGTCGTGCCGTGCCGAGCAGTGCCGCGAAAGACCGAGGAAAGCCGAGTAGTGGCGAGGCGGACCGAGCCCTGGACGGCACGCGTGCAGCACATCTGTACACGCGTGCAGTTCGGCACGCCGTGGCCGTCCCTGCCTTATAGACTGTTCATTCCATTCAACCTTCACTGAGGATGACAATGTTATCAGTGAACCTTATCATTGATATCCTTCCACCCATAATTCTAACCCAATTCGTGAACATTTCTCCTTTGTGTCTATCATTACTGCTCCGATGTGTATACTAAACACTGGGGCCTAAAGACTACATCCCAGTCTTACGCCCTTTTCAATCCGAGTACTTTGTTCTTGATATTCCAGTCCTACTGTTCTCTCTTCGTTCTTGTGCGTATTGTGTATTATCCATTTGTTAATATAGCTACTCCTAATTTCTCAGAATTTCGATCATCTTACAACACTTGACGTTGTCGAACATTTTTCCAGGTTACCAAATCCTATGAACGTGTCTTGATTTTTCTTTAGTCTTGCTTCCATTTTCAGCCGCGTCAGGACTACCCACACTGATCATCTTTTAACAATCCTCAGTTTCAATTCCAGTGTTCTGTATTTTATTCTTGTTAGAATTTTGATGCGTGAGTTGCTAAACTGATTGTGAGTTAGTTCTGTTACTTATTTGCCACTTTTTTTCGTGTATCAAAAGTGAAACTGCATAAACAGAATGACTGTAGTGACTGCTAGTGCAGCACAGTGTTATGTTGTTACGGATGATTATGGAAATAAAAGGAAGGTGGCATTCCGTGCCAGGAGGTAGCTCACTATTCTCGAGCTATAGCCGAGCTTAATGTCCTCATCCGTTAACATCTCTTACTGAACAGTGTCGCAATTCTCACTGCATGAGACAATACGCACACGTTTTGAATTTATCGCATACCTTCTGCTCTCAGTCTCATACCCTGTTCCACGCACGACGCGGACACCTGCCGACAGTTTGCACGGGATGTGCACAGTTCGTTCCTCTTTTCAACTGTCGCATGATGGTTGTTTACATCAGATGTTCAAAACGATAGCCCTCTGCCGCAGGAGCAGCCTGACAGCTTCAGAACATGTTGTCGAATATCTGCTGCCAGAAATCTGGAAATCACTAGCTGAATACTGTCTTCTAACTCTTGGACATATGTGGATTGTTTGCATACCCGTATGTTTCACAAGAACCTGAATATAAAAATCACTTGAATTTAGATGTGGGGGACGAGCCAGTCAAGCATAATATCACCAAAAATATCCCGTAAAACTGTCAATGACACACTGGCGATGTGTTCCCTTGCATTGACCTGCATGAAATATTCGTTATTGGTTCTCTGAAAAAAGATGATAGTATTTTGTCCACATACCTAGAGGTTATGGTTCGTTGTAAAAAGGTCACACTAATAATTCTTACTGCACTAACTGCACGCTACACTCACGTTTTCAGATTTGCAGAGTCTTTGGATTATTGTTATGCCACAAATAAATTATTTGGTGCAACTGGGTAAAAAGTAAGCAACCTTCCTCGGCTAACGTAAGGAGCCAGAGAAGCAAGTCAAGACAGACGGCTGGGCAGTTACGTCAGGGCTACCATCTGACGTAGCAAGCACAGCTGCCAAAGCGTCACAATGGTTACCGCATGTGGTTGCCAGCAGACGACACAGGAGCGTAAATAATATCGGCACAAAAGAAAAGCAAAGATACCACGATCTAGATGGTGCAGTTATTTCACAGCAGTCCAGCGGACTTGTGGCCTACGTGACCAGATTCACCGACCTAGTATAAACAACCTTCATTTTTTAAGTCAAAGGAGTGGCACATAGTCTGGCAGCCACCATCTACGAGGAGAACTCTAAGCTGGCCCACAAGGCGATATGGTTTTACAAGCAGCCACCGTGAGACCTGCCCTCCACTAATTGTGGATCTACTGCTGACGATTTGGCATCTACCAGCCGGTAGACAACCTGCGAGCGTACTTCCAGCCTTCTGCCCTGCGGATGGGGCAGCTGTTAGAGAAATGGGTGGTGCAGTCACCTGAGCACCTCCTCCGTGCCGAATACCTCCACTGGCATGAGCAGGCGCTCATGCTGAGGGTTGTCTTCCTGTAGATGTTGGTATCAGAAGAGGGATCCACCAAAATGTAGAGGAAGGCAGCCCTCAGCAGGAGCCCTCGCAGGAAGCAGGGGCATGTGGTTGCATTGCCCCGGTCTGGGACAGCTGCCCTCTAGGACAGAACACTGGCAGTGACTCGCAAGTGTTCCATCGGCTGGAAGTCGCCAAGTCCACAGCACTGGACTTAGAGCTGGCAGTAAGGCTGCAGTTATCAGAGGCCAATTCTCCTGGTGGCTGCTTGTAGGACCATGTCACCTCATGGACCAGTGTAGACCTCTCCTCGTAGACGATGGCCGCCAGACTGTGTGTGATCCCTTTGACTAAAAATGGGGATTATTTATACAGGTTCGGTCCGTACTTGTTTTCCCATCGTTTGGGTCTGGTTACGTAGGCCACAACAACTCTGCTGGCCATCTAGACCATGGTGTCTTTCTCTTGTAGCGTTACGCTCCTGTCACGTCAACTTGACAGTGAAATGGGTAACCACCCGGACGTTTCGGCAGCTGTTTTCGTTATATCAGCAGATAGCGTTGGCGTTAATTCTGTCCAGCTGTCCGTCTTGACCTGTTTCTCTGGCTTCTTGCGTTAGCCAAGAAATGGGTCTTAGTTTTATCCAGTCACACCAAATAATTTATTTGTGGTGGAATGGTATAATCGAAGAGGGTTTTCAGAACTGCGACGTCGATTGTTCTCCGAGTCCATTCCCAAAAATGCAGCCATGCTTCATCATAAATATGAGCATTTCAAAGTCAGCATATTCATCATGGACAGACTAGAAGAAACTGTGTGTACTGATGCCGACAAATAGTCTTTGAATTCGCCAGTCAATGCATCTGCCACGCGCTGTTCCACCTACCAACCTCTGGTAAGTGTCTGGCACCTGTTAGTACTGGCGTCATGTCAGTCTGTTGCAGAAAGAAATGCAGTTTTATTTCTGTGTATATCGTCATTGTTGTCAGTTCACTCTTCTAAAAGGAAGGGGGTAAAGAAGGCAGATTACGGTTTAACATCCTGTTGACACCGTGGTCATTAGAGAGGGAGCGCAAGGCCGGATTGGGAAAGCATGGGAAAGGCAATCAACTGTGCCCTTTCAAAGGAACCATCCCGACATTTATCTTAAGCAATTTATGGAAATCACAGAAAACGTGAGTGTGGATAGTTGAGGGTGGGGGGGGGGCGATTTATCCCTTATCCTCTGGAATTCGAGCTTACTCCTCTTGACTAACCAGGCATCAGCGTAAGATCATAGTGGTGGTCGTGTTTCCTAGTACTTAAAATTATCCAAAGGCAGTGGTTCAAAGAGGGTATTAATCTTGTAGAAGTTCATTCACTACGTGAACTTTTATTTATTTGATATCATTAAAGAGACTTTCCCTCAATCTAAAGGCGCAGTGCCCTTTGGCTCTTTAAGTTTGGTACGCTTGCGATAACCACCACAACGAGTTCATGGCTGTTAAATAGTGGTACGAAGGTTTTCGAAATGGGAGCCCACGTCCCCGTGGTTAGACAACAGAGAATGTCTCATACTGAAATGCCGACACGCGGTGTTAGTAATTTCATCATGACAGAAAACTTGGCTGGAGTGTCCCCACTCAAACACACAGTTCTTGAAGCTTGAGCCTAGCCATTCGCCTTTCAGTGGTGGTGGTGGTGGTTAGTGTTTAACGTCCCGTCGACAACGAGGTCATTAGAGACGGAGCGCAAGCTCGGGTTAGGGAAGGAGTGGGAAGAAAATCGACCGTGCCCTTTCAAAGGAACCATCCCGGCATTTGCCTGAAACGATTTAGGGAAATCACGGAAAACCTAAATCAGGATGGCTGGAGACGGGATTGAACCGTCGTCCTCCCGAATGCGAGTCCAGTGTGCTAACCACTGCGCCACCTCGCTCGGTCATTCGCCTTTCAGTAAATTATCAGAAACATTATGGGTAATAGAAACGAGAGCAAAAGCAGTTTCTCGGTCTTTAGTAGTGACGTCCGTAGCTGCGACGGACACCCAGTTGTTGGCTGTGCTCGCACCACCTGTTGGTGGCTGGCGTGGGACAGAGGTAGCGGATATGAGATACGGGCGGCTCCTTTCGCTGACGCTCAGCTTCGTTCCATCCTCTGTCTGTACGTGCTGGGGCTTACACAGCCTCCGTGGTCCTTTGTCATACTCACAATATTCTCTGTTTAATATTTTTTTTTTAAATATATAATAGAGCGTTCAAAGCCTTCTACTGGTGGAGGCTATCTTTTGCAGCCCAAGCTGCGTTTCGTTTCCCATGACCATCTTTCCTTAATGAGGAAAAACAGATAGGACGTAACTCTGGACACAGGGTGGCCTCGTCCTTCCCAGTGGGTGTCCCGACAGAGGAACTTCTCACTATTTAAAAAAAATGGTTCAAATGGCTCTGAGCACTATGGGACTCAACTGCTGTGGTCATTAGTCCCCTAGAACTTAGAACTAGTTAAACCTACCTAACCTAAGGACATCACACACATCCATGCCCGAGGCAGGATTCGAACCTGCGACCATAGCGGCCTCGCGGTTCCAGACTGCAGCGCCTAGAACCGCAAGGCCACTTCGGCCGGCTCTCACTATTCCTCTCCAGGTTTTATGCCTTAGGTATCTCCGCATGAAAGCTTCAGAAAAAGAGGTTAGAGGGCACTAGCCTTGCCATACTTGGCCTTCGTTCTACCAGAATGCCCTGCCATACAGGATGTTAACAACTAGTCGCTAAGCAAATGCTCGAAAGTCTCCACCACTAGCCCACCAAATTGGTTACCTTCACGAGGGCCCTTTCAAGAGGCCTTATATTCTAATTAATGTATTTGTAAATTGAACATATTAAAGTTTTCTTCCAACTTATAAGAAGTGTTTCCATAGTTAATAGTTACGCCGGCTTCACACACACACACACACACACACACACACACACACACACACATACACACTGTCTCAAATTTTGTAACATTTCGTTTTGAGTTTGTGTGCATAAAGGCGTAACGATATACTCGGATTTCCTTCCGAGGACGCTCCTAAGCCTTGTAGTTTATCCTGAGATAAAACAATTACTTTTGTAGGCTTTCTTTTCGTTTACCAAGATCCAGTCACTTCAAATTTGTTGCTACTCTTGGTGTATCGTCGAATCATTCGGAACGCCTGCAGCAGGAAATTTTCGTAGGAAGGCAGGTCGACATTCCACATTAGACTCTGTTATTCCATAGTTCAACGTAAGAAACAGTCGGTGATGCTCAGCGTGTACCAAAGGAGGCGCACACACACACACACACACACACACACACACACACACACACACACACACACATTATGCCACCTGCCACCCTGTCCGAATAACGAGCCGACGCGTCACGTGGCGATAGCAAGATTGCCTCTGCCTACTACGGAGGTATCGACTGAGCGAGGTGCCTCAGATATCAGCACAGTAGACTCGCAGTGGGAAGACGGACGTACTGGCTACATATTTTTCCTTTTTTTTTTTTTTTTTTGTCCGCCCCTGGTAGGTGAGTGGTCAGCGCGACGGAATGTCATACTTAACGGCCCGGGTTCGTTCCCGTCTGGGCCGGAGATTTTCTCCGCTCAGGGACTGGGTGTTGTGTTGCTGTTATCATCATCGTTTCATCCCCATCGACACGCAAGTCTCCGAAATGGCGTCAATTCGAAAGACTTGCACCAAGCGAACGGCCTACCCGACGGGAGGCCCTAGCCACAAAGCATTTTCATTTCCATTTTACTTTTTCTGTAGTTTTCGTAATTCGCTTACGGTAAATGGGGGTGTGGTTAATTTGAAACAGACACTGCTGATTTCCTTCCCCAAAGTTCCCCAAGCTTCGTCTCCAATGACCTAGTCGTCGACGAAACATTAAGCCCTAATCTTCATATGGTGGTGTTATTGATTTCCATGCAATGCAGGAGAGAGTCCTTCCGTGGTACGTGAAATATCTACATCGCCATATACACTTCCCAGGCATATACACTTCCCAAGCCACTGTATAATGCATTGTACCATTATTACCGTACCAATACTGTTCGTTTTCTTTCCAATTCATCCACGTAGTGGGTGAGTAAAACAAGACTGTAAGCCTCTCTAGGGATCCTAATCTCCTTTATTTTATTGTTATAGTCCCTACGCGAGATGCATCGTTGGTGGCAGCAAGATCGCACGTCTTCTTAGGATACATGTTCTCTGAATTTATCCAACAAGAGAGTGCGAGAGAACAACATCGTCTTTCTCCCAAAGATTCCCTGAGCATTTCTGTTACACTTTCCTAAGATCTATATCGACCTTTTGTGGTTCTAGTAGTTCGAGTCTGATGTTGTCAAACCTTCTTTATAAAGACTCCAAAACACTTGAACAACAGTCTATAACTGGTCGCACCAGCATCGTGTATAAGATTTCCTTTACAGATGCAATGAATTTGCCAAGAACCCACACAACAAATCTCAGCCTTACATTAGCATTGCCGCGCGGGATTAGCCAAGCGCTCTAGGGCGCTGCAGTCATGGACTGTGCGGCTGGTCCCGGCAGGGGTTCGAGTCCTCCCTCGGGCATGGGTGTGTGTGTTTGTCCTTAGGATAATTTAGGTTAAGTAGTGTGTAAGCTTAGGGACTGATGACCTTAGCAGTTAAGTCCCATAATATTTCACACACATTTGAACATTTTCTTAATAAAAATAATAATTGGCAATATTATTAATAATAGTAAGACTAACAATGATAATAAAATAATGGAGGAATTAAGAATGATATTAATTAGTTATTACATAACAAACTCAGTAACAGAAATTAGGATTATTAACGACGAGTTATAATTGGCAACAATAATAATAGTAACACTATTAATAATAACAAAGTAATGCAGACGTTCAGAATGATACTGATTAGTTTAGCACTTTGGAGGCCTTGTTTGCTATTAGAAAAAGTGGGAGGGATAGTCAAAGAGGAGAAGATTCAAATGAAAGTGACAACCGCTGCAAGGAAAGAAGAAAATTTAAATAGATAATTCGGTACATAAGTGGAGGGAAAAGTTGCGGGGGAGGGAAGATTGAGGATACTGAGCTGGACAAGAGATAGCTATAGTGAAAGAAGGTGGGCCATTAGCCGTCTTTTGAACATAATATATTGACAAGTCATATAATTCAAAAATGGCTCTGAGCACTACAGAACTTAATATCTATGGTCATCAGTCCCCTAGAACTTAGAACTACTTAAACCTAACTAACCTAAGGACATCACACAACACCGAGTCATCTCGAGGCAGTCATATAGTTTAATATATGTTTAAATACAGGTGTTAAAACTATTAAAATATAAAACTGAATGGAAGGTCCAACAGTCCGCTGTAGCTGTATTTATTTAGGTCGGCTAGAGCCGCACACAACTGGTTTCGCTACTGTTAAGTTGCATCTTCTGGTGTATATAAATGCTACGTCAGATGGCGTAGGGAGTTGTTACAGAATGTCACAGAGTAGCAATTGGCGTGGTTGGGTGAAATTCTCAGCCCTCCTCAATTGATATAAACCATCTTCAATGATAAACGTCCAGTGTGTGATAAAATCACGAGCTGTCATCACTTTACTGATTAAAATATGTTCCTGTCGGCCTACGTCAAGCAACAGACCATGTCCCCCGTAAAAAAATTATGTCTTTTGAAGTTTGAGAAGATTTTAATTTGTTTTATGTTTTGAGGGGTTATAGTGTGAGGGGTGAAGATGAATAGGAAGGAGGAGTGCAATGACTGAGAAGACGATACAGCAAACACAGGGTATGATAACCTCTATGCTTATCAGCACATAGCAATAATAACTATTCATAGCCAGGCGTGGTATCGTCGAAACACCGTACGTCACGATTGATTAGCACACAGGCTTCCATCGCCAGTTCCAGACGACATGACCTCTCATACAAAATCCGTTGGAGATTGGGATCGCCATAATCAAGAATAGGCAGTATTAGTGACTCTACGACCTCCTTTATACGGATTATCTTACAATTACTCACACTTAAAGAGACCTGACATTCATTATATCAACTACAAGTTTCTGAAATTTTTGTACAAGTCCTTAGGATCGTCCAACGACGAAAATTCCCTGTAATAACTAACAGCATCGGTTGCGAACAGTCGAATTGTGCTGCTGATAAATCGTTTATGTTCGAGGTTTGGAACTTTATTAGTGGCAACTATTTATTTACAGCTCATTTCAAAGTTTTACTGACCTTCAACGTAGTCACCAGCATTGTGTATAACCCGTTGCCCGCGATGTGGAAGTCGTAGGATACTCTTAGCAGTGCCAGTTGTATTGACAGTTCGAGCGGCGACGTCTATTGCCCGACGAATTTGTAGCAGTTCTTAAGCAAATGCCGTGAAGTGCTTCCTTCAGTTTAGAAATCGATTTGAACTTAACGAGGGCTTAAGCCAGATGAGTGCAGTATGTGGTATAGCACTTAGCAGCCTCATCAGTCAAACAAATCAGTAACAGCTTGCACTGTACGTGCTTGAGCGTTGTCTTGCAAAATGATGGTCAGGTCCTGCACAAAGTGTCATCACTTCTGTCTCTAAGCTGGTCGTAGGTTGTGTTCCAAAAATAAACAGCACAGAGACAGAAGTGATGACACTTTCTGCAGGACCTGATAATCATTTTTCAGGACAATGCTCAAGCAAATACAGTGCAAGCTGTTACTGATTTCTGTGCGGCTGGTCCCGGCGGAGGTTCGAGTCCTCCCTCGGGCATGGGTGTGTGTTTGTCCTTTGGATAATTTAGGTTAAGTAGTGTGTAAGCTTAGGGACTGATGACCTTAACAGTTAAGTCCCAAAAGATTTCACACACATTTGAATATTTTTTGTTACTGTTATGTTTGAACGATGGGACTGCTCCCAGCTATACCACCTACTGCACTTCACTGACTTAAGCCCTAGCAAGTTAAACTCGATTTCCAAACTGAAGGAAACACTTTACGGCATTCGCTTCAGAACCGCTACAAATTCGTCGGGCAATAGACTGCGCCGCTCGAACTGTCAACACAACTGTCACTGCTAAGAGTATCCTACGCAGGGCCGGCGCAAGCCCAAGTGCCGCACCGTGCGAGCTGCTAAATTGCCGCTCCTCTCCCCCCCCCCCCCCTTTCCCCCGTTTTTTTTTTTTTTCAAAACGTTTGTGGAATATTATTTAAACAAATCTATAGAAAATATCAGCAATCAATCGCAATTTTTGTTTTTACTTTTCAGATCTACCTAGGTTTCGTCCACTGAGTGGCCAGTCTCAAACTTTTAATATGTGCTTACATCTAAACCGTCATGTTGACAGTTACGTTCAGCATAACGGTATGGATGTAAACATAAGTCAAAGCATTGAGAATAGTCACACTGTGCCCGAAACCTATGTAGATTTGGAAAATAAAAACAAAAATTGCGACTGATTGGTGACATTTTCTACAGATTTGTACAAAACAGTCACTGGGCACCAGCTCAAAAATGGCGTCAAACCTAATTGAAGAAATCTAGCTAATTTTAATAAGCCTTGTGAATTTACAAAAATGTTCAAATGTGTGTGAAATCTTATGGAACTTAACTGCTAAGGTCATCAGACCCTAAGCTTACACACTGCTTAACCTAAACTATCCTAAGGACAAACACACACATCCATGCCCGAGGGAGGACTCGAACCTCCGCCAGGACCAGCCGCACAGCGCATGACTGCAGCGCCCTAGACCGCTTGGCTAATCCCGCGCGGCATGAACTTACAGTTAACGTCATTAAACATTTTTCAATGTTTGTGAACAGATAATGTATTTAACGGAAAACAAAATATATTTACAATTTAACGATAATTTGTTATGGACAATAATATTTACAATAACTATTTAATGTTGAACAAAATAAGAAACAACACAGTAAATAACCAAGACACTGATCATAATATAAAAATTTAAAAAAATACTAGACAAATCGAACCTTCCTGGGTTTTGCTTGTGCAAATTCTTTCACACGATCTGTGTAATTTAAATCCTCTGCAAGCTCGTGCTCTATCGATATTCTAGCAAGATCATTCAAACGAGTTTGGCTCATCGTTGATCGGAGGTATGTCTTTATCAATTTCAGTTTTGAGAAACTCCTCTTTCCACTCGCAACTGTCGCTGGGAGTGTTAGGAGAATTCCCAGAGCAATGTTAACATTAGGGCAAAATTTATGTCTTCCTATAAACTTCAGAGTCTCTTTTGGTCCTATTCAAGGTTTCAGCAATGTTGAAAGCGCGTTTAGTTCTTCCATCAACTCCAGTGCATCAATGTCGCTTGATTCATGATCTTGCAAAATCGCTGCGAGGATTCTACACTTTGTGTCCAGGCTGTCAGGAGGTGCATTCTTCAGCTCGGCGATGTCGTAGAGGAAATCAAAATAATCACAATGAGATTTCAGTTGATTGAATCTCTCATCCAAAGATGTGGTTGCTGCATCTAAAAGATAATAGTAGAATTCAGGCTTGTAACGTTTTGTTTGGTCATCTATTGTCTCATCCCTTCCTTCATAGGTAAAGTGTATTGGCTTCTTACTTCGTCGCCAGGAAACACTTATCCGTGGTAACGTTAGATCTTCTAGCTCTAATTCTGTGGCCAATTCTTTGGAATTCGTCAAGAAAGGCACAAACTTTTCTTCTCTTCTGCAGGTCTCAAAGTATGCTTTCGTTTTTTCAAGCATTTAAACGGCCTCAGAAACATTTATATCAGTGGTCTGGAGGGTCTTACTGACTTCACTGATGTGAAGCAGAACGTCGTACCAGATTACTATAGAAGTGAGAAAGATGCAATTTTTTATTTGATTCGCAAGCGACGTTGCTTCGTGAGTGGTCATGCCATTGAATTCTTCTGATATCTGAACCAGTGCATCATAAACGCCTCCAATTTGAAACGTCAGGGGAGTAAGTGCATCGATGCGACTTTCCCACCCAGTATCGCTCAGTGGCTTCAGCGACAGGTTAGGCAGATACTTCTTCAAGACATCCTAACCTCGAACGGAGGACGAGAAGACGTCATACAAGCTTTTCATTGTCGAAAACACGGAAACAGCATGTTTAGAAGACATAGCGGCAACGTTTACAACAAGATTCAATGAGTGACTGCTACATGGTACATAAAATGCTCTCTTGTACATATCTGAAATTATTTTCTGGAGACCAGACTTCTTTCCTTTCATGTTTGCTCTATTGTCATATCCTTGCCCTTTCATATTACACAATAGGATTCTTTTATCTTGCAAGAACTTGAGTACGACCTGCGTCAAAGTGGAGCTTGAAGACTCGAGCACTGGAAAAAATCCCATGAAATGCTCCCGAATTCGGACATCGTATACCCTGTCGAGTCTTGTATCCTGGACGAAATGTACCACAACTGTCATCTGCTCAACTTTTGAAATATCTGGTGTTCAGTCCAGAATTATACTGTAATACTTTGCAAATTTCATCATTAATAAAATGTTGTTGGTTATAGATGATCCAATAAGATGAATTAGTTCATTCTGTGTTTCTTTTCCAAGATAGTGATGATCCTTGTTCTCACCTTGCTTTGTTCTGTGCAGGTGCTCCATCATCACACTGTCGAATTTTCCGAATAATTCAACGAGTTTCAAGAAGTTTCCACTGTCAGGCTGAAAGAGTGTATCTGTACTTCCTCTAAAAGGCAGACATTGCCGACCAAGGAAATGAATTATTGCTATTAAGCGCTCAAGAACATTTTCCTAATGTTCGCTTTCAGTATTCAGAAGCCTTTGATGATGGGCGTCAACAGTTCGTGACTTTTTCATTCTCTCGGAAAACACGATCCACTTTTTATGTGAATTCAAATGCTCGGTGGACTTCCCGTGACATTCGAGATACAAAGCAAGATGCCGCCAGTCGATTATACCGTTCTTTGCCATTTTTACTGTAGATGACGAAAAAAGTTTGCAACAAAAGTAGAACCCAGCATCCTTGCTCTTTGAGTACACCAACCAATGTCTATCTGCTTCTTCTAAATTCTTCAAAGAATAGCTGTAGTGCACAGGGCTGAAACGCCGGGCCGCGCGGGTTTACCCGAGCGGTCTGGGGCGCTGCAGTCATGGACTGTGTGGCTGGTCCCGGCGGAGGTTCGAGTCCTCCCTCGAGCATGGGTGTGTGTGTTTGTCCTTAGGATAATTTAGGTTAAGTAGTGTGTAAGCTTAGGGACTGATGACCTTAGCAGTTAAGTCCCATAAGATTTCACACACATTTGAACTTTTTTTTTTTGAAACGCCGGTCGTCCGCTTTTTTAGGACATTCTTCAGCTTCCTTAATACGCTCTGGAGGACCTCGCATGACCAAAGTCTTTCGAATGCAGTCGGTAATAATTTCCGGCCATCTTCCGGGATCTGAGTCAATTGTGTCTTCCAGTTTAGGCTCGCCTTCAATCCCTTTTCCGGTGGTGAGTACCTAGGCTGATGTTCCTCCGGTATTTTCCGAATCGGGTCGCCTAATTTCAGTTCTGCCTGATGTTTCAATCTCGGAGCTTTCTTCACAAAGCAGCTCTTGAGCCCAGACGAGGTCTGTTGAACATGTTGTGGGTGGCCCACCGTCAGCATTGCTACTGTATACGGTGGTCGCAGTACTGTGTTGGCCAACTTTCTGGTCATGTCCTGAAGATAAAGATGTAGCTGCAGTAGCTCCACTAGTTTCTGTACTTTCAGGATCTATTTTTCCACCCTCGCCGCTGCTAGGTCGTTCTCCCTTTGGCTTGAACTATCGTTGCAGTGCATCCTTTTGCTTCTTATAGTCATCTTCCTTCAGCGCCCGTCTTTTCCTATATTCACTGCCAGACAGCCTTTTTTTACCATCGGACATGTTTCGATCCAGCCTGTAAAGAACGATTACGTGAAACTAACTGTTGATGTCAGTATACTGAATTTTTTCATCACACTTCACAGACATTTTCCTGATATTCCACTGCACGTAAACGGAATATTATATTACTGTAGTATACACTGTTCAGGAGATGAAGTCATAAGAATTGAGCCGCGTGAAATTGAATTTCAGGCCAAATTTCACCACAGACGCAGGTGAAACGGTCAAAGAGTGGGGCGGAAGACACTGGAGAGAGGAAGAATAAGGAGATGGAGTAACATGATAATGCAATAAATACACACCTGGGCATCGACGGGTACTAATGCTAGTCGAAATATATTAACTCACTGCACTGTGGTTTTTCATTTCAAAGAACTGACACTCGACATCCGTCGTAATTTCCATGTGTCATTTCTTTCGTGTCTGATTATAGAATAAGGGGTAGCAAATTAGTCATCGCCATATCACTTCACTTTTCTTCGCTTTATTTTCATTCTAGCTATTGGGACGACGCGTGTTTATTTGCCGACTTGCCAATTCTTGAAGTAATAGATCATAAGGTTCAAATGGTTCAAATGGCTCTGAGCACTGTGGTACTTAACATCTGTGGTCATCAGTCCCCTAGAACTTAGAACTACTTAAACCTAACTAACCTAAGGACATCACACACATCCATGCCCGAGGCAGGATTCCCACCTGCGACCGTAGCGGTCACGCGGTTCCAGACTGAAGCACCTACAACCGCACGGCCACACCGGCCGGCAGATCATAAGGAAAATAAACTTTCCTATTCTGCAATCTTGAAAGAGAAAAATTCTAACTTATGAGTAACGTGCATGAGCAATACTAATTGTATGTTATATGAAAAGCACTTACCTATTACATCCCAAGTTGCAAGATATTCGGACACACCAATTCTTCTGTTCTTACGAAACGCAATGAAAGTGCTCCTGACCAATCTTGACTCCCTCGGCTGTAGAGAACGCAACAATACGTATTTCCTGGAGAGGCGAAGTGGTGTCGCGGCAGTGCCAGGAACTAGGTCACGTGACGCGGTACAGCGAGGCTACGGTTAAACTAGTGCCTCAGAAGAAAAAGCAAGAAGCTCATAATAAGTTTGTGACCGATGATGCGGATAAATGTATTATCAGGGAGCAATTTCTATGGCATTACGAACAATAGAAAGTAATACGAACTTCGTGAAAACTGCACAACTTTTGTCAAACAGAAATGAGCTTCAAAGCTAGCAAGTAAACCCTCAGAAGCAATGTTCTATGGATTTTCGTTTTAGAAGGTGTCAAAATTAACGTTTTGTTTTGTGCGGACGAGAGTGCATTGTTACTAAAGCACCATAATTTCTCAGGTTTTCATCAGAATCAAAGCGACCAGTAGTTTACTAAGATGAAACATGGATTCACACGCGTTATACAGTAAATAAATGTTGGCAAAGTGATAGTGTGCGAGTAGTATTGTCAAACAAAAGTGCCGGTCAGAGTTTAATGGTTGTTCACGCAGGCGGAGACGGGTGTTTCATGGCAAACCAAAACGTCAGACTATCACTCATAAACGGATAGCAAAAATTTTCAAAAATACGTCTAAAGCCAACTTATGCCAGGATTATTACCAATGTCTTTATCCCTTGTAATTACTCGCAACGTATTTACCCATTCAGAATACTTCTAGCCATTGTAGGTGTTGGACATGTTTGACTGTAGTAATGTTCAACCATTTTTTTTCCGTAATGCGGGAAGAATAAAACACTCGGAAACTGCCATTGAAGGGCTTAGCAAAATTGCTTTAGGCTTAACATGTAACTGCAGTATCGAACATTGCATTCGAATTTCCAAATTAGATTTCGTCTTCTGCAAAATTAGTTGTGAGTAAACGCACGGCGCGTAACAGGCTGGCAGCGCTCACCCATACGAATACTGGCGTTTACGCCAGACTGCTTCCCACTCTCTGCTCCTACGGCGTAAACACGACGGTGCTGCCACAGTGGCGAGGAAGAAATTAGTCCTCCTCCCTCCCCTTGTCCAACAGGGACGGCCGGCAGGTAGTAGAGGCGCCATGCCACAACTCCCGAAGCCGCTCCCTTCGAGGTTGGGTTTCGAATCCCCTCTTTGCCATGAATGTTGAGTTTGTCCAAAAAAAAATGGGGGGGAGGGAGGATGCCGCAGATTTGCCACCCCTCGGGAAGTGCCGCCCCGTGCGGCCGCACGTTTCGCACGTGCCTTGCGCCGGCCCTGATCCAACGACTTCCACCTCGCTGGCAACGGGTTATACACAATGCTGGTGACTTTTTTGGAGGTCAGTAAAACTTTGAAACACGTATCTATTTTGTACGAGTTGTAAATAAATAGTTGCCACTGCTAAAGTTCCAACCCTCGTATGTTGAAACAGCCTGTGTTTGCCAAGCCGGCCGGAGTGGCCGTGGGATTTTAGGCGCTACAGTAGGAACCGACCGACCGCTACGGTCGCAGGTTCGAATCCTGCCTCGGGTATGGATGTGTGTGATGTCCTTAGTTAAGTTAGGTTTAATTAGTTCTAAGTTCTAGGCGACCGATGACCTCAGAAGTTAAGTCGCATAGTGCTCAGAGCCATTTGAACAATTTTTGTGTTTGCCACCGCCACTGTTCGACAGGGCTACCTCACTGCCTAATACACAGAGATTAGTGCTCCTGTCCATATTTTATCACTGACTTTGATTCGTGTGTACGAACTGGACCGCTGTTGCGCAGGTAAAGTGGAGATGATCACCGGCGTGGGCCGCGCCATGTCTCCCGCGCTTGCGCAGTGGGGCGCGCCCAACCGGCCGATCGCCTCGTCGGCGGTGTTCGGCCACTACATGGTCACCACGGCCAACGAGGCGCTGTTCGTCGTGAACGGCGAGACGCGCACCGTCAACTGCGAGATCGGCGGACTCGTGCACCCGCGCGCCGTCGTCTGGGTGACGATGCGCCTACAGTAGCCGCCGGGCGACGTCACCGCCTCGCGGCGTGCAACGCGCCGCTACCGAGGCAGGTCCTTCCAACTGCCGGGAGCCGACACCCTCACCAGGACGCTTACGACCAAACCTCAACAGTCGTTCCACAAGAACATTGAGACGTGGGCCATTTAGAGAAAAAGAGAAACACTGTCAAATGCAGAGATTCCTCTGGAGTATATTTAGTACGCGAAATGCTTGTTAATTGTTTTGTGTTATTCTATTTATTTGCCACTACCTTCCAACTGGCTGTCGGAGATCGCTTATTTCGGTACTCGTATACCTTCCACACTCCACTCATTCCACTGAAGGTCTCCGCATGGAAGGAACTGAACACATTACACACATTTATCATCCGTAGCATCCAGGATACAAGAGCAGAAAGAAAATTGTGTTGACATATACATAGTATACGTACCAAAAATGCAACATAGCTAGACACCTATTTTAATGTTGATTCCAGTTTCGTCAGAATGCATCTACTGAATAGGTAAACGCTTCGATGAGAGATACATCAAGGACATCACAATTATATACTCTTTCTATTAGCATCAAGTGAAATAGCAAACTAATCAATAAATTCCCATTAGGAAGAATACTTCCGTACCTTAACAGGATCTGTAATAAGAAGTTACACAGAGGACTGCCAAAATGAGTGACGCACATCGTACTCAAATAATCTGTTTTGTCTCCTTCAAATAAAAGAAGTCGGAATACGGTAATTATTACTAATCCCTGGTGTATTTCACGCAAAATCCTAAATCTATAAATATCTGTTTCTTCCCGTCAACTAAGAACTGACGTATAGCAGTAAATCATTGTTCAGCAGTCTCGACTCAGGCGTTCACCAGCAACACAGTTGATCAAAGTTTGTCTGTCACAGAAGGCGCCACCATCTTGACTATTGAGCAGAAGCACTTCTGGCCAAAGTTTTTTCATCTGCCGAGAATCACAGAACTGCCTAACACTCACAATTCTTTTAATTCTGATAGTCATCACGCACACATACACCTCTAGCATAGAATACAGGAGCAGAACAACGTTGTGTCGTTTCACACTGGAACAACCGCGGTACATACACAGGGACCGCCGATGTATGGCACCATGGCTGATACATCGCATTCGGAACTTCAAATGCCTCAGGCGTCAGCCGAAAACTGCTGTTAAGAGAATTGAATAACAATAAAATATTGCTGGTACAGGATTTTCTATATATGGGTACGATAACAGTGTATGGTAATTTGCGATGACAGATTTTACAATATACTACTGGTTCTGGGAGCGTCAAAATTGAATATTCCGACGTAGTTTGGATGTGCGAAGATGACAAATATGTAAAATACTTTTCATTTGCCGTAAGGATATTTTGTAATTCTAGGCACTACATTTTCCCTCCGTAGTGTCGCGTGTAAGGCGGACACCACTTACGGCGTAGATTCCATGGTAAACCTGCTTAGACTTAATACGCAAATAACGTTTTTATTTAGCAAGTTGGAGTGATTCTTCCCTCTAATTACTCAGTTAAAATTTTCTGTAGTCCTGCAGAATCGTATAAAATAAGCTGAACCGTTTTGTCTTTCAGTAAACGTAAGTTTATGAGGAAAAGGTGGCTCTATCTTCTAAAAAGAAGGGTATGTGGAATTTTGAATGTAAATGGTTGTCGTGCAAGGCCTGATTCAGCATTTTGTAAAATTAAATGTGTAATGTTAATCAGTTATTTGATTATTAATGTGTAATTGGAAAGGTACTACATGTTACTTCATTTAACAACAAAATATCGAGTAATAAATGTAACATCGTTTTAAGGCATATAATAATTCAATTGCTTGTGAATATGGACTGCCAATACGCACAATACAGTTTCTTGTTGAACAAATCGGATTTTTCAAATTCAATGACAGCTTCACTGTGTTCATGCGCAGGGCCTAGATACTTTTATACAGACAAGAATTCATATGCAGGAACCTTCTTGATTAGTGTATATTTAAACATATTCCTCCGTATTATTTTTTTTTTCACGCCCGTGAATCAATAAGGAACCGCTGCATGCTGTGCCGATGGCAGTCCATGAACTCAGATGTGTTTAAGGCAACATACGTGTAATTTCTGCTGTTTGATGTGTGTGACGCTTGCGTGTGTATGTGTACAAATAAAAGAGCAGTGTTGGTATGTATTTTTTAATAAAACAAAGAAAATTTCTAGTCTTTCTAATTTACTAAACGATATTTAACGAAAATCGTCATAATGTATAAAAAAAATCTTTTTGTACACTTTTTGTAACTTCCCTCTCTAATGTAGACTTATAGTACATCATGTAGAAGTAGTAACTATGTAACCACTTTCTTGCTAAAATACATTTCCATTACAGGTCTAACCCTGTCAGTCCTTCGTGTTACTAAATTAATCTAAAACGAGCAGCCAGTCCTTTACTAAACGGTTTCGTTCTTCTTCTTTTTCTTGTCGTACCTCTCCTCTTGTCTTTATTCCAGGTGACTTAATGCTTTCATGAGAGACTGTAGTTTTCTATACTAAATAAAGCGCTATTCACCACCTTAAATAAAAGTAAGAGGAAGAAGTAAGTTCCACTGTCCTACGTCTAACAGCATCCTTTTAGTTTCTGGAACTATTCCCTGTTCCCAGTGACGTGACGCAGTTGTCATGACATTACCTCTTACGTATTTGGGAGGTGTGAGGCTCAAATCCTCGTCCAGAAATTCGGATCTAAGCTTTAAGAGTCCTTAGACTAGCACGCGCCCAATTACCTTCCCCTTTCTTGTCTGTCACTTCTAAAGTTTTGCTTTAATGACTTCGATGTCGGCGAACCGTTAAACTCTAGCATTCCTCCACACCCTTTACTCCTCACTAGCAGAGAAACCCCGTGTTGCCGATCATTTTGTCTAACAGTTCGTCGACGTGGAATTTGTTTTTAACTTACAAAGCTTCTTTGTGTATAACTTTCGAAGTCGTATGATCGGGTATATGAACAAAGAGGTTGTTTCCTTCATTAACATGGGAGAGAGAGAAACTTACACGAAGATTTAGGTCCGCAACTGCTGCGTCTGACGTTGTGCTTTGTTTACAGCCATGGCGTAACATAAATTCACTGGGAATTGTACACGTTTAAAGCAAAATGGTAACTTGTTAAGAATAAACGGGATTCGGGGTATAAAAACTCACATGCCAGCCCCACTTTCCATCAAAATTTCCGCTCCTATGGTGTTACGTTGAAGAGAAGTAGGTCGCAGGTTCGAATCCTGCCTCGGGCATGGATGTTTGTGATGTCCTTAGGTTAGTTAGGTTTAACTAGTTCTAAGTTCTAGGGGACTAATGACCTCAGAAGTTGAGTCCCATAGTGCTCAGAGCCATTTGAACCATTTTTGAAGAGAAGTAAATCAACGCCTCCGTGAGTGAAGGATACTGACGAACGAGATCAGAGTTTCTTCGCACCTCGCTTTCGGAAGCAGTTTCCAAAGAGCGAATTAAAGCCTGAAGTTCTGAAGCCATAGCTAGTCTTACCTCGAGATCTTCACTGAATTCTTGGGAGCGTTCATTAGCCGTTCTGATGCATTGAAATATATTCAGTAAATCCAAATATCCTAGCCAAGTAAATTCAATGTTAGTTTGTACTCATAAAGATAAGATAGAGGCTCTCAATTCTGTCACTGACGTACACTTTCGGAAATACTTCTGTCACTGAGGCAAAATAAACTTTCCGAGGAAAGAAGTCAAATATAAACACAACATATTGAAAAAAGCAATCCAACGTCGCTAAATTTTTCTAGACATTCTTATTCGAAAACAAATCGAAGTGAAAATGCAATGAGTAGGCTCCTAAATCACAAAGCAAGCTTAATAAATTCATCGATGTGCGGGATTAGCCGAGCGGTCAGGGGCGCTGCAGTCATGGACTGTGCAGTTGGTCCCGGCGGAGGTTCGTGTCCTCCCACGGGCATGGGTGTGTGTGTTTGTCTTAAGGATAATTTAGGTTACGTAGTGTGTAAGCTTAGGGACTGATGATCTTAGCAGTTAAGCCCTGTAAGATTTCACACACATTTGAACATTTGAATACATTCATTTTTCCTAGCAAATAACATAAATAAAACTTATCGAAAGAAGTAAAGTAATGTCATTAAGATATAATACACAAAGGGAAATCAGTAAATCCTTATACCCTAGCCAAATAATCTCGCTGTTAGTTTGTATTCCTAAAGATATGTTTGCGACGCTTAATTCTGTCATTGACGTAAATTTCCTAAAACACAAGTCAGTGACAAGGGGACCGCCCTACTTATCATCATCAATTTCGTCCAGATTTGTAGTATATGCAGGGCTTGAGCAGAAATGACAGAAATGGAAGCTCCAGATGTCCATGCGTTCGAAAAAAATAGCATTTTTGGCGCGGGTAGCGAGAGGCATGGACAGTTTACGGTAAGACGGCTGCCACGTACCATTTGGCGCAGCAGAAAGAGTATTTAATCACATTCCAAAGGTTTTGGGTTCGAGTCTCTTCGCAGGAAGTCTTCTATATTTTCAGTTATTATGTTACTTACGCTATAAACGAATATGAAAATCAGTAATTACAGCGCATTTACTAATTAATAGTTCCATGAAAACTAAAGGTAGAGGAAAATTTGGATTGTAAATAAATTCCGAGGAAAGGTTTGCAAAGTGTACATGGGTACTTTTTGCATATACAGTTAGGTACTTTTATTATTTTATAGTTGATGATTTAATCGTGCTGGTGTAATATTATCGTAAAAACAGGGGGAGCATTAATTTACTCGGCATTTTGCACACTTTATAAACGCTGCATTTTTACAATTTCATGATTGTTTTAAAACTTCTGAACTTGGTTTACATTCATAAAACGCTAACTCTCATTGTACAGTTTGGCAGTAAACCAAGTGTAACGCATCATTTCGCCACATATTTGCGAAGAAACCTGGTGTTGTACAGTGGATTTTTTTTTTTTTTTTGATACAGTCTTCTCGGGATGTTATATCTTTTTCCGTCTCGACGGGATAAGAGCAGTTTTGACGCTTTATCATAAAATTCTTTAGCGGACGTTAAAAATAAACATGGCAGGGTGGCACTAGACGTACGCATTTGGGGGGAATTACTTTAATACTGCGCAATGGCAATCTTTCTTTATCTCGAAAAATCTCGTCGTATGATTTTGAATTTGTTTTTCCACCACACGAGTCAGTTAACAGAAAAGAATTTGATCTCCTGTACATATGCACATCTCTGTTTATTTGCAGGGTAAGTAAGGTAAAAACTGGAAATAAAAACAGGGTTACTTAATACGGACTCGATCCCACGGGCCTGCGATGAGTGTTTCGCACTCTTTGCTCTTTACCAACCACCGACTGTAAACTACGCTACCATGACTCAAACCTTGCCCGATCAACGCCAAAATGATAGTTTTTCTAAACGCTTGGCCATATGGAGATCTCAGTTTTGTCACTCACGTTTCTGACCAAGACCTGCATATCCCATTAATTTTGACGAAATCGATGATGACGAGTAGGCGCAGTCTTCTTGTGAGTTACAAAGACTAACAGAGACATCTGTTGGTTCTTTCGAATACTATGAAATTAACAGCGCCACCTATTGTTTCTTTCGTACACTACGCCGTGTTGATTAACCATCCGCCAGTCGCAAACTTGTCGTAACTTCGTTCGGACACAATGGGCCAGAAAAGGACTTTTCAATTCCCTTTTTGATCTGGAGAACGTTCCTCCTTACTTACCTACTTTAGAATCGAGATTAAAGGGTTAATAAAAGAACTGAAAGAAAAATAGTTTTTATTACCCAATACATATGATTTTGAAAATGATCATTTTTTTGCCCTCCAGTGAATTTGATTCAAAATTAGTACTGATTGGGGACCTAAACGTAAAAAAAAAAAAAACACGAAAAAACACTCAGACACTTCTGTCTGATCCTAGTCTCCTCAGTCCTCCTCAGCTTCGCTTGATTTAGGCTCCTCAGAAAGAGGTGGAAGGATGGCAACTCTGCACTCATCGCAGACGTCTTTTGCGTCTTCATTGTAGATCAGCTTTGTACAACTCGGACATCCCGACACGGTAAGCCTTCTCAAACCAGTTTTAGTCCTGCAGGATACGCATCTACGCCTCTTAAAAGGCGGTTCGTCCTTCGACCACCATTACGAAAATTCGTCGGGGGATTGAACTTCCTCTGGCAGATTTGGAGGCTGGAGGGGATTCCACGCCGCTTCTGGCTCCTTTTCTGAAGCTCTGGAGAATAAGCTCATAGTCCAAATGTTTGAGGGACATCCTCCTACTCAATGGCTCAAGATCATTGCCAAGGTAGATGAGGAGGGAGTTGATACCAGTCACATTTTCCCACGAATAAAAGATTACCACTGGGTTGTTTCTGCATAGATCAAAGTTGAACATATTTGGTCTACAATATCCAATCCATCTTTATTGGAGCTGTAGAATGTTATGATGATCTCTTCTGCTGTCCAGATGAAAGATCAACAGCATTGTTATTGTGAAGGTAAGTAAGGACGATTACATGTATTTTTACTGTCTTTGAATGTACAAGACCAGGGCTTTGCCATCGTTGAACCCGAACGTACTGTAGTACTGCTTCCTCCCATTCATATGCACAAAGGCTGGAGGCAACTGTCTCTTGTTTTACCTTACCGAATGAACTTCAGTGAGCTTACGTTTTTTGAGGTCATCAAGAAGCGCAAGGTCGGTAAACCAGTTGTCTGACGTAGTAATGCATCCACTTTCCAATAAGGGCTCAACTATCCATTTGACGACGTCAGGTGGTTTGTTGTTCACACTGGAAAGACAGTTAGGCTGTGTGCCAGCATACATTTCCAGGCTGTACCTGTAAGTCATTTCACGTGGGTGAACAGTTTGATCCCGTACTTCATGGGTTTTGAGGGAATATACTGACGGAAAGGGCATCTTCCTCTGAAACATGAGAGCATTTCGTTGATGGTGACGTTCTCTCCAACAGAACAGTTCTTTTGACAGTTTTCCACTAATAAACTGACGGAAAAAATTGCAACATCGAAAAGTAATTAATTTAGAGAAATGAAATTTCGGGAATACATTCGTCCAGCTAACAAGTTTAAGTGATTAACATTGCAAGATAAGGGCGAGATACGCCATTGCAAATGCGAAATGCCAGTACGTTAGTAACGCGTTTAACCGCCAGAATATTGAACGCAGCCTGCAGACGTGCAGGCACAGTGTTGTACAGGTGCTGGATGTCAGTTTGTGGGACGGAGTTCCACGCCTCTTGCACTTAGTCGCTCAATACAGAGACGGTTAGTGCTGCCTGTGGATGACGATGGAGTTGTCGTCCAATGATGTTCCACATGTGCCCGACTGGATACAGATCTGGTGATCGAGCAGGGCAAGGCAACATGTCGACGTTCTGTAGAACATGTTCTGTTACAACACGGTACGTGGGTGAGCGTTATCCTGTTGGAAAACACCCCCTGGAATGCTGTTCATAAATGGCAGTACAGCATGTTGAATCACTAGATTGATGTACAAATATGCAGTCCGGGTGCGTGGCATTACACGATAGAGCTCCTGCTGTCATACAAAATTGAAACCCAAAACACAATTCCAGATGTGCAGATGCAGTGTGTCTAGCACACAGACAGGTTGGTTGCAGGCCCTCAACTGGCTAACCAACACGCGGCCGTTACTGGCACCGTGGCAGAACCACCTTTCATCATAAAACACAATGGACCTCCATCCTGCCCTCCAGTAAGCTCTCGCTTAACACCACTGAAGTCGCAGATGGCGGTGGCTTGGCGTCAGTGGAATGCATGCTACATGGTTCAAAATGGTTCAAATGGCTCTGAGCACTATGGGACTTAACATCTATGGTCATCAGTCCCCTAGAACTTAGAACTACTTAAACCTAACCAACCTAACGACAGCACACAACACACAACACCCAGCCATCACGAGGCAGAGAAAATCCCTGACCCCGCCGGGAATCGAACCCGGGAACCCGGGCGTGGGAAGCGAGAACGCTACCGCACGACCACGAGATGCGGGCACATGCTACATGTGGTCTGGCTCCGTGCTGTCTTTGAAGTAATCGATTTGTGACAGTTCGTTGTGTCATTGTGACGCCAATTGCTGCTCAAATTGCTGCTGCAAATGCAGTACGATTCGCCAGAGCCATACGCTAAATACGATGATTTTCTCTCTTGGTCACTTGGCCGTCCGGAGCCCGATCTTCTTGCCACTGTTTATTCTCGTGACCACCGCGGCCAGCAGTAATGTACAGTACCTACATTCCTGCCAAGTTTTTCTACAGTATCGCAAAAAGAACGTCCAGCTTCTCGTAGCCCTAATATATGACCTTGTTCCAACTCAGTGAGGTATTGATAAGGTACCTTTGTCGCCTTAAATGCACGCTCTACTAGCATCAACTCTCCACGTCCGATCTCAAAGGTAACTAACGACCACAACCGTTACAGCGTGTATTTAAAGTAAACTTGATTTTCACCCTCATAGTGGTGCTACTGGAGCGAAATTTCAAAAAAACATCATCGTTTAGACATAGCAACACGCCTACCAACTTTCGTTTACGTCGCACAGCTCATTCTTGGTGCTGCTTCTCCATAAGTGTAATTCATTGATTTTACTAATAGGACAAAGTGTGTCATACTTTCTCCTTTGCTCTCGGGAAATGCGATTGTCGAAGCGAAGATAACTCATGACCAGGCCAAATACTTCAGTTACATCGTTTTCGCTACGCCAGAGACCTTCCAGAATTTAAAGATTCTTGCCTGGTATAGTACAATAAACGCCTGAACTTCAGTCATATTTGTTGACCTAATGTCACTCGCCCGAGCAAAATTTCACTTGATTCTCTGCATATATTGGTTGGTGTATTTCACTAGCATTTCAAACATAGTATCAGTGAAAAAGTGATTCCAACAATCAACTCTCGTTTTGTCCAGTCTAGCTGCTCCTACGACCTACGAAAAGTGAATGATAATAGTTTCAGGTCTTCTGCGCTTATCCATATTCGGAGACTTCCTGGTCCATTTGCTCTTCTTCTCCTTACCTAATGCGAATGATGCATCATCTTCTTCAGTATCAGAAGCCTCTTCATCGTCGGAACCGTCAGTATATTGTTCAGTGGCCGTATCATCTTTTTGTTCTTGAACCTCATCTTACGACGCAATATCTCTTCCTTCACGTAAATCTCCTATTAGCGCTGGATCCTCATCATCTTCAGCTGTGAGAGGTCTTATTACCTACTCAATATCCATCTCATAACTCAAATAGAACGTCCTCTTCGCCATATTGTCCAAAAATCTGGGGCAAGGGACAAACAAGATAATTTACTTTCGCCATAACGAGGTCACTCACAATGTGGAAATTACGCACACCTCATAAAAACACCTTTGTTTCTTATAAATCAGACAAAATAACATTATAAATTGGTGAAATATAACCAACAAAAATGAATGCAAGAAAAAAATTCAAAATACGAATGTCGGAAAGTGTGGCGTCTTCTACCGCAATGTGTTTTCTTGGAAACTTGCTCTGGCTCGGCTCCTGAGATAACGTAGCACCAACCGCGGTGGGAGGTCGGGAAGACCTCCACGAGCCACGAGGGTACTGGGGAGCGGGGAACTCACCTGTCAGGGGAGCCAACCGGAAAACTGTGGCCTTTGTGTTGTGCCTAGCTACGCTCAAATAACCTTTGGAAAACCCGTGAAAATTCGTCTGGTAGTTATGGAGACGATTTTACAGTTTTATTTCGTCCCATGGTTGTCAGAGCCATTTGAACCATTTTTTGAACAGTTTTATTTCATTCTTGAAGAATCAATTTGCCAAAATCGCTTTTTACAGTGTTGTGAAAAACAGGGTGCATCTAGTGATGTTACAAGATCCGATGGTGATATCGTAGATGTGTCGAAACCGGTAACAGTAATAAAAACAATTACTAGCGATCTTGGTAAACTTGATTCTTCAAGAAGAATATAATCTTCAGATCGCCCCCAACGATTGACGCAATGTCAAACACATACAGGATGATTCACGAAAATACGCAAATATTTTAGTAAGTTATTCTATAACTAAAACTCAAGAAAAAAGTTCACGTAACCACAGCTCCGCAAATGTTTAAGTTACGGAGTTGCGCCTAATAAAAGATTTTGCCTGAAATTTAGCAACTTAGCTAATATGAAGCCATCACAAAACTGTAGGAGGTTAAAGTAAAGCACGATATCCATTTATTTTGTTGTTATTGATCTGTTGAATCTAATAAAATATGTCCCATACGTGTATCTACAGTAGTTTTCCAGAACATCCAAAAAAGCAAAGACGTAATTTCGTAAAAGTTTTACTTTATTAACAACTTGGCCCAGTTTGTTTTTTAAATTCCAAACAATTGCACAAAGATTTCAACAGAAGTTGTGGAGAATTTAATTTTGGAAAAATGATGGTAATAACGTTAAGTGAAACTGTATGAATGTTCTGCAAGTTTCGCAGGAGAGCTTCTGTAAAGTTTGGAAGGTAGGAGACGAGGTACTGGCAGAAGTGAAGCTGTGAGTACCGGGCGTGAGTCGTGCTTCGGTAGCTCAGTTGGTAGAGCACTTGCCCGCGAAAGGCAAACGTCCCGAGTTCGAGTCTCGGTCGGGCACACAGTTTTAATCTGCCAGGAAGTTTCATATCAGCGCACACTCCGCTGCAGAGTGGAAATTCTCATTCTGGAAACATCCCCCAGGCTGTGGCTAAGCCATGTCTCCGCAATATCCTTTCTTTCAGGAGTGCTAGTTCTGCAAGTTTCGCAGGAGAGCTTCTGTAAAGTTTGGAAGGTAGGAGACGAGGTACTGGCAGAAGTGAAGCTGTGAGTACAGGGCGTGAGTCGTGCTTCGGTAGCTCAGTTGGTAGAGCACTTGCCCGCGAAAGGCAAAGGTCCCGAGTTCGAGTCTCGGTCGGGCACACAGTTTTAATCTGCCAGGAAGTTTCTGTATGAATGTGTCAGATAATCTGTTTTTATTAATACCATAGCACATGTGAATTCATGTTAAACCGGCAAAAACAAAACTCAGTATCAAGGAAGTTGTACAGTGTACATACAATTTCACAATAAATATCCAAAAATGTCTCCACCGAGTTGAATGCACTTAGCTGCACGTGTATGAACAGATTTTGTTGCTCGTCTAAGCTTCACAGGGTTGTTCTTAATTTCGTCTATTGCATTCATAATGCGAGCAAGTAATGCCTCACGTGTATTGACTTTGTCCGCCTACTCCATATATACGTCTGGGACAGGCTTTATTAGATCCACCAGACCAATAATAACAAAATAAATGGAAATCGTACTTTACTTTAAACTCGTACAGTTTTGCGATCGTTTCATATTAGCGTAGTTGCCAAATTTCTGGCAAAATCTTTTATTAGCCGTAACTCCATAACTAAACATTTGCGGACCTATGTTTGCAAGATCTTTGTTCTTTAGTTTTATTTATTGAATAAAATATTAAAATATTTGCATTTCTTCGTGAATCACCTTGCAGAAAATTTTACACTTTTATTGTTAGTACAGATTTGTCATTTCCAGTTATGCGCTTTTGGTCAACATCTGTTCTGCTGTAACCTGCAGCAAATACATAAACACTTTTATTATTATTACAGTATTTACTGCCATTATACATCACGACAATTTAAATCGAAGAATCTTTTATCTCGGAAAATTTGAATCCCATATGACAAATAAGTGAAGTAGGAGGAACAGACACATCGAGATCCAGGAGTTCAGCGACTATCGCAGAGTGCACTCAGTGACACTTGATAATAACGTGAGGGAGTCCAGAGTTTTCCACACGACATACGTTACAGGAGTACAGATATCCAGAGGAAATGTTTCTAACAAGGGAACCTCCCCATCGCACCCCCCTCAGATTTAGTTATAAGTTGGCACAGTGGATAGGCCTTGAAAAACTGAACACAGATCAATGGAGCAAACAGGAAGAAGTTGTGTGGAACTATGAAAAAAATAAGCAAAATATACGAACTGAGTAGTCCATGCGCAAGCTATGCAACATCAAGGACAATGTCAGGTCAGGAACGCTGTGGTCTCGTGGTTAACGTGAGCAGCTGCGGAAGGAGAGGTCCTTGGTTGAAGTCTTCCCTGGATTGACAAGCTTAATTTTTTATTTTCAGACGATTATTATCTATCCGTCCGTCCGTCCGTCCGATGCGAGGTAACTGCGCCGTAGTATGGGGACGCTACACCTAAACATACATCGAAACACACGACGTCAGTCGACTACAGCGCACGGAAGAGAGAGTGTTCCTGCTAACGAGGCTCCCTGGCTGGCAGCTGACTGTTCGCTACTTTGGACGAGAGTGCATTAAATACGTGAGATGTATTCCGTGGGAAATATGAATCCAGCAAATGTAGCTCGCGACTTCAATAACAAAGTCAATGAATATTTTCCTGTGGAGGAATCGGTTGACGTATGACCTTGCGATCAAATGTTTTCGGTTCCCATTGGAGAGGCACGTCCTTTCGTCTACTAATCGCACGGTTCTGCGGTGCGATCGCAAAACACAGACACTAAACTTATTACAGTGAACAGAGACGTCAATGAACGAACGGACAGATCATAACTTTGCGAAAATAAAGAAAGTAAGCTTGTCACTCGAAGGAAGACTTGAACCAAGGACCTCTCGTTCCGCAGCTGCTCACGCTAACCACGGGACCACGACGCTCCTAAGCTCACGCTCTCCTTGATGTTGCGTATCTTGCGCATGGACTACTCAGTTTGTACATTTTGCTTATTTTTTTTCATAGTTCCACACAACTTCTTCCTGTTTTCTCCATTGATCTGTGTTCAGTTTTTCAATGCCTATCCACTGTGCCAACTTATAACTAAATCTGATGGGGGTGCGATGGGGAGGTTCCCTTGTAAGTATAACCTGTAGTCGAGCGCTGCTGACAGTCAAAGCCCCATGGCATTGTAATAGGACGAGACGAAGATTTCGGCAGAGTCCGGCTTAATGGAACCATGACGTTAACGGAGACCAATAGAAGACGGCGGCGGAGCGCAGCTGGCGATAGTCTAAAAAAAAATGGCTCTGAGCACTATGGGACTCAACTGCTGTGGTCATAAGTCCCCTAGAACTTAGAACTACTTAAACCTAACTAACCTAAGGACAGCACACAACACCCAGCCATCACGAGGCAGAGAAAATCCCTGACCCCGCCGGGAATCGAACCCGGGAACCCGGGCGTGGGAAGCGAGAACGCTACCGCACGACCACGAGATGCGGGCTGGCGATAGTCTGTTTGACGTGGCTGCCGGAAGAGAAATGCCTTCCACCTGCTCTGTGGTGGGTCATATTGCCGCTTTCACAGTCCCCCTGCCGGTCGACTTGCGTGGCTGGTTGTCAAGTGGCATAGTCAATGGTGCTTGTGGCGAAGCTGCCAAACCTATGATGTCCAAGTTTCTGGTATCGATGCATTTTCGTCCATAAATGGCAGACATACCACAGAGCGATGAAAAAATAAATGGGATTTGCACAAGGGTATCACGTTGCCGGAATCCAAAGCTAAAATTACCTAAAAGATGAGTAAATGAACTATGAAACTTTCCATCCTCTGCAGTCAAACCCTACCACTTCATCAGTGTTTTCTTAAATTGTCACAAATCGAAACAAGAGCCTGAATACTTCCAGGAATGTAATCGAAACGTTTGATGTGCTTCCAGATTGAGAAATTCCATTGAAGTCCATAGACACAATGCCCTGGTTATTGCCGCCGGAGGAGTTTGAGTGGCTAACTGCTGTAGATCAATAAGCCATAAGATTTTCGGCAGCTACATAAACTATGTGATCAAAACAATCTGCATACCTATTACTGGACGTTAATACGGGGTGTGTCCACCCTTCGCCTTTATGACGGCTTCCTTGAGCTGGAAAACTTACAGGGAGGAGTCCGAACATCTGTAAAGGAGTGACAGCACATTGTACCTGAAGAGTTGAAACCAGGGAAAGTAGCGATGTTGGATGTTGGGGTCTGGAGCGATGACGATGTTCTGGCTCACCCCAAAGGTCGTCAATTGGGTTCAGGTCGGGTGTTTGGGCAGGCCAGTCCATTTCAGGAATTTCATAGCCCACAAACCATTATGCTTTATGAAAATTGCTGGCAGTTAAAACTGTGTGCCGGACTGAGACTCGAACTCGGGAATACTTCCAGGAATGTAATCGAAACGTTTGATGTGCTTCCAGATTGAGAAATTCTATTGAAGTCCATAGACACAATGCCCTGGTTATTGCCGCCGGAGGAGTTTGAGTGGCTAACTGCTGTAGATCAATAAGCCATAAAATTTTCGGCAGCTACATAAACTATGTTCAAAAATGGTTCAAATGGCTCTGAGCACTATGGGACTCAACTGCTGTGGTCGTAAGTCGCCTAGAACTTAGAACTACTTAAACCTAACCAACCTAACGACAGCACACAACACCCAGCCATCACGAGGCAGAGAAAATCCCTGACCCCGCCGGGAATCGAACCCGGGAACCCGGGCGTGGGAAGCGAGAACGCTACCGCACGACCACGAGATGCGGGCCATAAACTATGTGATCAAAACAATCTTCATACCTATTACTGGACGTTAATACGGGATGTGTCCACCCTTCGCCTTTATGACGGCTTCCTTGAGCTGGGAAAACTTACAGCGAGGAGTCCGAACATCTGTAAAGGAGTGACAGCACATTGTACCTGAAGAGTTGAAACCAGGGAAAGTAGCGATGTTGGATGTTGGGGTCTGGAGCGATGACGATGTTCTGGCTCACCCCAAAGGTCGTTAATTGGGTTCAGGTCGGGTGTTTGGGCAGGCCAGTTCATTTCAGGAATTTCATAGCCCACAAACCATTATGCTTTATGAAACTTGCTGGCAGTTAAAACTGTGTGCCGGACTGAGACTCGAACTCGGGACCTTTGCCTTTCGCGGTAAAGTGCTCTACCATCTGAGCTACCCAAGCACAACCCACGCCCCGTCTTCACAGCTTACTTCTGCCAGTATCTCGTCTCCTACCTTCCAAACTTTACAGAAACTCTCCTGCGAACGTTGCAGAACTAGTACTTCTGAAGGAAAGGATAATGCGGAGACATGCCTTAGCCACAGCCTGGGGGATGATTCCAGAACGAGATTTTCACTCTGCAGCGGAGTGTGCGCTGATATGAAACTTCCTGGCAGAATAAAACTCGGTCCGGCACACAGTTTTAATCTGCCAGGAAGTTTCATATCAGCGCACACTCCGCTGCAGAGTGAAAATCTCATTCCGGCATTATGCTTCATGATAGGGTACATTGCCGTTCTGATATACAGAGTTATTATAATTAAACTTCCAAAACGCTGTAGAAATAACACCACTGGTCAGAATGGCGTCAAATTGCAACGGAATATTATCGGAGAAGGGGGAAAACGTACGGCAGAAAAAAAAAAATACTGTGAAAATTGATCAGAAAATTGTGTCAGAATACGTAAATGAAAACACCTGTCATGTGCACGATCCACTAAAGTTGGTATAAACACGCCGGGTACACGCTTTTCCTCCTTTCGTGTCTCCGAATTTCGCCATGACTGTCCCAACGCAGGATCGTGCTCTGCTTGTAAAACTGTATTACAAGAATGATGACTGTGCACACGTCGCTCTGCAGGAGTTCCGGACACTGAAGGGTTTGAAAAAAGGCGTTGGTCCGATGCTTGTCGTGGGTCTGGAGAAAATGATTCGGAAATTCGAAAAGACGGGCTCTTTTGGTGTGCAACCTAGTAGAGGGAGGAAACGAATTGATTCGACGTCAGTGGAAGCAGTAGCCACAGCAGTGCAGGAGGAGACGAGTGGTGACGTGCAAACGTGTAGTGCACGGAGAATTGCCCGAACACCGGACATACCCTTCAGGACGGTGCGTAAACTCCTTCGAAACATCCTTCTTTCGTATCAATTGAAAATTACCCATGTGTACCAGTTGCGTCTGTTGACCTGCTAGCAAGGGAGATCTTTGCTTTAGAATTTCTTGCTCGCATGGAAGTGTACAACGATTGGCCGTGGAAGATTTTGCGGGTAGAAGAAGCCCACTTCCATCTGACAGGACATACCAATACACAGAAATGTCGAGTATGAGCAACGGAAAATCCACACGCAAATCAAGCAGTACCACTTCATCCTGAAAAGGTCACTGTGTGGTGCGGGTTTACGGCGTCATTTATCATAGGGCCACAGTTTTTCGAAGAGACAGATGCTTCTGGTCCTGTAACCTGTACCGTCACTAGTACGCGCTATGAGTGTTTTTCAGCAAGCACGTCATCCAGTGGATGTACGGTTGCAATCATTTTTATGCAAGATAGCGCACCTCCGCACATGGCAGATTCACTTAAGCAGCTGCTGAAACGCCATTTCGGAATTGCTAGAATTATCAGCCGCCATTTCCCTACAGCTTGGCCGTCCCGATCACCTGATTTTCTGCCTGTGGAGCTAACTGAAAGATGTTGTGTTCAGTGTTCCGATTGCAAACTTAGCTGCATTGAAGGCACGCGTTGCGCAACACATTCTGAGCTAGACCCCGGAAACACTTCGATCAGCTGAGGGATTTCAACTTGTTGCAAAAAACGGTGGACAGCATATCGAACATGTTTTGTGACAATCACACGAAATTAATAATCCGATTTGATTTTGATTGATACTTTTATGCGGTTTTTTTGGCCTCAGGACAATTAAAAACCTATGTGAGTGATGCTTTTTATGTGGCTTTTGGCATCACGACAATTAAAAACCGATTTTTCCCATCCCATGTGATGTGACCTTGCCGTGGTGGATGGGCTTACGTAACTAACACTATCACCCCTGTACACCCAAGCTCGCATGGAAGTGGACAATGATTGGCTTGTTTAACGTGAAACGTACACATTAGGCACTGTTGTATGATTCATTTGTCATTTGTAGTGGACCACTATTATATTATGATGCTTACAGCACCATCTATTGCTACGTTTTGTAACTATTTTTTTTTCTTCTGCCATACGTTTTTCCACTTCTCCGATAATATTCCGTTGCAATTTGACGTCCTTCTTACCAGTCGTTTGAAAGATTAATTATAATCACCCTGTAAGTACTCATCGTCTTCAAATTCTTCCTTTAGTGTACTCAGTACATAATGCTGTAAAGCGTGTTAATATTCTTCCGAATTTAGGTTTTGTTAAGTGCAATAAGGCGACCACATCCTATCGAGGAAAACACATCTCCACCATAACACCATCTCCTCCGTCCTTCACTGTTGGCACTGCACGTGGTGGCAGGAAACGTTCTGTAGGCATTTGCCAAACCCAAACCCTTGCATCGGATTATCACAGGGTACAGCACGATTCATCACTCCAAATAACTCGTTCCCGGTCATCCAATACCCAGTGGTGTCGCTCTTTACACCCCCTCATGTGACGCTTAGCACTGATTGCAGCGATATATGCCCATGAGAACTTGCTCGACCAGTGTACCCCTTTCGTTCTTACTCCCTATGCACAATCATTCTAAAAGCTGAACTGGTGGTAGAAGTTTCGAACTCACGGGTGATTCCTTCTTCTGATTTGATGCGAGTTTTAAGAAGCACTCTCCGCAGTGCTGGACGGTCCCTGTCTGCTATTCGCTAATCGCTAGACCTATCGAGCATCCCTTGCTCGGCGTATATGCTGGTGAAAGATTAACATGTTGTTATTACTGAACCTCTTGGTGTGGTGTTGTGTTTTACCCGACTTGCTTGATTGGCCACAGGTAATGTGCAGGATGCAGCAGAGAAAACTATTCTCGCTGCATGTCAGACCAACGCGTATTCTGCCTGTGATGTAACTGGCCCAGTTCCATGATGAGCCGATTGCGGGATTGACCTGATTTTCGTAAAAGGCGCGTGCGCTCTGACGTGTTCTGTCACACAAAAGCGGAAATTCAGTGTCTCTGTGCAGCCTCGAGAGGTGCAGAGCGAGTTTCAGAGCTCGGTTCCGCACCCTCAGCAGCGGAGCGACGTGTGAGACAGCGCCCTTCCCCCGTACAACGGCCGCGACGTGTGAGACAGCGTCTTTCCCCCATAACACAGCCGCGATGTGTGAGACAGCGCCCCTCCACCATATCACAGCCAAGACATATGTAACAGCCCCTTCCCCCATACCACAGCCACGACATGTGAGACAGCGCCCTTCCCCCATACCATGGCTACAATGTGTGAGACAGTGCCCTTCCCCCATACCACGGATGCGATGTCTGAAACAGCCACTTCCCCCATACCATGGCCGCCACTTGTGAGACAGCATCCTTCCCCCCATACCATGGCCGCGATGTTTGAGAAAGCGCCCATTCCCCATACTATGGCCATGACGTATGAGACAGTGCCCTACCGCCATACCACGGCCGCGATGTCTGAAACAGCCCCTCCCCCATACCACGGCCGCGACGTGTGAGACAGTGCCCTTCCCCCATACCACGGCTGCAATGTGTGAGACAGCGCCCTTCCCCCATGCCATGGCTGTGACATCTGAAACAGCCCCTTCCCCCATACCACGGCCGCAACGTCTGAAACAGCCCCTGCCCCCATACCATGGTCACGATGTGTGAGACAGTACCCTTCCCCCATACCACGGCTGTGACATTTGAGACAGTGCCCTTCCCCCATATCACAGCTGTGATGTCTGAAACAGCCTCTTCCCCCATACCACGGCCGCGACGTGTGAGACAGCACCCTTCTCCCACACCATGGCTGTGACGTGTGAGACAGTGGCCTTCCCCCATACCATGGCCGCAACACCTGAAACAGCCCCTTCCCCCATACCACGGCTGCGACTTGTCAGACAGCGCCTTTCCCCCATACCAAGGCTGCGATGTGTGAGACAGCACCCTTCCCACATACCACGGCCGTGTACTCCAACACTGGTCTGAACAGTGTTAGGTACGGTATATCGTCCTGGTGTGGTGACAGCAATGACTTTAGATTAAGCAACAGATACAGGGCACGGAGGTGCCCCACTTTTATGCTTCTGACGTCACAAATATGTAGGGACCAGGTGGTCCTTTTGTCGAGGATCACCCAGACGTACTTCGCCGTCTTCATCCATGAGATGGGTCTTCTATGACGTTTACAGGCTCCATATCTGGCAGCAGCTTCCTTCAGGTGAAGACCACTGCCAGGCTCTTGGCAGCATTGAATTTAAGTCTGTAATTTTTAATAACATGTCTCTCTGGAGTACAGCGGTATACTTATTATTTAAACATGAATATATACAGTCATCAGTTAGCGTTTGTGGAGGTGTAGCGCCTGCCCCGTTCACAGCCACCATTTATCATCATGATGTGTGTCTGAAGATGTTGTTAAACAGACTAAAACAAGTAACCGTATACGGAAAAAAAACATTTTATTGCGGGCTTGACTGTTTATATTCATATTTTAATTTAAGTCTCATTGTCGGGTCGTTCATACTGTGAGTGAACATCGCTGTGTCATCGGCGTAAACAGCTAGAGGCCGAGCACAGACCCTTGTGCCACATCCGCACGTATTTGCCGGTCAGTGGATGACCTGTCGTTTCCCCTCACATGGAAGGTCCTCGTAGCAGGGCAGAATCGAAAAAGGACCAGGTTTGACGTCGGCATCCCGTGCACAAAATCTTGTACACGAGACTGTCGTGTCACACGTAATCGACAGCCCTGGAGACGTCGAGGAACACTGCTCCGAGGTATTTCCTTGTTTCCAGCGTCCTCACTGCGGGTTGCATTCGTCTCAACATCTGGCGGGAGGTGGCCACTCTGAAGCCTTGTCCGTCAGTACAAGAGGTCTGCTTCGTCTTGATGTAGATGTGATTTTCCCTTCGCGTTTTCGTTCCACAATCAGATCACCAACACTCGGCTACGTCGGCTTTAGAAGGACTGAAATGGTCCTGATGGATTTCTCACTCAGGTGACGTCGAATGGCAAGTCCACGTTCGGAGTCACTGAGCTTTCCTAACCGACTCATTCTGCTGTTAGTGCTTCTCTACTGACAACACAATATTCTCCGCCTTCTTTTATACTTGCGGGTCTGTCTCTTGTGACATGTGGTGCTCAATTCCTCATTACATAGGGCTGTCCACATACTTGTGATCAGATAGTCTACATCCCAGAAGGGAAGTCAAGGGCGAAGCGTTTCTTGCTGAAACTGCAAAAATCTTGAGTGCATACTGACCATCTCGAACTTTCTACAACGTTTTAATGTGACACCAAGAGTATTTGGCAGATTTTATTTCTCCTTACCGTTGTCTCTCAATGTCTTGCAGCTGTTACTGTTGCCCTAAATGGGGCTGTTGGAAACAGACATGGTGGTAAACAGAGTGTGGCATGAATTTAAGAGTCAACGGTGGAAAAAAGAACAGGAAAAGTCAAGCATTGCGTAGTAGTATGGGCATTGGGGATGTAATGGAGTAAAAGGATTTAAAACGTGGTAATGGGTGTCATGAGGGGTTTGTGGCTGAACAAGTTGGGAAACACCATAGCACACTGAAGACTGTGATGGAAAGGAGAAGAGAGCAAATAATGGAAAAGGAAATCTGGGAGTGGGAGTGGTGGGCTGTCATCTGGAAGATAATAGGAACGGGTTAAGTCAGGAAATAAAAGACGGATTTCGTAGTCTTGGTGTGGGAGGTGTTTCAAACATTTCATCGGGATAGAACGTATGGATACAGATGTAGTGGTGTAAAGGTGGTGAAGAGGGATAAGGTGATAGGACAGTTTGAGTCGTAGAGAATTAAGAAGGATGTTGAGGCGATTCAAGAACAATTACACTTGGTTTTGTGAATGTGTTGGTATGAGGAACTGGGTTAATTGTCTATCTTGACATACTGGTTGTTGTTGAGAGTAACCGTAATTTGTAACAGTTACGATCACCAGTGTTGCAATTTGGGTACATACCGTACTCCACCGCGTATATTGCTCGAGATACGTGCTAGATGATGAGTTGCAAATGGTGAAGAATCACGTCACAATGTCAATGGCGTATGTGTCAATAACAGCTCTTGTCGCAGGATCTTTGTTACCTTTGGCGACAATGGTGGCAACATAAGTCTTACATGAAAACCATGTATTAGCGTATGCCTTAACGCGTCCTAAGAGGAGCACACATGGTGTTGCAGTATACCTTCTATATCACCCCCAACATCCCACCACAACACCTCATTGAAGTTTTAGAGTGGCAGGCAGCTATACCCTGTTTCAGGACTCAATGGATTATACTACAACGCAAGACGCAAACAGTACACGTACGAAATACAGTCTTGGTCACTGTAGAGAAAATATGTTTCCTTCCCTAGATTCTCTAATATATTCTAGTGTTTCGAACATAAAACTATTAAGTATGTCTCCGTATCTACGTGTCTAACTGCCATGAGTAGGACGCGCTCTCGATATGCGGTACTGGTTCAAATGGCTCTGAGCACTATGGGACTTAACATCTGCGGTCATCAGTCCCCTAGAACTTAGAACTACTTAAACCTAACTAACCTAAGGACATCACAAACATCCATGCCCGAGGCAGGATTCGAACCTGCGACCGTAGCAGTCACGCGGTTCCGGGCTGAGTGCCTAGAACCGCTAGATCACCGCGGCCGGCTATGCGGTACTGACAAGGATTTTTGCTGTAAGGGAGGACTTGAATGAGATGTGCTCAGACTCATGTGGTCGCTGAGGACGTACTCGAATGATAAGATGCAGCTCTAATGAAGAGGAATGGCTGGGTAACAGATGCGTTGAACAAAAGTCCATCCATACGGCATCCAAAGACGCTATGGCAGAGAATGACGAAGTGATCGGTTAGTATCACGTGATCTTCAGGTCGTGATTATGTAGATAATTACTCGTAAATGTGAAGAAAGAGGTAATATTTTTATCTATAACCCTCTTTTCATCAACAAATATATGTAAGTCCTAGGTAGCAGTTGTTACTTCTGTCTGCTTCCGGTATTTTATGCTCTTCAATCATTGCCTCATAGGGCTGCATTTTATTATTCTTGTTGTCATTATTACTGTGCATAGCAGATTCTCTTCCCCAAAGAAAGCAGGTGTTGACAGATGTGAAAATTACCGAACTATCAATTTAATAAGTCATGGCTGCAAAATACTAACACGAATTCTTTACAGACGAATGGAAAAACTGGTAGAAGCCGACCTCGGGGAAGATCAGTTTGGATTCCGTAGAAATATCGGATCAAGTGAGTCAATACTGACCCTACGACTTATCTTAGAAGCCAGATTAAGGAAAGGCAAACCTACGTTCCTAGCATTTGTAGACTTGGAGAAAGCTTTTGACAACGTTGACTGGAATACTCTCTTTCAAATTCTGAAGGTGGCTGGGGTAAAATACAGGGAGCGAAAAGCTATTTACAATTTGTACAGATACCAGATGCCAATTATAAGAGTCGAGGGACATGAAAGGGAAGCAGTGGTTGGGAAGGGAGTGAGACAGGGTTGTAGCCTCTCCCCGATGTTATTCAATCTCTATATTGAGCAAGCAGTGAAGGACACAAAAGAAAATTTCGGAGTAGGTATTAAAATCCATGGAGAAGAAATAAAAATTTTGAGGTTCGCCGATGACATTGTAATTCTGTCTGAGACAGTAAAGGACTTGGAAGAGCAGTTGAACGGAATGGATAGTGTCTTGGAAGGAGGATATAAGATGAACATCAACAAAAGCAAAACAAGAGTAATGGAATGTAGTCGAATTAAGTCGGATGATGCTGAGGGAATTAGATTAGGAAATGAGACACTTAAAGTAGTAAAGGAGTTCTGCTATTTTGGGAGCAAAATAACTGATGATGGTCGAAGTAGAGAGGATATAAAATGTACACTGGCAATGGCAAGGAAAGCATTTCTGAAGAAGAGAAATTTGTTAACATCGAGTATAGGTTTAAGTATCAGGAAGTCGTTTCTGAAAATATTTGTATGGATTGTAGCCATGTATGGAAGTGAAACATGGACGATAAATAGTTTGGACAAAAAGAGAATAGAAGCTTTCGAAATGTGGTGCTACAGAAGAATGCTGAAGATTAGATGGGTAGATCACATAACTAATGAGGAAGTATTGAAAAAGATTGGGGAGAAGAGAAGTTTGTGGCACAACTTGACTAGAAGAAGGGATCGGTTGGTAGGACATGTTCTGAGGCATCAAGGGATCACCAGTTTAGTCTTGGAGGGCAGCGTGGAGGGATACGTCATGAACAAGTGCTGTACCCATACCATCAACACCGCGTTCAGACCCTAGCGCCGCAGGATCATAGTGGCAAACGGTGGTTCTGTGCTGCGGAAGAGTGCCGCAGATCCACTGTTCGCATCCAAGATTTTATTCACCGATGAGGCAGGGTTCAAAAGAGATGGTATTGTGAATTTCCATAATCATCATGTAAATCCCCAAGCAATTCATGGAAGAGGGCATCAACGCCGATTCTTAATCAACGTATGGGCATGATAGATTAATAGGGCCATACGCGCTACCATAAAGGCTAACGGGGGCGCATTATCCGGAATTTCTCAGTAATGTGTTGCCTACTTTGATGGAGGATGTGCCGTTGCGGCAATGAATACAAATGTGGTTTATACATAATGGCGCACCAGCACACTTTCGTCACACTGTGCGCGAACATCTTACACAGACATTTCAAGACCCCTGGACTGGCAGGGGCCAGCAAATCTTGACTTGCTCATTCCCCAGACTTCAATCTCCTACACTTTTGGTTATGGGGACACTAGAAGGAATTGGTCTACGCCACACCAATCGACGATGTGCGTACACTACAGGGTAGCGTCTTCAAAGCGTGCCAGCAGGTAAAACAACGAATGAGTATAGTTCAAAGTGTGGGTCATTCCTTATGTAAGTAGGCTGTTTGGGTTTTTATGTTGGTAACGCCATGTAGCGCTCTATATGAAAATCACTGACTGTGCTGTGTGCAGTTTGTGGCTGGTTGAAATTGTTGGAATATTCGCTATTGTAGTATTGCGCTGTTGGGTGTGAACAGTGCTTAGCGTTGCGCAATTGGAGGTGAGCCGCCAGCAGTGGTGGATGTGGGGAGAGAGTTGGCGGAGTTTTGAGAGCGGATGATCTGGACGTGTGTCCATCAGAGACAGTAAATTTGTAAGCCTGGATGTCATGAACTGATATATATATATATATATATATATATATATATATATATATATATATATATAATGACTTTTGAACACTATTAAGGTAAATACATTGTTTGTTCTCTATCAAAATCTTTCATTTGCTAACTATGCCTATCAGTAGTTAGTACCTTCAGTAGTTAGAATCTTTTATTCAGCTGGCAGTATTGGCGCACGCTGTATTGCAGTAGTTTGAGTAACGAAGATTTTTGTGAGGTAAGAGATTCATGAAAGTTATAGGTTACTGTTAGTCAGGGCCATTCTTTTGTAGGGATTTTTGAAAGTCAGATTGCGTTGCGCTAAAAACATTGCGTGTCAGTTTAGTGTTGATCAGAATAGGTAAAGAGCGAAATGTCTGAGTACGTTCAGTTCTGCTCAGCTGTTTGAAAATCAAATAATGTAAGAGGTTTATTAGCACAGTCATTCATAAATTTTTCTAAGGGGACGTCACACTTACGTCGGAAGGCAGAGGAGTGCATTGTCATGAACTGACGCCACGTTGAACACCTCCTGTAAACACGTGTTTATCGCAGAAAGTATGCATTTCCGGAGCCATGTTTACTGCACTTAGAAAGTATGAATTTCCTGACCCATGACTTATTTTTCTTGTTTAGATGAGTACTACCACATCTCAATGCATTCGACTCCTTTTTAGCACCCGGTATAACAGATTTTAAGTTTGTACTATCATGCATTCTCTTTGCTGTATGAGGACATGTAGTCCAGCAACTCAACAAGCAAGTTCTGCCGGTTGCCAACTCAGCGGCGCATTTGTCGGAGTCTCCAACATTCCCAACAACTACACTCATGCTCTCATAAATTAAGGATAATTGCAGAATGTGGCTCCACACAACGTGGCTCTACACAAAACTGGCGCTAATAGCATAGGCACATAAGGAACACACACGACACAGATCTGTAAGTCCACGGTGTTGGTGATACATTAAGAAAACACATGTGTACAAAACGCCACAGTTTCAGTTTCCTGCGCATGTACGCCGACATCAGTATGGGATATCATCACCGTGCACACATACACAGGCCGCGCAACGGATTTGCATACTCTGGATCAGGTGGTCGAGCAGCTGCTGGGGTATAGCGTCTCATTCTTGCACCAGTGCCTATCGGAGCTCCTGAAGTGTCCTAGGGGTTTGAAGACATGCAGCTATACGTGGACCGAGAGCACCCCAGACGTGCTCGATGGGGCTTGGGTCTGGATAACAGGCAGGCCACTCCATTCGCCTGATATCTTCTGTTTCGAAGCACTCCTCCACGATGGCAGCTCGGTGGGGCCATGCGTTATCATCCATCAGGATGAAGGTGGGACCAACTGCATGCAGGCGCAAAATGACGTCCCGATACACCTGACCTGTTACAGTTCCTCTGTCAAAGACGAGCAGGGGTGTACGTGCACCAGTCATAATCCCACCCCACACCATCAAACCACGACCTCCATATAGGTCCCTTTCAAGGACATTAAGGGGTTGGTATCTGGTTCCTGGTTCACGCCAGATGAAAACCCGGCGAGAATCACTGTTCAGAGTATACCTGTACTCGTCCGTGAACATAACTTGGGACCACTGTTCCAATTACCAAGTACTGTGTTCTTGACACCAGGCTTTACGTGCTCTCCTTGACCAGGGGTCAGTCGAATGCACCTTGCAGGTCTCCGGGCGAATAAACAATGTCTGTTCAGTCGTCTGTACACTGTGTGTCTGGAGACAACTGTTCCAGTGGCTGCGGTAAGGTCCCGAGCAAGGTTACCTGCCGTACTCCGTGGCCGTCTGCAGGCACTGATGGCGGGATATCGGTCTTCTTTTGGTGTTGTACACTGTGGACGTCCCGTACTGTACCGCCTGGACATGTTTTCTTCATGCTGGAATCGTTGCCATAATCTTGATATCACACTTTGTGGCACACGGAGGGCCCTTGCTACGACCTGCTGTGTTTGGCTAGCCTCCAACCGCCCTAGTATTGTACCCCTCATAACGTCATCAATATGTGTTCTTTGAGCCATTTTCAACACAAAGTTACCATCCTAACGTCTGAAAGCGTCTGCACACTTACTCGCTGCACCCTACTCTGACACGCACCAACAAACCTCGGCGTATGTGGACTGCTGCCAGCGCCACCGTGCTACGACCGCAGGTCAAATGCACCACATGGTAATATCCCGAGGTGATTTAAACCCGCAAACCGCCCACCAGAGCGTTTTTTCACCATGTATCTGCATTATCCCTAATTTATGAGCGTGAGTGTACAACACGAGGCTGTTTTCATGGCCAACTCCGACAGCGCAGCAGATTCATGTGGCGTACTCTTTGCCTACAGGTGGTTCCCGTGTCACCACTGGCGGACACGGCGAACACGGTACTGCTCCTTTCCTCTATGTCACGTGTTGTGCCATATCCATTTCGCCGGTGTAGTATTTCGGTCGCCGCACGGTTTCAGCAAGCCAGACCCTGACACTCCTCCACCACGACAAAGAGCAGCCATCAGTTAGCTACGAGCCTCCACCTGTACACTTTGGCCTCTGTGGACTCAGGCGCGAGGATTTGGTATCCTCCGGTTACTGACTGTAGTTTTTTGTGATTAACAGACAGTTGTTCCCACATAATCCACCTGTATTTTGAAAGTGTTCTAATTTCGTCCACACTAGACACACAACTGCTAGATTTGTCAGTTTACCATAAACTCGAGAGAAAATTCATATAATTTTAGAAGATGTTAGTATTCTTTATTCAAATGGTTCAAATGGCTCTGAGCACTATGGGACTTAACATCTGAGGTCATCAGTCCCCTAGAAGTCAGAACTACTTAAACCTAACTAACGTCAGGACATCACACACATCCATGCCCGAGGCAGGATTCCAACCTGAGACCGTAGTGGTCTCGCGGTTCGAGACTGAAGTGCCTAGAACCGCTCGGCCACTGCGGCCGGCATTCTTTATTCAAATGATTAGTAAATCCAGTGAATTTTATGTCAATCAAGAGTTTTATGTTTGTTAAAATATAGTGGATATTGTTTTATTTCTACCTGGAAACTTTATTTCGCTTGTGGAGCCCGCGCAAGGTCATAACAGTCATTGGCGATGAGGTATTAAGTATTTTAGTACAGCAGTTGCACAAATTTCGATGTGTCTCAGGACAGACAGCGATTCTAAGTACATATTTTACAAATTTTGGTATCACGCCGCTGGTGTCAGGATTATTAATTCAGTTTTCTCATTTTGCGAGAGCAGAATGGCGATCTCTTTAACTGTTAAAGCCCATTCAACAGCCGAGATCGCATAAAATAGTTTTTTTTTATTTAAAACAACCGGTTTCAACAGACTATGCTGTTATCTTCAGGTGCGTGATGTCAGCGTAAAATGAACATGTATTGCAACAACAGATTGTAAGATCTGAAGATGACAAATTAGTCTGTTGGAACCGGTTGTCTTAAATTAAAAAATATTTTATGCAATCTTGGCTGCTGAATGGTTCTTAAGATTGGCTTGAATAACACTCCGTCAACATGTGGGTACCCTCCCCCTCTCCGCCTGGTTACCTGTTCTCAGTTCACATTCACGTCCAGCCAGCTACATGTCGCTAAAACTCTAAAGGCGAATTCTCAGATGCTTCCTTTGAAATGGCCGATTATTTTCCACACCCTTCCACAATACGACGTCTCTAACGAGCTTGTCGTCGACGGAGCGTGAAACGCTACTCTTCCGTCGACCGAAACTTCGCACCTTTGACGCAGTCCTGAACAGTCTCCTTGAGTGGTGAGCGTAGGCGAATGTTCGGCCGGCCGCTGTAGTCGAGCGGTTCTAGGCGCTTCAGTCCGGAATCGCGCAGCTGCTACGGACACAGGTTCGAATCCTGCCTCGGGCATAGATGTGTGTGATGTCATTAGGTTAGTTATGTTTAAGTTGTTCTAAGTCTAGGGGACTGATGACCTCAGATGTTAAGTCTCATGGTGTTTAGAGCCACTTGAACCATTTTCGAATGGTGGGGAAACAGGAGGTGTCCGTTGCGCTTTCAGTTTCCGTGGAGTCCACACCACGATCCATCGTTCTCCTCATCGTTATCTTCTGCTGGTTGCTGTGTGCTGCGACATATCTTATACAATAGCCTCCAACGGTCCAGAAAAAAGGAATTTTCATGAGTCTCCCACCGCTGTCACATAATACATTACTGGCCATTAAAATTGCTACACCACGAAGATGACTTGCTACAGACGCGAAATTTAACCGATAGGAAGAAGATGCTGTGATATGCAAATGATTAGCTTTTCAGAGCATTCACACAAGGTTGGCGCCGCTGGCGACACCTACAACGTGCTGACACGAGAAAAGTTTACAACCGATTTCTCATACACAAACAGTAGTTGACCGGCGTTGCCTGGTGTAACGATGTTGTGATGCCTCGTGTAAGGAGGAAAAATGTGTAACATCACGTTTCCGACTTTGATAAAGGTCGGATTGTAGCCTATCGCGATTGCGGTTTATCGTATCGCGACATTGCTGCTCGTGTTGGTCGAGATCCAATGACTGTTAGCAGAATATGGAATCGGTGGGTTCAGGAGGGTAATACGGAACGCCGTGCTGGATCCCAACGGCCTCGAATCACTAGCAGTCGAGACGACTGGCATCTGATCCGCATGGCTGTAACGGGTCGTGCAGCCACGTTTCTATCACTGAGTCAACAGATGGGGACGTTTGCAAGACAACAACCATCTGCACGAACAGTTCGACGACGTTTGCAGTAGCATGGACTATCAACTCGGAGACCATAGCTGCGGTTACCCTTGACGCTCTATGACAGACAGGAGCGCCTGCGATGGTGTACTCAACGACGAACCTGGGTGCACGAATGGCAAAACGTCATTTTTGCGGATGAATCCAGGTTCTGTTTATAGTATCATGATGGTTGCATCCGTGTTTGGCGACATCGCGGTGAATGCACATTGGAAGCACGTATTCGTCATCGCCGTACTGGCGTATCACCCGGCGTGATGGTATGGGGTGCCATTGGTTACACGTCTTGGTCACCTCTTGTTCGCTTTGACGGCAGTTTGAACAGCGGACGTTACATTTCAGATGTGTTACAACACGTGGCTCTACCCTTCATTCGATCCCTGCGAAACCCTACATTTCAGCAGGATAATGCCCGACCGCATGTTGCAGGTCCTGTACGGGCCTTTCTGGATACAGAAAATGTTCGACTGCTGCCCTGGCCAGCACATTCCCAGATCTCTCACCAATTGAAAACGTCTGGTCAATGGTGGCCGAGCAACTGGCTCGTCACAATACGCCAGTCACTACTCTTGATGAACTGTGGTATCGTGTTGAAGCTGCATGGGCAGCTGTACATGTACACGCCATCCAAGCTCTGTTCGACTTAATGCCCAGGGGTATCAAGGCCGCTATTACGGCCAGAGGTGGTTGTTCTGGGTACTGATTTCTCAGGATCTATGCACCCAAATTGCGTGAAAATGTAATCACATGTCAGTTCAAGTATAATATACTTGTCCAATGAATACCCGTTTATCATCTGCATTTCCTCTTGATGTAACAATTTTAATGGCCAGTGGTGAATTTTTAGTAAATACTGTGTTATCGTTTCTAAGTCATCCCAGTCTTTTTTTCCGAGTCGCATAATCCACAACGCCATCAAGTAAAGTGTGGGCTATAAATTTAGTATATTTTTGCCTCCAATAACGATTCGGATCTGTCGCTGTTCTCAAACGTTCCTAAATTCGTTATCTGTCCAATTATCTTGCACGTATGAACGCTGTGCTAGAGCATGGATATCAAACTGATATATCACATCACTTCCAATACGGCTCCAGATTGAAAATTATCTCTATAGATTCTGTCACGATTAGGAGGAAAAATTCGATTTAATTATTTGGTAGTTGGCTCATTTGTTTGGAATTTTTACGCTGTATCGTTCAAAACACGGTTGTACTATAAGAAGCTTAAATAATTCGAAATTGTTTACATTGTTAGAAACACATGCGAGATGAATTGCTTACTTGTCTACAGACACCACTCGGCGCGATTTCTTTTCGTAAGCTTCGTTCAAGAGGCGAATTTTAATAATTACCATATTAGACTGTAATCTTCCAAAGCCTGTCTCACGGAGAGGCCACTTCAAATGTCTGAGAATTTTTATTCTTCATACTGAGCCACGGAGCATTTCAGATATGGAGAATCACGGGGAACTGGCTGGAAATAAACTGTAACGGCATAAGCTATGTGATGCCTACGAAAATTCGATCCAGATCTTAGCACCCGTGAGAGAGTTGCTATTATCGCAAATACACTAATAAATTAAGATTCCGGGTCATTACCATTCCTATTTGCAAAATAATACAGCTTGCATCGGTTGTCTAATCGACAAGTAGTAGGTTTTCTGTTTTTCTCTTAGAGCAGTAGGTCTTAAAATAAGAATAGCGACATAATGAACTAGAAGGCATTAAAACAATCCAGAATGGTTAATTCTGAGGGTACATTTGACAGTATTTTATATAATATGTAGTAGACAACATTCCATTGGAACTACTGACGGCCTTGGGAGAGTCAGTCCTGACAAAACTCTACCATCTGGTGAGCAAGAGATATGAAACAGGCGAAATACCCTCAGACTTCAAGAAGAATACAATAATTCCAATTCCAAAGAAAGCAGGTGTTGACAGATGTGAAAATTACCGAACAATCAGTTTAATAAGCCACAGCTGCAAAATACTAACACGAATTCTTTACAGACGAATGGAAAAGCTAGTAGAAGCCGACCTCGGGGAAGATCAGTTTGGATTCCGTAGAAATACTGGTACACGTGAGGCAATACTGACCTTACGACTTATCTTAGAAGAAAGATTAAGGAAAGGCAAACCTACGTTCCTAGCATTTGTAGACTTGGAGAAAGCTTTTGACAACGTTGACTGGAATACTCTCTTTCAAATTCTGAAGGTGGCTGGGGTAAAATACAGGGAGCGAAAAGCTATTTACAATTTGTACAGATACCAGATGCCAATTATAAGAGTCGAGGGACATGAAAGGGAAGCAGTGGTTGGGAAGGGAGTGAGACAGGGTTGTAGCCTCTCCCCGATGTTATTCAATCTCTATATTGAGCAAGCAGTGAAGGACACAAAAGAAAATTTCGGAGTAGTTATTAAAATCCATGGAGAAGAAATAAAAATTTTGAGGTTCGCCGATGACATTGTAATTCTGTCTGAGACAGCAAAGGACTTGGAAGAGCAGTTGAACGGAATGGATGGTGTCTTGAAGGGAGGATATAAGATGAACATCAACAAAAGCAAAACGAGGATAATGGAATGTAGTCGAATTAAGTCGGGTGATGTTGAGGGTATTAGATTAGGAAATGAGACACTTAAAGTAGTAAAGGAGTTTTGCTATTTGGGGAGCAAAATAACTGATGATGGTCGAAGTAGAGAGGATATAAAATGTAGACTGGCAATGGCCAGGAAAGCGTTTATGAAGAAGAGAAATTTGTTAACATCGAGTATAGATTTAAGTGTCAGGAAGTCGTTTCTGAAAGTATTTGTATGGAGTGTAGCCATGTATGGAAGTGAAACATGGACGGTAAATAGTTTGGACAAGAAGAGGATAGAAGCTTTCGAAATGTGGTGCTACAGAAGAATGCTGAAGATTAGATGGTTAGATCACATAACTAATGAGGAGGTACTGAGTAGGATTGGGGAGAAGAGGAGTTTGTGGCACAACTTGACCAGTAGAAGGGATCGGTTGGTAGGGCATGTTCTGAGGCATCAAGGGATCACCAATTTAGTATTGGAGGGCAGCGTGGAGGGTAAAAATCGTAGGGGGAGACCAAGAGATGAATACACTAAGCAGATTCAGAAGGATGTAGGTTGCAGTAGGTACTGGGAGATTAAGAAGCTTGCACAGGATAGAGTAGCATGGAGAGCTGCATCAAACCAGTCTCAGGACTGAAGACCACAACAACAACAACATGTAGTAACAAGCAAATTACCTCGGTCAACTGTACTTAGAGGTAAAGAGATGACAGACCTAATTTTTACACATTTTCTCACAATAACTGACATCACAGTGGTAGTATCGCCTGTCAAGTGTTGGGTAGCTTTTTAAAATAAATACCGGACTTAAGACTGACAAACTAGAAAAGTCTGCTTACACCAAACCATAGGATACTTTTGGCGAATATTTGTGGACTCAGTAACACGGTCGTTGCCGTGGAGTGAAGTATGTGGTATTGTCTTTATGCGAATCGCCTTTCAGTAGTTACTGGCATATAGAAAACTTAGGAAATGTTACTTATTGAAATCAGGCATTTACAAGTCAAGAAAACTGTATGTATTTTTATTCATAAACTACGAAACATCGCATAGTGCAGATAGAATGTAAAAACATAACCCACCATCTCGATTCCATGAATACGCATTAAAACTTACCAGAGCCACCTCACAAATTCTTATTAACAATCAAATCATCGAAAACAGTACAAAACCTTATAGGCACACATTCTACCGTTTCCACAAACAACATAGATAAATGGTTTTAGACATTGTCTGTACTAAATTTTCTCGATTTACTGCCGAGCGTGATTGCACTGCGATTATGTCTCGTATCCGAAAGGTATGAGGGTCATATCCCCGTCGGGTCATCCTGATTCATGCAGCTAAAGCTTGAATGATTTATTCCCTTTCTCCATCAAAGCGAGCTAGTGTTCTGTCTCTAATGACCTCCAGTCGACATTCAGTTAAATTCCAACGCTTCTTCCTCCAAATTCCCAGACGTCGCCTGTGTGTAAGATAATGGGGTATGTCAATATGCTTCGATACTATCTGAATCATTTGACTGTTAGATTGTTTATCGATTTCCACTTTACTTACATGCAGCTTGCCGCGAGGAGTCGCAGCGTGGTTAGAGGCGCCATGTCACGGCTTGCGCGGCTCCTCCCGCCGGAGGTTCGAGTCCTCCCTCTGGCTTGGGTGTGTGGTTGTTCTTAGCATAAATTAGTTTAAGTAGTGTGTAAGTCTAGGGACAGATGATATCAGCAGTTTGGTCCCTTCGGAATTCACACACATTCGAATATTTGAACGTGCAGCTTCAGCGTTTTATTAGAAAGCAAAATCACTCAGACGAATGCCAAAGCCCGTTTCAGTTTGCATCCTTTCACTAATATTATCAATTACTATATTTCGACACTGTGATGGTAGAGTGAAAGCTTTCTCTATTCTTTCGGAAACTACGTAAAAAGGCAAGCTAGTTTTGTGAAAGTTTCTGGACGCTTCTTCAGCCGACTGAGGCACAAGGATGAATAACCTGCGAATACTTCATTTATTTATTCACCTTCAGTGACAAATAAAGACACGCATGAAAAACTGTAATTATTTCGTTGTTTATCAAATCAGCTATGATGGAGTATTCTCGTCCAGGAAATGCCACGAAAACATTCTCCAGGCGGTAAAGCTCCCTACTCCGACCTGGACGCAGGATATTTGCTTTGAGACGTTTCACTCCGTACACGCTAACAGTCATCTGTCCGATGTAGCATAAAACGCGATTCATCTGAAGAAGCCACTTGTCGCCACACAGAGGGCATCCAATTTAGGTGCGGGAGTGCAAATTACAGCTTTCATCGCCAATGAACGGCAGTCAGCACGGTTGTATGAACGAAGCGCCTACAGCGGTGGCTCGTACGCAGCAACGGTTGCTGAACGGTTGTTGAGGAGGCGGTGTTGGTAACCCCTTGGTTCATCTGAGTGTCAAGAGTTGCAGGTCGATTCACCCGTAAACATCTCCGCAGCCGTCGTTCACTGCTGTAATCTACAGCCCGTGGTGCATCACAGTTGCCTCGACACAGTTCGCTATCCACGGAATACTTTAATCAAGGCGGCACGCGATAAGTTTACCGACTTAACCGTTTTTGAAATGCTTTTACCTTTGGCCCGAAAGCTAATGACCAGACACTTTTGGACGTCATATGAGTCGCTCCGTTTCTGCGTTACAAAAATTATTGTACTGTTTTCCGCGTCCCTCGACATGTTTTATATATCCTCCACTGCTAGTGCTGTCATCTGGCGTCTGTGAGCGTTTATTGCATTTCGATGTCGAACATAGGCAGTGGTCACATTAATGAGACTGGATGATGTAAAAACATATAAAATTTTAGTTGCCATAAGTTGCCCAGTATATCTTTCTGCAGCGCAGTACTGCTAAGTAAGACGAGGAAACCTGTTCACCCGTATTTTAATGATATGCAGTTTTTGGGTAGTTGTGAGCAAGAACAGTCTGTTGCTAATTATTGTTAGAGTAAGTACTCGGTTCTTGCCTGGTTATGCAGCTGAAATCACTGATGCGCACTTGTGCAGTGGCACTCTACTCAGAAATACGCCGGCTCGAACCCTTGTGAGGAATAAAATTTTCACTGCCAGTACTTAGTCGGCAATGGGAGGAGAGATGGTGGGTAACGTTTTTTATCACTAGTCTTTGCATCAATGTCCTGGCTTCAATGCCAAACTTCTATGCAGTGTTTCAGGAGGTGAGGGTGGGTCACACTGCTGGTGATGATCTGTTTGTCACATGAAGATGTTAATCTTGACAGCCTCCTCAGTACTTTTCGAGAGGAGCAGGCTATCTGACGGTTAGGGTTTCACCCTCTCCCTTCCCTTCATCCATAATGACACAAACGCAACACTACACAGCGCATGCACTCATCACAGTCATCCATAGGACACAGGCATACACATGACACATCGTAACAGGTCGGATGAAGGTAACGGCAAACTATCTCCATTAGAAACTTGCCATGAGTGGCGATGCAGGATTCAAAAATGGTTCAAATGGCTCCAAGCACTATGGGACTTAACATCTGAGGTCATCAGTCCCTTGGAACTACTTAAACCTAGCTAACCTAAGAACATTACACACATCCATGCCCGAGGCAGGATTCGAACCTGTGATCGTAGCAGCAGCGCGGTTCCGCACTGTAGCGCCTAGAACTGGTGGCCCACAGTGCCTAGCTTGCAGGATTCCTGCATCTGCTCTCCCTAGTCTCACTTCCTGAGTTGTTGTTCTTGTGGTCTTCACTCCTGAACTGGTTTGATGCAGCTCTCCATGCTACTCTATCCTGTGCAAGCTTCTTCATCTCCCAGTACCTACTGCAACCTACATCCTTCTGAATCTGTTTAGTGTATTCATCTCTTGGTCTCCCTCTACGATTTTTACCCTCCACGCTGCCCTCCAATACTAAATTGGTGATCCCTTGATGCCTCAACACATGTCCTACCAACCGATCCCTTCTTCTTGTCAAGTTGTGCCACAAACTTCTCTTCTCCCCAATCCTATTCAATACTTCCTCATTAGTTATGTGATCTAACCATCTAATCTTCAGCATTCTTCTGTAGCACCACATTTCGAAAGCTTCTATTCTCTTCTTGTCCAAACTGTTTATCGTCCATGTTTCACTTCCATACATGGCTACACTCCATACAAATACTTTCAGAAATGACTTCCTGACACTTAAATCTATACTCGATGTTAACAAATTTCTCTTCTTCAGAAACGCTTTCCTTGCCATTGCCAGTATACATTTTATATCCTCTCGACTTCGACCATCATCAGTTATTTTGCTCCCCAAATAGAAAATTCCTTTACTACTTTAAGTGTTTCATTTCCTAATCTAATTCCCTCGGCATCACCCGATTTAATTCGACTACATTCCATTATCCTCGTTTTGCTTTTGTTGATGTGCATCTTATAGCCTCCTTTCAAGACACTATCCATTCCGTTCAACTGCTCTTCCAAGTCCTTTGCTGTCTCTGACAGAATTACAATGTCATCGGCGAACCTCAAAGTTTTTATTTCTTCTCCATGGATTTTAATACCTACCCCGAATTTTTCTTTTATTTCCTTCACTGCTTGCTCAATATACAAATTGAATAACATTGGGGAGAGACTACAACCCTGTCTCACTCCCTTCCCAACCACTGCTACATTTTCATACCCCTCGACTCTTATAACTGCCATCTGCTTTCTGTACCAATTGTAAATAGCCTTTCGCTCCCTGTACTTTACCCCTGCCACCTTCAGAATTTGAAAGAGCGTATTCCAGTCAACATTGTCAAAAGCTTTCTCTAAGTCTACAAATGCTAGAAACGTATGTTTGCCTTTCCTTAATCTAGCTTCTAAGATAAGTCGTAGGGTCAGTATTGCCTCACGTGTCCCAACATTTCTACGGAATCCAAACTGATCTCCCCCGAGGTCGGTTTCTACTAGTTTTTCCATTCGTCTGTAAAGAATCCGCGTTAGTATTCTGCATCCGTGATTTATTAAACTGATAGTTCGGTAATTTTCACATCTGTCAACACCTGCTTTCTTTGGGATTGGAATTATTATATTCTTCTTGAAGTCTGAGGGTATTTCGCCTGTTTCATACATCTTGCTCACCAGATGGTAGAGGTTTGTCAGGACTGGCTCTCTCAAGGCCGTCAGTAGTTCTAATGGAATGTTGTCTACTCCCGGGACCTTGTTTGGACTCAGGTCTTTCAATGCTCTGTCGAACTCTTCACGCAGTATCGTATCTCCCATTTCATCTTCATCTACATCCTCTTCCATTTCCATAATATTGTCCTCAAGTACATCGCCCTTGTATAGACCCTCTATATACTCCTTCCACCTTTCTGCTTTCCCTTCTTTGCTTAGAACTAGGTTTCCATCTGAGCTCTTGATATTCATACAAGTGCTTCTCTTCTCTCCAAATGTCTCTTTAATTTTCCTGTAGGCAGTATCTATCTTACCCCTAATGAGATAAGCCTCTACAGCCTTACATTTGTCCTCTAGCCATCCCTGCTTAGCCATTTGCACTTCCTGTCGACCTCATTTTTGAGACGTTTGTATTCCCTTTTGCCTGCTTCATTTACTGCATTTTTATATTTTCTCCTTTCATCAATTAAATTCAGTATTTCTTCTGTCACCCAAGGATTTCTACTAGCCCTTGTCTTTTTACCTACTTGATCCTCGGCTGCCTTCAGTACTTCATCCCTCAAAGCTACCCATTCTTCTTCTACTGTACTTCTTTCCCCCATTCCTGTCAATTGTTCCCTTATGCTCTCCCTGAAACTTTGTACAACCTCTGGTTTAGTCAGTTTATCCAGGTCCCATCTCCTTAAATTCCCACCTTCTTGCAGTCTCTTCAGTTTTAACCTACAGGTCATAACCAATAGATTGTGGTCCGAATCCACATCTGCCCCTGGAAATGTCTTACAATTTAAAACCTGGTTCCTAAATCTCTGTCTTACCATTATATAATCTATCTGAAACCTGTCAGTATCTCCAGGCTTCTTCCATGTATACAACCTTCTTTCATGATTCTTGAACCAAGTGTTAGCTATGATTAAGTTGTGCTCTGTGCAAAATTCTACCAGGCGGCTTCATCTTTCGTTTCTTACCCCCAATACATATTCACCTATTACGTTTCCTTCTCTCCGTTTTCCTACCACCGAATTCCAGTCACCAATGACTATTAAATTTTCGTCTCCCTTCACTACCTGAATAATTTCTTTTATTTCATCATACATTTCTTCAATTTCTTCGTCATCTGCAGAGCTAGTTGGCATATAAACTTGTACTACTGTAGTAGGCGTGGGCTTCGTATCTATCTTGGCCACAATAATGCCTTCACTATTGCTGTTTGTAGTAGCTTACCCGCACTCCTATTTTCCTATTCATTATTAAACCTACTCCTGCATTACCCCTATTTGATTTTGTGTTTATAACCCTGTAGTCACCTGACCAGAAGTCTTGTTCCTCCTTCCACCGAACTTCACTAATTCCCACTATATCTAACTTTAACCTATCCATTTCCCTTTTTAAATTTTCTAACCTACCTGCCCGATTAAGGGATCTGACATTCCACGCTCCGATCCGTAGAACGCCAGTTTTCTTTCTCCTGATAACGACATCCTCCTGAGTAGTCCCCGCCCGGAGATCCGAATGGGGGACTATTTTACCTCCGGAATATTTTACCCAAGAGGACGCCATCATCATTTAACCATACAGTAAAGCTGCATGCCCTCGGGAAAAATTACGGCCGTAGTTTCCCCTTGCTTTCAGCCGTTCGAAGTACCAGCACAGCAAGGCCGTTTTGGTTAGTGTTACAAGGCCAGATCAGTCAATCATCCAGACTGTTGCCCTTGCAACTACTGAAAAGGCTGCTGCCCCTCTTCAGGAACCACACGTTTGTCTGGCCTCTCAACAGATACCCCTCCGTTGTGGTTGCACCTACGGTACGGCTATCTGTATCGCTGAGGCACGCAAGCCTCCCCACCAACGGCAAGGTCCATGGTTCATGGGAAGAGGACTTCCTGAGTATGGTACTATTTACTGTATTATTATTAAAGTACTCGGTTTACTTGCCACGGTAAAATAAGCTTCCGGTGATCACCTTCATCAGAGACGTCACAGGCTAGGTCTAAAAGTCGTGAACCTTGTGATCTTTTCACTTTTATGCCTCAGAACGGCATCTGATTGGCTAGATTACGTTATAGCCATCAACAGTATAATGTCTACAGTGAGGAGTCCAATACAGTGCTCCTTATTTGTGGACGACTTTGCTGTTTTCTGTTCCTCCTCCAGTGTTGCAACCGTGAGCCGTCAGTTGCAGCTAACAGTGGGGCGGTTAGAGGAGTGGGCTGCAAAGACGGGTTTTCGGTTTTCTGCCGATAAGTGTGTTTGTGTTCATTTTAATCGTTCTCGTCGTCTTTCTACTTTGCCTGCCTTGTATATGGGGGATGCTGTCCTACATTTTAGAGACACAGCGCGGTTTCTGGGCCTAACTTTTGACTCCAGGTTGTCATGGATGCCACACCTACGCGACTTGAAAGCCAGAACTCTGAAGGCACTGAACATCCTCAAGTTCCTCAGCCACAGGTCTTGGGGAGCGGACAGGGCGCGTCTCCTTCAGTTTTATCGGGCTTTTGTGCGTTCACGGCTGGACTACGGGTGCACAGTGTATGGGTCAGCGAGGCCGTCTTATTTGCAGATCCTTGACGCTGTCCACCATGCTGGGATTCGACTGGCCACGGGTGCTTATCGGACCAGTCCCATACCCAGCCTCTGCGCTGAGGCTGGGGAGCCGCCACTTACCGTCCGGCGGCAGCTCCTGCTGGTGCGCCAGGCTTGTAAGTTTCTGGCAGCTCCCACCTCGCCTGCTTACCATCTTGTTGCTCATCCACCTCTGGACCGCCTTTTTTCCCACCGTCCCCGAGCTACGTTGCCGTTTGGGATCCGTGTGCAACGTGTGCTAGAGTCCCTCGGTGTGGAGTCTGTACAACCCCAAATCCTGGGTTTCAACCTCCTGCCACCCTGGTTACTGAAGAGGCCCAGAGTGATTTTAGATTTATTGCAGTACAAGAGAGATTGCACTCCTGCCACCGTTTTTAATGCAGCATTTTCTGCCATTTTATCTGAGCACCACGACTATGTAGCTGTTTTTACGGATGGGTCGAAACAAGGGGATTCCGTTGGTTGCTCTGTTGTTTTTCCGGATCGTGTCCTCAAGGTCCGACTGCCTCAGACTTTTACTGTCTTTGATGCAGAATTGTCTGCGATCTTGCGGGCACTGGAGCAGATGAGACATTATTCCTATCCTAAATTTCTTGTCTGTTCCGATTCACTAAGTGCCCTTCACTCTTTGCAACGTTTGTATCCAGCAGATAAAATAGTCCAGACCATCCAGGATGCCCTCCTCCAACTACAGCGATTGGGGAAGGTGGTAGCTTTCTGCTAGGTTCCGGCGCATGTCGGCATTGCTGGGAATGAAAGGGCAGATCTCGCAGCCAAGGGGGCGTGTCTCGATCCACAAGTATGTCAGTGTGCCATCCCCCTGCACACACTCACCTCGCTGTTGAGCTCACGAGTCATGCGTCGGTGGGAGGATGAGTGGCTGGAAGTGACTGACAATAAGCTCCGTTTAGTCAAGCCCACAACGTGTGTGTGGTGTACTTCCTTTCAGCCCCGTCGACGGGACGAGGTTCTCCTCACTCGGCTTCGGATAGGCCACAGCCCTATGACGCATGGCTTCCTGCTCCGGCGAGAGGACCCTCCAATGTGTGGTGCTTGTGGCGTCCAGGTCACTGTGCGCCACGTTTTATTGGATTGTGTTTATTTTTTGACCAGCGGGCCGCGGCTGACTTGCCAGCGGACCTGCCATCTCTTTTAGGCAACACTCGGATGAATGTGGTTAAAGTTTTAAAGTTCTGTGCCATGTCACATGTTTTTACAAAGATTTTAGGGGGAGGATCGTAATTTGCTCATTGTGTGACAAGCTCGCCCACATTTTATGTAAGTGGCCAGCCACTGACAATTTACTGTGGCATTCTTGTTGCTACGTTTGCCCTTTCCTTACGCTCTACTTTCTTATGTCGCATTCATTTTTATTAGGTCTGCCGACATTCGTTCCCTTTAATGTGTGTCAGGGCGCTGATAACCTCGACGTTGAGCGCCCATAAGCCCCAACACACACACACACACACACACACACACACACACACACACACACACACACGACACCGCTGAGAAGTGGGTGCTTCGGTGACGCCTTCTGTTTGTGCACGATATTATCTGTCCCTTGCAAGTGGGAAAGCACATGAAGTTTTCCTCTGTAGTGTTTCTTTGTCCTTCTATGCACTGCCGAGTGCATAGCGCATTCCTCTAACGAAGTTGCTATCACATAGTATAATTTTCACGGCTTTCCCCATTGAAGAGTCCCAATAGTTCGCAGCGTGAGCCAGAATTGTCCTCTGTTCAAACAAACTTGTGTTTATTCATTAGGCTGTCCTCGGTCACCGCAGATTTTTCAAAATTTTTATACTTGATAAGACGCTCACGTTTAGCAGAACAACAGGCAATAGTTCTCATTGGCTGCCACATGTAACTGCTGCCACTCTTACAAGGAATATTATAAATCTCTGGTAATCTCGGGCCAAAGTTAGAAGAGCAAGACTCGAAGTAATTAATTATCAAAACATGAATAAAATAGGTTTTTAATTGATGTATAAGCTAGGAAATGTGCATACGGAAAGGCCGTAGTTCAAGAGCTCGGGAAAACATTATGACTTCCATTCGATGTGGTTGTTGCTGTTGTCGTTGTTCAGCTGTTTCTAAGGAACGATCATCGGTTATTCATAACAACGTGGAGATGTCCATAGCAGGTCTCAGTACTTTCTGCTCTGTCTTTTTCTCTTCGTCTCTGTGAACCTTTTACATTGAAAGATGACAGTACCCTGTATCGCATACTCCAGTCCATCTCAACTCCTGTAATTTACTTTCTCACACTTCTCTCTCTTGCCAGTTGAAACAGTACTTAACTTTTATCCTTGGATCCCCCCAAATTGTTCATTTCCCTCGTCTACCATTATTATAGACGTGTAACGTTTATTATCTCACTTGTACCTCTTCATTGCGTATTATATTTGCTGATATCGTTTACTTTTTCTTAACTTGTTTCCCCCAAGGCCTACTGCAGTAGAGTCCAATGCGTCGAACGTAGAGTTTTAGCAATGCAATATTACAATAATATTTGACATTATCAAATACTTTTAGGAATGTGTTTTAAGAATGTTCTCTTCCGCTTATAATGTCATCTTTGGTAGTCTTCTCACCTCTTTTCCACTCGCCGTAGTTCTAATGTTATTATTATCGTTCTGCTGTCTTAATTACTTTATTTCTTATGTTTAATCTGCATCATGGTTTTCTAAGTTACTAACATATTCCATTTACCATTCCATTTACATATTCAATTTTAAGTCTTCCTTCCACTCACTTTGATACCTATGTGAACACTGGCTTTCATTCCCTCACCTCTTCATTGACCTTCTTAACATTTCTACTTTTATTTCGATGCCTCTTCGACATACAAGTAAAAATAGCTTTGTCACCAAAGTATAACCGCATCTTAGAGACCATTCAAGAAGGGTTTGCCTTCTCTAGGCTCCTTTTTACATAACTATCGATATCTCTTGCAGATGCCGCTACATAAATGCCCACCTGATAATCATTTCCACGTTGTATTCAGAATTGTGCACTTTAAAACATATTTATTGCATTATATAAAGTTTGATGGACGGCATTAAATAAAATGTCTAACTTACGTTAATCTTTAGATTCAGCACAGATGGAGTCACATTGAAATGGCTGTTCCAAAACGGGGGACGCTTGGAATAAATCGCATTTCGTAATGGAAAGTTTTGGTTATCGTGACAACCCATGTCAAATATGGTTTGTGATTCGAACCGACTGCCTTTGTACCAAGGTTCTTTGTCTCTTACGCAATATCATTCGTATCAACTTTCTTCAGTACTTCTTGCGATCAATAGAAGTTTTCGAGCTATGATTTGGTGACATATACTGTTCATTTGCTGCCATTAAATTTAGAGCGAGCGGTTCACCTTCTGACCGATTATACAGTCATAGTCTTTTCAGTCAAATACACTCCTGGAAATTGAAATAAGAACACCGTGAATTCATTGTCCCAGGAAGGGGAAACTTTATTGACACATTCCTGGGGTCAGATACATCACATGATCACACTGACAGAACCACAGGCACATAGACACAGGCAACAGAGCATGCACAATGTCGGCACTAGTACAGTCTATATCCACCTTTCGCAGCAATGCAGGCTGCTATTCTCCCATGGAGACGATCGTAGAGATGCTGGATGTAGTCCTGTGGAACGGCTTGCCATGCCATTTCCACCTGGCGCCTCAGTTGGACCAGCGTTCGTGCTGGACGTGCAGACCGCGTGAGACGACGCTTCATCCAGTCCCAAACATGCTCAATGGGGGACAGATCCGGAGATCTTGCTGGCCAGGGTAGTTGACTTACACCTTCTAGAGCACGTTGGGTGGCACGGGATACATGCGGACGTGCATTGTCCTGTTGGAACAGCAAGTTCCCTTGGCGGTCTAGGAATGGTAGAACGATGGGTTCGATGACGGTTTGGATGTACCGTGCACTATTCAGTGTCCCCTCGACGATCACCAGTGGTGTACGGCCAGTGTAGGAGATCGCTCCCCACACCATGATGCCGGGTGTTGGCCCTGTGTGCCTCGGTCGTATGCAGTCCTGATTGTGGCGCTCACCTGCACGGCGCCAAACACGCATACGACCATCATTGGCACCAAGGCAGAAGCGACTCTCATCGCTGAAGACGACACGTCTCCATTCGTCCCTCCATTCACGCCTGTCGCGACACCACTTGAGGCGGGCTGCACGATGTTGGGGCGTGAGCGGAAGACGGCCTAACGGTGTGCGGGACCGTAGCCCAGCTTCATGGAGACGGTTGCGAATGGTCCTCGCCGATACCCCAGGAGCAACAGTGTCCCTAATTTGCTGGGAAGTGGCGGTGCGGTCCCCTACGGCACTGCGTAGGATCCTACGGTCTTGGCGTGCATCCGTGCGTCGCTGCGGGCCGGTCCCAGGTCGACGGGCACGTGCACCTTCCGCCGACCACTGGCGACAACATCGATGTACTGTGGAGACCTCACGCCCCACGTGTTGAGCAATTCGGCGGTACGTCCACCCGGTCTCCCGCATGCCCACTATACGCTCTCGCTCAAAGTCCGTCAACTGCACATACGGTTCACGTCCACGCTGTCGCGGCATGCTACCAGTGTTAAAGACTGCGATGGAGCTCCGTATGCCACGGCAAACTGGCTGACACTGACGGCGGCGGTGCACAAATGCTGCGCAGCTAGCGCCATTCGACGGCCAACACCGCGGTTCCTGGTGTGTCCGCTGTGCCGTGCGTGTGATCATTGCTTGTACAGCCCTCTCGCAGTGTCCGGAGCAAGTATGGTGGGTCTGACACACCGGTGTCAATGTGTTCTTTTTTCCATTTCCAGGAGTGTACGTAGCGAACTGGTAATTGGGCAGAGGGAGTTCCAGCTGCAAACAGATGGGAGAGAAGTTCCGGAATTTGCTTTACAATCAAGGGAAAACTCTCGAAAACCGTGGTAAGACACGGGTTATTGAACCTATTTTAAATTTTTATCTGAGACAACAAAATGGCTCTGAGCACTATGGGACTTAACTTCTAAGGTCATCAGTCCCCTAGAACTTAGAACTACTTAAACCTAACTAACCTAAGGACATCACACACATCCATGCCCGAGGCGAGACAACATTGTCCATTGTCCCGGACATACATTTTAGAAGATTATCTGTGTGTGAGTGTTGTGAGGTGGCGGGTGAAAAAGTTTAGTTATTATCTTTTCTTTTGTATTGTCGTTCTCAATACAGACTCTCTAACTACAATGTTGGCAACAAGAACGTGATTAGCAAACACCTGATGCCTGTAATTAGAGTTCACTGTGCCCACTCTGGTGGAGAAAAAGTTATTGATTATTGAAGTTCATTAATCTGAAGATTTAGGATGATGCCTGGGATTCATAGAAAATGCAGTTTACTATAACAATTTTCACTATATTCTGAAAACGATAAACCGCAAAATTCCAGACAAATGATTACCCATATCAGCTATTGCACTATCAGAGCTGTTCAGAGTCTATTGCGTGGATCCTATTATGCCTAGATAACGAAACTGTTCAATAATCGTTATCGATGTAAATGTTAAAAGTGAACGCTCGCCAAAATTTGATGTTAACACTCATCAAACGCCACGCTAGTAATGGTGAAAGTCTGTCCTGCAGCGACACATGAAAATACGACACACGCAAACTGAGACTAAATCACTGGAGTCGTTCCGTAATTAACACTTTACCCCAATGCAAACTCATTGTTAAGTGCATATCGAGTTACGTAATACAGCATCCACGGCTGTTCCTTGCAACTGCACAAACGCGGCACAGCTTCCGACATGGAGTGCGCGCTGATACGAATCTAGAAGAGAACTGGGGCCTTACTCTAGCTCGCACGCTCTTATTTATATGGCCGCGGTGCGGACCGCCGAAGGCGCAGCCGACAACATTTGTCTTACTGACTAACTGCTGGGCTAGCAAAACACCACTTGAACTTACTAAATAATTAATTGCTTCATTCGCTGAAAGCCAATGAAGATCTCGATTTAATTGTGCACTCAGCACACAGGTAAGTATCTATAATAAAATTCTAATGTGGCTAGCTTAAATACGTTTGGCGAGATAAATATTTTAGTTGTACTGCACGCAATAGATGAGCTTTGAACTTCCCCTTTCGAGAGACGCTACAGCTATAGTTCTATAGCTACCTCTTTGAAACTTCTCAAATTTTGTTATTTATAGCGTATCTCCATTCTGCCTAAATCTAAACATCCTAGCTTTATCTAATCATCATTAAACAGACTCAAACGAGAATAGACAAAAATTTAGTTTCTGAGTCTACGTTTTACTAGAGACCGAGAATGTACCCAGAGAGATTTGAGTGTGTACCCAACTCTGAAAAACACTAAATTCGCATTACGCACCCCTATAACGTAATGAAATGGCTAGAAAATATAGTCAAGTAGTCCTCGTTCAATTAGTAAACGATTGGTCGGTGGGTAGCTTCTGAAAGTAACATTTGCATTCCTATTCATATCGTTTGTTTCTGATTGTCAACGTTAAGAGATCCTACTATAATGGTTAATGTATGGAAATTTAGGTACTGATTTAGGCACTGACACGTTAACTGAAACTGAGCCTGAATCCACCTCCTGGAATACACAAAACATATTTAGAGGAAAGATGATACTAGCGGCATGACTTATTCACGTGGATGGCCACAATTTGTACAACGTTTTAAGATTTTTCTGGGTAAACGACTGGTACACTGTGTTCCGGGTGAGAAGGTTTTCAGAAGGTCGTCGGCGATAAAGGCGGCAAAGAGGAACGTGTCTTGGACGATAGCCAAGGGATGCCTCTCACACGACAAAGCGCTCCTGATTTATATCCGATAATGGGGGACAAAGCTGCTCAAGTGTTTGGAGGGCGAGGCTACAGGGGCTGAAGTGACGCGGTACGAGGAAGTATCGATTCCGAAACCTGACCAAAGTCAGCAGAAATGCTCCTTCACACTGTTAATATTCTTTCTTATAGCGGAATCGTGTTATCAACTACATGAAACTGATGTTCTTGATGGTGTTCAAGCTTGGATTATGTAACAAATAAAGCGTAGCAGATACTGATACAGGCTATCCATAAAGTACCATTATCATTTCTAAAATCGCAACTTGTAAACTATTATAGATAGAAAATGGTTACTTGTTGTAATACGCTTAGTAACTCTCGAGCTTTGTTTTTCTTTTGTCCTTTATTGCAGATTGATTTGGAGCTACAGTTGCACTATACCAAAGAGTTCAGTACTTTCGGTACACTACATAAATGACGAGGTAAATAGTAGGGAAAGAAACACAAGTGAATGACTGAGAGAGAAAGTAGGAGTCGACGTTTCCTCTTTTTTTTTTTTTTTTTTTTTTTTTTTTTTTTTGGACGTAATCAGAACCGCACATCATTCAGTGTTAGTGCATTGGGTATTTTATATCCACAGAATATAAATTGCATTTTACAAGTAATAAAAATTAGTTTATCGCGTAACTTCAGCGCCTTTATGTAACCAAAGCAATTACTTTTGATGCAATTACTACTGTTGATATTTTGTACTCGATAGAACGTTTATCATCATCATCAGCAGCAAAGACAAGTTCACTGTTATTACTGCTAAATGCGAAAGTTGTTAATGAATAACGGTAAAGTCTTTTATTTAAGTTCGTGAAAATATTGAAATGAAGTCCGATCGTTTTTTGTTTTTCACATTTTTTATTTTACCTTTTTGCTAATGAAATTGCGTTAGCTAGTGTTATAAGATAAATCTGTACAGTTTTCTTTATTTTTTAATACACGGCCGCTCTGTTTCACTTTATAAGTGACCTATTTCTGAATAAAATCTGAATTAAACATTGGAAAGTTCAATTTTGCTATAAATACTGTTTATTTTTAAGTACGAGGCGGACGGATAACTACGTAGAACATAAACGTTCAGTAGGTTACTCACTCAGTTTACAGACGGTTTATCGCTTCAGGTTTTTAGGGAAATCTAGTGAAACACTGATCGCATACATAAGGAAAGAGATCGTTGTCTGGTAACACTCTATAGCTACGCAACACACGTAAAGCACAGGTACCACGAGTACGACCTTAACTGACCAAAGCTAGTAAGAAAACTGCTATGGACGACGCTTACTTTTGATAGTCTACGGTAGCCGACGGTAGTCTTACAACAAAATGGTGACAGACCAGGACAAAACGCAATTTGTCATCTGGTATGTAGAATCCAAATCTGTGACATCGGCACTACGGAATTAGCTGTGCCAGTATGGTAGAACACCACCGGCAAAAAAAACGTAATGAGGTAGGCCAACAACTCTGAAGAGAATGGAAATGAGCGTATGGCATCGTTGGCCGGGGGAGGGGGGGGGGGGGGGGCATTCAGGGAAGTTCGGCCGCCAAGTGCAAGTTCTCGACGCCACATTGGGCGACTTGCGCGCCCGTGACGAGGATCAAGTAATAATGAGGACAACACAACACCCAGTCCACGAACCGAGAAAATCTCCAGCCCGGCCGGGGATTGAACCCGAGCCCGCATGCGTGGGAGGCAAGTACGTTACCATGTAGCTAAGCAGGCGAACAACTCTAATGGGTCAGGTAGTGTCAGAGACCTTCCTCGAAGTGGACGTCTACATCTACATCTACATACATACTCCACAATCCACCATACGGTGCGTGGTGGTGGGTACCTCGTACCACAACTAGCATCTTCTCTCCCTGTTCCACTCCCAAACAGAACGAGGGAAAAAATGACTGCCTATATGCCTCTTTACGAGCCCTGATCTCTCTTATCTTATCTTTGTGGTCTTTCCGCGAAATGTAAGTTGGCGGCAGTAAAATTGTACTGCAGTCAGCCTCAAATGCTGGTTGTCTAAGTTTCCTCAGTAGCGATTCACGAAAAGAACGCCTCCTTTCCTCTAGAGACTCCCACCGGAGTTCCTGAAGCATTTCCGTAACACTCGCGTGATGATCAAACCTATCAGTAACAAACCTAGCAGCCACCCTCTGAATTGCTTCTATGTCCTCCCTCAATCCGACCTGATAGGGATCCCAAAAGCTCGAGCAGTACTCAAGAATAGATCACACCAGCGTTCTATAAGCGGTCTCCTTTACAGATGAACCACATCTTCCCAAAATTCTACCAATGAACCGAAGATGACCATCCGCCTTCTCCACAACTGCCATTACATGCTTGTCCCACTTCATATCGCTCTGCAATGTTACGCCCAAATATTTAATCGACGTGACTGTGTCAAGCGCTACACTACTAATGGAATATTCAAACATTACAGGATTCTTTTTCCTATTCATCTGCATTAATTTACATTTATCTATATTTAGAGTTAGCTGCCATTCTTTACACGAATCGCAAATCCTGTCCAAGTCATCTTGTATCCTCCTACAGTCACTCAACGACGACACCTTCCCGTACACCACAGCATCATCCGCAAACAGCCGCACATTGCTATCCACCCTATCCAAAAGATCATTTATGTAGATAGAAAACAACAGCCGACCTACCACACTTCCCTGGGGCACTCCAGATGATACCTTCACCTCCGATGAACACTCACCATCGAGGACAACGTACTGGGTTCTATTACTTAAAAAGTTTTCGAGCCAGTCACATATTTGGGAACCAATCCCATATGCTCGTACCTTAGTTAGGAGTCTGCAGTGGGGCACCAAGTCAAACGCTTTCCGGAAGTCAAGGAATATGGCATCCGTCTGATACCCTTCATCCATGGTTCGCAAGATATCATGTGAAAAAAGGGCGAGCAGCGTTTCGCAGGAGCGATGCTTTCTAAAGCCGAGTTCACGCATGGACAGCAACTTCTCCGTCTCAAGGAAATTCATTATATTCGAACTGAGAATATGTTCGAGAATCCTGCAACAAACCGATGTTAAGGATATTGGTCTGTAATTTTGAGGATCCGTCCTTCTACCCTTCTTATATACAGGCATCACCTGCGCTTTTTTCCAGTCGCTCGGAACTTTACGTTGCACATGTTTGTGTTTCAAGCATATGTTAACAAAGTGCAAGCTGCATTTCAACGTAGCCCCGCAAAGGTCAACTGCAGGAAGGAAGATCATTTGTCGATAAGCGGTTTCGCTCTTTTGCGTACAAAGCGCAAATGGTCCAAGCAATGCAGCCAAAAGAGCGCGCTCTGCGGTATGCATTCGCATGTTCCATGCTGGATTCCAGAGATAAAGATAATGACCAGATGAGGAAGTGTCCGTTTTCAGATGAAGCAACGTTCCACGTTACTGGACATATGAATCGCCACAACATTACGATTTGGTACTCCGAAAACCGCATAACACATATGAACACATCCATGATGGGCCGAAGCTTAATGTTCGGTGTGGCCAAATGCATGATAGGTGTCCGGCCCATTTTTCTTCGCAGAGAAAATCATAACCGTAAACGTTTGCCTGAGCATGTTCTAACCGTAGATCTTCCAATATGACGTTGCACCCTCACACTAGTGTCTAAAAGTGCGGAATGTGCTGAATGACATGTATCCTGAGAGGTGGATGGGTCTTGATGGTCCCACCGCAACGCCCGTGCGCTCTCCCGATGTCACGCCACTAGACTTGCTTTCGTGAGGTTACGTCAGGGATCGCATGCACGCAACGCCAGTCAGTGACACTGCTATCCTTCGTGCACGAATCAATGAAGCAGTCAGAACTCTGGGCACTGCAATGCTGATTCGTACCCGGCCAGAACTTGGATATAGCCTTGTGTTCTATGAACGTCGAGTGGAACACTCACTAAAATTCTTGCGTAACAGAAAAAAAACTTTGAGAGCTGCTAAACGTTTTGAAACAAACCACTACGCTCTCTCTCCAATAGTTTAGAAGTTATAATTTTTTGAAATGATACCAAAACGCTATGGACATTCTGTACTTGATTTATAAACAAACAGTATATGTCGGTGTCACCTTTTACGGCTTGGCAAAAATTTCTCCATGTTTGGTGTCAGTACTGGAGCTTCGCCATACCTATCTGCACAATTCGACATGCACTTACCGAATGAGGTGACGCATGATAAAGCTCTTGATTCGCTTTCGGGAGAACGACGGTTCAAATCCCCATCTGGCCATCCAGATTTAGATTTTCCGTGGCATCTCTAAATCACGTAAGGCAAATTCCAGGATGGTTCCTTTAAAAAAGACACGGCCGATTTCCTCGTCCACACTTCGTCAGTTGTGTTCCCCCTTTATATGACGTTCTCGTTGGCGGTATGTTAAAACTTCATCCTTCCTTCGTCCCTGCGAAAAGAACCTATCAGCTAGTATCAGTTGAGGATCAGAGGAAAAAGTTCAAAACCATCGTACAATATGCATTAGATGAGTATGTGGCAAGCAAGATCGAAAGAGATGGAAAAGAGCCACCGTGGTACAACAACCGAGTTAGAAAACTGCTACGGGAGCAAAGGGAACTTCACAGCAAACATAAACATAGCCAAAGCCTTGCAGACAAACAAAAATTATACGAAGCGAAATGTAGTATGAGGAGGGCTATGCGAGAGGCGTTCAATTATTTCGAAAGTAAAGTTCTGTGTACTGACTTGGCAGAAAATCCTAAGAAATTTTGGTCGTATGTCAAAGCGGTAGGTAGATCAAAACAAAATATCCAGGCACTCTGTGACCAAAATGGTACTGAAACAGAGGCTGACAGACAAAAGGCCGAAATACTAAATGTCTTTTTCCAAAGCTGTTTCACAGAGGAAGACTGCACTGTAGTTCCTTCTCTAGATTGTCGCACAGATGACAAAATGGTAGATATCGAAATAGATGGCAGAGGGACATAAAAACAATTAACATCGCTCAAAAGAGGAAAGGCCGCTAGATCTGATGGGATACCAGTTCGATTTTACACAGAGTACGCGAAGGAACTTGCCCCCCTTCTTGCAGCGATGTACCGTAAGTCTCTAGAAGAGCGTAGCGTTCCAAAATATTGGAAAATGGCACAGGTCATCCCCGTTTTGAAGAAGGGACGTCGAACAGATGTGCAGAACTATAGACCTATATCTCCAACGTCGATCAGTTGTAGGTTTTTGGAACACGTATTATGTTCGAGTATAATGACTTTTCTGGAGACTAGAAATCTACTCTATACGAATCAGTATGGGTTTCGAAAACGACGATCGTGTGAAACCCAGCTTACGCTATTCGTCCACGAGACTCAGAGGGCCATAGACGCGGGTTCCCAGGTAGATGCCGTATTTCTTGACTGCCGCAAGGCGTTTGATACAGTTCCCCACAGTCGTTTAATGAACAAAGTAATAGCATATGGACTATCAGACCAATTGTGAGATTGGATTGAGGAGTTCCTAGATAACAGAACGCAGCATGTCACTCTCAATGGAGATAATTCTTCCGAAGTAATAGTGATTTCAGGGGTGCCGCAGGGGAGTGTCGTAGGACCTTTGCTATTCACAATATATATAAATAACCTTGTGGATAACATCAGAAGTTCACTGAGGCTTTTTGCGGATGATGCTGTAGTATATCGAGAGGTTGTAACAATGGAAAATTGTACTGAAATGCCGGAAGAGCTGGAACGAATTGGAGCATGGTGCAGGGAATGGCAATTGAATCTCAATGTAGACAAGTGTAATGTGCTGCGAATACATAGAAAGAAAGATCCTTTATCATTTAGCTACAATATAGCAGGTCAGCAACTGGAAGCAGTTAATTCCATACCGAGCGAGGTGGCGCAGTGGTTAGCACACTGGACTCGCATTCGGGAGGACGACGGTTCAATCCCGTCTCCGGCCATCCTGATTTAGGTTTTCCGTGATTTCCCTAAATCGTTTCAGTCAAATGCCGGGATGGTTCCATTGAAAGGGCACGGCCGATTTCCTTCCCAATCCTTCCTTAACCCGAGCTTACGCTCCGTCTCTAATGACCTCGTTGTCGACGGGACGTTAAACACTAACCACCACCACCAGTTAATTCCATAAATTATCTGGGAGTAGGCATTAGGAGTGATCTAAAATGGAATGACCATATGCTTGAGTACTGCTCACCGGTGTGGGACCCGTGCCGGATAGTGTTGATAGAAGAGAAAAATGGCTCTGAGCACTATGCGACTTAACTTCTGAGGACATCAGTCGCCTAGAACTTAGAACTAATTAAACCTAACTAACCTAAGGACATCACACACATCCATGCCCGAGGCAGGATTCGAACCTGCGACCGTAGCGGTCACGCGGTTCCAAACTAAAGCGCCTACAACCGCACGGCCACACCGGCCGGTGGTTGATAGAAGAGATAGAGAAGATCCAACGGAGAGCAGCGTGCTTCGTTACAGGATCATTTAGTAATCGCGAAAGCGTTACGGAGATGATAGATAGACTCCAGTGGAAGACTCTGCAAGAGAGACGGTCAGTAGCTCGGTACGGGCTTTTGTTGAAGTTTCGAGAACATACCTTCACTGAGGAGTCAAGCAGTATTTTCCTCCCTCCTACGTATATCTTGCGAAGAGACCATGAGGATAAAATCAGAGAGATTAGAGCCCACACAGAGGCATACCGACAATCTTTCTTTCCACGAACAATACGAGACTGGAATAGAAGGGAGAACCGATAGAGGTACTCAAGGTACCTTCCGCCACACACCGTCAGGTGGCTTGCAGAGTATAGATATAGATATGAATCGCCTTAACAACTCATAATCTGACAGGAGACCACCCAGATACGAAGAAAGAAGGTTAGCATTTATACTTCTGTTGGTATGAAAGTCGATGGAGATGGAGCACCAGCTCATAATCGGCCGTCCTAATTTAGGTTTTCTGTGGTTTCTCTTAATAGCTTCTGGCAAATTCCGGGATGATTTCTATTATAATGCCACGGCCGACTACCGGAACCATCCTTGCGCAACTGCAAGCATGTAACTCAGGCCCGGCCACGGCGCGCCGGACTTCACGTGTGCAAGGCGTGCGGGCGTCGGGTGGACGAAGACTCGGACTGCCCCGACTTGGTGTGGCGGTTTTCTGTCGGCACAAGTCTCTTAAGTTCGGCAGAACCGTAGTGTCAGCGATGTTTATCTTTCACTACTTGTTCGTGATATGGAGGGCGTTTCTCAAGTCCAGTAGCTGTCTGCACAAAAAGAGGCAGTCTAGCGATCCATCGTCGCAAGCCTTTAAAAATGAATGGGAATAATGGGCGAGAAGGAGAATTCTCGAAATCCATTACGCAGTCGCACAAGTGACGACTAGACCAGATTTGCTATGAAACTACATGACAATATTATGCAGAAAGAATTTAAAGATTTAGTTGGCAATCAAGGAGTAAAAATTTACAACGATCGACAGACAGAATTTATTGTCCTGTACATCAAGAAGCACTTTGTGTTTCATTTGGCGGCATGAAGCACGTAAAGAGATTGGAAGCACGAATAGTAAAATTTCTGTTATCCTATGCATTATTCCACTGCTAGTTGCAGGAGTTTCCGATGGACCTGAACGAAGAGCGTGGAGACTATATATTACTCCAACATACGTTGGTTAGATCAAGGAGCATTCCTGGAACGATTTTTCGATTTAAAACTCGCTATTATTGAATTTACGAAGGAAAAAAGAAGTGCAGGAATAAAAATTATAACATCCAGAAGTACTCCAGACCTCGTGTTTTATGTGGACTTGTCTGCACGCTCCTCGCAGTCAGACATTGCAAGCAGAGAAACGACTTATTTCTGATCTGATGGGGATGCATTTAAAAAGAAAATTGCGTTGTAGGTGGAAGACTTTCTGACACGCAGTCCAGTTCCCTAAGCTCAAGGGTTTTAAAGAAAATACGACGTTTGAATAATACATTGTAGCCTTGACAGAATTACAAGGATAGTTTCCTAAAAGTTTTGATGACACTGCCAATCTTACATCTGTTCTCGAGCTGTTTTCGAAACAGTTTCCATTTCAGCCTACCCCCATGAACCATGGACCTTGCCGTTGGTGGGGAGGCTTGCGTGCCTCAGCGATACAGATGGCCGTACCATAGGTGCAACCACAACGGAGGGGTATCTGCTGAGAGGCTAGACAAACGTGTGGTTCCTGAAGAGGGGCAGCAGCCTTTTCAGTAGTTGCAGGGGGAACAGTCTGGATGATTGACTGATGTGATCTGGCAACACTAACCAAAACGGCTTTGCTGTGCTGGTACTGCGAACGGCTGAAAGCAACGGGAAACTACAGCCGTAATTTTTCCCGAGGGCATGCAGCTTTACTGTATGGTTAAATGATGATGGAGTCCTCTTGGGTAAAATATTCCGGAGGTAAAATTGTCCCCCATTCGGATCTCCTGGCGGGGACTACTCAGGAGGACGTCGTTATCAGGAGAAAGAAAACTGGCATTCTACGGATCGGAGCGTGGAATGTCAGATCCCTTAATCGGGCAGGTAGGTTAGAAAATTTAAAAAGGGAAATGGATAGGTTAAAGTTAGATATAGTGGGAATTAGTGAAGTTCGGTGGCAGGAGGAACAAGACTTTTGGTCAGGTGAATACAGGGTTATAAATACAAAATCAAATAGGGGTAATGCAGGAGTAGGTTTAATAATGAATAAAAAAATAGGAGTGCGGGTAAGATACTACCAACAGCATAGTGAATGCATTATTGTGGCAAAGATAGACACGAAGCCCATGCCTACTACAGTAGTACAAGTTTATATGCCGACCAGCTCTGCAGATGATGAAATGTATGATGAGATAAAAGAAATTATTCAGGTAGTGAAGGGAGACGAAAATTTAATAGTCATGGGTGACTGGAATTCGAGAGTAGGAAAAGGGAGAGAAGGAAACATAGTGGATGAATATGAATTTGGGGGAGAGAAATGAAAGAGGAAGCTGCCTGGTAGAATTTTGCACAGAGCATAACTTAATCATAGCTAACACAAGGTTCAAGAATCATAAAAGAATGTTGTATACATGGAAGAATCCTGGAGATACTAGAAGGTATCAGATAGGATATATAATGGTAGGACAGAGATTTAGGAACCAGGTTTTAAATTGTAAGACATTTCCAGGGGCAGATGTGGACTCTGACCACAATCTATTGGTTATGAACTGTAGATTAAAACTGAAGAACCTGCAAAAAGGTGGGAATTTAAGGAAATGGGACCTGGATAAACTGAAAGAACCAGAGGTTGTAGAGAGTTTCAGGGAGAGCATAAGGGAACAATTGACAGGAATGGGGGAAAGAAATACAGTAGAAGAAGAATGGGTAGCTCTGAGGGATGAAGTAGTGAAGGCAGCAGAGGATCAAGTAGGTAAAAAGACGAGGGCTAGTAGAAATACTTGGGTAACAGAAGAAATATTGAATTTAATTGATGAAAGGAGAAAATATAAAAACGCAGTAAATGTAGCAGGCAAAAGGGAATACAAACGTCTCAAAAATGAGATCGACGGGAAGTGCAAAATGGCTAAGCAGGCATGGCTAGAGGACAAATGTAAGGATGTAGAGGCTTATCTAACTAGGGGTAAGATAGATACTGCCTACAGGAAAATTAAAGAGACCTTTGGAGAAAAGATAGCCACTTGTATGAATTTCAAGGGCTCAGATGGAAACCAAGTTCTAACCAAAGAAGGGAAAGCAGAAAGGTGGAAGGAGTATATAGAAGGTCTATACAAGGGCGATGTACTTGAGGACAATATTATGGAAATGGAAGAGGAAGTAGATGAAGATGAAATGGGAGATATGATACTGCGTGTAGAGTTTGACAGGGCACTGAAAGACCTGAGTCGAAACAAGGCCCCGGGAGTAGACAACATTCCATTGGAACTACTGACGGCCTTGGGAGAGCCAGTCATGACAAAACTCTACCATCTGGTGAGCAAGATGTATGAGACAGGCGAAATACCCTCAGACTTTAAGAAGAATATAATAATTACAATCGCAAAGAAAGCAGGTGTTGACAGATGTGAAAATTACCGAACTATCAGTTTAATAAGTCACAGCTGCAAAATACTAACGCGAATTCTTTACAGACGAATGGAAAAACTGGTAGAAGCCGACCTCGGCGAAGATCAGATTGGATACCGCAGAAATGTTGGAACACGTGAGGCAATACTGACCCTAATCTTAGAAGCTAGATTAAGAAAAGGCAAACCTACGTTTCTAGCATTTGTAGACTTAGAGAAAGCTTTTGACAATGTTGACTGGAATACTCTCTTTCAAATTCTGAAGCTGGCAGAGGTAAAATACAGGGAGCGAAAGGCTATTTACAATTTGTACAGAAACCAGATGGCAGTTATAAGAGTCGAGGGGCATGAAAGGGAAGCAGTGGTTGGGAAGGGAGTGAGACAGGGTTGTAGCCTCTCCCCGATGTTATTCAATCTGTATATTGAGCAAGCAGTAAAGAAACAAAAGAAAAATTCGGAGTAGGTATTAAAATCCATGGAGAAGAAATAAAAACTTTGAGGCTTGCCGATGACATTGTAATTCTGTCAGAGACAGCAAAGGACTTGGAAGAGCAGTTGAACGGAATGGACAGTGTCTTGAAAGGAGGGTATAAGATGAACATCAACAAAAGCAAAACGAGGTAATTGAATGTAGTTGAATTATGTCGGGTGATGCTGATGGAATTAGATTAGGAAATGAGACACTTAAAGTAGTAAAGGAGTTTTGTTATTTTGGGAGCAAAATAACAGATGATGGTCGAAGTAGAGAGGATATAAAATGTATACTGGCAATGGCAAGGAAAGCGTTTCTGAGGAAGAGAAATTTGTTAACATCGAGTATAGATTTAAGTGTCAGGAAGTCGTTTCTGAAAGCATTTGTATGGAGTGTAGCCATGTATGGAAGTGAAACATGGACGATAAATAGTTTGGACAAGAAGAGAATAGAAGCTTTCGATATGTGGTGCTACAGAAGAATGCTGAAGATTAGATGGGTAGATCACATACCTAATGAGGAGGTATTGAATAGAATTGGGGAGAAGAGAAGTTTGTGGCACAACTTGACAAGAAGAAGGGACCGGTTGGTAGGACATGTTTTGAGACATCAAGGGATCACAAATTTAGCATTGGAGGGCAGCGTGGAGGGTAAAAATCGTAGAGGGAGACCAAGAGATGAATACACTAAGCAGATTCAGAAGGATGTAAGTTGCAGTAAGTACTGGGAGATGAAAAAGCTTGCACAGAATAGAGTAGCATGGAGAGCTGCATCAAACCAGTCTCAGGACTGAAGACAACAACAACATTCCATTTCAGTTGAAACGACCCCTGTGCATGTGTAGATGTAACTAACTGATCTGCAAGCTTATTCCCTTTCTAAAGACAAATTTCTTTCATGTTAAAACTACGAAACTAAGTAAGCCACGATTACGTGGCAACCTGACTGCGAAAATCTGTGAAATTCTCTCTGTTTGTCCATATGCTGACAGTTTGCACCAGATCAAAAATATATATCTTCAGCGTGCCAAAAATAATTCAGTATTATTGAAAATTTCTTTTGTTTGTGATCTGTGTTACTGAGAAATGTGAAATTAACCAACTCGTACACAGTACGCCTGCACTGCCGTTTAAATGCGTCGCGTTCGCCTTTTTCTCCTCCTCACGCTCAGACCACATCACGTAGCGGTGAGGAAGCGTGCCAGCCAGGCTGAGCACTTTGGCACTTGGGCCAGGGCATGGCCCGCGCGCCGAATTCTTAGCCACTCCTGGCACAAATGTTCGTATATACGATTATGTTTTTCTTTGTTGTTGTTGTTGTTAAACTGTAATACCATGATGTCCAAAATCATTATAAAAGTGACTTATAGATGATTAAAACTACTGCTACTACTACTATTGCATGGTTGTATAAAGCAACTATCTTATTGGAAAAATCCCGCGTTTTGCTGGAATCTATTAGAAACACGCTGCAAACCAAAACCGGGATGATACGAATCTCGTTTAGACATCTAGTTCTCAGGGGATAACTACAGTCATGCGGACCCAGAGGTACGTAACTAAACTGGGGCAACCCTCCCACTCTTTTGTTCACTCACTCCTCATTTCCTAACTCACCAAACGTCGACAACAGCCCGTCTCTTATAGCCGCCACCTCCCTTCTATTCCAATACGCCATCACCCTGGCCGCTCTTCACCTACTTCGGTCTAAAAGCAAAATTAAGAAGTAAAGCCTTTTGGAAAATGTGGTCCATGAATACGACTATTCTCGCTAACACTAACTATGTTTAATCGCTTGATAAAGATGGATAATATACGATACATGCAAGAACCAAAAGGGAAAAATAAGAATGGAAGATCAAGAATGAAGTGCTCGGATTACTAAAACATACTGATGTAGCCTTTCGCCTCTACTGTTCTGTCTGTACATGAAGAAGCAGTGACAGAAACAAAAGATACGTTCAAGAGCGTGTTTAGCACTCTGGGCGAAACAATATCAAAGATAAGATTTGCTGATGGCATTGCTATCCTCAGGGGAAATGAAGAACTAGAGCAGGACCTGTTGAATGTAGTGGACAGTCGAACGAGTACAGAATATGGATTGATAGAAAACCAAAGAAAGACGTGTAACAGAAACGAGGTAAGTAGTGAACTTAACATCAGAATTGGGGACCACGAAGTAGGCAAAGTAAAAGAATTCTGCTGTCTTCCAGGCATAATAACACGCGACGGACGAAGTAAGTAGGATATCGAAAGCAGACTAGTACAGGCAAAGGAGGAACTCCTGATCAAAACAAGTCTGCTAATATCAAAAATAGAGTTTAATTTGTGGAAGAAATTTCTGAGAACGTACGTTTGGAACACAACAACGCTTCTGAAATGTGGTGCTACAGAAGGACGTTGAAAATTGGGTGGAAGGATGCTATAAGGAATGAGAAAGTGCTCTACAGAATCGACAAAGAAAGGAACGTGTGACAGAGAACTAATTAAACCTAACTAACCTAAGGACATCACACACATCCATGCCCGAGGCAGGATTCGAACCTGCGACCGTAGTGGTCGCGCGGCTCCAGACTGTAGCGCCTAGAACCGCTCGGCCACTCCGGCCGGCTGAACATTTTTTCTTCGTTTTCTTTTCTTATATTTCCAAAATGGTATTTTTAATTAACATTTCTCAATCTGCCATTGTACGATCACAGTAGAGCCAAAGCAAAGAAATATTCCTGAATCCGAGTAAATATAAGTAGTTCTTTATTATTTTTGGCTTGGATGCATGAGGACGATTGTACATAGGAGTGTATTAGAGTAACTCGAGGTCAATGGCCTACGTTTGACTAATAACAGCACTGTTAAATCTTATGCATCAATTTCGATACTTATACTTTAATGAAGATCTTATCAAGGAGGGGAAACATCATCAGGCAGTTGAAATGTAAGTTAAATACCTCATTTTAAGAAGATAGTCACAGGCGGTAGGTATATACTGTGAACATGAATTTAACTTCATTCGTTTCCTGAAAAAACGCATGTCACTCAGGGTAAATGGTGTCATTGGGATGAAACGTGTCGCTCTACATGTAGTTACAGGCTCTTGTCAGCCCCTCAGCCTCGCAAAGTTAGTCAAAAGCCTTGCTAGCAAACAAATAATTTCGTTCTGAGTTACGAGGCTTAGAAACTTTATGAGAGTCGAGTGGATTCTGCTGTAATTCGTTTGGTACTGAACCATAATGGTAAAGAAGGGCGGAAAGAAAATTACCCTTCTTTGAGTACGTGATATTGTTGCATTTGCTCCGAAAGGAATGAATGTATGCCGGTAATGTTAACAGCACATTAATTACGCTTTTTAAAGCATTATTCCAAAAACTGTATTTGCTCCATGACTTTACTGTTGCTCATATGTAGCGCAGTAATTCGCGTGAGATTTTGAATATTCATGCGCTTGAATCCTCTCTGCTAAATGTCCCCAGTCTCTTACTCCCTTACCGCACGCTGAGCTCCTGCAGAGCTCTTTTCAGAAAGCGTCTACGTTGTACCCTTTCACGAGAATCGTTATATGTATCTTTTACACCTCACCGTTATAGATCTGACGATGGCGTTACCGAATTGAATCATAAAACAAATTGGAAAACAAAAATGACCAGAAATAGTAAAACCATCAATGAACTAATCGCTGATCATCATTTGATTTTTAATGGTTTAAAGTGGTCGTATTTCAATTGTATAGTGGGAACCCCAAAAAATATATACACCTTTTCAGCTCATAACTAATATCCTTTCTTCAGGAGTGACGGCTGGTAAAATGGCTGAAGGCAGCCCGAACTCTGAGCGTAAAGAGTTCATTCTGAAGCGCTACTGGAAGACTGAGAATGTAGGTGAAGTGCAAAGACACTTCCGAATAAAATTTCAACGAGATGCACCAACGCGACTCACAATTACTCGCCTGGGACGTAAGTTTGAGGAAGAAGGAAGAATCCAAAACGCCCACAATAACTATTCCGGAACATCACGATCACCTATTGGCTCCACAAGCGAATGACAAGTCACAGAAAAGTTTCAAGCAATCTCTTAGAAAGCCTGTGGGGCAAGCGATTCGTGAGCCAGGAGTTCTAAAACCGAGAATCTATCGAATTTTGAAGCGTGTCCAATCAAAAAGTTTTATTCCTAGATTACTCCACGCTGTGAATGAAGATGATCATGACCGGAGAATTGAATTTTGTGACTGGTATCAAGTAAGATGCGTGCAGGACAAATAATTCCCGTACAAGGTTGTTTGGAATGATGGGGCGCCTTTTACGTTAAATGGTTCAGTTAAACGTCAATTGTACCTAATGGGCAAGTAACAGTCCTCATGCTACAATGGAAGACCATGTGAATTCACCAGGAGTTACAGTGTGGTGTGGTTTATCAGCATCTGGTTTAATTTGATCTTTCTTCTTTGAGCATATAGCGACTGGTGAAAATTACCTGAACTTACTACGGGAACACACACCATGCCACGCATCGAAGAAATTTTCCGAATGGAAAATAGTATTATTGCCTCCCTCCTTCCATCGCGACGTAAGTGCATACCTTGACAAATACCTACGGACAGATGGATAGGACGAAGAGACAGTACCGAGTACCTCCACTCTCACCGTATTTGACAGCTATGGATTTTTTTCTTGGGAGGGGCCAGGGGGCACAATGTTAGTAGCACAAGACCAACTACAACCAATAAATGAATCCGAAGTAGCCGTTGAAAATGCATGTGCCAGAATTCCAATCACAACGATTAGGAATGTGTTGGGACTCCATCTGTCAGTGTTATCAGCAGTAGGCAACAATTTGAACACTTTCGATTAATGGCTAGTTTCTACATTCGTTCACATTATTTTGAATTTTAAAATTTTTCCATATCAACTAAATATTGCTGTTATAGTCATGAAAAGAATGTACATAATTTTTGGGACACGTTATATCGTAATCGGAATGTATTCAGAGTGTTTTTAACACTCGCAGTTTTTTTTCCCTCGACTTCTTCGCCCAAATATGTTAAATCACGTCCCTGCCATCATCAGTGGAATCTCCCTTTTATTATATTTATAAATTCTTCTTCAATATTTGAGTACTAACAGTGACGATGGAAAAATAATCTTAAACATATCTTGTTGTTAGTATGATGCTACTTTTCCTTATTTAGTAGTTTACGTTGTTTTTAGAACATCAATTCATTTTGGCAGGATAGTATTTCATCTGCAACAACATGATTATTTAGAAAGAACAACTCGACTAGAAGAAGGGATCGGTTGGTAGGACATGTTCTGAGGCATCAAGGGATCACCAATTTAGCATTGGAGGGCAGCGTGGAGGATAAAAATCGTAGAGGGAGACCAAGAGATGGATACACTAAGCAGATTCAGAAGGATGTAGGTTGCGGTAGGTACTGGGAGATGAAGAAGCTTGCACGGGATAGAGTAGCATGAAGAGCTGCATCAAACCAGTCTCAGGACTGAAGACCACAACAACAACAACAATAACAGAGAAAATTTACGAAAATCGCTTAAACTATATGTGTTTCACATATTTTTTAGTTTATTGGAAGTCTCTAGACTGTTGTGCGTCGAACCTATGGATTTTCTTGAGAAGCACAACGGATCGTACCCGTTCTTAACGGGAAGCTCCAGGAAGCGACGTAGCTTGAATGTATGTTCCAATCATAAAGTGACTCGCTATTGATTGAAGTCAGTATTTGGTGCTACCCAGCTCAGTGCATGAAAGCGACGTTACTGTTTTCTTTAAAAAAAAAAAAAAAAAAAAAAAAAGCATGTTTGACCACTGTCGGTTATTGTGAACATGCCGGTACCGTTCAGCGTTGGAAAACTGGTCGCTGGCACACTTCCGTCCCACAATCTAGAAATGGGTACCACCAAGCTACACACACTCCGACTTTGGATTAAAATTACAGTCGTGTGTATTAGCCTCTAGCGTTCCTCTCTACAGCCATCCGCTCGTGGCTGCCACAACCTTGGTCTTATGAAACACAAGTTTACGGTTTCCTCGCTGCAAGACATGTCCCGCGACTGTTGACTTAACCATTTCCTCCCATCGACCGTTGATTTCTTGCTTCTCTATTAGTTTTTTCACCGTTTGCGTAGCTGGTCACAACTTCTGGCCACCAACTAAAGACATATGTGAACAAAGAATTTGGTATTTCCAGTTTCTCCAGTTTTCATTTCAATTTCCCTTACGTCTTCCTTTCTCTGTTTTGGGTGCCAGGACCGTTACCTCAATTACATCAGCGTAGTTACGGCCCTGTTGCCAGTTGCGATTTCCCACTACACTGGAAACCTACAAACTCATTACCATTCACAGCATATCAGTCTATCCAGTGCCGGCCGGTGTGGCCGTGCGGTTAAAGGCGCTTCAGTCTGGAACCGCGTGACCGCTACGGTCGCAGGTTCGAATCCTGCCTCGGGCATGGATGTGTGTGATGTCCTTAGGTTAGTTAGGTTTAATTAGTTCTAAGTTCTAGGCGACTGATGACCTCAGCAGTTAAGTCGCATAGTGCTCAGAGCCATTTGAACCAGTCTATCCAGTGATACACAAATAAGCAGTTTTTAAATACGTACTTCAGAGGTTAAACAGAACACTAACATTCATCTACATCTACATCTACATGGATAATCTGCAGATCACATTTAAGTGCCTGGCAGAGGGTTCATCGAACCACCATCACAATCCTCTATTATTCCAATCTCGTATAGCGCGCGAAAAGAATGAACACCTGCATTTTTCCTTACGAGCTCTGATTTTCCTTATTTTATCGTGGTGATCGTTACTCCCTATGTAGGTCGGTGTCAACAAAATATTTTCGCATTCAGAGGAAAAAGTTGGTGATTGGAATTTCGTGAGAAGATACCCTCGCAACGAAAAACGCGTTTATTTTAATGATTTCCAGCCTAAATCCTGCATCATTTCTGTGACACTCTCTTCCATATTTCGCGATAGTAAAAAACGTGCTGCCTTTCTTTGAACTTTTTCGATGCACTTCGTCAGTCCTATCTGGTAAGAATCCCACACCACGCAGCAGTATTCTAAAAGAGGACAGACAAGGGTAGTGTACGCAGTCTCCTTAGTAGGTCTGTTACATTTTCTAAGTGTCCTGCCAATAAAACGCAGTCTTTGGTTAGCCTTCCCCACAACATTTTCTATGTGTACCTTCCAATTTAAGTTGTTCTTAACTGTAATACCTAGGTATTAGGTTGAATTTACGGCTTTTACATTAGACTGATATATCGTGTAACGGAAGTTTAACGAGTTCCTTTTACCACTCATGTGGATGACCTCACACTTGTCGTTATTTAGGGTCAACTTCCACTTTTCGCACCATTCAGATATCTTTTCTAAATCGTTTTGCAGTTTGTTTTCATCTTCTGATGACTTCATTAGTCGATAAACGAAAGCGTCATCTGCAAACAACCGAAGACGGCTGCTCAGATTGTCTTCCAAATCGTTTATATAGATAAGGAAGAGCAAAGGGCCTATAACACTACCTTGGGGAACGCCAGAAATCACTCCTGTTTTACTCGATGACCTTCCGTCAATTACCCCTGTGACAGGAAATCACAAATCCAGTCACATAACTGAGACGATATTCCATAAGGACGCTATGTCACTACGAGCCCATTGTGTGGTACAGTGTCAAAAACCTTCCGGAAATCCAGAAATACGGAATCGATCTCAAATCCTTTGTCAATAGCACTCAACACTTCGTGTGAATGAAGAGCTGGTTGTGTTTAACAGGAGCGATGTTTTCTAAACCCATGTTGACTGTGTGTCAATAGGCCGTTTCCTTCGAGGTGATTCATAGTGTTTGAACACAATATATGTTCTAAAATCCTGCTGCATATCGACGTTAACGATATGGGCCTGTAATTTAACAGATTACTCCTACTACCTTTCTTGAATATTGGTGTGACCTGTGCAACTTTCCAGTCCTTGGGTACGGATCTTCCGTCGTGCGAACGGTTGTGTATGACTGGTAAGTAAGGAGCTAATGCATCAGCATACTCCAAAAGGAACCTAATCGATATACAGTCTGGACCAGAAGACGTTCTTTTATTAAGTGATTTAACTTGCTTCACTACTCCGAGGATATTTACTTCTACGTTACTCATGTTGGCAGCTGTTCTCGATTCGAATTCTGAAATATTTACTTCGTCTTCTTTTGTGAAGGCATTTCGGAAGGCTGTGTTTAGTAACTCTGCTTTGGCAGCACTGTCTTCGATAGTATCTCCATTGCTATCGCGCAGAGAAGGTATTGATTGTTTCTTGACGCTAACATACTTCACATACGACCAGAATCTCTTTGGGTTTTCTGCCAGGTTTCGAGACATTGTTTCGCATTTAAGTGCGCGCTAAATTTCTAGCTTCTGTAAAAGATCGCCAATCTTGGGGATTTTGGATCTGTTTAAATTTGGCATGTTTGTTTCGTTGTTTCTGCAACAGTGTTCTAACCCATTTTGTGTACCAACGTTGAAACAGAGTTACGCACAGGAGTCAAACACAGTAAAATAAATAACCGTAGAGATTTTTTAATACCCGTTTGGAAGACAGTCATAAAATGCGTGGAACAGGTAGACCTCACTGAAAAAGCACCACACATGCTGAACCAGCAAATTGGGATAACACACATTTAAATGGCTCTGAGCACTATGGGAGTTAACTTCTGAGGTCATCAGTTCCCTAGAACTTAGAACTACTTAAACCTAACTGACCTAACGACATCACACACATCCATGACCGAGGCAGGACTCGTACCTACGACCGTAGCGGTTGCGCGGTTCGAGACTGTAGCGCCTAGAACCGCTCGGCCACTCCGGCCGGCGGGATAACACACACACGAAATTGCCGATCAAGAATGCGGGCTCTCCCATAAATAAAAACCGAAGAGGGTCATATTCACTTATTTTATCAAAACTGTCTACAAAATAGCCATTACACTGTAGAAACGCAGACTTCAGATAGGATACTGTAAACACAGCGTAACAAATAAAACGAATACATGAAACATTAGTACAGCCACAGACAATTTCAGCAAGACAGGCATTTACCAGCTAGCACAAATCTTGTCACTCTATGAATGTAGGTCAGACGTACGGGAACTTTAAAAACAACGTATTCTTAGCACCTCAGAGCAAAAAGCAACAGCTCATATTTCATACAATTACGCTGATTGGCAAAGGCGCATAGCGCACCTGTCGGGTGGAGGGAGGTTAATCTCATGTTAGTTTCGCAGTGAATGACGACATAAATTTGGGGTTTCACAACAAATGGCTCTGGATACGCTTGCTCTTAGTCAATGGCGCTACATTTGCTGCAGTTCAATATCGTTTACATGTTCTGGCTTTCTTCAGAATGATACCGAACTAATACGTCTGACGGTTTGCATGGCAGGATGCGAGTGCCTGTTTTGAAGATCCCTCTTCTAGAGGAAAGTACCCAGTTTCCGATCACTTTGTGGACCATAACCATCGCCCAACACAGATTTCATAATACAGGGTGACCACAATGAGACTCCAACGTTTGACGAACAAATACAGGGAAATCATACAGCAGCTCATCAAGTTTTCATACACAGGTGGACTGTTCAGTATACTTGAACATGGGCGCCACGGGTAGCGCGAAGAATATCAAGTCTATAATCGATTTCGTGTCATGTGTTGCGGAGCATCTGTCCCGTGACAGAGTTCATGACAATTCTTATGCGCTGTTTCAAGTCTTGCAGGTCCTTCACTGGTGTAGCGTATACCCGGTCTTTCACATAACCCCACAAGAAAAAATCGAGGGGGGTTATGTCGGGCGAACATGACGGCCAAGGAATTGGACCATGGGGCCAATCCATCGTTGCGAGAATGTGTCATTTAAAAATTTTCGGACATCAAGGCTTCAATGGGGTGGTGCACCGTCCTGTTGAAACGTCACATTTGGCTGCAGGTCTGTTATCTTTGGCATGGCAAATTGTTCCAACATGTCCAGGTAGATGGCTCCATTCACAGACAGTTCCTGAAAGAAAAACGGCCCAACAATGCGATTTATCATCAAACCGCATCACACATTAACTTTCGGACTGTCGCGCACGTGTTCCCTAGGTGCATGTGGATTTTCGGACCCCCAGATGCGCACATCGTGACGATTGACAGCCCCTGACACGTGAAAGATTGCCTCGTCAGTAAACCAACAACCAGATATGCTACGCCACCCTTTTAGCCTTCCTGTTTAGACGTCTGATCCGAATGGAAGTCCTTATCCTCACGTGCAAGAAAATGAGTTTTGTTCATTTTTTTCAGTTCAGAATGTATGAGTATTTCTATCAACTTTTTGAACTTCGAAATTCTTTCCCCGTGGTAAGCTGCGATAATAATCTCGAACTCTAGCAAAACAGACAGCCAGTCAAATCGTAGTCGTCCAGTGTTGATCAGCGATTTCTTTTGCGGCAGGATGACAGTTTACTGTTTGGTATCCCATTGAACTGTCAATGTTCTTGCGATTGAAGCCAAAGCCGGGTACTGTGTACCGTAATTCAGTAAGACAGTTGAGCTGTTGTAGTCCATGTTTAGAACCCACTTCACATTGTTTCGGTTTTTCCAGTTGCAGACGCCTAGTTGGACGCATAACTAACTACAAGGAAAATTTTCATAATCTGCGTTGGACTTTCTACTAAAGTACTGAGACACTAACATTAAGAACTGTTTCCTCCAAAGCATACAATTATTTGAGAAAACGTAAGTATCCCTCACCTGCCGTTTAATGTTCCAGCGAATGACGAAGCAACTTGTTTTTAATAAGAAGTAACAGTTTTAATGAGTACTTAATTAAGTTGTTTAAAACCTTCGATGAATTATCTGTTCTTACTTTCGATCAAATGAATACTGACAGTCGACTAAGTCGTAATACGTCGTATTAATAGGGCCAGGAAAGTCGTCACTTTATTATGACGTCGACGTCACAATGACTAGAGATGTCTTAGAAAGAATAAAAAGAAACGAAAGTAGCTGCTTTTTCTTGCGATCTGAGAGCAAAAAGTTTGAAAGTATGTAAGCAGCTTAGGCTGACCACAAATAAAATGAATTTCTCGTGCCCCGCGTTTACTGATCTTCTCTAAATATAGAAGGCAGTGTCCCGACTGACTGACTGATTCATCATCGTTCAGTCCAAACGATTAAGGGTTGTGTGATCTTATACTGTAGGCATCGTTTAAGAGCGGATTTTTTGAAATTTCATCGGTAAGGGGCTGAAATAGGGGATGAATGATTTATTGAAAAAGTCGCTATTAAGGCAATTTTGAAGCTGGACCTACGAAAATTGGTATTTGGTTTCTCGGTCAGAAATAAAGAAATAAGTATTTCAGCATTTCTGAAAATTCAAACATATTGGGGTGAAAAAGTGGGTGAAAGCTTTTGTTTTTTTTAAAAAAAAAGTCATTATTAAAGAACTACTGAAGTATTTTTAAAGCTACATCTATGAGCATTGGCATTTGACTTCTCGTTTACAAATAAAAAGTACATGTTTCATTGGTTTTTGAAACTGAACTCCTAATGTGGTAAAATAGGGGATGAGATTTTATGAAAATACTTTATTATATAAGTATTTTTAAAGCTGTATGAAATAAATTTTAATTTCTATTTTCTGCTAGAAACAAAAAGGACACGTGTTCTCTATTCTTCGAAATTCAACCCCTAAAGGAGTGAAATAGGGGGTGACAAGTTTTATGAAAATATTTCATTGAGAAAGCATTTTTTAAGCTAAATCTTTGAAAATTGATAATTGGCTTCTCGATTGGAGAGAAAAAAAAGTGTGTTTCACTGTTTTTGTAAATTCAGTCCCTAAGGGGGTAAAATAGGGTACGACTGTTTCTCTGACTCTTCAACACCCGGCCCAAATCGCTAAGAATAGAAAACTGAAATTTGGAGAGGGTGTGGATCTTATACTGTGGGCACCGTTTATGAAGGGATTATCCGAAATTCCACTCCTAAGGGGGCGAAATAGGGTATGAATACAGTTTTGAAAGTATGTCGCTGTTAAGACAATTTTGAAGCAAAAACTACGAAAACTGGCATTTGGTTTCTCAGTCACAAACAAAAAATAGGTTTCTCAGCATTTCTGGAAACTCGACCACTATGAGGGTAAAATAGTGGCTGAAAGGCTTTTTGAAAGTAAATCATTAGCAAAGAACTACTACAGCATTTTTAAAGCTACATCTATGAAAACTAGCCTTTGATTTCTCGGTTCGAAATTAAAAAATACATGTTTCTGTGTTTTCGGAAATTCAACCCCTAAGGGAGTGAAAGAGCGGATGAAAATTTTCAAGAAATTATTTTGTTGCATTAAAAATCTTTGAAGCTTAATCTATGAAAATTGGTACTTCACTTCTCGGTTAGATATAAAGAAACATTTGTTATGGAATGAAAGTTGCTATGGAAATATCTCCACAAGAGCGCAAAAGGCATGATTAACAAAACGTTTAGACTTCAGCTACCAGAATCGCTTTTTGGTCAGAAGTACATTCGGCAAACATCATGCTTCTATGGCCTTAACTAGTCCGAAAAGCTTGGAAGGTGTTGCAATTTGTGAACAATATAAAATTCGATTAAATAGAAACAAAAAGAATCTCTGCAGGACGTGCAGATTATGCGACCAAAGGAGCGGGCGCTAATATATATTCAAGGCAATGTCCCAGCTGACTCACTCACTCATTAACTCATCGTCGCCCAGCCCAAAATACTAACTTTTAAGGATGGAAACTTGAAAATTGCAGAGAGTGTTGAGCTTATATTGTAGGCGTCGTTTACGAAGGGCCTGCTCGAAATCCCCCCTAAGGGGGTGAAATAGGGGATGAAAGGCTTTTTGAAAATATGTCACTATTAATGAGAGCTACGGAAATTGGCATTTGGTTTCTCTATCAGAATTAAAGAAATTTAACCCCAAGGGGTTTAAAAAGTTGGTAACATTATTAAAGAACCACTGAAGTATCTTTAAAGCTACATCTATGAACAGTGGCATTTGGCTTCTCAGTTATAAATACAAAATACATGTTCAGTGCCTTTGAAAATTCAACAGGTAAGGGGGAGGGTAAACAGGGAATGAAAGCTTTTATTAAAATATTTCATTTTGAAAGTATTTTCGAAGCTAAATCAATGAAACTTTGTATTTGGCTTCTCGGTTAGAAATAAAATATAATTTGTTTAAATTTTTTTAGAAATTCAACCCCTGAGGGTGCGAAATAGGGCCTGACTTATTCATTGACTCAACATCACCAAACCCAAAGCACTAAAGACAGAAACTTGAAATTTGGAGAGTGCCTTCATCTTATACTGTACGCATTGTTTAGTAAGGGATTGTTCGAAATTCCTCCCCCAAGGAGGTGTAGTTCGGGATGATAGATATTTTGAAAAAACATCGCTATTAATACAGTTTTGAAGCTAGAACCACAAAAATTGTTATCCAAATTCTCTGTCAGAAATTAAAATACATGCTTCAGAATTTTTGAAAATTCAACGACTATGGGGAACAATAAAGGGTGACAGGTTTTTTGGAAAATAAATCATTACTAAAATCCTAATAAAGCATTTTAACCCACATCTATGAAAATTGATACTTGACTTTGGGGTTAAAAAATTAAAAAACGTGTTTCAATGGTATTGATGAAAATATTCATTAAAGAATTTTTTAAGCTAAATCTAAGAAAATTTGTATTTGGCTTCTTTGTTACGAAAAAAATACATCTTTCAGTGTTTTTGGAAATTCGACCCCTAACGGGGTGAAATAGGGGATGAAATACTTTTTGAAAATATCGCGTTATGTTAAAACATTTTTACAGTTATATCTACGAAAATTTGTATTTGGCTTCTAAATAAACATGTGTTACGGGATGAAAGTTTCTACAGAACTATCAACACAAGAACTCAGAAGGCAGGAGTAAAAAACATCTTCGACTCTAGTTGCCAGAATCGGTTTTTGGTCAGTAGTACATTCGGAAAAAAAGAAAAACAAAATGAAAAAATCGGACTCAGGTAGGAGCGCCGGCCCCGGGTTGAATCCGCCCTGCGGATTAACGACGAAGGCCTGTGTGCCAGCCAGCCTGGATGTGATTTTTAGGTGCTTTTCCACATCCCACTAGGTGAATACTGGGCTGGTCCCCATGTCCCGCCTCAGTTACACGACTCGCAGACATTTGAAAGCGATCGCACTATTTCATGGCTTACAGTAGATGCAGACAGCTGCGGTACACTAATTCCGTCCCGGGGGGGGGGGGGGGGGGGGGGGGTTACAAGTTGGCGACAGCAAGGGCATCTGGCCACCCTCTGACACTAACGTCGCCAGTTCCATAGTAACCAAGGCCGACCCCGTGCTGAAGTGGGACAAAGGCCCAAACGAAATGAATAAGTATATTTGGAAATGACCATGCTTATTTGACCTTAATTAGCGTGCGAAGCTTAAAAGATGTTGCAATTTGTGAACAACACAAAAATTAGATTAAAGGAAAACAAACAAAAAATCTGTGCAGATCATACAGTTAACGCGGGTGAAGCAGCTAGCGCTAAGCAAGTAGGATATTGTAGGTATTCTGTATTGTTCCCATTGTTGAAATTGTTTGGATACTATCTAGTAGACGAATGACTCAATATACCAGATCTCATGGCCGTGGCAATGAAGTCAATATAAGCTCTGAGGAAGAATCACAATGTTGATCGTTGAATTCTGTTTCATATTTCAGAGACGTATTCGAACATCACGTGAAGTGTAAATCAAAGTGTGAGAACAGCTCTACAATTACGTTTACGTCTCACTGTGCTCGCTGTGAACTATGTGCTTAAGAAAAAGAAGTTAATTTTATTTAGTTATTAAATGTCACTTGTTAAACTAAAGAGGAGAGTACTTTGTGAGAAATACACACCGTCTCAGATTAAAAACCCGTAAAATATTTTAAGAAGATTTTTGGTAGTTTGTTTAGTTATGACTCTGACATTAAGAGCAACGTTTCTAGCATTGCAGAAAAGTAATTTGATAGGCGATTGCAATTTGCGTTTGCGACATGTTCTTGAAAATGAGGAATGTTTGAAATTTCAATTGCAGTACATAAAAATTTCAAACAACCATGAGCGATAATTGCCATATATAACGAATATTAAGTTGCCAAGACGTTTATGTTTCTCCCACAGATCTCATATCTTCGTAATGTTCTGTTTCTGAGTTGAGCTACGAGTAAATGTAAATCACGAGGGCATACTTACTCATTTCCCGTCATATACTATCAATAACATAAGCATGAACGACATATTCACGAAGCACACACACACGTAACGACACAAAAAACATAGGAAAGTGTTTGTTAATGCTAGTTTAACACTTTAACGCGAGTAAGAAATTTATTCCTCAACTTATCTCTTGCACCGCTTCATACTCTTATACTATTCTGGATACTGTCTCCCAGTTACACTTTCTCTTCGAAAAGACAACAGTTTCTGCGTCTTACTTGGAATTAGAGGCAGACCTAACACCTCATTTTTTTAATTCCCCACATAGTACTCAGAGAAGAAATGTTCCGAGCACATCCCTGCATTGTGAAAATTGACGTTACCCACTCGTTTGCTCCGACATACTTTCGTGCGTTGAACAATAACGTTCTTTGAGAAACAGTAATACGTCAAATCCCGAGTTCTATAAACAGTGCCGTTACAATGGGCAACGGCAAAATTATTCCTGCTCTTATTTATTTCATCGACAATTCAATACTGATTAGAAATGTAGAAACCACAACAGAAATCACAGCATAATCCGCACACGAAATGGGTCATTGGTGCACAATACATCGAAGTCTGCTACCAGATAGCTGACCGTTTGGAGTACACACAAGGGTGTTTTAGATTAGGCGACTCCCCATCCAGTCCAAATCACGATAGCTGTACGATCCCCGGAAGTATACTCGTTTGTGTAAGATTCAAAGATATGCGTCCCACAGGCAAGAGTTTAAAATCCCAGTGGTTAACTGGCGAAGCATCCGCAACAGCTTGCATAGTTAGAAGCTCTCCTAAAAAGCAATAAAGCACCATAATACTAGGTACAGAAATCTGATTAAAAAATGAAATTGGTAGCAGTGAGAACCTTTAAATAATTTAAGTCTATTTCGAAATCATGGGCTACTGGGAAACGGGGATGGTGCATTTGTCGCAGGGCACAAGAAATTGAAATCGACCATTACAGAAACAGAAGTTGCGTACGAGACTGTTTGGCTGAGACTCAGTAGCAGGGGTGGGCATAAACTTATAATTGGATCCCTCTATTGACCACCGAAAACTTTAGAGAAAACTTCAGCTCGCTAGTACGTAAGTTTCCCAATTATACTGTAATCATCGGAGGAGACTCCAGTCCTCCAACAATTAATTTGGATAGTTCAGTTTTGTTAGTGGTGGGTATGACAAGACATCTAGCGAAACATTATTAAATACCTTCTCAGAAAACTACCTAGAACAGTTAGCTGGATCTAATGGCACCAAATAAATCTGACCTCTTTCATGATGTCAACAATGAAACTGGTATCAGTGATCATGAGTCAGTTGTAGCACTAATGATCAAAGTACAAAGGGCAACTAAAACGAGCAGAGCAATTGATATGTTCAGGACACTATATAAAGAGCCTGTAATGTTGTATCCCAATGAGGAACTTGAAACTTTTATATCTGGACATGAGAATGTAGAGCAACTATGGCACAGGTTTAAAAGAATAGTTGCAATGCACTTGTTAGACATGTACTTAATGGAGCAGTATGTGGTGGGAGAGACAATCCATGGTGCACAGCAATAATAAAGAAACTTTTAAGGAAAAAGAGACTTCTGCGTAATAGGTGTAAAACAAAGCGTAGGGCTATAGATAGAGAAATGTTGAAAGAAACCTTTTTGGGTGTCAGGTGGGCAATGCACGAATCCTTCAGTGACTACCGTAGCAGAATATTATTATCGAAAGATCTCTCACAAAACCCGACGAAATTATGATCGTATGTTATGGCTGTGACGAATGTACCCAGAAGTCCAGAAACTGGATTCTCAAGTTTATTTTTATGTTCTTAATACTTCGTCACGGAGTGTGCAGGGCCAATTATTACGGCTAGACGAAGAAGCAGCGTTTCCGGATAGGGTTTTCGAAATTCCTCCATGGCAGACAAAAAAATTCCCCAAATGATACAATTTCGGCTACTGTTCCTTAAATATACTTTAATGTATTATTTATTATGACTGTTGGCAGGCTGAATAGGTGGAATTGTGTTTTTAGAGACGTAAAGCTACCGTACACACCAAAAAGGTATAGTACATAAATTAATATTTTGAATTTGTAAATAAAAAGGCATAGCTTGACCAAAGAAAGAAAAAAATGTACTCCAGGAGCGTCATGTTTGCTGTCGTCGCGCTTTTTTCGTTGTTCTATTGATTTACCACTGGATAGTATAGCAACTTTATAAACAGATAAGAGAGCGATTATGGGGATTACAGAAGTACAATTAGGGCTGCATAATTAAATTTTTTTAATTTCTTAAATGTATACAAAATATAATTTTTTCTGCCTTAAAGTATGTGCTACACTGATCTATTATCATAAAATATTATGTTCCATGGTACAATGAATGAAATTATGTGACTTATACTATAATTATTGCATTAACGCCAACACCGTTTTTTATCACTCACATTGCAATAAAATAACAATAAAATCAGTATTAAGATATTGTTATACCACAAGCGGCATGACGTCGACATCATTATGATTATTTTATATATCCCCTGACTTAAACTTGGTAAGCATTTTAGAGTTTGGTTGGAATTTATTATAACCGCGCTTTAATTAGGTGATCTGCTGTGGTTGAGTGCATTCTAGTTCTCTCTTTGTTTTTTACCACCAGATTCGTTAGGGGGATTGCTCCCTCCACACTGACATTCGAGAACGGCAAGCTCAGAACTTTCGCCAACAATTTGCCGACAGTCGAGAATTTCCGCTCTTCGGCAGCATCTTCAAAGGCTGCCACTTCGCCACAAAATGTTTCTGCTGTGGAAATAACTTCGTTCCAGTGCTGAAATGTGAGAACTCGCCAATCATCCAAGGTGCTGGCAACGTTGTCGGCTCCAAGCAACTGTTTAAAATTGGTCATTATATTCCCCACATCAGGCCGGTCTTGACCAGCAGCCGAGATAGGGGAGAAATAGGTAATTTTTTCCAAGAATTTTAGAATTTTTTTGACTTCTCTTCTGAATTTCTTGGAATAACCGACAAAAAAATACAAGGCTCCTTACAACACTTAAATAATTTTTCTCAATGCCAACTGTCGCTTCATTGAAATTAAATTCTAAATTGATACGTTCAATATTCATCACGTTGTCTCTGAAACTGAACCCTGTCATATCTTGTCTCTTGCCATTATTTAACTGCTCTGGTGGAACTAAAATCAATATACAGTCCATCAGCAAACTTTGTAGTTCTGATAATAGCTGAAGAGGTTCGATATCATCAACGTGAAACATATGATTATAATCAGTGATAAATTTTAGTGAGTTTTTCAAAAATAGAAGGTGTAATTGTTTGGGTTCTGATAAAAGCAGAAGATGTAATTGTCCAGTAGCGTTCATGGTGAGCTGTAGGCAGTAGCGGTTTTAAAGACATTTTCATTAGGTTTTCATGAAATTTTGAAGTAAGGTATTTAGTAAGTAATTATTACTTAATCCCGCTTCATAAATTTTATAAACGTAGTTTCCTATTTCACAAGTTACCATTACTGCGGAACCGGTGGGCGGTTAGAAAACTACTACTAACAGAGATACAAATGTTGTTGTTACGTAAAAAAAGACTGACTCCCCTGCTCTAAAGTATCCCATTGGTCTAAAATTTTAATACTGGCTCCTGTGCGAGACAGACAGTGCGTTCTTTCCAGTCAGTGTTTCATGTAGCGGGGAATATTCTGTTTCCCGCCTGGTACTGCACGAACTCCAGTTATGAACTTCCTCTAACGATGTATTCTAAATGCGAAGATAATACTTCGCAAGCGTTTTCTACGGCAAGATGCAATGAGTGTGACACAAGTTTGACAACAGTAAGATGAGGCAGAGATTCTTTAAAAGTCAAAGAGAGTGAATGTTGTTCTGCTACCATGACATTAGCGCCGTCCGCACCTAGACGCATCACGTTACTTAAATCAAGGCCGAGTTGTCTGCCTTTTAAAAGTATTAGTTAAACAGCCAGCGTCAGCACCTTCTGTTTCCGGCAGTCTATAAAAACGTTGTTACGATGTTTCGCGTGTTTTGGCTGAAATAACGCACTATAATCTATAACATTTTCTTGGTGCCAATGTACGTATCGAATGGGGACTATCACCACTGTCTTAAAGTAGATCCTCAGGCAAACACATTAATAACCAACCGTGCACAATTAGTGCGATGCAACTCCATTCCACTGAGTACAGTAGATGACTTGCCCAAATCTGGCAACAGATCTCTTAGATGGCCTACTGCTGATACTGAATAATTTTCTGCAATGTCGCCACTTTCAGCTCTGCTATTATTCTTTCTCTAGATGTACACTGAGGTGGCAACAGTTATGGGATACCTCCTAATATCGTGTCGGACCTCCTTTTTCACGGCGTAATGGAGCTACTCGACGTGGTATGGACTCCACAAGCCGTTGAAAATCCCCTGAAGAAGTATTGAGGCATGCTCCCGCTATAGCCGTCCATAATTGTGAAAATGTTACCATTGCAGAATTTTGTGCACGAACTACCTCTCAGTTATGTCTCACAAATATTTTACGGGATTCATGTTGGCCGATCTGGGTGGCCAAATCATTCGTTCGAATTGTCCAGAATGTTTCTCAAACCAATCGAGCACAACTGTGGACTGGTGACTTGAAGCATTCTCAATCACAAAAATTCCATCGTTGTATGGGAACATGACGTCAACAAATGGCTGAAAATGGTGTACAAGTAAGTGAACGTCCAGAGGACCCAGTACATTCTATGTAAACACAGCCCAAACCATTATGGAGCCCCACCAAGTAGCACAATGGATTGTTGACAACTGGGGTCCATAGTTTCGTGGGACCTACGCCACACTCGAACTCTACCATCAGTTTTTATCAACTAAATTCGGGACTCATCTGGCAAAGCCATGGTTTCCCAGTCGTCTTGCATCCTACCAGTAGGCGATCACGAACTAGGAGAGTACACTGCAGACGATGTTGTGCTGTTAGCAAAAGCACTCGCATCGGTCGTTTGCTGCCATAACCCAGCAAGCCCAAATGCACTGTCCTAAAAGATACGTTTGTCGTACGTTCCACATTGATTTCTATAGCTATTTCATGCAGTGCTGCTTGTCTGTTAGCACTGACAACTCTATGCAAACGACGCTGCTCTCGGTCGTTAAGTGAAGGCCGTCGGCCACTGCGTTGACCGTGGTAACAGGTAACGCCTGAAATGTGGAATTCTCGGTACTCTCCTGTGGATCTCGGAATATTGAATTCCCCAACGATTTCCGAAGTGGAATGCCCATGTGTCTAGCTCCAACTACCATTTCAAGTTCAGAGTCTGTTAATTTCCGTCGGACAGCCACAATCATGTCGGAAACCTTTTCACATGAATCATCTAGTACAAACAACAGCTCCGACAATGCATTTCCCTTTTATGCCTTGCGTACGCGGTATTACTGCCATCTGTATATGTGCTTATCGCTATCCCATGACTTTATCACCTTAATGTATTTTGACTCAGTACCACATCCACTCTTGTTGTCAAATATTGATCATATGGGGTATCGAGTAAAATTTGTGACTGGGCTGACCCCTTTTTTGAGGGAGGACGCAGCACGCTATACCATAAATGGACGCAATGTGCAACAAAGAAGCGTTTACATTGTTGTACTTAAGTTTGGAGAAATGGCAGCCACTTGTCAACTGTCGACAGAAACCACTGTTTACAATCTTTAACGCATACAAAACTTTAACTCACAAAAATACACATTTCTCTTTGTCTCGTAAGGAAGAAGTAAAACTACGAGTATATATCAGCGTATCAAGCACGCTTGGACTGCCAGCTTCGGCTAAACAGTGGTAGAACACGTTGCGACATTGATATGTGCAACACTTCTATCGATAACTTGCAACCATCGATATGAAGCTAACACCAAGGAAGAGAAAAGGAAATGAGTGTCGACTGATATGAAGAAAGAGAGAGAGAGAGAATATCTATAAAACCAAGTATGTGTCGAATAAAAACACCGATGCAGCTATACGGTTAATTTATTTCAAAATCACGACCTGTTGCCTAATGTTAGATGCACCATTTGGTGAATTTTATTACAACATGATGCTGAACTACATTTGTCATTAAATTCCGAGAACTGTACTACATCTATAAATCATGTTGCACCCAGCGACAAACTAATGTAGGATGGGGGCCATGTTGCAGAGGATATGACGCGCAAAGTGCAGAGCAGCCCGCTACTGACCGCAGACACGCGTGTGTGCGGTTGTCCTGATTTCCGGGCGTCGGATGCCTAGAAAAGTGGTCGGCAAACTCATTAATCAACAGAGACAAATATCAACAGCACAACGATTGAACACTCTGTGTATTGGTCGCAGGATATAGTATGACACTTCCAGCATGTTTACCATTTGACTGAGTGTCAGACCTGATCCAGCCTTGTATTCACTAGACCACATTACGCGTTCCGGTAATTTTATCGATGTAATGCTTTTAATACATGAGCATGTATTTGCCTCGACTATTTTTCCTGCACAAAACGAGGACAATTTATTTTTTGTGGATGTTTAATCATTGAAATCTCTAATTTCCATATCAACGTTTCCAGCCACTGAAGATGCCTTGAACTAGGCGAAACGCAAGTCGCTCCACTGCAGAGTGAAATTTTCATTTTGGAATAAATAAACAGTAATCTTAACATCTCCTTATTCTACCTAATGGTTGCTGTATCACCACGCCATGGAGTGTAAAACCTTTTACGACTGAAATTTCTTTTGAGAGCCATATTTCCTGGTCTTAAACGATTTAGGTCGGTACCCAACTGATTTACTGGAAAGCCTGCATCTGCGTTATTCATGTCTTAAATAATGAAAAACTGCAACAGTTTCTTATTTGTTTCTTACTTCTTACTTCAGGAATTTATTCTGATTTGCAAGTGCATTCTTGTATATAAATATTTTTTGTGATGTTTTCAGACCTGATTTTTTGCCTCTCTTATATTGTAGTCTTTTTGAGATTATACTGCAATCGGAAAAATGGACAAATGAAGCTTGGAATGTTTTTTATATGCCCAATGTTAGAGATTTTATACTTACAAGTATTGTGCCTTCTCCATTACACAGAATGTCACAAACGCACAAATCATCACGTAAGATGTTTGTTTTTGTAATAAAAACTTGATAAAGAGTATGGTTTCACAAAGAGTTTGTATACAGTCAGAGGAGTTACATTTTATGAGTGTGTCATACATAAAGTTTTCAATTATAAAATTTATTTTACCATTATTGACTATTGAATTACCTATTATGTTTCTGTTTTGTTCTACATGTCGAGTATAGTATATGGGGTAATGTACATACGAGGGCTGTCCAGAAAGTAAGTTACGATCGGCCGCGAAATGGAAACCACTGGGAAAATCCGGTAATGCTTCGCACAGATGTGTTGGTCAGTGTCTCTAGTATGCCCGTCAATCGTGTCGCGACGCTCTTTTCAGTTTTGAGTGAACAGTGAGCACGTAAAGATGCGTAGGGAATAGCGTCTCCCGCCAAGCATGAGGGCCCGGTTAGAGATTTCGCCTGTTTCATGCAGCCCACATAGCACAACTGTCGAGCAGTTCCTTCTTCAAGCCAATTCTCGGCCGCACACTGCAGGGGCAATGAAGACGCTCCTGCAGCGTTTCCGATGAGAAGTGTTTGATCACCCACAATACAGTCCGTAATTGGCTCCCCCTGAGTCTCATTTATGCTCACAAAAACCGCTGGCCATGAAGACAAAATTTTTCGACAGAGAACGAGCTGCAGACCTGGCCGAAAGCACAGGCGGCTGCTTTCTATGACGAGGATATTGGAAAGTTGATACAACACTACGACAAAACTCGAAGTTGGAGCGGCGACTATGTAGAGAAGTAGGTAGAAGGTGTACCTAGCTGTTGCAAATAAAATGTTTCTGCTTTTCACTGTGGTTTCCGTTTCGCGACCGATCGTAACTTACTTTCTGGACAGTTCTCGTATTTATGGGAATTACTACAGTCATCATATGCAGGAGAAACGTTTGAGAAAATTAACTTATTCGCTATCTAGTTTGTCACTGAGGCTTTTTCCCCTTGCTTTTCGTAGTGTGCGTAAAAATATCCAGCTCCTCATTAAATCTGCCGTACACGATTTTTGGAAGTGGTGGAGTATCTTAAAATCTTCTTCTGTGTATTTGAATATATATCCACGAAAACTTGCTCAAGTTACTACGTAGGACAAACTGGCAGGAACTTTCAAATTAGAAACTCTGAACACGTTAAATTCTAGACACACAACCAATTTACAAAATCAGGAGTAGCAACACACATAAAAAACACTGGACACAAATTCAAAAACAGAGAAGAAGATCCTAAGATACTCCATCACTTTCAAAAATCATGTAAAACTGATTTAATGGAGAAGCTGGAAATTTTTATATACACTACAAAAAACAAGGAGAAAAAATTCTCAGCGACAGGCAGTTAATTTTCTCAAATGTATCTCCTGCATATGATAACTGTAGTAATTTCCACAAATACGTACATTTCCCCATTGACTATCGAACTATTGACTATGTTTCTGTTTTGTTGCAGATATTGAGTAGTCAACACCTACAACAAAACAGAAACATAGTTAAAATTCAATAGTCAATAATGATAAAATAAATGTTCATAACATTATATATATAATATAATGCTAAGAAAAAGTAACACTTCTGACTGCATACAAGCTCTTCGTGAAACTATACTGTTGTAATATACCTGTAGCATGTTTTGATTACAAATACAAATAGTGTAAGTGACGATTTGCATATGTGTGATATTCTGCGTAATGTAAAAGGCACAATACTTGTAAATACAAAAAAATATTGTCTCTAAAATTAACATATAAAAATATTCCAAGATTAATTTGGCCAATTTTCACATGTACCTCAAAAACCAACTACTGTGCAAGAGGGGCAGAAAACACGCAGGCAGAGATCACAAAAAATATTCATGTAAGCAAATGCACTTGGAAGTGTGAATAAATTCTCGAAACGCATAGTGCTATGCACGATACGTAAGTAACCGTTGCAGTTTTTCATTATTTAAATCACAGAAAGGTACATTGTTATTAATTCAGTCTGGGTTCTCCTAAGCAGGCCTTTTCTAATAACATCTTCAATCTGAGGTCGATCGCTTCCAACTCTCGCATCCAGACTCGTCCTGTCTCTTTATGTCCAACCTGTCTCAGCATATCTTTCTCAATACTCACCACTGCATCTTTCACTCCAAATTGCTCCCTCAATTTTACTTAATAAACTTTACAAAGTTTCAAGTCGTAGTTTAACTGTTGGCACGTTTAATAAAACCTGTGTCACATTTAATTTGTTGATAAAATTGGATTGTAATGTTTACTTAAAATCAAAATACGACAGTAACTGAGAAACACTAAGGTGAACAATGACCTTGCTGTCTTTGGAAAGTTTGGGGAAGTCAGTTGTTTTTACTTTTAGGTATGATTCGAGCTTCTCATTAACAACACGATTTCCCAGTTTAGTCTAGAAAAGGTTCATGTTTCAGAAAAATTGTTCACCTTTATATAGATGTTAATAAACCAAAAACAGGAAACATTAGTTTGTTTCAGTTTAACTCAGGAATACTGTTCCAGGTGTGAAAAATCAATTCCATCCACCTTAAGGTCTTTCAGAGCAAACCATTTTAGCTGTGAACAACGTTCACATTTGTTTTTCTCCAACATTTCTATACCAGCACAAAGGCATGCAGATTTCGAGCATCACTTTTTTTTTAATTCCAGCAATTGCATTTCCTTCCCCATCTACACGTTGGTGGCGAGGTTTGTGTGTGTCTCAGTGGCCCATTGAGCTATGCTGGCGGGAGCTATTCTCCCAGCAGGGTCACCCACACTAAACTGGTCAGCAGGGAGAGACCAGACACAGAGTAATCCCACTAGGGGGCTCCCTTCTTGGGAGTATGTGGGTGGCAACCACATGGGCCTTTAGCTAAGTCTGACATTGTATTGTATTGAACTGGGGACCTAGGAACGACGGAGAGGCTTCATCCCCGCTGTAGCCCTCAGTGTTTCACAATTCCACAACAGGCTACAGCAGTCCACTCACCCCACCGCTGCCCCACATCGAAGCCAGGGTTATTGTGCAGTTCGGCCCCTATTGGATTCCCCCCCAACCCCCCTCCCAGGAACGTCTCACACCAGACAAGTGTAACCCCAAATGTTTGCGTGGTAGAGTAATTATGGTGAACGCATATGTGGAGACAGTGTTTGAGTAGCAATCGCAGACATAGTGTAACTGAGGCGGAATAGAGGGAACCAGCCCGCATTCACCAAGGCAGATGGAAAACCGCCTTAAAAATCATCCAGAGACTGGCCGGCACACCGAACCTCAACATAATCCGCTGGGCGGATTCATGCCGCAGACCAGCACGCCTTCCCGCCCAGAAAGCAGTGCATTAGACCGCATGGCTAACTGGGCACGTAAGTCTGACATTACTTCCACTTACTTGTGTTAGGCTTCTTCTGTTTTCCTTTCTATGGGCCTTTCTTGGCCAACTCTTTTTTTCTTTGAGCCCGAAGGTATTGTGTTTCGAGACCAGAGGGTGTCTTTCATTTTCTGTTTCTATCTCTAAGGTCGGAGGCGGCGGAGAAGATAGACTTCAGCATGGCGTCGAGGACGGAAGAAGGAAACTGTAGTGTCAGTTCTCAGAGAGGTGGCTAAGGACAGCATTCGACTCATACTGAGTGGCTGAATTCAGCTGGGCAACCACCCACCTATGTGGAAAGGAATGGGATACCACCACATTATCTTTTCCTCCAGGAAACACACGATATGGTTCTCTTTGTAAAAGAATCAGGAGGCAAAACTTCCCCTCCATTGTGTCTCTGGGAGGGGATTACATCGAGATCAAATACAGAAGCGCTGAGGAGGATGCAGAAGGAAAGAGGACATATAGTAGGAAAAGGGAAGGGAAGTTAAGAGTTGGAACCTGGAAGGTGCTCAAATTATTGTAGGCTGGAAAGCTGGAAACTGCTAAACAGGAAATGAAGAAGAATAAACTGGATGTATTAGGTATGTGTGGATGAGATGGGGAAGTAAGGGAGAGTTGGAAGTGAAGCACATACATGAAAGACTGATGATGATGTGGGAAGGTGAGAAGAAGGATATCGTTTTTAATACAAACGTATACGTGCCAACAAGTCAACACACTGATGAGGAAGTAGAGGAATATCATGGAAAGATTGAAGGAATTATGGTTAAGGAAAAAAAAGATGCATGCGCCATCAAATGGTTCAAATGGCTCTGAGCACTATGGGACTTAACATCTATGGTCATCAGTCCCCTAGAACTTAGAACCACTTAAACCTAACTAACCGAAGGACAGCACACAACACCCAGTCATCACGAGGGAGAGAAAATCCCTGACCCCGCCGGGAATCGAACCCGGGAACCCGGGCGTGGGAAGCGAGAACGCTACCGCACGACCACGAGGTGTGGACATGCGCCATCGTAATGGGGAATTTGAATGCAGTGGCAGGCGAGGGAAAAGAAGAGGGAGTGGCTGAAGGATTTGGTTTGGGAAATGTGAACGATAGAGGTGAAAGGTGGGTTAATTTCTGCGGAGAAAATTCTCTTGTGACTGAAAACACATTGTTTGAACACTAAAGAAGACGAAGATATACATGGATATCTAGTTTGAATGATGACAGATACGAAATTGATTAAACTGCCCAAAGAGTGCCAGAGCGTATCCTGGAGCAGACACAGATTCTGACTACAACTTGATGGTGGCCCACTTACAAAAAAGTTGAAGAGAGTGAGAGAAAGAAAACCAAGAGAGAAATTTGACCTAGAGAGACTTAAGGAAGAAGTTAATGGGTTTCGGTTTGGGTTGTTTGGGGAAGGAGACCAGACAGCGAGATCATCGGTCTCATCGGTTAGGGAAGGACGGGGAAGGAAGTCGGCCGTCCCCTTTCAAAGGAGCCATCCCGGCATTTGCCTGGAGCGATTTAGGGAAATCACGGAAAACCTAAATCAGGATGGCTGGACGCGGGATTTAACCGTCGTCCTCCCGAATGCGAGTCCAGTGTGCTAGCCACTGCGCCACCTCGCTCGGTGAAGAAGTTAATGATGCAGAGTTGTAAAACATGCTGAGTTGTAAAACAAGTCTATGTCAAACTGGGATAGAGGACCCCATGAAGAGAGTACAAACGAGAAATGGAAGTGAATGAGACAAAACCTTAAGGAATCTGCAGAAGAAGTTGTAGGGGTGAGGAAGTTTGAAAGAATTAATAAAGACTCGGTAACAAACACAATGCTGGGTAAGAGAGAAGAAAGAAAGAAATTCAAGACAGTAGCAACTGAGGAAGGAAAAAGAATGTACAGAAACCTGAATAATGAATTAAGGAGAGAAACAGAACAGCAAGAAAGACATGGATGAAAGAGAGAAGTAAAGAAACAGAGAAACTAAGAAAGAAAGGAAAACATAAATGTGCAGATTAGTTGCTGACCTATCTTTGAAGCAAAGAAAAGCAAGACAAGTATGGAAATAGAAAGATGTAATGGTACCTTGGTTCATAAACCGGGAGAAGTGTTGGGAACGTGGTAAGAATATGTAGAGTGCCAATATGAGGCTGATCAAAAACCAAATGATAGTGAATTACAAGAGGCGACGATAGTTACAGAAGTGGGTACAGGATGCAGTATCTTGGAAGGAGAAGTAGAAAGAGCTTTACGAGAGATGAAGACTCATAAAACAAATGGAATTGATGGAGTACCAGCGGAGTTGTTTATGAGCCTTGGGAGGAATAGTATGAAAGGGTTAACATACCTATGTAATAAGAATTATAAAAAAGGTGAATAGCCAGATGAATTTATCTCAACAGTAATGAGACTGATTGAGAAAAAAAAAGGAATGAAAAGCAATGTGAGGATTTTAGAACTATGAGTTTGATTTCTCATGCAGCAAAAGTTTTATTAAGGTTAGTAAATAGAAGACTTCACGGAAGCCTGGAAGAAAGTACTGCAAAGGAACAGTCTGTGTTTGGAAGAGGTAAAGGTTCAAGAGATGTTATTGGACTGCTGAGAATTGTAGGTGATAGGTACATTGAGAGAGGAAGAGAAATTCATACTGTTTTCATTGACTTGGAGAAAGCCTTTGACAGACTACAGTGGAATAAATTAATGGACATTCTAAGGAAGTGTGATGTCGACTGGAGGGATAAAATGCTGATTAAAAGCCTGTACCTGTATCAGAAAATATGAGTATAGATGGGAATGGGATGACAGGTGAAAGCACAATTGGAAGGGAAATGAGGCAAGGCTGTTGCGTCTTCCAAATATTGTTTTACATACATTTGGAGCATATTGTTTAGAAATGTTTCAAATGTAATAGAGGAGTTTGCTGGTAGGGGAATAGAATGTATTCGATTTGCGGATGATATGGTATTTTTGGTAGAGAGCGAAAGAACTATGACTGGAATGTTAAAGGAATTAAATAAAATCAGTAAATAAGTCGGAATGAGAATTAACAATAAAAAGACAAAATGTATGGTGATAAGTGCAACTATAAATTTGGGACAGAAATACATAGAACAAATCAGTGCTTTCAGATATCTAGGAAGCATAGTTACAGACGACATGAAATGTAATAAGGAGGTGAAAACATGTATGGCAATTGCCAAGGGGGCGTTTAATAAGAAGAGGAGGCTGCTATGTGGGTGCATGGACAGGGACCCGAAGAAGAGACTGGCGAAGTGCTTCATATGTAGGGTGGCATTAAACGAAACTGAGACATGGAGACTGAGGAAAGAGGAAGAGCAGAAGTGTCTGAGGTGTGGATTTGGAGGAAGATGGAAGGGATAAAATGGGTAGACAAAGCGAGAAATGAGGTGTTGAGAAGAGTGGGGAAGAGTGAAATTTTAAAGGTAATCGGTCAGAGGATACAATATAGGCTTGGATATTGTGTGAGAAGAGATTGTTCACTGAAGGATGCTATGGAATAAACAGTGAACGAAAGATCAACAGGAAAAGGACGCAGAACATTCCAGAAGTGAATAGTATAAGGCTAGGAAACAATTATGAGAAAACGAAGAGCCGAGCAAATGACAGGACTGCCTGGAGAGCTACATATGAAGACCTGCCCTATGGAAGAACACTGATGACGGTGATGATGCTGATGATGAATTAGATTTCAGTATTGCCCAAGTCAAGATTTAAGAGAGAAAAATTTAGTTCTATTACAGTAGCATTAACAGGTTTTCTTTTTAAACCGAAGGGCAATGTTGCTATACTATTTACGAATTCCTAAAACTATTGAGAAAACTTTCCCCTATTTTTGAAGTGTTATTTGTAAATAGCTAATGTTAGTATCAAAATCATTTTCTTGGGGATGCTTCAAGAGTCTTGGAAAGTGAGTATGTTTCTTTTTCAGAATCTTGTGCTGAAAGATAATTTGTTTTAGATTGAAATAACTTCACCTAACATACAAAAAATTTTGCTTCCTTTCCACTGTAACATATAATTAAACTTATTTCGATGAGATGTAATGCCTATGACGAAATAAAACTTATGGATCCACCGATCATTCGTTAGTTCTGCGTAGTGAACACTCTTCTCGAGGAGAAATGATTTAATTTCTTTTAATAAAGAAGCAAAACGATTGAAAATGTTTTCTCTTAATAGCCGACATAAAATATTATGCAACAAAAAATCTGTATACTCATCTACATTTCAGATAAACATTCTTTAAGTCGGCGACGATTAGGAGCTTCAACTGTAATTCATCTGTTGAAGATACGAATTCACGATAGGCGTTGACGTTTTACGTCTCCGGAAATACACGCGCGCGCCTGCACGTGAATTTTGTGGAACAGCCACACTCGACTGACCAAAGACCCGTCTGTTGCTCGCGACTATTGCACTAGAGCATGGTTCTGGCTATTGATCCCCCTTCTACATTAGCTTATCGTGGGTTACAGCATGATTTCTAGAATGGAGTAAAATTCTAGGAATCAGGGGAAGAGTTAATATCAAATGTACTCAAGCATCATATTGTAATTGACTTCATCTGATGATGTAACCAACGTTATGAAACCGGTCGCTCTTTTGAAATGAAGTAATCATAAAAAATGCAGCGGAGTTTTTTTATTGACATGAAGTTTTTTAGCTGCGGACATGCGTTAAATGAACTTTTGCGTTCAATTAAGCATGAGTTGTTTGAATTAAAATACTAGGATTGCATTAGTATTAAGGTTAAGCAGGTAAGATACTTCCCCAGTTTCCCCGGTGCCGAAATTTTCTTCCCGAAAAATTTCCACAAAGTTTTCGGTTCCCTAAAAGTTCCTGAAAACATATTTTTTTCTCAAAATTGAGGAAAAAAACAATCTGGAGTTGCTGTAATGAAGGCGCACTCTGTGAACGCCACAGACGAACAAAGTGTAGAGAGCAGCTGCTATATTACTCGACAGAGGGTAACACAGTGGTCGAAGACAATAAATACAGACTTCTTTAAAAGGAATTCCACGGGCAAAATAAAAGCGACATCTTTCAATTGACAGTGAAGAGGAAGTGAATTTCTCTAGGAAAAAATAAGGAAATATGAACAATGGCTCTTTAGGTAAGAGAGAGCGATACACTTTGTGATTAAGGTAAGCACATTATTCTGAAGAACTGGAGAGGAAGTGAGAAGAACTTTTATATTTATATGTAAAGAATACGAAGTGGTGAAGGGATCAACGTCAGATGACGTAATTAATAGAATTAAATTACGAAAGATTCATGTCTTAGGTTTAGCTACAAGAATAACATTTCAATTTGTGTTTTACTCAAAATAGTTTTTTTTTTCAGTTGCAAAAACTGGATAAGCAAACTGAAATCTCTTATTTCTTGGTTGACTGTATATGATTGATCAAGGTACTTACTGAAAAAACAGAAATATTATTCCACAACCAAATATGACAGCGAAAGGTTGTGTGCCAAAGAACGAGTTAAGTGTTTCTGTGGCTTTTACAGAGGATGAATAATCATCTGCAATGTAAGGTGTCGGTAGAATACGTTCTACAACTGTGTAACAGTAACACAACAGGTGGTATGAGCATTGATAACTTTCTCAAAGGGGACTGACATATAAATGACTGAATTCATTAATAAAGTTTTAATTATTTATCATGTGTAGGACGTGATAAAATTGGCCATTGTGACAGACATTTGTGGGATTTTATTTATTTATTTATTTATTTATTTATTTATTTTTTTTGCACAAATATTCCGAGGAACCTGTATCTTTAGAGCTAGTGCCTGAGTGGTATAAAATATAGAATTCAGTTTGCTTATGCCAACAGTATTACAATAATACCTTAGCAATTCATTTAGATATAAGTATTTAGATTTAGTACTGTCCATACTGTTCAACTTTCATCTGAGGCGAGTAATTGTTCTATGCTTCGAGCTACACATTTTCTGGAATTGAAAAAACCGACAATATGAGTGGAAGGACTGTTGGTCATTAACAGTAACTGAAGCAGAACAATAAAAAAACGGCCTGAAGTTGAAAAAGGATGCAAACATAGATAACTCTTGTAGTTATAGCGTATTTATAGACGCAAAATAGTTACAAGTAACGTGAGCGAGTGAGGAATGACTTTAAAAATATTTTAGGTCTGGCTGTAAAGTTTTTTCATTAGTATATTATTCTCCTACATTTAGTAGCTTCAGTAAGTATCTTAATTTGTTTATTGTGATAATCGCTTAGTAATCATTTATGATTTGCTTACAAAAAACCCGAAAATGAGTGACATAGACCAGACTCTTGGATTTTTGGTCAGGCGGGCAGAAGAACAAAGGTAGGAAAGGGAAAGACAAGAGCAAAACAAGAAGAGGGTGAAGGAGGGACAATAAGAGAGGGGGTGGACTCACATATGCCAAGGTTGTGTCGACTACGGTGCAGAAGTTTCACAATTCTTAACTGATAGCTTTAGATAGTTTCCGTGTCGCTCCAAAAATTATGACACCTGATACTGGCGTTACCATAATTTGTCTTTCTTTGGAAATGGTTCAAAACATTCCACTGATGTCGTAGATGTGTCTGAGCCGATATAAATGTTTCTAATCTACACCATCTAGTCTGGCCACAGTAATAAGACTGATGTTAATATTAGTTGGTACTGGATCATTTTCCTGCAAAAAACCTTCACTCATGCTCTGCTATCAAACTCCTGCTTCATGGCTGTATTTCCAGTTTGTACTCCACCAAGGATAAATCCTGAAACTCATATAACATCCTGTCGTGACAAATCACACATTTGCTTTGCTTCTCAACACTTTTCATGTGCGTCTAAGGCAAATGCAGCATTATTGTCTAGTCTGAAGGGCAGATCACATTCGGATTTCCCATCGAATACAAATCTGCATTGCTGTCACTTTTCTCAAATGCCATCTCTGCCCTTTTTGATTGTACGGTTTTATCAAGTTCCAACTCCTGCCCCTTGAGCTCATTCTTAGCCATATCTTTCTCCAAATTCTGGTTCGCAGCTCAAAAATCACATATTTGCCATCCAGATATTCTCCTATGAGTTCATGCCCTACTGCATTTGGTTCATGACCACTGAACTGGCTGTTTATAAACTACCTTCAGAGGCTGCGGAAGAGGTTAGGAGGGAAGCTTGTCATGTGTTGACTGGGGCCCGTCCACCCGAGTGTAACATTACAGCAGCTGAGACGGCTGCTTTACGTTCACTTAGAATAGATTCTGATATTGTTATTTTACCTGTGGACAAGGGAAACGCCACTGTTTTGTTGAATAAGCACGATTACATTCAAAAGATGCAATGTCTACTTTCTGATTCGGCGTATCGCAAAATCGGTGCTGACCCTACTAAGAGTGTTGAGAGAAAGACAGATAACCTCCTGAAGAAAAGTTCTTTGTCACAGGAGACAAGAGTCTTAATTCTTACTGAGCTGTACCACCTACATTATATGGCCTCCCTAAGGTCCTTAAAGAGGCTGTCCCGTTGAGGCCTATTGTTTCTAATATTGGTGCTCCGACATATCGTGTAGCTAAACATCTTGCTAGTTTGTTGAGCCTACTAGTAGGTAGGTGTGAACACCACATTAAGAACTCTGCAGATTTCTTACGTCGATTGCAGGGATTGAGTTTGAATGACTCTGATATTTTAGTCAGTTTTGATGTGGTTTCTCTTTTCACTCTCGTTCCTCTCTCTGATTCGTTGCAGCTAATTGAGGTTAAGTTTGGTGTCGAGTTAACAAATTTGTTTCGACATGTGCGACTTCCACTTACTTTTTATTCAATGGTCAGTACTACGAACAGACTGATGGAGTTGCAATGGGAAGCCTGTTGTCACCTATTGAGGCCAATTCATTTATGGAGGACTTTGAGGAATGTGCATTGGAGTCAGCGACCTTGAAACCTGCGTGTTTTTTCAGATATGTAGACGATACTTTTGTTATTTGGCCTCATGGTAGTGAGTATTTAAACCGGTTTTTGGAACATCTGAATTCAATCCACCCGGATATTCAGTTCACTATGGAGGTGGAAAAGAATGGATGCCTTCCCTACCTTGATGTGTTGGTCAAAAGGAAGACTGATGGTACGTTGAGACATTCTGTTTATTGGAAGCCTACCCACACTGACTTGTATCTGCGAGCTGATAGTTGTCACCATCCAGCTCAGAGTGAAGGAGTACTTCGCACCTTGGTTCACAGGGCCCAAGTTATCTCAGACCCTGAAAGTTTGGCAGCTGAGCTATCACATCTCGAAGTCACCTTTTGTCAGAATGGTTATAGTGAGAGGCAGATCAAACGTGCGTTGTGCCATCAGCCTTCTGTGTAACGGGTGAGTGACGATAGCAACAAAGTGGCACCTAAGTCTACGGCCTTTTTGCCTTATGCAGGAAGCATTTCCAACAGTATTGGCCGTATTTTGCGCAAATATGTTGTGAAATGTGTTTTTCGACCACCTTCTAAGATTAAGACCCTGTTGGCGTCCGTAAAAGATGATCTTGGTTTGCGTAAGGCTGGGGTCTATCGTATTCCTTGCAGTTGTGGCATGTCATATATTGGTCAGACAATCAGCACTGTGGAAGACCAGTGTATTGAACATAAGCGTCACACATGCTTACAACTGCTGAGCAAATCCGCTATTGCAGAACATTGCCTTGACACCGGTCATCCTTTGGAATACAACAACACAGAGATTCTGGCTTGCACGTCCAGCTATTGGGATAGTGTTATTAAGGAAGCTGTTGAAATCAGACTATCAAGCAACCTTATTAATAGAGATGGTGGATTTTGTTTAAATGCTGCTTGGAATCCGACTGTCTCTCATCAAAAAACAGAGGGACAGAATTAGTGCTACCTCACCTGTTGATTAATAGTAACTATCAATATTTCTGATGTTGGTTATCTTTGTTTGTGTTGACACTTGTTCTGTGTGTGGTGTCTTCCTTGTTTTTCCTCTGTGAACCGAGGTATTAAATTTGCTTGCACATTTCCTCTTCCTTGCATTTGTGCCTTGAGAATGGCAGGGTGTGCGCCTGTCGAAATATCGGCAGTGTTCGACGATGTCACCCAGCAGCAAACCCGTAAGTTATTTGAACATTCAATTCACCAGGAAAAGTTAAGGTCTCACAATATTTCAGCTGATCGATTAAAGAAGGGTGTACAAAAATATTCAGGGAAATTCAGGAATACAGAAATCCAAGCCTAAGCAATGAAATATATAGGAAGTGTAGGGAAGCTAAGGTAAAATGTCTGCATGAAAAATGTGAAAAAATTCAAAATAGAAGTGATTGGTGGAAGGACTGACACAGCATATAGAAAGGTCAAAACAGCCTTTGTAAAGTTAAAAGCAAGGGTGGTAACATTAAGAGTGCAGTGCAAATTCCACTGTTAAATGCAGAAGAGAGAGTGGATAGATGAGAAGAGTACATCTGTGAGAGAAAAGACTTGTCTGATGTGATAGAAGAAGAAGCAGGAGTTGATAGGGAAAAGATAGGGGATCCAATATTAGAATCAGAATTTAAAATAGCTTTGCAAGACTTCAGATCACATAAGGTGGAAGGGATAGATGAATTCCATCAGAATTTATAAAATCATTAGGGGAAATGGCAACAAAGTGACAGTTCACATTGGTGTGTGGAGTGTACAAGTCTGGCAGTGTACCATCTGATTTTCAGAAGAATATCGTCCACACAATTCTGAAGACTGCAAGAGCTGACAAGTACAAGAATTATCACACAATCATCTTAACAGTTCAAGCATCCAAGTTGCTGACAAGGATAATATACAGAAGAATGGAAAAGACAATTGAGGATGTGTTAGATGACAATCATTTTGGCGTTAGGAAAGGTAAAAGTACCAGAGAGGTAGTTCTAACATTGTGGTTGATAATGGAAGCAAGAATGAAGAAAAATCAAGGCACATTCATAGGATTTGTTGACCTTCAAAAGGTGTTCTCAACAATATCAAATGGTGTGCAAAATGTTCGGATTTGTGAGGAAAATAGGGGTAAGCTATAAGGAGAGACATACAGTATACAACAGTACAAGAGCCAAGAGGGAATAATAAGAGTGGAAGACTAAGAACAAAGAACAACTTCTGTTCAGTCCATACATCGAAGAAGCAATGATGGAAATAAAAGACAGGTTCAATACTGGAATTAAATTTCAAGGTGGAAGGATGTCAATGTAAAGATTTGATAATGATATTGCTATCCTTAGTGAAAGTGAAGAAGAATTACAAGATCTGCTGATTTGAATTAATAGTCTACTGAGAATAGAATATGGACTGAGAGTAAATTGAAGAAAGAGAGAAGTAATGAGCAATAGCAGAAACGATAACAGCAAGAAATGAAACATCAGGATTGATGGTCATGAAGCAGGCGAAGTTAAGGAATTCTGCTACCTATGCAGCAAAATAACCAATGACTGACAGATAAAGGAGGACATAAAATGCAGACAAGTGCTAGCAAAAATAGCATTACTGGCTAACAGAAGTCTACTAGTATCAAACATAGGCCTTAATTTGAGGAAGAAATTTCTAAGAATGTACATTTGGAGCACAGCATTGTATGGTAGTGAAACATGGACTGTGGGAAAATAGAAACAGCAGAGAATTGAAGCATTTGAGATGCGGTGCTACAGATGAATGTTGAAAATTAGGTGGGCTGATTAAGTAAGGAATGAGGAGATGCTGCGCAGAATCACAAAGGGAAAGAAAATTGAGGATTTAGGTTGCAAGTGCTACGCTAAGATGAAGAGGTTGGCACAGGAAAGGAATTCATGGTGGGCTGTATCAAACCAGTCAGAAGTCTGATGACTCACAAAAACAAAGAACATGCCAACCATGTATCCTGCTCCTTTGTTAAGCTAGCATATGCAATGTGCGAAGGCTAATATGAATAATGTATTAATTATTTTGCTTTATGAAAATGATTATCACATAACTTGTTTCTTTATTTAAGTTTTGTGTGCAGAATGAGACGCTTACATATGCTTGAAATGGCAAGCATTAAGATCCTATGTCGGAACTTTACACAGAAAAGAAATGGTGATAAAACTGGGGGTTGTCTATGGCAGGTAAGGAAATATATACAGGGTGTGTCAAAAAATGTATACACACTTTGAAGTGTCATAGAAAATTTATTTCCCATTCTACAATGTTAAATTTCTAGAAATGGAAAGCTTAAAGTCCAATTGGAAAAATAAATGTACTTTGAAAATGCGATTAATGTTCAAACTTGTGGCCTTCAGCATCAAAAAATGGCAGGGAATATGGAGTCAGCAAGCATTGTTAGGTATGTTTCTCCAGTAACAGTACCTTCAAAGCGGAATGACCCAATGAGTCCCCTTGCAGACAAACCACACCACACATTTACTCCAGGCAAATTCACAGCCTTTTCAACTGTAATGTGAGGGTTATCTTCAGCCCAGTACACACAATTGTGACTATTGACAGTTCCATTGAGTTTGAATTGGGCTTCATCTGACCAAATTATGCTACCCATAAATCCCGGTTCATGTCTCACCATCTCCTGAACCCAATCACAAAATTCTAACCTTCGATCTGGATCGTTGTCACTTAGCTGTTGCACCAGCCTTGGAATGTACACACGAACATGCCTTTCTTCAGAATGCGTAGCACACTACTAGCACTTACATTACTCTCACGTGCTGCTTGCTTTGAAGATTTCTGAGGCGAACGCTGAAACAGTTCCAAGACCACAGTTGTGGAATCATCACTTGTAGCTGTACGAGGTCGCCCTGATCGACCTTTATGCACATCTCACACTCTTCCATGAATTTGGAATTTGTCTTGTAGACATGTAATTATTAACCTTGAAGGTGGTTCTGTACCGTACTCACTTCTCCACTGTCTTCGAACTGCAGGTACATTCTCAAACTTCTAGTACCACTTAATTATCTGCTTCCACGCTTCAAAGCTCAAACGCACATCCGCCATGTTGCAGTTACTTCCTTGTCACTGCTGCCACCTGTTGAAGAAACATAACATTAGTTTCTCACAGATATTTAACATTGTAGAACGGGAAATAAATTGTCTATGACAGTTCAAAGTGTGTATATATTTTTTTGACGCACCCTGTATATACTGTGTGTTTTTTTGTATTTGTTTGTACCCTTGTGGCAGAAACTTCTATATTGGGCTATGCTATAAATGAATCTTTTATTTATCAAACAAAGGAAAATCCAGGATGGAATGTAACAATATTATGAGTAGGAAAGTTGCTACTCAACATATAAGGGAGATGCTAAGTTGCAGATAGGCCCAACAAAAAGGCTCTAACAATTATAGCTTTCTGCCATTAAGGCCTTCTTCAACAATAGACACACATACGTGCACACACACACACACACACACACACACACACACTCACCCAAATGCAACTCACACACACGGCTGCTGTCTTAGGCAACTGAAACCACACTGCAAGCATCAGCACCAGTGCATGATGGAAATGGTGACTGGATGGGGGTAAGTAGGAGGCTGAGGTGGGGAGGAGGAGGGATAGTATGTTGGGGGTGATGGACAGTGGAGTGCAGCAGGTAACATGAAGGGCAGGGGAGAGGTGGGGGGGGGGGGGGGGAAGTGGCAGAAAAGGAGAGAAATAAAGAGACTGGGTGTGGTGGTGGAATGGCGGTTGTGTAGTGCTGGAATGGGAACAGGGAATGGGATGGATGGGTGAGGACAGTGACTAATGCAGGTTGAGCCCAGGAGCGTTACGGGAATGTAGGATGTATTGCAGGGAAAGTTCCCACCTGCACAATTCAGAAAAGCTGGTGTTGGTGGGAAGGATCCATATGGCACAGGCTGCGAAGCAGTCATTGAAATGAAAGATATCATGTTTGGCAGCTTGTTCAGCAACGGGGTAGTCCACTTGTTTCTTGGCCACAGTTTGTCTGTGGCCATTCATGTGGACAGACAGCTTGTTGGTTGTCATGCCTACATAGAATGCAGCACAGTGGTTGCAGCTTAGCTTGTAGACCACATGACTGGTTTCATGGGTAGCCCTGCCTTTGATGGGATAGGTGGTGTTAGTGACCAGACTGGAGTAGATGTTGGTTGGAGGATGTGTGGGACAGGTCTTGTGTCTAGGTCTGTTACAGGGGCATGAGCCATGAGGTAAGGGATTGGGAGGAGGGATTGTGTAAGGATGGACGATTATATTGTGTTGGTTCGGTGTACGGTGGAATACCGCTGTGGGACAGATGGGAAGGATAGTGGGCAGGACATTTCTCATTTCAGAGATAATTGAAATCCTGACAGAGAATGTAATTCAATTGCTCCAGTCCTGGGTGGTACTGAGTTATGAGGGGAATGCTCCTCTATGGCCAGATGGTGGGACTTTTGGAGGTGGTGGGAGACTGTTTTTGTACAAGGTTGGGAGGATAATTATGATCAGTGAAGGCCTCAGTGAGACCCTTGGTATATTTTGAGAGGGACTGCTAGTCACTGCAGATGTAACAATCACGGGTGGCTAGGCTGTACAGAAGGGACTTCTTGGTATGGAACGGGTGGCAACTGTCAAAGTAGAGGTATTGCTGGTGGTTAGTAGGTTTGATATGGATGGCGATACAGATGTAGCCTTCTTTGAGGTGGAGGTCAACATTTAGGAAGGTGGTTTGTTGGGTTGAATAGGACCAGGTGAATCAAGTGGGGGAGAAGTTGCTGAGGTTCTGAAGCAATATTGATGGGGTGTCCTCACATTCGATCCAGATAGCAAAGATGTTGTCAATAATTCTGAACCAGGTGAGGCGTTTAGGATTCTGGGTTTTTAGGAAGGGTTCCTCTAGATGGCCCATGAATAGGTTGGCATAGGATGGTGCCATGCAGGTGCCTATGCCAGACCCCAGATTTGTTTGTAGGTAATACCTTCAAAGGAGAAGCAATTCTGGGGCAGGTATATACAGGGTGTTACAAAAAGGTACGGCCAAACTTTCAGGAAACATTCCTCACACACAAATAAAGAAAAGATGTTATGTGGACATGTGTCCGGAAACGCTTAATTTCCATGTTTGAGCTAATTTTAGTTTCCTCGATTCACCGCCAGTTGGCCCAATTGAAGGAAGGTAATGTTGACTTCGGTGCTTGTGTTGACATGCGACTCATTGCTCTACAATACTAGCATCAAGCACATCAGTACGTAGCATCAACAGGTTAGTGTTCATCACGAATGTGGTTTTGCAGTCAGTGCAATGTTTACAAATGCGGAGATGGCAGATGCCCATTTGATGTATGGATTAGCACGGGGCAATAGCCGTGGTGTGGCACGTTTGTATCGAGACAGATTTCCAGAACAAAGATGTCTGACAGGAAGACGTTCGAAGCAATTGATCGGCGTCTTAGGGAGCACTGAACATTCCAGCCTATGACTCGTGACTGGGGAAGACCTAGAACGACGAGGACACCTGCAATGGACGAGGCAATTCTTTGTGCAGTTGAAGGTAACCCTAATGTCAGCATCAGAAAAGTTGCTGCTGTACAAGGTAACACTGACCACGTCACTGTATGGAGAGTGCTACGGGAGAAGGTCCCGAGTTCGAGTCTCGGTCTGGCACACAGTTTTAATCTGCCAGAAAGTTTCTTATCAGCGCACACTCCGCTGCAGAGTGAATATCTCATTCTGGAAACATCCCCCAGGCTGTGGCTAAGCCATGTCTCCACAATATCCTTTCTTTCAGGAGTGCTAGTTCTGCAAGGTTCGCAGGAGAGCTTCTGTAAAGTTTGGAAGGTAGGAGACGAGGTACTGGCAGAAGTAAAGCTGTGAGGATGGGGCATGAGTCATGCTTGGGTAGCTCAGTTGGTAGAGCACTTGCCTGCGAAAGGCAAAGGTCCTGAGTTCGAGTCTCGGTCCGGCACACAGTTTTAATCTGCCAGAAAGTTTCTTATCAGCGCACACACCGCTGCGAGTGAATATCTCATTCTATTGATTCATCTGTTTATGCATGCAGTATTCTATTATTTTTGATATTATGGGTATAAGTGATACTGTTCGATAGTTATCTGGTGATGCTATATCTCTTTTCTTATTTACTGGTTGAACCACAGATACGTTTAAACATTCTGGAAAATTACCTTCATTTAAAATTTTGTTGATTATTTTAGTCAGTGGCATTATAATTTGATTTCCGATGTATTTAATAACATAATTTTAGAGACCATAGTAGATGAAGATGAAATGGGAGATATGATACTGCGTGTAGAGTTTGACAGAGCACTGAAAGATCTAAGTCGAAACAAGGCCCCGGAGTAGACAACATTCTATGAGAACTACTGACAGCCTTGGGAGAGCCAGTCCTGACAAAACTCTACCATCTGTTGAGCAAGATGTATGAGACAGGCGAAATACCCTCAGACTTCAATAAGAATATAATATTTCCAATCCCAAAGAAAGCAGGTGTTGACAGATGTGAAAATTAGCAAACTATCAGTTTAATAAGTCACAGCTGCAAAATACTAACGCGAATTCTTTACAGACGAAAGGAAAAACTGGTAGAAGCCGACCTCGGCGAAGATCAGTTTGGATTCCGCAGAAATGTTGGAACACGTGAGGCAATACTGACCTTACGACTTATCTTAGAAGAAAGATTAAGGAAAGGTAAACCTACATTTCTAGCATTTGTAGACTTAGAGAAAGCTTTTGACAATGTTGATTGGAATACTCTCCTTCAAATTCTGAAGGTGGCAGGGGTAAAATACGGGGAGTGAAAGGCTATCTATAATTTGTACAGAAAGCAGATGACAGTTATAAGAGTTGAGGGGCATGAAAGGGAAGCAGTGGTTGGGAAGGGAGTGAGACAGGGTTGTAGCCTCTCCCTGATGTTATTCAATCTGTATATTGAGCAAGCAGTAAAAGAAACAAAAGAAAAATTCGGAGTAGGTATTAAAATCCATGGAGAAGAAATAAAAACTTTGAGATTCGCCGATGACATTGTAATTCTGTCAGAGACAGCAAAGGACTTGGAAGAGCAGTTGAACGGAATGGACAGTGTCTTGAAAGGAGGGTATGAGATGAACATCAACAAAAGCAAAACGAGGATAATGGAATGTAGTCGAATTAAGTCGGGTGATGCTAGGGAATTAGATTAGGAAATGAGAGACTTAAAGTAGTAAAGGAGTTTTGCTATTTGGGGAGCAAAATAACTGATGTTGGTCGAAGTAGAGAGGATATAAAATGTAGACTGGCAATGGCAAGGAAAGCGTTCCTGAAGAAGAAAAATTTGTTAACATCGAGTATAGATTTAAATGCCAGGAAGTCGTTTCTGAAAGTATTTGTATGGAGGGTTGCCATGTATGGAAGTGAAACGTGGACGATAAATAGTTTAGACAAGAGGAGAATAGAAGCTTTCGAAATGCGGCACTACAGAAGAATGCTGAAGATTAGATGGGTAGATCACATAACTAATGTGGAGGTATTGAATAGAATTGGATAGAAGAGGAGCTTGCGGCACAACTTGGCTAAAAGAAGGGATCGGTTGGTAGGACATGTTCTGAGACATCGAGGGATCACCAATTTAGTATTGGAGGGCAGCGTGGATGGTAAAAATCATAGAGGGAGGCCAAAAGATGAATACACTAAGCAGATTCAAAAGGATGTGGGCTGCAGTAGGTACTGGGAGATGAAGAAGCTTGCACAGGATAGAGTAGCATGGAGAGCTGCATCAAGCCAGTCTCAGGACTGAAGACCACAACAACAATAATCCTCTGCTCTAGAATTACTGAGCTTAGCTATTGATTCATTGACCGTCTTCTCAGTTACACAAGTCCAGTGCAAGCTGTCTGTCTGCTTACTGATCATTTCTGGCAGCAGTGCCTCTGCCTTGCTCACATTCTCCATTATGCTGTTATCTGATTGGAGACTGACAAAATGGGCATTTAGAATATCAGGTGGAATTGGTGTCTAGTATACTTTATCATCACAGTTAGTTTATGTTTTAATAATTTCCCATGCAGCTTTGCATTTATTTACTGAGTTCAATATATATGCATCATTTGCTTTGCACTTAGCTGCCTTGATTTCAGACCTGTAAATCTTTTTCACTTTCATGTACATTTCCTTGTCAGTATTATTGTGCTTGGACCTATCATGATGGAGTAGCATTATGATTCTTATTCTACTTAGATGTGGGGTGTACCAGCTTTTTAAATTTTGTGGTTTGGTGTAACAATTTTGCTTTGATATTTTCTTGCAGTGTTTAGGAGAACATTCTTCAAAATTTTCAGGTAACAGTTCTAGAAATTTGTTGGTAGATTCATTTGCACCTGCAGTGGTTATTATTTTATCCCAGCTTATTAATTCAATTTACTTATCAACTTGTTTAGCTTTTATTTGTTAATTGGTCTCATAATTTTTCTACAGTCTGTGGAAGTTTCAGTTGTTTTACTTTTAAGAGTTTGTCTGAGCCTTAGTCCCTCATGATCTGAAATGCCTAGCTTGATTGTGTTGAATTCTGTTTTGTTTAGATGAAAATTACAAATTATGTTATCTATCATGCTTCCTGTCTTGTAGGTTTGTCATTTACACAACTGAAGTTAAGGGATCTTAATGTATTTAGCAAGTGATCAACTTTTCTATTCTTAAACCTAATGTCTAGTACTCTGTAGTTTTTGTATTTGAGTAGCAAGAGTATCAGTTTCTCCAGAAGCTCCACAAACAGGTCTTTATTGCGTTTTGGGGTGCGGTATACTGAAGCTATTATAATTTCCTGGTTTGGCAACATTATGGGTGCTGCTTCAAATTTTGCTTCTATGCACAGTCCAGTTATATCTATAACTTCATAGAACAGATTGACACTATTTTTAACATATACAGATACACCACCACGTTACAGTAGCTGATTGGCAATTCATATCCAAATGGTACACTTAATTTAATTCCTCATTGCTAAGCCAGTGTTCATTTGTTGAAATAACAGTGCAGTTTAAGGTTTCCAGCCAATACTGAAGTTCATTAAGATTTTTTCTAAGAGACTGCACATTAATATGTAAGAACATTACACTTGTACTTATCTTACTGTAGTTTTGCTGCAGCCCTTCAGCAAAAAATCATTAAGATGGGATGGGACTGTTGCTTTCCTCTTCCTCAGTATATGACCATTTGATGGATTTTCCAGTGTTGACTGCTCCTTCAGATGGCATGGTGGTGAAGCTCTTGTCTTGGTAAGGGGATGAGTGGCTGAACATAAATAACATTGGATTTGCTTTCTGTTGCATGTAGGGCAGGAAACAGTTTCTGCTGCATGAGTTGATGTTTCAGCTGTTGGTCCTGCCATTGATGATTCTCCTGCTTTTGATGATGCTGCTTCTTCTGCTGCTGAGACTGGTCCCATACCGGTACATGGAATTTTGCTGTTCACTCTCTCCCTGTTCACAATGATTTCATTTATCATTTTTAACACAAAGTTTTTTCCTTTGTAATTTAGATTCATTCCATGTTTTGTATGCTGACATCTGTCCAGTTTGCCTATATCTAGGACGCTACATTTTCCAAACAAAGAACACATTTGTTTTATTTTAATGTTGGTTTTACGTATTTCTTTGTTGACACATGAGTGATACGTTAGATCATATCTGTGTGGTAACGTTGCAACTATTGTAATTGGTTGTTTATTGTGTTCCAGGACCTTTTTTGTTCCATTAGGCAGTTATTTGCTTTGTTTTTTGCAATATCATTTGCACCCACTATACACACGACATAGTCATTTTTTCCTGACATTTTATCGTATTTTTTCCTGACATTTTATTGTGTAAGTCGACACCAATAACGTTTTTCTTTGTTGCTCCTGGCTTCACAATACCTGCTGTGTTGTATTTTTTCTTTTCTTTGAAAAGTCTCATCATGTTTTTGCTGTGACTGTCTGTTAAAAATAATACACTACTTTCGTGTTTGCACTGTTCTACATTTTTGTTGATATTGTCTTTCTCATTCGTCCCATTACTTCGTGCAAAAGACGGCATGCTCAGTTTCTCACTGTCACTGTTTGCCTTACTTCTGAACTTAAGAGCCTGTATCACCTTTCTGTTGATAAGGTTTGTTCAAAAGTTCATGTTCCCTTAAAGCTTTCTTGTAGCTGTCATTAGGTTGATGCATTGCAGCATAGCCACATGCACCAACAACCATCCAGCTGTTGTCAACTGCACTGGTGGAGGAATGGAACACCCTACCACATGAACCCCTTTACCAACCTTATGACCAACATGGGAGCATGTTGCAGAGCATGCATTACCATCCATGGGGATCACACATCCTATTAATCTCTTAACTGATTATCCCAAGATAACTTGGGTTAAACGGTTCTGCTGAGAAATATTATCCTGGGATAACCTGATCCTCCAAATTTTATGCATCCCTGCACCAATGTCCTGATTATAATCGCTATTGTTTCTTTCACTGCTGCTAGTTAGCACCAGCATCAGGATTATAATTGTTGTAGTTCCTTCTGCTATCACTAGTTAACATTTTTCACAGTTTTGGGTTTTGTTATAATGTTTTGCTACTCGCTTGTGCTCATGGGTTATTGCAGCATTATCATGTTGTTTTATAGCATTTTGGCGCAATTGTTGCAGTGCTGCATCTGCTTGCACTCTTCTAAAACGAATAGTGTTTATTCCAGTGAGAAAAAACAGTGGGAAGGCATTCTGGTTTTGGTATCTGGTGATGACTCTTTTGATCCGTCATCAAGTGGGGAAGAATGTGAGGAAGACACCAATATAGATTGGTCTCATGTGAGAGTGTGGCATATTGTTGATCAAAATATTGATTATGCTCCACCAAGATTTCTGTTTACTGCTAATCCTGGCTGTACACTACCTTTTGCCAGTGATGAACATGAAATATTTGAACACTTTTTTGATAGGGATTTGATGGAAATGAGGCAGATGTTTACCACTAAATACATCAGATAATGTGTTTCAACCACCAGATGTAATGCTTTGCCACCATCATGTGAAGAACTTTGAATTTTTCTTCCTCTAACCATTTTGCAAGGTGGTGTTCAGAGACCTGAATTGCAGATGTACTGGACATGGCGAGCAAGCGTATCAACTCCATTGTTCAATGATGTAATGTATTACAAGAAGTTTTGCCAAATCCAAAAGTATCTTCATTTTTCTGATAACGAAGTGTATGATGCTGCAAATGTCAACCAAAGCCCAAGCTGAACAAAATTTGGTCAGTTACCGGCACCTTGAAAATAAATTCAAAACTTCTTTTTTTCATGAATGAGTCACTTTTGTGGATGAAAATCTACCTCTGTACAAGGGTCGACAGGGTTGGATACATCTTGATAAAAAGAACAATATTTTGGGATAAAATCTACATACTGTGTGATCATCTATTGGATATGTGTGGTCCATGATTATCTAAACAGGGAAATGGACAAACCTGGATGCAGACCTTACGGATTTTCCAGTGTTGTCACAAGGTGTTTTCACACTAGTGAACCCCTCCTGAACCAAATTTACGGTTTAATGACAGATAGCTTTTACACATTAGCAGATTTCCTGATTTTGAAGTCCACTAATAGTTATGGAACAGTAAAAATGGCCTGGAAAGGAATACCACAATGTCTCAAAATAAAAACTTATGAAAGGGGGAAACTGCAGGTGAAAGATGGAGAAAAGTTCTAGCAATGCATTGGAAAGATAAGAAAGATGTTTTACTTTTTTCAACTACCCACATGGTGGATATGGTGAATAATAATAAAATTTCAAAAAAAAAAAAAAAAAGAAAATCCAGAGCTTGTGCCTGGCTATGACGACACAACGGGATGAGTGGATTGAGCTGATCAGAAAGCAAGGCAAGAAGTACTACAAGATACTCTTTGTCTGCTTGCTGGAAAATTCTGTGTGGAATTCTTTTATTTTGTATGGCAGATCAGGAGTAAGAAAGGAGGCCCTGGAATTTATCTTGATTTTCTTGAAAAAATACAAAGGGAGCATCATTTCTCCTAAGCCAGGCCAACCAGGGCCCTCTTCAGTTGACTGAAAGATATTTCCCAGAAGTCATTGCAGAAACAAAGAAGAAGAGCAATCCAACATGAATATGCACAGTTTGCTCCAAGAAACAAGATGCACATGGGTAGCGCATCCAAAGAGAAATACAATACTAGTGCCCCAATTGCCAGGTTTCCTTGTGCGTCACACCACACTTCAGAATCTATCATACAAAAACGGATTTCTAAAGCCATTCTGGCATGATTCTCATATGTATATCTTATTTACCTCCCGATTTGTATTTTTAAATCAAAAATTTTTGTCTTTATAATAAACAATGTGTTGTAATGAGTATATGCACAGATTTGCGATGAGCCTGAGTTACCTCAGGATAATGCCCTTTATCCACTTCCACCTACAATATCTCCTTATATTTTTGAGATAAATGTAGGAATGAGTTTCCAAAGCAATATGTTTTCAAAAAAAGTGTAAAATTACATAGAAGAAATAGTTAAGGTTTTGAAAGTTTTGTGGCAGGATAGGTGCATTAGGAGATTAAGAATCATGTCCTGTATTTTATAATGTCCAGGGGACCATTTTAAATCATGGTGACTTCAGGGTAGTTATTATCTTTGAATGAAAGCATTATTTCTGTTTTTCATAGTGTATTTCTTTCAGTTATGGGCTATGTTACTTGGCAGTGACACATCATCTGAAAGTTACTTTTGTCCTTACATTTTTCAAGCCAGTGTAGTATGAATGTATGAGCCTGTCAATGCTTCTGGGACCCTGTTGTTCTTAATTATTGCATGAAACTAATATGTGTTGTACAATCTGTTGCATGTACAACATGATCAAGATCATGAGATCCTGAAGAGTATGCAGAACCACATTCCTGTTGCCATTTCCATGCTGTCAACAACCTGTTGCTCTTACTGACCCACTGCTGTTATCAGCCTATTGTAATCATCAGCCTTCTGTAACTGACAACCTGAAGCTGTCCTCAAGACATTGTATCCATTATAAATCAGGTGCAAGAGAGATACCAGATGATGTACTGTTGCCAGTTCTTTAAATGGGACATTTTCCCAGCAACCTGTGGACAAATGCCAGGTCGAAGCAGTGTAAAGATTTGTCTTTCTCGCTCCAGCAAAATCCAACTTGAAAGAAGTTCCTGGTATTCTCCAAGAAAAACAGCTTGTAGCGAAATTTGTATTAATCCAAAGTATGTGATACATTTATACACATTGTATAACCCAAACCAATGTTGCTAAGATACATTTGAAACACATTTACCAAGAGACTACATTATGAAAGCTTAAGTTAATTGTTACTATGAAATACTAATGTCTTTAACCCTTTGAATGCTGCACCAGCACGTGTGTCTGGCTGTGTCAAGCCTGCCCTTGGGGCTGCCTAATCAGTGTACCTGCACTGGCAGCCACTTCCGCAGACTTTTGTGTGTGCCTGAGCTCCCTGTTCGGCCGTCCTCGCACTGGCCTGAGTATTTCTGGAAACACAGTGATCGTGACAGTCTCACAGTTAGTGTGATCGCTGATGTTAAAAATAAATGCAGAATATCTGGTTAATTATTCCATAGCTTTGAATCTGGAGATAAATTGCTCGACAAACCTAATGTACACTGAAACTGCTTACGCTGCTAACATGTAACTCCTCATCAAAGGCTTTCTTTCATTTGCAATTAGTTCTTGAGAATCATCATAAGGTCTCAGTTTACATCTGTGTTTTATTTGGTATACTGCTACTTAATTATCAGATTTTTGTACGTAACCTATGATGTAAACGCTGTAGAATCCGTAACGACCGAACATTGATGTTCTTCCGTACTAGCGCACTAATTCGCCCACAAACAACCTTCAAGGGAAGCGTCTGGATGCTAAGACACACTTTTGAAGCTAATCACTATATTTTGAGAGCATTAACTCAATAAATTATCCCCAAGGAAACTTCAAAATCAAAAATTCAACATTTCTGAATTTTTTTAATATGGGACACAATTGTTATTGTACAGCAGAAATAAACAATGATTTATAACTTTTGTTTAAGAATTAGATAAGGAAATACTCAAGTTTCTAAACTACCTAATTAAATGTCACCTTTAATTCCTAATGACCTTTTGTGCTTCAGAAATAGGTGAGTGTGTGCAACTGACCAACGTGTGCTGAGACGCCCTTTCCAAGTGCAGGCCTAGAATTTTTTGCACAAATCCAGTGTCCTGGAAAATAGGACAGCAATCTGTTACTGAATATTACTAGAAAGTTGTAGCCTGGGTAGGTAAAAGATATTTATTTAAGTGGCAACTAGTTTCAGGTGAAGCCCATTTTCAAACAATCATCTCAAAAAGTAATGTGACAAACACAATATAGCTGTTAATAAAACCATAGAATATTGGTAGCTATCCATCTTCTATCATTTTATTAACAGCTATAAAGTGGTTGTCACAGTTTTTTTTTTACATGGTGGTTTGAAAACTGGCTTTGCCCGAAACTAGTCACCACTTAAATAAATATCTTTTATCACAACCCAGGCTACATTTTTGTAGTTATAATAATGCTAGAATTTTTTTGTTTAATTAATGATATTTGCACTAAGTTTAAGGTTTAACTCCTACCAAGAAGTTATGGAAGAATCCATAAATTTGTGCTAAGCTTTTATTTTTGCACCTTCTGTACGAACATTTCAAGCATCCAGTCTGTGTTTGTCAGCACAGACTGGATGTTTCACATGTTTGTACATAAGGTGTTTGTCAGCAAAGTAATTCATCTAGAGAAGCTCCTCAAGCTCAGATAATTCAGGTCCCACCCCCCACCCCCCTCCCCCACACAAACACAGTTATATTTCCCATCCTTCTTTCTCATGCAAGCTTTTGATCAGCAATGGCGAAGTTGAAAAAAAAAAATTTTTTTTCACTTTTGGAATTATTTTTATTTTTTTTTTTTTAATTTTTAAGTAATTTTTTCAGAAGTAAGGGCTTCATTTCATCTTCCAGCTGTAGCAACTTGGCTAAAAGTTCTTCTTTGTGTGGTACATTTCAAAACATTGGTCAACGCACAAAGGTACATTGCATGTTTTGCATTCATATGCATTCAGTAGGTGAATATGGACTAAGGGAAATGAATGAAAGAGGAAGCCTTCTGTTCGAATTTTGCACAGATCATAATTTAATCATGGCTAAAACTTGGTTTAAGGATCACGGAAGAAGGTCGTATATGTGTAAGAGACCTGGAGATGCCAGAAAGTTTCAGACTGATTATATAATGGTAAGACAGAGATTACAGAACCAGGTTTTAAATTATAAGGCATTTTCAGTGGCATATGTGAATTCTGACCACAATTTGTTCATTATGAACTGCAGATTACAATTGAAGAAACTGCAAAAAATAGGAATGTACGGAGATGGGATCTGGATAAACTGAAAGAACCAGAGGTCCTTGAGAGAACAATTGACAAGCACAGAGGGAAGTAATACAGTGGAAGAAGAATGGATATAATTGAGAGATGACATAGTGAAGGCAGCAGAGGATAAAGTAGGTAAAAAGACAAGGGCTAATAGAAATCATGGGTAACACAAAAGGCATTGAATTTAATTGATTAAAGGAGAAAATATAAAACTGCAATAAAGGAAGCAGGTGAAAGGGAATATAAATGTCAAAAAAATTAGATCAACAGGAAGTGCAAAATGGCTAACCAGGAATGGCTAGAGAGTGTCTATACAAGGGAGATATGCTTGAGAGCAATATTGTGGAACTGGAAGAGGACGTAAATGAAGATGAGATGGAAGATATGATATTGCTTGAAGAATTTGACATAGCACTAAAAATCTAAGTTGAGACAAGGCCCCAGGAGTAGACAACATTCCGTTAGAACTACTGATAGCCTTGGGAGACCCAGCCAAGACCAAACTCTTTTCTGGTGAGCAAGATGTATGAGACAGGCAAAATACTCTTAGACTTCAATATTATACTCATATTTCCAATTCCAAATAAAGTAAATGCTGACAGGAGTGAAAGTTATTGAACTGTCAGTTTAATAAGTTTTAGTTCCAAAATACTAACATTAATTCTTTACAGAAGAATAGAAAACTGATAGAAGCTACCTCAGGTAAGATCACTTTGGATTCCAGAGAAATGCAGGAACACATGAGGCAATACTGACCATATGACTTCTCATAGAGGATAGGTTAAGGAAAGGCAAACCTCTGATTATAGATTTGTAGACTTAGAGAAAGCTTTTGACAGTGTTGACTGGAATACTCTCTTTAAAATTCTAAAGGTGGTAGGGATAAAATAAAGGGAGTGAAGGGCTATTTACAATTTGTACCAAAACCAGATGACAGTTTCAAGAGGCATGAGAGGGGAGCGGTGATTGAGAAGGGAGTGAGACAAGCTTCTAGCCTATTCCTGATGTTATTCAATCTGTATTCTGAGCAAGCAGTAAAGGAAACAAAAGAAAAATCTTGAACAGGAATTGAAGTCCAAGGAGAAGAAATAAAAACTTTGAGGTTTGCCAATGACTTTGTAATTCTGCCAGAGACAGCAAAGAACTTGGAAGAGCAGTTGAACAGAATGGACAGTGTCTTGAAAGGAGGATATAAGATGAACATCAACAAAAGCAAACTGCAGATAATGGAATGTAGTCAGATTAAATCAGGTGATGCTCAGGGAATTAGATTAGAAAATGAGGCAATTAAAGTAATAGATGAGTTTTGCTAATTGGGCAGAAAAATAACTGATGATGGTTGAAGTATGGAGGATACAAAATGCAGACAGGCAATGACAAGAGAAGCATTTCTGAAGAAGAGTAATTTGTTAACACTTAGTATAGATTTAAGTGTCATGAAGTCCTTTCTGAACGTATTTGTATGGAGTGTAGCCATGTATGGAAGTGAAACATGGATGATAAATAGTTTAGACAAGAAGAGAATAGAAGCTTTCGAAATGTGGTGCTACAGAAGAATGCTAAAGATTAGATGGGTAGATCACGTAACAAATCAGGAGGTACTGAATAGAATTGGGGAGAAGAGAAATTTGTGGTACAACCTGACTACAAGAAGGGATCCGCTGGTAGGATACATACTGTGGCATGAAGGAATCCCCAATTTAGTACTGGACGGAAGGGTGGGGGGGGCAGGGGGGGGGGGCAGGGTAAATTAACACCAGTTAATGTTGCCACAACATGGCGTATTACAACATATGAACTATAAGCAAAACCCTACAATGCATTCTATGAAAACGTTTCCTTTAAGTAGCAGGATACTTTCAGAACGACAGTATGACCATACTATACATCAAATACGGCATGACTTCTTTCTTTATGGGCTGAAAGAACACCCATCAGGGTTATGGCATTGATTGGTAGAAGTGAATTGTTGCTTCTAAAGCAATATTTGAATGGCAGGATCCTCAGTCACTGTAAAACTGTGTGTGATCAATTTCTGTCTTTTAGTATAATATGTGACTTATGATTATCAAGCATTTCATTTCAGCTGACAAAACAACTATACATTACATGATCTTTTAAGTGGAGCCACATGGGATCAACCAAATGTAATGGCAAAGTAATGATAACTTATGATTGCATGAAATCTTGCAACTGCATACACCCTCTAACACATAAATATCTTCATCAGGTTTGACTCAATGGAGATTTTTGTTCTACATATGGACTACTATCAAGTGGTTCCTCAGTTCCAACAGAAAATACTGTGACTTCAAGTATTTGAAAGCAGTCCTCATTCCTTTGTCTGCACTACCCACACTTGCCACCAACAAATCGTTATTCTTCTACCCACATATGATCGTTGTTAGTTCTTAGTCTGTTACCAAAATGTGCAACCCATTTCAAATTATGAAAACCTGACTACAAAAACAAAAGTTAGTGACAGACAATTACTCACCTGTAGATAACCAACTCATGATGCACTGGTACACGTAAAAAAGATCTGATATTTCAAGTTTTTGAGCTGTAGATATTTTTGTAGCACATAGCTTCTAGATAAATTAACACATGCACACCTAGATTGAAACCTGAAGCTATCAGTTTTGTATGCCAAGAGCAGGAACAATATCAGAGACTGCAATAAGGCAGGACAGAAATATTGACCAAAGGAGTCTATGCTCCAAGTAATGTAAAATTAATTTTTCCTTTTATTTCTTTACATTAAACCTCCAAGTAGGTGATTGAGGGTATGATCCATAAAAGACAGTAATCCACACACCTCAGAAGATGCAGGCTGTTCTAAAGAAGCTAACATGATACAGCAAAGATAAAGTTGTCTAAAGCAGAATGGTACCGACTGTGGGACAGTGATTATAGGCCTACTGATTCTACTTTCTGACACATAATTAATAGAATCACTGCTTAGTGACTGCTGCCTTCACTAGTTACAACCGCAGGACCAGATTAGGCCTAAAGCAGCAAAACTCACTAATCAAAACTCTTTCTTCCAAATTAGACAACATGCATCATGCATCACAACCCCACATACTTGACCACTGTCACTGGCTGCCAAGACCAGACTGCAAGCAGATGCACATGTTGAGAGAAGTAGTCTGGTTTATAGGGGAATGGAGGAGGCTGTGTTGGGGAGGGGGAGGGATAGCAAGTAGAGGTGGAGGACAGTAAAGTGCTTATTTTTGGAGCATACAGGGATGAGGTGGAGAGGGTGCAGGGTAGCTAGATGCCATCAGGAGTTTAGTTGGAGGGCAAGCTGGGGGTGCGGGAAGCAGAAAAGGAGAGACGTAAAAAGACTATTGGTGTGTTGGTGGAATAGAGGGCTGTGTGGTGTTGTAGTAGTAGCAGGGAAGGGGATAACTGGATGAAGGGCAATGGCTAACAAAGTTTTAGGCCAGGAAGGTTATGCATGGAGAGTTCCCACCTGTGAAATTCAGAAAAGATGGTGTTGCTTGGAAGGATCCAGATGACACAGGCTGTGAAGCAGTCATTAAAATGAAGAACATTCTGTTGGGCAGCATGCTCAGCAAATAGGTATTCCAACTGTTTCTTGGCCACAGTTTGTTGGTGGCCATTCATGTAGATAATTGAGTTGTTGGTTGTCATGCCCACAAAGAATACAGCACAGTGGTTGCAAGCTTAGTTTGTAGATCACATGACTAGTTTCACAGGTAACCCTGCCTTTGATGAGGTAGGCAATGCTTGTGACCAGATTGAAGTACGGGTGGTCAGAGGATGTATGGAACAGGTCTAGTACAGGGATATGAGCCGAGGCAATGGTTGGGAGCAGGGGTTTTGCAGGGATGGATGAGGATATTGTGTAGGTATGGTGGGCAGTGGAATACCATTGTCAGAGAAATGAGAAGTATAGTGAGTGGAATAGTCCTCATTTCGAGTCATGGTGAGAGGTAGTAAAAACCCTTGTTGAGAACGTGATTCAGTTGCTCCAGTCCTGGGTGGTACTGAGTAATGACAGTAATGCTCCTCTGTGGCCAGGTGGTGGGACTTCAGGGGGTGGGGGATGACTGGAGAGATAAGGCACAAGAGATCTGTTTCTGTACAAGGTTGGAGGGGGGGGGGGGGGTGTAATTACAATCTGTGAAGACCTCAGGGAGACCCACCCTTGATATATTTCAAGAGGGACTGCTCATCACTACAGATGTGATGGCCGTGGGTGTCAAGGCTGTATGGACAGGACTTTCTCATATGGAATGGGTGGCATCTGTCGAAATGGAGGTATTTCTGGTGGATGGCAGGCTTAATATGGACGGAGGTACTGATTTAGCCATCTTTGACATAGAGATGAACATTGAGGAAGGTAGCTTGTTGGGTTGAGGAGACCCAGGTGAAGTGAATGGGGGAAAAGGTATTGAGCTTCTGGAAGAATTTGGACAGGGTGTCCTCACCCTTGATCCAGATCATGAAGATGTCATCAATAAATCGGAACCAGGTCATAGGTTTGGGATCCTGGGTAGTCATGAAGGATACCCCTTGAGGTACAGCAATGTGGAAACCCACTTGGCATCATCCTCACTGTTCTAAATGATTGCTATACCTCTCTTCTGTAGCACAGCCCAGGCATATATATACATGCTGCAAAACAACGACTGTGATGTTCCTGTTGAGATCACAACTAAACCATTCAGAACCACCAAATGAAATATTGTTAGTTTAATTTTATGATGATGTCACGTGGCTACATTAGATTTGGAACAAACAAAATTAAAATAATATAACCTACACATCATCCATATCTACTTTGCTTTAGATCCCATATCCCTTGTGTATTTTTCACTGGACTGAATATTGTTTAAATGTTCCCTTTAGTTGACACAAATAAAATCTTATAAAAATTAAAATTTATACATTCAACTGTCAGTCTATCTCTCTACTTTTTAAACTGTGGCTGTGGTAAGGAGAACAACATCTCAACACAAGCACTACGAGCTGCATTTCACTACTACTCGACTCAATGTGCTTGCACTATTTCTTCTGGCTTGGTTCAGATTTTTCATCATAAATAGCTATGATTTCTTTTAAATTTGAGAACTGATCAAAACACCTTTCATCACTAATTTCAATATAGACTCTTTCATGTAAGTCCATGATTGTGTAATTCAAAAACTGAAGAAAAAGCATAAACACTGTTGATGAAAACACAAATCTAAAAATCTTCTAAAAAATGGACATTAGCAGAAAATGTAAAAATGTATTTGGACACTACATTAAATGTTGAAAATATGTACATGCTCACATAAATATGGATGAATGCTAACTTATTATGTAGCAATACATTTATAACGATCTGGTGCAACAGTGGAGTTACTTGTGGGTTTTTTGGTTCATTGCTGAAGTTGTGGAACTTTTCTGTAGCAGTAACTATCATTGGTACACCCAGTTGTTGCATTTCAGTCTTGTGTATTACTCTTGATGTTTTATAACTAATCAATAACAGAACCTCTTGTTTTGGCTACACTGAGTGAACCAAGAAGTGTCTGTAAGAGATAATGGTTGAGGAATGTAAAAGTTTATATTAAGCAATTCAGGATGGAGCAATGACAATGCTATGAAAAGGTTAGATTGCTACTCACCATAAAGCAAAGGTGCTGAGTCACAGACAGGCTCAACAAAAAGACTGTTAAACAAGTGGCTTTCAGCCCAAAATGCCTTCTTCCAAATTAGACACACATTCACGCAAATGCAACTCAGACACAAACACATTACCATTGTCTATGGCTGCTGAGGCTAGACCGCAAGCAGCTGCACATGATGGGAGAAGCAGTCTGGGTGATAGGTGTAAGGGGGAGGCAGTGGTGGGTAGGGAGTATTTAAAACAACTATATATGATATGACATTATCAATCTTTGCCTACTTCTACCCCCTTCTGTAGTGCCCCCAGAATTTCACGAAAGTCTGGAGACATTTGTGTTCCAGCCATTTCGAACACGTGTTATTTTAAAGCATGGCGTAAGGATGAGCATGGGATACTGCACCCATTTATTGTTTGTGCTGGCAGAACTGGAAGGGATATAATTCGTCGGCGCCGACAAGTGTTCAGCACGACCTGCCAAGAATAAGCAACTATGGCCCAAAAGCTCCATGGCCAGCTGCAAAGAGTAATGTAGCATTGTATTGTTAAAAAGCAAATGGAGACACTCGAAATAGTGACCGTTTATTAGACGTTGAACTGCTGTTGAGAGTACGTGGACTGGACGTGGATAGTCAGCCACGATAAAAGCTTATGTATTAATTGTGTTCAAAAATGTGTAAGTAACTGATTCTGGGTGCCTGGTAATTTGTGGGCTTACATCATAAAGTTTAGTTGTTTTTTTGTACAAAGTGGAAATAAATATGTTCTGGTGCATTGAATGATATTCCAAGAGGAGCGTATTTTTTAAATAAGAAGAGAGAGAGCGAGAGAGTGAAAATTTCCACTTCTTAGCAGTCAAATCTTCGGAGAAGCGTCTGTTGCTAGCAGAAGACATCAGTGCTGCAAGAAAGCAGAACCAGCATTCTTCAACAAGTAAGTCCACGAAAATGCTTAAGCTGTATAGAGAGAGCTTAACATTACACCGGACCACCGTAAGAACTTGGCGACCATGACAGGACCTGAGAAAGAAGGGGAAATATTAAAGAAGAAGTTATAAGAAAAAAAAACAGTTGGGAGCTGCCATAGCAACCGATAACAGCGAGGCTGAAGAGCGATTCCACGATACTTATCCAGAAATATTGTGTTGATAAATGGTGAAATGATTAAGGGAATCAAGAAAATCCCACAATGCTGGAGTTAGCCTCAAATCGCCGATGCCGACGGCTACAAACACTGACGCCGCCGGCTACAAACGGTGACACCGCCGCACACCAACGCTGATGCCGCCGTACACCAACGCCAATGCCACTGTACACCAACGCTGATGCCGCCGTACACCAACGCCAATGTCACATCACACCAACGCCGACGCAGCCGTCCACAAAAGCCGACGCCGTCATCCACCTATGCCAACACTGCCGTCCATCGACGCTGACACCGCCATACACCGGTACCTATGCCACCTTCCACTGTCGCCGGGTGAGCTACTACTGACCTTTGATTGTTTGTGAAGTGTGGGGGGCTGTGGAAATAAGCGAGTGTACTTTTAATGATGACTAGATTAAAGGCAAAACAAAACACAATGGAAAAAGAATGTCAATCCATAGATTCTGTTGGGGCTATGGGAATTGAAAAACAGGGGCCAGATTTAGGTAAATTAATGAGGTTTATCAAAGTGCAGTTTGAATCACAGAACACAAAACAGGATGAACTGAAGGCAGAATTAAACTCTAAGTTAGATTTGCAAAACACAAAACTAGAGGCTCAAGTTAATATTGTAAGTAATCAGATAAAAGTATGGAAAAAAGAACTGGAAAAAGAATTGTCCGATTCCCTGAGTGAACAGACAAATTAAATTATTTAAGGATTTAGAACAAAGAAATGAAGCTCATCTAAAAGGGTTAGTTCAAAAATTAGATTATGATGTAAACTGTAAATGTAGTAATTTGGAAACACAATTTAACAAAAAATACATCTCTTTGAAAAATGTATGTAATGTTATATTTGATGTGGTCGAACGAGAATTAACTACGCTAAAAACCAATGTTCAGAAACAAGATAAATTGCTCCTCCTAGTACAGGCGCAAATTTCAGGAGTCAAATCATGGGTGGAAGCCATATAACAGAACTTAAAAGAAAAGTTAATGACTGCAGAGCTTATAAATTTGAATGGCTTAGAAGAACAAGTAGAAGAATTAATAGGGCGAAAGGTTGAAGAGAAACTAAGTGTTGATATCTCTTCGCCTATAGTAACTTCCGATTTAGATAACACCAAGAAAGACTTAGAAACTTTGAGGAAAGAATTCAAGTTTATGCAGGAGAAACTAGAGAAAGGCACAGTTTCCCAAAATATTATATTAAATAAGGACATGTTAACTGATTTGCAATGGGTATCAAATTCAGACTTGTCGAGACAGTTTCCTAAATTCAAACCAGACGGAGAGGTACGCCCCAGCCATTTCTTAAAACGGTTTAACCGACCCATACCCAAAAGGAAGCGAGGTGTGGCTTATATATTAGTACTTATAGAATGTTGGTCGAAATATGTAAGACTGTATCCTATTAAGAAGGCTAACGCGCAAACCCTGATCAAATTTTTGCAAGAATATTTTATAGCTACAAGTAAAACGAGGCGTTTTCTTTCTGATAATGGACCTCAGTTTACCAGCCATGAAGTTAAGGAATTTTTAGCCTCGGAAAATATACGACACATTTTAATATCCAACTATAAGCCATCTTCGAGCCCTTGTGAAAGAGTAACGAAAGAGTTTGGTAGGTTGTGCCACACTTATTGCCACGACACCCATACCTCATGGGCAGAAAGAATTCAAGATTTTGAGCTTACTCTAAATGAACTACCGCCTTTGTCTACAGGAATGATGCCCGTAGAAGCCATTGGCAAGCCATTTATAGGAGAACCTATAAGTAAGTGTTTTACGTGGCCGGAGCAAAAAGCTACTGATCACCAAGCAATTCAGGAAAGAGTTGGTGGAAACTTACATAGGAGCACCCAACAAAGGGTAGATAAATACAATGCAACTGCAGCTGACCCAGAATACCATGTAAATGATTTAGTATTAGTAAAACAACACCTTCGAAGTTCAGCACTGAAAAAAGAAACACACGAGTTTTTTTTTGAAAAACATAGGACCTTATCGTATTCAATCAATAGTACACCAAAAAACCCTATATTTAGTAGATCCTGTGACGGGAGAGAAAAAGGGAATGTATAATGTTAAGGATATAAAATGATATGTACAAAACCCGCAGGGACGTTGACGTTCTGTGTCAACGGGCGGAGTGACGTCCGCCGGTTCCCGAGTTGGGTTCGGTGTTACTTCCACATTAGTTTTCCTACACCGAACTCCCTTCAAATCTTTGACTATCCTCTAATCTATTTATAGCCCTTAAGCTATCCTATAATATTAGTATTAAAAGAGACCAATTATGACTACGCGATTATGGCTAATTTAAGGAGTCACAATAAACAGTAACCTTTAAGCATGAGATAAAACTAACAGGGTAAGATTCTAACAGGAGATATAATATGATGGTACTGTTTAGGAAGAATGATACCTAGATGACATGAACGGAACATGTGTATGAAATATGGAGTGAAGTGACTAACTGAATAACTATTTGATTATAGTGTATATAATTTCTTTTTTTTATAGAATGTTTTATATTTTTTGTAAAGTGTGATGTGATTGGGGAGGGTTTATATCTGATTTTGAAAGGAGTGGGTAGCATAGGCACAGACATGACCTACACACCACGCCCTCCATACAACCCTCGCAAACAAGTGTGACTGGTTCTTCATCATTTGACGTTCCATAGGAGTTGCCAAGATCTTTTCTTCAGGGACTTCAAAGGTGATGGTGAGAATGTCCATTCTGCAGGAGACACCGAACATCATACCTCCTCCGGCTTCTCACTTATCTACTGGTGAAGTGGGGATCCTGGGGAAGGGGCTGGGGAAGGTTTCCTGTCTTTGGCACTGTCTTCTTTCTTTCTTCGATCTTAGCAACCAATTCTTTTATTTCCTTTCTTACTTCTCTTAAGAGTAACAAACTATCTTTCCCTCTGTCCACATTCATAAACTTCTATCACTGAATTCCTTCTCTTTTCCGTGATTTCTATAAATCTTCAACTAAGAACCTTAGTGGGCCGAAGAATCAGGATGCACGATCACACTTCCACACTTAAACAATTAAATACAAAGACGCAGACAAGTAATACACAGGGAGATGTAACAACCATCACAGATAAGGAGGGAAGTAGTGCTCGGGAAGGGCTCAAGCACATGTGCTAAGTAACAACGATTGCACATCTCAAGTGAAATGGTATAGTAAGCCTAAGTTAAAGGAACAAGGGGGGACGAAGTGTATATCCACCTGTGATCATAGCTATAGTACTACAAAGTAATATGCATGGAGATAAAAAGAAATAGATATTAAACCAGAGGTATTGAGTTGAATAAGATAAAGGAACTGGGGGGGGGGATGAGGTGTATATCCACCCGTGTTCATAGCTATAGTAGTACAAAGTAATATGAATGGAGATAAAAAGAAATAGATATTAAGCCAGAGGTATCGAGTCAAATAAGTTTCTGATGAATAATAGGATTGTGCAGACCGAATAGCCCGAAGAAAAGAAATAAAGTTACAGCCATGGACAAAAAATATTTAGTTATTAAGGCTATATAAGTGAGCTGTAAGCAATGAACAAGCGAAGAATTTAAGCAGGTAGGCTGAAGGGCTAAGGAGGAAGAAAGGAGAGGTAGATAGAAATTTTACCAGGAAATTTTAAATAAAATAGTGCACAGAGGAGTACGAAAGAGGCAAGAAGATAGGGAGGGTGCATCCGATACAGATGAGATGAGAGAAAGAGAGGCAGGTATGCAGACCCAGAGGAGGCTGACCTATACCACCAAGGGCACCAAAAAAGGGATTGACCTGTACCATAGTTTAGTATAAATGGAAGGGGTGTACCTACCCAAGGATAAGGAAGAAGATGTTTTCATAGTATCAACCCTTATGTAGATTGGAACCCAAAGGAAAAGGGTGGTATAGTGACCTGAGATTGTACTGGAAAGTTTCTCCTGGTAAATTTGAATTCTAAAATTTTTTAAATAAAAAAGACAAGTCCTGCACAAGAAGATAGAAAAAAGAGAAAACCCCAGTACAACTAATTTCTTTCAGACCCGGAAAACTGGTGGTTATCATTGCAACAGCTTCTTAAAAAAAAAGAAAAGACTCTACTCAGAATAACACCTGAACTTTGGAACTGGCAAAGGGGAGGGATTTATTTTGGCTCAATCCTGGAAGCACGAGTAGATAAATCTATTGGAAATAGCTAATACTTGTTGTACTATTAGTTTATCATACTACTATGTCTATGAAAGATATTACCAACAGCTTAATGAAATACCGGAGATGGAAGAGAGTTTTTGTACCTAATGTTTTATGTAGGACAAAGTAACAAGATAAGGGTTAAGAAAAAAAAAAAAAAATTAAAATATACGTTGTGTGCAAAAATAGTCTTCGAGCTAAGAGGAGGGATATGTAGTGCCCCCAGAATTTTACAAAAGTCTGGAGACACTTGTGTTCCAGCCATTTCAAACATGCATTATTTTAAAGCATGGCGTAAGGATGAGTATGGGATACTGCACCCATTTATTGTTTGTGCTGGCAAAACTGGAAGGGAGATAATTTGTCGGCACTGGCAAGTGTTCAGCGTGACCTGCCAAGAGTAAGCAAATATGGCCCGAAAGCTCCGTGGCCAGCTGCAAAGAGTAATGTAGCATTGTATTGTTAAAAAACAAATGGAGACACTCGAAATAGTGACTGTTTATTAGACGTTGAACTGCTGTTGAAAGTACATGGACAGGATGTGGATAGTCAGCCATGACAAAAGCTTATGTACTAATTGTGTTCAAAAATGTGTAATTAACTGATTCTGGATGCCCAGTAATGTGTGTGCTTACGTCATAAAGTTTAGTTGTTTTTTTGTACAAAGTGGAAATAAATATGTTCTGGTGCATTGAATGATATTCCAAGAGTAGCGTATTTTTTTAAATAAGAAGAGAGAGAGCGAGTGAGTGAAAATTTCCACTTCGTAGCAGTGAAATCTATGGAGAAGCATCTGGTGCTAGCAGAAGGCATCGGCACTGCAAGAAAACAGAACCAGCATTCTTCAACAAGTAAGTCCATGAAAACGCTTAAGCTGTATAGAGAGAACTTTAACATTACACCGGGCCATCGCTCTTCTCAAGATCTAGACTAGAACTGTCCTAAAAGCACGGTGAATCAATCCCATTGTGGATGTCCTCATTTTTGGTTTTCAGGCTATGGTAACTGTATCAGAAGTACATAAAAGTATTCAAGTGCTGAAGATGTCATACCTCCAATGAACAATGCACCTACCTATTGGGCAAATGTTGGCTGTTCATTTATTTGTTTTAGAGATTTGTAAAACTCCTTTCAGTAATGAATAGGTAGCACACATGTTCAAGTCATGATAATTTAATAATTATGCTTTCACTTATTTCTCTCTTTTTTTTAATATGTGCTTTTCTCTCTTTTTTTCCATCTTCTACTGTATCTTGTTGTCATGGTTGTACTGTGGTTGTAACTGTGTTAGTTAATACATTGGTATTACTTATTCAAATACCTGCTAATTTCTAGCATCAACAACACACATTTCACACCACTTGTAATTAACAAAGTATCAGTCCACAATTTTTTTATCATTAGCTTTTTTAAATGTTCACCAAAGCCACAGACTGGGCACAAATTCAAAATTTCATCATGTGTTAAGCACAAAAAAGACACTACCCTGCAACAAAATCTGTATTCAATGTTTTAATGACATCCATAATACAAAATCATATTTGGCCTACATACATGAAACATAAAATTTCATGGCTAACCTTGGTTTTGTGGGGATGTGAATACTTATTCCATATTTCATTGCTGCAGAATGTTTACGCTGCCAAGGATTTTATATTCACAGAGTCAATGAATTCCACATTACAACATTAACAAACATGAAATATTAAATGTCAAGGTGAATCATGGTTTTATCAGGAGAAAAGGAGGGAACACACAAAGTATGACAGTTTGACAAACTGTCACAACTTGTGGTTTTTGCAATTTACAGCTATTTTGTGGCAAATATTTCTTTCAATCATTTACTGACACACAAATGTTTTGTAAACATCAGAAGTTAATCTCCAGTCAATCTGCACTAAGCATTTTCGTTTGTTGACAGTAATTCTACTCTTATTGGTTGACTGCACTATAGAGACTTATCTTTGGAATGAAATTTGTTTAAGGACCCCACACATGAGTGACAGACATGGGGACTACACCCCTCCACTGTCCTTCACGTGCACAAATCCATAACCCACCCCAACCTTTGCTATGCAAGTGTTGCATGGATATCCACTCCTCTCAAATTCTTTAAGTCCCTCTAGAGCCTCAAATGCCATGCACTTGGGCTCGCTTTCTGGATCTGTTTACCTTCCCTCGTGAGGATCCTTTACCCTCTCATCACATCCCTGCCACTCCTCAATCACACTGAATGCTTCTAAATGACCTACACCATCTGCAAACTTGACCCCAATAATCTTATCATTTCCACTCTACTGTCCAATCCTCATACACTGCCACACCTTTATCAACATCTTCCACCAACCCTCCAATTACACAGCCTCCAGATGCTCTCCCAAAGAAACTTCAACCATCTCCCCCTCCCAAATCATGAACTTCATCCCAACATTTACCCTTGCTACCAGCTATAGGTCCACTCCACCCAGTTCACCTTATCATGGATTCCTCTCCCTGCCCTCCCCACATATCCATGCTTCCTTTTTTTCCCCTTCTACCATTCTTTCCCCATCCCCTTTTCCCAACAACTACTGATATCACCAATCTCCCCCACCCCCCCCCCCACTTCACCCCCTCTTCTGTTTCAACAACCACTACTACCCCATCACTTCAGTGCTCCAATCCTCACCCATCATATGAACAACTGATTGTTTTGTAGATTGCACATGTGTCAGTAAATCAAAGCGATCCGTTGCTGATCACCTGTCGCATGTAAATTCCAAGCAGTCTGGTGGATCACATGGAATTCATGCATGCAATATGGTTGGCTGGTTACTTGTGGTGTATGGCAGTATGTTTGTGACTCAATTCTCTATTTATCAAGCAACATTTTGCAGTTTTGTTTTTGCCCACATTGAGCAAGAAATTTATGTTAGGATTTATAGTTACTCAGGGACCACAAACTACTCTGAGAAGTGAACTTCAGAAGGCTTTTGGAGAGTAGGTTATGACAAGAGATCAAGTTTTTCATTGGCATAAAATGTTTAGTGAAGGCAGAATGAATGTTGAAGATGAAGACCGCAGTGGAGGATCTGAGCGAAGATTATCCATGAAAATGACTGCAGAAGAACTGAACAGCAATCGAGAAATGGTTCATCTAATAAGAGCTGAAGATCTTGGTATGAGAAAGACTTGTGCAAAAATGATCCCCAAAATTCTCACACCACAACAGCGAGAAACACGGAAAAATGTGGCAGCTGATATGTTACAGCAAACGGAAATCAATCCAGAATTGCTGAGCCGTGTTATCACTGGTGATGGAAGTTGGTTTTTTTAGTATGATCCAGAGACAAAACGCCAAAGTTCACAATGGTGCTCAAAGGGATCACCCAGACCAAAAAAAGCTCACATGTCAAAGTCAAAAGTGAAATGCATGCTTGTGTGCTTCTTTGATTCCAAAGGAATTATTCATAAAGAGCAAGTGCCTCCTGGACAAACAGTTAACCAATATTACTACAAAGAAATTTTAGAAAGACTTTGTAAAAGAGATCTTCATGTCAGTGCCAAGAGTTCTTCATGTCAGTGCCAACATTGCTGATAATTGGATTCTGCATCACGATAATGCGCCATCCCATGCTGCTCTGTCAGTACAGTAATTTTTAACCTCAAAACAAATTTCAGTACTACCACAGCCACCTTATTCACCAGATATCGCGTCATGCGACTTTTTTCTATTTCTAAGAGTCAAAACGGCAGTCAAGGGACACCATTTTCAAACAACACAAGATGTCCAAAAAGCTGTGACAAGGGTCTTGGAGGATATTACAAAAGATGAGTTCCAGAAATGTTACTATCAACTGCAGAAGCACTGGAAAAAGTGTGTGCAATCAGAAGGGAACTACTTTGAAGGATACAACACTAAACTTGAATAAAACGCTAAGAAACTTTTTTTTTTTTTTTTTTTTTTTTTTTTTTTTTTTTTTTTTTTTTTTTTGCCCCCCCCCACATCAGCCTCATTACTTTACTGTCTCACCTCATATACTGAAGCATCAAAGACACTGGTGTAGACATGCATATTCAAATACGGAGATATGTAAACAGGCCAAATATGGCACTATAGCCGGCAATGCCTGTATAAAACAACAAGTATCAAGCGCAGTTGTTAGATCGGTTACTGCTGATACAATGGCAGGTTATCAAGATTTAAGTAAGTTTGAAGTGGTGTTATAGTCGGTACATGAGCGATGGGACGCAGCATCTCCAAGATAGCAATGAAGTGGGTATTTTCCCATACAACCTTTTCATGTGTGTACCGTGAATATCAGGAATCTGATAAAACATCAAATCTCTGACATCACTGCGGCCGGATAAAGTTCCTGCAAGAACAGAACCAGCGACAACTGAAGAGAATCTTTCAATGTGACACAAGTGCAACCCTTTCGCAAATTACTGCAGATTTCAATGTTGGGCCATCAACAAGTGTCATTGTGTGAACCATCCCGTGAAACATCATCGACATGGGTTTTTGGAGCCAAAGGCTCACTCATGTACCCTTGATGACTGCATGATACAAAGCTTTAGGCATTGCCTGGGGCCATCAACACTGACAGAGGACTGTTGATGACTGAAAACATTTTGCCTGATTGGATGAGTCTCATTTCAAATTTTATTGAGCGGATGGACATGTACGGGGCTGGAAACAACCTCATGAATCCATGGACTCTGCATGCCAGCAGGGGACTGTTCAAGTTGGTGGAGGCCCTGTAATGGTATGGGGCAAGTGCAGTTGGAGTGATATGGGACCCCTGGTATGCCTGGATACAACTCTGACAGGTGACACATATGTAAGCATCCTGTTTGGTCACCTGCACCCATTCATGTCCATTGTGCATTCTGACGGACTTGAGCAATTCCAGCATGACAATGCAACACCACATTCAGAATTGCTACAGAATGACTCCAGGAACACTCATCTGAGTTTAAACAGTTCCACTAGCCATGAGTTTCAGAAATTCGCCTTTCACACAGGGGGAAAATGGTAACAGGAATTTCACAGGCCTACCGTCTTAAAAGTTTACTAGCGCCGAGCTCTAGTTGCAAAGAGGCGATACGCTAAGGAACGTGATAATCCACCAGATCTGGAGAACTAAGAAGTTGCCAGAAGGATGGAAAAATGCAATTGTAGTACCAATACATAAGAAGGGGGACAAGAGAGATGCAAACAGCTACAGAGGAATATCACTACTAGAGGTCGGATACAAGGTGCTGTCAAAACTATTGCTGAAGAGATTAGAAGAACAGGTAGAAAGTACGGTTGTTGACTACCAAGCAGGATTCAGGAAGAGAAGAGGTTGTATAGAACAGATATTTATCCTGCAGCAACTGATAGAACAAAGGGCTTTAAAAAACAAAAAGCCAGTAATAACCTTCATGGACTTCACAAAAGCATATGACTCCAAAGACAGACAGACTTTTGTTAGGATCCTGAAGAACAGAGGTCTGGATGGAACTACATAAGAACTCATAAAAGAAATTCAAAAGCAAGGGTGAGATTCAGAGGAGCACTGTGAGAAGAATTTGAGATCAAGACTGGTGTTAAACAGGGAGATGGGTTGTCACCATTGTTGTTCAATATAGCGCTGGACAAAGTGATCAGGCAGTGAAGAGCAATAAACGAGGAAATGGGAATACCAAAGATCCATGTGGGAGACAAAAAGGACAGCAGGGCTCAAGTGGACTGCCTAGCCTTTGCACACGACATAGCAATAGTAAGTGAAACAGGAGAAGACACAAAGACACAACTCGACAACTTAAGTAAGGTAGCCAGAAAGGTGGGACTGAGGATCACCTATAACAAGACAACATTAAATACCACTGCAGACTGGGAAACACTGGAAGGCACTGTGTAAATGTTGGACAAATTTAAATATCTGGGAGAATTTATAACAGGAAGGAACAGGAGCAAGGAGGGAATGACAGAAAGGATAAAGAAGATAAGGTCAGCCTTCTGTATGACGAAGAGATATACAATAAAAAGAATATATCCACAGAGGCCAAGATAAGCTACTACAAGGCAACAGTGAGGAATGCAGTATTATATACTGCTGAGATGATGACACTAGGAAGAAATGGGGCAGAACAACTAGAGAAAGAAGAGAGAAAAATACTAGGTCCCAAAAGAGGAGGAGAGAGGTGGATGTGAAGACCTAGGAAGAGCTGTAACGGAACATGAGAACAACATCCAGGGAAATCAGACTCAAAAGGGCAAGGTTTGCTGGACATGTAGTTAGGATGAGTATGGACAGAATGACGTAGAGAGTGTGGGAAACAACAGGGAGGACAAGGGGGAAGACAGGAACCAAGTGGGTTGTTGAACTCCAGAAGGACTGGTTGGAATTGGGGATCGTGGTCGAAGGAAAGGAAAATTGGAGGAACAAATATACACCGACCGAGATCAATGACAGAGAAGAATACAGGAAAAGATTAGAGTGTCACCAGTGGAGCCGACAGGAGAAAAGGACACTGAAGATCTCGGAAGAAGAGAGGGAGAGAAGAAGAGAAAGAATGAAGAGGTTCTGGGAGAAAAAGAGGAAAATGCAGTCCACAAATGTCATAACACAAGAAGAAGAAGAAGAAGAAGATAATACCTCTAATAAAGAGAAATAATCTGATAATAACATATTACAAAAGTACTGATGAACACCTTGAGCATATCACAAAATATTAATATTCAGTGCCATAACCATGTAATCACATAAGTAATACTTCAAACATTCTGCCAACTAGATCTGCACAGGCCAGCCGCAAGAAATTGCCTGTGGTGGGCCACATGAGTTGTGCATGCCAGGGTGGCCCTCATTTTACATCTTACATTTAGCTCCCACCCTCTATTTTGTTCCAATCAGTAAAAATATGACATATGCAACATTTCAGCTCAAACGGGGCAACTACAGGATGACATTCACCGACCATGAAGTTCTAAATTTTTGCTGTGTCAATTTTGTTACACAGTCTCTCATTATCATTATTGTTAAATAAAGTCCTATTATCAGAAATACTTATTTTTAATAATTCAGTTTTAAGACTTTATTCCTAAATTGTAATATATCATAATTATCACAATGTTATTTACAGTAAAACATTATTAGTGTAAGTATAGACAGCTGCAATAGGCAGGCAGGGATAGAAGTGGCCTCTTCTTCCCAACACTCAAAGGTGTGGGAAAGGTAGGTAGAGTGACTGTATCAGTAATCATTCAAGGCAAAGAACAATTGTTGAGAGTACCTGAAACCCCGTGGGAAAGGGAGGTAGAGTGACTGTATCAGTAATCATTCAAGGCAAAGAACAATCCCAACATCTTAAGAAGATCAAGCCAAGGCTATTTACCAGGCACTATGCTGTGATGTGGCAGCAAGCACTACAAGTCAGATGAATGACAGCTACACAAATCTAGAAAAATTGTTTAGTCATGACCTGTCATACTTCCATATGCCATCATCACATTTTTGAACTGGTGTTGAGGACCTGTGTCAACACACTGATGGGGGAAACTTCTGGGCTGGACATGGAAGTTTTCAATTAATTTAGAGTAACTTAGTCAAAATTCGACAATAACACTTACATAGCTGGTAGCAGTGAAGTAACTGACGATATACAGTCTATCGTTCTCAGATTTCTTGATAACCAAATTTCTGTGCAGAAACAGCCTTGAGGTAAATACCAAGAATTACTGGAGCTAATGATGATCTTTCTTGGCATCTTTCCAAGGACTGGGATATTGCTCCACATCCCAGGAGCTGTAACTGATTCTAGGTTCATTGGAAAAGTCATATCCAAGTTATACATGTTTCAATATCAGTTTCACTTATCTGATATGGGGAAGAACTCATTGACAAGAATATATGTTTTTCTTTCGCACATGCACATTTCAGCCACATTTCCATCAACAAAAGCAATTACGGCACCTACCGATCCATGAGTCAACTGATAAATTATAAGCATATTGATTCAGCAATCAGTAAATTTTGTGCAAAAGAAAATTTCAAATCATGCCCAATACTTAGCTTCAGAAGCTGTGGTTTTAGCTTTGTTTGACAATAGTGTTTTAACAAAGGTCAAGGCAAATATAGCTCAAGTTATCTTGGAAACAGAAGAAAGTGAGGAACAGGAAGAATAATATTACAAATATTGGCTTTTCATCTCTTAATACTCATTACAAAAACTTTCTTGACAAGTTTTTCTATCAGTACCGATTTTCTTCACAAAGACTCTTCAACATGGGGACTCCCTTTACAAAAGTGTAATTCAGAAACTTGAATAGAAAATTGTGAACGATGTCTCAGAAAGAGGTGTCAAACCCATTCAAGACTACAATGACGTGACACAAAAGACAAAACTGAGAAACATTTTATTTTACAGATTGTTACTGGAGACTGTAAAAAATATCCAGCTGCTACTATATCCACTCTCAGGAATTAATAATGTTCAGTGTTCATTCAGTCAAATTATCTTTCAGTTCTACAGAAATGAACATCTTAAATGATTATCATAAATAAAAAGGTTTCTCAAATTGAAAATACGTGCAGAATCGAAAATAAACTTGATATTCCTTAAATTTTATGTACTATTTTTTGAATTCCTGGAATCAACTTTTCAGTAATATTAGTGACAATAATTAAACAATTGCTGAGTTCACTTGAATCTGTCACATACATTACTTTCACAAAAGAAAAGAACACAGTGGAAATAAGAAAGAATACAATGTGCTTCAACATAAATAAGTGGAATGGATGCTATGTTCTAACTTCAAAGCGTTTGAGGGTAATCTAGTATTTGTTGTCAATAGGAACAAAAGTAGGGAAGGGGAGGTGGTGTACAAGAAGTAAAATTTTAACTTTCAGAAGATTATGTATAGCTAAGGTCCACCCTAGTACACGCAGCACAGCATCCACTGTGCTCAACTGTTATTCAGTTGTGTGTGGAAGAAGAACCAATTTTGGTTCATTGTGGCAATGCTGTTGGTTGTATCTTACAGTATGATACAATTGGTGATGAGTGTGGTGTTCACTTCCATGTGCCCTGTCTATTTGGCACTTCCTTCAGTTCCTCTGTCCTTGAGCAGTGGTAACAGGCTCTTACTGTTGCTGTCATGAACTTGTCAAGCTACATTGACTTTCAAGGCTGCCATGCGCATGGTGTAGACTCCGCCCTTTTTCCCCTTACATTGAGCAGCCAACGACTGGGAGGCTTATGAGAAATGGCTTTGGCAACACTTCCTCATTTTTGACGTCACTGATGCAAACATATGTAAGTGTTAGGTCCTGTCTTGGATTTCTCCTTAGATTTACGAGTTGTTGTGCCAGTTAGCCCTACACCAGGAACCTGTGTTACTTTCATTCAATGAAATATGTAAGTTATTGTCAGATTATCTCCATAAATGCACACATGTCACTGCAGCATGTGAAGAGTTCTATTATTGTCACAAACAGCTCCAACAGTCTTACCAGGCTTGGGCATCCAAACTCCTTGGTCTTAGTCACAAATGACAGTTTGTTACTGATGCTCATCATGATTTGATTTCTGTGCTTATTCCACAGTCTCTGAAACCATCATTCAGCTGGCTTCTTACAAGGAGGTGTGTCAGCAAGCACTACAGTGCGAGAATCCATCTTAGGCTGAAGTGTTAGGTATTGCTCAATCTTTCGAGGTATCTGATGCTGCTGGTGAACAGGCTGAGGCTCGGTGTGACATCGCTGTGGTGGCCCCTGTTCCTGCTCATTGAGTGTCAGTCAGTTCTCCAGGGGAGTACAAAGTGGCAGCAGTACAAATGCAGCCTCCACACTGCACTGGACAACAACAAGCCAAAAAACAGCAATCATTGTAGCAAATAGCAATGGCAGTGATCCATGCTTCCATCTTGCTCCTATTGCTTCTTAAAACGTGACGGAGCCACGTGCCCCTATGTGCTGGATGACTCACAACAACTGCAGGAGAAAAGGGTAGTCATTCCCAGCCCCCCCCCCCTCCCTGCAGACATGTACATTCATGTTAATTGTGTGTCTCCCATGCTTACAAATGATAACAAACTGCTTATCAAAGTGCAAGTAATGGACAAAGTGCTCAGACTACAAGTGAACATGAGTGCAGCCATTATTTTATTATCTATCTATCTATATCCGAATCCCACTCCAGCTACTGCCGGGTCTGGGTGCTAATGAGTCCTCTCCATTTGGCTCGGTCCTCCCACCACTTTTCTTCCTCCACTTGCCGCCAGGTCACACCTCTCCTTTCTACAGATATTCTCACTCCCATTTTCCACCGTGTTCTAGGGCATCCTCTAGGTCTTTTCCCATCCATCTTTAGTTCTTCCATAATTTTGGGGAGTCTCTGCCCATGCATCTGGTCAACTTCATGTCTTCAGTGGCTTTAAAGCTTTTATTAACACTCACTCGCAGCCAGTGACCTTGTCACTGGACCTCTCTTGTGATACTTAGCAAGGGAGCAGCTGCCATGTGTGTCCATGCCCAAGACACTTCTGCCTTACTCACCAGTTCCAGCTTCGAATATCCTTCTGAGGCCACTGTCAACACCTGAAATGTCTACTGTAGATGTCATGAGTGTTTCAACAGTCACACTGATACTCACGTCAGTGGAGCACTCTTTCCTCAAGAGGGGTGTTATGCACCTGTACATAATATTTGGATACTCACTATGGCACCAGGCCGCTGGCCATCTGCGATGGGTCACATGACTTGTACACACAGCATAGCATCTACTGTGGCATCTGCTGGAGCCCTCCTCTTTATAAGTGTAGCAGGCACTCTCTCTCATATTGCATTCATACTTATTGTCAGCAGCTGCTTGTATCAGCACCTCGATTATTTCCATGTTTATCTGTATGTTCCCAACTGTTGTTTGCTCGTATGTCAATGGAGAATAAACTTTAATTTAATGTGGCCATGCCGGTTTGTGATATTAAGAAGTGATACATAATGGTATGAACATGTAAAACTAGTGTAACATTAGTATTAAGGGAGGTGAATGGAAGACTTACATTTGTTGTGTGGGGTCCGGGAAAGTGCAGTGCACTGATGAAGAAACTTGCATGCAAGATGCTAGTACAACCAACTATAGAGTGTCATTCTAGTCCTTACCTAATATGCATGACAATAGACTTCGAACAAATCCAGGGACATACTGCTAGGATTGTACCAGGTTGACTCAGCCCATAAGGAAGTCCAACAGAGATGCTTTGGGAACTTAAATGAAAATCCTTTGAAGAAATGCAACGTAGTTCTGATAGAATTGTTAATATTAGAGAACCTGTATTCAAGAAAGACAGTGCTACCACCATAATATATCTCACATAACAATTGTGAAAATAAGGAAAGGCAGATTAGGCCAAGTACCAAAACTGGTATAAAATGCCCTCAACCATGCTCTGTACAATGGGTTGAAGGGTGTACAAACAGATTTAGGTGTAGGTGTCAGGGGAAGATCATAGATAAAGCCTCTGAGGTGGAGCATACCCGTCCCTCAAAAATTTCAAACTCCTGCTGTGGACAACAATGTTTTGACCAATAGGGCTGTATGGTTGTAAAACTTGGGGAAAAAAATTGAATTGTCTTCTCATTTTCAAACGGAAAGTTTCAAGGTAAGTTTCTGGTATGAGATGAGATCACCGGGAAGAAGGATTGGGCATAAATGTGAGCTGGATGAGATCTACAACAGACCAAATATTGTAGGCTTGATGAGAATCAAATGATTTACAGGTGCAGGAGATGGATAAACATTGATGGTCTTTGAAAAATTGATGGATTTTACTCCCTGCAGATGAAGACCAGTAGGCAGGCCAAAGAAAAGACAGAGAGATGGAATCCATGAAGACTTGCTGCAGATCAGCACAGAGGGTGACTGGCAGCAGAAAGCAGGAAATAGAATCCAGTGCAAGACAAACCTTGTAGCTGTGAGCAGTCCTCTGGGCCTGACTGTGTAATGAGAAATAAAGTAAATTAAGTATGCTAAGTATGTAAATATCTCATTAGTGTGCACTGTGATACAGTAACATAAATGTCATCAACTAGCAGGAGTTTCATGAATGATTCAGCAAAACAAAATGCACAAAACATGTCTTGTTCCTTTCAGTCACTAGCAAGTTCCTTGCTTGTTAATGGCATTTGGCCGAAAAAGTGAATTTTTTCTTTCTTTCTTTTTTTTTTCATTTGGTTCTTAAGGTTTTTGCAGCATACACATTAGATGTGGTTTTCAGACCAGAGAGTGGTTTGATGTAGCTCTCCACACCAATCTATACTGTGCAAGCTGCTTCATGTCTACATAGCTACTGTAACCTACATCCATTTTAACGTGCTTACTGTGTCGAAGCACTGGTCTTCCTCTACTCTTTTTACTACCCATGCCCCCTCCCCGCTCCCCTAACCCCTTCCACAACCACATACTTACTTCTGTCACCAAAGTGATGATTCTATAAGGCCTCAGTATGTGTCCTGTAAACAGACACATTCTTTTAGTTAAATTGTGCCACGAATTTCTGTTTTACCAATCAGCTTCAGTACCTCGTTATTCCTTATTCAATATACCCATCTAATTTTCAACATTCTTCTGTAGCATCCAATTTCAAAAAAATCTAATCTTTTCTTTTTTTAAATCCTTTATCATTCATGTCCATGTCACTTCTCACTTCCTCGCACACTACTCCACACAAACACCTTCGAAAAAGTCTTCCTAAGAATTACATTTACATTTGGTGTTAACAAATTCCTCTTTTTCTTCAGAAATTTTTTCTTGATATTGTCAGTCTGGATTTTATATACTCTCCACTTTGCCTATCATCAGATATTTTTGTGCCCAAATAGCTAAAGTCATTGACTAATTTTAGTATCTAATTTGCTAATCTAATCCCTTCAGCATCACCCAGTTTAATATGACTAATTCTATTTCCCTCAGCTGCTCTTCCATGTCCTTGCCATCACTGACACAATTACAATGTCATTGTCAAACTGCAAATTTTTCATTTCTTCTCCCTTTCCAAATGTCTCCTTTATTTCCTTTATTGCTTGCTCAGAAGACAGAATGAATAATGCCAGGGACAAGCTACAATCTTGTCTCCCTTCCTTATGAACTGTGGCTTCCATTCATATGGTTTGACTCTTGTAATTGCTGTCAGATTTCTGTTCAAGTTGTGAATAACCTTTTCCTTTCTGTATTTCACCCCTGACTGATTGTCTTTCCTTCTCATCCCATCCGGTAAGTCTCCCCTGACCCAGGGGTCTGGGTGACTTTTCCAAACTCTATCCCTTTTCCTAAGCCTCGCCAATCCTTTCCTTTACCCTTCTTCCTTCCCATTCAACCCTTCTGCCATAAGAAGGAGCCATTGGCTCTGAAAGCTTCCATATGTAAAACCTTTTTTCATATGTGTGTTCTCCTGCTGCCACTTGGTGAGAAGATTTTTTTCTCTGTCCAATTACAGTCATTTAACTAAGATACTTGAATGAGAACGACTTGTATGAATATCAAGAGCTCAGATGGAAACCCAGTTCTAAGCAAAGAAGGGAAAGCAGAAAGGTGGAAAGAGTATACAGTATAGAGGGTCTATACAAGGGCGATGTACTTGAGGACAATATTATGGAAAAGGAAGAGGATGTAGATGAAGATGAAATGGGAAATATGATACTGCGTGAAGAGTTTGACAGAGCACTGAAAGACCTGAGTCGAAACAAGGCCCCGGGAGTAGACAACATTCCAGGCTGACGGCCTTGGGAGAGCCAGTCCTGACAAAACTCTACCATCTGGTGAGCAAAATGTATGAGACAGGCGAAATACCCTCAGACTTCAAGAGGAATGTAATAATTCCAATCCCAAAGAAAGCAGGCGTTGACAGATGTGAAAATTACCGAACTATCAGTTTAATAAGTCATGGCTGCAAAATACTAACACGAATTCTTTACAGTTGAATGGAAAAACTGGTAGAAGCCGACCTTGGGGAAGATCAGTTTGGATTCTGTAGAAATATGGGGACACATGAGGCAATGCTGACCCTACGACTTATTTTAGAAGCTAGATTAAGAAAAGGCAAACCTACGTTTCTAGCATTTGTAGACTTAGAAAAAGCTTTTGACAATGTTGACTGGAATACTCTCTTTCAAATTCTGAAGGTGGCAGGAGTAAAATACAGGGATTGAAAGGCAATTTACAATTTGTACAGAAACCAGATGGCAGTTATAAGAGTCGAGGAGCATGAAAGGGAAGCAGGGGTTGGGAAGGGAGTGTGACAGGGTTGTAGCCTCTCCCCGATGTTATTCAATCTGTATATTGAGCAAGCAGTAAAGGAAACAAAAGAAAAATTCAGAGTAGGTATTAAAATCCATGGAGAAGAAATAAAAACTTTAAGGTTTGCTGATGACATTGTAATTCTGTCAGAGACAGCAAAGGACTTGGAAAAGCAGTTGAACGGAATGGACATTGTCTTGAAAGGAGGATATAAGATGAACATAAACAAAAGCAAAACAAGAGTAATGGAATGTAGTCTAATTAAATCAGGTGATGCTGAGGGAATTAGATTAGGAAATGAGACACTTAAAGCAGTAAAGGAGTTTTGCTATTTGGGGAGCAAAATAACTGATGATGGTTGAAGTAGAGAGGATATAAAATGTAGACTGGCAATGGCAAGGAAAGCGTTTCTGAAGAAGAGAAATTTGTTAACATCGAGTATAGATTTAAGTGTCAGGAAGTCGTTTCTGAAAGTATATGTATGGAGTGTAGCCATGTATGGAAGTGAAACATGGATGATAAATAGTTTGGACAAGAAGAGAATAGAATCTTTCGAAATGTGGTGCTACAGAAGAATGCTGAAGATTAGATGGGTAGATCACATAACGAATGAGGAGGTACTGAATGAGATTGGGGAGAAGAGGAGTTTGTGGCACAACTTGACTAGAAGAAGGGATCGGTTGGTAGGACATGTTCTGAGGCATCAAGGGATCACAAATTTAGTATTGGAGGGCAGCATGGAGGGTAAAAATGGCTCTGAGCACTATGGGACTTAACATCTGAGGTCATCAGTCCCCTAGAACTTAAAACTACTTAAACCTAACTAACCTAAGGACATCACACACATCCATGCCCCAGGCAGGATTCGAACCTGCGACCGTAGCGGTCACACGGTTCCAGACTGAAGCGCCTATAACCGCACAGCCACACCGGCCGGCGTGGAGGGTAAAAATCGTAGAGGAAGACGAAGAGATGAATACACTAAGCAGATTCAGAAGGATGTAGGTTGCAGTAGGTACTGGGAGATGAAGAAGCTTGCACAGGATAGAGTAGCATGGAGAGCTGCATCAAACCAGTCTCAGGACTGAAGACCACAACAACAACAACAACTTGAACAAACAGCAAAAGAAGCTCCACATATAAAGCAGGCAGAAAAAGGACAAAGATTATGATTGAACATCCCATAGAAGATGAGCTCATTAGAGATGAAAATACTACAGATTGGGGAAGGATGTGAAAGAAAATTAGTCATGCATATTTCCAAAGGAACTACAATGACATCTTACTTACATAGTTTAGGGAAACAAAAACCTAACTCTGGATATCATGGCAGAAATTTCAGCCCTAGTCCCCCTAAGGCAAGTCCATGTTTCACTTTTTAACCAAAGCAACTGAATACAATAATAGTATGAAGGAAATGGAACAAAACTTTTGTTAAGTAGACACCCGAACTTAGCAGTTTGTATAGCAGATGGCAGAGTAACCAATAACGGAGACAAACAATCTATGTTAGGGAATAAAAACAACAAAGATACAGCTTCTGGAGGATTTCACCAGGATAGGTGAAAAATTGAAGTTGAGGATTCTGTTTCATCACAACTGTTCTTAGCAACACTACGGGCACATGAGAGCACTTGTCAAAGAACCCTTGGAGGGGTAGATTTCATCACTGCTGAAATGTACCTACAGACCATAAATAATTTACCTTGATTATAATACATTACTATATGGAAGAGTAGGTGCAAAGTACTGAGTAGCACAGTGGATATTAAGCTGAGTGACAGCAGTCAGACACCAGCACCACCCAGCTGTTATCACTCGACAAATGTATGTCAACAGGATGCAGAATGTAAGCTTTATGATTGCATTAGTAAAAGTTAAAATTATGAACTATGTTCTGACTTACAAACAATATGACAAGTGGCACATGAATATTCAAAAAGCCTCAGCTCAAGTGTACAAAGTAGTTGACAAGTAAATAAAATAGTGGGAATTGGTTGGGTTCTAGGGTTTCATGAATTGGTATCAACAGCTCACCTCACAAAAATCTGAAAACTATAGCTTATCACAGATGATTTCAGAGAAGCCTGAATGTACAACATGGATGTTGTAATTGAAAGTGCACTTACCATGAGCAAAGGAAATATAGTTGGTTTCAGCTTTAAATGTAAACCTACAACAAAAGAAGCAAAGATAAATACACAGGCACAAGTGAAAGACACCTGAAGATGAAGAAGTATGACCTTTTCCAAAGGCTACAGTGAAAAGTTTAACTTTGGGAAGAATGAGAGGAAAGTCATGAATATTAAATAAAAGATGACAGAATTGAACTGGAAACTTTTAAAGTGAAGAGTAGGTTAAATAAACTTAAACACAAAGAAACACCCACATAAAATAATAACAAATAATGCAAGACTGGAAGAAAAGTTACCTTGGGTGAGTCTTCTGACAGTAAAAGTGATGAGGCTTTTTTACAAGTTAAGTCTTAACATGAAAAAAAAAGGTTTTAAACTGATGGGGTTTGCAGGAAAGACCAACAGTCCTGTTTTTAGGGCAAGTAGAAGTGATGGAAGATAAAAATTATAAAATAAAATTCATGCAGACAATTACCTTATAGTTCAGAGGTGCTGTAACAAATATCTATGAAAAGGCCATGTGCAGAATTGTGGTTATGGTGGGTCTTGGTGCTCAGTTTCTGTTTGAGCTAGGACCATGAGGTAGGAAGTTTTTGGTTTAGCCCAGATCAGTGAATGTTTATATAGCCATTTGAACATCTGCCTTATTGGGCTGAAATTAATGCTCAGCTAATGTCGACATTTGTAAGCGTACTGTTCGGGTTTTACATGCCAACACAGTCACCCTGTTCAGATTTTATGTGCAAAAACAGTCACCCTTAAATAACTCCTGACTGGAGCAGGACTGATGGTTCAGATTTCATCCACCAGTGTCCCCTTGGGCTAAAACAATTTTTAAGCATTTGCAAACATCTTGCTTTGTTTGGATTTTATGTGCAAAAACTACATTTTTCTGGGAAGTTTTTGAAGTGCGCCACTTCTATACTTTAATCTTGTATGAATCAGGTCAGACTTTGCATGAAGGTAGGTAACTGAATAAAGTCAAAATGACTTTTTTTATATTCAGTAATCAATATTTGTCCAGTGTCAAGATATGATGGTATAAGCTTGAGCTAAATGTAGCACATAAAATTTGTTCTTATGTGAACTGAAGGCACAGAAATGGTTTAAAGTGAATCAAATAAACAAAAAATGCATTCTTATGATAATTATGTATTTTGTGATTTTTTTTATGTGTGCCACTTCTATGTTTCAATCTTGTGTGAATCAGTTCAAATTTGTAAGAAGGTAGACAAAGACATGTAATTAATGGTTGCCCTGTTGTATTGTGAAAGCTTTTATCTGCTACCACGATACAGTGGTCTAAAGTTGCACAGAAAATGAATGCAAAATTCAGTTTTAAGCAAACTGCACTTGCTGAAATGGTTTAAAGTGATACAGATGATAATAAAAAAATATGTTCTTATGGTAATTAGAAGAATAGTTTCCAAAATATTTTTCATCATTTAGATTTACATGTGAGAAATTATGCATTTGCTCATGAAACTGTGTGTCATAGAAATGTGTTGCAATTTAAAAGCACAATAATGAAGTGAGTAAAAAGTAAAGCCTTCTATACAGTGAAGGAATTTGAAATATAAAAAAGATGATGTGGAGACTTGAGATGGGAGTACACAAAACTATAAATTGTAATATTTTAGAAAACTAGTAGTGTAGTATGTTGATTCACTTGAGCCACTGGACAGAGGCCCCCCCAGTAATTTAAGAAAATTATTAGTTATATTATGCTTTGTAAAATCACAAAATTATGTTGGAATTTTTTATTTTCCTTGTTTGACAATAGTTACCTTTTAAAATACATTCAGTAGTGAGTTAAAACAAATAATTATTATGGTATTAAGCAGGTTAACTGAAAACAAGTTGTGTGAATCATGATAGCGTTAAGGTGCTGTGGGCATACTTAGAATTTGTCCCTGTGTGCGAACCTTCGGGTAAAGTTTGGCGCAGGTGGGCCAGCGCTGTGGCTGCGGTGAGATCAAAAGGACTGGAGCAGAAGTGACTGGAACTCTCTGCCTTGTGTCACCTTAATGTTTGAAGACATTATGACGCCGCAGCTGTATGAAGGCCACCCTGCCATCGTAGTCATTCAGTGTGGATAGTGTCTTTCAGTGGATGCTGCAGACGTGTTAAGTGTACCGACTTTAGTGTCTAGTGGACTATTTTATATGATGATATTTTATTTGTTTACTTTAGTCTCTTAGTGTATGGTGAATTAAGTTTGCAATGATGATTCCTTAATCATCAACAAAGACTTTATTGGCTTATACGAGATCCCCAACACTGAATCACAAACTCTGTTTAGTATTTTAAAAGACTTTTTGCTCATCTTGATTTGTCAATGGATAACTTAAGAAGATAGTGCTATGATGGTGCCTCAAATATGAGCCGTAAGTTCAAAGGACTAAAAAGGTTAGTTTTGGGTATACAACCAAAAGCACATTATGTGCACTGCACTGCTCACAGTTTAAACTTGGCAGTTGTAGACAGGCTCCACCATCTTATGAGGGATATTATGACTTTAGGCAAAGACTTAATAAACACCGTAATGGAATCAAACAAAAGGATGGGACTTTTCAGGAGCATATGCTGTTTTAGATTAGATTAGATTTACTTTCATTCCAATTGATCCGTAGTGAGGAGGTCCTCCAGGATGTGGAACATGTCAGAAAAACAACAATACATGACAAATATTTACAACTAAAACAAATAAGCTAATGTACCATTCCACAGGTCCCAAGTGGAATGATCGTCAATTTTTAATGAACACTAAGAGTCATTTTACAAATACTAATGCACTGAATTTAAAATAAAAAAGTTTTTTATTTATTTATAAGGTAATACAACTACTGTAATACTTATTTACAATGAACACATTACTGCACTGAAATGGTGCAGAAGTTAGATTATACTAACACACACACACACACACACACACACACACACAAATTTTCAATGAACACATTACTGCACTGAAATTGTGCAGAAGTTATGTTGTACTTATATACAAATCAGTTGGTTTTACTAAGAAATTCATCAATGGAGTAGAAGGAGTTGGCCACCAATAAATCCTTTAGGCTTCTCTTAAACTGAATTTCATTGGTTGTTAAGCTTTTTATGGCTGCTGGCAAGTTATTGAAAATGTGTGTTCCTGAATAATGCACACCTTTTTGTACAAGACTAAGTGACTTTAAATCCTTGTGAAGATTATTCTTATTTCTAGTATTGATTCCATGAATTGAGCTGTTGGTTTGAAAAAGTGATATATTTTTAATGACAAATTTCATTAAGGAATAAATATATTGGGAAGCAGTAGTTAGTATCCCTAGTTCCCTAAACAGGCTTCTGCAGGATGTTCTTGAGTTCACACCACATATAACTCTCACTGCACGTTTTTGTGCCCGGAAAACTTTAGCTTGGCTTGATGAATTACCCCAAAAAATAATCCCATATGACATTATGGAATGAAAGTAAGCATAGTATGCCAGCTTTTTCATTTTTATATCCCCTATGTCTGACAAAATTCGCATTGCAAACAGAGATTTGTTAAGACGCTTCAGCAGTTCTGTGGTGTGCTCCTCCCAGTTGAATTTATTATCAAGCTGTAATCCCAAGAATTTAACACTGTCCACTTCTTCTACCTTCTTGTCATCGTATGTTAGACATATACTCTTGGGACACCCCTTACAAGTTCTGAACTGCATGTAGTGTGTTTTTTCAAAGTTTAGTGACAAAGAATTGGCTAGGAACCAGTGATTAATGTCCACAAATATTTTATTGGCTGATCTTTCTAAGACTACATTTGACTTGCTATTTATTGCAATGTTTGTATCATCGGCAAACAAAACAAACTTGGCATCTGGTAATGTTACTGATGAAAGGTCATTGATATACACAAGAAAAAGTAAGGGCCCCAAAATGGAACCTTGTGGGACCCCACATGTAATTAGTTCCCAGTTGGATGAGGCCTGATAGCTTGATACATGTCTCTTTCCTAATAACACCCTTTGTTTCCTGCCAGAGATATAAGATTTGAACCATTTTGCAGCATTTCCTGTTATACTATAATATTCTAGTTTACTTAAAAGGATATTGTGATTTACACAGTCAAATGCCTTTGACAGATCACAAAATATACCAGTTGCCTGCAATTTTTTGTCTAATGAATTAAGCACATTTTCTGTGAGAGCACCAATGACCAAGCTGGTCTACGACCCCTTTGCCTGACTTGATGGACTATGTGAGCTTCTAGTATCTTGAGAATATTGAAAAACTTTGAGGAACTTCTAGAGTTTTTTTGAAACATTTTCTGCAGAGGACAAAATGAGGCAGGCTACAAATGTGCAGGCTACCTTGAGTCAATGTTACAATTCAAGACTTATTTCTTTTTACATCTTTATTGCCATGCAATGAACCCAGTAGAGGATGTCAATGAAAAAATTCAGTGCCCTCATCTAAGCGTTGCTGACCTAGAAAAAATATATGAGGGCTTGATATGTATGTTGAAAGGAAGGTGTGATAGTTTTGGGAATTGTGTTTAAAAGAAAAATAAGTTGATGATCCTTCACTTCCTCTGAATTGAAGTATACCAAAGAAGTATGAAAACAACAAATCCAACTCATCACACACTTTCAAAACCCCAAAGGAATACTACAAAGCTATTTACATTGAAGTTTGTGAAACAGTGCAGTCTTGCATTACTGAGCAGTTTGCCTCAACTGGTCTCACACAGGTCATTGCAGTTGAATAAGAGTGCTTGCTTTTAGTAAACAGAGGTGAAACAAATTTGAAAAAATCAACTGAGTTTTTCACAAATGACCCAGACATTGTCAGACTGCACTTACACTTGAATATGTTAGCCGATATCGCTAATAAAAAACAACTGGTCTTAAAAAACTTGCGTGATGTAAGAAAGTACATTACACAAGAGCCTGTAGTTAGAGAAATGTTATGTGAATTAGTGAAGTCCATTAAGCTTCTCCAAGTAGTACCAATCACAACAACAACACGATAATGTCTGAAGTCATATCTCTGATCAACAATGGGACAGAAGCGATTGAACAACTTGGCTTTTCTTCATGCCCACCAAGATGTTTTGGACGAATTTGATATCCAACCAAACATCAACGAATTCATATTCAGCAATCCAGTCAAACGGTTGACATTTGCACCTTTCTAAAGACACTCTAGCCCTAATAATGGCTTTTAGAGCAATATTAAAAATCTTTATAAAATAGAGAATTAAATACATACATAATGTTAAATTTTCAGTTTCAAAATATTAGTACTAGTTTAGTGCTGTATTATTATATTACTATAGTACTGTATTAGTTATTTTCAAATACTTAAATATTTTTAGAGTGTAAGACCCAATTAAAACCTGCTATTTACATACTTTTTGACTGAAAGTATTAGGCCTACTGTATTAACTTTATTAACTGTATTAAAGCATTAACTTTGAGATATTATTTTTATTTAATGAACCCTGAGCCTTATTCAAAGTAAGCTTAAATTAGCTATTTCACTTATTAATCAAAGTGCTATTACTGTGTGACAGCAATATTTTATGTTTTATTCTTTAAATGACAGTTTAGAATTTATTTAAATATAATTTCAGTGTTTTCAGGGCTATATATTCACTGCTCTGTAATAGTCTATATACATGATTAAATTAGCTTTTTATGAAAATACCATGCGTGTTTATGTTTTGTTTCTTTTTCCAAAGCCAAAAAATGTATCAGGCTTGTCCAGTTTCCCAGAGTGTTGAGTTATCGAGAATCCAGTTTTCAGGGTTCTAATGTTGATCATATGACTCTAAAATGCTTACAAAAACTTTTAAAACTCACTATTTTTCATCTAAAATATTTTTTATAAGTTGGTGCCCCTACACAGAGATGAAGTTTATGATTATTATAGTTATTTACAGATTATATATACACAAAGATATTAACATGATACACTAACTCACTGTGTTGTGCTGTATTATGTTTGCAAAAAGTGATCAGTCTGAGTAACAACGTAGTTTCCTAAAGTAGTTATGCAGTAACTGTAAGTTATATAAATTTCAATTTTATATGGTGGCATTGATTGCATTGTTGTTGTTTGTATTCCACTGATAGCCCTGAAATCGCCAATGTAAGAGTTGTGGCAGTTGGTTGGAAACATACACCAAAATCAGTCACCCTTATGGCGGAGTTTGAGGTCGACCACCGAAAGCAAGCATTCCAAAGGTTTGGGGACTCACCACAATCAACACTATAGGGACAGAAACCTATGTTACCATGCAAGTAGCTTATTTGCCAGAAATTTCAATGTCTAACCATATTACCTGTACTGTAAAATTACATTTGCAACACTCAAGTAATGTTTGAGCATCAGTATGAAATGTAGAATCAAATGTGTTGGTTCTTAATTGCAGAAACAGGCACAACTGATATTTGTTGATTACAGCACCATTTATCACGAATAGGAAAAATGGGTACAGTAAACCATACATATTTTTTGGCATATAATCTGAATATACAATGAAAATGGGACTCCAATTTTGAAATACAAAATACCCCACCTACAGTGGATGGGTGGTTAAGAGGTGGCCAGATGTAGCACAGACAGATGTGCCTTTTCTAATATTGACTTCACCTAAAACATATTTCCTTTTTTGTATGATCCATTTTCGATATATTTAGCTGTCTCAAGTTAAAACAAACACCCCGAATATCAGTACACACAAGCAGAGCCCAGCACTTGTGGAAGGCTAATTACTCAGGGAAGTCGCAAGGTATCCCCGAGGCTCCATCCCATGCACAATGCAGTTCTCAACACAGACGACATCACACCTTGGATTGGGCGAGTGCTTTTGTTTTGTTCCACTTCTTCCAACTGATACATATTTTCATGTGTCAAGTCAAACACACCATGGTAGGTGGCATTCTTGGCAACTGTGTGTTCCAGCTGTCTCTTGGCTACAGTTTGGCGATGGCCATTCAAGTGGACAGAGAGCTTGTTAGTGGTCATGTCCACATAGAATGATGCACAGTGTTTGCAGCTAAGATGGTACACCACATGGCTGTTTTCACAGGTAGTGCTGACTTTGATGGGAAGGGATGGTTGGTTGGTGGATTTTGGGGAGGTGACCAAACAGCAAGGTCATTGGTCTCATTGCATTAGGGAAGGAAGTCGACCACAGTCTTTCAATGGAACCATTCCGGTATTTGCCTAAAGAGATTTAAGGAAACCATCGAAAACCTAAATCAGGATGGCCAGATGTGGGCTTGAACCACAGTCCTCCTGAACTGAATGTGAGTCCAGTGTGCTAACCACTGCACTTCCTTGCTCAGTGGTAAGGAGATGACTGTGACAGGACTGGAGTAGGTGGTAGTGGGAGAATGTGTGGGACAGGTCTTGCATCTAGATCAATTACAGGGATAGGAGCCATATACAAGATGATGGGAGCACAGATGTAATAGGGTTCAACTAGAGTTTTGCGTAAATTGGGTGATCAGCGGAATGCCACTGTGGGAGGAGTGGGGAGAATAGTCAAGAGGTTATTTCTCATTTAAGGGCATGATTGGAGGTAGTTGAAACTCTGGTGGAAAATGTGACTCATTTGCTCCATTCCTATGTGGTGCTGAGTCACAAGAGCAATGCTGCTTTGTGGCCAGTCAGTGGGTATGTGAAGGATGGTAGATGACTGGGAGATAAAGTGTGACATATCTTTCTCTGGGAAAGGTGGGGAGGGTAGTTTTGGCTTGTGAAGGCTTCATCGAGACCCTCATCTTATTTAGAGAGGAACTTGTCACTGCAGATGCACAGCCACGAGTGGAATGAACTTCTTGGTACGGAATGGGTAGCAGCTGTTGAAATGGAAGTATTGTTGGCAATTGGTAAGTTTGATGTGGACAAAGATACTGACAGAGCAACTTATGAGTTGGAGCTTGACATTTCTGTGTCACCTGAACAAGACACAGCCAGGGAAAAAGCTCCACAGGCACACAGATGCGAGCTGGTGCCAGTGCCATAGAGACTCAACACTTGCACAAGTTCCACCAGCGCCATGGGTGGCGATTGGCCGAGGCAAAGTCAATATCTTAATTCTCAGCACCACTTGTTTTGCTGGTGGAACTTACAGAAGTGATGAGTCTCTATGGCACTGGCACCAGCTCACATCTTTGCACCTGTGGTGCTTTTGCCCTGGCTGTGTCTTGTTTGGATGACACAACAGACGTTGAGGAACCTAGTTTTTTGGACTAAGAAGGACCAGTTGAAGAAAATGGCAGAGAAGGTGTTGAGGTTCTGGAGGAATGTGGTTTGGTATATTTACCCTCAGTCCTGATTAGGGAGTCATCATGGTGACTTTTAACCAGATGAAGTGTTTTGAATTCTAGGTGGCTGGAAGGATTCCTCTAGATGGCTCTTGAATAGGTCATCAGTCTACTACTAGACTCTAGAGTTTCCAAACACAAAGTTTATATGGTATTGAATCCAAAAAGATGTTTAATATAATATTCACTAACCTATAGTGTCTGGGACTTAATTCCAATATTCTTGTGTATACAGCCATCATCATTCCCCTTTTATCACTTTACAACAGTATATATTAGTTTGTATTTAATTACAAGTGATGAGCATAACACAGCTCATTCATTTTTATCTATTGATATTATTAGTTTAAGCTACTTATTGTTTGATCATAGACATATATAATTTATCCAAGCTGTAGCTTTTTCATTTGTTAGTAACTGTTTGTGGGGCAGCGGGTGAAATTTATGTTGTTATTTAAATGTAGAATGTAATGTAGAAAAGATGCATTTCCCGGCCGATTAACCATATGTGGGGCGGCGGGAGGAATTAATTGTTATATAAATGTTCCTATTATTTATGCTGTCTTTTGCCGTTCTCAACACTGGCTCTCTAACTACAATATTGGCAACCAGAAAGTGATTAGCAAAACGTGAAGCCTGTAATTAGAATTCCTAGTGCCCACTTCATCTGAGAAATACACTTATAGCTACAGCTTATAGCTCTGAGGAATTAGGAGATTGTCTGGGATTGATAATCAAAAACGATTCTGTCTAAAATGTTCACTATATTCTGAAAGTCACAGACCAAAAAAGAATCCACATAATCCAACTACCAGAGCAGTTCAGAGTCTAATGCGCTGATGCAATTATAGCTGTCCAAATTAAATGTTTAAGTGAATGCTCACCATAATTTGATGATAATGTTCATCAAATTCCATGCTAAATAATGGTAGAATGTTTGTCCCGTGGCGGCACGTGAAAATACAACATACGCAAAGTGAAGATAGATCATTGAAGTCATCCCAGAATTAACACTTCACTCGAAAACGATTTCATGGTTACGCGTATCCCGAGTAACTTATTACGGCATCTGAGGCTGTTTATAGCAATGATACCGATGCGACGCGACTCCCGGCACAGATGGTGCGCTAATCAGCGTCTGGAGGGAACTGGGGCCTTACTTCCTCGCGCAGCGTTCTTATATATAAAGCCGCGGTGCGGACGGCTAAGGGAACGCCTGATCAAATCGGCTCTCCCGACTAGCCGCTGGGCTAGTAATGCACCACTTTAAGTAATCTAATAAATCATTGCTTCCTTTGCTGATGGCCGATGAAGCTCTCAATTTAAATGTGCAATCAGCACACAGGTAAGTAATCATAATAAAAGTCTGACGTGGCTAAGTCAATTATTTTGGGCGAGAGAATTAATTTAATTACACTACACGCAGTAGACAAGCTCTGAACTTGCCTTTTGGAGATACGCTATCGCTATAGTTTTATAGTTATTCAGTTGAAACTTCTCACATCCTTATGATTATAGCGGATCTCCCTTCTACTTAAATTTAAACATCCTAGCCTTATTTATTCGCCTACTTAATCTATCTTGCTTCCTTAATTTCTAAGACAAAAACCAGAAAATTATGAATTTCAACTACAATTTTAATTTGTGAGATCCAAAATACTGTTTCTACTAAATTATTATGAAAAAGGAATCTAAATATAAATTTTTAAGTTTCTAGCTCTTTTCTGTTGCGCCAATGATTTTTACAGAAAAACGTCCAAATTTCGAAAATGGTTAAAGTTATTGAACTGATATTCAACACATATTGATTTAGTATTAGTCCTGACATGCTAGAAACGTTTCAGGTTATTTACTTGATTTTTAAAGTATTGCGCAACATTTATGACGTCAGAGCTAGTTACAGCGGACTAGGCTGGCACACAATGGAAAGACTGATGAGAATTTTATAGGGCGTGAGTAGGCTGCTTCCCTACATCACCCTCTACTTAATTTTTTTAATATAAATGGAGAAAGGAGAAGAAAAAAAAATTAATTACAAAAAGGGAAGCAAGAGTACAGCTTAACTCCCTATGAAAATTAAAATTGAAATGTAAACATATATTAATATTAAAAGAAAACTTATTACCCACTTCAATTATTTAAATTGCTGGCATGTTCACTGCCTCTTAAGCAACATTATCACTCAAAATTTCAGCAAAATCAATGAAACACTTTGGCATACATATTGCCTTAGACAGACAAACACATAAAATATGTAAAATTATGAAAATCTTAAATCCATTAAATACATTTTTACATACACAAATTTAAAAAAATAATACAGTTATTCATGATACATAAACAGATAATTATATCTTAGCAGTCTTTTCTAAACCTGAAAGAAAATTTCACAAACCATGACAATTTCATTTTTACACACGTGGTTGTAGCCACTTTGGCTTGCGTTCTACACTTCCATTCACAAAGGGTAGAGGAGGGGAAGTTGCTATGGTGTGCGTCCTTCACGTTCACTCTAAATTACATGGGGAAAGGGGAGGGGTCACTGTGAGTTGTGTCCAAGTCACTCCACGCTTTCACGCAGCTACCAGGCTGCCATTATCTGGTTTGTCCTGTAGAACAAACAAAAAGAGTGCCTCAGACTCTGTTCACTTAATATCTAAGGGTGGGTCACAATGAAATGGGGATATATACATTTTATCTTTCAGTATGTTACTGGAACAAAGTTAACAGAACTTTTTCAATTTTACTCTCGCGGTTACTTAACTGTCATAAAATCGGTAAACAAATGGCTCAAAACGCCGTTAGTCATGTACTAGAGAAAATTTATGCTCAAGGCATACAATCATAAATCCTATTTAATTTCAATTTATTATTTCTGGGCTGGAACACTGAACCAATGCTCGGTACATTCCTGATACATTTGTATTTTATTTACTTAGCTGACTCATCTTCGATTACCTTATACTTAGAGATAGTATATTTGATTAGTAGTTGTCTTCTCAGCTTCTTTGCACATGTGAGTAACTTGTGGTAATAGTACAGTTCTGAGTGTTCAAAACACACTACGTTTAGTTGACTACTAAATCCACTTATTGGTCCTCTGCTGCTGTGTCAGTTCCACATCTGCAATTATGTACTTACTTCATCGAAGTGTATTTATGCTGAGCTATAAATAATGTTTCACGTTGCCATTATGTTACTCAATTATGTTGCTAGTGTATGTGCTTATTTAACACTCAATCTATTAACATTTAAAGCATATGATAGCACATTTATTTCATATCTATAGTGTATTGCAGCTGATCAGTTTGCTCACGTGGCAATCCATTTCCACTCGATCGGATGCTGAAACCTCAGGTAGTCTCTCTCGACCTACCACTAAAGTGCACTAAGTAATTATGGCCGAGCGTAATACTAAATTCCTTAAACCTATAGGACAACATGAGCTGCTCTGTCTCATCTAACATAAGGGTACCTATGGTCGCATTCACGCCTCCAACTCATAACCTCAATACATGTAGGTGTGTCCTGTCACACATTACACCAAATAACGGCCAGCTCCAACCTTATAAATACTTCTGGGACGTGTCCTTCATGTCTCAACCACAAACACTACTTAATTCTATTAAACTGCCATTCCTTGCTACACAAGGTGAGTTTATTCTTACAACTTATCTGCATTTTTTTTTCATAACACTAAGCAATCTCTTTTACTATTAATTAGTTAGCTCTACAGCATACAATGGGTTTCACTGCCACTTCAGATCCTGCTTGTACATGAATTTGTATATATTTTTAAATTACTGTTGGTGGACCATTTCCAATAAAACAACAACTTTGTACTTATAATATTACCAGGGTTCTATACATACTTTTTACTCAAATACCTTTGTATCTTAATTACGTCATATTTCTCTGTTGTTTATGTCACTGTTAGGTTTGTCACATTAGGCATTTTTCTTCACTAATCGGTGGATAGAATGGTTACAGAACTCATGGCTTGATAGCCATGACGGAAAATTTTTGTATTGCAAAGAAGGAGTCGAAACTTTGGTAGATAGGAAAGATGAAGAATGAGTGAGACCTGAAAAGGGAAAGAAGATCTCACACAGCTGGGACTGCACAGCTGCCACACTGTGTAGAGGTTACAGAACAACCTCCTCCCTACAGAATTCATTAGTTTCAGAAAATTTTCATATTGGAAAGAAGGGGCCGAAATTTTTGTGGATAGGAAAGATGAAGAATGAGTGAGACCTGAAATGGAAAGAAGATCTCACACATCTGGGACTTCACAGCTGCCACACTGTGTAGACGTTACAGAACAACCTCCTCCCTACAGAATTCATTAGCTTAATGATGGCTTGATGCCGGCCGGAGTGGCTGAGCAGTTCTAGGCGCTACAGTCTGGAACCGCGCGACCGCTACGGTTGCAGGTTCGAATCCTGCCTCGGACATGGATGTGTGTGATGTCCTTAGGTTAGTTAGGTTTAAGTAGTTCTAAGTTCTAGGGGACTGATGACCTTAGAAGTTTAGTCCCATAGTGCTCAGAGCCATTTGAATGATGGCTTGATAGTCATACCGGAAGATTTTAGTATTTGAGAGTAAGAGCCGAAATTTTGGTGGATAGGAAAGATGAAGAATGAGTGAGACCTGAAAAGGAAAGAAGATCTCACACAGCTGGGGCTGCACAGCTGCCACACTGTGTAGAGGTTACAGAACAACCTCCTCCCTACAGAATTCATTAGTTTCAGAAAATTTTCTTATTGGAAAGAAGGGGTCAAAATTTTTGTAGACAGGAAAGATGAAGAATGAGTGAGACCTGAAAAGGAAAGAAGATCTCACACAGCTGGGACTGCACAGCTGCCACACTGTATAGAGGTTACAGAACAACCTCCTCCCTACAGAATTCATTCACTGCCTATGAACTTCTTTAGGTCGATCACGTTCCTGAGACCTAATAGCTTTTTACTTTTAGGGTACTCTAGCCTATATGCATTGGCATGTGGTTTTCCTATGATCCTAAAAGGTCCTTGGTATACGAACATGAATTTCTTTGTTTCTGCATTTATTTTCTTTGATTTTTCCTTGGTTTTGACAAGGACTAACTGACCTATTTCAAAACTGGTGGGTACAGCTTTTGCGTCATGACGCTTCTTCCTTTCTAATGTGTTTAGCTTACTTTTACTAAGATTAACACTTTCGTCCCAATATCTCCTATTTTTCAGAACTCGTATAGGCAGCTCCCAAGTTTCATCATTAGTTACTACATGTTTATCAATAAAAGGTACCTTAATTACTCCGGTTATCGGCAAGACCATTTTTAACTGGCTTCTTTCAAAGTCAACAACACTCTGATATTTTGACAAGAAATCTATGCCAATTAAAACCTCAACACTGAGATTGTTTACAATTAAGCATGGATGATCAATTAAATTACCATTAATGTTAAAGAGCAGCAAAGCTTCTTGCTTTACCATTTTTGACAGCTTGCCAGTAGCACCAATTATTCTTAGTCCTGATACCCTCATTACTGTAAGCTTGTCTTTACCAGGTAACGCATCAAAGAAGGACTGAGATATCGCACTCACCTCACTTCCACTGTCTAAGAGACAACGTACATTGATACCCAACATATTCACTATTATTATAGGGTGGCTTATTCTAGTTTGTACAGATGGTTCCTCAAACTCATCCAATAGTTCCTTTTGTATTTGTCTTCAACTAAAGTGATCGACATCTGTCTTCATTACATTTAGGTCAAAGTGTGTAGGGGTTTCCTGAATTACATTTTCAGCTGCCTTTTCCAGTCGGTCTATTAATTTCAAATCGAAACACCACATGACTTCATTACACTTAGTTTGCTGAACATGATCCAAATTACTGTAGTCTGAGCGATTCTGCGCCTCCAGACCGGGCATAACACTAGTTACAGCTAAACCACTTTCATTATTATCGTCGGGTTCCTTCTCAAGTGACAACTGGTCTCAGCTATTGGGCTCATCGACCCCCAACAGGCTATCCTCTACATTCTCACTTACCTCCTTTCCTAAATCTATTAGTACAGTATCAACATCCTGCACAGGCACTTTAGATAAGAGCACATCGTCCTCATCATAAATATAAGCATGAATTTCTTCTGCTTCACCTGACAATTCAGTATTTTGTAGCTCCTCCCTACCATTACACTGCTGCGCCTTCTCTTCCTCTTCCCACTTAGAAACCGTCTCTAGCACGGTATCTATCAAATATTGTGAGTGATCTAATATTTCTGCTGTATCGTTAGATGCTACCGACCCCTCATCCACATATTCAGTCTGAGTATTCTGATCTGTCTTACCAATTACTGTAATTACTGGCTTAGGAAAAATAACCGACTGGTGAGCGCCAGTGTCCTCATAGACAGGAACTAGTTTTCCTTTTTCCTGCCTCGGCCTACTACTGTTTACTTTATTTCCATTATAATTAACTGGCACAGCATTGCTTTCCGCACTGTTGTTTACCTGCATAATTTTGTTCGGAACAAAATTACTATCATTTGGATGCCATTGTTGGTTCTGATAATTTTTTCTCCAATTCCTACCTCTCTTAGGATGGCGAACACCTACTGTTCTGAAGTTTACGTTGCCATTCTGCTCGTTCTTAAAATTACTACTAGTGTTATTAGCATTTCTGTTATTACGTGCTTACTCCTCATTGGCAGCCACACGCTCTACACGTTCCAAATATTCAATGAAACAATCCAGATTGTCTCTAGGAGCAGATATAATTCTAGTTTGCCAATACCATGGCAGTTTGGCTTCAAGACCTAGTATTATCATTTCAGGTTTCAGCTTTTCGGCCAAATGTGATAAACGTGAGATCCATGACCTAGCAAACTCTTTAATAGATTCCTTGCCTACGTTGAAACATTTTCCACTCCAAAATTCTCTCAACACTTCATTTTGCTTATTACTAGACCAATACTCATTAATCAAAGCTGTTTTAAATTCGCTAATGTTTTACACTTCAACATAACATCAGCTGACCAATGCATGGCGTCACCTGCTAAATGGCTTCTAATAAATGAGATTTTCTCTCATTCAGACCAAGTTGGTGGAATCATGTCTTCAAAATCGTTCCAGAAATCTAGCGGGTGGATATTTTTATCTGGATCGAACCACAAGATCTGCCGACACCTGATAAAAGCGGCGTTTGCAGCTACAACTTGTTGTATACTACCATTACCAGAAGTTACTGAAGCTACTTTACTCTCAATGTTAGCAATGTTAGTACTAATATTTTCTACTCTCATTTCAACATTATCTACCCTTTGCACAATATGAGTAGTATCAGTTTTGATTGCATCTTCTTCTGCTTGACATATGTTTACTTTTATATTAACATCTTTAAACCTATCTGAGCACAGTTCAGATTCCGCCTTGATATTTTCTGTTAACTTGTGCTCCAGCTTCGCATCTTCCATTTGGAAGTCTTTGCGAACCTCAGCAACTTCAGATTTTACTGTTTTATACATTTCAGAAAATTGTTGAGCAACCTTTTTCTTAATATCCTCATGATTGTAATCAATTTTATAATTCAAACTGTCCAGATCCTCTTTCAACTTATTAAAATTGGTTTGGCTGGCCACAATCCTGTTATTTACCTCAATTATATCAGATTTTAACTCAGCTGTCATTCTAGCATTACTGGCTGACATTTTTGCATTACTGCATTTGACCTCAGTTATTTCAGACTTTAATTCAGCTGTCATTCTAGCATTACTGGTGCTTTTGCTTGTAATATAACATTTAAATCAATAGCCCCAGTATCTTTGGGTTGATCACTAGCTGGCTTTTTATCACACTCAGGTGACGAAAAACTAGCTCCAACACCAGAATCATCAAAACTAAATGATACTTCTGATTGATCAGTCATATCTAACTTCTCCTTCTTAAACTCTACCATCTCTGATGACTGTTTCGTTTTTAACTCATCAGATAAACTATCATCCAATAAATTAACAATTTCTGCTTTCTGCTTTACTACAGGGGTCTCTATTATTGAATCATTGCCCCTTCTCACACTACTGTCAGGAGACAATACTTCATATTTCACTTTAACATTATTATTTTCATGCATATTTACACTTGAACTGTTGTCTGGATTTACAGTTCCCTCAACAGACATAGGTTCTGATTTAAGTTTAACCTCAGTTTCTTCTGGCAGGTTAGTAAAATTTTTAACAGCTTTTCACTTAACTTAGTTCCTTCTGCACGACGTATGGCATTGCCAGCGCGGCGTACCAGGATTACTGATGCGACGTGGCGTGTTGAACTGCAGACGGCACTCCGACGGCTGCTGTGTGTTTGCGTGGCCCGCAACTGCAGGCACGGCTCTGGTTGCTCCTGCGGACGACTGCAGTGAGGCGAAACTGGCTTCTCGCGATGCCGGCAGTGCCGCTAGACTCAGTGCCAGCTAAGTCAATCCAGATGCGTTGTTAATCCAATTGTGTCGTCCACATGCACACGTAACACTATCACTGTTCTATTACTCAGTTGCGTGTCGCATTTCACTCCCGAATCTGAATATTTAAAAATCACCTTCACTTTTACTCAGTTTCTTTCCCGGCCGATGCACCAATTGTGGGGCGGTGGGTGGAATTTATGTTGTTATTTAAATGTAGAATGTAATGTAGAAAAAATTAATTCCACCCGCCGCTCCACATATGGTTAATTGGCTGGGAAATGCATCTTTTCTACATTACATTCTACATTTAAATAACAACATAAACTCCACTAGCCGCCCCACATGTTTTCAACTATAGCTTTATGTAATCTGTAGGTGAGGCTTTCAGAAGAATTTAGCCTATAAAAAGACCTGGTGAAAACACTGTGAATCATTTGGATGTGATGGATAGTCTTTCTTGTCATACTGAATCTATCTATATCTGGATCCCACTCCAGCTGCTGCCAGGTCTGGGTGCTGACGAGTCCTCTCCATTTGGCTTGATCCTCCCACCACTTTTCTTCCTCCACTTGCTGCCATGTCACACCTTTCCTTTCCAGAGATATTCTCACTCTCATTTTGCACCGTGTTCTTGGGTGCCCTCTAGATCTTTTTCCATCCATCCTTAGTTTTTCCATAATTTTGGGGAGCCTCTGCCCATGCATCTTCGAGCAACCAGCATAATAAGTGTATTACTGCACAAGAGATTAAGAAAAATTAGAAAATAATGCATAAAACACCTCTGAAGCTAGTGAAGAAGGGATAACTAGGAGTATTGAGATTGCTCACTTCCATGATTTTGTAAAAGACAAAAGAACATAGTGTAAAATAAAGAATTATACAAATTAACCATGAAACTGACTGCTTCAGAAACACTAAGCAATGATATATTTGATAAGCACACTGGGCACCAAATTACTTACTGTTAGGAGACATCACGCAAATATCATGTATTGCTGCCACTCACCTTGATAATGGCCTCATTTCAGCAAAGAAGAGAGGCTACAAGTTTCTTCTGGTGTCTGACATCAAGTTGAAGCTACTCATTAATGATCAGATCCCTCATTTGCAATTAGATCTTACAGAGATGGCAAACTGCTGGGATACTGATGATTACATTTCACATGCTGTTTCAATTACTCCCAGAGATTTTGAATGGAATCAAAAGCGTGTGATTTATCAGGCCAGCTGAAATGCAGTAGGGTGCCTGAGTGTTTGTCAACTCAAGAATGTATGTGAAATGACTGCTGTGATCTTGGAAGACCAAAGTGTCCACTGCATACTCATCATGAAGATGTAGACGAAAAGGCAACACTTGGTCACTGAGAATGCTGAAATAAATATTCTGCTTCATGTTCACAATAGCCGTAATGACTGAGCCGAAGTTTTGGTATGTAAAGCACTCCCAAAACATCACATAATCACATACAGCCTGAACTATGTCCTCCCCATACTTCATGTTAAACATTAATGTGGGCATTGGTGCACTCAGCTCATTCTATCAATTGAAAAGAGGCAAAACTGTAACTTGTCCTGCCACACCACTTGTCTCTTCTCAGATCCTGTCCAGTTTCTGTGTTTCTGGGCCATTAACCTTCCGTTGGGCACGGCTGTTCAAATTGATACACCTCGAAGTTTACAGTAAATTATTTGCCAACGAGTGGCAGCACTGACGCCTACTCGCTAGTAGCTAGCCTTTTCCGAACGCTTGTCATTGTTGTGTGCTTCAGTGTTGATACGACTGCTCTTTTGACGATATATGTGCTGATTGATCAGTTTGATACACTGCGCCCGTTCGTGTTGCATTTCAACAATTCATTTCTTTGGTTATCAACATAACTTAGTAAGTAGTACAATGTTTATATACAATGTGTAATGCACTTATTTTCTTTTTGGGCCGTTTAATCGTCAGTTAAGAATGTTTGAGTATCAGGTATCAAACTGACACACTGCACCTGACTGCGTTATTTTATAGGAATTTTATCATTTTAGGTGTGAGACACTTGATCATGGCAGGCTACAGTAAGACGTAATACCTCCTTGACCCAAATCACGTTGCAGAAATACAAAAATTGTTGTTCGAAGAGGATAATGATGAAGTTCAAGAGGATTTTGAAGATGAAGTAGACACAGATTGTGATGACGCAGTTGAAGTTTGGCAGGAAGATTCAGAAACAGAGGAAAACGACAGTGAAAATGACGAGGAAGTACTTGAAGAAAGCAAGCATTATTATACTGGAAGGGACTAAGAGACAAAATGGTATAAAGTTCCACCATCGCAGAGAGAACGTTTCAGTTACCTGGTTCTATAGGTGCAGTGAAAGCATTGAGAATGCCTTTGGAATGTTGGAATTGCCTCATAGATGACGACATTTTGTCGATTATAGTTCTATATACCAATCAGTATATTGAGAGCATCAAAGCTTCTTTTCAGCGAGAGAGAGACGTAAAACCTATAGATATTATTGAATTAAAAGCTTTCATTGGTCTTCTGTTTTTGGCTGGTGTTAACAAAAGTAACAGACAAAGCTTAGAAGATTTGTGGGGAAGTGACGGGGATGGAATTGAAAAATTTCGTCACTTTATGAACATAAAACATTTCAAATTCATCATGCGGTGCCTTAGATTTGACAATCGTGTGACTCGCGATGAAAGGAGAAAATTAGAAAAGATAACAGCGATTCGGGAAATATTTTCTCTGTTTGCACAGAATCGCCATAAATCCTACACCCTCAGAGAAAACATTACAGTAGATGAGAAACTTGAAGGATTCCGTGGATAGTGCAGTTTTCACCAATACATACCTAGCAAACCAAACAAATATGGAATTAAGATATATGTTCTTGTGGATTCCCAAGTATTTTATCTCTATAATCTGGAAATATACGCTGGTCTGCAGCCAGAAGGATTGTACCACGTTAGCAATAAACCTTCAGATGTTGTTCTGCGACTATGTGAACCAATTTATCAGTCAGGTCAGAATGTGACAGCAGACAATTGGTTTACTAGTATTGGTCTGATAGAAGAGGTAAGAAGAAAAAATCTTTCTTTTGTTGGGACGATGAAGAAAAACAAGTGTGAGATTCCTCTGGAGTTTGCTACCAGTAAAGGCAGGGCTGTCCATAGTTCACTTTTTGGCTTCAAGAAAGGCTGTACTCTAGTTTCCTACGTTCCTAAAAAGGGGAAGTGTGTTATCTTGGCATCAAAGGTGGAGTCAACACTACAGATAAGTTGACTGCTTCATACAATGTAGCAAGAAATGTGTGCCGTCGGCCCATGGTCATATTGTTTGCAATGATCAATATGAGTGGAATCAATTCACAAGTAATTTACTAAGGCAACAACGAGAATTTTATCTGAAGAAAAGCATTCCTGAAGCAACTCTGCAACTCTCACGTGCATTAGTTCTACCTCACTTGGTTCGTAGAAGCTTGGACACCTCAGGAATTTACAGAGATCTTCAACTGTGGCTACAACAATATAGGCCAACGTGTGAAGAAGAAGCAGAAGACACAAGCAGAAACGAAGAACAAGGGACTGGGATCAAGAGGAAAAGGTGTAATACCTGCACAGAAAAAAAAAAAGACTGACAAAATTTTGTTGCAAAATGTGTCAGAAGCCTATCTGTTTGATACATATTGAACCTTTTTGCTCTGAATGCGGAAAAATTCCGCATTTGTTACCACAGTCAAAAAGTGACAATGAAACAAATGAATGAGTTGTAATATTGTTGTTCTGCTCCAGTGTCATAATAGCCTTTCTGTAAAGATAATTGTCATTTGTAATGTGTTTTATTAGTGAAATATAATAAAGAAGCAAATGAAAAAGCAACTTTTTATCATTTGTTACTAAAGCCCTACATTGAGATAAGAAATCTGAATGATGAATATTTCTACTGCAGTTGTGCCCGTATGTCATCTTTGTCTTTCTTTAAATATATTTGGCACTCATAATATGTTTTGTGAACAGAATTTAATAAATGATCACATGAATAAACGGTGTGATCAATTTGATACACTGCGCCCGATCTCACTGCGACAAACACCGCGCCCGACAGAAGGTTAAAGATGTGTAGCTTTATGTGCTGATTTGAGCAACAGCCTTTTGTAAGGTTTTTGACTCTAAATGTGGAGTACACTTGGACTGGGCCCCTGCATCCTTGGCCACTCCCATTTCAAAAATGACATCTGCACCCTGCAGGTTGCCATCCATAACTCCTGCAAGCACTCCTCCTTTGTATCCAGTTACATGTCTCACTAGTACAACCTGTATTTGGATTCAGCACAGAGAGTAAAAATTCTGTTTACATTCTAGCAGGCACCACCAGGACTGCTATTATCGCCCATAGGCAGCATGTGTAGCAGTTACAGTGTCATTGCAACAGGGACTATGTTGCATCCACAGGTCACATGTTCCTCAAGATCCTGTGGATGTTCTTCTGTCATGTTGTACTTATGCCATAGCACAAGCTCCAGCAGCTAGTTGTAATAATGTCTCCACTGCAGGCCACATGCGCTGGTTGTCTACAGTGTCCCATCTCTACTATGATGCAAAGCACTGCTTTGTCAAAACCCAGTGCTACAGTGCAGTTGTGTAGCAGTGGTTACCATCACGACCTCATCATGATGGGTATTTAGTATCATGCCCTACATCATGACACAGATCACAATAGACCCTTACCTTATACTAGGTAAATGACAATAATTTCTGTTACTATTGTTCATGTGGAGCTTTACTTTTCTATTATGAGGCTGCAATAAATGAACATAGTCAAACTAACTGTGGAAACATCAATCACCTGTATGCAGTAGAGACAACCATACAACCTACTGATATAAAAGTGACGATAAGGATTTTCGGTTTCCATTTCACAATGCCGACTTTGTGGTTAGTTGTATCTTTCTCCAGCAGCACCTCACCTGCTCTGCTGTTTTCCCCTTGTCCAACATCGACATCACAGTACCTGACACTCCAGGTTTTTGACAAAGTCTTGGAACCTGGCCCATTTTCCTTTACAGACTAGAGCATACTCTTGTAACTTTGTCATCATTGAAGACTCTGAGAAACGAGGTCTTCTCCTTGCCTGTTCTGGCACTTCCATCTATTGGGTGCATCTGCCCTCAGTAAGGAGGTCAAAATTTCTTCCCTCTCCTATGCCAACTTGCAGCACCAGCCCCCTATTCATTACACTGCCATCATTGAACCTCATGTTCCTGCACACCCCTCTCTTCTGGACCCACCATGTCCTCAGTCACCTCCAGCTCTTTTGTTACAGGTTCTGGCACTAACAACACTAGCACAACCTGGTCCAGCACCACAGTCTCCATCAAGTTCTTGTACTGCAGACTCAGTTGTCCCGAACTGAGACACCTGCCACCAGCTGTGGCATCCCTGGCCCATCCGCCACCAGCTGACCCAATGATGGCCCTCATGATACCAACATGTCACTCTCTCCAGTACTCTCTCCAGTCAACATTGGCTCTGCCTTCACCCAAATTGGCCCATCCAGTACCAACTCTCGTGATGTTGCCGAGTCACTGGCCAGTTCGTGCCAGTGCCAACTACCACTGCCAGCTCCAACACCACCACCACACCTGCCACCAGCTATGGTGCCACCTGCTCCAGTGCCACAGGCCCACTGGCAACTGCACCCTCTGGCCATGAACCCACTGCTGCTCCCATCCTCCTACCTTCGGGATGCAGCCTTGGTTGGCCTCCCTCATGTTGTGCCTGTCATCTTACCATCAGTGCCCTCTGCACGAGTGCTTCCTACTTCCCTCCATGCTCCCAAGAGCTTTTCTGCACACTTCGTTGTGTATTCAGGCTCCCACTGCAGCCAAATGTACCCGCAGTTGGTCTCCTCTGTACCCTTTCCTTGTGGTCATACACCACAAGCACACTGCACTGAGATGCTTCCCACTGCCTCTGGCCTCCTTTTGACCAGCCCATTTCCCTCCTCCATGCTCCTTCACACATTTCCCATTCCAAATCTTCCTCTGATAAACATGCCATTCTAGCAACCCCTGATTCTCATGGCTCAGCCTATATTGTGGCTGCCCCTCCTGTCCTCATCGGTCCTGTCATGGATGGCCCCATTGCTTCTGATGCTGGCCCTGAACACAATGCCATCACATCTCCTGTCACTAGCCCAGTTGCAGCTGGCTCTGTCACCACTGGTGCCTCGCCTGCGACTACTGTCTCTGCCACTGATGTTGCCAGTCACTATGCCCCTTTGGGCACCACCATACACTCACACACATCATTGTGTACCTCTGCACATTCCACCTCAACATCCCATGCACGTTTGTTGCCAGGGCTTTCATTTGCTTGTTTGTGTTCCCTGGCTCCCGTGTCATGTGTGTTCGCATCTATTCCCATTGCTTTCACTCTTTTGGCAGGCAACTCTCTGACACAGATCAAGCTTCCTGCAATTTCTCACCCTGTGCTACTCTGGTCAGGTTACCATCCCCGGCCATATCCAGTCAACCACAGACAGCTTCTTCTGGTGCTTCTTTTGGTGCTTTCATCATCACATTTTCATTGAAAGCCTCATCCACAACTCTCCTGCTGCCTTTGGTGGCCCAGCTGCCCTCTTCTTCTGCTGCAGCCACTCTTGTGCTGTGTGCCTCCTTCCTGGCAGGGCCCTCTCTTGTGATGGCTGCACCATCTACTATGGAAGGAGAAATGGAGTATACACAGTGCTGCACTCATGCATGCTTGGCCACTCATGTTTCTGGCATGATGTCTGCAGCCTGCAGGTTGCCCACTCCTTACTGCCACAGGTGCTCCTCCTTCAGAAACTGTTATGCATCTTGCCAGTACATCCAGTGTTTGGATTCGGCAGTGATGGCAAACATTCTGTTTGCAGGCTCAATGCTAGCAGGCACAACCAGGGGCCACTACCATTGTCCATAGGCAGCAAAGAAATTGTGGCAGCACTCAGGGACTATGTTGCATCTGTGCGTCATGTGTTTCTCAATGATCATAATGCTCTGATAAGAACTATGATTATGGGTTTTGCAAGGACTCTTAAGAAAATTAGGAAGCTATTTTGGCTTAGCAAGAGTGACAGGAAACAAACTGCAGGGTATCTCAGTAAACAGCACCAGATATTCAGTGATGACAACAAAAATGTGAAGCACAAATGGAAAAAAGTCAAAATCATCATTCATTATGGCTTTGGCATGAATGTTCTGAGCAAGGTATTAAGAGATGGTAAATACCCACCATGGTTTAGTAGCCATGTTAGAAAACTCCTCTGTAAACAAAGAGAGCTTCAGCTCAGATTCAAAAGAAGTCAAAACTTAGCTGACAAACAAAAGCTGAACAAAGAAAAATTGAGCATGAGGAGAGTAGTAAAAGAAGCACACAGTGACTGTGAAAATAAAATTTTGGTACCAGTCACAGTAAAAATCCTGAGCAGACCTGAACTTAATGAATCAGTTAACATGGAGGAAGTGTCAATGATCATAAGGCTGTGATAAGCACTATGACTATGGGTTTTACAAGAAATGTTAAGAAAGGTAGGAAGATATTTTACACAGCAAGAGTGAAAGAAAACAAACTGCAGAGTAACCAGGTATTTAGCATCAAATATTCAGTGATGAGGGCTAAGCACAACTTGAAGCATTATTCATATGGTCAAGGGATGGGAAAGGCCCACCACAGTTTAAAGCCATGTTAGAAAACTCCTATATAAATAAAGTGAGCTTCATCTCAGAATCAAGAGAAGTCAAAACCTAGCTGACAAAGAAAAGCTGAACCAAGCAAAAATGAGTATGAGTAGAGCAGTGAGAGAAGTGTTTAATGAGTCTGAAAATAAAATTATGTCACCTATCTGAGTAAAATTCTAAGAGGATTTGGTCTTATGTAAAATCAATAAGTCATTTGAAATCATTGGATCATTTAACCAGAGGCCAAACTTGTGCCAAAATAGAATATAACAGACAGAAGACTGAAATCCTGAATTTGGTCTTCCAAAACTATTTCACTGCAGAAGACCATAACATGCTCCCTTCTTTCAATAATCATATGAACAACAAAATGGAAGATATTGAGATAACCAAACATGGAATACAAAAGCAACTACAATCATTTAGTGGTGGAAAGGCATCAGGACCCGATGACATATCTATAAGATTCTACAAAGATTATGTGAAAGCACTTGCTCCCCTTCTATGAACAGTTTACTGTAAATTGCTGGAGCAACAAAGGGTACCTGGTGACTGGAAAAAAGTGCAGTTCATTCTCATTTTCAAGAACGGCCACAGGACACATGTCCAAAATTATAGACCTATATCTTTGACATCAGTATGTTGTACAATTATGGAACAAGTTTTATGGTAAAGAATTACGACATTATTGGAGAACAAAAATCTCCTATATAAAAATCAACGTGGATTCTGCAGAGATCTTGCTAAACTCAGTTCGTTCGGTTCCTCACTGAGATCAACAGTGCTGGAGACAATGGTGATGAGGTTAATGCCATGTTTTTTTGACTTCAGGAAGGCATTTGACACCCTCCCACACTGCTGTCTTTTGAAAAAAATAAAAGCTTATAGAGTATCAGACCAGATTTGTAACTGGATTCAATACTTCCTGGAAGATAGAACTCAATGTGTTGCTCTTAACAGAATGAAGTCGACAGATGTAAAGATAATTTCTAGAGTACCCAAAGAAAGTGTGATAGGGCCATTACTGTCTACAATGTATGCAAATGATCTAGCAGAAAACACAGAATGCTCTTTAAGACTGTTCACAGATGATATGATGCAGTTTTCTATAACAAAGTAGCAATGCCAGAAGATAATACAATTTGCAGAACGACCTGCAGAGAATTGATGACTGGTACTGGCTCTGGCAGTTGACCCTGAATGTAAATAAATGTAACATATTGTGCATTTATAGGAAAAGAAATCTATTATTTTGCAACTACACTGTTGATGACAAACCGCTCTAGATAGTATCTACCATAAAATATCTAGGAGTAACAATCCCAAGTGACCTTAAGTGGAATGACAACATAAAACAAATACTAGGAAAATCAGTTATTCTTACAACACATCATCCACTCCTGTAATCATCCTGGTGTCAATCTCGGGTAACCCATTGTTGCTATGGCCTCTACCCAACAGTTCCTCCATCTCCTTCCTATCACCCCCTCCCAGTTTGTGTCCCCATGTTGCCTTCAGCTTGTGCCACTTCCAACCAGCCACAACAATTGTGTTAGCCCCTTTACCTGCCACTCCCACCCCCCTCTCACATTCCTAGCCAGCAAACAGGTCACCTCCCTCTGAGCCACTTGCCACTCACCCCAGTCCCTCTCCCTGCCACCTGCCTTCCTCTCTCTCTACCCACTGCCCCCTACCCCACCCAAAAATACCCACCACAACCAATCCACCTGCTGAAAAATAGCATTGGCACTGTTAGTCCAGCCAGCAGCATGTAAGGGCATAGGAGTGTGTGTGTGTGTGTGTGTGTGTGTGTGTGTGTGTGTGTGTGTAAGTTTTCTTTCTTTTGTTTGTGCCCATCAACAACTCTATACTACTGCTTTTTTTCGGTGAGTGGTCCCCTAAAACCCAAAAAAATATATGAATATAATAGAGGGAAACATTTCACATGGGAAAAATATATATAAAAAAGATGCTGTGACTTACCAAATGAGAAAGTGCTGCTAGATAAACACAATAAAAAACACACAAACACACACACAAATTTCAAGCTTTCGCAACCCAAGGTTGCTTCATCAGGAAAGAGGCAAGGAGAGGGAAAGACAAATGGATGTGGGTTTTAAGGGAGAGGGTAAGGAGTCATTCCAATCCCGGGAGTGGAATGACCTACCTTAGGGGGAAAAAAGGACAGGTATACATTCGCACACACACACACACACACACACACACACACACACACACACACACCTGCACATTGATGGATTGGATTGACTCCTTACCCTCTCCCTTAAAACCCACATCCATTCGTCTTTCCCTCTCCTTCCCTCTTTCCTGATGAAGCAACCTTGGGTTGTGAAAGCTTGAAATTTGTGTGTGCGTTTGTGTGTTTTTTATTGTGTTTCTCATTTGGTAAGTCACAAAAAAAAATATAGATTGAGAACTGAGATGCCAAAAGTAGTAGCTGAGGTTTGCTAGGTTTCCTTATTTGGCATCATAATAATGACAATGACGAAAGTAGAGAGGACATAAAATGATGAATGGCAATAGAAAAAAAAATCATTTGTAAAAAAGTGAAAGTGTCATCTAATATAAATTTAAGTGTTAAGAAATCTTTTCTGTAGGTGGATGGTGGGAGTGTAGTCTTATATGTGGGTGATAGCAGTTTGGACAAAAAGCGATCAGAAGTTTTGAAATGTAATGCTACAGATGAAGGCTGAGGATTGAATTCAGAAGCTGGTTAATTGATGAAAAAATACTGATTTGAATTGGGAAGAAAAAAATTACAGCACAACTCAAGTAAAAGAACAGATCAGTTGATAGGACACATCCCGAGCCATCACAGAATGGCCAGTTTGCTAATGGAGGATAGTATGCTGATAAAATTTGTAGAGTAAGCTAAGTCTGACTACAGTAATCAGGGTCCAGTGGATATAAGTTGCTGTGGCTATCTACGTCTATGTCTATACTATGAAAACCACAGTGAGGTGCGTGACAGAGGGCACCTCCAATTGTGCCAGTTATTAGGGTTTCTTTCCGTTCCATTCACAGGAAGAACGATTGTTTGAATGCCTCTGTGCATGAAGCAATCATTCTAATCTTATCCTCATGATCCCTATGAGTGCAATACATAGGGGATTGTAGTATATTCCTAGAGTCATCATTTAAAGCTGGTTCTTGAAACTTTGCTAATAGACTTTCTCTGGATAGTTTACATCTATCTTCAAGAGCCTTCCAGTTCAGTTCTTTCAGTATCTCTCTGACACTCTCCCAATGATTGAAAATATCCTGTGACCATTCATACTGCCCTTCTCTGTATACATCCAACTTCCACTGTTAGTTCTGTTTGGTACACACTTGAGCAATATTCTAGCATGGGTCGCACGAGTGATTTGTAAGCAATCTCCTTTGTAGACTGATTGCACTTCCCTAGAATTCCATCAGTAAACTAAAGCCTACCACCTGCTTTATCCATGACTGAGCTTATGTGATCATTCCATTTCCATATCATATCCCTGCAGAGTGTTACACACAGGTATTCATATGAGATGGTCCACTCCAACAGTGGCTCATTGATATTATACTGAAATCAGTTTTTACTCTGGAGATGACAACAGAAAGAGCAACAACAACAGCAGCAGCTTATCTCAGTTTTGAAATTTACAATTGTAATACCCATATACAAGTCTTTCAAAAAATACACTTTGTCTCTCTGATTACGAAGTAGCTAATGGAAGCACAAGATTTCAGTAATTTGGTTGACATACTGTCATATCCAGAAGATCAACTGGTTTTCAGTGACTAACTGATTTTTATGATCTGTCCAATCACTTAGTTAAAAAAAAGTGATGTCTACCGTAACAGTATATAAATGTTCTACCGAGCAAGATGGTGCAGCAGCAATTAAGATAAATGCTCTGCATTCAGGCAGCTAGAGGTCCAAAGCCTCAGCTGGCTATCCAAATTTAGATTTTCTATAACTTTTCATACATTAATTAAGGCAAATGTTGGGACGTTGCCCTGGAAAAATTACTGTCTATTTTCTTAAGTAACTTTCCCTAGTCTGAGCTTCTGCTCCATTTGTAATGACCTCATTACTGATAGGACATTAAACACCAATCTGTTTTTCTTCTTTCTGAATTGTCTGTGTGTAAAAGTGCACTTTGTTATCCCTATTTTTCTACCACTTTTAATAGAATTTATTAAATTCAATGGCAAATGATTTAAAACAAATCTAATATCATTTTTTTCGTTATATCTTCTAGTGTACGTTCTCATCTAATTAGAGCTAGACCTCAAAATTAAATAAAGCACGAGATAATTCGGCTCAAGATTCACAGCTTCTACTGTAAGTGCCCTCATCTTAAGTTAAGGAAAATTGGATTCATAGTGCTTTATTCAGGCTGTGTGGCCTAGAAGTAAAACATGTGCTTGGAAACAGAGAGGTCACAGGATCAGATCCCAGTTGAACCACAGAAATTTTCAGTCTGCCTTTAATATAGCCTTCACCTCTCAATGACGTGAGGAATCACCAGGTATGACGCATGGTTCAGATTCAGTGTCATGGGGAGTAGATTGGAGATGTGCAAATCACCAAAGTGGCATGCAATTTATAGACTTGCACATGGCTATTGAGCCACAAGAAATTATTATTACGGTGCTGTATGCATATTTTTAAAAAGAATTAATTTCTCATCTCCTGTGTGCCCTTTGTAAACTTCTTACTATTATTTGTTCAATAAATTTTCTCTGGATATTGTGACTGATTCATCATTTATGATTCTGTGAAACTGTTGTTTACCTTCTTAGGTAAATCCAATTAAATGGGGATTTATAAATAAATTATTAGTCCCTGTTAGTGCACTATGCCCTATTCTTGTTTATGAGGAGATAGGAATGTGCAGCTGTACTAACCTCCTAAGTAATACTGTTGCATGTACCTATGTAAGGTAAAGTTCACTTCACGTATCTTAAGTTTTCACCACATTGCCTCATCCATCAACAGTCACATCACACTATGACTTGTCTGATACCATGATGTGTTTTTTTGTGTATTGTGTGAGGCAGATAAATATCCAATGGTTGATACTTTATAATGTCATTCTGGAAAGACACTTAAATTGTTTGTGCATGCTTTACACCTACCACTTTGACACTTGCGAGAATCTCAGTGCTATTTTTGCGAACAGCCAGAAAGTGATGGAGAACATACTGACCATAATTTGCAGTCTGCAAGTCCTCATTACTCCTCATGCCCGCTGAAAGAAAAATGTTGCTACTTGCTAGTTACTCAGTAGGATCAGGAACTATGACTCTAAATAAAAGTTTTTGAGAGTTAACTCTTTGATACATTCTGTAAAAGTTCACATGCACAAAATATAATAAAATCCCTAATAATAATAATAATAATAATAATAATAATATCATCCCTATCAGAGACAGCACTATTAACAGTCCAGAGGCAACCTCTACAGGAAGTTCCTAGTAAAATGGCCTATTGCCCTGACCTCTAATTACGAAAAGTTAATTGCTCATCTTAAAAGTAGAAAATAATCTTGCCACTTGCCACACTGTTTTGTCGACATTATGGGTGGTACACAAACAGTTACTTCCACAAAATCTGTGTGTAGTCTTCACAAGTTCACTTCCTACTTTTTCTGAAAATGCATTCATGTCTGCTTCGCTCTCACATCATCCAACGTACAATGCATGCTGACATTTGACTGACACAAACAGGTTGACAGTATCTCAGTGCAAAGTAACTCCTTAACTGCCTCTCTGACCATATTTATATATGAGCACAGTGGACTGCAAACAGAATATTTGCTGTCAGCTGCCCTCAGCACAGGTACCACTATCTAAATGGCCCCTTTCTCAGCCACAAATTAATTAATAGCTCTGTCATCAACAATTTACAATCTTCTTAATTTTTATGCGAACCGAGTTGAGTTTGCTTTAGATACTGAAAAGGTTTTGGCTATACTGCATTTCACCTTTGCTAGCTAGAATTTTTAGAATGGAATCGACAGTAGAATGTGACATCTGAACTGCCTCCTTAAGATTCCTTGTACCCCTGTTATTCACAATGCAGTCTTGAAACTTGGTACAGTTGTACTACTGCATGAATGTAAACAAGTGCTATAATTAAAACTTCCTATTACAGATACAAATGATACTTTATCTACTATTAATAAGGACTTTTGGTTCCAATTTTCTTTTAGTAAATAACTTGCAAACTAATAGAGGTATTTATTGATTATGTATATAATGTTTTTTACATGTAATTGAGGTTACATATGAATTTTCATCTTTCATAGTCTAATATTTAGTGCCTTCAATTTTTTATCAGAACACCGATGTTAGGCAAAACATTGCTCTGACCTAGTTGAGACTTGTAACCTTTAATTTTGACACATTTGCATATTCTGAACAATTGTTAGCTTTCTAGTTTTATTATTTTACACCACATATTTTTTTCTTAAGATCGTATATTTTGCCTAACATATTGATTTGATCATTCTGAGACTTAACAGTGTTAACATTAATATAATACTTAAGGATACAATGATGAAGTTTGGAAAAGTTATTTTAATTTTCAATTTCACTCTTAGATTATGGTGAAGTCCTTTGTATGTTAAGAACAGGCACTTAATGATGATGGGCACTGTTAGTAGTGAATTGGAGTAAGCCCCAGTAAACTCGCACACCACTGTACCTCTTACGAAGATACAATGCTTGTTTCACCTCAGTCACCTTGTGAATATGTTGCAAAACAAAGAATACAGTGGGCCAACAAATAAATGAAAATGTTACTGAAGCTAACAATTCAAAGCTGGACATCTATACTCTTGCCCTTGGCCTACTTAAATTACAGACATTTGCTTCTGGAGACCTGTCTACTGTTAGAACTGCAATCTTGTATGTTTCCATTTCTATTACTGGAAGAGAGAACTCAAAGAGCTGTTCAATGAAATATTCATTTATGTCTACAACCTGGGACTTCATTCCACTTTTGGTGTACATACAGTCACAACCCCTTTCCATTATGTGTGTTGCAATGCAACACTGACTTGTATCCGTCTGCTTGCATCTGTTTAATTTCTTTGACTTGCAAAATTATCTTCTGTTAAGCACATACCTTTTGATTAATCAATTTTCTGTAGACATCAGAGATGTTCATCTTTCTTATTTGATGGGACACTTATATTTTGATGATGAACTCTAAATGTATTTTGATTTTTATCATTTGTCATTTGTGCTATATTATCTACCACTCTTAGTTCTTTACCTCTGTTAAGTATGTAGTTATTTGGCAAGTGTTTCTTTTAGAGAAATTTAGAAAAAAGGGCATAGTGGAGAGATTGAAAGTCACAGGGATTGAACAGTCATTGCACTAGTTACAGTGATTGCCTCTAGTCATGCAAGCACTTTTTACCAAAAACATTTAGAAGTAGATCATGCCAATTATGGTGCAATTGAGTGAAAGGGGAAAGCATGTATCACACTCAGGTGTGATCACAATTTACTGAGTGACTCCGGAAGCTCTGAAATTAGATACTTGGCAGAATACTTTATGCAGGGCTTATTGACTTACTCAAAGAGTGCCAAAATCTTTACATTAGTGTGTTGCATGGAGCATTCTCAGTGATGCGTGTGATATTATTCTCAAGTATATAATTCTGGTTACAGACCAAACTACTACAGGTTTCCCCTATCCACTTACTCCAAAAAAAAAATTATTTCAACACTTTTACCAAGATCTTTCCCTGGGAGCTTAAATCATCGATGAAATCATAACTATAATAATAATACTAATTACTTAGCAGTCCTACCCAGGAACTATTGCACTAGTTCTGATAGAACCCTCCCATGACAACTCATTAGCATGAGGACTTTTTTGATACTTTTAACTCTCTTACCACTATTAGATTCAACTTACACTTTGTGTATATGGAAGGAGCAGAGTGATATTATGCATGTAGTGCCTGTTTAAACCAAATGTTTTGCACTAGAGTACACTGAAAATTCTATGGATGTATAGCACCTCTGATGAAAATGTATGGCTATATCTACATTTGTGGAATTGGAATTCAGTCATTCATTCACACATCATGCTTTATGAAGGAGAGTTTTCAGGGACATGAAACAAGCCAAGTTACACATGAACAGTTAGAAGCAGTCACTGCTGACTAGTTCTGTAAAATATTGGGTGTTTTAAATTCTGTTACTGATTTCCCGTCGAACAATTTATCATGGGCTATAAACAACATGAACATGTATTGAGACACTTCTTGGTACAAATTTAGTAGATTTCAGTGTTCTGACCCTGCAAATGTATTCACAAGTTCCATCATTCCAGGTAGTCCCGGACATAGCCAGTCAGCAACAACAGTGGTTCTTTCTTCTACTGTATACATTTTTTATGTTGTTTTTGTTGTGATCTTCAGTCCAGAGACTGGTTTGATGCAACTCTCCATCATACTCTATCTTGTGAAAGCCTCTTCATCTCCGAGTAATTACTGCAAGCTACATCCTTCTGAATCTGCTTAGTGTATTCATCTCTTGGTCTCCCTCTATGATTTTTACCCTCCACACTTCCCTCCAATACTAAATTGGTGATCCCTTGATGCCTCAGAACATGTCCAACCAACTGATCCCTTTTTCTAGTCAAGTTGTGCCACAAATTCCTCTTCTCCCCAATTCTGTTGAGTACCTCCTCATTAGTTATGTAATCTACCCATCTAATCTTCAGCATTCTTCCATAGCACCAAATTTTGAAAGCTTCTGTTCTGTTTTTGTCTAAACTGCTTAGCATCTATGTTTCACTTCCATACATGGCTACACTCTGTACAAATACTTTCAGAAAAGACTTCCTGTCACTTAATTCTGTATTCGATGTTAACAAATTTCTCTTCTTCAGAAACACTTTCCTTGCCACAGCCAGTCTACATTTTATATCTGCTCTACTTTGAACATCATCAGTTATTTTGCTTCCCAAATAGCTAAACTCATCTACAACTTTAAGTGTCGCATTTTCTAATCTAATTCCCTCAGCATTACCTAACAAAACACTGTCCATTATGTTCAACTGCTCATCCAGGTCCTTTGCTGTTTCTGACAGAATTACAATGTTGTCGGCAAACCTCAAAGTTTTTATTTCTTCTCCATGGATTTTAATTCCTACTCCAAATTTTTCTTTTGTTTCCTTTACTGCTTGCTCATTATACAGACTGAATAACATCAGGAATAGACTACAACCCTTTCTCACTCCCTTCTCAATCACTACTTCCATCTCATGCTCCTTGAAACTGCCATCTGGTTTCTGTACGAGTTGAAAATAACCTTTCGCTCCCTGTACTTTACGCCTGCCACCTTTAGAAAGAGAGTATTCCAGTCAGCACTGTCAATACCTTACTTTATGTCTGCAAATGCCAGAATTGTAGGTTTGCCTTTCCTTAACCTATCTTCTAAATTTAATTCGTAGTGTCAGTATTCCCTTGTATGTTCCAACATTTCTATGGAATCCAAACTGATCCTCCCTGAGGTCAGCTTCTACCAGTTTTTCCATGTGTCTGTACAGAATTCATGTTAGTATTTTGCAGCCTTGACTAATTAAACTGACAGTTCAGTAATTTTTGGATTTGTCAACACCTGTTTTTTTTGGGATTGGAATTATTCTATTCTTCATAAGTCTGAGGGCATTTTGCCTGACTCATACATTTTGCTCACCAGATGGAAGAGTTTTGTCATGTCTGGTTCTCCTAAGACAATAAGTAGTTTTAATGGAATGTTGTCTTCTCCTGGGGCCTTGTTTGGACTTACGTGTTTCAGTGTTCTGTCAAATTCTTCGTGCATTATCATATCTCCCATTTAATCTTCATCTACGTCCTCTTCCATTTCCATAATATTGCCCTCAAGTCCATCACCCATATATAGATCCTCTATACACTCCTTCCAGCTTTCTGCTTTCCCTTCTCTGCTTAGGATTGGTTTTCCATCTGAGCTCTTAATGTTCATACAGATGGTTCACTTTTCTTCATAGGTGTTCACTTTTCTCCAAATGTCTCTTTACTTTTCCTGTAGGCAGTATCTATCTTACCCCTAGTGATATATGCTTCTACATCCTTACATTTGTCCTCAACCCATACCTGCTTAGCCATTTTGCAATTCCTATTGATCTTATTTTTTAGACGTTCATATTCCATTTTGCCTGCTTCATTTACTGCATTTTTACATTTTCTCCTTTCATCAATTAAATTAAATATCTCCTTTGTTACCCAAGGATTTCTACTAGCCCTCATCATTTTACCTACTTGATCCTCTGCTACCTTCACTATTTCATTTCTCAAAGCTAACCATTCTTCTTCTACTGTATATCTTCCCCTGTTCTTGTCAATCATTCCCTAATGCTTTCTCTGAAACTCTACGATCTCTTGTTCTTTCAATGTTTACAGATCCCATCTCCTTAAATTCCTACCTCTTTGCACTTTCTTCACTTTTAAATTTTAATCTACAGTTCATAATCAATAAACTGTGATCAGAGTGCAAATCTGCCCGTGGATATGTCTTACGATTTATTTAACTTCCAGTGTCTCCAGGCTTCTTCCATGTACACAACCTTCTTTCATGATTCTTAAACCAAGTGTTATCTATGGTTAAGTTATGCTCTGTGCAAAATTCCTCTTTCATTCCTTAACCTGCCCCCCCCCCCCCCCCAGGTCCATATTCACCTACTGCTTTTCCTTCTCTCCCTTTACCTGCTATCAAACTCCAGTCCCCCATAACTGTTAAATGTTCATCTCCCTTAACTATTTGAATAATTTCTTTTATTGCATCATACATTTCCTCAATTTCTTCGCCATCTGCGGAGCCAGTTGACTTATAAACTTGTACTACTATGCATGGGCTTTATGTCTATCTCAGCTACAATAATGCACTCACTATGCTGTTTGTAATAGCTTATCCATGTTCCTATTTTTTTCATTCATTATTAAACCTACTCCTGCATTACCCTTATTTGATTTTGTATTTATAACCCTATATTCACCTGACCAGAAGTCCTGTTCCTCCTACCACCAAACTTCACTAATTCCCACTATATATAACGTTAACCTGTTCATTTCCCTTCTAAAGTTTTCTAGTTTACCTGCCCAATTAAGGGATCTGACATTCCACAGTCCGATCTGTAGAATACCAGTTTCATTTCTCCTGATAACAATGTCCTCCTGAGCAATCCCCGCCTGGAGATCTGAATGGGGGACTGCTTTACCTCCAGAATATTTTACCCAAGAGGACACCATCATCATTTAACCAAACAGTAGAGCTGCATGCCCTTGGGAAGAATTACAGCTGCAATTTTGCCTTGCTTTTAGTGTTCCCAGTACAAGCACAGCAAGGCTGTTTTGGTTGATGTTACAAGGCCAGATCAGTCAATCAGCCAGACTGTTGCCCCTGCAACTACTGAAAAGGCTGCTGCCCCTCTTCAGGAACCACACATTTGTCTGGCCTCTCAACAGAAACCCCTCTGTTGTGGTTGCATTGATATGCAAAAGCCTCCCCATCAACAGCTAGGTCCATTGTTAATGATTTTATACTGCATGCAAAAAAGGCAAGATTTTTATTGTTAAAACAGAAATTGTAAAGGACTTTATAAACACATTGTATTCTAACATCAAATTATCGCGATTGATCATTTACTCACACCGATAATAATAATAATTACTTGGAGATTACTATGGATATATATCTGTACCATTATGAGCACAACTACTAATCTGAAGAGTCTCTGCCTCTTCTCGCATACTACTGAGCAGCTGCTTTTGTCTAACACTCCAAAGAAAGCATTTAGTTTACACAGACCACCAGCAGTTTTTTCTTTTGTGTGTGTGTGTGTGTGTGTGTGTGTAGGTGGGGGGAGGGGGGGCAGTAGGAGATAGGGGGGTGTTCATTAGCCTTCCAACTGGTTTAATGGCATCCCACGTCCTCCTCTTCAGAGTCACCTCTTCATTTCAGACTAGCACTTACAGTTAACATCCTCAGTTGTTTATTGGATATCTTCCAATCTCTGTTTTTGTCTGCAGTTTTTGCCCTCTATAGCTCCCTCTAATATAACAGGAGTCACAACCTGGTGTCTTAAGGTCTGTCTCATCATCCTGTCCCTTTTTGCAGTCAGTGGTTTCCACATTCCTTTACTTGCAATTTTTTTCAGAGTACTTGCTCTCTATCTTGTCAGTCCACATAATTTTCATCATCCTGCCATCACATAATTTTCGGCATCCTGCCATAGCACCGCATCTCAGACACTTTGATTCTCTTCTTTTTCAATTTCCTTATAGTCCATAATTGACTTCCATGTAATGCTGTGCTCCAGGTAAACTTTCTCAGAAAATTCTTCAACAAATTAAAGTCCATGATTAATAGTAGTAGGCTTCTACAAGTAAGGAATATCCTTTTTGCCTGTACCAATCTGTTTCTTATATCCTCATTGTTTTGTCCATCATGCACAGTTTTGTTTCCAGGGTAAAAGAATTCTTTCAATTCATCTAACATGTGGTCCCCAATTTCGGTGTTAAGTTTACTGCTGATCTCATTTATGTTACTCCTCATTACATTCATCTTTTTTTTTCATCTTCTCTCCAACCATATCCCCTGTGCTCAATAAACTGCTCATTTTATTCAATAAGTCCTGTCATTCTTCCTCACTTTCACTGGCGACAGTTATGTCATCAGTAAATCTTATAATCCATATACTTTGACCACGAATTTTAATCCCATGCCTGAAACTCTCTTTTATTTCTGTCATTGTTCTTCAGTTCATAAGTTGTTGAATGATGAGCACTTTTCGCTTGGTCCTTTATGCTTCTTGTTCCCTCTTTGTTCGGATACAAATTGTATATTAGTGAACCCAGCAATGCTTTGCAATTGGTAAATATGTATAAGAATTGGATACAAGTTCTAATCTCCTCCTCCTCCACCTTCCTCTCTCTGTTTACCTCCTTCTCCCTCCATCTCTCTCCATCTCTTCCTCCCCCCCCCCTCCTCTCTCTGTCCATCTCCTTCCCTCTCTCTCTCTCCATCTTGTCCTTCTCGTCTCCCTCTCTCTCTGTCTCCTCTTCCAAATCTCCCTGAGCATCTCCTCTCCCTCTCAGTGTCTAACTCCTCTTCCTCCCTCTTTCTGTTCTTGAGCCTTGTTTATTGTTATTGCAAATGAGAACTTGATTGGGAACTGAAGTCACTTAAAATGAATGGGAAATTAGTTGGGATCACTGGTATGCACGGTATGAGGGAGACCTCTCTCAGCTGGATCTGTGAAGATAATAGCTTCAATGATAGTATTCCACATAGTTTTAGTCTGCAAATGAGTAAGATTACAAAATTTCAGATTGTTCACATTTCATAGCAGTATTCTAATCATTATCTGATAAACCGTAAAAACAACTTTCCTGTTTTCTGTTAAAATCGACTGTGAGGAAGAGCACAAAGCAGCACATTGTTGTGTATATAATTTTTTTTAATAATGTGTAAAGATAAAGAATATATATGGGGGAAACAATTTGTCTAATGGTTTAAACACCCTGCTTTCATGATTTGACTGTGAGAAAGAAAATGGAACTGCAAATTCCATAGCACCATACAATACAGCATTTTCTTTCTCACAGACAGTTTTAACAGGAAACCTGAACATTGTTGGTTAAAAGAATATAAAGCTTATAGCCATCTAAATGTTTATTTCAATATTGTTTAAAAATTTGATAGAAATAGGTTAATAAATTTCAGTGATTTCTGCTAACAGTGTTTCCCAATTATGTATTATAAAATACATAGGCTTTGTATGTCCAAATGATTATCAGAGCATCACATAAAAATTTGAAGTAAATCGAACAAGGACTTTTCAAGTTTTTTGCTAACAACTATTTATTCACAACCGATACAAAAGAGACACATGTTTGTACCTGTTACTGTCCTTCAAAGTAATCACCAGCATTGTGTAGAACCCATTGCCAGCGATGTGGAAGGTGTAGTATACTGTTAGCGGAGCCTGTTCTGTTGATGGTGCAAATGGAGCAGTCTAAAGTTATGGTGATTCTCGTGTACAACGTTCTTCCACGGCAGACCGTCAGTGCACAGTATTACTGTTCATTTTTGGAGCATCACCTGTGAGCAGCTTTGCAAAATAAGTGGTGACACTTTCTGTGCAGCCCATCCATCATTTTGCATGACAATGTGCGGGCACACTGTGAAGTACTGTACCATCCACCATACTCCCCCAACTTAAGTCCTTGTGTCTTTGATTTGATACCACAGATGAAGGAACCACTTTGTGCATTTGCTTCAGAAATGTTCCAGTGATTTGACAGGCAGTAAACTGCTCCATTCACACCATCAACAGAACAGGCTCTGCTAACAGTATACTACGCCTTCCACATTGCTGACAATGGGTTCTGCACAATGCTGGTGACTACTTTGAAGGACAGTAACAGGTGCAATCAAGTATATCTTTTGTATCGGTTGTGAGTAAATAATTGCCACTATTTAAGTTCCAACCCTCGTATATGGTGGTTGGAAACAGGCTGAAATGCTTGTAAGGGTCTAGGGCACATTGTGTTTCAAAGTTGTTGTTCAGAAAGAAATTCTATATGTTGCACCATTTCCAAGTTAATTAGCATTGAAGGTAGCCAAGCAAGACATTGCATGCACAAATTCAAGTAGCACACCAGAGAGGGCATCATAAAAAATGTTCTTCATTTGATTTCCTAAAAGTGAACATGTGAGTGATGTAAAATTGTACATAGGACAGCAGCAAGGATCAAACTGGAGCCAAAGGCTGAGCAGTTTTATGCACTATCATTCATGCTGTAAGAACAACTGACACTAATTATAACTGGCAGCCCACTTGAATCTGCATCTGCAACAGCCTCACTGGCTAACTTCCACATCTACATCTACCTCTACATAGATACTCAACAAGCCTCCATATGGTGCATGGCAGATGGTACCCTGCACCACTACTGGTCATTTCCTCTCCCACTCCACTCGCAAATAGAGCGAGGGAGAAACAGCTATCTGTACACCTCTGTAAGAGCCCTAATTTCTCAAATCTTATTTTCATGGTCCTTATGCACAGTGTATGTTGGCAGCAGTAGAATCACTTGGCAGTCAGGTTTGAATGCTGGTTCTCTAAATTTTCTCAATATGGTTTCTTGACAAGAACATCACCTTCCCTCCAGGGATTCCCACTTGATTTCCTGAAGCAGCTCTGTAACACTTATGTGTTGTTCGAACTTACCAGTAACAAATTCAGCAGCCTGCTCTGAACTGCTTTGACATCTTTCTTCAACCCAACTTGATATGGATTTCAAACAATCAAATAGTACTCAGAAACAGGTCACACCAGCCTCCTTTACAAGTGAACTACTCTTTCCCAAAATTCTTCCAATAAACTGTAGTCGACCATATGCCTTCACTAACACAGTCCTCACATGCTCGTTCCAATTCATATTGTTTTGCAACATTACTCCCAGATATTGAAATGACTTGACTCTCAGGACTGAAAATTATAGGTTTGTTCTTCCTACCAATTTGCATTAACTTACATTTTTCCACATTAAGAGCTAGCTGCCATTCATCTAACAAACTATAAATTTTGTTAAGTCACCTTGTATCTTCCTCCAATCACTCAACTTCAACATTTTACTATACACCACAGCATCATCAACAAACAACCAAAGACTGTTGCCCATCCTGTCTGCCAAACAATTAATGTAAGAGGGTTGGAACTTTAATAGTGGCAACCATTTATTTACAGCTCATACAAAATAGATACGTATTTCAAAGTTTTACTGACCTTCAAAGTAGTCACCAGCATTGTGTATAACACACTGCCAGTGATGTGGTAGTCATAGGATACTCTTAGCAGTGCCAGTTGTGTTGACAGTCCGAGCACGCGGTCTATTGCCCAACAAAGTTTCAGCAGTTCTGAAGCAAATGCTGTGAAGTGTTTCCTCCAGTTTAGAAATCAAGTTGAACTCACAAGGGCTTAAGTCACGGGAGTGCAGTAGGTGGTATACCACTTAGCAGCCCCATCAGTCAAACAAATCAATAACAGCTTGTACTGTACGTGCTTGAGATTTGTCCTGTAAAATGATGGTCAGGTCCTGCAGAACGTGTTATCATTTCTGTCTCTAAGCTGGTCGTAGATTGTGCTAAAAAAATGAACAGCATAGAGACAGAAGTGATGACACTTTCTGCAAGACCTGACCATCATTTTACAGGACAAAGCTCAAGCACGTACAGTGCAAGCTGTTACTGATTTGAAACTTCCTGGCAGATTAAAACTTTGTGCCAGACCGAGACTCGAATGGGACCCTTGCCTTTCATGGGCAAGTGCTCTACCAACTGAGCTACCCAAGCACGACTCATGGCCCGTCCTCACAGCTTTACTTCTGCCAGTACCTCATCTCCTACCTTCCCAACTTTACAGAAGCTCTCCCGTGAACCTTGCAGAACTAGCACTCTTGAAAGAAAGGATATTGCGGAGACATGGCTTAGCCACAGCCTGGGGGATGTTTCCAGAATGAGACTTTCACTCTGCAACGGAGTGCTAGTTCTGCAAGGTTTGCAGGAGAGCTTCTGTAAAGTTGGGAAGGTAGGAGACGAGGTACTCGCAGAAGTAAAGCTGTGAGGATGGGCCCTGAGTTGTGCTTGGGTAGCTCAGCTGGTAGAGCACTTGCCCGCGAAAGGCAAAGGTCCTGAGTTCGAGTCTCCTGACGATACCCTTGTCTGGTGAACACATGCTGTTGAGAACAACATACTCGGTTCTATTACTTAAGGAGTCTTTGAGACACTCACAAATCTGTGAACTTATTCCATATGCTCATACCTTCATTAACACCTGCAATGGGCCACCGTGTCAAATGCTTTCCAGAAATCTAGAAATATGGAATCTTCCTGTTGCCCTTCATCCCTAGTTTGCAGTATATCATGAAAGAAAAGGGTAAGCTGAGTTTCACATGAGTGATGCTTTCTAAAACCATGCTGATTCACAGACTTCAGTGCTAATTAACTCAGAAAAGGCACAATATGTCAGATATTTTCCTTAACTATTATTTCTCAGTCCAACCTAACCTGCAAAATCTTTGTGAGCTTTTCGGACAGTTTTTGATCATCCATTTCAAATGAAAATGAAAGATAATGGATAGAAGTAAATAATCTGTTTATTATTCAAAAGTAATCACCATAGCTGTTAATACATTTATCCCCCTTTGGGACAAGATGGTCACTGCCTCCATGCGAAACATTTGCTGTTGCCTTTGGAACCATGACTATACCCAGGTGTGCACCCCTCTACTCAAAGCGAATTGACAGCCATTAGTTTCTTTCATCAGGGCTCCAAAAATATAGAAATTGTATGGGAAGATAATGGGACTGTATGGAGCATGTATAAGGGTCTCCCAATGAAACTCGAGCAGCACATTCAAAGAAAACCTTGGCAATATGTGGACAAACATTGCTCTGCAGGAGAATGGTGCAATCCGTCAACTTTCCAGGGCATTTGGAATTAATGAGGTGCTTCAGTTTTTTCAACTTTCCCATGTACCAATGTGTGTTTATTGTGGTGCTGTATTCTAGAAAGTCAAAGTGTAGCAGACCCTTGCAGTTAAAGAAAAAGGTCATCATGGCTTTCCTGGTGCTGGTGTGCCTGTTGTTTTGACCACACTGCAGAAGTTTTGCTGGGACCCCTTACATGTCCTCCAATCAGTCCTCACCTTCATCCTCTGTGACTTCCATATTTTTGGAGTCCTGAAGAAAAATATTTGTGGCTATCAATTTGCTTTGGACAAAGACGCACTTGCCTGGGTAGAATTATGTTTCTGTAAGAAACTACAAACATTTTTTGATGAAAGCATTGAATGTCTTATCTCACAGTGGGGTAAAGTTATTAACAGTTACAGTGATTACTTTTGATATGATAACTTACTTTTTCTTCATCTGTCCCATTATTATTTGACTCTCCCAGAAACACAGACAAATTAGGGATCTTCAATAATGATTGGCACTAATGGTCATACAACAGTTTATTGTAAAAAAACTGTACATATGGTTTTTTTATCAAACAAATGGTTATTGGCTACCTCAGTAGTGCTCATTGTTTGACTAGGCCATACTAAAAATAAAAATTGGCCATGTGCTAGTAGCACTCACACACTGAGGGTTCTGTACAAACTTAATTATGTATATAGTCATTTCATCCATTCCAGGAATTGAGAATCTCAATAATTTTTGCCTGTTATCAACATTCATATGAGCAAAATGTCAGTCCCAGGGATTCCAAGACATTCATGAATGTATTAATTCTGTGTTTGAAGTAGGATAACAAATGACAAAAGGAATATTTTTTTGTGTGACATAATTACAAACTAACAATTTTCTCATTTTTCCTTTAACCATACAGTGAAACCTTTCTTCTTGCCAAATTTCGTGATTCAACGTCAAGGGGAAGTACAATAAGGGTTTTAATGAGTGAGTTTGTGCAAAATATGAGACATAAATGGCCATATCTTTTGAGTGCATTGACTTAGAAACTTCATTTTTTTACACTGCCAAGGGACCATAGACCTTAATATGTGACAAATTTCAACTTGATACATCTATCCATTCCTGAAAAAAGGGGTTTCGAAAAGTCGGGCAGACAGACAGGTGGGCAACAAAGTGATCCTATAAGAGTACTGTTTTTTACCAATAAAGGTACAGAACCCTAAAAATCACTCATACAGCTTTTGTCCCCCACAAAATACTCCACACCCCTCACCCCCCCCCCCTTCTCCAATGCAGACTTGTAGCATCTCCTTTACCATTCCTGGAAGAAGTGCAGCACGCCATTTCTTGACACCCTCTTCAGTATTGCATCTAAAGTTTATACTGCCTTGATCTTGTTGTCAAACCAATGTCACTTAAGTCCCTGTTTGGCCATCAGGTTAAGAAAAAATTCCACATAGGACCAGGACAGTACCACAGAATGGAATGTATATGTAAAGGAAACTTGGCTGAAATCTATATCCCAAAATTTAGTGTGCATGCACAAAGTCTGCCATATTGAAACCAAGTAATCAGTTGTGTTTGAAGCCAAAGATGAACATACATGTTTTGTTTATTTTATAAATTGTACATTTTAGCTGCTGGGCTAACCTAAAAGTAAACAGTTGTTTGATGTACTAAAGAAGTTAGGAATATGTGTTTATATCTTAAGCTTCATTGTTGTATAATGAGCAGTAATAACAGAAAAGACAGTGCAAGAAATTAATGAGTGGTTGCCATTTTTCTGATTTCCTTCCTTTAAATGAAAAAAGCTCATTAAATTCTAAAAAAATACAGTATGTAAATGAAGCAATAGCTACGTAATCCTGGGGTTAGTTATTTGGTAGAGATTCTCTTTTTCCTTTCAGAAGATCTGTTTTACATTTTCACATTTTTTTCACTGTAAATGCCTCTCATTAGATTCTGAGGAAACTAACTGGCACACAAAACTGATTTCTTTCTTATCTTATACTTTCATACCACAGCTTGATGATTAAGGGTCTATTTTTCAATATTGGCCAAGTTATGGTGGTACTTAATTTCCAAGTACTCTATAGCATGAAATTCAAAGTGTTTACAGTGAAAAATTTGGTCACTGGCTACTTTGTATTCCACTCATTTTAAGTGATACATTGCTGTGTATCAAATGTAGCAAGTAACGAAATCATTTTTAAAGTTGGATGAAAAGCCATACCTCACTACAGTATGGAAACAATAAAAGTTAAAGTACCGGTACTGTATTTTATTTGAGTACACTGCCTGGCAGTGCCAAGTGCAAGTAGCTTGCAGCTCAGTCATTAACAGTCTGCAGAAGTAGATGGATGTCATGAGTGAATGTGATTTATTGCTGAACTTACTCCTGGAAGAAAATGATGAAGAAGACATTCTATTCAAACAGCTGCATAAGAGGAAAGCTGAAACACATTCCACCTCTAGGACAAGATTTGATGAAAGTTTCTGAATGGTACTTATCAATCATCATTTATTAAATGAATATTATTCATATTACATAATATGTTAGAATGAACTTATAGTCTCAACCTAACTGAAAAAATTTGTATAGATTAAATTTTAATGTAGCCTGTTGTTTCCATTTAAAATGATACTTATGTGTTATTTTCAGGCTGAAACCATGAATGAAGATTGCGGCACTGATATAGACTCCTTCAGATTGCCCCATAACAGCTACTTCTGTTGGAAGTAAAGTTGATTTATCAGCTCAAAGTCCCAGAAAACAAAAATTAAGAAGTAAAATAAAATTGCTGTGAGAAAAAACCATGTTTACAAAATAAAGTAACTTCATTGTCATCTGAAGCTAAAAGCTATGGCAGTTCACAGATTGCAAATGTGAACAGCAATGAATTTAAAAGCTTACATGGCAAGCTTTTAGCTAAAGATTTATCACAGTTTGTTTCATTAACATTACCTTTCACAACACTTTTCATTTAGTTGGTTGGATTAGATTCATTTCACAAGAATGTTCATTTCAAACCATAGTAGTAAGCACCTGTTGTGCTGCATTTACTTGGTCTCAATTTGGCATTTAGTGCAAAATGTGTCTTCTTAAAAATCAAGGGAGCCACCAACTGCTTTCCTTTTGTAAGCTCTCTGTTCTGTGAACCATACTGAGGTGATCCTCTACCCCTGGCAGAACTGCCAGATCTGAGCACCCTACCCCCACTGTCCCCCAGTTACATTTTTTTCTACATAGCTTTAGCTACATTCATAATTTTTAAGTAGTTTTAATAAAATTTATGCATTATTGAAGAATATTACTTAGTTGGACTATCTTTATCTAAAATATTGCACATAGCAAATGAAATATATCATTGTATTAAATAAATCACAAGTAGTATAAATACAATGAAAATGATAATTGCTACTCACCATATAGCAGAGCCTTTCTGCAAACTCTGCATCTCTGCTACATGGAGAGTAGCGGCTATCCTTTTCATTACACTGTTACATTCCATTCTGGTTTTTACATATAGTATAAATTTCTTTAAAAATGCAGAAGTAAAATTGTATTGTTTTGTTTATGGAGCTACTGCACAATGGATTTAGTATGATGTATGGTAAAGAAAACATATATAGGCCTAGCTATGGAATCTCCAGGGTGGAATATCAACAATATTAGGAAAATGAAAAATTGCTACTGACCTTAAAGATGACCGACCAAGTGGCAGATAAGTGCTATGAAAAGACTGTTACACATTCCAGCTTTCAGCCAAAGCCTTCTGTAACAAAGAAAACACATACCCAGAATGTGTGTGTGTGTTTTCAATGGTGAAAAAAGCTTTGGCCAAAAGCTATAATGTATAACAGTCTTTTTGTTGAGCCTGTCAGCAACTCAGTAGGTTACCCTTATGGTGAACAGCAATCTATCCTTTCTCCAATATTGATGAAGAACCTATATAAGAATCCTGCTAGGTATTTTCGTTGTTTAACTTGGCAGAGCTAAAGTATACCAAAAAACTGTTAGCAATTTTCCAGAATGTAAATTAGCCAACAAGAATGGAGCCAGATACACAGCATTGTGTGAAAAAAAAATTTGAAAATCATGTCAACCTCTCTGAGGAAACGTTTTTGAAAGCAAAAGACTTGGAGGTAATCATACAACTGCCCAATGAGTAACAAATCCATCACATACCATAATGTAAAAATCTTCAGAGCTACAAACGTCAATTCAGATTACTGTCTTATTCACATTAAAGTTAAATTCACCACAAAAGACCACACCAAACAAGTATACACCTTCATAAGATTGACACAAAAAGGATCCAAGAAATTAATATGAAAGAGAAATGGGAGAAATAATAGGCAGTCACCTGGGAATAGTTCCAAACCAAGACAATACAGAAATCCAAAAAGCTAACTGACAGAAGAACACAAAATGACTAACTTGTCACTACATATGTGAAAACACTTTGAAAGAACAAAAGAAAGTCTTCCAGAAGAATAATAAATAAAAAATCACCCTAGACTAAACAACACTTTTTTGAGATCAGAAAGCAAGTGACAATATTAATCAGAAACACAAAAAGGAAACATGCATTACCAAACTAATAAAAACAGCTTTAGGGAACACAACATGTCACTTTTAGAGGATGTTCAGTGGAAAGATCCATGGATACATACCACTGAATCTATGCTTTAGAAAGCAGAACTGTAAACTCAGTCCAACAAAACACAGCAAGTTTAGGGAGCAATTTCAATACTTCTTTGAGCTACAAAACTGTCCATAACTCCTTTAAGTTTTCCCAGGGAAACTCCTATACACACACAACCACAGTCTGAACCACCCACCAAAGATGAAATCTACAAACATATCCTTAGACTCAAAAACAGCGGGGGATCTGGAGAAGATGGCATCATCACAGAGTAATTAAAGTGCATAAGGATAAACACACTTGAAGAACTTACACAAATAATCATGGATACTTTTACACAGTGCACACTCATCCACCCACTACACAAGAAAGGCGACGGAACAGATGCCAATAACCATAGAGGGAACCTTCTCTTTCAAGTCATGGGCAAGATACACTATGTGATCAAAAGTATCTGGACACCTGGCTGTAAATAACTTGTAAGTTTGTGGCACCCTCCATCAGTAATGCTGGAATTCAATAAGGTGTTGGTAAACCCTTAGCCTTGATGACAGCTTCCACACTTGCAGGCATACATTCAATCAGGTGCTGGGAGGTTTCTTGGGGAATGGCAGCCCATCCTCCACGGAGTGCTGCACTGAGGAGAGGTATCAATGTCGGTCAATGAGGCATGGCACGAAGTCAGCACTCCAAAATATCCCTAAGGTGTCGTATAGGATTCAGGTCAGGACTCTGTGTGGGCCAGTCCATTACAGGGGTGTTATTGTCATGTAACCACTCCACCACAGGCCATGCATAATGAACAGGCACTCGATCATGCTGAAAGATCAGTCATCATCCCTGAATTGCTCTCCAACAATGGGAAGCATGAAGGTGCTTAAAACATTAATGTAGACCTATGCTATGATAGTGCCATGCAAAACAACAAGGGATGCAAGCCCTCTCCATGAAAAATACGACCACACCATAACACCACCACCTCTGAATTTTACTGTTGGCACTACAGACACTGGCAGATGATGTTCACCAGACATTCACCATACCCACACCCTGCCATTGGATGGCCACGTGATTCGTCACTCCACACAACATTTATCCACTGTTCAATCATCCAATGTTTATGCTCCTTACACCAAGCAAGGCATCGTCTGGCATTTACTGGTGTGATGTGTGGCTTATGCAGCCGCTCGACCATGAAATCCAAGTTTTCTCACCTCCTGCCTAACTGTCATAGTACTTGCAGTGGCTGCTGATGCAGTTTGGAATTCCTGTGTGATGGTCTGTATACATGTCTGCCTATTACAAATTATGACCCTCTTCAACTGTTGGCGGTCTCTGTCAGTCAACAGATGAGGTTGGCCTGTACGGTTTTCTGCTGTACAGGTCCCTTCATGTTTCCACTGCACTATTACATCAGAAACAGTGGACCTAGGGATGTTTAGGAGTGTGTAAATCTCACGTACAGACGTACGACACAAATGACACCCAATCTCCTGACCGCGTTCGAAGTCCATGAGTTCCGCGGAGTGCCCCATTCTGCTTTCTCACGACATCTAATGGTTACTGAGGATGCTGATATGGAGCACTTGGCAATAGGTGGCAGCACAATGCACCTAATATGAAAAACATATGTTTTTGGGGTGTCTGGATACTTTTGATCACAGTTTATTCTCAGCATGTTTACTTCAAAGGACACAAGCATAGCGTGAACATGAGATCAACATAAGCAAGCTTTCTGCCAATGTGCTCATGTGTAGAACAGACCTTCAACCTAAAAATAATACAGAAATATAACGTAAACCAAAATAGTTCAGTCATCTACACTTTTATTGACTTCAAAAAGACATAACTTAATAGATCAGTAGTCTCTGTTTGATATCCTAGAAGGGCAGGGATTAGACTCAAAGACAGTAACACTCCTTAACCAAACACTCATGAGCACAATGCCTGAAGTAAAATGTATGTGGGAAAGATCAGAAGCCTTTGAGGTTAAAACAGATGTTCACCAAGGAGATGTGCCATTACCACTCACCTTCACTTTCATCTTAGATAAACTGCTTAGAAAATGTTAAAAGAATTTAAAAATCAAAATGTCTGAAAACCTATTCTGATTGGACAAACAAATATGACATTAATATCCCTTACTTAGCTTTTGCAGATGATTTGGCAATACTAGAGGACACTGAAATCACAGCAATAAGACAGAAGTCGTCAAAGAATGTGATGAAAAAGCTTACAAACAAATGGTTTAAAAAAGAGTTAGTTTGTACTAAATTTAAAATACAAGTTATTTAGGAATAAAGGAGATGACTCACTGAAAGGCAGAAGCAGTGAGTCATTCCTGTAATATTTCTTTCAAAAGATCATGTAATATTTCTTCATTTTCACCGAGGACAGCAATATCATTAGCAAGTCTTACAATTGTTGACCTTTCACCTTGAATTTTAATTCCACTCTTGAAAATTTCTTTTACTTCTGCTTATAATACATGCACTTTGTTCCATTCTTCCATCCTAATTGTTCCTTCTTGGTTCTCATATATATTGTATGTATCACATCTTTCTCTATAGTGTACACCAGTTTTTCAAGAGAATTTCAAACAATGTACACTATTTTACATTACTGAACACATTTTTTTGATTAACAAACCCTTTGATAATGTCCAGATTTTTCTTAAGTCTTGTTTCCATTATCAATTGTATTAGATCTACCATTCTAGTGCCTTTACCTTTCCTAAGCTAAAGTGATAATTGTAGTAGGTAAAAAAAGTTGGCAGATATCAGTTTATCAATAGAAACTAGGAACATGCAGCAATCACAGCATGTACAGAGGTATTACAATGGCCATTCTCCCCACACTCCATGTGTGAATGTAATAGGAAGACGCCATAATAACTGATAACAATGGGAAGTATCTTCTACCATTTACTTCACACTGGTTTAAAGAGTGTGGATGTAGATGTAGATATAACAGATCCTCAGTTTTATTTTCTATTCTTCTGTGCTTTATTTTTATCAGAAATGTGGATGTATGATCTGTCACACTGATTGCGAGATAGTTCTTGCACTTGTGCACCTTCACTGTCTTTGGAATGGTGTGAATGATATTTTTCCAAAAGTCTGATGGTGTACCTTCAGACTGTTACATTTAACAAAGCAACTTAAATAGTTCTTTTGTTGTCACTTTCCCCAATGGTTTTAGAAAATCTGAAGGAATTTCATCTATGGCTTCCGTCTTATTTGATTATAAGACTTTCAAAACTCTGACTCTGATATTGGATACCCTGTGTCTTCCACATTAAGTCCCACTTCTTCTATCAAGTAATCAGAAAGTTCCTCTACTTAGTAGAGACACTCAAAGTACTATTTGTACCTATCCACTCTCTCTTTTGCATTTGACAATGGAAGAGATCATTTTGTGCTCTTCATTAGATTAGGCACATACCATTCTGATATATATCATCCACTACTCAATGATTCATTCTTTTGTTGTTGGACCTAATATTCTGGTGCTAAAGTGCTTGCATGAAAACTGAGAAGTAGCAGTGTCAAATCCAAGTCAGATCACAGAAATTTTTAGTCTGGCTTTAATCTAGCCTTCAGCTCTAAACAATGTGAGGAGTCACAAGGAAGAACACATATTTTGGAATCCATGCATAACTGTGGGACCTGGTTGGATAGTGGGTTATATTTGAGATAAGGACTCTCTGAGGTGGCGTCCAAATGAAAGATTTGCACCTGGACATTGAGCACCACTAAATTATTTTTATTATAATACATTTCTTCATCACATTCCAAAAATTCTCTTGTGTGTGAGAACATTCAGCAACATAGAATTATGGCTCAGAGATGTACCTGTTACTCACCTTTCATTGGTGTAGTGCTTGCTAAAGAAACTTCAGCTGTGCTAGTGTTTTTTTATCTGTCTGTGCAGTTCAGCTTAAACTGATAATTATTGTCAGCAAGAGACATGACAGCCAGTCATTACTAAACATATAACAGATTGACAGGTGAAACAGCCAGGGCAGGTCACCCACACAGGCAAACATAACTTGTGAGGAGGTAATGAGCAGAACTGTCTTCTAGTGTCGCCTCTGAAATTGGTGGAATAACAGTGCCATGAAGTAAGCCAGCTAACAGAAGAGCAACGGGAAGCCTGGAGAGTTAATTATTGGGTTTGCCTCAGGTAAATAGCTGGCCATTTGTGTTGTGAGGTACCGCCATATCATGTTGTCAGAGACCAGAAAATCATTTCACAGTCATAAAATGTGTAAAAACCAAAATAATGAAGAGTTAAAAATAGGCAAGGGCACCAAATGAAAGATAAAAACAAGACAAGTAAGTTTGTCTAAAAAGCCACTTGACAGACAGAATAGTACTTAAGATATTAAAGATACTTGAACAGTGCTATCAAAATAGTTTCAGATTTTTTATTAATGTAATACAGGTAGAGTTAAGAACCAGAATCGTAATTTCAAGGAAGAAAAAAAATGTATTGTAATGTAGAATAAATTACAAATCAATAAATACAGCGGCAGTATGAGACAGTAAAAGCCCTTAGATATCTATAAATGTGCAATTTTCATCATGTTTGGTAATGGATAATAGCAAATAAGCATAAGTAAACAATGTCACTGATTAAAATTTAAATAAGAAGGAAATCCAGGATTCCATCAAAAACCTAATGTCACAATGAGAAAGCTGACGAAATACTAGTCCTAATCCATGTGTAACATGTGTAGTAACAATAAGTCCAATGTAAATCTGTGACTGTAACACTGACAGATTATGTCTATTAACGGATTGTGACCATATTGACTGCGGACAGTTAACTTTGAGAGATCACTAAGGATGGATGGATGTGTGAATGAGCAGCATTTCAGTCATGACTAAAGTGATTGAAATTTTTTGGCTGATCAGCTCACACACATAAAAAATTTTTAAACAGTCCGCTTTGTGGTCTCTAACTTTGAGCTGCATTGTGTTAGGCTTATAAAATTTTCTGCAGGATTTCTGAGACTTAGAAAAGTTTCAACAGCTAGCTTCATGAATTTTATCTCTGAACAGTATTGTGGTGTGCTAGTGACTATCTGTCATTGATACTCTCACAATATTAAAGAAAAGTTTAATAAACATTTTTATTTCCAAACAATAACTAGCTGGTGTTTAGACATTATTGACACAACTGACCATAAACCTGCTTGCAAATTGATAATTATTAGAAGCTAACAGAACAATCCACAGGTTAATGCCACAGGTGTGTGGCCATTCCCTAGACCAATGGCATCAAGTCCATGGCAAGTAGCAGTGCAGCCCAAGACACTAGCATCTATCAGCTCTCTGTTAAAAATTTGGAAATTTATCATGTCACTACAAGTCAGGAGAAGTTAGAAATCTTCATGTGGACTACAATTAGTGTCAATGTCTGCTATCTAACAGTCCTGTAACTCTTTTATAATAGGTTAATCTGACATCATATGCTACAAAGAAGAATCACTTTTGAGTATGAACATCTTTATAATGGGCTTTCATGAAATCATCTTACTTTCATGTGCAGTTTCTACCACAGCATATGATCAGTACAGAGAGATGAGCTTTAATTCAATTCAGTGCAGTCCAAGACATGAGCATCTATCAGACAATTGGGAAAAAAAAGGCCACCCATGCTGTACTTGAACCCCTAGAATCTTGTTGTTATAAGTAGCAAGTCTATCAGATGTGCCAGTGTTTCATCTTATATCTATTTCAGTTGCAAATGCAAAACTAGAAATTTAGACAGTTGCCTGTTAAAAATATGGAGATTTATCATGTCACTACAAGTCACGAGAAGTTAGAAATGTTAATGTGGACTACAATTAGTGTCAATGTATGCTATCTAACAGTCCTGTAACTCTTTCATAATAGGTTTAATCTGACATCATATGCTACAAAGAAGAATCACTTTTGAGTATGAACATCTTTATAATGGGCTTTCATGAAATCATCTTACTTTCATGAGCAGTTTCTACCACAGCATATGATTGTTACAGAGAGATTAACTTTAATTCAATTCAGTTTCTTCTTTTAACATCCCATGGATTACTTCCTATGGAACTAAATGATCATCAGTTCCAGGAATTCCTTAGAAGTTTGGATGCTGAATGTGGTAATATAGTATATATTACAGAATAATGTGGCTCACTCAGGGCCAGATGTTAAAAAGATTTTATAGCATAATTAATGAAATCATATCATGCACATGATTAAAAGTAAAATCTGTGCCAGAACTTTACAATGTCATATGGGTGGCAGATTTAGCATTTTTGGTAGATATGACTGTTCATTCGCATGACTTAAATAGGCTTCTTCAAAGCAGAAACCTACTTATCAGTACAGTTTTTCAAACAATAAATGCATCCTAAATGAAAACTGAAATTGAAGACCCCTCTGCAATAACAAAGCAATTGAAAAGTATCTGTTAGCAGCTACAAAGCACTGAAATGTACTGTCAGCAATGTGCATGGAAATTTTACTGCCTTACAGATATTCCTATTCCGAATAGTAGACTAGCATCTTTCGTTCACTTCAGACCATAAGATTTATATTCCATATCTGCTGAATAATCCATCAAATAAATCTGAAAATGGAATATTTACCTTATTATTGCATATCCTATTGTTTGGAGTGACAGACAAGTACATTTGAAACACAGAATGACTGTTTGTTTCAATTTCATGTAGTGAAGTACAAGAGGTTATAAAATATTATGTTTCTTATTAGTTTTGTCTCAGCTTTTGTATTTGAAAAAAGTGACTGAAGCCTTGTTTAATACTCCAAATATGATTCATCCACTTCTGATTCTGCCTCCTCATCCTCAGGTTCCAATACATCATTGGGGGGTCTGCAATTTTTTATAAAACTGGTACTTTTCAGGAGTAACAAATCACAGCAGACATTGAACAGCCTTCTGTGATGCCTTAATGTGCAATTGGTCTGGTGTCTTGAGTGATGACAGAGTGGTAGCCAGTTTTGGGGCCTGCACCTGATAGACTTTTTCTCCTATACCACTGTAATTTTCCACCACTGGCATTCTTCCCTTTGCTTTGAATATTATCTTTACTGCTTTTGAGATCTGGAAGTTTTTGCCTTTCTTAATCTTGACCTTCATGGCTAACTTAAAAAGTTGAACAGGATGTCATCTCACCTCCAATCAATCATTATGAAGGGGAGATTTCTGCTCAATTAGATCATCGCCACATATTTCAGTTTCCACCACCACCATCCTTTACAACTTCTGAGAGTAGTTCACAAGGTTCTTGCCACATTGAAACTATGAGTGCCCTCTCACAGAGATAACACACATTAGCTGCACATTCAGAGTTCTACATAGCATACTCAGGAGATGGAACAGTGTGTGGCTTCTGTTAGGTCGTGAGTAGGCATCTGAGAACAGAATGATTCTCTCATGCTTCTCCTTGTCAAAGTTCAGTTTTATCACTTGATACAAGAAGGAGCACCTTTGGCACCTTTTTTTCACAACTCCAGCTGTTAAGTGGAACATGTAGGACACTGGAGTACATTCACTGTTAATATCTTTGTTGAACAGATACATGCATAGGAGTCGTTTCTAGAATTGTTTCATGACTGAAAGCTTTGAAAGGGACAGGTTCTGTGCATAATCAAACTCCAAAATGTGTGAACACCCCAATTTTAACATCTTGTCTTTCAACTCCTAGTGTTTCTTGACTTTCCGTTCATGTAACATAACATCTGGAGTCTCACATCTTTTAGTTCATTCTCAAAACAAACATCACTCACATCACAACATGAGAGCATGAAATCTATGAATTGGTTGAAGTGCTTTTCATACGTCTTTTGGACAATGGGAAAATTTTTCATCACGTGTTATGGCAGCATAGAAATCTAGAAAGACTTCATACAACTTGCATAGATTTATCTCTGGGTTTGTGACGTGCTTCAGTTCAGTTTCCTTCCAGCTGAAGTGGCTTTCCTTATAAGGAATGGATGGACAATGTGTGTATATTAACTCTTTCACCGACTCCATCAGTTTTTGTCACAATGGCTGTGCTTTTGTTAACCATCACATCAGCTTTGTTCTTCTTTCATCTTCACTTGAATTTGTTCAAGCCTTCCCTTATCAATCTTAGGGATTGCACAGAGTAAAAATTTATATACAATGATATCATTTCCCTTGTCCTTGATGTGGTGCATTCAGATGCAGCTTTTCTGTGAGGTGATACTTCAAAAACCAACTTTCAGGTCTTAAAACGCCATCTGTCCAGAACAGGCCAGTTGTTCTTTTCAGGCAAGTTGTTCTTTTGTTGCACCATTAGACCACTCTTTGCAGTGTAACCTTCCCCCTGCAATGAACATGAACATATACCCAGTTTTGATAAGTAATCTTTGCACACCGTATACATATTGTCTGAGTGATTGATGAAATTAAGGTTATGTTGTAAATGTATAGCATCAAACGTATGACATTTAATCATGATTTTGCAACATTTCATTGCCACAGTTAACGACTTCCCTTCCATTTCCATCCCCTTCACGTGTGTCATTCCTCTTCAACTGCTTCAATTACTTCCATATCGACAGTCAAGCATGCTATGTGTCACAACCAGCGTTTTCACTGAACCAGTGGGCCCTCCTCCCAGCTATGTGCACTTGCTCAAAGCACCGCAGACAGTGTGCCACCTGTTATCAGCAACCTGGGCAACTGAAACACATGTGCAGGTCAGGTGTTTGTACATGCCATTTTGGTGCAAACCTGAAATAGATCTGACAGCAGGACAAGGTAAGTCAACAGCCTTCTTTTTACATGGTTTCCCTGGAGTGAAGATAATTTGACTTGCCTTCTTATTGAAGATGTGATGCCTTTTAAAAACAATATAGGCACATTGCCTGAAATTTGCAGATGGAATGCGTGGAGATATGCAGTGTGACATCAAACTATAAGAAAAATTTGATCACATATCTTCGTTGGACTTTTTCCAATGATATGTGCCCAGAGACAAATATCACTTGCTGCATAGTCATGCTTTATATATGTCAGTTTTCTTTGGACGCATGTACATTTGTAAATAGTTATTTTCTATAGTAAAGCACATAAACAGTAAAAATAGAACCAAAATCTCAGACAAACACCTTGAGAACAAACTGAGCATTGCAACCAATTGGACAGAGTTTTAGATTAGATTAGATTATTACTTGTTCCATAGATCATGAATACTACACTTCATAATGATGTGGAACGTGTCAGGTTAATAAAAGGTGTCTATACAAGATATTACCTTACACAAAACATTAAATTACACTTTTTTTTTGGGGGGGGGAGGGGGGGTTGGGGGGGGTGGAGTGGGGCTGGGGAAATTACCCACTTACTATATCCAAAAATTCATCTAATGAGTAGAAGGAGTTGCCATTCAGAAATTCTTTTAATTTCCTTTTAAATGATATATGGCTATCTGTCAGACTTTTGATGCTATTAGGTTAAATGACCAAAGACTTTTGTGGCAGTATAATTTACCCCCTTCTGACCCAAAGTTAGATTTAACCTTGAGTAGTGAAGATCATCCTTCCTCGTAGTGTTGTAGCCATGTACACTGCTATTACTTTTGAATTCCATCGGATTGTTAATAACAAAAACAAAGATAAACTGCCTATTGGCTTCTGTCTCGGGTTCTTCGGCCGACGTTGATCTAATGATTTTTCTGACGTTTCGCCAGCACGAGTGGCTGGCATTGTCAAAGCTTCACCCTCCATTGCCGGTGGTGAACTGGAGGCGAGCTCGCGGCCGCAGACTATATGTACCTGGCGCGCCAACGTCCGAGGACTCCTTCGCGGTCATTTCCGGTGCGGTTCTCCTCTTGCTACCTGCGACGGTCGTTCGCTGCAGTACGGGAAGCCAGGATCCGTTTACCTTAAGGCTTTCCTCTTTCTTGTTGAAACTGTTCGCGTGTTTTTGGATTTCTACAGCTTTCTGAACAAGCGCGTGTGATAGTGCTTCTCTACAGCCATTAAGAATCTCAACGCCGACAAGAGTATATTGGTACTGCCTGCCGATAAGGGGAATGCGACCGTCGTAATGAAGACCGAAGATTATGAGTAAAAGATCCGAGACCTATTAGATCCGACGACGTACCGAAAACTAAGCGCAGATCCGACGCAGCGTATCACTCGGAATACGAATCGATTAATCAAGGCGTCTTCTCTGCCGGCGGACATACAGAGAAACCTGCGCAACACAGAAGCCCTACCACCTCGGCTGTATGGATTACCCAAGATCCATAAGAACAACGTTCCACTGAGACCGATCGTTAGCGCTCCTGGCTCACCAACGTATAAACTGGCGAAACACTTGGCCTCTCTGCTCCAGCCACACGTGGGAAAGACCGACACATACATTAAGGACTCAGGACATTTCATTGAGAAGCTGAAGAAACTGAAACTTGCGCCAAACGACATCCTGGTCAGTTTTGATGTTGTTTCGTTATTTACGAAAGTGCCGCTCAGCGACGCTCTGGAGCACATCGGTTCCATGTTCCCGCAAGACATCAAAAAGCTCTTCCATGCATGTCTCACCACGAGCTATTTCACGTGGAATGGCGATTTCTACGAACAGCTGGAAGGCGTCGCCATGGGTAGTCCTCTCAGTCCAGTGGTGGCCAACTTCTTCATGGAACAATTCGAAGCACAGGCACTGGACTCGGCGACTTGCAAACCTAAGGTGTGGTACAGGTACGTCGATGATACTTTCGTGGTGTGGAGCCATGGTGAAGAACAGCTCGGTGAATTCCTGAGACACTTGAACAGCCTCCATGCCAACATAACATTTACCATGGAGGTAGAAAAGGACAGGAAACTGCCATTTCTAGATGTGCTGGTCACAAGGGACGGCGAAAACCTGGGACACAGCGTGTATCGAAAACCGACACACAAGGACCGATACCTGCACAAACTGTCAAACCACCACCCGAGCCAGAAAAGAGGCATGATCAGTACGCTCGTAACGAGAGCAGGACGAATATGTGAGCCTCAACTCCTCAAACGAGAAATGCAACACCTGGAAACTGTTCTGAGGAGCAATGGGTACTCCACAAATTACATTAGAAGTGTAACAGAGCTAAACACTCGGCGAAGTAAGGAACCAGAAAAATAAATGTCGGGTACGGCCTTTCTGCCATACATTCCCAGAGTGACGGACAGAATCGGCCGTATATTACGCAAACACTGCGTAAAGACGATTTTCAAACCGACAAGGAAGATCAAAGAGTGTCTTAGATCGGCGAAGGAGAAAAGAGACCCACTTGCAATGTCGGGGATATACCGTATACCTTGCACATGCGGAAAAGTTTATGTCGGAATGACTGGACGATCCATTAACACCAGGATCAAAGAGCATAAGCGACATTGCAGGTTGGGGCAGGTGGAGAAATCGGCCGTGGCAGAGCACGCACTGAATGAGACCGACCACGTAATAAAATTCGCCGACATGGAAGTTCTGGCTGTAGAGAAGCACTATCACACGCGCTTGTTCAGAGAAGCTGTAGAAATCCAAAAACACGCGAACAGTTTCAACAAGAAAGAGGAAAGCCTTAAGGTAAACGGATCCTGGCTTCCCGTACTGCAGCGAACGACCGTCGCAGGTAGCAAGAGGAGAACCGCACCGGAAATGACCGCGGAGAAGCCCTCGGACGTTGGCGCGCCAGGTACATATAGTCTGCGGCCGCGAGCTCGCCTCCAGTTCACCACCGGCAATGGAGGGTGAAGCTTTGACAATGCCAGCCACTCGTGCTGGCGAAATGTCAGAAAAATCATTAGATGAACGTCGGCCGAAGAACCCGAGACAGAAGCCAATAGGCAGTTTGTCAACAAGTGGCCACGAAAGCCTTAACAATTTTGTAAAAACAAAGATGATGTAACTTACCAAACGAAAGCACTGGCATGTTGATAGACACACAAACAAACACAAACATACACACAAAACTCAAGCTTTGGCAACCAACGGTTGCTTCATCAGGAAAGAGAGAAGGAGAGGGAAAGACGAAAGGATGTGGGTTTAAAGGAGAGGGTAAGGAGTCATTCCAATCCCGGGAGCGGAAGGACTTACCTTAGGGGGAAAAAAGGACAGGTATACACTCACATACACACACACATATCCATCTGCACATACACAGACACAAGCAGACATTTCTAAAGGCAAAGAGTTTGGGCAGAGATGTCAGTCGAGGCAGAAGTACAGAGGCAAAGATGTTGTTGAATGACAGGTGAGGTATGAGCGGCGGCAAATTGAAATTAGCTGAGGTTGAGGCCACGTGGGTAACGGGAAGAGAGGATATACTGAAGGGCAAGTTCCCATCTCCGGAGTTCTGACAGGTTGGTGTTAGTGGGAAGTATCCAGATAATTTGGATATAGTAAGTGGGTAATTTCTCCAGCCCCACTCCCCACCCCCCTCCCCCACCCAAAAAAAAAGTAAGTACCCAGATAGTCTGGTTATCTGGATACTTCCCACTAACACCAACCTGTCAGAACTCTGGAGATAGGAACTTGCCCTTCAGTATATCCTCTCTTCCCGTTAACCACCAGGCCTCAACCTCCGCTAATTTCAAGTTGCCGCCGCTCATACCTCACCTACCATTCAACAACATCTTTGCCTCTGTACTTCTGCCTCAACTGACATCTCTGCCCAAACTCTTTGCCTTTACAAATGTCTGCTTGTGTCTGCGTATGTGCGGATGGATATGTGTGTGTGTGTGCGGGTGTATACCTGTCCTTTTTTCCCCCTAAGGTAAGTCTTTCCGCTCCCGGGATTGGAATGACTCCTTACCCTCTCCCTTAAAACCACATCCTTCCCTCTTTCCTGATGAAGCAACCTTTGGTTGTGAAAGCTTGAATTTTGTGTGTATGTTTGTGTTTGTTTGTGTGTCTATCAACATGCCAGCGCTTTCGTTGATATGTCGATAGGAGACAGTAAAATACACACAAACACAAATTTCAAGCTTTCGCAACCCATGGTTGCTTCATCAGGAGAGAGGGAAGGAGAGGGAAAGAAGAAAGGATGTGGGTTTTAAGGGCGAGGGAAGGAGTCATTCCAATCCCGGGAGCAGAAAGACATACCTTAGGGGGAAAAAGGGACAGGTATACACTCGCCCACACACACACAAACACAAACACACACACACACACACACACACACACACACACACACACACACATATCCATCCGCACATATACAGACACAAGCAGACATTGTAAAGGCAAAGAGTTGGGGCAGAGATGTCAGTCAAGGCGGAAGTACAGAGGCAAAGATGTTGTTGAGTGACAAGTGATGTACAAGGGGCAGCAACTTGAAATTAGCGGAGGTTGAGGCCAGGTGGGTAACGGGAAGAGAGGATATATTGAAGGGCAAGTTCCCATCTCCGGAGTTCTGATAGGTTGGTGTCAGTGGGAAGTATCCAGATAACCCGGATGGTGTAACACTGGGCCAAGATGTGCTGGCCGTGCGCCAAGGCATGTTTAGCCACAGCGTGATCCTCATTACCAACAAACACTCTACCTGTGTCCGTTCATGCGAATGGACAGTTTGTTGCTGGTCATTCCCACATAGAATGCTTCACAGTGTAGGCATGTCAGTTGGTAAATCACGTGGGTGCTTTCACACGTGGCTCTGCCTTTGAGCGTGTACAACTTCCGGGTTACAGGACTGGATTAGGTGGTGGTGGGAGGGTGCATGGGACAGGTCTTACACCAGAGGCGGTTACAAGGGTAGGAGCCAGAGGGTAGGGAAGGTGGTTTGGGGATTTCATAGGGATGAACCAAGAGGTTACGAAGGTTAGAGAGAGAGAGAGAGAGAGAGAGGGGCTACAGTGAAGATCCCTAGCTTGTTAAACAAGTGTCTGCAGGATGATCTTGGATGAACTCCAGCAATTATTCTGATTACACGCTTTTGTGCAATGAACACTCTTTTACTCAATGATAAGTTACCCCAGAATATGATGCCATACAAAAGCAGAGAATGAAAACAGGCATGGTAAGCTAATTTACTGAGATGTATATCACCAAAATTTGCAATGATCCTAGTAGCATAAGTAGCTGAACTCAAACATTTCAGCAGATCATCAGTGTGTTTTTTCCAGTTCAACTCCTCATCAACGCATACACCTAGAAATTTTTAATATTCTACCTTAGCTACCGATTTCTGATCGAAGTCTATATTTATTAATGGTGTCATTCCATTTACTGTGTGGAACTGTATATACTGTGTTTTGTCAAAGTTTAATGAGAGCCCATTTGCAGAGAACCACTTAATGATTTTCTGAAAAATTAAGAACAACAGAGGACCCAAGACCGAACCTTGTGGCTAAAGTTTAACAAAAAATACACAATATTTTAATGTGAAGAAATGGTGATGAAATATACACGCAGTTATCTGCAACACAGGTACAACTGTGTAGGTCAGTGCCCTCAACATGCAATATTACTCCTCCTTCATAATCATGTTAGCTATTATCAATCAGTGTTCCATTTTTTCATTATGTGGCTTATATAATCACTGAGTCATCATAACGTATCATAGTTTGAAGTTATAATCATAACATTGTAAAATCTCTGATCATTATCATAATAAATATTTCCTTATCTTAATCACTGTGTTACAAAGATCATTACCAGTAGTCACTATACCAAAGCATCATAATCTTTGTATAATCACTCCTCAGTAGTGCAGTGAAATAATTACCTTTATAAATCCTCAAGACTACATTATGAGAGATCGTATAGTCTTTTGCTCTAACTATCATCTTGTGTACTCAAAAGAGTCCATTAATATTATATATGCACTCAACAACATAATACAGAACAGTCCTTAGCATCAGATCATACATGTATCTCAGTGTAAGTTTCAAGTAAGGCAAGAGCATAAAATATTCACATTTCAGCTCTCAACACAACATAATTCTCAAAAGCAGTATAGTAGAAAAAGAAATGAAACATTAGTATTCACAAAATGATAGTGTTAATGAAGGTCATGCTGGATCATCATTATCATCATCATCATCTTGGAGTTTCCAGCCTCTGGCCGAGTCTGTAAGGAACATAGGCCTCTCCATCGTCTTCTGTCTTGCCACCATCTCTCCATCTTCATCTTGGTCCAGTCTTCTTCTTTCTTCTGGACGGATTCCTCTACTCCTTTAAGCCATCTGTCTCTCAGTCTTCCTATTGATCTCTTTCCTTCCAGTTTCATCTCGTGTATCTTCCAGGGTATCCTCTTCTCCTCCATTCTCTTAACATGTCCATACCATCTCAGTCTTGATTTCTCTATCTCCTCCTGTAATGGTTCCTCCTTCATTAACTCTCTGATCTTCTCATTTCTTAACCTGTCTATCTTTGTCACTCCAATACTGTTTCTCAAGAATTTCATCTCACTAGCTTTTACTTCGCTTTTCTCTCTTCCTTTCAAAACCTAGGTTTCTGATGCATATGTCAGGATCAGGACATAGTATGACTGGTATATGACTTTTTTACTGATTTGGGGTACAACCTTGCTTCATATCAGGCTTCTGACACTCTTCCAAAATGCTTCTGCTTTTCTCCCCCTGCTCATTTATTTCTCTGTCATTCTTTTCCATCTTCTGGTATCAGGCTCCCAAGGTACTTGAAACTGTCCACTCTCCTGAATCATTTCCCACCAACTGTTATTCCAGTTGTTTCTCTCTCCTTCTTTCTTGTTGTGATAATCATCTCACTGTTACTTATACTAAATTTCATCCCATATTCTTGTACTGTTCATTCCCATACAACCAACTGCTCTTGTACTTCCTCCTCCTTATTCTCCCAAATCATCAGATCATCTGCAAACACTATAGCTTTCATCTTCCTTTCATCAATTACTTCTGCTACTGTACTCATTATACCATCAATCACTACAATTAAGCCGGCCGAAGTGGCCGTGCGGTTAAAGGCGCTGCAGTCTGGAACCGCAGGACCGCTACGGTCGCAGGTTCGAATCCTGCCTCGGGCATGGATGTTTGTGATGTCCTTAGGTTAGTTAGGTTTAACTAGTTCTAAGTTCTAGGGGACTAATGACCTCAGCAGTTGAGTCCCATAGTGCTCAGAGCCATTTGAACCATTTGAACTACAATTAAGAGTAATGTGAAAGTGCACTTCCCTGCCTCATGCCATTCTTCTGTCCAATCCAAGCTGACCTCTCTCCTCCCACTTTCACACAGCTCACACTCCCATGGTACATTTCCCTTATCCTCCAAATAATCTGTTTTGCTACTACTCTGTTCTCCATGGCTTTCCACACTTTGCTTCTAGGTACACTATCATATGCATTTCCAATGTCCAGGAACGTCATTAGTAGATCTATTCCATATTCATAGTGCTGTTCCTGCAGTTGTTTTAAAGCAAAAATTAGATGCACTGTGGACCTTACTCTTCTAGAGCCATGTTGCTCGTCTCTCATTCTTCGTTTTAATTTTGCCCGAATTCGTGCTTTCAAAATTTTCTCAAAAATCTTTGCACAATGACTCATCAATGTTATCCCCTGATAGTTCTTGGACTCTTTTCTATTTCCCTTCATAAAGATTGGGACAATAATTCCCTTCTTCCAGTCTTCTGGGACCATCGTCTGTCTCCACACAACTTTTATTACTCAATATAACCATCGTATCCCCACCTCTCCTACTGCTCTCACCATCTCTACACTTAGCTCATCCAGACCTGGTGACTTCCCTCTGCTCATCTTGCCCAATGCCTCTTCCACTTCCCCCCATGCAAGGTCTTTTTCTATTTGCTGTTCCTCCTCTTATTTTTTCCTCGGCAGGTCTCCAATCAGGTTCAGGAGTTGTTCAAAACACTCTTTCCACATAGTCTTGAGTTCCTCCTTATTCTCTACATCTTGTTCATTTTTGTTTACCACTAAAGCAAAATCTGGAATACCGTTCTTCCTCTTACTTTTAATCATCCCATATAACACCTTTTTTGAACCTTCACTATCCTCCTCCATCATTCTTGTCCACTGTTCCAACCACTTCCTTCTTTCGTATGCCACCACTCTTTTTGCTTCTTTCTTTCTTGCCTTATACTCTTCTCTTGTCTCTGCTGTTCTCTTCTGGAACTATACCCTAAAGGTTCTAGGACGAAGAAATTAGGCTATAGTACCTACAAGTGGTAAAGGAAAGCATCCCGCATGATGAACCAAAAACGGTAGAACAGGAATGGGGTAGATTTGAGGGAACATTAATAAGTGCAACAGAAGAAATATGTGGGAGGACAAACAACAAAAAGAGATGGAAAGAGAGACCTTGGTGGAATGATGAGGTCACAATGGATACTAGCGACAAAGGCTTTTTCATTAGAATGTAGCATGACTCACTGAACAATGTGTATATCTCTAAACTGTAGAACAGCCGTAAATCAAGAATAACTGTCTACTAGTGTAGCTTATGACTTGATACTTTACATCTCATGGAAAATAATACAAACTCAACCATCTTAGGGACAGCAGGTAAAAATGCTTTGAAATATTCATTTAGCATATGTCAAACCCAACAATGCTTCAAGAACTACATGAATGCTGTAATAGATGTTGACAGATAGTGCTAGTGAACATATGGACAGAAGTGGATTACTCTTCGGATGTGTGCCGTCTGACCAAGGGTGCACACACTGAACATATGTAAAATGTACCTGAGACTTGGTGAGTGTATCTATCTTCTCATATATTTCCCATCTCTGTACATTGTATACTTGTAAATACAGTTCTTTGAAATCTGGTGAATCATTTAGGCTAACCTCGTATTTCCTTATTAGCCTTTACAGTTAACCTTTGTAGCCAGTCAATTAGTGAATGTGGACTTCCTGAATGACAGAAGTGTACAGTGGTAACACCTACTTGTAAAAGTGAAGGTAAGTAAGTGATATTTTATTGACAGACCCACCTCTTTTTTTCCAATGTTCCCAAACATTCTTGGAAAGGTAATTTACAACAAAAAATTATTATATTCAATTATCTGTAATTTTTGTTCCCTAGATCTAGAGTTAGGAGATCATCCTGGATGAAGATGATGTCATAAAACAAGAATAGGCAATGCATATTAACAAAGAAAAAAAAGATATGCTAACGTACATCCCACAAATCCTATGTGAACTGTTTCTGGTGAATGTAGAATAAGTCAAAAAATTTTTAATATATTTTCATTTGAAAGGTAGTAACCAACCTGCCATAGAACAAGAAAAGAAAAAGAACACAGTTAGTTAGTTTCATGTTCCAGAGAACATTTTCACCATAAATCATAATGATGTGGAATGAATCATTTTTTATTCACATTCACATTAGCTTGTAAATATGGCTACATGCTCAGCATTTACAAGGTTTTTATTTTTTTATGAAGGGTGTACGTTGAGGAAAGGTCAATATTTGGGGACATGACAGTAATGATCATACGAAGTAAAAATAACTAGAAAACAAGGGCTCTAAAATTTACACCTTAAGTGCTATAAACACTTTTTCATCTTTGATTCTGGGAAACAAGGCTCTTCTCTTGCAAGCTCTTTGTTCTCCATACTTTGAGAGGTGGTAGTATGGACCAAAATAATGCGCCTTGAGTGGTATGAGCACTTGTTCATGTTCTTTATTCTGAAACTCTTCTACTGAACAAATGGTCATAGCTCTTAAGGTATGCCTTTCATAGCCCATCTTAACTAGAAAAATTTTTTAATTGTATAGGTCCATACTACTGCCTCCCAAAATCTGGAAAGCAAAGAGCTTGCAACAGAATAGCCTCGTTTCACAGTATTGAATATGAGGAACGGCTCATAGCTCTTAAGACATGCTCTTCAGAGTCCATGTTTACTTGTCTGTTTTTCTTTAAATGATCATTCTCATAATATCACTGAATATTAGCTATTCCATCCTGGGACACCCTGTATGTACAGGTGTGAGTTAGTAATTTTTTATACATTACAATAATAGAAAATCTTCTACAGAATGGATGGAGTTGTCAAGGAGAAGCTTTTTCAATATGTTTTTTAATTTTAATTTGTTGTCTGTTAGACATTTATGTCACTGGGCAAGTCGCCAAAATTTTTTGTTGCAGCATTGTGCACCCCTTCTCATGTTAAAGACGACATTAATGTGAAGAAATGACTTTTGTTTCTTCTTTCTCTTGGTGTAATCATGTACATCATTGTTCCTTTTGAACTGCAGAAGATTATTTACAACAAACTTCATGAGGGAATATACATACTGCAAAGCAGTTGTCAGAAAGCCCGATTACTTAAAGAGATGTCAACAAGATGATCATGAGTGTGTAACTGATATTATTCTTACAACACTTAGTTGAACAATGAAGACTTCCTTTTGTAAAGATGAGTTTCCTCAGAATATTATTCCATAACAACACACCGAGGTTCGTATAATACTTCTTGAGCTATTGTAGCCATGAATTATCAAAGAACAAAATAAGTTAACATTTATTTGCATTGATCTCGTTACTGCACTCAAAATGTATAGAAACTGCACTCAAAATGTACAGAAGTTAGGTTTTACATAATACTCATATTATGCAAAATTATTAATAAAGAAATGTATCATTGGAGGAGGAACTGGCCATGAACACAGCCTTCATGATCCTCATAAACTGAATTTTATTAGTAGCTGAACTTTTTATGTCTGCTAGCAAGTCGATGAAAATGCATGCTACTGAATAATGGACACCTTTATGAATGAAAGTAAGCGACTTTAAATCTTTTCAAGGATTATTTTTGTTTTTGTATCATAACTTTCATTAAGTAATGGATAAACCTGGAAGCAATAGTTAGTATCCTCAGTTCAATGAACAAGCCTCTGCAGGACATAGTTGAGTTCTCAGCACAAACAATTCACATTACAAGTTTCTGGACTCTTAAGACTTTAGCTTGATGAGTGATCCCAAATAATGGTCCTGTGTGGCAGTAGGTAATAAAAGCAAGAAATGTAAGCCTGATATTCTTATTATTCTTGAAGAATCCAGTTTTCCTAGACTGATAGTAATTCTTTTTATTGCTATTACTGGTTTTGACAGATTGACACTGTCATCATCGGATCTTGCAACATTATTAGATTTACAAGCTTTTTACAACACCGAAAGTCACATAGGGATGCATGTCAACAAATAACATAACACACAATATGCTGTACATTTTATACAGTTATAAGAGCCAAAGGTGACAGCATAGATCTGTCTAAACCAGTAACACCAATAAAAAGAATTTATAGTGATCTTGACAAACTTGATTCTTCAAGGATAACATAACGTTCAGATCATCCCCAATGACAAACATACATAACTAGATTTTTTTTTTATTATTCTTATGGCACAGTTGCTTGAAAACATCTGCATTGCAAATGAAGATTTGTTTAGATACTGCACCAGTTCTGTGGTATGCTCCTCATAGTTCAATTTATCAATTTATCACCAAGCTATAATTCCACAAATTTAACACTGTCAGTCTCTTTTATCCGTTTGTGAACATAATTTATGCAAATGCTTGTGTGTGTGCGAGAGAGAGAGAGAGAGAGAGAGAGAGAGAGAGAGAGAGAGGATGGGGAACAGGGTGGGGGCAGGGAGGGGAGGGAGGGGGTGTCTTACAAATTATGAACTGCATAATACAATGTGTTCTTTCAAAGTTTAATGACAAAGAATTAGCTAGGAACCATTTATTAATGGCAAAATTATCTATAAACAAATCAAAATTTACTGATGAAAGGTCATTGATATGCTGGTACACAAGAAAAACGGGGGGGGGGGGGGGGGGTACCACATTTACTTTGTTCCCAGTTGGACGATGCCAGATACCTTACACAGGACTCTTTTTCTCATTGATATTCTTTTGTTTTCTATCAGTGAGATACGATTTAACCCATTTTGTTGCATTTCCTGTTACACCATAATATTCTAATTTACTTAAAAGGATACTGGTAGTTTGATTTTTACAGTCAAACACCTTTGATAGATCACAGAATATACCATTATTCCTTAATTATTGTCTAATGAATTAAATACATTCTTGCTGTATCTGGATAAATAGCATTTGTAGTAATTTAGAAATACCAACTGCATCTTTGACAGTATATTGTTTTGTATGAGATGGTTATGAAGCCAATTGTATAGGCCTACTACTTTTCGAAAATGTTGGAAAATTGAAAATGGATGATAACTGGTTATCTCCACTCTTATACAGTCTTAACTTCATCACACTTCAACCATTCCAGGCATTGCACTGATAAATGATTGGTTACACAAACAGCTTAACATGTTCCTCCACTCAAACGAACACAGTGATTAACTTACGGTGTTGGTTTGTTTTTGTCGACCAAAAATTATCCCTTTTTTTAAAACAACAATATAGTCCCCTTTCAAGGTCTTCCCTTCATAAGCTTGACATCGGCGGAGTCGCTGTCTAGGATTGTCAGATTTTTTAGGGAAAAGGTGAAGCATCGAAAGCTACTCCAATTTTGGAGGAAAATTAGGAGTATTTTCGAATTTTCTAGATTTTGTGAGGGATAAAAATGAGCAGGCCTACGTACTAAATGTTTCCATATATTGCAACAATGAGATTTATTTACAAATACAAAAAACACTTGTACGAATTCAACTGTTACTGATATTTTGTAGATGTTTTCGCAACTTCAAATAATATAAGACCTTGTTTTACATATTCCAAAAAAATTCTTTACATGACTACTGGTAATAAAATTCACCATAATTTGGAACTCTGTCTCGATCAGTTGTGCTAATACTGCATCTATTTCCTGTCTCATTCTGTTTGTTAGTCATTAACGAGAACACTCCACAAAAGCATTAGATCCTGGTATACTGAACAAGAATCCCACTATCATAAATATATGCCACTTTATGTTCTAGTACAGCTGAAGGGAAACGTAACCACTTTGATACATCACTATCGTCCTTGGTCACACGTTCAAGTAAGTTAGCCATGAATTCAGAGAATTCCTCATACAAGCTATCAATATAAACGTGATCTCTTAGGGTTAAGAATTTCCATTGAGGTTTCAAAGTCTTTAAATTCAGCTTCCATTCTCCAAGGAAAAACCTGCTAAGCATGTATATCAATTATCGGTATTGGTGGTAAGATATTTTTTTTCACATACTAAAGTGAAATATAGTTAACGCCACTGAAACCTGCTGAAAACGTTTGTAAGTAGGTAAGGAGATAAGCCATCCTATAGTTCTTTTGCCTTGCAGCGATAAAAACCATCCTTCTGCCTCTGTTTCAGCTTATTTCGGTTAGAAGACACATTTGCTTAAAGGTCTTCAAATCACTCAAACGACAAGTTCTAAAGTTCTGGTAACTGTATCCAACAGATTGCCAACTTTGCTCACAAAATGGATGTATATTTCTGTCATGATGTCTTGTTCAGAGTTTTCATTCAGAAAAACAGACCTCAAAAATTTTGAACACTGATCAGTAGTTTGGAAATAGTTCTTCATGGCATACCTGTTCAGAAGAATCCTGTTTACAGCTGTAGTCGAATAAAGCTGTCTTGTGGGATCATGTCTCAGCATCTCTGCCCATTTCAGTTCCTCTCCTCTTTTATCAGAAACCATGACATGATTACAAATTTTTAGATCTATGCTTCCCACATCGATAGCTAATTTATCAGTAGCATTCGTAATTGCGTTGGGGAGTATATTGATCAGTGCAATTCACAGGAACAAAGGGTTTAACATCCCAATGACATAGAGGTCGTTAGCAATGGAGCACAAGCTCGGATTGTGTCAAGATAGGGAAGGAAAACAGGCATGCATTTTCAAAGCAATTATCCCAGCATTTGCCTGGAGCGGATTTCGGAAATCACGGAAAACCTAAATATGGATGGCCAGATGCAGGTTTGAACTGTCGTTCTCCCAAATGCGAGTCCATTGTGCTAATCACTGCGCCACATCGCTCGGTGCAATTGACTTTTAACCTTATCTTTCTGGTGCCCTTATTTGATGCGTCTATAGCCAATGAAAAAAAGTCGAGGTTTTTCTTAGCCTCTTAAAATGACGAAAAAATCACTCTCTCTTTTAGGAGTCAGTACGTTCTTCACCGACATTGCTATTTTTGTTCGTCCACAAGAAATCTTTGAAGCTGCCGCATAATCTTTAACCTTGTTTCCGCATTGCAATCTGGAGTAACTGTGGCTGTGTTTCACTGCATGATACCTTAAGTCCGTTTCTCTTGAAGCGACGTTATGATATTCCGTTTTTTTTTTCTTTTTTTTTTTTGTTACAAAATAATTCTGCAGTTTCTTTGATTCAACACTAAGCTTTTCTATTAATGCATGTCCCTAACATTATGTGTGTTGGCGCAATTGAGAAAAGCTAAAATCCTTTCTGCATAAAACACAAAACGCCCGATATTCGTCCGGTCCCGGGTTAACCCAACAATCTTCAGATGCACTTGAGTGTGTTTAGATTTCAGTTTTTTCATTCGTAGAGTCTTGTGCGAATCTTCAATTCCACGTTCACCCATTCTAAAACTAAAGAAAATAGCCGTTTTACTGCGGTGCTATGTAAACTGCTTTGTTTAACCCTGATAGTGAAAATACGAGAATGTGTACTTACTAGTTGGTCTCGCAAGAAAATCAGTGAATCGGAAATGCGTCTCGCTCTGTCTACAGGCAAACAGAAACTGGTAATATTGACAATAACGCTAAATAAACATAAAACGCTACCCAACAATGGTTTGTCGCTGCTGCACTCTGTGAGCATAGCTCTGAACATGACGTACGGCAAGGAAGAGAGAGTAATTGTTGCCGCGAAGTATATGCTCTTGGCGTGCGGCAAGGAAGAGCGAGTGATTGTTGCCGCGTGCGCCATGTATCTGTCTGTCTTGTATACTGCTCCCTATTCGTACCCCATATACCCGATCACCTTCTACGGTAGAAATGACACAGAGATGTAACAAAGTTTTCCGAAAGTTCATGTTCACATGCAGTACTTGTTTGTAGTAAGGAATACGATAAAATAAAACATCTTGTAAAACAATAACTGTTAGCAGTTGAAATCAATACTTTGCAGTCACAATGCCTGCCAAGTTGTACCGATAAATCTCAAGCAGAATAAAGGCAAAATGTGTGCTCAAACTCCATAGACTGACGCTATCCGCCATGCATTTATTCTCAAGAAATGATTGGTTGTAAGTATTACCAATTCATATCCGTAACCATTGGTTGTAAGTATTACCAATTCATATCTGTAACCACCATGTACATTTATTGTGCAAGTATCCATGCAAATAAGCACGTTATGGTTCCCTGGCGTTTAAAGTTCTTCTGAAATTCAGAAAAGCTGCATGAATATGAACAAGAGCTTAAAAAGAAAATGAATTATTAGAAACTCTAGGGAAAGAAAAAACGGATTACCAAAATTAGACAAGAAACGGATAAATCCGAAAAAAACGGAGTATCTGACACCCTTAGGCTATTCACAATCTTGGCAGCAGCGCCCAAAGCTTTAACTCGTAGGGCCTTTAACAGGTACGTCACATTTTTCAGAACGTTCTCCAGAGTCTCGAGATGACGTCCTTTTAAGACGATTTTCAGTTTCGGGCAAAAAATATTCCAAGGATACTGACCAGGTGTACAGGGAGGCTGTGAAACAGCAGTAGTGCCTTTTGAGGTCAAAAATTCCGTGATGGAAGTGGCCATGTGACATGGGACGTTGTCATGACGCAGCGTCCACTTGTCTGCAGTCTCTGCTCCCACTCGATTCACCATTTACCCGAGCCTTTAAGGACATCTTTGTAAAACACACGGTTGACAGTTTTTCCTGGAAAAACAAATATTTTACGCACGATACCACTACTGTTAAAAAGCAACTCAGCATTATTTTAATCTCTGATTTGTTCATTCGAGCTTTTTTTCGGTCGAAGATATGTCTCAGGATGCCACTCCTCGCTTTACCGGTTTGTCCCAGGATCGCACTCAAAAGTCCAGAATTCATCGCCTCTGATCACACGAATAAATTATTAGTGGTCAGTGGCAATTCTCTCGACAAGATCAACGCTCACATTTCTTCGATTGTCCTTCTGCTCAGTTGTGATGTTTGTCGGCACCATTTTGGCACAAACCTTTCGCATGTGCAGAACATCGGTCAAAATTTGATGTACAATGGAAGTGTTTAACAGATTACCCGTCATTCTTATTGTTAAACGTGGTCCTGATCTGACAGGAGCACCCACACGTTCGATGTTTTCGTCGGTTTTTGACTGTGAAGGTTTCTCTGAGCGAGATTCATTTTCAACGTGTTCTCGGGCTTCCAACAATGATTTGTGCCAGCGAAAAACTTATGCTCTTTATAAGGAATGTTCCGCAGAGGCCAGTCAACTTTTCGAAGGTCACACTCGCGGATTCCCTAAGCTTAACACAAAATTTGATGGCATAACATTGCTCTAATCTCCACTGTTCCATTTTCGTGACATACAACACAACTTCACTGAAGGCGCCCTCAAAATTCACGTAACGGCTATACGGAGATGCAACTCGGGTGAGAGTCTGGAAGGGATGAACACACCGGTCTACACAAGTAGAACAACACAGTGTTGCCAGTCTCATTACTTTTCTCACACACCGCGTATATATTGATATCCGTGTATAACTTGTATGGGTGGATAACATGTCAGTTTTTAGGTGGTTTTCAGTGATTACGTTAAATCAGTTTGTGTTGCGAGATTTGACGTATGTGGAAGAGAAGATTAATATTCGTACTGTGGTTATTAAACGATCATTATTAGCTGTAATTTTCATTATTGTTAATTTTGTATCATAAAAGTATTGAGATGAGGCACTGCTACATGAGAATGTATTCAGATTTCAAGATATGTGTACCATAACCTGAATTTGACAATATTAGAGAAGGAAAGTTACTACTCAACATACGGCGGAGATGCTCAGTCACGATTGGCACAACATAAAGATTCACATAACTATAGCTTTCGGCCTCTGTCAGAAATAGACACACAAACACATATGCACATACACACTCACGCAAACGCAACTTGTACACGCGTCTGCAGTCTCAGATAACTGTGGGTTCAGTTATCTGAGACTGCTGACGTGTGCGGAAGTTGCGTTTGCATGTGTGTGTGTGTGTGTGTGTGTGTGTGTGTGTGTGTGTGTGTGCGTTGCTATTGCTGACAAAGGCCTTAATGGCCGAAAGCTATAATTGTGTGATTACAAAACTGTTTTGTCGGCAATGGAGTGTGAAGCTTTGACAATGCCAGCCACTCGTGTTGACGAAACGTCAGTAAAATCATGCGATGAACGTCGGCAGAAGAACCCGAGAGAGAAGCCAATAGGCAGTTTGCAAATTGTGTGAATCTTTTTGTAGTGCCTATCACTATATGGTGAGTAGCAACTTTCCTTCTCTAATATTGTTATGTTCCATCCAGGATTTTCCATTGTTTGATTATTACCTGAATTTGGTGCTTCATGGTGGGCAACTCAGGTGGCTGGACAAAACAGTTAAGTGTCCAGTCTTTTGACTATTGCTGACTTCTATCAGGAAACTATCGCCACAGGATCTATGGCAGCACACTGCCACGCCTTAAAATGTCTCATTGTTTTATTTTCCTTAACTGTTAGTTACCCAGGTCATTTTTTGGTCATCCGCTGTCCCAGGTGTGGCCTGAGTGACCGCTATAGTTAAACAGCCTTAAAAATTGCATTCAGCAATTTCAGTGTAACATTTCTGATTTATGTAAAAGGTTACATTAATAGTACACAAAAATGTTTATTCAAATAAACTTTAAATTTTATTTTGACGAAAAAAGTTTTTAAACAGAAAACCACTCAAAATGAACATAACATTACATGATAATGTTAATGTCACGCAAATTCAAATACTCCGCATTCCAAATTTTACTTTTTGCTATATTTTTATCGTTTATTACACGTGTAATAATAAAAACATGAAAAACTCCCACAAAATATTTAAAAAAAAAAGAAAATTACGCTCCCACAAAACATTTTAAAAAATGAAAATTACGCTAGTATTTTTTTAGGTGTTCCGTTTCTTCCAGCCGGCCACTATGGCCGAGCGGTTCTAGGCGCTTCGGTCCGGAACCACGCGACTGCTACGGTCGTAGGTTCCAATCCTGCCTCGGGCATGGATGTGTCTGATGTCCTTAGGTTTTTCCAACAAACAGCTCAGTTCATACATACAAAACCAGGAACAAAAATGATCTGCACAAGGACTTAAAGCACTTACTTTAGTTCAAAAAAGGGTCCACTACTCAGGAACACTCATCTTCAATAATTTGCCAGCAAACATAAAAAATTTAGTTACACATAAAGATCAGTTTAAAAGGAGCCTGAAAGACTTACTAGTGGCCAACTCCTTCTATTCCATTGACGAATTTTTTAATAGGAACAAATGATGTATTGCATGTACTCATACTATTAGTATTGTTATTTCAGCTTTAAAAAAAAATAAATTTGATATGTTCCACACCCATGAGGATCTCCTCAGCACGGATCTATGGAACGAAAAACTAATCTAATCTAATCTAGTTAGGTTCAGTTAGTTCTAAGTCTAGGGGACTGATGACCTCAGATGTTAAACCCCATAGTGCTTAGAGCCATCTGAACCATTTTTTTCGTTTCTTCCTCAGAAGTTTTCATTGCACTCGCTGGAAATTTTTATAGAAATTTCAAATCAGATTGGCTCCTTGAAAATGTGGCAAATATAATCCATCTTTTCTGTATCACAGATGGAGCATGTCCTGCGTTTTTCCAATCGTTCTACAACAACTTCCACTCTTGGTTCTGCTGCACCCAAAACGCGGTTAAAGATGCACGAAGTTCAAAGGGTATGTGACATTGGTTGACTAACTTTTTATCTGTGGTGTCACCAATGAGTTTACAAGCTTCTTCAAAAATTAAAGCGGGTCTCCTGAGTATCTTGTCTATAGGAATTGCGAAGGACGGAGACATTCACACCACTTAGCCCAGCATACGGAAAAAACAATGTCATTGGCCATCGTTTCGACGAGCAGCGACTTTTGTTTCGACCTAATGTATTTGTAGCAGAGCCTTAGCTAAAGACTCAGTCTCAACACTTCTGTTGCATTCAAGGAATTCACAAGTGGCAAAATAAATTCGTCTTCACTTTCGCATTGTTCCCATATTGTATTACGTCCACTTTCAATTTAGTTGGCACTATCTGATTCCACATCGCTTCCTAAACTGTCCTCAGACCATTTTAAAACGTTATCCATTTGGGCTTTTCGTCATAGGTTCAGTACCCAGGCCTTCGTCTACATTAATTTATTACATCACAGAGCAGCAGGGAATAGACCTATAATTTTAGTAGGCTTCAGGAAACTGCTTAGGATACTGAGATTTATGAGCGTTATTGTCAAGTAAAGTATTACCTAACTTTCATTAAAAGGAATATTCTCATTTTGTTTGTTCGTTTGTTTTATGATCCATACCTCAGTCAATCAATAAAAACGGAACCATTACAGGATGACTTTGTTGTGCGTCCGTCAGTCTGTCCGTTCGACTGTGAAAAGCCCACTTTCTCAGGAACGGGTAGACGCATCAAGTCGAAATTTATGTCACTTACTAAGATCTACGGTCGCTTGCTGGTGTAAAAATTGAAGCTTCTATGTCATTGCAGTCAAAGGGGACGGCCATTTATGTCACATATTTTGTTTACTAGCAAACTCTATCGCGAAAATCTACAGTGTACTTGCGGTTGACCTAGACTCATGAAACTTGTAACAAGCAAGGTTTCACACCTAAACCAAGGGAATACATGCGAAAATTATTAATCTGAAATTGCGTCACACGAAAAAAATATTGTTTGCCATTTGTTGTCAGGCTGCCTGTTTGTCCATCCGTCTGTTAAGATTTCTTTATCTCAGAAACGGGCAGGCGTATCAAGTTGAAATTTATGTAACGTACTAAGGTCTATAGTCCCTTGGCTATGTAATAAAGGTGAACTTCTGAGTCAGTGCATTCAAAAAATTCGGCCATTTATGTCACATTTTTTGATGCTTGCAAACTCACTCAACGAACCCGTAGGGTAGCACCTGTTGGTCTAGTATCATGAAATTTCGCAAGAAGAAAGGTTTCGAAGTACAAGTAAACGTAAAAATCCGAATTATTAATTTGTAATTACATCACACGAAAAAATTACACTACTGGCCATTAAAATTGCTACACCACGAAGATGATGTGCTACACACGCGAAATTTAACCGACACGAAGAAGATGCTGTGATATGCAAATGATTAGCTTTTCAGAGCATACACACAAGGTTGGCGCCGGTGGCGACACCTACAACGTGCTGACATGAGGAAAGTTTTCAACCGATTTCTCATACACAAACAGCAGTTGACCAGCGTTGCCTGGTGAAACGTTGTGATGCCTCGTGTAAGGAGGAGAAATGCGTACCATCACATTTCCGACTTTGATAAAGATCGGATTGTAGCCTATCGCGTTTGCGGTTTATCGTATCGCGACATTGCTGCTCGCGTTGGTCGAGATCCAATGACTGTTAGCAGAATATGGAATCGGTAGGTTCAGGAGGGTAATACGGAACGGAACGCCTTGCTGGATCCCAACGGCTTCGTATCACTAGCAGTCGAGATGACAGGCATCTTATCCCCATGGCTGTAACGGATCGTGCAGCCACGTCTCGATGGAGACGTTTGCAAGACAACCATCTGCACGAACAGTTCGACAACGTTTGCAGCAGCATGGACTTTCAGCTCGGAGACCATGGCTGCGGTTACCCTTGCGCCGCATCACAGACAGGAGCGCCTGCGATGGTGTACTCAACGACGAATCTGGGTGCACGAATGGCAAAACGTAATTTTTTCGGATGAATCCGAGTTCTGTTTATAGCATCATGATGGCCGCATCCGTGTTTGGCGACATCGCGGTGAACGCACATTGGAAGCGTGTATTCGTCATCGCCATACTGGCGTATCACCCGGCGTGATGATATGGGTTGTCATTGGTTACACTTCTCGGTCACTTCTTGTTCGCACTGACGGCACATTACATTTCAGATGTATTACGACCGTGGCTCTACCCTTCATTCGATCCCTGCGAAACCCTCTCCAGATCTCTCACCAATTGAAAACGTCTGGTCAATGGTGGACGAGCAACAGGCTCGTCACAAAACGCCAGTCACTACTCTTGATGAACTGTGGTATCGTGTTGAAGCTGCATGGGCAGCTGTACCTGTACATGCCATCCAAGGTATGTTTGACTCAATGCCCAGGCGTATCAAGGCCGTTATTACGGCCAGAGGTGGTGGTTCTGGGTACTGATTTCTCAGGATCTATGCACCCAAATTGCGTGTAAATGTAATCGCATGACAGTTCTAGTATAATATATTTGTCCAATGAAACCCGTTTATCATCTGCATTTCTTCCTGGTGTAGCAATTTTAATAGCCAGTTGTGTATTTCTTTTGTCATTTGTTATCCGACTTCAAACTTGAAATTAAACATTCTCAGATTTGGTATTCCTGGGATCGATATCTTGCGAGTATCAAAGTCGACAAGTAAAAATAGTCGATATTATCGATTCCTGTAATCGATTAACTGCCGACATACATAAGTAAGTCTGTACGGAACTCTCACGAATCCTACTCGGATCTGGTCAATTTTTCCCACCCAGTCAGAGCTATCTTCGCAGATGACGTTTCCGACCATATTAAATGGTCATGTTCAGATCCAGATGCTGTACAGGAGGACCTTGCGGTGTAATTTGTATGCAGCAACTGGATCAGAAGATGGAAATATTAGACTGTGAAACGTAACTGTGATTGTGTTGAAAAAAATAAGGACACGTTTCAACTATTTTAGAAATAAAGGTCGTTTCCATAGGATATATAAAAATTACGTAGTACCCTGTAAAATTCTGCCACGTCCCTTCCAAATTGCAAATAACCTGTCTGTATGTTCAGAGTGTGAACAAAATTTCAGAAAAATACTGGCTGGGCTACAACCGTTTCATGTTTGTCACCAAAACGCTATATTCCATCCCCTGAAAAATTTCGGCGCCTTAGGCCAGTGGTCGGAAAACTGCTTTAGCCCCTTGAGTGGCTCTTTCACAAAATTCCACTTGCGGGCGCGCTCGTACAGTGCAACTGATGGTTCATAACTCTTACTAGAACTGCAGTTAAAATACGCATCCCTACGGCTGGCAATTTCCGTCGAAGCGCTTTTCATTCCCCCTAACGTTCCCCCAGCAGCTGCGTCCAGCAGGTTTGGTGCTGCGATGTTGCAATCGGCCTCTTTAGTCCAGTGAAACTGTCAGAAAAATGCCTGTGCCTTGTAAAAGGTGGGGTAGAAGATTTTATTTTTTTAACTCGTTCATATTGTTGGAAAGGTTAGAAAACCAAGTTTTGCCAACAAAATTTGTCTTGGGAAAACTTTCTGCAGTCAAAAAACTTCGAAAATTTCGGACTTTTTCAGTTTTTTCAGAATATCTCAGTTTCATTTGATCCTGTCGCTTTGACGTCTATTTTCTTTTTTTAAAGAGCACAAAATTCTCTACAAATTTTATTCTTACCATTTTTTTCTACTCCTAGTATCTAAGGCGCTACGGCGCGTCAAAAAATACCAATTTTTCAAATTTCGAGCAAAGTGGCAAATTACCTAATTTTTGAACACTGTTATTTCACTTTCTATTTGTGTAGTATAAACATATTACTCATCATGTTATTCATTGGAATTTACCATCTCACTCTGCTGCTCGTGGTCGTGCGGTAGCGTTCTCGCTTCCCACGCTCGGGTTCCCGGGTTCGATTCCCGGCGGGGTCAGGGATTTTCTCTGCCTCGTGATGGCTGGGTGTTGTGTGATGTCCTTAGGTTAGTTAGGTTTAAATAGTTCTAAGTTCTAGGGGACTGATGACCATAGATGTTTAGTCCCATAGTGCTCAGAGCCATCACTCTGCTGCAGAGCCAGGACAAACAGCATCATATTCAGTAACTACGAACACATTCACGTCGGATTGCGTGAAGTTTGTGTTACAATATGTAATACGATTGCATGCAGGTGCCGTACATTTTCTACAGTTGATTGACGTTAATGACCAGTTATAAGAAAAAGTATGTAACAGCGCGCTGACAGCTGTTAGCACACAACAATAAGGGTCCTACAATTTGGAGTCGCTTCCATTCAGTATATGTTGTGGTGCTGAAAATGAGTATCTCTGACATGAATTTGTGTTTCATTTGCGAAAAAACTGTGGTGCGTGGTGGACGCAATGTGAAAAAGAAAGGACTGAGCACACTTATCGATTGTAGTGCTAAACGCAGGGAGTCTGCTCACACCCGTTTTTTGAAAACGCTCAGTGAAGTGATGGTGCATGAAGCATGCTACAAGAAGTACATTAATGAGGGAATGCTAGCAGCTAGCCTTCGACATCCTCAGGAACCAACAGACGTGCTACGTCGGTCGCAGGAAAAAGGTCAGTTCAATTTCAAAGAGAAATGCTTCTTATGTGCAAAAGGGAATTCTGATGACTTTTTAACCAAGCAGTTCAGGTTGTCATATGCCAAACGAAATTTTGTTTACAAAGTAATGAAATTGGAAGTGCAATCGACAGTATTAGAAAAGGCTAAACGACGTGGTGATGAATTTAGTCAACAAGTGATAGAGCGGATTCAAAATGTAAATGATTTGGTTGCTGCAGATGGGTGGTACCACAGATTTTGCTACAGAAAGTTCTTTCACCTTGTTTCAGCTATTGGACAGAAACGAGGTTACTGACCTGCAACACAAGTAGATGAAGGCATGGAGGCTATATTTGCCTACCTGGAAACCAATACGGAAGAATGTCAGTTTTCTATGGACGATCTGTTAGAACAAATACCCACATCACCTCGACCTGATATTCGAACTGTCAAGGCTCGCCTTTTCCAGAAATATGGTGACCATATGCTGATAGCTGAAACAGCTTCAAAGCCAGTGCAGTCGTATGTTTCAAGAATGTTGGGCACCAACTACTCAGTGAAAATTGGTACACCAAAAGTAATTCAGATCCTCAGCAAGAAAGACTACGAATCGTCAAAGCAGCTGCAAATATCATGTTAGACGATATAAGATCAGTAATGTACGATGTAAAACAGTACCCTCCCTCTGATAATTTTTTATGTGATGTAGAGTCCGTCATACCAGAATCTGTAAGATTGCTCTTTGAAACTATAATTTTGAAACACAAGCGGTCTCCCAGAAAATGGGGGAAAATATGTATTTCTCTTGCTCATGCACTCATAAGTGCTGCGAGGCCACGTTCATTTATTTCATCACTTTTGACTGCTGTTAGTGCATACTTGTACCGGCAGTTTGACTCAAAACATCTCATCCAGGTTTTGTCTTCCCTTGGCTTTGCAGCATCTTATGCGGAAGCTGCCCTATTGGAAGTGTCTTCAATCCTTCAGCTTGACAACGGAAGACAACGAAGTGACGCATTTTGCCAATTTGTGTTTGATAATGCAGATTTCAATGTAAACCCCCTAGATGGAACTGGTACTTTTCATGCAATGGGAGGTATAATGTGTGTTACTCCTCATTATGCATTGCTTCCTCAGAAAAATATTAAAAAGTTGAGTCATCGTCCCTCAGCTCAACTTGTTAGTGAAGCCGGAAAAAATGACATACACACATTCCACAGAACACAAGTTGGAGGGCTGAAGGCTATAAAAATTGTAGATTTGGACATAATTGCTCCTGCAAAAGGTGAGATCGTCATCTCAACAGCGGAAATTACGTGGTTATATTGTAAATGGTCTCAGAATGCAGTTGTTTCAGGATGGAATGGTTACATGGAGACAATTTATTTTGTGTGCGTGTCTCTTAATGGTGTATTTTTATATTTATAGTTTTGCAAATACCAGGGCTGAGGTGGCCCATAGTGAACTTCAGGTAGTGATGTAAGAATCACAATAGTTGGGTGCCCAGCAATCCTCATGTTGCGTACAGAGAAATTGAATACCTGAAAGTGAGGTGGTAAGTTCCAACATATAACATAATGTATAATGTATTTATACTACACAAACAGAAACTGAAAAAATAGTGTACAAAAATAAGGTATCTTGCCACTATACTCAAAATTTGAAAAATTGGTATTTTTTGAGGCGCTGTAGCGCCTTAGATATTGGGAGTAGAAAAAATGGCAAGAATCAAATTTGTAGAGAATTTCGTGCTCTTTAAAATAGAAACTAGACGTTAAAGCGATAGGAGCAAAAAAACTGAGATATTTTGAAAAAACTGAAAAAAGGCCGAAATTTTCCAGGTTTTTTGACTGCAGAAAGTTTTCCCAAGCGAAATTTGGTTGGCAAAACTCGGTTTTCTAATCTTTCCAACCATATGAACGAGTTGAAAAAATACTCTCTTCTACCCCACTTTTTGCAAGGTATATCTGCTATTTGACTGGACTACTAAGCGCGGAAAGCGCGCACGATTCATGCAGAAGTTGATTTAGCTGGTCAGTCAGCAGTCCAGGTGTGCAGTGGTTAGTGCTATAATCGCGTCATCAAAGCTGGCTAGGGCGACAAATGTATCTACCCGAAGCATGCAGTTACCTGTATTTTTCCAACCACCTGCAACCTCTATTTTTATCGTCAATCTAAGACTTGTAATTATTTTGCCTTGGTAGTTTTATTAATATAAAATAAACGTTTTAGGTACCCTGTCTGACATGGCTACAAAGGAGAAGCAAAGAAAAAGGAAAGACAATAATCGCCATCTTAAAGCTAAAAGAACCAGACTTCCGCGTTTATTCGAAACTTAAATGGTCTTCTGATCTTTCTTATTCGCCAAGAAACATTGTCTCAAAGCAAGAAATCAGATTTGGAAAAACATTTGACATCTTAACAGGTGTAATTTAGTGCTAAAAATGCTGTTGGTGATGCAAGGAAGAAAGCAGTTGAGAAACTTCAAAAGAGTCAAGTAAAATCAAGTTCTACATTTAATGACTGAATGCAGTCTTCCAGCATGGTTAATACGGCAAATATTGTGCTTAACAGACTCCTATGACAGAAAAACCATATACAGATGGCGAATATATATTTTATAAATGCATCCGAACTGCTGTTTCGGAATTACCAGAACAAATCAGATATCCTAAAAAAAATTAAAGAGTTACCGTTGTCAACTAAAACAGTGAAAGAATAGACATTTTGAGTTTTCCAATACTCCCAACCAGCAAGTAGAAGATCTGAAATTGGATTCAGGTTTATTCAAAACAGTTGAAAAGTCTTGCGACATACATATACACACAGCAAATTTCGCTTTTTGTATAATTTATTTCCTCTTTTAGGTTTGTTAACGCTCAAAGATAAGCATGTGGAGAGGGTATAGCAAATGCTGAAATCTAGTACTTTAATAAACATAATTTTCAACTCAATAAAACTAGCTCAGCTTCAACGGACAGGGCGAAAAACATGACCAGCTTAAGAAACGGGTTTGTTGCTATTTAAAAACAAAAGATGAATCACGAGATACTTTCCATTGCATCATTCCTTACGAAGGGCTTTGTGAGCAGGCTTTACCAAAAGAAATTTGCGAAATTATGGAATTGGTGATCAAGATTGTCACCTCAGCTATAGCTAAATCTCTTAATTATCGCCAGTTTAAGGATTTTTTATTTGAAATAGAGAGTGAATACGGTACGCAGCGACGACGTACGTTGATTATCTAGAGAACACGTTATGTAATATTGCGCTTCGTTATTAACAGAAACACACATTTGTTCTTGAGAATGGTGTTGATTATTCAGAACTAACGTATTATCAGTAAAAGCAAAAAATTTATTACATTGTGGATGTTACGTTTAATCTACGGTAAATCAGCTTAATCGTAAACTACCGGGGAAAAGAAACATTTTTTCTTTGTTAGAAGTACATATCTCTTTGGTCATTTCATTCAAAAACAAAATATATCTTTCTTCTCGTGCTTTCGAAAGAAAAACTTTGATTAGATTTCTAAGTTCGTTGAATCATCGCCAAGAAAATAATTCTGATACTGACATTTGCTATTTCAAAACAGCACTTAAATGCGAGGGAAACTTTTCTCAACAGATTTCAGAATTTCAGAAACCGCAAAAGCGACGTTAACCTTTGTTAAAAAAACCTATTGGTCCTATTGTAACGGAACTAAATTTTTCTCCCTTTAATATCAACATTGGAAATATTGTAACGCACTTGCTGGATTTAAGAAAAATGTGGAGGTCGAAATCTGAACGTTTTTGTGCTGATATAAAAAAATCGGAGAAAAACTAATGTTAGCGTAGTTCTTAGCGCAAGAGGCCTCCCTTGAAAGATCTACAGAAGACAGAAGGAAGATACGTTGATATGGCACACATAGAACAATATTCCTGACTCGTGAAGAGACCATTGTTTGCTGTTGTTTTTTTATTCGCGTCTACGTGCGAACAATAATTTTCAAGCAAGAACCTCATCAAGTGAATTTAGAAATCGACTTACTGACGAGAACGTGGAGCCGTGCCTAAAATTAAAAACAACCACATACATACATGACTTACCAAATTTTCCATTGGACATGCAAGGTCATTGTTCACATTAGTGTTTGTCATTGTCATGATTCAGTTTCATGGATACGTTACAGTTATTAGGTATGATATCAAGTTGTATTCAACGTGTCTATAGTTTAACTAAGTCTGAAAACTGTAAGTGAAGTTTATTAAGTTTTATTTTAGGTAATGTTGTGGAAAGAGAGAAGGTGTAGTGTTGACTAGTGAGAAAGGTCTGTTGAGATGGTTTGAATACATGGAGATGATGAGATGATGAACGAAAGAAGGTAGACAAAACAAATATACAAGACGAGGATGGAAAAGTTGGATGGTGTCGGCCTCAGCGAACGAAACTCAGCCAGATTACGGACGTTTTTAGCAATGGTCAGCTTAGAAGTGTGCTAATTGATGTACCTACCTACACAGTTAATTTTTAAAAATTGAATCGTTGTACTTTCAAATATCTAATCAGTTTGCCGACCACTACCCCAAGCGGCTACCTAGCTCACAAAAATATAGTACTGTTAGCAGTACTGTTACTGTTTAATCACAGAGGATGTGAGAGTTCAAGTACTGCACGTTTCAAAAATCTATGGTCAATCTACATGAGTAAGGAAGTACATTAGTAGCCAATAGTCTCAATCGTAAACGGAGATTCGATTGAGAGAGACTGTAAGTCGCAAATGAATTTGATACCTGCTCTTGAAGATTTTCTGGAAGTATTAGCTGACCAAGGATAAACTGAAAACCAATAAACGCATCAGGTTCTGGGAAAGTACTTCCATAATCGGACTTTATTTTATAATATCTGTGGAACCATCGCTTGTCTAGGTCGCACAGAGAAATCTGCTGTATCAACTTAATTTTCTGGGAACAATAACTGAAATTTTAATAATGGAATATTTAATTCTGTGAATATTGTAAGGAATGCTATGGTTCCACGTGAAATGCCACAAAACGTGAGTAAATACAGTGCCTGAAAATTGCTGTTTTAAAGTAAATTGCATTCATGTAATATTATGATGCCAACGGAGCTTACAATGAGGCCACTGCCTTTGTCAATTAATCTCCGTGAGTTCTCTGTGTTCGTCTCTGTTCTTTGAAATTTAATGACAACAATTTTCAGTATGTTTCGTCCAGAGATGAAATGTCCAGTAATGTTGATCTTCTAGTGCAATGCAGCCGCATTACTGTAGAGCGGAATTCGGTACTCATGCAAATTGACCACAGATTTTTGAAACGTGCAGTATTTGAACTCTCACATTCACTGTGATGAAACAGTAACAGAAATTATTCATTTTTGTACGTCACGATTTAAGTTTTTAAGCACCTTTATTGTAACGTCAAAAACAAGCATATGAACAATAGACACCAACTGGAACTAAATATTACTCGAAATACAAGAATGTAAAAGAGTAGTCAAATATCTCTATGAACTTAATATACCTTACACAAGACAAAAAAAAAAAAAAGGCTGAGATATTGTAAATGCAACAAATTTACATTATAACACTTCCGATTGCTGCAAACGTCTTCCGAACGTTTTAATTTTGATATAACTTAAGGAATGCAACACGAATATTTAAAGGCTTCTTCTCAGGTTTTAAACCGCTACTAAATTCAATGCTTGAAATAATCGTGGTTAGGTCAACGGATAAGGTGGTGTCGGTAAAACTAGGCATTCCTGATTTCTGTCTTCTCTCTCTCTCTCTCTCTCTCTCTCTCTCTCTCTCTGTGTGTGTGTGTGTGTGTCAGATAGAAGCCTACTGTATTATTCTTCATAAGATTCTACGCCAAATGTAAAACTAAAAGGACGGAAAGAATAAGACAGAATAGGAAGAAAGAAAGTTAGCTTTTGGTTTAGATCTTAGAAAAAGAACGTATATAATCGTAAAAACTTCATATTTTCTGAACATTAACCGTAGAGTAAGTGGGCTGTTCCCGTGGCTGAGCGTAAATAGTCCACTGCTGTTGTACCGATTCTGTTCTCGGGATCTGTTAGACGGCTTGTGTAGTTTCCTGTTGCGTGGCTGGTCTCGAATTTTGTTTTATGGTCTCACAGCATTGGTGGCTTGTACCTCCGATGACGGCCTGTGGTGGTGATGGTGGTGGTGGCATATTGTCAATAGGGATGGGAAACAAGAGCCCATGTGTCGAGGCGCTCGAGAACTCTCATTTCTCTTAAAGCGTGCCTCATGAGACAATAACTTTGTGTGGAATGTCGAGTGGCATTCAGCATTTTTTTTTCTCTTGGAGGTCATTTCTTGCTCTCACTTACATCATGTCGAGCTGTCACTGTTGCAGTAACAAGGCTGCCAACATTTTCTGCCAACTAGCAGTAGTTAAATTTCAGCAGAGCCGTACATCTATTCCTGATTTCCGAGATGCAATCCCCACCACAACTCGAGACAGACTGTCTTCTAACCACTTTGAACGTTATTGGGATGGTTGCTTCCGTGACTTACGGAATCACAACAGCATTGTGTACCACCACGGCCTGGACTCTGTCGCAGCACATAAGTACAATGAGCTGGCTGTAAAGCATACATTGCGCCCTGCTAAGCAGAAATAGCTCGCTATGTTCGTTCATGAGATCCAAGTGCCGTAGGCAACGACCCTCAGGTTGGTGCTCTGTTTGTTGACTTTCGGAAGGATTTCGATATAAATCCACAAAGTACCAGCTTACTGAGTATCGGACCTGGTTAGTGGCTTATTCAGGACTTTCTAGCTGACAGCACTCAACATGATGTTCTCAACCGGGCGAAATCGTCAGATGTAATTTCTCCCCCCCCCCCCCCCCCCCCATGAACCATGGACCTTGCCGTTGGTGGGGAGGCTTGCGTGCCTCAGCGATACAGATGGCCGTACCGTAGGTACAACCACAACGGAGGGGTATCTGTTGAGAGGCCAGACAAACATATGGTTCCTGAAGAGGGGCAGCAGCCTTTTCAGTAGTTGCAGGGGCAACAGTCTGGATGATTGACTGATCTGGCCTTGTAACATTAACCAAAACGGCCTTGCTGTGCTGGTACTGCGAACGGATGAAAGCAAGGGGAAACTACAGCCGTAATTTTTCCCGAGGACATGCAGCTTTACTGTATGATTAAATGATGATGGCGACCTCTTGGGTAAAATATTCCGGAGGTAAAATAGTCCCCCATTCGGATCTCCGGGCGGGGACTACTCAGGAGAACGTCGTTATCAGGAGAAAGAAAACAGGCGTTCTACGGATCGGAGCGTGGAATGTCAGATCCCTTAATCGGGCAGGTAGGTTAGAAAATTTAAAAAGGGAAATGGATAGGTTAAAGTTATATATAATGGGAATTAGTGAAGTTCGGTGGCAGGAGGAACAAGACTTTTGGTCTGGTGATTACAGGGTTATAAATACAAAATCAAATAGGGGTAATGCAGGAGTAGGTTTTTCAGGGTTATAAATACAAAATCAAATAGGGGTAATGCAGGAGTAGGTTTAATAATGAATAAAAAAATAGGAGTGCGGGTTAGCTACTACAAACAGCATAGTGAACGCTTTATTGTGGCCAAGATAGACACAAAGCCCATGCCTACTACAGTAGTACAAGTTTATATGCCAACTAGCTCTGCAGATGATGAAGAAATAGATGAAATGTATGACAAGATAAAAGAAATTATTCAGGTAGTGAAGGGAGACAAAAATTTAATAGTCATGGGTGACTGGAATTCGTCAGTAGGAAAAGGGAGAGAAGGAAACATAGTAGGTGAATATGGATTTGGGGGAAGAAATGAATGAGGAAGCCGCCTTGTAGAATTTTGCACAGAGCATAACTTAATCATAGCTAACACTTGGTTCAAGAATCATAAAAGAAGGTTGTATACCTGGAAGAATCCTGGAGATACTAAAAGGTATCAGATAGATTATATAATGGTAAGACAGAGATTTAGGAACCAGGTTTTAAATTGTAAGACATTTCCATGGGCAGATGTGGATTCGGACCACAATCTATTGGTTATGAACTGTAGATTGAAACTAAAGAACCTGCAAAAAGGTGGGAATTTAAGGAGATGGGACCTGGATAAACTGAAAGAACCAGAGGTTGTAGAGAGTTTCAGGGCGAGCATAAGGGAACAATTGACAGGAATGGGGGAAAGAAATACAGTAGAAGAAGAATGGGTAGCTCTGAGGGATAAAGTAGTGAAGGCAGCAGAGGATCAAGTAGGTAAAAAGACGAGGAGAGCCAGTCAAAAAAAAAAAATGGTTCAAATGGCTCTGAGCACTATGGGACTCAACTGCTGAGGTCATTAGTCCCCTAGAACTTAGAACTAGTTAAACCTAACTAACCTAAGGACATCACAAACATCCATGCCCGAGGCAGGATTCGTACCTGCGACCGTAGCGGTCTTGCGGTTCCAGACTGCAGCGCCTTTAACCGCACGGCCACTTCGGCCGGCGAGAGCCAGTCATGACAAAACTCTACCATCGAGTGAGCAAGATGTATGAGACAGGAGAAATACCCTCAGACTTCAAGAAGAATATAATAATTCCAATCCCAAAGAAAGCAGGTGTTGACAGATGTGAAAATTACCGAACTATCAGTTTAATAAGTCACAGCTGCAAAATACTAACGCGAATTCTTTACAGACGAATGGAAAAACTGGTAGAAGCGGACCTCGGGGAAGATCAGTTTGGATTCCGTAGAAATGTTGGAACACGTGAGGCAATACTAACCTTACGACTTCTCTTAGAAGAAAGATTAAGAAAAGGCAAACCTACGTTTCTAGGATTTGTAGACTTAGAGAAAGCTTTTGACAACGATAACTGGAATACTCTCTTTCAAATTCTGAAGGTGGCAGGGGTAAAATACAGGGAGCGAAAGGCTATTTACAATTTGTACAGAAACCAGATGGCAGTTATAAGAGTCGAGGGACATGAAAGGGAAGCAGTGGTTGGGAAAGGAGTGAGACAGGGTTGTAGCCTCTCCCCGATGTTATTCAATCTGTATATTGAGCAAGCAGTAAATGAAACAAAAGAAAAATTCGGAGTAGGTATTAAAATTCATGGAGAAGAAATAAAAACTTTGAGGTTCGCCGATGACATTGTAATTCTGTCAGAGACAGCATTGGACTTGGAAGAGCAGTTGAACGGAATGGGCAGTGTCTTGAAAGGAGGATATAAGATGAACATCAACAAAAGCAAAACGAGGATAATGGAATGTAGTCAAATTAAATCGGGTGATGCTGAGGGGATTAGATTAGGAAATGAGACACTTAAAGTAGTAAAGGAGTTTTGCCATTTAGGGAGTAAAATAACTGATGATGGTCGAAGTAGAGAGGATATAAAATGTAGACTGGCAATGGCAAGGAAATCGTTTCTGAAGAAGAGAAATTTGTTAACATCGAGTATAGATTTAAGTGTCAGGAAGTCGTTTCTGGAAGTATTTGTATGGAGTGTAGCCATGTATGGAAGTGAAACATGGACGATAACCAGTTTGGACAAGAAGAGAATAGAAGCTTTCGAAATGTGGTGCTACAGAAGAATGCTGAAGATAAGGTGGGTAGATCACGTAACTAATGAGGAGGTATTGAATAGGATTGGGGAGAAGAGAAGTTTGTGGCACAACTTGACTAGAAGACGGGTTCGGTTGGTAGGACATGTTTTGAGGCATCAAGGGATCACAAATTTAGCATTGGAGGGCAGCGTGGAGGGTAAAAATCGTAGAGGGAGACCAAGAGATGAATACACTAAGCAGATTCAGAAGGATGTAGGTTGCAGTAGGTACTGGGAGATGATGGAGCTTGCACAGGATAGAGAAGCATGGAGAGCTGCATCAAACCAGTCTCAGGACTGAAGACCACAACAACAACAACAACAAGTAATTTCTGGAGTACCCCAAGGAAGTGTCGCAGGACCTTTACAGTTTGAAATATATAAGGTGAACGAGACACCAGCGACAAACTGTCGGAGGTGGTAGTTGGACCAATACAAGAAAGAAATGTCTAGTAAATATGGGATCTAAAATTCACGAGCTAAGTGCTATCTTCCATACTGTAAAACACATCTCTTCTACTGGAAGCTCCATGCTTTCCATATTTTAGGAGGAGATAGTACGGACCAAACCAAGAAGTAAAGTCCAGTAAACAGCGGCTCTAAAATGTGCACCTTAATAGGTATGAGCACATATTTAGTGGCAGAGATACGTTTAAGATCAGCGAAGATGAACACGTGCCCATAGCTCTTAAGATAAACATTTTCAAGGCCATGTTTACTGAACACATCTTTTTTTCTTGTTTTGGTCTATACTACCACCCCTGAAAGTTCCACAGAGGAATTTTGGTTCATTCTGTGTATAGACTAAATGATCTAGTGCAGTGGTCATCGAACTTCTTCGTTCAAGAGCCAATACTAATATTTAGGGGTGGCACCCCTGATCGCATATGTTCCGATCTTATTGTTAATTGATAACCTACATAAATTAGTACATTATGAGCTCCCAGCAGGCGAACCATAGTAAGACTGCGGAAAGTTAAAATACTGCGGCACTCGGAACACTTCGTGTCGAATGTTCTGCTTCAGATTGCTGCCACCCTCAGTCACACCAGAGATGAGACACAGTAATTGCCTGAGGAAGTGTTGTTAAGTTGTCGGTGTGAACGGGTGGCAAATTAATTAATAACAATAATTACACTTGTATTTAAATGCATTGTGAAATATGAGACACGATCACAAATATTTACTACATCTTTAGATGTAATTTCTCTTTTGCTCGTTGTGTTGTATTAGAACAGCCTTAATTTAATTTCATATTCCTTGCTACAAATATGTACTGCATTCGACTCCATGTTACTTCTGTTCGAAAATTGTACCACAACAGTTGATCGGTACGGCTCGTGTAAGCCCGTGAGTTGTCAGTACCGGTACTGGAAGGCTATGTAGGTAGTACAAAAAGAAAGGAGATGGCTCTATAGACTTACGCTCTTCGTTGTTTTGAAGCTTGAATGGGTGGGGTCTACCGCAATCTTAAGTACCCCGAAACATCACCAGATTACCGTTTACGATTGCTTCTTGTTCATTAATTCTATCCTGTGCCTGCAACAACTGTTTTAAATACTATGAATTATAGTGCTTGTGTGAATAACATAGTGTCAGGGTGGTAATTTCGAGCGTCTTTCTGCTCTTGAATTCGTATTAGCCGTAGTACTACGGCACATTTGGCATCATCAGTGTAACTTGTTTTTGTTGATGCATTTCGAATAGCCATCAAGAGAAGGATGTGATGTGAAAAGTTTGCTTTCGTAATGTATTTTATTCCACTTTTCCTATATTTGTATCGATAGCGAATGAAGCTGGAACTTCGAAACCAATGCTTGTTTGATTACTATTACTGCTTCTTGTTAGTCACATTTTTAGTTTTCAACTCTTATGCACAACATTTTTAATATTCACGTTTGCAAAGAACTTATCTACCTGTTTTCTGTTCGGCAATGAGTAAAGTAGCAAGGCATGCTGGCGTAACCTGTGCATGTCAACAAAGTAAACGATTATTGAAATGTCAAAGAAACAGAACTGAATAGAGGTATACTTTCATGTAGAGTAGTGTTATTATTTTATTAGATTGTCATTGCATTACTTTCACTGTAGTTTACACATCTTCTCACTCTGAAATCTTACCTATGACCAATAATAGCAATTTACGGGGTTAAAAAAGATACAATTTTTTAAATATCCTCCAGCACTGTGAAATGCTATAAACGTGATTAAACGTGATAAGTCTCAAACTCCGTAAAATGAATATTTTGCTTTAACATGTATGTAAGTAATTTTTTTAGTAATGGTTGCCTAATTTGTGTAAAATGTAGGCCTACCTTTCCAACAGTGGGCTGTTTGTTTCTTTTCCTGGAATATTTAACTCTGCTAGTTTTTCGGGAATAACGGAACATAGCACACGTGGAATGTACATCTAATTTGATCATCTGCTTGATTTTACTTTTGAATTACGTTCTGAGGTTTTCAAAGTATATAAGCCTGTACTATGCTTTGTGATATACCACTAGTCAGTTTCTTAGTTTCGCGTTCACTGTATCATTTGCACGATAAATCGTAATGCTGTGGAACGAGACATTATATATTACCATGTTTTTTTTAATTAAAGACAAACATGTGTTAGTAATTACTACCCACCACCATTTATACATTACTCTAGTAGATAATATTCTGGAGTTATCAAAGAGAAACATTTCAGTATATTTTCAAATTTTACTTTGCTGTCTGTCAGGCATGTTATATCAGTGGGTAAGTGATCAAAACTTTTGGTTACAGCATCGTGAACCCCTGTTTGTGCTGCAGACAACCATCTTAATACGACGTAATGTTTGTCATTTTTTCTTTTGGTATTGATATTATGTACAACATTTACCTGTTGAAATGTAGTGCATTATTTACAACAAACTTCATGAGGGAGTAACTACACTGTGAAACGGATAGATTGCTTCTCGCATGCTGATCAGCAGGCACGCGCGACGAAAAGAGTGCTCACATTAGTTTTCAGCCAAAGCCTTTTTCAGAAAGGAAGCAAAGCACTCATACACATTCACACAATCACACACATGACCGCTGACTCCGATTGTTGTAGCCAGATTTTTTTTAAGGGGGAGGAAATGTGAGCAATGACTAATTATCGGCGGGAGGAATTTGCGACATGAGATGCCGCCCAAGCAATCAGCGGGCTACGTAGCTGTGTGTTCTGCCATGACGAGATCGCTGATACCGTGTGGCTCGGATTTCGGAGCGTTTGCGATTTGGAAGGCAGCGAAAAACACAGGAAAGGAGAGAAAGAACGGACACTGACTACAGTACTGCAAATCTAAAGTCAAACGCCAGAGGCGGCCGCGGTGGCCAAGCGGTTCTAGGCCCTTCAGTCCGGAACTGCACGACTGCTACGGTCGCAGGTTCGAATCCTGCCTCGGGCGTGGATGTGTGTGATGTCCTTAGGTTAGTTAGGTTTAAGTAGTTCTAAGTTCTCGGGGACTGATGACCTCAGATGTTAAGTCCCATAGTGCTCAGAGCCATTTGAACCATTTTCAAACGCCAGATATAAAACTACTACTACGAAAGTAAACAGTACAACCATAATTGATGGATACAAAAGAAAATATTGCTTGAACGGGTCCACTTACGAATGAAATATGATTCTTTTAAACTTTAGACTACAACTGGTTTGATTAGTACAACCGTAAACAACGCAGACTGGCACTTTTGATGAAACAACTACGTCTCTACACAATGAAAACACCCAGCACGGCCGAAAATGGGCACGGGGACGTCAGAGTGACGTCACGGGGAAGTGTCAGCGCGGTGAACCACGGAAATATGAATGCTGTGAACCTAATGTCTTGGGGTACTTAAGATGGCAGACATCGGCTTCAATTTTGTGACAACTACCCTTTTTTTTTTTTTTTGTACTCCCATGTGCAATACAAACATGTGTTCACAGAATCGACAGCTCATTTGATTCACACAATGTAGAACAAATAAGTGACTGTTATATGAAGTGCCTTTTCAGTCTGTGAAATAGCACTGTCTGAAACAAATGGATCGGGTTACGGGCTCTTTTGTACTGGACTTATGCTTCCTAAAAATGGCGAGAGAGAGAAGATTAGAGAAGATTTGGGTTTAACGCCCTGGAGCCGAAGAGATCATTTGATATGAAGCACAAGCTCTCGTAAGACAGTGGTCGGAAAGGAAATAGGTAATATCCTTGTCAAAGTTGTCATTTCGGGTATGATTAATTTTGGGGAACCAAGGCACACATCAGTCTCAATAGCTCTAACCAAATGCTTCTTCGCTCGATTCTTGTGAAAGGCCATTGGCAACACGATTCTACAGTTTTGCATATACGAGGGCGGTTCAGAAAGTAACCTCCGATTGGTCACAGTGCAGGTTGTGGGGGGAGTAGCGACGCCATCTGTGCGTTCACGCACTCAACAGGTCAGTCGGCATCAAGCCGTGGTCGAGTGAACGTCGTACCTGCGCTAGTTTAGTTTTTGTGGCAGTTTGAAATGTGTGCTGCAATAGAAAACCCCGCCAAATGTGAAGTGCGTGCTGTCATAAGGTTTTTTACAGCCAAAGGATATTCTGCAGCAGCTATTCATCGTGAGCTTTGTGCCGTGTACGGACCAAGAGTTATGAGTGAAGGAGTTGTCCGTGAATGGGTACGTTTATTTAAAAGTGGACGAGAAAACGTTCATGATGAAGAGAGGAGTGGTAGACCATCGTTGGTGACTGACGAACTCGTTCAGACAGTTGATGCAAAAGTTCGTGAAAATCGACGTTTCTCAATGTCGGAGTTGTCTACTGGTTTTCCACAGATTTCTAAGACTCTCTTGTACGAGATAGTGACAGCAAGATTGGGTTACCGTAAGTTCTGTGCACGATGGGTGCCCAAAATTCTTACCGACCACCACAAAACTCAAAGAATGGCCTCTGCATTAGACTTTCTGTCACGTTATGAGGACGAAGGAGAACCATTGTTAAACAGAATCGTGACCGGTGACGAAACCTGGATTAAGTACGTGAACCCTGAGACAAAAGAACAATCAAAGATGTGGGCACATTCAAATTCGCCTACCAAACCAAGAAAAGCCTCGCAAGATTTTTCTGCCAGAAAACTGATGGCAACGGTGTTTTGGGATGCCAAAGGGGTGTTGTTGGTTGAATTCATGGAACGTGGTACGACCATTAATCAAGACGTGTACTGTGAAACAATAAAAAAGTTACGACGGGCTATACAGAACAAACGCCGTGGTATGCTGACTTCCGGTATCGTTTTTTTGCACGATAACGCCCGTCCTCACTCTGCTCGCAGAACAACGGCCCTTCTTGAGTCCTTCAAGTGGGACGTTATCAACCATCCACCTTACAGCCCAGACCTGGCGCCAAGTGATTATCACCTCTTCATGCATTTGAGGAAATGGCTCGGGTCACAGCGGTTTGATGACGACGAAGAGCCCAAAGATGCGGTCACAGGCTGGCTCCAGGCACAAGCGGGTGATTTTTATGCAGAAGGAATTTCAAAGCTTGTGAAGAGATACGATAAGTGTCTCAATCGCTATGGAGACTATGTAGAAAAATAGTGCAAAGATGTAGTTGTAAGATGTATATATTAAAATATTTTTATTTAACTTGGTGTATTTTTTTAAATCAACCGGAGGTTACTTTCTGAACGGCCCTCGTAAATACAGAAGTACGTGTATTAACAATGCATGAGTGACTTCCTCTGTGGGACTGACTGACATCCCAAAGAACTGGCCCAGGTTTTTACCCGCGCCCGATCTTGCGGACAACTCAGAACGCATTTGTTTTAGGATTCCTCCTGCGCCACCCGTGAAACAGCAGACATCTACTCGCATTCCAAAATGTTAACGAATGATTACAATAGGCACTTTCAATGACCGATTGTTGTTGACGAGCTTAGCGCTACTTCCCGGCCTGTCTGTATACACACCTGCAGCCTTCTACACGGCATACATGTGAAAGGCGTAAGTCATACAATGACAAGTACCACTTTGCCCACGAGTAGCCATGATGAACAAAGCATACATTATATTCGCCAATTTTGCATTCTGGTTGTTGCTTTGCTGGGTCCAGGAGACACTGAGATAAAATTTTGTATGGGTCAGGAAGAAAGAAAGTCCCTCTTATCTGTTTTGCCTCCCTTTTTAAGTAGTGGGCGTATCGATGCAGTTTTCTAATCATTCGGAATTTCATGGTTTGCCAAATGTTTTGCATGATCAGTGTAATTTCTTTTAAGGTTAATGACCCAGCTGATTTCAAGAGTTCTGCAACAATTCCGTCTTCAGCAATGCTTTATTATTTTTCAACTTATAATTTGTCTGGCGATTTCCCCTTCATTTGAAGCTTGTAAACCTGGATTAGTTTTAAGGGAATTTATGATGGAAAGCTTTCTTTAGACACTGGGCAATTTACAAGTTGTTCTTGGTATTTGCAAAGTTCTGCACTTTTACTGGTAGTTAAATGCGAGTTGTCTATTTTCCTTTTTGAAGCATCTCATTTGTTAATATTCCATGTTTTGAATGCCTTGTGTAGAGATTTGACTTCTTGTTCACTATCTACATTCCACCAACGGTGTTTTTTTCCGCATTTCTGGGTACTTTTGACAATCTTATGTGAATTTTTCCCAGTTTTGCACCTGTGTTTTGTCTAGTTCGTTTGGTAGTAGCAGTGATTGAATTTACTAGTATAAAGTTTAGGAATTACTGACATCCTTTTGCTGAATTTTTCAGGCTTGTTTCACTCCGGTTTAGGTGGTGGTTTGTGTCAGTCATCAACTTATGATGTGGATACGAGACTGCGATATGATTCATTTGGAATTCACAAATGTTCTTGTTGTATGATCGCCATGATTTTCGTTTTCAGGCTTTTTTCTTAAGACTGGTTGACATATTTTTGAGTCTGGAATTTCTACACTATTCTGCCGCTCTTTCAATTTTTATTAGTCGATTTATGCGCAGGAAAGTTGCCAGTCGGTATCTTGAACCTCCTTTCTTTCCCTAACTGTGCATTAAAACTGACCATTACAATCTTCAAGTTATTTTATGAAGTTTTAGAGATTGTATTTTCTGCCACCTCCAATGATTTATTTGTTGTTTCCGGGTTTGTTTTATTTTCTTGGTTTATCGGCACACGCACATTAATAGCTCTCTATATCTTATTTGCACATTTATAGGTAACTGTCGTTAATCTGTTGTCCACAGGCTATACTTTCATTACAGAATTAAAAATGTTTTTTGGAGTGCGAATGCAACCGCCAGATGGGGTGTATTTTTAAGCGTTAATTATTATTTTTAAGCATTAATTATTATTATTTCTAACATCCATTGTGTTCTCATCTAGCAGTCTTGTTTCTTGCATTGCTAAATTTTTAACTTTTAGTTCTTTAAGTGTTCATCGTAAATTGTAGGTCTTTCCTGGATGTAGGAGTAAGTTAATGTTGATTGTGGCAAAGATACTTTTAATTTTTGGATTAAGTTGGCCATATGACTCCCAGTTTTCTTATACAGAGAATTTGTTACCTTCTGAGGTCATTCTGTGATTACTAATACGTTCCATTGTTGCACTTGGAATTACAGGGCTGAGTTTGTAAGGAAACTCAGTGATTAAATTGGGAGGAGTGAGTTTAAGAATAAAACAATAATAATAATAATGATAATAATAACGTGAATGCATAAGAATTACATTTCAAATCAGTAATAATAAGCAGGGAATGAGGAAAGTGACATTTTTAGCCCATTGTTCGGGAGCATTGAAGCAATCGCCTAGAATGATTCGGAGAAGAAGGAGAATTCAGATTGTGATGGCTGCACTTCGCAGAAACCCAAAATCCTTTTGTCAACGTCAATAGCGCTACATTGCACTAATTTTAATAATAATTACTAGTAAATATGCTTAGGTGTTCCTGCAGACTACAGAACGAGTGGGGTCAAGAAAATAGCCTTGAGCTTGGTAAACAAATCTTCCTCCTTCTTGCTTTCGAACCAGGCTCAAAATATACGATTTGTTGCTAACTGTCAACATTTTTCACACAAAGAAAAAAGGTAGAGTCTGTGACGAGGTCCTTGACCGAGGTACTGCCCTGTCTGTTGGTAGAGCACAGGCTTTCTTCACCGCGGCGCAATGGAAGCGGGGGGGGGGGGGGGGGGGGGGATGGCGGGCCCATCGCTCCGGTAGCCTTTTACCTTTTACCCCCGGGGCTCTACTGATAGCTGGCTGACTGAACCTGGGGCCGTTCTGGAGGGACTAAAACGAGGAAGTTCTCACACAAGCCCGTGAAAAAAATCAGAATGACGCAATGAATGAATGCAGTTGCTTTCAAACGAATGCAAGTTCCCAACAACAAATTCCTGGAGAGAGTATATACACTCCGTGACGTCAGTGAAATTACCCACAAATTTTATCACTGGTATAACTGGGGCTCACAAACATCATGCGTACTCCGAAATGCACACTTTTAGACTAAAAGTATCATTGTAGCTGAATTCACAATCTCAAGGTCCAATCAACATGTTATTGCTGGAGTTTCCGACACATTTCCTAATTTTTACCTTGTTGAATATTTCAAGTCTGTGGAGACGCGATGTCTAGGGGGCCGCACAATCGCAACAACCTTCGGGTTAAATGATTTATATTTTTAACTGATTCGACTGTGGGTTCTTGGTGAAAGACTGTATATTGTATTAACTACGTGAAACTCTTTTTAGTGTTGTTTCACAAACTTCATTAATACTGTACGGCCTAGGTTTTGCGTTATAAGCCCGTTTTGTAGTACGTAACTGGTCCTAAAGATGAGAACCAAGCAAAGATAATCGTATAATTTTTTTAAACTATCGATTCTTGGCTTAATCTATAAAAATTATCTCTGTTAACAATTCTGACAAAATTAGATATATATATTTACAAAATTCATTAGGACAGCATTTACAATAAGTATGACCAAACATACAATACACAGGATTGGAATTTTGTTATGTGATTGAAGGAATCAAGGTTGTTATTCTATGTAGGAACTGGAATATTGTCTAAAAGGGGTGATTAGTTGAAATGAGTTCGTTCATTCAGTAATAAGTGTGGAGATACACACATCTGTTTATTTAATTTCAAATTTTCACTTACTTATATGTGGTAGTCATTCAAAACGAGACACATGTAAAAAAATCAAGCAAATTGTTTATTATTTCAAAAGTAATCGCTATAACTCTTAATACATCTGTCCCACTGAGAGTCAAGACAATCAATGCCTTCGTGGATAAATGTTTGCTGCTGCCGACAGACCCCATGATTGTGTGCGCAGGCGTGGACCTCTTCGACTGAAGCAACTAGAGGGTCACGAATGTCTTTCTTCAGGGCTTCATAAATATGGAAATCGCATACGAAGAGATCAGAAGTGTATGGAGGACGTATATGCGCTTCCCAGCGAAACTTCTGCAACTTAGGCGAAACAGCCTTGGCAACATGTATACTTTATTAACTGTAAATGCTATTGATGCACATGCCATCTGAATTTAAATCTGATTTTCATGATTTCAAGGACTAATATATTATTCCAGCGTTAGAGTTTAATGAGCTGTCGACGTCGAAGATATTAGAGACGCACTAACTCTGGCTGGGCCGGGATGGGGAAGAATGTCGACCGTATAGTTGCTGAAGGAAAGATTCAGGCATATCCTCCTTTGACTTTGGAAAACGATGAAAAATTTGAATCAGGATGACTTGACGGTAATTCGAAACTTGATGTTCCGTAATAAGACTCTAGTAAACTAACCACTGAGCCACCTCTCTCAGCTTATAACAACAGGGATAAATGCAATTAATGTCCGAGGACTTCACCTCACAGAACACAATTTTCAAAGCGATACTACAAAAGTCAACGACTAACATCGTTATGTTTGTAGTGGGTCGTTTCACGCCCAGGATGAAACATGTTTTCGGTTTCTCCATGTTCACAATTTATGACGGCGGCTGGTCTAGCAATGATCATCTCTCCGCTTCTTGCGCCGCTGTCACCCATCACGTTTACATGCAACGTAACTTGCGGAAGACCAGAATTGAATTTCTGAAACGTATTTTCCCTGTCCTGTGTATGTGTGAAGCCAGAACCTATTTGTTCAGCACGATCAAATATCTGTTTCGCGAGTGTTATGTTAGTTTATACGAATGATGCGTGGTAGTGAGGTGTTCTGATATCGTCAGCCCGATGAATTGAGGTTATCATTACTTTCGTAATATTTTTAATAAGACTGAATACGATTTCTTTGTGTCAGCGCACTATTATGGAGGCGAAAGGGGAGATTGTTTAAGAAAAGACGTTTAAAAATCTTATCTTCGCTAGTTAAAGCACAGAAAACTATTTTGTTTCAACCACCTAGCTGGCACATATTATGGGGGAAAAATGCATACCGGTAACTGGTCTTCGACTTTCCGGCGCTTGCTGATGGCTAGAGAACTTCCAAATGCATAAAGACACATTCTTTATGCTGTACATAGAATTAGCGAATATTTTGTCACCAGACATTGATTGTATAGAATGCCTTTGTTAGCCTGTTACGCATGGTACATGGATGTTGCTAAATAGTACGACTAATATTTTGCTAATTCAGTAAACGTATGAGCATTCGTGTATGTATCTATATCTCAAGAACAAAAAAAGTTCTCTCCTTCTCATTTGTCAACAAAATTACTTCGTCCATATTATAAAATATTTTAAAATTCTTTAGTTATCTGACAACGCAATCTCGACTGGAATGAAGTAGACCTTTCAAACGAATCCGAAAGCTATTGTGAAAGGTGAAATTCAGCTACCAGTACTGTATTTCCAGAATGATGTTGGAGTGTTTACATGTCTGTCCAGAAGTGGAAGTGCGAAATTACTTTACAGGTGTGAGAGCCACTTCTTAGGGCCCCGCCCTACACACACATCAGTTTATCTGCCAACCGACCGACCGATCAATTTCGTGGCAGCCTGCACACGTCCCGACCGACTGCACTCAGCGCCACACTGCTGTATTTTGTTTAAGTTCATTGAGTTTTTGTTCTACCACATCCCGCTTCGTTTTACGCAGAAACAAAATGCCTTCGCTGTTTTAGAGATAACAAGGCCAAAATTTTTAAAAAAGTGGGGAAACCTGTGGACAAAGAAGTGACTAATGCAAGGAAAGAAATTCTGTTACTTAAGCATCTGGGAACTGATGATTTTCGCACTTAACTAAGAGTGGATGAATCCTGCATTTAGGAGCTGCCGAATATCATCAAACCGTTCTTAAAGAGAGAGGCTGTAGGCTGCGAGGAGACGCTGTTGCTGCATTACGATTTCTAGCCAAAGGCGGAAGTTAAAGTGAACCTCAGATTCAGTGCTGTTGTATCCCCCCAATTATTAACTAAAATGATTGCTAAACGCTTCAGCGTGATTTATAGTTAACTGAGGAAATGCATCATGGTAAATCACAATAAATGAAACAAAAGATGTCATTAATTTATTTATGTATGTAGCATAAAAGATGACCTGTAAGTTTAAGAAACTCATTTCAGACTCGGGTAAGAAAGACTACACATTGTGGTGATTTACATCATGTAATAAATACAACGGATACATAATAAATGAAGCATTTACCAACTATAGAACTATAAAAAGCCCACACTTTCCTCTTTGTGGTAGAGGGCTTGGATATGGGCTGGACTTTTTTTTAAACGTGTAATAATGAAGCAAGTATATTTTACGGATTAACATTCATTGAACGTCGATATTTCGGTTTTTAGATTTCATTCCCTATAAGTATCGGAATGGGGGAAAGAACTACAGTAGAAGAAGAATGGGTAGCTTTGAGGGATGAAGTAGCGAAGGCAGCAGAGGATCAAGTAGGTAAAAAGACGAGGGCTAGTAGAAATCCTTGGGTAACAGAAGAAATATTGAATTTAATTGATGAAAGGAGAAAATATAAAAATGCAGAAAATGAAGCAGGCAAAAAGGAATACAAACGTCTCAAAAATGAGATCGACAGGAAGTGCAAAATGGCTAAGCAGGGATGGCTAGAGGACAAATGTAAGGATTTAGAGGCCTATCTCACTAGGGGTAAGATAGATACTGCCTACAGGAAAATTAAAGAGACCTTTGGAGAGAAGAGAACGACTTGTATGAATATCAAGAGCTCAGATGGAAACCCAGTTCTAAGCAAAGAAGGGAAAGCAGAAAGGTGGAAGGAGTATATAGAGGGTCTACACAAGGGCGATGTACTTGAGGACAATATTATGGAAATGGAAGAGGATGTAGATGAAGATGAAATGGGAGATATGATACTGCGTGAAGAGTTTGACAGAGCACTGAAAGACCTGAGTCGAAACAAGGCCCCCGGAGTAGACAACATTCCATTGGAACTACTGACGGCCTTGGGAGAGCCAGTCCTGACAAAACTCTACCATCTGGTGAGCAAGATGTATGAAACAGGCGAAATACCCTCAGACTTCAAGAAGAGTATAATAATTCCAATCCCAAAGAAAGCAGGTTGACAGATGTGAAAATTACCGAACTATCAGTTTAATAAGTCACAGCTGCAAAATACTAACACGAATTCTTTACAGACGAATGGAAAAACTAGTAGAAGCCAACCTCGGGGAAGATCAGTTTGGATTCCGTAGAAATATTGGAACACGTGAGGCAATACTGATCTTGCGACTTATCTTAGAGGAAACCTACGTTTCTAGCATTTGTAGACTTAGAGAAAGCTTTTGACAATGTTGACTGGAATACTCTCTTTCAAATTCTAAAGGTGGCAGGGGTAAGTTACAGGGAGCGGAAAGCTATTTACAATTTGTACAGAAACCAGATGGCAGTTATAAAAGTCGAGGGACATGAAAGGGAAGCAGTGGTTGGGAAGGGAGTAAGACAGGGTTGTAGCCTCTCCCCGATGTTGTTCAATCTGTATATTGAGCAAGCAGTAAAAGAAACAAAAGAAAAATTCGGAGTAGGTATTAAAATTCATGGAGAAGAAATAAAAACTTTGAGGTTCGCCGATGACATTGTAATTCTGTCAGAGACAGCAAAGGACTTGGAAGAGCAGTTGAATGGAATGGAGAGTGTCTTGAAAGGAGGATATAAGATGAACATCAACAAAAGCAAAACAAGGATAATGGAATGTAGTCGAATTAAGTCGGGTGATGCTGAGGGAATTAGATTAGGAAATGAGACACTTAAAGTAGTAAAGGAGTTTTGCTATTTGGGGAGTAAAATAACTGATGATGGTCGAAGTAGAGAGGATATAAAATGTAGACTGGCAATGGCAAGGAAAGCGTTTCTGAAGAAGAGAAATTTGTTAACATTGAGTGTAGATTTAAGTGTCAGGAAATCATTTCTGAAAGTATTTGTATGGAGTGTATCCATGTATGGAAGTGAAACATGGACGATAAATCGTTTGGACAAGAAGAGAATAGAAGCTTTCGAAATGTGGTGCTACAGAAGAATGCTGAAGATTAGATGGGTAGATCACATAACTAATGAGGAAGTATTGAATAGGATTGGGGAGAAGAGGAGTTTGTGGCACAACTTGACCAGAAGAAGGGATCGGTTGGTAGGACATGTTCTGAGGCATCAAGGGATCACAAATTTAGTATTGGAGGGCAGTGTGGAGGGTAAAAATCGTAGAGGGAGACCAAGAGATGAATACACTAAGCAGATTCAGAAGGATGTAGGTCGCAGTAGGTACTGGGAGATGAAAAAGCTTGCACAAGATAGAGTAGCAAGGAGAGCAGCATCAAACCAGTCTCAGGACTGAAGACCACAACAACAACAACAAGTATCGGAAATAAAACCTAAAAACAGAAATACCTAAGGCCGACGGACATTTATTCTCTCAATATTTCAAACCATTATGGATTCGTTAAAGAATGAAAAAAAGTGCTTTATTTCTTGCATTTGTATTGCTACACTCCTCGCAGGACCAGTCCGACAAATTTCTGCAGTCTTCAAATTGCTCTATACACTCTGTCCTTTACCCTTTATTTGGCAAATGGTGGAAATAAAAACTAAAAAAATTTTTCAGTGCTTATATGTATTTATTATGCTTAAAGAAATACAATTCAATAAGTTTTAGAAATTTTTTACAAAAATTAAGAAAATTGTGAAATGTTGCTTACAAGCAACATTGCCAGCAATAGACCACATTTATACATATTATAGAAAAAAAGTGTTTGCCAATAACCTCAAGCAAAAGGTTTCCTGTACGTGAATAATTTAATTTATAAACACATTTATGCATTCCTGCTGCGTAATATAACTGTTTCATTTTCCCTTCTAGTTCTTCTTGCAATGGAATTTTTAGAAACAGTTCCTCTTTGGAACGAAGCACAATACTAGATTTCATTTTGAACACATAACTGTAGAAAATCCAGATGGGCAATAACGACAACGACCTTTGGGACCGTATACAGGCCAATGCTCCATATTATCAAATCGGACATCTTGTGTAACAGGCGGAGCTGTTGGCTTCCTGCTCTTCTTTTGTGGTGGTGTTGTGTCTATTCAGGGCCTTCCTACTTTCCTTTTCCCTGAAAACATCAAAGCATTGGCAATATCTGCCCTGAATGACTTCAGTGAGGTCTTCTTGTCCAGAGATTCTCTTCGAAATATCAGCCAGGCATTTACAACACTCAGATCTAGCATAAATCCAAACAATCTCATGTACCAACACCTAGTTTTCATTGGTACTCTGTAGAGCTCCGTCAGCATACCAGCAAGATCAACTCCTCCCATATGTTTGTTGTACTGGCGTACAATACTGGGACAGGTCACATGAATTCTTCTTTTTTCATTGCTGTCCCATCATTTTACTGTTGAGAGTGGTTGGACACCACAAAATGAACTTGCAAGTGTCACGATTTTATTGTTTTGAATATCTGCCGTAAGCATATGTAATATACTAATAGCACATGTCCCAACTATGGGCAATGTTGCTCACAGGCAACATAAAAGTTTTATACTATTTATGTAATTCAAAACAATATTAGATTGAAATATTTCTGCTGTAAACTCACCTCTGAGTATTTCGTGAAGAAAATCTGCTAAGATTACTGCCAATTTATTGAAATCTTTCAGAACCAGAACAAGACACCCCTGTTGCTCACACGAGGAGATCTCTGTAACACCACTGCACAAACTGCCGTCTCTTGTGGAAAACATTGAACTATTACAACAACTAGCATTCGCAGTGTGTAAAGGAACGTTGCCTGGAGGCAACAATGCCAGTAAAAGGCACTGGGAAGTGTTTGTTGTCCCATAAGGCCAACGTAAATTTGATATTGCTTCAGAGCAACACTGCCAAATAAAGGGTTAAAATCTCGTCCGCCTCGCACCTCATCATGTGTATAGAACAGCATTTAACACTGTGGGCAGTGACAAAAGACTATCTTCTGTCGGGCAGTTGACACGACAAGGCACAATTTGTTGGAAGGTATGGTAATGGGGGGTGGGGGGGAGGGGAGGTGTGTCGGCTGTCTGGTGTCGGGTGGTCCTACCTGCCCGACATCCCTACAAGGTAAGTTCGTTGGTCGGCCTGTCGGTCGGTCAGAATGGCTATACGCGTCCAAATTGTCGGTCGGTTGGTGCGCGTGTAGGGCCTTTAAACGTTGCCAACATCAGTCCATTAGTCACAGTTGGCCGTCTTGGTACTGTTTGCTGTGTAGGGAGAGAGGCTCGAGATTGGTGAAGCAGGGAGCGCTGTGCCACGACCGCTGGCAGCCGATGGAAGGCGTCAGTCGACCGCGCGGCCGAAGAATAACTGTAAGAGATGTCTGCGGTCTCAGAGTTCGAAACGGACGAAGACGAGGAGTTTGAAAGCGAGGACGAGGCGTCGCCCTGCGAACGCTGCTGCCTGCCACCTAACTACTTCCACCACGGTGAGTCCCTTCACCAGTGTCTGCTAGCAGAAACTGTCAACTGAAACGAAATTTTAACTTACGGTGCCAGATGCAACGTCGTAGATTTTCGTTTATACCAGTGAAACAGAACACGAGCAAATGTACCAAGCACGCTATTATCCAGGCTAATAACGATTTGAGTCTGCGCGGATAAACGAAAATACACATGTTTTTACCGGAAACTGCAATTTACTATATTTTCGAAACATTGTGTGTCGCGTTTAAAACCTGACTCACTCCTTACGCATGACTCGCTGGAAACAGACAACTTGCTTACGTAATTACACTTAACACACGCTGCATTTCGTATCACTCGTCTTCAATTCACTGTCGCATATTTCTGGCGACGGTTCTCATTTTTCAGAGTGTCAAAGTCCATATAGTCAAACGCATTTTATCCTAAGCCTCGTCTTCGATTTGTTCCTTTACCGAACACAGTTTGTTCGATCCAATTATGACAATATATTTGGCTTCCTTTTTTTTTTATTACTTACTTTCAATGATTACCGAACAACGCACGTATAATCCGAAAATCGGGTAGTTCGCATCCCAGAAATAGAAATCTTGCTGTCCTTGACATACTCCCTTAAAGGTCTAGCTTGGAACACCATTAAAAAAAGTCGAATGTTGCTGGTAGTGGCAACACTGTCTTACCACATATTTGTCAAAGAATTAAGAGTGCGCAATTGGAAGTCTGCAAATCATTTTTATTACCGTATTTGTACCCACTCTTACACTGGATTTGCCTTTTACAAACCATGTACATTCCGTAACATATGAAACTTTTTTTTTTTTCTTACAACTTTGGTCGAATTTTCCGTTTCGGTAGTACAGGGGAGTGACAAATGCTACATGCGATCACATAAGTAGCATATATCTAAAATAATCACCACATTACATAATGGCGAAGCAAATATAGCAAATCTCGCCGGTACCTGGACAGTGGTGAAATATACGCTAGGAAACTAAAAAAGATGTTTATAGCAGACCCAACAATTAAAAATTTCTAATTTCATTCCTCTAGATCCACACTTTCTGGTGCTTTACATAACATTTTTCAGGATTTTCAAGCATTTTATCTTAGACACGTATTTTTTTTTTTTTTTTGGAACTGGTACTGAACTTGCATTAGTGAAGGTTCTGATAACAAGCCCGACATCGCGTTTATGAGGGTGTTCTGGAGCTTACTCTAATTGTAGGGCAATATGGAATTTATTTTCTTCACATAAATTACCACATAACATTGAGCCAGTTAGTTCATTAGCTCACGTGCCTGATGTCTAATACTGCACAGTCAATGTTTAGAAGCAAAAAAACAGCGCAGGGTTAGCACACTGGTATCGCATTCAGGAGGGCGGCGGTTCAAAACCGCGTCCGGCCATCCTGATGTAGGTTTTCCATGATTTTCCTAAATCGCTTGAAGCATATTCTGGGATGGTTCCTTCGAAAGGGCACGGCTGCCTTCCTTCTCCACCCTTCCCTAACCCAAGCTTGTGCTCCGTCTCTAATGACCTCGTTGTCGACGGGACGTAAAATGCTCTCTTCCTCCTCAACAGCATAAACGAACGTTCGGAAATAGTGTCGACGCGATCAGATATAATCCATTGCTTTGATTGCTTTGAGAGAGCGACGAACTGTACCAAATTTCAGATACAGAAAGCTATTTCCCTGCTATCTTTTGAGGCACTACTTACGTAAACACCTCTAAATAGGTAGAGGGGTTCGCTTGCTTATATGTTAATCTACTGAGACCCTAACCGGTTCGCGGTACAGAACTGAGGAATCCCATTAGCAACGTGAAAATAAAACAGTATGGATAGTTCGACTAACATTGAGAGCAACTTGACCAACCACATTACCGACTTTCGTCGTGTGTCATTTGCTTAGATTCCGCGTGTACTTTGGCGCAAAAACGGCAAAAACCTAACTGAATCCATTCGTACACAAACGTCTTTCTTTGCAAAAATAAGACATTGTCTTAAATACTGAATCGGGACAGTATATGTTTTGCATGTACAAATATATTAAAGACAAGTCTAATACTTTAAAAGATTAAAACATTTCAGCAAAAAGTATGTTTCTTCAGTCCTTGATTACATTTTGTTAACCAGCTGGCAAGTTGATAATCTGTTTTCATAATAGCATTGTAGCTACGGAGAAGCCGTGTCTACTAGAACGATACCCGTAGTCGTGTTAATTAAACGAAGCGCTGTCATGTCACTGAGATCTTCTGATATCTTGGGACTGAACCTTCAGTCAAAGTCGTAGTTTGTCCGTACTAAAAGTACTTTTCAACGCAAGTATTTGTAATTTACATGGGTTAAAATAGCCATGATTACATTTGCACTACTACTCGCTAATATTCTGACGATTACACACAGTGTGTTGTTAAGTAAAGACATGTGGTTTTGACGCTTATTTCACTGTCAAAAAATGGCTCTGAGCACTATGGTCATCAGTCCCCTAGAACTTTGAACTACTTAAACCTAACTAACCTAAGGACATCACACAACACCCAGTCATCACGAGGCAGAGAAAATCCCTATCCCCGCCGGGAATCGAACCCGGGAACCCTGGCGTGTGAAGCGAGAACGCTACCGCACGACCACGAGCTGCGGACTATTTCACTGTCCGCCTTTAAAAACGTTATCAGTGAAATAGATAATTCAGCACTACTGAAATCCCAAACGTTGAGTAAGTCAAACGCCGGCATTATGGAATGTGCAAAATTATGCACATAGAAAAGTCGGTAAAAGGTGTATGAAGGCTGACTGTAAAAGGTATTTACAATTCAAAGCTGTACCATCTGGGTCCATGCATGTATGCATTAGTTAGTTCCACCGCTCAAAACACTTCGGTATGTTATTTTTCGTGAGGCTGCTAATGAGTTCGGTAGCTTCTCTTCTTACGGAGTACAAGAACCCGTCTATAAGAAACGAATGGACCACTGCTACTGAATTGACCGATTTTGACTTTCAACATTTAATGTGAAAATTTGTAGGTAAAAATGAATATTCAATAAATGAATAACGTGTATTTCAGAGTTTCATTTCGGTATATTCACTGCAGCATACGGCACGCGCGGCTAACAATAATACGGCACTTCGGAGAGACTTTTTGAACACCCAGTAGTATCCAAATATTTCGTCAGTGCTTAGTTTACTTCTCGATAAACTCACTGTGGTCTGTTTACAATTCTTGCGTTTGAGGTAACACGTCAGAGGCACCATCGGAACAGTGTACGTCCAGTGTCGGCTCTAAATATCCATTCACTCATAGAAAAACATTTAAATTTTAGTAGCTAGGTTATACGAAAGAGACGATTACTTAACGAGCCGCACACTAATCTCATAATGCAGTATCAAGTAGAGTATATAGGAATACCATTTGTATGAAACGCGCAGTTGGCTGTAAGTACCGTTTTACACTCGGCATAGGCAAAATTCTATGTCACATCGGGGCAGTCGCAAACGGATGAATATCAAAAAGATTGGAAAGGTTGAAAATATTAAAGGGAAATTTATACATTCATTTCTTTGTCTTCCGTTATAAGAGGCGATAGAAAAGTTTCCGTCTGAGGGTATTGCTAACAGTGTACATGCAATGTAGTTTCTGTTTTAGGGCGCAAGAAACAACTGGGGTCCGACGCGCTCAAGTCGAAACCAGAGAACATGAACACAGAGAGGAGTTAAACGAATATACGTCAGTCCTAATGGACAGAATAGGAGACAGGTAAAAACAGGCACGTGGAAAAAGGGCTATAAAAATCATACAGAAATAGAGGTCCAAAACCAAAAATTTAATGGCCTTCGCCATATTGCGGGCCGACAGCCCGCGCGTTATGCGCTAAAACGGCTGATAAATCAGACGGCAAACACAAGCTGGAACGCAAATTGTTAAAAAAAGGGCATTCTAGCAGGAAGTGGCGGACAGTCAAATTTTGGCCGCAATGTGTACAAAGTGGTGGGGTAGTGCCACTTAGCAAATGACGATGGCCATGGAGAGCTGCATCAAACCAGTCTCAGGACTGAAGACCACAACAACAACAACAACAATACGCAGCCGAGTTAAAATAATCTCCCGGCGGGAGCATGGAGTAAATATCTCTGGAGTGAGCATTCACACGCGCAGAACAGATTTTGTGTTGACAACATACATTGCCGGCCTGGTCACGTGTTCTCGGGACGTCGTGTATTTGTCCTTATAGCGCCCTGTATATTTAGAATGTCACTACATCCCTAGTACAGACGGATTCTTTTCGTACGTGTCGTGGATTATTTATATATGTTGCGCAGACATTTTAACAGTATCCATTTGATACCGGGAATAAACCAGCTACGTAACTCTTAAGGGCAAGTGATACTACATCCTGCTTCTTTGCGATAGGTGTCACAGTTCAGATGCACTCGATTTTTGGCAGTTTTCGGTATGATACGGCACCTTATAGTATTACAGAGCCTGACGTACATTTTTGCAGTGATAGTCTTGCAAAACGACTTGACAGTACGCTAGTACTTTTGAAGTGTCCGAAAAACACCGAATTTGCCACACATTAGCGATTATATCCCTGCTAATTCGTCCTTTTTTCTGCTATTTCTGCGTATTTATTCTCTCGTTTTTGCGACCTAAAGCACAATTTTTCTTACTGGAGACACTTTGAAGTATTTATTTAACACATTTTACGTGCTTGCTCCCAGTTTATTAAATAAATAGTAGCAGACTGAGTAATCTATATACATAATCGACAAGTCACTGATAAATGCATGGAGGATAATATTTGCTGAAACAACTAACCATTCCCTTTCCTGTTCCACTAGCAAATTTACGACAGGAAGCGACTGTTTGTAAGCTTCCGGACGAGCCGTAATATCTATTATACAGTCATAAAATCGTACAAAAATAGGTCTACAGCATCAAGTCTTAATCGTAGTGCGTCTCGAAGATTTTAAACATATACAGTGTCTCTTACTAATATGAGAACTACAATTAGCGCTACATGGTATGTACCCATGAAGTTACTATCCCTTCTTTCACATATTTTTCTTTGCATCCTTAGCAACAATAGTAATTCACCATCGCTATTACACTATCAACAAACAGTGAAACACAACAAAAACTCTTGATATTATAAACTTCAAACGCTGCAGAAAGCACACACGCACAGCGAAATCCCGAAAACACGTGACAATCCTGGTTTACTGTTGACAACGTGCGCAGAACGCAATGCTCACTCCAGAGATATTTGCTCTATGGGCGGGAGGGCCGAGTGGAGGTCGTCCAAGGCGCTGGGAGAGGCTTAATAAGCTGAAGCTTATTCCCGTGAAGGGAGGACCATTGGCGATGCCGAAGGGACACCACCACCGTGTAGTGAGACTCCGTTGCGGTCATATAAACACACATACGTGCAAGGTATTAGTGTGGTATTTCTTTCCTACGTGCCTGAGGTAAATGCAGGAACGCGAACTATCGAGACGTTTGTATCAGTTCGTCAAAAAGGAGATCTACATGTTGCTGTTTTTTTTTCCCCTTATGCCAAAGGACAAACACCTGTAGACATGCATAGGACAGAGAAGAATGAGCATGAAGCAGCATGTCTGATGAAAACCATCGTCCGCGAAAACTGCGACAAAGGGTGCACTGTTCAATAATAACGCACGCCCCCATACCGCAAATGTAGTAACGCAGTCGTTACGCCAACTCAACTGGGAGACACTAGAGATGCCTCAATACTGACGACAATTTTACTTGTTTGGCATATCGATTCTGGACTGTACGGCCTCCGAACGGTAACCTTTTGATGGCCCCCTTAGTTATTTACGTTTCAAATTATTTCTAATAAATATCTTTTTTATATATACTTAAGTTATATAAACTGTCTTTAGTATTTCATTAATTGTAGCTAGCCGATGTCTTTGTGTAGTAGATATTTAAGAAACTGAGGGATCCTTGTAACAGTAGTAGCAATAGCGAAAACATTTTTGGAATTTCGGCCATCTGTCCCGTTGCGCGTCCGACATTCTTGAATCAGTGTAACTATTATCGTTGATACGTTTGAGTGGCTACTAACAAGCATTTTCGTACACTCTTTGACATAAAACTTGACCGGCGGCCGGCCGCTTCAGAGGCTAAGTCCGCGCCGATCGCGACATGGGACAAAAAAACTGGCCAACTCGCTAATTCTCTAAGTCCGGTTATCTGCACAATCTGGCAACACTGTAGACTGCGGCACTTCCTGGAGGAAAACTTGTCCCATGATAGAGGAACTCTAGGCTGATTACGCCTGTGGTCTAGCGGTAGCGTGCGTTGTTTCTGTTCATAATGGCAGTGGATCGAGAGCAGCTGACATAAAAAATTTTTATAGCCTCTTCTGTCTGAATGCTGAAGACGTGAATGTAATGGTATCGCAGATTCAATCTATTTCGCTTTGTGACACACCGATATCAAAATTTTATCCAGTAACGATTTTGCGGCAGATTTCCTGCAGACTGTCCTCCTCTGGACGCCGTATGCGGCAAAGCTCCGGGATCCATTTGCTGGCTACTGGCAGCGGCCGTGGCGACAGCAGCGGCGCTGCACTCCCCCGTTCTTTATCGAAAGCGCCTGCTACCGCTCATCGCTTTTGATGATTTAAAACGCTTTATTATTAAATGTTGCTCCACAGAAAATTTCTACAATTTCCATTCACGCTCAAAAGCAACGGAGACAGACGCCCTGATTAGTAGGCGGGTATTATATTACATTAATCGGCAAGAGCTGAGTATGGCCCGAAATTAATTTTATAGACTGGGACGAAATTAAACCACCTCACTACATTCGATGAATTTATAAATGCTTCATACCTCGTTTCTTTTCCTTTCAAACTCAATTATTTGTGCAACTTTTGGTCAATGTTTGGATGTTTTCGTCAAGCCAGAGTGAGCGTCTGTGGTGTAAAGTGTATTACAGTTCTTGTTTCATTCCTTATGGTAAGTCTATGCGATAAACTGTGTGAATACCTTGCAATGCATGCTCTGTAGCAGTGCAGGAACACTGCACATTTGGAGTTCCATGTATGGGTTCATGAAGTATTTATTGTTGATCGGAAGTGATAGTTAAGGTCATCAGATTTAAACCAGAAAAATTTGTCGTTTTGAAGGTTTCAGAGAACGGAAAGGAATTGCTAACGCCGGTGTTAGAAAACGTCTACAGTTAAATGCTATTGCAAAAATTTAGAAGAAGGGAACTAATTAATGAACATGTGCACTTCATAAACAACCTTCTGACATGTTAGACCTATATGACGAACAAAGCTCAAATTTATATCGTTGACAGTCGGTTTGAATCTTTTCAGGGTCTATTTTACAGTGAAGCACCTTGGAATTTGCAAAGCAGAAATCCATGATATTAACTTAATTTACTAAGTCGAAATCGGACGAAGATTGATGTTTAAAGGCATTCTTCAGATTTCGCATAAGAAATTTTTACTAGCACTTTGCAACTCCATTAATTAAAATGGAAAATAAAAGGTTGTAGTCAGCGGCTTCTACCGTGATTCGAACTGCTATGTCTTATAGTACAAGCACTGCAACGCACAAGGGAACCTCTGAGCTAACGACACACTGGCGGCCAGAGGCGGAATATAGTCACTGCGATTTTGCCTGAGCCTCAAAACGCAACCTTAAACACACGAACAGAGGAGGTGGAGATTACTGTTTTAACGTCCCGCCGACAACGATGTCATTAGAGACGGAGCACAAGCTCGGATTAGGGAAGGATGGGGAAGGAAATCGGCCGTGCCCTTCCTAAGGAACCATCCCGGCATTTGCCTGAAGCGATTTAGGGAAATCATTGAAAACCTAAATCAGGATGGCCGGGCGCGGGATTGCACCGTCGTCCTCCCGAATGCACACACAAACAGGTGTTACTTATGTGAAGAACGCCGTTCTTGGAGTCCTGAAATTAAATATACTTTCTAATTGTGTCATCTTGCAGTGGATTATATCGTACGAGTCTTCGATGTGGAAAACGAATGTCAAGTGAATTTAGCGAGGTAACGCCGTCGTCCTCCCGAATGCACACACAAACAGGTGTTACTTATGTGAAGAACGCCGTTCTTGGAGTCCTGAAATTAAATATACTTTCTAATTGTGTCATCTTGCAGTGGATTATATCGTACGAGTCTTCGATGTGGAAAACGAATGTCAAGTGAATTTAGCGAGGTAACGCCGACCTACACCCGGAAGTAAATGCACTATCAGAGTGTTGACAAATACTTGCTACGACGCTGCCATTTCTAGGCTCTCTGACGAGGCAGCTCTTCAGCGAAATGCTTGCCGTGATTCTCCGATACGGTTCTTCAGACTGGAGACGCGCGCGCACGTTTGGTTTTTATGCGGCGTTCTCCCCTGATGGTTTCTGACGTCGCCTTGTGGGCGATGTATACATATGAGACATTCAATTATCATTAATCCAGAATGATACAAGTTTCAGCTTCCGGCATGGAAGAAGGCTGTTGACGCCGACATTATATCATTTCAACGTAGGGAAAGCAAAACGGATCATTCAATGTTTCTCATTCAACATAAAGCATGTGAGATAATTTTCCGTAACGTTCATAATCATCTAAAAATACAAACGAAGTAAAAATACACCGGAAGCTTATTCGAATTGAATATAACGCTTTGCACCTCGATGTCGAATTTGTCCACTTGCAATCTTTTGCAGCACACACATAGAATGTCATGATTACCACGAGAATGAAGAAATATGTTGGTAAGGATGGAAGCAAGAAGAGACGCAGTCAACAAATATTCTATTCCTCATGGCATTCATTTCATTTGACACGTAAGAAGAGGTAAAGCTGGAATTTACTTTCGTTAACACGAAAGATATGCCGCACATATTGATAACGAGGAAGTCTGCGTCTTCATACGTTTCCTCCTTGAAATCTGTATGCTCTATTATATACTAAGTAGCCCGATCATTGTTTCAGTAATGTTACCCTCTTGTTTGACCCCGTAACGATGAACAGATTCCAAATGCATGTCTCCCTTCCTGGGTTGTTTTTTGTGTTTTATTGCTTGGAATTCCTGAAGCAGACCACTGTGCCTTCCCCCCTCGTTGGTTAGGTCTCAAAACTAAACCGCTTTGTATCCAATGGCATAATTTATTCAGACAGCATCAGCATAAGACTATCAAACAAAGCCTTCCATTTACAGTTGCAGCACTCTAACCAGCACTGACCAAAGTGTAATCCACGGTCATGGTCCTAAATTACCAGCTGTCTGCTACTGTGGCAAAGTCCGTACTACACTTTCGATTCCGCAGCACCATTTTATCTGGTAACACTGTGTAGTTGCACAGTTGTGCTACCAGGTCTGTCCTCACACTGTCAACTTTATGTATCTTACTTCTCCTGTAGCGTAGATCACGAGGAGCCGAAGTAAATGAGTGTATTCTGCATGACGTAACATTCAGTATTCCCTTCTTTCATAGCCACTCTTCATGTGCATCGATACCAAATAGTAATGCGAAAACTCTTGCGCTTGAGAGAATGACAATAACAATCGTAACAAGAACAAGCAAATAATGAATGATGTTTATTCCAACGCAGAACGAGAATGGCTTTAAATATAAAAATCTGTATCTATATCTATATCCATATCTATTGATCTTTGAGTTGGCACAATGCAAATATATTCTCAGCATTTAGTTACTGAATTTAGTTCTGGATGTTTGCAGAGAAAAGGAAAAGTCGGTACTTCTCGCTAGTGTAATATAATGTGAACCAGCAACTACCCTTTCCTTAGAACACGACTCAAGCAGGTCCTCAAGTAGGTAGCAAGGCACTGCTGCATTCTGTTCCCTGACATTGCTCTGATGACGGTTAATGCAGATAGTTCCGATTATGAAATACAAAACGTATTGCAGGTTGGTTCCTAGGATAGTAACATTAAATTTGCGTTGTAGACGGCACATGAACGTGACGACTATCCATATTACTCATCAATATAAAAAGACAATATTTTGGGAATTTAGCAGGATTACTCAAAATGAATTCTGAAATTGGGTGACTGACTGCACAGGTGCTAAACGTCGTCAAGAGTATACGATGTCCTAATCGCATTAGGAATATGAAGATCGTCTTCGACAGCTCGCAACTTTCACATTGCTATCTCCGCCCTACTCCAGACAGCCCTCGGTGGAGTTGCACTACGTTGCCGATGTTATGGAAGGCCTTCAAACCGACAACAGACCACATATTGAAAAATACAAGCGAATTCTCTTGTAGCGTAAGCTTATTGTAACTAATCTAAAAATTATTGGAGAGGAACATTGCCCTATTCAAAAAAAGTAAAATGTTACACACTGTTGACGTCAAACGGACATTATCTATGTCCTGTCTTGTGTCCTACTCATCTATAATATCAAGTGTACTATGAAAATGATTATATATAATGGATGATAGGGTAATGCATTGATACCAGATGGTGGGGGCCGGCCGGTGTGGCCGTGCGGTTCTAGGCGCTTCAGTCTGGAACCGCGTGACCGCTACGGTCGCAGGTTCGAATCCTGCCTCGGGCATGGATGTGAGTGATGTCCTTAGGTTAGTTAGGTTTAAGTAGTTCTAAGTTCTAGGGGACTGATGACCTTAGAAGTTAAGTCCCATAGTGCTCAGAGCCATTTGAACCATTTGAACTATTTAACACAAAATGACATTAAACATTAAAGTTATTCACGAGCAGCTAGTTGAGAATATGTATGAACATTAAATGACATGACGAACTGAAATAATATGACGAAGAGTTCAGCGCTCACTGGGAATAGAGCCCCACACATATCGTTGTTGACTACACACAAAGAGACGTCAGCTACCGAATTTTTCTCCACCAGCTGCTCAGAATAGCATCTTGAACTTACAGTCATCTCGCAAATAGTTCTGTGTCTCACTGGGAGTTAAAAACGTCAGATATCGTTAGTGTTGACAACGAATGAAAATACATTAAAAATCAAAATTATTATCCACCAGCAGATAGGTGTTCTCATGATAGAGATTGATAATACATAATTAAATCTTTAGTGCCGGGCCAGGATTCGATCCCATTCACGCGTAATATGTGAAGGTGTTGAGGAATCTGCAGTTTTGAACAAACAACAAATTGTAGCCCAGCTGTATTGCCACGAAGGGATCAAATTCCGCGTTAAGGGCGGTCTGAGTTGCATTCCCAGTTTGGAACCAATTTTATCGACATACAGAAGCTCAAATAAAAGATGGAATAAGTGTCCTGTGACCATACATAGCGTTTGTGTCGTCACTTGAAATAAATAACTAGTATAAGAAAGGTTACTGGTGATAGAGTTTCTACATGTCGCCACTCCAGACTTTGAGGTTCAACCTACCGTCTACTTGGTAAAGAAGGAATATCATCTTTAATGTGAATTTTCAGACCACGCAGCCATTATATCTCCTTCACTTGGTGTAGCCAGGAGAGAATGGAATCTGTCTCTCCCTATCTAAAATCATTGACGGAAGTGTGAATCGAACCCAGACCATAGGTATAACAACCTACCATCCGTCCAACAGACCACGAAATCCTCTTCTCTGCGAGTCATTTTTCTATCGTAACGCAGTTGCGCCACACTGGATGAGAATTCTGACACACAGGCTCCCTGTAGTAATTTGCAGCATGTTCAGTAAATTCATTTACTTGGTTGACCGAATCACCATGAACTAGCTGCCTCGGCTACCCAGTACATACATTCGACTATTTTGTAATCACAGAAATAAAATCACGTAACTGCCACCTACACACAACTGCCAACAGTGTAGGATGCAGAAGTTTAAATAGGAAGTGTTCCTTTCCACTTGAGCTATTCTATTGCGCTATCTGTTACTAGAAAACGTCGTTCAGTCCAAAAGAAAAGCTGTAACTGTTTGTCTCTCAGAAGTCAAGACCTGGCCATATGCATAATCTCACAGTGCTGTGGAATCCAAAAGTTCTGGAGGAATAGTTGCCGAGCTCTGGAGCTGCTGTAGCTACGTGTCAGCTTGTAGCATAGATAAGATGTCGCGAGTTCGAATACATTCAGTGCTACATTTTTTAAAACGCAATTCTGCTCTCTGCTGAAGGTATCAATCTAATGGAACTTTGAACATAATTCCCTTCACTTCTCAACCCAAAGTAGTCGCATGTGGAAAAAGGGCTAACTACTGTGACATTTTGTTCTATTCAGGTTTAATAGACAGCAGGCAGCAGATGCATCTCGAAGATGTGCAGGGAGAGCGCATCGTGCCATAATATGTCAGAAAAGTATTTTCTACATTAGCCGTCGTGTGGTAGTGATATTTTATTCTTCTTCAAACTTTGTTTGACAGCTTTAACTCAGAACAAGTTTTCTACATGCATGTAATCAATAAACTGCATGTGCATTGTCAGACTGTCATAGGTAACATCAGAGAATTCGCATATATCGTTGATGATTAATTTCTCTCTCGTGTTTACTATTGTTTTAACAACACTAAAGGAAACCTTACGAAAATTGTGCACTGTATTATAAGAAATGAAATAAAACTAACCATGATAACCTTACGACGAAAGTATCTGTACACAAGCATGCCTCTATCGACACGAATTAGTAAAATACTACTCACTTAGATTTTTATTGGGTCTGTGTTTAATTGGTATGCTGTGTCATACTCAAGAGGTATGCAAATGTGGCATTTCATAAATATAGTTACGTATTCCTAGAAACCCAAAATTCGCTTGTCAGCAGCGGAAAGAGGCCTTACCTGTTGTGCAGCATTGTAAGTTTTTCAACATTGCACTATGAGCTGAAAGCATTTTCTTGCGATTTCCTTATTTATGTTTGATCTGACTGCTTGTAGCTCTTTCACAGAAGGGATAAAAACGTTACAGTCAGTGAGACTGGAACTGCGAACCGCAACAGACGCTTTTTCACAGGTCAGCACGTTACCACAGAGCTGGCGAGGAGGTATGGGTCTTAGCTTCCTATTACGAGGGCAATAGTAACTAGAACTCGTAAACCGCTATTTGAAGGTCGAGATTAGTTGCGGTTTCCACCTGCAACGACTTTCCTGGGCTGAAAAACGTAAATTTTCAATCTTTTGTTACCCTTCAAGCGATAATAACTCCGATTATTCAATGGAAATGACAGGTAAAATCAAGTGAACTTTGAGGCTTAATTCCGTGCACACCAGGAAGTAACTCGTCGATCACAGAGTTGCCAAACATACGTTGCCTTGTTGCCAAATCTCAGTTACAGTACCAGCAGGAAGAAGACGAACCGATGTGATCCTACAGCGGTCTGGGAAGTGACCATAGCTGGTGTCTCCAAGTCGCGGCTGCTACGGCCTGGAATACGTAATGCGTCTGATTCGCTTTCTGTAACTAGGTTTAGGGACTGGAGCGTAGTTACTAATAATACTCAGAACTGACTGCAAACTGAGCATCATAAATCAGTAACTCTCATTGTTGTTTTTATATTTCTTTCGTAAGTGTACTCAAATCTAAGAAAGTCATTCACAGGCGTTTTCGTGCCTCGCCGATAGTCGAGCACAACATACAAATAAAAATAAAAAAGAATGTGTGTGTGTGTGTGTGTGTGTGTGTGTGTGTGTGTGTGTGTGTGTGTGTGTGTGAGAGAGAGAGAGAGAGATAAATAAAAAGCAATGAGAGAGAGTGTAAAAAATTGTTGTAAAGAAATTGAATCATGGTATTTAAAGAAATCTTTCATTAAAATGACACGTTCCACATCATTATGAAATGTCGTATTCATGATCTATGGAACAAGAGTTAATCTAATGTAATCTAATCTAATCTAATCACATCATATTGATGATTAGCCATGAAGAGTCATGAATTACCGAAATTTTGGCCAATACCAGTAACCAAATCTAAACTTGAAAATAAAAGACGACAATTTTTGTAATAAACCGTGACTCCTATCAAGACCCTTTCGTCCCTGTTATCTAACCACGAAAGATGTCTGATATACCTCCATTCTGAAGTAACAAAGTGTGCATGCATTTAAAGATGAAGTGCATGATGTGAAGTTCTGTGACGGAGATACGAACCCAACACGTAATCCGATTGTTAACTAAGAAAAATCAAATGTTACGCATCGGTTTTTCTTACGAGCCGCTAGGTGTCTGAATCTAAAATAAGGATACAAACTTTTGTGCCTAAGCGACAATCGAACTGCACACCTACCGTGCATCCACGAATATAGCTTAAGTATCAGTTGCTTACTCATGAACAGTAAGATGTGTGCGTGTTTGACCAGAAATAACGACACCTGTTGCGATTGTTGGAAACACATGAACAGACATTGAAATTGCGCGTTAATTTTCACTAGCAGGTGGGTGTGCACTTGATAAAGCTAGAAATGAAATTATGAATATTTTTGTACTGGATCAGGTTTCAGACCCACATACTTACCTTTGGAGGAGACCTAGAGAAGATTGCAGTCTTGGGAAAAGGAACGAAATGACTGAACTATACTGTTCCGAGAGATTCAGATCCTCGAAAGAGGAGATACGAATTCGAATCACAGTCCAGCACCAAATTTTTAAACGTCTCTAGTTCAATCAAGTACAAGTAAAATAAGAGCCCTGTCCCTTTAAATGGCTATCGGTTCATCAAATAAAATAAAATTTTCTAATGTAAGTAAGCTTACTGGCGACTGTATTTCTGTTTACCATGACTTCCGCTGTGTCATTTCCCAACGTAAACCGGCTCTGCCCAGTTGGTAATGAAGGAACGTGATGTTTAATGCGGATTCTGGATTATAACGTCTTTCTCTTGAGGTTACCAGAGGTAAAATAAATCTGTTTGTGCCTCTTAAAAGTAAATGCCTGAACCCACGCATTGCACCTGTGATAGCTCGTTCCACCATACCATTGTGGCCACATTACCCAGCCCCAAGAGTGTGCTGTAACGAATGATGTGCTTAGCTTACAAAATTAGTCACGGTGGAAAAAATGCGAGTCTATTAAATGGTCAAGTAGAAGCAAGCTTCTGACGCAGAGATTATGCTATTCTCACGTCAGCAGGATGTAAAGACTCTTCTAGGCATCATAGGCTGGATGTGAAGCCATTTTGATTTTTCACAAATTCAGCAAATTTCTTAGTTCGAGAAAATCCACTGTGAAGTGTGAAGTTGCCGGATAATTCGATTATTACTGTTATTATTACTATCATTTTATTCATACCGCTGCTGGAACACGACCGTAGTCTTCAGGTAAACCACGAGACCAGCTAATATGGAGTCTGGCGACCGAAAGCACTTATCGACAAAATTTTTATCGCCCCTTTCCTCTCGGTGCTGAAGCTATGAGTGTAATTCAAGCGAATCTACAATATCATATTAGCTGGTCTCGCGTTTTACCTCAAGACTACGGTCGTAGTCAAGAGTAATGTACTAAGACTGGAGTCAAGACTTCCTCTGGGAAGTGCCGCAGTCTATATGTTGCCAGATCGAGCATATTGGCAGACATAGAATTCTGCGAGGAGCACGACTGTATTGTCCACCTTGCGTGAACGACTCGGCGGTCAATTTTTTGGTCTGAGACTGTATCTACAACACATATTGCACGCTGAAGACCCAGAAGAATTAAAAAAAAAAGTAGTTTATGAGAGCAACGTTAACCATAGCGTTCGAAGTATTCATAGTATTGTATACGTGTGTGTAAACGCCTTCCAATGACCACTCAAGAAAGACAAGGATACACAGTCTAGCTCCAATATTATAAATACGCCTCAGTTTGTGGATGAACTCAGACTTAGGTTGATAATAATTGTGAAAATTTAGCAGCACTGTACCCATTGGTGTTAAACTCGTTTTCAACCAATGATTCCCACAGCTACAGGGATACTACTTGTGATACCTCTTAGACAAAATACTTAAGCAGTGTTATCAGACGAAAAGATCAACCTGACAGAAACTGTGGGAAGTTTGTTTTACAACCTTTGTACCTGGATATTCAGCTTTCTCCTATTTGAGATATCTGTGAACGTTGCTGCTTAAGACGATTTAAGCAGAAACTAAATTCCCTCAGCTTCGACAATGTTTAAAGAAATCGTCTTATTGGCACTAAATCGTGGTTTGTGAATTGTTTACCGGCCGTACTCTGCCGTATTTTGCCGGTTGGAAGGCCAAAGCTTACTGACAAATTTCACACAGAAATTACTGTTACAGTGTACTTATGGAGCCAAATGAGTGAATTGCGTATTTTCCGGTGAGAAAGAGCACTGGCAAACAGTCTTCGCTACATTAGGCTATTTCAACTGGTGTCACTCTGAGCTAGAATTTATGGTCAGCGACTAAGTACAAGGTCAACGTTTCGGATGCGAGTTTTGCGACTGTGAAATACTTTCCTACTTATAGAAGCGAATATTAAATTTGAACTAATATTGCGAAAATTTTGTACTTGGACAGCTTAGAATGAAAATACTTCTGTTTATTTCAAAGGGAAACAATAGATTTTCTAAAACACTGTCTGTCATACACAACTTGAAACAGGTCATGTCGACCAAATCATGTGGAAGAACTAACAGCAACGTATATCGGAAGGCAGTAAGATCTCTTGCCTTTTGGTTTGTCAGTACTCGGTAGCCATTTCTAGGCGAAAGTAAATGAAGAAAGGCAGTGCGTTTTTGTTACCAAGTAACGTCTTCGTCAATTACTTTAGTATTAAAGTAATCTACGAGTAATTGCTGGTGTTTGATATTAACATGAAAAGGATTCCGTAGACAGGGAAAGAACCTGTTCTTGGGAAACTACATCTATAGTGACCAAAAGGCATTAAATGATGTTCAAACACTTGTGTTACTGCAGCGGTATGAATAAAATGACATTATTAATAACAGTAATAATCGAATTATCCGGCAACTTCACACTTCACAGTGGATTTTCTCGAACTAAGAAATTTGCTGAATTTGTGAAAAATCAAAATGGCTTCACATCCAGCCTATGATGCCTAGAAGAGTCTTTACATCCTGCTGACGTGAGAATAGCATAATCTCTGCGTCAGAAGCTTGCTTCTACTTGACCATTTAATAGACTCGCATTTTTTCCACCGTGACTAATTTTGTAAGCTAAGCACATCATTCGTTACAGCACCCTCTTGGGGCTGGGTAATGTGGCCACAATGGTATGGTGGAACGAGCTATCACAGGTGCAATGCGTGGGTTCAGGCATTTACTTTTAAGAGGCACAAACAGATTTATTTTACCTCTGGTAACCTCAAGAGAAAGACGTTATAATCCAGAATCCGCATTAAACATCACGTTCCTTCATTACCAACTGGGCAGAGCCGGTTTACGTTGGGAAATGACACAGCGGAAGTCATGGTAAACAGAAATACAGTCGCCAGTAAGCTTACTTACATTAGAAAATTTTATTTTATTTGATGAACCGATAGCCATTTAAAGGGACAGGGCTCTTATTTTACTTGTACTTGATTGAACTAGAGACGTTTAAAAATTTGGTGCTGGACTGTGATTCGAATTCGTATCTCCTCTTTCGAGGATCTGAATCTCTCGGAACAGTATAGTTCAGTCATTTCGTTCCTTTTCCCAAGACTGCAATCTTCTCTAGGTCTCCTCCAAAGGTAAGTATGTGGGTCTGAAACCTGATCCAGTACAAAAATATTCATAATTTCATTTCTAGCTTTATCAAGTGCACACCCACCTGCTAGTGAAAATTAACGCGCAATTTCAATGTCTGTTCATGTGTTTCCAACAATCGCAACAGGTGTCGTTATTTCTGGTCAAACACGCACACATCTTACTGTTCATGAGTAAGCAACTGATACTTAAGCTATATTCGTGGATGCACGGTAGGTGTGCAGTTCGATTGTCGCTTAGGCACAAAAGTTTGTATCCTTATTTTAGATTCAGACACCTAGCGGCTCGTAAGAAAAACCGATGCGTAACATTTGATTTTTCTTAGTTAACAATCGGATTACGTGTTGGGTTCGTATCTCCGTCACAGAACTTCACATCATGCACTTCATCTTTAAATGCATGCACACTTTGTTACTTCAGAATGGAGGTATATCAGACATCTTTCGTGGTTAGATAACAGGGACGAAAGGGTCTTGATAGGAGTCACGGTTTATTACAAAAATTGTCGTCTTTTATTTTCAAGTTTAGATTTGGTTACTGGTATTGGCCAAAATTTCGGTAATTCATGACTCTTCATGGCTAATCATCAATATGATGTGATTAGATTAGATTAGATTACATTAGATTAACTCTTGTTCCATAGATCATGAATACGACATTTCATAATGATGTGGAACGTGTCATTTTAATGAAAGATTTCTTTAAATACCATGATTCAATTTCTTTACAACAATTTTTTACACTCTCTCTCATTGCTTTTTATTTATCTCTCTCTCTCTCTCTCTCTCTCTCTCTCTCTCTCTCTCTCACACACACACACACACACACACACACACACACACACACACACACACACACACACACACACACACACACATTCTTTTTTATTTTTATTTGTATGTTGTGCTCGACTATCGGCGAGGCACGAAAACGCCTGTGAATGACTTTCTTAGATTTGAGTACACTTACGAAAGAAATATAAAAACAACAATGAGAGTTACTGATTTATGATGCTCAGTTTGCAGTCAGTTCTGAGTATTATTAGTAACTACGCTCCAGTCCCTAAACCTAGTTACAGAAAGCGAATCAGACGCATTACGTATTCCAGGCCGTAGCAGCCGCGACTTGGAGACACCAGCTATGGTCACTTCCCAGACCGCTGTAGGATCACATCGGTTCGTCTTCTTCCTGCTGGTACTGTAACTGAGATTTGGCAACAAGGCAACGTATGTTTGGCAACTCTGTGATCGACGAGTTACTTCCTGGTGTGCACGGAATTAAGCCTCAAAGTTCACTTGATTTTACCTGTCATTTCCATTGAATAATCGGAGTTATTATCGCTTGAAGGGTAACAAAAGATTGAAAATTTACGTTTTTCAGCCCAGGAAAGTCGTTGCAGGTGGAAACCGCAACTAATCTCGACCTTCAAATAGCGGTTTACGAGTTCTAGTTACTATTGCCCTCGTAATAGGAAGCTAAGACCCATACCTCCTCGCCAGCTCTGTGGTAACGTGCTGACCTGTGAAAAAGCGTCTGTTGCGGTTCGCAGTTCCAGTCTCACTGACTGTAACGTTTTTATCCCTTCTGTGAAAGAGCTACAAGCAGTCAGATCAAACATAAATAAGGAAATCGCAAGAAAATGCTTTCAGCTCATAGTGCAATGTTGAAAAACTTACAATGCTGCACAACAGGTAAGGCCTCTTTCCGCTGCTGACAAGCGAATTTTGGGTTTCTAGGAATACGTAACTATATTTATGAAATGCCACATTTGCATACCTCTTGAGTATGACACAGCATACCAATTAAACACAGACCCAATAAAAATCTAAGTGAGTAGTATTTTACTAATTCGTGTCGATAGAGGCATGCTTGTGTACAGATACTTTCGTCGTAAGGTTATCATGGTTAGTTTTATTTCATTTCTTATAATACAGTGCACAATTTTCGTAAGGTTTCCTTTAGTGTTGTTAAAACAATAGTAAACACGAGAGAGAAATTAATCATCAACGATATATGCGAATTCTCTGATGTTACCTATGACAGTCTGACAATGCACATGCAGTTTATTGATTACATGCATGTAGAAAACTTGTTCTGAGTTAAAGCTGTCAAACAAAGTTTGAAGAAGAATAAAATATCACTACCACACGACGGCTAATGTAGAAAATACTTTTCTGACATATTATGGCACGATGCGCTCTCCCTGCACATCTTCGAGATGCATCTGCTGCCTGCTGTCTATTAAACCTGAATAGAACAAAATGTCACAGTAGTTAGCCCTTTTTCCACATGCGACTACTTTGGGTTGAGAAGTGAAGGGAATTATGTTCAAAGTTCCATTAGATTGATACCTTCAGCAGAGAGCAGAATTGCGTTTTAAAAAATGTAGCACTGAATGTATTCGAACTCGCGACATCTTATCTATGCTACAAGCTGACACGTAGCTACAGCAGCTCCAGAGCTCGGCAACTATTCCTCCAGAACTTTTGGATTCCACAGCACTGTGAGATTATGCATATGGCCAGGTCTTGACTTCTGAGAGACAAACAGTTACAGCTTTTCTTTTGGACTGAACGACGTTTTCTAGTAACAGATAGCGCAATAGAATAGCTCAAGTGGAAAGGAACACTTCCTATTTAAACTTCTGCATCCTACACTGTTGGCAGTTGTGTGTAGGTGGCAGTTACGTGATTTTATTTCTGTGATTACAAAATAGTCGAATGTATGTACTGGGTAGCCGAGGCAGCTAGTTCATGGTGATTCGGTCAACCAAGTAAATGAATTTACTGAACATGCTGCAAATTACTACAGGGAGCCTGTGTGTCAGAATTCTCATCCAGTGTGGCGCAACTGCGTTACGATAGAAAAATGACTCGCAGAGAAGAGGATTTCGTGGTCTGTTGGACGGATGGTAGGTTGTTATACCTATGGTCTGGGTTCGATTCACACTTCCGTCAATGATTTTAGATAGGGAGAGACAGATTCCATTCTCTCCTGGCTACACCAAGTGAAGGAGATATAATGGCTGCGTGGTCTGAAAATTCACATTAAAGATGATATTCCTTCTTTACCAAGTAGACGGTAGGTTGAACCTCAAAGTCTGGAGTGGCGACATGTAGAAACTCTATCACCAGTAACCTTTCTTATACTAGTTATTTATTTCAAGTGACGACACAAACGCTATGTATGGTCACAGGACACTTATTCCATCTTTTATTTGAGCTTCTGTATGTCGATAAAATTGGTTCCAAACTGGGAATGCAACTCAGACCGCCCTTAACGCGGAATTTGATCCCTTCGTGGCAATACAGCTGGGCTACAATTTGTTGTTTGTTCAAAACTGCAGATTCCTCAACACCTTCACATATTACGCGTGAATGGGATCGAATCCTGGCCCGGCACTAAAGATTTAATTATGTATTATCAATCTCTATCATGAGAACACCTATCTGCTGGTGGATAATAATTTTGATTTTTAATGTATTTTCATTCGTTGTCAACACTAACGATATCTGACGTTTTTAACTCCCAGTGAGACACAGAACTATTTGCGAGATGACTGTAAGTTCAAGATGCTATTCTGAGCAGCTGGTGGAGAAAAATTCGGTAGCTGACGTCTCTTTGTGTGTAGTCAACAACGATATGTGTGGGGCTCTATTCCCAGTGAGCGCTGAACTCTTCGTCATATTATTTCAGTTCGTCATGTCATTTAATGTTCATACATATTCTCAACTAGCTGCTCGTGAATAACTTTAATGTTTAATGTCATTTTGTGTTAAATAGTTCAAATGGTTCAAATGGCTCTGAGCACTATGGGACTTAACTTCTAAGGTCATCAGTCCCCTAGAACTTAGAACTACTTAAACCTAACTAACCTAAGGACATCACTCACATCCATGCCCGAGGCAGGATTCGAACCTGCGACCGTAGCGGTCACGCGGTTCCAGACTGAAGCGCCTAGAACCGCACGGCCACACCGGCCGGCCCCCACCATCTGGTATCAATGCATTACCCTATCATCCATTATATATAATCATTTTCATAGTACACTTGATATTATAGATGAGTAGGACACAAGACAGGACATAGATAATGTCCGTTTGACGTCAACAGTGTGTAACATTTTACTTTTTTTGAATAGGACAATGTTCCTCTCCAATAATTTTTAGATTAGTTACAATAAGCTTACGCTGCAAGAGAATTCGCTTGTATTTTTCAATATGTGGTCTGTTGTCGGTTTGAAGGCCTTCCATAACATCGGCAACGTAGTGCAACTCCACCGAGGGCTGTCTGGAGTAGGGCGGAGATAGCAATGTGAAAGTTGCGAGCTGTCGAAGACGATCTTCATATTCCTAATGCGATTAGGACATCGTATACTCTTGACGACGTTTAGCACCTGTGCAGTCAGTCACCCAATTTCAGAATTCATTTTGAGTAATCCTGCTAAATTCCCAAAATATTGTCTTTTTATATTGATGAGTAATATGGATAGTCGTCACGTTCATGTGCCGTCTACAACGCAAATTTAATGTTACTATCCTAGGAACCAACCTGCAATACGTTTTGTATTTCATAATCGGAACTATCTGCATTAACCGTCATCAGAGCAATGTCAGGGAACAGAATGCAGCAGTGCCTTGCTACCTACTTGAGGACCTGCTTGAGTCGTGTTCTAAGGAAAGGGTAGTTGCTGGTTCACATTATATTACACTAGCGAGAAGTACCGACTTTTCCTTTTCTCTGCAAACATCCAGAACTAAATTCAGTAACTAAATGCTGAGAATATATTTGCATTGTGCCAACTCAAAGATCAATAGATATGGATATAGATATAGATACAGATTTTTATATTTAAAGCCATTCTCGTTCTGCGTTGGAATAAACATCATTCATTATTTGCTTGTTCTTGTTACGATTGTTATTGTCATTCTCTCAAGCGCAAGAGTTTTCGCATTACTATTTGGTATCGATGCACATGAAGAGTGGCTATGAAAGAAGGGAATACTGAATGTTACGTCATGCAGAATACACTCATTTACTTCGGCTCCTCGTGATCTACGCTACAGGAGAAGTAAGATACATAAAGTTGACAGTGTGAGGACAGACCTGGTAGCACAACTGTGCAACTACACAGTGTTACCAGATAAAATGGTGCTGCGGAATCGAAAGTGTAGTACGGACTTTGCCACAGTAGCAGACAGCTGGTAATTTAGGACCATGACCGTGGATTACACTTTGGTCAGTGCTGGTTAGAGTGCTGCAACTGTAAATGGAAGGCTTTGTTTGATAGTCTTATGCTGATGCTGTCTGAATAAATTATGCCATTGGATACAAAGCGGTTTAGTTTTGAGACCTAACCAACGAGGGGGGAAGGCACAGTGGTCTGCTTCAGGAATTCCAAGCAATAAAACACAAAAAACAACCCAGGAAGGGAGACATGCATTTGGAATCTGTTCATCGTTACGGGGTCAAACAAGAGGGTAACATTACTGAAACAATGATCGGGCTACTTAGTATATAATAGAGCATACAGATTTCAAGGAGGAAACGTATGAAGACGCAGACTTCCTCGTTATCAATATGTGCGGCATATCTTTCGTGTTAACGAAAGTAAATTCCAGCTTTACCTCTTCTTACGTGTCAAATGAAATGAATGCCATGAGGAATAGAATATTTGTTGACTGCGTCTCTTCTTGCTTCCATCCTTACCAACATATTTCTTCATTCTCGTGGTAATCATGACATTCTATGTGTGTGCTGCAAAAGATTGCAAGTGGACAAATTCGACATCGAGGTGCAAAGCGTTATATTCAATTCGAATAAGCTTCCGGTGTATTTTTACTTCGTTTGTATTTTTAGATGATTATGAACGTTACGGAAAATTATCTCACATGCTTTATGTTGAATGAGAAACATTGAATGATCCGTTTTGCTTTCCCTACGTTGAAATGATATAATGTCGGCGTCAACAGCCTTCTTCCATGCCGGAAGCTGAAACTTGTATCATTCTGGATTAATGATAATTGAATGTCTCATATGTATACATCGCCCACAAGGCGACGTCAGAAACCATCAGGGGAGAACGCCGCATAAAAACCAAACGTGCGCGCGCGTCTCCACTCTGAAGAACCGTATCGGAGAATCACGGCAAGCATTTCGCTGAAGAGCTGCCTCGTCAGAGAGCCTAGAAATGGCAGCGTCGTAGCAAGTATTTGTCAACACTCTGATAGTGCATTTACTTCCGGGTGTAGGTCGGCGTTACCTCGCTAAATTCACTTGACATTCGTTTTCCACATCGAAGACTCGTACGATATAATCCACTGCAAGATGACACAATTAGAAAGTATATTTAATTTCAGGACTCCAAGAACGGCGTTCTTCACATAAGTAACACCTGTTTGTGTGTGCATTCGGGAGGACGACGGTGCAATCCCGCGCCCGGCCATCCTGATTTAGGTTTTCAATGATTTCCCTAAATCGCTTCAGGCAAATGCCGGGATGGTTCCTTAGGAAGGGCACGGCCGATTTCCTTCCCCATCCTTCCCTAATCCGAGCTTGTGCTCCGTCTCTAATGACATCGTTGTCGGCGGGACGTTAAAACAGTAATCTCCACCTCCTCTGTTCGTGTGTTTAAGGTTGCGTTTTGAGGCTCAGGCAAAATCGCAGTGACTATATTCCGCCTCTGGCCGCCAGTGTGTCGTTAGCTCAGAGGTTCCCTTGTGCGTTGCAGTGCTTGTACTATAAGACATAGCAGTTCGAATCACGGTAGAAGCCGCTGACTACAACCTTTTATTTTCCATTTTAATTAATGGAGTTGCAAAGTGCTAGTAAAAATTTCTTATGCGAAATCTGAAGAATGCCTTTAAACATCAATCTTCGTCCGATTTCGACTTAGTAAATTAAGTTAATATCATGGATTTCTGCTTTGCAAATTCCAAGGTGCTTCACTGTAAAATAGACCCTGAAAAGATTCAAACCGACTGTCAACGATATAAATTTGAGCTTTGTTCGTCATATAGGTCTAACATGTCAGAAGGTTGTTTATGAAGTGCACATGTTCATTAATATAGTTCCCTTCTTCTAAATTTTTGCAATAGCATTTAACTGTAGACGTTTTCTAACACCGGCGTTAGCAATTCCTTTCCGTTCTCTGAAACCTTCAAAACGACAAATTTTTCTGGTTTAAATCTGATGACCTTAACTATCACTTCCGATCAACAATAAATACTTCATGAACCCATACATGGAACTCCAAATGTGCAGTGTTCCTGCACTGCTACAGAGCATGCATTGCAAGGTATTCACACAGTTTATCGCATAGACTTACCATAAGGAATGAAACAAGAACTGTAATACACTTTACACCACAGACGCTCACTCTGGCTTGACGAAAACATCCAAACATTGACCAAAAGTTGCACAAATAATTGAGTTTGAAAGGAAAAGAAACGAGGTATGAAGCATTTATAAATTCATCGAATGTAGTGAGGTGGTTTAATTTCGTCCCAGTCTATAAAATTAATTTCGGGCCATACTCAGCTCTTGCCGATTAATGTAATATAATACCCGCCTACTAATCAGGGCGTCTGTCTCCGTTGCTTTTGAGCGTGAATGGAAATTGTAGAAATTTTCTGTGGAGCAACATTTAATAATAAAGCGTTTTAAATCATCAAAAGCGATGAGCGGTAGCAGGCGCTTTCGATAAAGAACGGGGGAGTGCAGCGCCGCTGCTGTCGCCACGGCCGCTGCCAGTAGCCAGCAAATGGATCCCGGAGCTTTGCCGCATACGGCGTCCAGAGGAGGACAGTCTGCAGGAAATCTGCCGCAAAATCGTTACTGGATAAAATTTTGATATCGGTGTGTCACAAAGCGAAATAGATTGAATCTGCGATACCATTACATTCACGTCTTCAGCATTCAGACAGAAGAGGCTATAAAAATTTTTTATGTCAGCTGCTCTCGATCCACTGCCATTATGAACAGAAACAACGCACGCTACCGCTAGACCACAGGCGTAATCAGCCTAGAGTTCCTCTATCATGGGACAAGTTTTCCTCCAGGAAGTGCCGCAGTCTACAGTGTTGCCAGATTGTGCAGATAACCGGACTTAGAGAATTAGCGAGTTGGCCAGTTTTTTTGTCCCATGTCGCGATCGGCGCGGACTTAGCCTCTGAAGCGGCCGGCCGCCGGTCAAGTTTTATGTCAAAGAGTGTACATTTTTCAGAAGTTTTCATCGTGTCTTAACGATGAAAGTGAAGTGGTACTGTTGTGATTTCGTATTAGTATCTTCGTTCAATTGCTTTAATTCCTGAATGTATTCTTCAGTTGGTATGACATTATCGTCAATAAGTTTGTAGAGTAGTAAAAACGCCTTACCGTAAACTGTCCAACCTTTCTTTTTTGCTTAAGCTATACGAGAACGATTGAGAACATTAACAGAAAGTGAACCGGATCGTGAAGAGCGTTTAGCATCTCAGCGTTCTAGAATTGTATCATCTCGATCTCTAGAGACTTCTTGCGAACGCGAATCACTTTTGAATGCTAATAGACGCCCTGACGCTGCGTTTCTGTCCTTACGAGATTAACGTAGAACGTGAACGTTTGTAGAGTGCAGGCCGATCTAGCCACGCTACAGCTGAATTCATGAAGAACTTGAGGTTCGATTATACTCTGATCGTAGGTGCCATGAGATTCCCCCATCTGTAGAGACGACTCCCGAATGGTAACTGCGTTGGCCAATGACCCTACCCGTCGCGAAATCTCACTTTTCCTGATGGGAATCAGGAAAGAGAAGTAAGTTTTTCTGCTGACAATTAGCATAGCGGTTGATTTTTAGCAAATATGTTCCTGGTATTTCATAGTTTAAATATTTGTATCTGTGCTTAAAACCACATCAATTCTTTCCCGTTGCGCCCTTTTGACAGCTTCACCTGCAGTTCTTTTGTCTTTTTCTTACCGATAATAAGCATCAGGAGTTTTCAAAATTCATGCTGGTTCGAGATCCACGCAGCAAAAAGCTAGTTAGAGCTAAGAATTAAAACACTGTAGAGAGTATTCAATATATTGAATGTATTGGACGATCTCCTATAGATGCAAAGGAAGGCGCGTTTTCAGGAACCAATATATAAATAAGCAATGCGCTAGAAACTGGTTTAGTAAGATTAAACTACAAAAACAACAGTACAGTGTTCATATATCGAAATAATGGAAAGTCAAACGATTTCAATACTGACAGACCATCTACGATGTGAAAATACAGCAGTCTCATAATGCCAATTTTATTTTCGCGTTTACGCCACTAACAGCAAAGATGATATCTGTGGTTTAATTTTTTTGCTGGAAGTACACCGATATCATAAGAATCTTTCTGGACAATGTTTACACGGCATAGTATGCTGTAGGTTTCTGATTCTGAAAAGGACGCTGTTTCAGAAGGAAAATGACTGGGAAATAGTGGTTTGTTGCTTTAATTTTGGACATTAGTGTTATTACTTTGCTAAAATTCTGTGGGCTTGCGTATATCTTAGTAGTGGTAGAATCCGTAGAAAGCATAAAAAGTCGTAGGCGATTCACTCGTGTATCAGAGATAGCAGGCTGCTGGGGTGGTATGGTGGGTCTGCAGAGATCTCGCAAAGACTGGGAACGGTAACCCCACATCATCTGAGGGTGACGGGCGGTGGATTTCGGAACTGTTTGGGCGTGGTGTGGAGTTTTCTGAAGTTAGTTGTAGAGAATTTGCATGCCATTCCCGCCATTTGAGGATTCACTTGTATTGACGTAAGTGATGTTAGTATACGTTAGTTTGTCCAAAATTTTTCTTTGGACACAGGGTACCGCAACTGCCAATAAGAGAACCGCAGCACCAGTAACAGAAATTCCTCCACGACCGGTTTCGGTATTTCACAACGGAACAACAGGAGCTGCTCCTGTCAGCTGGAATGCCCGATTCCACAAAAAACTTTAGTGTGTACTTCCTCGTTGGCGTAATCTTGCGACAGAGGAGTCTGAAGAACAGTGTCTTACGTCAGGAACTTCCAGTGGGCCTTCTATTGCAACTGTAGTGTAGACGAGTATATTGAATAAGATAATGGATTGAGGATTTTGGGAGTTTTTTGTTTTTGTAGACTGAAAATTTATTTTTCCTTTGTTTTATAAACGCTGTGAATGGAATTATAAGTAAGGAACTAACAACCTTACGTAGTTGTGCCCTTCATATCACTTTAGAGCAAAAAACTTCGGGACTGGATTAATAAACAACAAAAAAGTTACGGTGGTTTTAATGCTTCAGCTTTTCTCAAGGTTCCACCTCCCCATCCACGTGAGTGTAACTCACAGAAGGTTCATAAAACCATGGGAAACTGAGAGAAAAGTCCTTTTGCTTGAACGTCGGTTATATTGTCAAAGTGTTGACTTTCATACAAATTTCTGCATTTCTGTCGTTCTGTGATAAGTTGGCATTGATTTCATAGTGTCTTTACTCTTCACGATTTTTTTCGAGAAAATAGTTTCCCTTGGTTGCATTTCAATCTAGTCGCGGCAGGAGCCCACACGTAATTATTTTTGTTCGGAAGTGAAGGTGTGCGGGACAGACTTTGCACACACTTTTCTGTTCTTCAAAACATTCTGGTTAATATCTTGCACATTCGATGGAGAGACGTTGCGTTGCGATTTGTAACACAACGTTGGTACACTACGGCCGCGTCTCCGCTACTTCAATTCTGTCTGCTTGCGATTTGTAACACAACGTTGGTACACTACGGCCGCGTCTCCGCTACTTCAACTGTGTCTGCTTGCAACTGTCTGATCGAATGTACACTTACTGTTTGCATTTATAAATCCCAACTTTCACGTAGTAATTACAATTGACGGGTCTTTTACATCAGTAATAAAATTTCTGGTCTTTCCTGCAGGTGGTGGGTCAGGGATTTTCTCTGCCTCGTGATGACTGGGTGTTGTGTGATGTCCTTAGGTTTGTTAGGTTTAAGTAGTTCTAAGTTCTATGGGACTGATGACCTTAGAAGTTAAGTCCCATAGTGCTCAGAGCCATTTGAACCTTCACCCAGTTCAGAACTCTTTTTGGACCTGCTCGTCTGTTGAAAATTTAATTCCTCTTTTATGCCTTCAGGGAGGTGAAGAGATGATCCGAAGGTGCCAAGCCAGGGGAATGGTTCCAAATGTGACATGGCGCACGTTGGTGCCTAAGGTTGTGTGAGTACATCCTTGACGCAACTGGACACTACAGCGTGCGTTTACTTACTACCGTGGTCCTGCGATGTTCGTTCTGGTCAGGGGTCTCCCTCTGCAACTCAGTGTTGCCAATTCTCAAACACAAACAATCCGTTACGGTCACAACAGTACACTACTTTCTCAACATGCTTCATATACAGTAACTGGTGTAGCACGTTGTTTGGTTTTTGGGTGGCATTATACAGGGTGTCACCTAACGTTACCGCTGGATATATTTCGTAAACCACATCAAATACTGACGAATCGATTCCACAGACCGAACGTGAGGAGAGGGGCTAGTGTAATTGGTTAATACAAACCATAAAAAAGTGCACGGAAGTATGTTTAACACAAACCTATGTTTTTTAAATGGAACCCCGTTAGTTTTGTTAGCACATCTGAACATATAAACAAATTCGTAATCAGTGCCGTTTGTTGCATTGTAAAATGTTAATTACATCCGGAGATATTGTAACCTAAAGTTGACGCTTGAGTACCACTCCTCCGCTGTTCGATCGTGTGTATCGGATAGCACCGAATTACGTAGGGATCCGAAGGGAACGGTGATGGACCTTAGGTACAGAAAAGACAGGAACAGCACATTACGTCCACATGCTAACACCTTTTTATTGGTCTTTTTCACTGACGCACATGTACATTACCATGAGGGGTAAGGTACACGTACACACGTGGTTTCCGTTTTCAATTACGGAGTGGAATAGTGTGTCGCGACGTGTCATGCCAATAGATGTTCAATGTGGTGGCCATCATTTGCTGCAGTACATCTGGTGTAATGTCGCCGCAGGCTGCCACAATACGTTGTTTCATATCCTCTGGGGGTCGTAGGCACATCACGGTACACATTCTCCTTTAACGTACCCCACAGAAAGAAGTCCAGAGGTGCAAGATCAGGAGAACGGGCTGGCCAATTTATGCTTCCTCCACGTCCTAAGAAACGCCCGTCGAACGTGTACCTCACCCCTCATGGTAATGTACAAGTGCGTCAGTGAAAAAGATCAATAAGAAGGTGTTAGCATGTGGACGTAATGTGCTGTTCCTGTCTCTTCTGTACCTAAGGTCCATCACCGTTCCCTTTGGATCCCTACGTAATTCGGTGCTATCCGATACACACGATCGAACAGTGGAGGAGTGGTACTCAAGCGTCAACTTCAGGTTACAATATCTCCGGATGTAATTAACATTTTACAATGCAACAAACGGCACTGATCACGTATTTGTTTATATGTTCAGATGTGCTAACAAAAATAACGGGATTCCATTTAAAAAAACATAGGTTTGTGTTAAAAACATACTTCCGTGCATTTTTTTATGGTTTGTATTAACCAATTACACTAGCCCCTCTCCTCACGTTCGGTCTGTGGAATCGATTCGTCAGTAGTTGATGTGGTTTACGAAATACATCCAGCGGTAATGTCAGGTGACTCACCCTGTATATGTTGGAGCTGTTGATTATGTCAGTGACGGTGGTGTGTGTTGCTACAGTGTCGGCGGGCCTCGGGCGGGAGCCCCAGCTCATTACGTGCCCCAGCTGCCGCTCCGTCATCACCACAAGGATGCACCGCACCACCACCAAACGCACGTGGGTCATCGCCGCCGCGCTCCTGCCTGTCGGGTGAGTCAGCGGCCGCGGGCTACTTCCACACCAGCCACAAAGAGATGATGTGGATTTGCTACACACCTGGTGTCTCGTTCGCACCCTAATGAGCGTCACCGATTCAACTCTTGCATATACGGTACGAGGAAGCCCTCGGCAGCGAGTTGGCGCTGAAACGGTCCGATGCTAATCGCTGCGTGGTAACCACGAGGTGGAGGCTACTTTGCCGCTAATGGGAGATGGGCTCTCGAGGATGTCATTTGAATAGCGAGAGCAGAATGGTCAAATCTCTAAGAGGACAGTTCACCTACCTGAGAGGCTTTACGGCGTAAAATAATGATTGGAAGAATTATAATCAACTGCATCCTGTGTACCACAAATTACGTGTTACTGATTTAATTTGATGTGGGAATGCATTACACGCTAGGTGCCTAATTGCCTTCACCGCCCTGAGTGAAGTGCATAATTGTGTTCATTTTGACCAACCAGGAATCTTCCAAAAATACTACCTGCTCATAGGTCGTAGATCCATTGTCTTGAGGCGGTAATGAACTATTAGCGAGAACTGACGTTAGGTAAATGACTCGTTCGTTAACTATTTACGGATTCAACTTGTATTTATTAGAGCAGAACACAAGAAACTGCAAGTTAAGAACTTTATCCACTGTCTTTTGAACAAGTCTCGCGTTATTAATATATTTACAGTCTGTACCTTGCGACGCCAGTAACTGATGCCACAGATTATTAAAATGTTACAGTCCATTATTCTTGCACAAAATTAAGATTTGTTCTGCTGGAGAAGACAACCACATCTGCCCACCACGACTGCTTCCTCCTGATCTGATTAGGCACCACCACAACTTCGCTTGGGAGCCGGGTCTAGGCAGAACACCCGAAGGGGTTAGTCTGTTTGTTTAGCTTTCGTTTTAGTTTTGGATGTAATTCTAACTTTCTAAGCAAGTACGCGATAGCTTGCTATTTAGAGATAACTATTCCACAACATTAAGCAAGTTTAATGTACAGTTATTAAAATATTAGTGATGGAAAGTTAGCATGTTAGTGCGCAGCTTCCGAACGTATCGGCCAGTCACGCTGATAGACTAAAATTCTGGCGGTCTTTCCCACAAGAAAGATACCATCTGCTAAAGGTACTTCACACCGGTGATTACGTCATACGGATACTGCTGCAACCTCTACTGCTCTGAGGAAAGAATCTTGCAGCTAGATGCCACTAAAGGGAAAAGAATGGCAACGGCTAGTATGTTGTTGAAATTTAGAGTTAGTCGCATAAGATAATATGAGGATGCAAATCAGGTTTGCTTTACATAAACGCTGTAACGATCGTGAGCGTTAGTTACCTTTCAGATTGGACATGGTGAGTTGACGTTAGTCAGGAATGCCTTTCAGGCGACGAAGATGCCATTATCACTTCCACTGACCCCAAACCACCGCCATTCGCGTCTTCCATGGTGTCAAGTGAGATCTTATTGGAAGGCAGGGGGGAGGTATCTTGGGTTTTCAGACCTACACCTGGAGTTACGGTCTGAGGTGCGATTTCGTATGACTGCAGCAGCACTCTCGTGGCCATCCAAGCTTCCTGACTGCAAATTTGTACGTGAGTCTGGCAATTCGACCCGTTGTGCTGCTATTCATGAACAGCATTCCAGAGGGTGCTTCCCAGGAGGATAACGCTCGCTCACATGTCGCTGTTGTAACCAAACATGCTCTACAGCTTGTCGACACGTTCCCTTAGTTTGCTCGATCACCAGATCTCCCTCCAATGGACGTCATCTCTTGATAGTGGTGAAACACCAGCAGTCTCTAAGTGATCACGAGCTCAATTAAACTCAAAGAAGTACGGCTCCCCCCCCCCCCCTGCGGGTTCGGGGGTAAGAATAGGCCCGCGGTATTCCTGCCTGTCGTAAGAGGCGACTAAAAGGAGTCTCAAATGTTTCGGCCTTAACGTGATGGTCCCCTCTCGGGTTTGACCTCCATCTTTCTAAATTATTCCGAAGAGCGAGCCAATTGGGGAAGGGCGCCTTACATGGTGCACTGTATCCGTCGTGCAATTAGACCTTTAGCCGGCTTTCTCGACGTTGCAATGGTGTCCCGCTCGTTTTCGATCTCTTGGGCGATTACCACGCTGCACTCTGCAGTGTTTCTTTTAACTGCGACGACGACCTTGGACAGTTTTGCACCTAAGATCCAGCACGGTAGCCAGTCCGTTGTGGTGGGGCCGCCATGTACCCTCTTGGTTGTAGCCCCCTGACAACACAGGGATCGCTCTACTGATGCCTGCGCCGTTAACTCCCCACGTATGCCAAGGAGTAGATGCCCATCTCCTTGGGGCATCAGGACTCCCGGCAATGGCCGTCCTGCCAGGTGGCTATTGCTGCGGCTGGGTGGCGCCCGTGGGAGGGCCCTTGGTCGGAGTAGGTGGCATCAGGGCGGATGACCCGCAATGAAGCGTGGTACATCATCTCTCGCTGGTGGGCCTCCACCAGCAGTCTCTAAGCGATCGAGGTCTAACCTCAACGGGAAGAAATTTGATCAGAGATCGTTTCCCTCCCTAGCTACTCCATGGGAGGAGCGTCTTGCTAAAGAAGGCAGTGGAGAATATTCACCCCGGTACCTCGTGTGTACGTGGGTTGATGGAGAATCGTTCATGTCAACCAAGCCCCAGTTTTTTGTGGAGCATTTAGAGGACAAGTTCGGGGAGGTGGAGGGCTTGTCCAAAATGCGCTCTGGGTCGGTTCTCATCAAAACAGCATCCTCTGCCCAGTCACGGAGGTTGCTCACTTGTGACAAGTTGGGTGATGTTTCCGTCACCATCACTCCCCATAAAAGTTTAAACATGGTCCAGGGTATTATATTCCACAGGGATCTTCTCCTGCAGTCCGACGATGAACTACGCGCCAACCTAGAACGACGATGTGTTCACTTCGTCCGGCGCGTCCATCGGGGTCCGAGGGATAACCAGGTAGCCACCGGTGCCTTCATCTTGGCCTTTGAGGGTGATGTCTTACCCGAAAAAGGTTAAGGTGATGGTTTACCGTTGTGATGTGAAGCCGTATATCCCTCCTCCGATGCGGTGTTTTAAATGCTGGAAGTTCGGGCACATGTCATCTCGGTGTACTTCCAGCATCACGTGTCGGGATTGTGGACGTCCTTCGCATCCTGATACTCCATGTGCCCCGCCTCCTATCTGTGTTAACTGCGGAGAACACCATTCCCCCTGCTCGCCGGACTGTAGGATCTTCCAGAAAGAACGGAAGATAATGGAATATAAAACCCTGGACCGCCTGACGTACTCTGAGGCTCGGCGGAAATATGAGAGGCTCCATCCTGTGCCAATGACGTCAACGTACGCCACTGCTGCTACGACGGTTCTTCCATCTCCTGTGTCGTCCCATACGGTTGGTTCTATGATTGGTCAGCATCCAAAACCCCCCTTGCTTGTGGGGGGCACTTCACACCCTGTTGCTCCTGCTCCATCTTCTCCAAGAGCAACACCCTCAAAACTATCGGGGACATCAGCTCCCCCTTCCCAGCCGGAGAAGCGTAAGACTTCTTCGGCTACTCTCGCCAGGAAGGGATCCCTTGGGGACCTCCCTTCGTAAGTCCCGACCAGTGGAAAAGCGGACGCCCGCAAGGGCTTGAAACAACCGCCAGTCCCTGGTCGTCGGGCCTCGCGGTCGTCGTCTGTCCCTGAGACTGACCCAGTGAAGCCCATGAAGCCCATGAAGCCTGAACCACCGAAGGCACAGCGCGACAAGCTGAAAAAGAAGAAAGTCCCCAAGACCAACGATGTTGCGGTGGCACCCATCCCACCGCTTCCTACAAGCTCTGCTTCTGAAGACGAGGTGGAGATTCTGGCGTCCGCTGAGGACCTCGCTCTTGCCGGTCCCTCGGACGCAATGGATGGCATTTGCACGGGTGCTCCATTGGAGGCAGCAGGTGACCCAGCGGCGTAATCTGCCTTCCCAGTCCCGTCACGCCTTTCCCAGCCATGGACAACACCATCCTCCAGTGGAACTGCAGCGGTTTCTTCCACCATCTAGCTGAGCTCCGCCAACTTATCAGCCTTCACCCTTTCTTTTGCATTGCTCTCCAGGAAACTTGGTTTCCAGCAATGCGAACCCCCGCCCTCCGTGGCTATCGGGGTTATTATAAGAACCGAGCAGCTTATGAAAGGGTGTCTGGTGGCGTCTGCATATATGTCCTTCACACTCTGCACAGCGAGTCTGTCCCTCTCCAGACGCCTTTAGAGGCTGTCGCTGTACGCGTGTGGACGCCACAGGCTGTTACCGTCTGCAGTCTTTACATTCCACCGGATGGTGATGTCTCGCAGCATGTCCTGGCTGCACTGGTCGCCCAATTGCCGCCACCTTTCTTGCTATTGGGCGACTTCAACGCCCATAACCCTCTGTGGGGTGGGTCAGTGGCAACAGGTCGAGGCGCCATCGTTGAGCATTTATTGTCGCAGCTCGATCTCTCGCTGTTAAACGATGGTGCCTTCACACACTTCAGTGTGGCGCATGGCACCTACTCCGCCATTGACCTTTCCATCTGTAGCCATAGCCTCTTACCGTCTGTCCAATGGAGTGTGCATGACGACCTGTGTGGTAGTGACCACTTTCCGATCTTTTTGTCACTACCACAGCGCCACTCTTCTGGGCGCCCTAGCAGATGGGCTATGAATAAGGCTGACTGGGACTTCTTCTCCTCCACTGCCGCTTTTGAGCCTCTCTACTGATGACATTGATGCGGTGGTTCAATCGGTCACTACCGGCATCGTTACTGCCGCCGAATCTGCCATTCCCCGTTCTTCTGGGTCCCCTCGGCGGAAGGCTGTGCCTTGGTGGTCGTCTGAGATCGCTGAAGCGATTCAAGATCGCCGGCGGGCGCTCCAGCGTCACAAGCGACATCCCTCCATAGACCACCTTATCGCCTTCAAACGGCTGCGTGCGCGGGCCCGCCTCCTTATCCGCCAAGGCAAGGAGGAGTGCTGGGAGCGGTATGTGTCCACCATTGGCCTCCATGTCGCTCCATCGCAGGTCTGGGCCAAGATTCGACGCGTCTACGGCTATCGGCCACCTGTCAGCGTCCCTGCGCTCTCACTGAATGGAGCGGTTTGTACTGTCTCCGACGTCATTGCAAATCGCTTAGCAGAGCATTTTGCTATGAGTTCCGCTTCTGCGAATTACCCCCAGGCCTTCCGCTCCATTAAAGAGCGGATGGAACGTCGGAGCCTTTCGTTTCGCACCAACCACCTAGAATCTTACAATGCTCCATTTAGTGAGTGGGAATTTCGCAGTGCCCTAGCTGCTTGCCCTGATACCGCTCCTGGGCCAGATGGCATCCACTGTCAGATGCTGAAACACCTTTCAGTGGACTGCCAGCGGCGCCTTCTCGATCTTTACAACCGTCTTTGGGTCGAGGGGGAGTTTCCGTCGCAATGGCGGGAAGTCATTGTCATCCCCGTTTTGAAACCTGGAAAGAACCCTCTGGAGGTGGACAGCTACCGTCCCATTAGCCTCACCAACGTTCTTTGCAAGTTGCTTCAACGGATGGTGAGCCGGCGCTTGAATTGGGTACTGGAGTCTCGGGGCCTTCTGGCTCCGTCTCAGGGTGGGTTCCGTCAAGGCCGCTCCGCCACCGACAATCTGGTGAGCCTGGAGTCGGCCATCCGTGCTGCCTTTGCCCGCCGTCAGCACCTGGTCGCTGTCTTTTTCGACATGCGGAAGGTGTACGATACGACATGGCGTCATCACATCCTTTCTACGCTTCATCGATGGGGTCTTCGGGGTCCTCTGCCGATTTTTATCCGCAATTTTCTGTCGTGTCGTACCTTCCGCGTGCAAGTCGCGGCCTCGTATAGTTCCTCCCACGTCCAGGAGAACGGTGTGCCACAGGGTTCTGTTTTAAGTGTCTGTCTGTTTTTAATAGCCATTAACGGGCTTGCTGCGGCCGTGGGAAATTCTGTCTCTGCTTCCCTGTATGCTGACGACTTCTGCCTTTACTACAGCTCTACTGGCATTGCAGCTGTTGAACGTCAGCTACAGGGCGCTATCCGTAAGGCGCAGTGTTGGGCTGTAGCGCATGGGTTTCAGTTTTCGGCAGCCAAGACCCGCGTTATGCATTTCTGCCGGCGCCGAACAGTTCATCCTGAGCCGCGGCTTTATCTTGCCGACGAACTGCTTGCTGTGGTGGAGACCCACAGGTTTTTGGGGGTGGTTTTCGATGCCCGGTTGACTTGGCTGCCTCATATCCGGCAGCTCAAACAGGCGTGTTGGCGGCATCTCAATGCACTGCGATGTTTGAGCCACACCCGCTGGGGCGCCAACCGCTCTACCCTGTTACGGCTCTACCAGGCGTTAATCCAGTCCCGCCTGGATTATGGGAGCCTGGCTTATGGCTCAGCATCCCCATCTGCGTTACGGGTGCTGGACCCAATTCTCCACAGCGGGATACGCCTTGCCACTGGTGCTTTCCGCACCAGCCCTGTGGACAGCGTACTAGTGGAGGCAGGTGTACCTCCACTGCGGTTCCGACGCCAACGTTTGCTGGCCGCTTATGCTGCCCATGTTCTAAGCTCGCCCGGGCATCCTAACTATCGTCTCCTGTTCCCACGACCGGTCGTCCGTCTGCCAGAACGTCGGCCCCGCTCTGGTTGTACAATAGCGGTCCGCGTCAAAGAGCTTCTCTCTGGGCTTCAGGTTTTCACTGTTCCACCTCCTTTCCGGGCTACTTTGCATACACCCCCATGGTGTTTTCGTCGCCCTTGCCTTCGGCTCGACTTGGCACAGTGCCCGAAGGACTCAGTCCCTCCAGAGGCCTTCCGCCGCCGCTTTCATTCCATCCTGGCCACGTATCAGGGCTCTGGCATTGTTTACACCGACGGCTCGATGGTTGCTGGTCGAGTCGGTTATGCGCTCACTCTAGGGGACCATTCCGAACAACGTTCCTTGCCGGCTGGCTGCAGCGTTTACACTGCGGAGCTGGTCGCCATCTTTCGAGCCCTAGAGTATATCCGCTCCTGCTCAGGTGAGTCCTTCGTTATCTGTAGCGATTCCCTGAGCAGTTTACGAGCTCTCGACCAGTGTTTTCCTCGTTCCCGTCTGGTGATGGCTATCCATGAGTCCCTGCATACTCTTGCGCGTTGCGGCCGCTCTGCGGTCTTCGTGTGGACCCCAGGCCATGTTGGGATCCCCGGGAATGAGAATGTTGACCGTCTGGCGAAAGAGGCCACGAGGACGTCATCTCTTGATGTTGGCCTCCCAGAGACTGATTTGCGGGCAGTCTTCTGCCGCAAAATTTTGGCGCTATGGGCCGATGAATGGCGCGAACTGACGACGCGCAATAAACTCCGTGCTGTGAAGGAGACGACGGCTGTGTGGCGGTCATCCCTGTGAGCCACTCGCAGGGACTCAGTAGTTCTTTGCCGGCTCCGCATTGGCCACTCCCGACTGACACACGGTTACTTACTGCGCCTGGAAGACCCTCCTCTATGTCGCTGTGGGGCGGCTTTGACGGTGGCCCACATTTTGATGGCCTGCCCCCTTTTAGCTGTGGTCAGGCAGACATTTAGGCTGCCTGATACGCTCCCTGCCCTTTTAACGGACGACTCCGCAATGGCTGACTTAGTTTTACGTTTTATTCGGGCAGGGGGCTTTTATCATTTAATCTGAGTGTTTCTATTTTCTGTTATTGTTTTGTGTTGATTCTGGCCTTTGGCCTATGCTTTTAAACTGATTTTTTAACGTGTTTCTAAGTGGTTGGCTTTTCCTTTTTTTATTTCTATGGTCGGCCAACCACCGTCACACTCTGTGTGGTTTTAGTTCGTTTTGTCTTGTCTTTGTCTCAGTTTCTCTTGTTTTGTATCGTCTGTGTTCTATTCTGTTCCTCGTTTTTATTATCTGTGGGTGTTCTTTGTCTTTGGAAAAAGGGACCGATGACCGTAGCAGTCTGGTCCCTTTGATCCCCCAACCCAACCAAGTACGGCTCCAAATCGTTACCCTCCCTGGACACACCATGGGAGGAACGTCAGGCTAAGGATGGCAGTGGATCTTATTCGCCCTGGTACCTTGTATGTTTGAGAGCTGACGGAATCTTTCATGATGATGAAACCTCAGTTTGTAGTTGAGCATTTAGAGAACCAGTTGGGGAGGTGGAGGGCTTCTCCAAAATGAGATGTCAGTCTTGATCAAAACAGCATCCTCTGCCCAGTCACGGAGTTACTCGCTTGTGACAAGCTGGGGGATGTTTCTGTAACCATCATGCCCATTTGAGCTTAAATATGGTCCAGGGTATCATATTGCACAGAGACCTTCTTTCGCAGTACGAAGATGAGCTGAATGCCAATTTAAAGTGGCGAGATGTACATTTCGTCCAGCGTGTCAACTGGGGTCCAAAGGATAATCAGGTTGCTACTGGTGCCTTCGTCTTGGCCTTTGAAGGTGCTACATTGCCCGAGAAGGTCAAGGTAATCGTCTAGAGGTGTGATGTAAAGCCCTGTATCCTTACCCTGATGTGGTGCTTTAAGTGCTGGAAGTTCAGCCATATGTCTTTCTGCAGTACTTCCAGCGTCACATGCCGAGATTGTGGACGCCCATCACATCCCAATACTCCATGTGCCCTGCCTCCCATCTGTGTCAACTGCGGAGAGCACCATTCACCTTGCTCGCCTGACTGCAGGATTCTCCAGAAAGAAAGGAAACTCGTGGATAACCATAGAACGATGATTTAAATGGGGGTTGAACAGACTAAAGCCAGTCATACCGCAGGGTCACCACCCGTCACCGACAAGGAGGGGGGCGACATCCATGAACGACAGGGCAGAATCCGGTTGTGAAGTCGGGGATGGGACCTCTGGTGAAACCAGAGGCTCTTTGTCCCGGGACTTATGTTTCTTCTTCTTTTCTGTTTGAGATCGAGGAGGGCTGTGTGGCATAAAGGAGCCAGCTGCAGCAAGATCTGGAACAGAAAGAGATCGGGCGACCTAGGGGCAGACAGACTGCGGTTCTCGCGGTCGTCGCATCGCAGCAGACCTTTGGCCTGGAAGGTGCCGGGAAGGGGTATCCCGGGAGGGGCACCCTTGACCGGCAGACGCCGAAGGAGTGGGACACTTCTCCGGCTGTGGAGGGGGAGCAGCGCCCAGAGGAGGTGGTGTGGGAGCTGCAGGGGAGTGGCGGAGGAGAGGGGCCTGGGACTGGGGTAAGGAAGGGGTGAAGATGTAACTAAAGCATAACTAGACGTCATGGACACAGGGTGAAGACGTTTTTACTTCTTACAATCCTCTGTGTAGGTTAAACGATCAAGAGATTTATACTCCTGTATCTTTTCCTTCTTATATACTGGGCAATCTGGTGAACGTGGAGAATGATTGCCATGACAATTAACACACACAGGAGGGGGAACACAGGTACGCCCCTCATGGAGTGGACGTCCACAGTCACCAGAGAGAGGGGCCTGCGAACCGTGGGAAGACACTTGTCCAAAACGCAAGCACTTGAAACACCTCATAGGATGTGGAATGTATGGCTTCACATCACATCGATAAACCATAATCTTAACTTTCTCAGGGAGGGTATCCCCTTCATACACCAGGATAAAGGCACCAGTATCAATGCGATTGTCCTTAGTACCCTTCTGACCACGCCGAACAAAGTGAAAACCACGCTGTCTGAGATTGTCCCAAAGTTCCTCATCAATTCGAAGGATGAGGTCCCTGTGAAAAATCACACCTTGAACCATATTTAGGGACTGGTGGGGGGGGGGTAATGGACACAGGAATTGTGCCAAGATGGGTACAGGCACGAAGGACTGCAGACTGAGCAGCTGAAGCAGTTTTGATCAGCAACGAACCCGACCGCACCTTGCTCAGGGAGTCCATTTGTCCTCAATGTGTTCTATAAAGAATAAAGGTTTGGTATTGGTGAAAGTATCCCATCAGTCCTGGTGCAAACCAGATAGCGGGGGAAAGGCTTTGCCCCTAGCCGATGGACCTGACCCTCTTCCAAGGGGACAGCCATAGAAGGGAAGGCCGAAGGGGCAGGAGAAGCAGCACTAGAAGAATCAGTTCCATGCAGAGAGACTGTGCAGAAGAACGGCCAGAGTTCTGGATCCATATGCATTTCATTTGCATAGCGTCCGCCCTGATACCACCCACTCCGATCAGGGGCTCTCCTCACAGGCGCCACCCAGCCACAGCAAGGGTCATCTGGCATGGCGGCCATTTCCAGGAGTTCCAATGCTCCAGGATGACGAGCAACCACTCCAATGCTTGCATGAGGACGTCACAGCTCAGGTATCAGAAGTGTGATCCCTGTGTGTTCAGGGGGCTCGACCAAAAGGGTACATAGCGACCCTCCCACATGGGCTGGCTACCGTGCTGGCTATGCACCCTAGCTTCAAACAACGACATCAAAGAAAAGGTGGAATGACCTAGGAAGGCACACATCAGAGACACAAGGTAAGGTGCACTTCCCCAAATGGCTCACACTACAATGAGAAATTTAGTAATGGAGGTCAAACCCCAGAGGGGGACCAGGGAGTGCCAAAAGGAGGTGATTATGCAACAAAGCTAAATTGCAAAACCAACATAACCAGGAGGATAGCGGGTGCCAACATAAGCAAGGACACCAAGAGAGGGAGAGGAGAGGGTGAGGGGTAAGGAGGAAGTAGAGGAAAGGAGGGGAAGGGGAAGGGAATGCAGCCCTGGAAAGAAGGAAGGCTGCAATAGCTTGGGGCCCCGTGCTAGACACGCACGTATCCACAAAAAGAGTTGTGGACCCCCTGGGGGGAATCTTCCATTGGCTTGCGTAACGGACCAAACTGAAGAGCACGGCATATTTGTAATTCTGTATATCCAGTCTGTTTAAAAACATTCTTCAAATGATCAATTTCTTCTTTCAAATGTTCCTCGTCAGAAATGCCGTAAGGTCTTTTTACCAGAGTCCGCAAACCTCCACTGCGTTGGTGTGGTGGATGACAGCTGGTCACATGAAGATAGTTGTCAGTATGAGTACGCTCCCGATACACACTGTGTCCAAACGTCCCATCATCCTTTCTTTGAACTAAAACATCAAGAAACGTAAGTTTACCATCACTTTCAATTTCCATTGTAAATTAAATACTCGGAAGTAGACAATTAAAATGAGCTAAAAAGCGATTCAAAGCATCAATTCCATGTGGCCAAACCATAAAAATGTCATCAACGTATCTCAAAAAACACTTTGGTTTAAGACACGAAGTTTTGAGTACCATGTCCTCAAAGTCTTCAACAAAAAGTTTGGCGACTATGGGGGGAGTGGACTCCCCATAGCCACTCCGTCAGTTTGCTCAAAATATACATGTGCACGAACACAGCGTGAAGACTATTTTCAAACCAACAAAGAAAATCGAAGAGTGTCTTAGATCGGCAAAGGAGAAGAGGGAAGATGGCGGCCAGCTGGTCCGCCGAAATATTGTCTAGACGACGACATGATCCGGCTGTAAACCCTTGAAGAATATCAGCGTTTCTTCTTTCTTGAAGCTATTCGCGTGCTTTTTTTATTTCTATAGCCTCTCTGAACAAGCTGGTGTGATTGTGCTTCTCTACAGCCAGAACTTCCGTGTCGGCGAATTTTACTACGTGGTCGGATCACACAGTGCGTGCTCTGCCACGGCCGATTTTTCACCTGCCCCAACCTGCAGTGTCGCCTATGTTCTGTGATCCTGGTGCTGATTGGTCGTCCAGTCATTCCGACAAACTTTCCCGCATGTGCATGGTATGCGGTATATTCCCGGCATTGCAAGTGGGTCCCTCTATTCCTTTGCCGATCTAAGACACTCTTCGATCTTCTTTGTCGGTTTGAAAATCGTCTTCACGCCGTGTTAGCGCGTTATACGGCCCATTCGGTCTCACCCTGGGAATGTACGCAGAAAGGCCGTAACTGACATTTCATTTTCTGATCTGTCGCTTTGCCGAGTGTTTGGCTCTGTTACACTCCAGAATTGAAATCCCTTATTTCGTGTTACTCTGCAGCTTGTGGGGTTGTACAGGAATCTCATTTTACTGATGATCACTCACCGACCCTCTGTGGCTTCCGTGTTTTCTGTCGAAATCGGGTCGGACCCCTGTGGGCTTCTGGTGGCGTTTGTACGTTGGTCCGTACAGACATTGCTAGTCCGTGGATTACTCTTCAAACTACACTGGAAGCGGTTGCTATTAGTCCACCTGGACTCTGAGGTCACGGTTTGCAATCTGTATCTCCCTCCTGACAGCACTCGTACACCTGCTGCCTTAACTGCCCTTCTTCAGCAACTTCATCCTCCCTTCCTCCTTCTCAGGGATTTTAATGCTCATCATCCCTTGTGGGGCAGTGCATTTCCATCCAAACGAGGTCTTCTCTTAGATCAGTTTATTACAGACCACGACTTGTGCCTTCTTAATGATGGCTCCCCTACTCATTTCAGTGCCGGTCATGGTACCTTTTCTGCCATTGATCTTTCTCTTTCTTCTCCCTCTCTCCTCCCTTCACTACACTGGTCGCCACACGACGACCTTTGTGATAGTGACCATTTTCTGTTGATTCTCTCTCTCTCTCTCTCTCTCTCTCTCTCTCTCTCTCTCTCTCTCTCTCTCTCTCCCTCTCTCTCTCCCTCTCCCTCTCCCTTCCCACTCCCTGATGGACAGGTTACCTCGTTGGTCCTTCCAACGCGCCGAATGACCTCTGTACACTGCACAGGTCGTGTTTTCTCCCTCTTTGCCAGGTTGCATTCATGACGTCCTACGTGACGTGTCTGACGAGATTGTTCACGCTGATAGCCTTGCTGTACCGCGCTCATCTGGACCATTTCGTCGCCGGCAAGTTCTGTGCTGGAGTACGGCTATTGCCATTGCCATCCATGATCGCAGTCGAGCTTTGCAACACCTTAAGAGGCTACCATCCGTTATTTAATCAAACAGTGCAAACGGATATGTTGGGAACGCATTGTTTCTTCCCTCGGTTCTACTGTCCCTATGTCACAGGTATGGGCTACATTTCGCTCTCTCCAAGGTTGCCATCGGCAATCCACCCTCCCAGGCCTTCGTCTCCCAGATGGCCTTTGTACGGACCTGTTGATTCTTGTGGAACATCTTGCAACCCATTTTGCAATGGCATCAGCATCAGCCTCATATCTGGCTGCTTTCCTTCACCGGAAACAGCGGGCCGAAGCTTCCACCTTACCTTTTACCTCTTGTCAGTCAGAATCTTAAAACTAACCTTTTACTGAATGGGAATTTCTTTCCGCACTTTCTTCTTCTTATGATATGGCCACTGGCCCAGACACCATTCATAACCAACTGCTTCAACATCTCAGTGCTCCACAACGGCAACATCCCCCCCCCCCCCCCCCCCAGGAGGTCCACAACTCTTTTGTGGATATGTGCGTAGCGAACACGGGACCCCGAGCTAATGTGGCCCTCCTTCTTTTCCGGGCTGCGTAGCTTCCTTTTCCGCATCCTTCCCCATCCCCCATCTTCGCCCCCCCTCACCTCCGCCTCTTTCCTTCCCTTTCTCCCCCTCTGGGAGTATGTTTTGTTCCTACGTCCAGAGACAGAGGCTCGAAAATGTAAAACAGACTCTCTTCTTCGCCTTCTCTGCTGGAAAGTCTTTGTCCTTCTCTTTTCATTACCTCTTTCTTTACCCTCTTCTCCACTGCGGCGTTTGAGACCTCTCTTCTTTCCTTTCTCTTTCTTTGCTTTTCCCTTTCTCTTTTATCCTCCCTGTGTGTGTCTGAAGGCCGACCCACGCATTCCCATGCGTAGCCGGCGACAGGGTAACGCGTAATTCCCCACCCCGGGTAGACAGGTAGGACACGTACGTACCCCCTGGTAATGGCCAGGCTCAGGGAGGGGTTATTTACCCGAGCTGATACCTTCCGAAAGTGCCAATTGGTACCTCTGTCCGTTTCTTGGGAGGTGTGACCTGATGTGTGAACAATCACCTAAGGCGGGAGTGCCCTCAGAGAGGGCCCCCACTAGGAAGGAGCGCGCCATCAGAGACGCCGGTAATCATGGGGATACTTCCGCAATGGTTTCCTCATAATCTACTATGTCTGATCACAAGCATAAGTTCAAGGAGTCTCAGCCACAGACAGTTCTCCCATCATTGCCACAGTTCCTTGTTGTTTCTCGGTCTGACTGAGGTCAAGACATCTCCACGGCAACCCTTTCATTATTCAGAAAGGTGTCGACGCAATTGCAGCTCCTGTAAAGTTCCAACCCGTACTGTCTTCTTGACATTCGACAGAGTTCAACTCCCATCAAACATAAAAGCAGGCTATGAGATAATTTCCGTTCGCCCTTACATCCCAAACCCTACGCATTGCTATCGGTGTCAGCGGTTCAATCATACCAGCCAGTCCTGTTCCAATCCGGCCAAATTCGTTACGTATGGCAAGGATGCCCATGAGGGTGCTTGTCCACCTCCATCCCCTCGTTGCATCAACTGCATGGGTGACCACGCTGCTTTCTCTAGAGATTGCCCCATTTTTAAAGACGAACGGCTCATTCAGGAAATCAGAGTGAAGGAAAATGTGTCGACCTTTGCTGCTCGAAAGCTATTCGCCAGTCGAAAGCCCACTGTGCCTCACACAGGCAAATACAGCACTGTCCTTGCCTCTCCTCGGCCAACAAAGGAGGCAGCAACTCAGACTTGTGATCTCACCTTTAGTGCCACGGTCGTCAGATCGGCCAGCGCAAAGATCGCCCGTTCAACCTCCCCACTCTCACCTGCTCACTCTATGGTTCACCCTTTCTTGGGTTCTGCTAAATCTCGAGCCCCAAAATCAGAGACCCGGACTTTCAAAAAAGAGCCTACCTATGAATATTTTTTTACGTACCCCAACTTCACAACCATCAGTTCCTCCTTCATCTCAATGTTCTGTTTCCAAAAACGCTAATAAGAAACCCAGTTCCTCTCCTTCTCAGTCACAGCGTGTCTCATCTACAGCACCGCCTGGCGTAACCGCCCTCGGCCGACTTAAGTGTCGCTGAGGCGCACTGCTGGTGGCCGTTCAACCGGCCGATCGCTGGTTGCAGGAGCTGCTCCCGAACAACCGATGGATCAGGATCTTCTGCCTTCGGCTGAATGCCGTTCCACGCTGTCGGTCGCAAGCTCTGAGTAGTCGTTGAGTTGAGGGCAACCTTGGTCACATTCTTCCATTTTCTGTCCACCTTATGTCCATTATCCATTGGAATATCCGCGGCATTCGAGTCAGTCGGGATGAATTGTCGATCCTTTTACGATCCTACTCGCCGGTCATCTTCTGTCTTCAGGAAACAAAGCTGCGTCCCCACGACCACTTTGTTTTCCCCCATTTTCATTCAGTCCGATTTGATCTCCCCTCTGTTGAAGGCATTCCAGCACATTGAGGACTCATGATTCTTCTCCATGATACTCTCCATTATCACCCAATCCCCTTAAACACTTCCTTCCAAGCTGTCACTGTCCGTCTTTCCCTTTCTGGATACACCTTCTCTCTTTGTACTGTCTACATTCCATCGTCCACATCAATGGCAAGAGCTGATCTCCTTCATCTCCTTGGTCAGCTTCCGCCCCCCTATTTGCTGGCTGGGGACTTCAACGCCCACCACCCGCTTGGGGGATCTCCGCGTCCTTGTCCGCGTGGCTCACTATTGATAGACGTCTTCCACCAAGCGGATCTTGTTTGCCTCAACACTGGGGACCCTACGTTTTTGTCTGCCTCCGTGACAAATTTCTCTCATTTGGACCTTTCGGTGGGTATTGTTCCGCTAGCTCGGCGCTTCGAATGGTTCGCTCTTGCTGATACACACTAGAGTGACCACTTTCCATGTGTCCTTCGATTGCAGCCACAACTGCCATATATGCGCTCGAGACGCTTGAAGTTTGCCCAAGCCGACTGGACACTTTTTTCGTCTCTAGCGACATTCGATGACCGTCACTTTCCTAGCGTCGACGATGAAGTCACTCGTATTACAGAAGTTATTCTTACAGCCGCGGAACGTTCAATACCTCGCACCTCCGAATTGCCCCCCCCCCCCCCCCCCCGTTTCTTGGTGGAACGAGGCGTGCCGTGACGCAATACGTGAGCGACGACGTGCTCTTCGCGTTTTCAGACACCATCCTACTTTGGCCAACTGTACCCGCTATAAGCAGTTCCGTGCGGGATGCCGTCGCGTCATCCGCGATAGCAAGAGGGCAAGCTGGGACTTCTGTACTAGCTCATTTAACACCTTCACTCCCTCCTCGGAAGTTTGGAGTCGGATTCGGCGGTTATCTGGAGAGCCTAGTTTCTCCCCAGTCTCTGGGCTCACTGTCGCGCATGAAAAATTAGTAGACCCCGTCCCAATTTCTAACTCGTTGGGTCAACACTTTGCTGAGATTTCGAGCTCTTCCAATTACACGCCAGCGCTTCTCACGAAGAAAAGTGCCGCGGAAGTGCAACCTCTTGCCTTCTCTCAAAATCGCGAAAGCTACAATACTGTTTTCTCCATGCGGGAACTCAAACATGCACTCTCATCTTCTCGCTCTTCCGCCCCAGGACCGGATGGTATCCACATCCAAATGTTGCTGCATTTATCGTACCATAGTCTGCGTTACCTCCTTCGCCTTTATAATCGAATTTGGACAGACAGTATTTTTCCCAGACGATGGCGGGAAGCTATCGTCGTTCCTGTTCCGAAACCTGGAAAGGACAAACTTCTCCCCTCTAGCTATCGGCCCATTTCTCTCACGAGTAGTGTCTTTAAGGTTTTGGAGCCTATGGTGAATTGCCGTTTAGCCTGGTGGCTGGAGTCCCGCAGTCTAACACCTGCCCAATGCGGTTTCCGAAAGGATCGTCCTGCAGTTGACCATCTTATTGCTCTCTCCACTTATATCATGAACAATTTTCTCCGGAAACCCCAAACAGTAGCGATATTTTTTGTCTGGAGAGAGCATACGATACCTGTTGGAGGACAGGCATTCTCCGCACACTGTTCTCTTGGGGCTTTCGAGGTCTGCTGCCCCTTTTTCTTCGTGAATTTATGGTAGAGCGCACACTTAAAGTTCAGGTGAACACTACTCTCTCCCATACCTTCTCCCAAGAAAACAGGGTACCCCATGGTTCTGTGCTAAGTGTTGTATTGTTTGCCATTGCCATAAATCCAATTATGGATTGTCTCCTTCCTGATGTCTCGGGCTCCCTCTCTGTGGACGATTTTGCGATCTACTACAGCTCTCAACGGACCAGCCTTCTTGAAAGACCTCTTCAAGGATGTCTCGATCGCCTCTACTCTTGGAGCATCGAAACCGGCTTCCGCTTTTCTCCCAGTAAGACCGTTTGTATTAATTTTTGGCGTCGTACGAAGTTTCTCCCGCCTTCCTTACATCTATGACCTGTCAACCTTCGTTTGCGGACGTCGCTAAATTCTTGGGTCTTATGTTTGACAGAAAACTGTGCTGGTCCTCCCACGTTTCCTATCTTTCGGCACGCTGTCTGCAATCCCTCAACACCCTCCGTGTCCTGAATGGCACCTCCTGGGGAGTGGACCGAGTGGTCTTCTCCGCCTATCGAGCGCCTTACTGCGCTCGAAATTGGACTATGGCAGCATAGTTCACTCCTCTGCACGACCGTCTATTCTTCGGCGTCTCGACTCTATTCACCACCGTGGATTACGTTTAGTGTCTGGAGCTTTTTACACCAGCCCTGTGGAAAGCATTTATGCTGATACTGCTAAACCTCCGCTGTCCAATGGGCGAGCTGTCCTGAGTCGTTATGCTAGCCATCTGTCTTCCATGCCTGCAAATCCGGCCCATGACGTTTTTTTCGACGCCTCCTTGGATTTAGGGTATGCTGGCCGCCTTTCCTCCCTACTACCACCAGGAGTCCGCTTCTGTCAACTGCTCCATTCTCGTTCCTTCCACTTTCCTAAAAATTTCTTGACAACTTTGGGTACAGCACTGCCTTGGCTCCGGCCCCGGACCTGCCTGCTCTGTGACGTTTGTCAGTTTCCCAAGGATGGTACCCCTTCTCTCGTTTATCGTCGGGCATTTGCTGCTCTCTGCGCACGAATGAAAGATGCCACATTTATTTACACTGATGGCTCAAAAACATCGTTTGGTGTTGGGAGTGCCTATATTGTTGGCGACACCCCAAATAGATTTCGGCTTCCCGCCCAGTGTTCGGTTTATACTGCGGAGCTTTATGCTGTTCTCCAGGCTGTCCAATACATCCGTCGCCATCAGCGAATATAGTATGTTATCTGCTCGGGCACTCTCAGCTCTCCTCAGTCTCCAATCTCTCTACCCTGTCCACCCTCTGGTCCACCGGATTCAGGACTGCCTCCACTTGCTCCACTTTGGGGGCGTCTCTGTGGCGTTCCTCTGGATCCCAGGACACGTTGGTATCTGTGGAAATGAGGCGGCTGATATAGCGGCCAAGGCTGCAGTCACTCTTCTTCGACCAGCTATTCGCATGACTCCCTTCGCCAATCTACGAAATGTTTCATGTCATCGTGTTGCTCTTTTATGGCATGCACATTGGTCAACACTTCCCAATAATAAATTGCGGGATGTTAAAGCTCTTCCCTGTGCTTCGTCGTCGGGAGGAGGTAAATTTAACTAGACTCCGGATAGGGCACTGTCATTTTAGCCATCGATATCTTTTAAGCGGCGATCCTCCCCCACTCTGCCCCCACTGCTCTCAACTGTGGACAGTGAGACACCTTTTACTTGAGTGCCCCTTTTTTACTCCATTACGCGCCCGTCTACGGCTGTCTCCTGATATATCTTCCATCTCAGCAGATGACACGCGATCAGCCGATCGCGTTCTCGAGTTCATTAGTGCCAGCGTGATGACGTCAGTCATTTGAAGCTCTTTTTGGGGACAACCAACCCCCTTCTATAGTGTTTTTTAAGATTTTTCTTCTGTTTTTGGTTTCCCTACTTTTTTGAGTTTTGCTCCCATTGCTGCTGATTTCCAGTTTCGTTTTTTTAGCTTTTTCCTAAGTCACAGACCGGGCGCTCATGACCATAGCAGTTTTGCGCACTAAAACCATAACAAAAAAGGCAATATCTTCTCTGGGCGTTTAACCATATCTGGCTCCAGGGTGACTTCCCTTCTCAGTGGAGAGATAGCAGGGATAGCATTGTGGTTCCTGTCCTTAAGCCTGGTAAGAACCACATATTTGTTGACAGCTATCGGCCAATTAGTCTGACCAATGTTGTTTGCAAGTTACTTGAATGGATGGTAGCCCGTCGGCTCAATTGGGTCCTCGAATCTCGGGATCTATTGTCCCCTTACCAGTGTGGCTTCCGAGAGGGATGGTCTCCGATCGATCAATCGATCATTTACTTCACTTGGAATCTGCAGTTGGGCAGGATTTTCCCCAGCGCCACCATTTGGTTGCAGTATTTTTTGACCTTCGCAAGGCCTATGACACGGGCTGGCGCCATCACATCTTACTTACATTTCATCAGTGGGCTCTTCGGGGCCCACTACCGATTTTTATCCGCCAGTTCCTGTTCCATCAGTCATTCAGAGTTCGGGTTGGTACTGTTTTTAGTTCTTCATGGACGCAGGACACGGGCATTCCACAGGGTTCTTTCTTGAGTGTATTTCTTTTCCTCATTGCTATTGATGGACTTGTGGCCTCTGTCGGTCCTTTGGTCGCCCCTGCCCTGTATGTGGATGATTTCTGTATTTGGGTTAGATCCTCTTCGATGGCCTCTGCAGAGCGACAGCTCCAGGGAGCTATATGGCATGCCTCTGCATCGACCCTCTAACATGGGTTTGTTCTCTCCTTTAAAATCGCGGGTGGTCCACTTCTGTCGGCGTACTACGATCCACCCTGATCCAGAGCTCTATCTCTCGATGCACAACGATAGCCTGTGGTCCCACAGTTTCGTTTCGTGGGTCTTCTTTTCGACAACAAGCTCACTTGGCTGCCCCATATCAGACTTCTGAGGTAGGATGTTTCCGTGAAGTCAGTGTCCTTCGCTTCCTTGCCCACTCCTCCTGGGGTATGGACCACTCCCTCCTTCTGTCTTTATCATGCTTTAGTTCTATCTCGCTTGGACTATGATTGCAATGTTTATGGTTCGGCTGCTCCTTCCACACTGCACGTGCTGGATCCAGTCCACCATCATGGTATCCGTTTGGCCACCGGTGCCTTCCCTACTAGCCCTGGTTGAAGCTGGGATCCCCCCTCTTTCTGTTCGGCGGTCCCAGCTTCTGGTGTCTTATGCACTCGCTATCCGTTCCTCTCCCACTCATCCTTCCCCACAGGGGGTCCACAACTCTTTTGTGGATACGTGCGTGGCGAGCACGGGGCCCCGAGCTATTGCAGCCTTCTTTCTCTTCCGGGCTGCATTTCATTTCCTTTCCCTTCCCCTCCCCTCCTTTCCCCTCCATGCTCCTTTCCCCTCGCCTTCTCCTCTCCCTCTATTGGTGTCCTTGATTATGTTGGCCCCGCTGTCCTCCTGGATCTGTTGGTTTTCTACTCCGGATTTGTTGCGTAATCATCTCCTCCTTTTGGCATTCCTTGGTCCCCCTCTGGGGTTTGACCTCCATTTCAAAATTTTTCTTCCGTAGTGTGAGCCATTTGGGGAAGAGCACCTTACCTAGTGTCTCCGACGTGCGCCCTCCTAGTACATTCCACCTTTTCTTTCACATCGTTGTCTGATGCTAGGGTGCATAGCCAGCACGGTAGCCAGCCCGTGTGGTGGGGTCGCTATGTACCCTTTTGGTTGAGCCCCGTGAACACACAGGGATCACACTTCTGATACCTGAGCTGTGACCTCCTCATGCATGCCTTCGAGTGGTTGCTCGTCATCCTGGAGCATCGGAACTCCCGGCAATGGCCGCCGTGCCAGACGGCCCTTGCTGTGGCTGGGTGGCGCCCGTGAGGAGAGCCCCTGATCGGAGTGGGTGGTATCAGGGCGGACGCTATGCAGATGAAATGCATACGGGTCCAAAACTCTGGCCGTTCTTCTGCGGCCGTCTCTCTGTGTGGTACTGATTCCTCAAGTGCTGCTTCTCTTGCCCCTTCGGCCTTCCCTTCCATGGCTACCCCCTGGGAAGAGGGTCAGGCCCGTCGTCTAGGGGCAAAACCTTTCCCCCGTTATCTAGTTTGCACCAGGACTGATGGAGATACTTTCACCAGTGTCAAACCTTTATTCTTTGTGGAACACATTGAAGACAAGTTCGGCGAAGTGGACTCCCTGAGCAAGATGCGGTCGGGTTCGTTGCTGATAAAAACCGCTTCAGCTGCCCAATCTGTGGCCCTTCGTGCCTGTACCCATCTTGGCACAATTCCTGTGTCCATTACCCCTCACCAGTCTCTAAATATGGTACAAGGTGTGATTTTTCACCGGGACCTCATCCTTCAAACTGATGAGGAACTTCGGGACAATCTCGGACGGCGGGGTGTTCACTTTGTTCGGCGTGTTCAGAAGGGTCCTAAAGATAATCGTATTGATACTGGTGCCTTTATCCTGGCCTTTGAAGGGGATACCCTTCCTGATAGTTAAGATTATGGTCTATCGCTGTGATGTGAAGCCGTACATCCCACCTCCTATGCGGTGTTTCAAGTGCTTGCGTTTTGGCCACATGTCTTCTCGCTGTTCCCAGGACCCTCTCTGTGGTGACTGTGGACGTCCACTCCATGAGGGGAGTCCCTGTGTTCCCCCTCCTGTATGTGTAAATTGTCATGGTAGTCATTCTCCACGTTCACCAGATTGCCCAGTATATAAGAAAGAAAAAAAGATACAGGAGTATAAGTCCCTCGATCGTTTAAGCTACACAGAGGCCCGTAAGAAATATGCACGACTGCACTCTGTGTCCATGACATCTAGTTACGCGTTGGTTACATCTTCACCCCCTTCTTCCCCCTTCCTTACCCCCATCCCGGACCCCTCTCCTCCCCCCCTCCCCTGCGGCTCCCACACCTTCTCCTCTGGGCGCTGCTCCCCCTCCCCAGCCGGAGAAGTGTCCCACTCCTTCGGCGTCTGCCGGTCAAGGGCGCCTCTCCCGGGATGCCCCTTCCCGGCACCTTCCAGGTCAAAGGTCTGCTGCCGCGCGGGGACCGCGAGAGCCGCGGTCTGTCGGCCCCCAGGTCGCCCGGTCTCTTTCTGTTCCTGATCTTGCTGCAGCTGGCTCCTTTATGCCACACAGCCCTCCTCGATCTCAGCCTGAAAAGAAGAAGAAACATAAGTCCCGGGACAAAGAGCCTCTGGTGTCACCGGAGGTCCCTTCCCCGACTTCACAACCGGATTCTGACCTGTCGTTCATGGATGTCGCCCCCTCCTTGTCGGTGACGGGTGGGGACCCGGCGGTATGACTGGATTTAGCGTGTTCAGCCCCCATTTAAACCATCGTTCTGTGGTTCTCCAATGGAATTGTAATGGCTACTATCGCCACCTTCCGGAATTGAAATCCCTTCTTTCGTCCTACTCTGCAGCTTGTGTGGTTCTCCAGGAATCTCATTTTACTGATGCTCACTCACCGACCCTCCGTGGGTTCCGTGTTTTCTGTCGAAATCGGGTCGGACCCTTGCGGGCTTCTGGTGGCGTTTGTACGTTGGTCCGTACAGGCATTGCTAGCACGTGGATTCCTCTCCAAACTACATTGGAAGCGGTTGCTGTTAGGGTCCACTTAGACTCTGCAGTCACAGTTTGCAATCTTTATCTCCCTCCTGCCAGGACTCTTACACCTGCTGCCTTAACCACCCTTCTTCAGCAACTTCCTCCTCCCTTCCTCCTCCCTTCCTCCTCCTTGGGGGGTTTTAATGCTCATCGTCCTTTCTGGGGCAGTGCATTTCCCTCTCGACGAGGTCTTGTTATAGACCAATTTATTGCAGACCACGACCTGTGCCTTCTTAATGATGGCTCCCCTACTCATTTCAGTGCCGGTCATGGTACCTTTTCTGCCATTGATCTTTCTCTTTCTTCTACCTCTCCTCCCTTCATTACAATGGTCGCCACACGACGACCTTTGTGATAGTGACCATTTCCCGTTGATTATCACGCTCCCTTCCCGCTCCCCGATGGACAGGTTACCTCGTTGGTCTTTCCACCGCGCCGATTGGCCTCTATACACTGCACAGGTCGAGTTTTCTCCCTTTTTGTCGGGTTGTATTGATGACGTCCTACGTGACGTGTCTGACGCGATAGTTCGCGCTGCTAAGCTTGCTGTTCCGCGCTCATCTGGACCATTTCGTCGCCGGCAAGTCTCGTGGTGGAGTACTGCCATTGCCATCCGTGATCGCCGTCGAGCTTTGCAACACTTTAAGAGGCACCCATCCGTAGCCAGCCTTACTACCTTTAAACGCCTTCGCGCCAACGCCCGTTATTTAATCAAACAGAGCAAGCGGATATGTTCGGAAAGATTCGTTTCTTGGTTCCACTGTCCCTCTGTCACGGGTATGGGCTACACTTCGCTCTCTCCAAGGTTGCCATCGGCAGTCCACCCTCCCAGGCCTTCACCTCCCAGATGGCATTTGTACGGACCCATTAGTTCTTGTAGAACATCTTGCGACTCATTTTGCAGTGGCATCAGCGTCAGCCTCCTATCCAGCTGCTTTCCTTCATCAAAAACAGCAGGCTGAAGCTCTCACCTTATGTTTCACCACTTGTGAGTCAGAATCTTACAACGAACCTTTTACTGAATGGGAATTTCTTTCTGCTCTGTCTTCTTCTCATGATACGGCCCCTGGCCCAGATTCCATTCATAACCAACTGCTTCAACATCTCAGTGCTCCACAACGGCAACATCTTCTTCGGGTGTTTAACCGTCTCTGGCTCCAGGGTGACTTCCCTTCTCAGTGGAGGGATAGCATTGTGGTTCCTGTCCTTAATCCTGGTAAGAACCCGCTTTCGAGAGGGACGATCTCCAATCGATCATTTACTTCGCTTGGAATCCGCAGTTCGGCAGGCTTTTTCCCAGCGCCGCCATTTGGTTGCAGTGTTTTTTGACCTTTGCAAGGCCTACGACACGGCCTGGCGCCATCACATCTTACCAGCCCTTCATCAGTGGGGTCTTCGGGGCCCACTCCCGATTTTTATCCGCCAGTTCCTGATCCATCGGTCATTCAGAGTTCGAGTTGGTACTGCTTTTAGTTCTCCACGGACCCAGGAGACGGGCATCCCACAGGGTTCTGTCTTGAGTGTCCTTCTTTTCCTCATTGCTATCGATGGACTTGTGGCCTCTGTCGGTCCCTTGGTCGCCCCTGCCCTGTATGTGGATGATTTCTGCATTTGGGTTAGCTCCTCCTCGATGGCATCTGCAGAACGGCAGCTCCAGGTGGCTATACGGCGTGCCTCTGCATGGACCCTCTCACACGGGTTTCAATTCTCTCCTTTAAAATCGCGGGTGGTCCACTTCTGTCGCCGTACTACGGTCCACCCTGATCCAGAGCTCTATCTCGCTGCACAACGATTGCCTGTGGTTCCACAGTTTCGTTTCGTGGGTCTTCTTTTCGACAACAAGCTCACTTGGCTGCCCCATATCAGACTCCTGAAGGTAGGATGTTTCCGTAAACTCAATGTCCTTCGCTTCCTTGCCCACTCCTCTTGGGGTGCGGACCGTTCCCTCCTCCTCCGTCTTTATCGCGCTCTAGTTCTGTCTCGTTTGGACTATGGTTGTCAAGTTTATGGTTCAGCTGCTCCTTCCACACTGCACGTGCTGGATCCAGTCCACCATCGTGGTATCCGTTTGGCCACTGGTGCCTTCCCTACTAGCCCTGTTGATAGTCTCCTGGTTGAAGCTGGGATCCCCCCCCCCCCTTTCTGTTCGGCGGTCCCAGCTTCTGGTGTCTTATGCCCTCACTATCCGTTCTTCTCCCACTCATCCTTCCTATTCTATCCTGTTCCCAGACCATGGACGTCGCCCACCCGACTCCCGCCCTCGGGCGGGTTTACCGGTTGGGCTGCGCCTTGCGTCTCTTTACCGTGATTTTCATCTTCCTTCTTTGTCCTGTCTTCCTCGCTCCCTCCCCTCCACCCCTCCTTGGTTAGTTCCTCGGCCTCGAATTCGGATGGATCTCCGCCGCGGTCCGAAAGATTCCATCCCCCTGGTGGTGTTCCGTTCCTTTTTCCGCCAAATTTTATGGGAGTTTCGGGATGCTGTTGTTTTTTACACTGACGGCTCTAAATCTGCTGATCATGTTGGGTATGCCTTCACGTCCTCTGTTGGAACGGAAAATCATCTGCTGCCACCTACACGTGGGGTGTTTACTGCGGAATTGATGGCAATTTCCCGGGCCCTTACCTTTATTACACAATCCCAACGCAACCGCGTTTTGTTATGTACGGACTCGATGAGTGGCCTTCTTGCTATTGATCGGTGTTTCTCGCGCCATCCCTTGGTCTCTGCCATCCATGACCATCTCGCTGATATTCACCGTGCTGCTTGTTCCATTGACTTCCTATGGGTCCCTGGCCATGTGGGTATCCCAGGTAATAAGCTCGCTGATCGTTTGGCTGGGGGAGCAGTCACTTACCCCCCGTTTTCTGTAACCCCTCCTGCAGCGGATTTATGGCTTCACATCAAATCCCACTTCGCACAGTCATGGGCCAATTCTTGGGAGGCTACTCCCCTGTGTAATAAACTTCGTGCGATTAAGGTGACACCAGGACCGTTGCGTTCTTCCTTTCGCCTCTCCTGAAAGGACTCGACCACACTGTGTCATCTCGGCATTGGCCATACCAGGCTGACCCATGGTTTTCTTTTGCGTGATGAGCCACCCCCACTTTGTGGTTGTGGAGCCTTCCAGTCAGTAGCCTGCATTTTGGTTGAATGCCCCCTTCTTTTGGCTCTGCGTGCTAAGAACAGATTCCCCCACACTTTACCTTTGATGTTGGCTGACGGTTCCTGGATGGTCGACCTGTTTCTCCGTTTCCTCCGGGAAAGTGGTTTTTATTCTCAGTTTTAAGGTTTTTAATCTCTCTCTAGTGTTGGGGCAGGGCGGTGAGTGTTGTGGTATCTCCCACTGGAAGCCGTGTTTGGAGATTCCCGACTCTCCTCCCTGGCCGAGATTCCCTTTTCTTCCCCTTTTACTGTTTTTATCATTTTTTTAAGGACTGGTTAGTCTCCTTTTCCCATATGCACTTCTACATTCTAGCGGTTGCACCTTTTAAGTCGCAGGTGGTCTTGCCTCTGCTGCTTCAGAGGTGGGATATTTCCTGCCTCTAGCGTAGCGTTGGGTTTGCTCTCTTGCTGACTTACCTCATTTTGTTTTTACCATTGACAACATGACTGCCGTTTTACATTTTTTAGCCTTTTCCCTTTTATCGTTCTAACTTTTCTGAGATTTCACACTATCGGAATGGACCACATTTGAAACAAGGGACTGATGACCTTGCTGTTTGGTCCCTTCAACACCAACCAACCAATAGAGGATACTTTTGAAGCTGTTGCTTATTTACCCTTTGCGGGGAGTATATCATCCAAAATTTCAAGAATTTTAAGAAAATACACTAGAAGTGTTTCTACGCCGATGACCAAGACTAGAGCCGTTCTTGACTCAGTTAAAGATAATTTGGGCTTGAGGGAGCCCGGGGTTTTTGAAATTCCGTGTCACTGCGTGGAGAAATATATTGGTCAAACTATTCGAACTATTCAGGACCAGTGTGTGGAACATCATTGGCACACTCGGTTGTTCCAGCCTGAGAAGTCAGCAGTGCCGGAATACTTCCTTAACGAAGGACGCAGGATGATGTATGACAAGACACAATTGATCTCTCCTGCTTCTCGCTATTGGGAATGTGTTCTTAAAGAATCCATTGAAATGAGATTATCAAGTAATATTATTAACATGGATAAAGGTTTTCCTCTAAGTACGATATGGAACCCGATTTTGTCCGACATTAAACAACGACGGTCTTCTTTTCGATCATTGGATTCTTTCAACTAGTGCTGTTGCTATTTATCGTTTCTGCCGTCTTCTCCCACCGGCGCGCTGAGTGTCTACTTGCCGCCAGGAGGCGCTGCCAATCATCTCGCGCACGCGCAGTGCTCTGTCCGTGGTGTATAAAGGCTTCCGCCGTTGTGGCTGGAATCCAGTTCCGGCGAGGCAGTGCACGAGCATTAACTCACCTGAAGATGGTGGTCAGCTGGTCCACCGAAATATTGTCTGGACGATGACATGATCCGGCTGCAAACCCGTGAAGAACATCAGCAGTTATTATGCCGGGAAAGCGTACAAAATCACATCAAGAAAGAAAACAGTCTTAAGGAAAAAGAGTCCTGGCTTCCCGTGCTGCAGCGAACGACCGCCGCGGATAGCAAGAGGAGAACCGTAACGGAAATGACCGTGGAGAAGACCTCGGACGTTCGCGCGCCAGGTACATAGTGTCTGCGGCCGCGATCTCGGCTCCAGTTCACCACCAGCAATGGCGGGTGGAGCTTTGACAATGCCAGCCACTCGTTCTGGCGAAACATAAATAAAATCATCAGAAGAACGTCGGCCGAAGAAGCGGAGACAGAAGCCAATAGGCAGTTTGCCACCATAACTAATCGTTTCTTCACCGTTGGTAAGCAGAGAGTTAATTTCTAAGCGCTGAGTAAAAAAAAAGTAGTTTGAAAATTCAATCCTTTTTGAGATACGATTTCTTAAGCAAAATGGCGATTGCACCTAGTGTATAGCTCGGTGGTCATATTTTGAAACTGCACACTAAAATAAATCTTGTCAGACATCGAAGCACTGCTATATCATTCCTAATAATGCTTGTTGGGAACGGAATCTTAACATTTCTAGGTTCTTAGAGGAATTTGTTCTCTCTACTGGTCGTACTTCGAGCAGCCGAAGACTAAATGATTGATGTCCTCCGCATCTGAACTGTTGCAGTTACACGTGTGAGCTGTAGACGAAATTGATCAGAAGGAAAAATGTAGGTATTGCAGAAATAGCTCCGCGCTGTAAAGATATGTTCTGAAACCGCGGTAAGCTGGGTGTACAGGATCATGTCCAGCTACAATATTATCCTTTATTTACCGATTATCTCCGTTCTTCTTCCCACCGGAACATTCCTTCCCGTTTAACTTGACGTAACGAGTCAGGGAAAGGTAACTGGATATCTAAGGAGGCTAAGGCACCAAGACAGCTCTTAGAATCAAAAGCAATCGCAATCCTTTCGTCATTCTGTGTCTCAGAACACTTAATGGCCGTCATGACTCCTAACGCTTTAGCCGTCTGAGACAAAGAAAGCTTACACTGTTCTAAGTGACCCGTGAGATAGCACACCCGACAGTACCTTCTGAAGCGTTTTCTGAGGGATCTGTATAAATATGGAAAGCTTCGCTCCATTCTGCACAGAGATGTTGTTGTTGTTGTTGTCTTCAGTCCTGAGACTGGTTTGATGCAGCTCTCCACGCTACTCTATCCTGCGCAAGCTTCTTCATCTCCTACCTACTGCAACCTACATCCTTCTGAATCTGCTTGGTGTATTCATGTCTTGGTCTCCCTCTACGATTTTTACCCTCCACGCTGCCCTCCAATACTAAATTTGTGATCCATTGATGCCTCAGAACATGTCCTACCAACAGATCCCTTCTTCTAGTCAAGTTGTGCCACAAACTTCTCTTCTCCCCAATCCAATTCAACACCTCATTAGTTATGTGATCTACCCATCTAATCTTCAGCATTCTTCTGTAGCACCACATTTCGAAAGGTTCTATTCTCTTCTTGTCCAAACTATTTATCGTCCACGTTTCACTTCCATACATGGCTACACTCCATACAAATACTTTCAGAAACGACTTCCTGACACGTAAATCTATACTCGATGTTAACAAATTTCTCATCTTCATAAACGCTTTCCTTCCCATTGCCAGTCTACATTTTATATCCTCTCTATTTCGACCATCATCAGTTATTTTGCTCCCCAAATAGCTAAACTCCTTTACTTCTCTAAGTGTCTCATTTCCTAATCTAATATCCTCAACATCACCCGACTGAATTCGATTACATTCTATTATCCTCGTTTTGCTTTTGTTAATGTTCATCTTATATCCTCCCTTCACGACACCATCCATTCCGTTCATCTGCTCTTCCAAGTCCTTTGCTGTCTGACAGAATCACAATGTCATCGGCGAACCTCAAAGTTTTTATGTCTTCTCCATGGATTTTAATACCTACTCCGAATTTTTCTTTTGTTCCCTTCACTGCTTGCTCAATATACAGACTGAATAACATCGGGGAGAGGCTAGAACCCTGTCTCACTCCCTTCCCAACCACTGCTTCCCTTTCATGCCCCTCGACTCTTATAACTGCCATCTGGTTTCTGTACAAATTGTAAATAGCCTTTCGCTCCCTGTATTTTACCCCTGCCACCTTCAGAATTTGAAAGAGAGTATTCCAGTCAATATTGTCAAAAGCTTTCTCCAAGTCTACAAATTCTAGAAACGTAGGTTTGCCTTCCCTTAATCACGTGTTCCAACATGTCTACGGAATCCAAACTGATCTTCTCCAAGGTCGGCTTCTACCAGTTTTCCATCCGTCTGTAAGGAATTCGCGTTAGTATTTTGCAGCTGTGACTTATTAAACTGATAGTTCGGTAATTTTAATATCTGTCAACACCTGCTTTCTTTGGTATTGGAATTATTATATTCTTGAAGTCTGAGGGTATTTCGCCTGTCTCATCATCATGCTCACCAGATGGTAGTTTTGTCAGGACTGGCTCTCCCGAGGCCGTCAGTAGTTCTAATGGAATGGTGTCTACTCCTGGGGCCTTGTTTCGAGTTAGGTCTTTCAGTGCTCTGTCAAACTCTTCACGCAGTATCATATCTCCCAATTCAGCTTCATCTACCTTCTCTTCCATTTCCATAATATTCTCCTCAAGTACATCGCCCCTGTATAGACCCTCTATATACCCCTTCCACCTTTTGCTTTCCCTCCTTTGCTTAGAACTGGGTTTCCATCTGAGTTCTTGATATTCATGCAAGTGGTTCTTTTCTCCAAAGGTCTCTTTAATTTTCCTGTAGGCAGTATCTATCTTACCCCTCATGAGATAAGCCTCTACATCCTTATATTTATCCAGACGACCTATGGATTCCAAACCAACAACCTTCTTCCTAGTCTCTATGACCAACTATATCCTCACCCACAATTACTTCTCCTTTGAAGGCATTACCTAAAAGCAAATCCGCTGTAAGGCTATGGGCACCCACATGGCACCATCCTATGCTAACCTGTTCATGGGCCATGTAGAGGAATCATCCTGAAAACCTAGAATCCTAAACCCCTCACCTGGCTCAGATTCATTGATTACATCTTTGCTATCTAGATTGAAGGTGAAGACACCTTATTCACATTCCCCCAGAACCTCAACTTCTCCCCCATTTTCTTCACCTGGTCCTTCTCAACCCAACAAGCCACCATCCTAGATGTTGACCTCCACCTCAGAGATGGCTACATCAGTACCTCCATTCATATCTAACCTACCAACCATGGGCAATATTTCCACTTCGACAGCTGCCACCTGTTCCATACCAAGAAGCCCCTTCTGTACAGCCTAGCCACCAGTGGTCATCGCATCTGCAGTGACGATCAGTCCTTCTCTAAATATACTGAGGGTCTCACTGAAGCCTTCACTGACGGTAATTATCCTCCCATCCTTGTCCAAAAACAAATTACTCATGCCTTATCTTTCCAGTCTCATGTCACCTCCTGAAGTCCCACAGAGGAGCATTCCTGTCTTAACTCAGTACCATCTGGGACTGGAGCAACTGAATTACATTCTCCACCAGGGTTTCGATTACCTCTCATTGTGACCTGAAATGAGAAATGTCCTACCCACTATCATTCCCACCCCTCCTACCATGCTATTCTGCCATCCACCAAACCTTCACAATATACTTGTCCATCCTTACACAACCTCTGCTCCCAATGCCTTACATCATGGCTCATATCCCTGTAATAGACCTAGATGCAAGACCTGTCCCATACATCCTCCTACCACCACCTACTCCAGTCCGGTCACTAACATCACCTATCCCATCAAAGGCAGGGCTACCTGCGAAACTAGTCATGTGATTTACAAGCTAAGCTGCGACCACTGTGCTGCATTCTGTCCAAGCTTTTCTGAATTGCGCAGGTGGAAACTTTCCCTGCAATACATTCTACATTCCCATAACCCTCCTGGCCTCAACCTTCGCTAGTCACTGTCCTAACCCATCCAGCCCCCTCCCTGTTCAGATTCCAGCACTACACAGCCGTCATTTCACTGCCACACCCAGTCTGTTAATTTCTTTTTATTTCTCTCCTTTCCACTACTTACCACCTCTGCACTCTCTCTCTCCTGTCCCTGTCTAAGCTGCAACACTTCACTGACCGCCACTCCCACGATACTCTCTCTCCCCTCCCCTCCCCACTCCAGCCTTATCCTTATCCCCACCCAGTCACCACTCCCATCATACACTTGTGCTGCTGCTTACAGTGTAGTTTCAGCCCTCTAAGACTGCAGACGTTTGTGAAAATTGCGCTTTTGTGTGTGTGTGTGTGTGTGTGTGTGTGTGTGTGTGTGTGTGTGTGTGTGTGTGGCTTTAATGGTCGGAAGCTATGATTGTGTGAATCTTCTTATTTTGCCTATATTGACTCAGCATCTCCGCTATATGGTGAGTTATTCTTATCAACATATTTATACAACTCAAACCGCTGTTGATGATGACGATGATATGTTGTTGTTGATGATCATGATGTTGATGATATACATAACTTCTCTTGGAAAAATTGTTTTTTGGTATTTTGTTGTTTTTTACTTAATTAAATACAGTTAATGGCAAGAACGAAATAATGTTTAAACTTTCACTACTCTGCGTTTCACGTTTTTGTGCAAGTGGAATTTTCATTCTGTTTATTTTTTCGGACAAATACAAAAGATCCTTAATACATGTGTTTGTTAACAAATTAACTTCCGGGCTGAAAATCATCCCACACAACAGCTTACGCTTATTATACACTTATTTGTTGAATGTTTGCTTGTAGTCACATATTTGCTTTCGGCACTTTCCCAGATAATGGATCTGGCGTGGGAGGCCAGGAAAGCAGATTCCTTCGCAGTACACAACCAGCTCCAAACACAAACTGCAATTTTTGAAAATAATCGAATTGACTAGACTAAGAATGAGGTGCTGATAACCGTAAGGGCCAAAAGCGTACTGTATTCGAAGCCACGTTTGATACAGCTTTATGTGAATGTCGATGTATATGTACGATGTAGGCCTACAGATAAACTTGACCCACCGAAAAATCAACAGATGTCAGAAGCACGAATAAATTCTACGGTCTCACAATCGACAAGGTTGTCCTTCACGGTTCTCAGCACTTCTAACATATTACTGTATGATAAAATCCAAAACTTAATACACTGTATCTCATTCAGATTCCCACGAAATAGGTTTTTCTATGATAGTACGTATAACACATACTGATGTCCGACCTAATTTTACTACAAAGTGAGTGAATTGTCATATCTGAGGAATGTGCTACTTTCTAGCGGGATTTATGCCAAGTGAACTGGGATAAGTCTGCTGCAGTGTGATACCATCTGCTGGCATTGATGTAAACTCGTAGATGAGCAGTAAGGGCTAGCTGTGCACACCGTGAACGTTGTTTATCAAAGCTGTATGTATTTGGCCCATAAGACAATAACATAACGCCAGTTGCACGTGCGAGAAGCTCCTTAAACTGTGCACAGCTGAAGGTGTGCTCGTGACCCTGACATTACGTTTAACAATTGTTAAGCATTCAATTCGCTGTAATCTCAGAAATCTTTATATTATGTTCATAAAGCATTAACTACTGTATACCCGTAAGACCGTAACAATGAGAAGGCTTTTCTGTTAAATTCAGAAGCATCCGACCCACCTTACATTTCAAGACGGTGGGTTACTCTGTATTGTTAATGAAATAAATAAATAAATTAATAAATAATTAGGTTTAATAGCATTTGAAGAAAAATAACCAATAAATCAGCAAGGTGTCAAAAGTTACGGTGTTAAAGTGCTCTAGTACTCTTGTACAATAGCCGCCACTGGTTACGCTGAATCTCATTTGAAAGACTGATAATGAACTCGCTATAGTATTACGTAATGGAGGGCAATAAAAGCTGTGAGTAGAAAAAAAAAGGTGATGAGATTATTGTATGCCTAAATATTGAAACAAATATCGTTTGTGTTGATCAGAACCTAGAAGCATGCGCTTGAGTTGTTACTGCAGAATACTTCTGATAACTGTAACAGTATACAGATCCTCTCTAGGAAAATTCTATTTGAGAAATCTAGACGCATTAGTGAGGTGTCTGTCACACAAGAAGAAACGGTGGGTAGTTTGTGGAAATTTCAATGTAGATTTCTTAAGACGCGTACAGAAAAAATGAACTAGTTATTTTTTCGGTGCTTCAATCTAATTCACTCGTAAATTTTCAGTTCATGTACAGCAAAACAGTAAGATACTGTCAACATTTTTATTGACAGTGCTAAGGATGAAACTACTAAATTTTACCCAATTGTTAGTGGCTTATCTGATCATGGTGCACAATTAATGGAAATAAACAGTATGGCACCTTACATCACCGAGGCAGATTCGTACAAAGCAGTGAGGTTTATTAATGAGAACGGGATACAATGTTTTATGAGTGTCAATATTTGAAAGTTGCTTTTCCTAAAGCATCCATAAGATCCATTAAAAAAACTAACCAGTGGAAAACTAACGGAATTAAAATCTCATGTAAGAGGAAAAGGGGAAATTTCTGTAAAGGCCTGAGTAAGTCAAGATATAACGTTACTTGCGTACTACAGAAAATATTGTAGTGATTTAAGGCAAATCATTAAAATGTCCAGAAGTATGCATGTTTTGACAGAAATAATGGAGATAATAAGATTAAAACTATATGGGGCATTGTCAAACGGGAGACAGGCAGTCAATGTACAAGATTCCATAACAATTAAACTAAATGACATTGTTGTGACTGATAATATGCAAGTTACAAGTACTTTTAACAATCACTTTATAAATGTAGCATGAAATATAGGATTACATGATTCAGATTAAGAAGCAAGAGGAATATATCAAAAATGTAATTCCACTAAACCATAAGCAACTAGAAGTAGCACAAAATCCTTCACTATAATTAAAGCAATTACAAAAATTCTAAAAACCAAATTCTCGTGTAGGGATCGTGGAATTTTAAACGGAATTCTGAAAAGTAGTTCCAGCGTCATAGGCAATATATCACTGGTACTGGGAATTTTTCCAGGCATATTAAGATATGCAGTTGTTAAATCACTTCATACGAAGCGTGAGAAGACAGACATAAACAACTTTCACCAGATTTCCTTACTGACATCTTTTTCGAAAATATTGGAAAAAGAAATATACTCAAGAGTAGATGCACACTTAGAGCGAATAATTTACTCAGAATACCACAGCTTGGATTGCAGAATGGTTGTCTGACTGAGAATCTTGTTTACACTTCAACTTGTCAAATAGTTCAAGCTTAAATACTACTGTACCGCCAGTTGGTATTTTATGTTTCGTGATTTTTCCAAGGTGTTTGTGTAGATCATGATGCTGTTTTAGAAAAACTCTAGTTTTATGAAATTGATGGCTTTATGCACAGCTGGTTTGAATCATATTTGACAGACTGCAAAAGGTGTACTGTGTAATTCAGACAATGTCGGAAACGTAGAAAATTTTAGTGACTGAAGATAAATTGCAAAACGAGTCCCATAGAGTTTAATCTTGTCCCCCTCCTGTTCCTTCACTTAACAAGCAAAATTGGTATCCTTTGCAGACGATACTAGTGTTAAAATAAATCATATCAGTGAGAAAGGAGCAGAAGATTTAGTAAATTATATTTTTCAAAGAATTAAATGATTTTCTGAAAACTGGATCTCCCAAAATTTTGAAAAAGTGCTACATCCAGTTCTGTATAATAAGCAGCAAGATCAGCAACTGATGTAACACGTGAGCAGGAGTGGGTAATTAGGGTAGAATTCTTCAAATTTTTGGGTGCACATATTAATGAAAACTTGTGTTGGCTGAAGCATATTACTGAGCTTATTAAACAAATAAGTTCAGATACTTTAGCCGATCGTATTCTTGGAAACAAATGTATCAACATACTAACATACTGAGCAAAATTTCACTCTATAATGTCGTGTGGAATAATTTTCTGGGGTAATTCATCAATTAGAAACTATTGATAGCACAAAAGCGAGCAGTAAGAATAAAGTGTGGTGTTCACCAATGGATGTCATGTATGTACCGCTTCAAGGAACTAGACATTTTAACTGCACCGTCACATTATACATTTTCACTAATAAAATTCTTCATAAATAATCCATCACAGCTTGAGAAGAACAGTGATGTATGTAACCAGAACACCAGAAGGAACACAGACATACATAAGCTATTGTGAAAGCTGAGAGTGGCTCAGATAGGAGATAAATATGAAGCAGCAAAAATTTTTATTTACCCAATAACATATCATGGTTGACAGGTAGCGAAGCAAGTTTTAAAATTAATTTAAAACTATTTCTCCTGGACAACTCCTATGAAATTGACGAATTTCTGCTTAAAAACTGGCTCCATTGCTGGTTCAGGGGTTACAATAGGCCTGCGGTATTCCTACCTGTTTTAAGAGGCGACTAAAAGGAGTCTCAAACGTTTCGGCCTATATGTGATAGCCCCTCTCGGGTTTGACCTCCATATTTCCAAATTCTTCTGAAGAGCGAGCCAGTTGGGGAAGGGCGCCTTACATGGTGCATTGTGTCCATCGTGCATTGAGACCTTTAGCCAGCTTTTTCGTCATCGCATTGTCGTCCCGCTCGTTCTCCATCTCTTGGGCAAGGATACATTCCTGGGCGCGATTTCCACCATGCACTGTGCAGTGTTGCTTTTTGCGGAGACGACGACCATGAACTTCCTTGCACTTAATATCCAGCACGGTAGCCATTCGGTTGTGATGGGGCCGCCATGTACCTTGTTAGTTGTAGCCCCCTGACAACACAGGGGTCACTCTGCTGATGCCTGCGCCATTAACTCACCATGTATGCCAAGGGGTAGGTGCCTATCTCCCTGGGGCATCGGAACTCCTGGAAATGGCCATCCTGCCAGGTGGCCCTCGCTGAGGCTGGGTGGTGCCCGTGGGGAGGGCCCTTGGTTGGAGTGGGTGGCATCTGGCAGATGACCTGCAATGAAGTGTGGTACATCATCTCTTGTTGGTGGCCAACTGCCAGCAGTCTCTAAACGTTCTAGGGTCAATTCATCGCTCAGAAATACGATCCCAAATCGTTCCCCTCCCTGGCCACACCGTGGGAGGAGCGTAAGGCTCAGGATGGCAGTGACACTTACTCACCCCAGTACCTAATTTGTACGAGAGCTGATGTGGAGTCTTTCATGTCAACGAAGCCTCAAGTCTTCGTAGAGCATTTAGAGGACAAGTTTAGGGAGGTGGAGGGCTTGTCCAAAATGCGCTCTGGGTCAGTATTGATAAAAACGCCATCCTCTGCCCAGTCACGAAGGTTACTTGCTTGTGACAAGTTGGAGGATGTTTGTTACCATCACACCCCATAAGAGATTAAATATGGGTCAGGGTATTATTTTCCTTAGGGACCTTCTTTTGCAGTCTGATGACGAGCTGCGCGCCAGTTTAGAGCGTTGAGGTGTTCATTTCGTCTGGCGCATACATCAGGGTCTGAAGGATAATCAGATTGCTACCAGTGCCTTCATCTTTGCCTTCTAGGGTGACATATTACCAGAGAAGGTGAAGGTGATGGTCTACCGCTGTGATGTCAAGCCCCTATATCCTTCCCCCGATGCGGTGCTTTAAGTGCTGGAAGTTCAGCCATATGTCTTCCCACTGTTCTTCGAGCCACACATAGAGATTGCAGACGCCCATCACATCCCAATACTCAATGTGCCCCCTTCCCATCTGTGTCAACTGCGGAGAGCATCGTTCACCTTGCTCGCCAGACTGCTGGATCTTACAGAAAGCGGAAAATCATGGAATATAAGACCCTGGATCGACTGACCTATACGGAGTCTAAGAGGAAATATGAAAGACTCCATCCTGTGCGAATGACTTCCTCACATGCCGCCCCTACAACTGTGATAGCCCCTTCAGTTCAGCGAATTCGTCAGCTCACAGAGCTGTAAAACTCAACATGCCCCCTTGCCCATGGGGGTCACTACTGTTGCTCTTGCGCCACCTACCTCGGGAGCAACCCCCCCCCCCCACCCTCCAACCATGGGGGATGTCCCACAAGTGGGAAGAATGACCTCCGGTAGTGGCATAAGTGCACACAAGCAGCTGGTCGTAGGGCTTCACGATCCTTCTCCATCCTGGAGACTGAATCAGTGAAGCCCTCGCAGCCAGTGAAAGCCAAGAAGCAGCGAGAAAAGTCCAAGAAGAAGACCTTTTAAGACGAAGGAACCCCACCACAACCTACAAGCTTTGCATCTGAGGGTGAGGTAGAGATTCTGGCGTCCGCTGAGGACCTAGATCTCGCTGGACTCTGACACAATGGATGTCACTCGCACAGGTACTCAATTGGTATCAGCAGGTGACCTAGCAGCGTAATCTGCCTCCTCAGTCCCTTCAGGCCTCTCTCGCCCATTGACAATGTCAGCCTCCAATGGAACTGCAGCGGTTTTTTCCACCATATTACTGAGCTCCAACAACTTCTCAGCCTTCACCCTTTCCTCTGCATTGCTCTTCAGGAAACTTGGTTTCTGGCGATGCGAACCCCCGCCCTCCGTGGCTATCGGGGTTATTATAAGAACCGGGCAGCTTATGAGAGGGTATCTGGTGGCGTCTGCATCTACGTCCTTCACTCTCTTTACAGCGAGTCTGTCCGTCTAAAAACACCTTTAGAGGCTGTCGTTGTTAGGGTGTGGACGCCTCAGGCTGTTACTGTTTGCATTCTCTCTCTTCCATCAGATGGTGATGTCCCGCAGCATGTCCTGGCTTCAACGCCCATAACCCACTGTGGGGTGGATCAGTGGCAACAGGCCAAGGCAGCATTGTTCAACAAGTATTGGTACAGCTCGACTTTTCCCTTTTAAATAATGTCTTCACACATTTCAGTGTGTCACATGGCACGTACTCAGCCATCGACCTTTCGATCTGCAGCCCAAGCTTATTACCATCTGTCCAATGGAGTGTGCACGACGACTTGCGCGGTAGTGACCACTTTCCAATCTTTGTCACTGCCCCAGCGTCATTCTCCTGGGCGCCCCTGCAGATGGGCTATGAATAAGGCTGACTGGGACTTGTTCACCTCCGTTGCCACTATCGAGCATCTTTTTAATGACGCCATTGATGCTGTGGTTCACTCGGTCACCACTGGCATCATTACGGCCGCAGAATCTGCCATTCCCTGTTCTTCTGTGTCCCCTCAGGTGGAGGACTGTGCCTTGGTGGTCGCCCAAGATCGCTGAGGCGATTGAAGATCGCAGGCGGGCACTCCAGTGTCACAAGCAGCATCTCTCATTGGCACACCTCATCGCCTGTAAACAGCTCCGTGCAAGAGCCCGCCGTCTCATTTGCCAATGCAAGCAGGAGTGCTGAGAAAGGTACGTCTCCACCATTGGCCTCCGTACCTCTCCATCGCAGGTTTGGGCCAAGATTAGGCGACTCTATTGCTATCGGACCCCCATTAGTATACCTGTGCTTTCACTGAATGGAGCAGTCAGTATAGACTCAGACACAATTGCAAACTGCTTAGCGGAGCATTTTGCTCAGAGTTCCGCTTCTGCAAATTACCCACTGGCCTTCTGGTCCCTGAAAGAGCGGTTGGGACGTTGGAGCCTTTCATTTCACACACGCCACCCAGAATCGTACAATGCTCCATTCAGTGAGTGGGAATTCCAAAGTGCCCTAGCCGCTTGCCCTGATACGGCTCCCAGGCCAGATTGTATCCTCTGTCAGATGCTCAAACACCTTTCAGTGGACTGCCAGCGCCGCCTCCTAGACCTTTTCAACCGTATCTGGGTAGAGGGTGAGTTGCCTTCGCAATGGCGGGAAAGCATCGTAATACCAGTGTTGAAACCTGCCAAGAACCCACTGGAGGTGGACAGCTACTGCCCCATCAGCCTCACCAACGTTCTTTGCAAGTTGCTCGAATGCATGGTGAGCCAGAGGTTGAGTTGACTACTTGAGTCTCAGGGCCTTCTGGCTCCATCTCAGGGTGGTTCACGTAAGGGCTGCTCTGCCGCCGATAATATGGTGCGCTTGGAGTCTAGCACCCTTACAGCCTTTGCCCGCCGTCGCCATCTGGTCGCCATCTTTTTTGACATGCGGAAGGCATACAATACGACATGGTGACATCACATCCTCTCTACACTTCATGGTTGGGGTGTGCGGGGTCCACTCTCGATTTTCATACAAAATTTTCTGTCGCGGCCTCCCATAGTTCCTCCTGAGTTCAGGAGAATGGGGTACCGCAATGATCTGTCTTAAGTGTCTGCTTCTTTTTGATTGCAATTAATGGGCTCGTTGCAGAGGTGGGAATGTCTGTCTCAGCTTCCTTGTATGCTGATGACTTCTGCCTATACTACAGCTCCAATGGCATTGCAGCTGCTGAACAGCAGCTGCAGGGCGCTATTTGAAAGGCGCAGTCTTGGGCTGTAGCACATGGCTTCCAGTTTTTGGCTGCCAAGACCTGCGTTATGTATTTCTGCCAGCGACACACTGTTCACTCTGAGCCACGGCTTTAACTTGACGGCGAACGTCTTGCTGGGGTGGAGGTGCATCGGATTTTGGGATTGATTTTTTGATACCCAGTTGACTTGGTTGCCTCATATTTGGCATCTTAAACAGACGTGCTGGTGGCATCTTAACGCTCTCTGTTGCTTGACTCACACCAGCTGAGGTGCCGATCGGTCTACCCTTCATCTGTACCAGGCGTTAATCCAGTCCTGTCTAGATTATAAGAGCCTGGCTGACGGTTCAGCATCCCCTTCGACATTGCAGTTACTGGACCCCATCCTTCACAGTGGGATCAGACTCTCCACTGGAGCTTACTGGACATGCCATGTCAACAGCATACTTCTGGAGGCAGCTGTCCCTCCATTGTGGTTCTGGAGCCAACGAGTACTGGCCGCTTATGCTACACAGGTTTGTAGCTTGCCCGGACATCCCAATTATAGTCTCCTGTTCCCTCAGTGAGGTATCCATCTTCCGGAACGGCGGCCCCGGTCAGGGTGTATGATTGCGGTTCGCGTCAGAGCTCTTCTCTCTGCGCTCGAGGTTTTCCGTCTTCCACCCCTTCTCTAGGCCCCTTTGCGTATACCCCAGTGGTGTGCGCCCCGCACATGCCTTCAGCTCGATTTGGCACAGGACCCGAAGGACTCAGTCCCTCCTGAGGCCCTCCACCGCCGCTTTCTTTCAATCCTTGCCTCGTTTCAGGGCTCTGACATTGTCTATAATGATGGTTCGATGGTTGCTGGTCGTTTCGGTTATGCTCTTACTGTAGGTGGTCATTATGAACAACACTCATTGCCGGCTGGCTGCAGTGTTTTCACTGTGCCGAGCTGGTCGCTATCTCTCGCGCCCTAGAGTATATCCGCTCCTTCTCAGGCGAGTCCTTCGTTATCTGTAGTGACTCCCTGAGCGGTTTACGAACTATCGTCCAGTGTTTCCCTCGCTCTCGTCTGGTGATGGCTATCCAGGGGTCCCTCCATACTCTTGCGGCCGCTTTGTGGTAGACCCCGGGTCATGTCGGCATCCCGGGAAATGAACGTGTTGACACGCTGGCCAAACAGGCTGTCAGTGCAGCACCCTTGGGGACTGGCCTTTCGGATAGTGACCTCAGGTCAGTTTTGCAGCAGAAGATACTTCGCACCTCGAGTGAAGAATGGCGCGCATTTCCTTCACTCGACAAACTTCGGGCCATCAAGGAGGCTACTCCTTGCGGGTCTCTCACAAGGACTCTGTTGTCCTCTGCCGGCTATGCATTGGCCACACCTCGATGACGCACAGCTATTTATTGCACCGCGAGAACCCACCTTTATGTCGCTACGGGTCAGTTTTGACTGTGGTCCACATCTTGTTGGACTGCCCGCTTTTAACTCCGCTCAGGTAGACGTTTGCGATGCCTGATACGCTTCCTGCACTTTTATCAGATGACGTCGTGATGGTAGATTTAGTTTTGAGTTTTATTCGTGCAGGGGTTTTTTATCGCTTGATCTAAGTGTTTTCTTTTTTTGTGTTGAGTTTGGCCTTTGGCCTACGATTTTAGACTGAGGTTTTTTGTGCCTGCCTTCCTTGCTGGTTGGCTTTTCCTTTTTTTTTTTGGTCGGCCAACCACTGTCACACTCGGTGTGATTTTAATTCCTTTTGTCTGCTCTCTCTGTGACTTTCTTGTCCTGTGTCGTCTCTCGCCTGTCCACTGTTTGTTCTTTTTCCTTGTGGGTGTTTAAAGTTCATGGAAAAAGGGACCAATGGCCCTAGTAGTCTGGTCCCTTCAATCCCACAAACCAGCCTTAAAAACTGGTTGCCATTAAGAAAATGTGTAGTTGCATGAATAGGACTAAACCAATAACGTTTTCAGTAATGTTAACATTAATTATATATATAATTTCCTGTGAATTGACTCGTTTCACATCAGTTCGATAAAAGAATCGTTTGAATGTTATATGGAGCATGTAACTAACTAAATGTAGAGAGGAGCATATTTTTGTAATTTCCTACAGTAGTTGCAATTCGTGTTTGTGACGTCCACTGCGGTGATACCAAGTCTCGTCTCCCGCAGGTGCTGCTGGCTGCCGTTCTACTGCGGCTGGTACTGCATGCTGCGCCACTACTGCCCCCTATGCGGCACCATGATCGGCTTCGCGCCGCGCACCCGCGCCGGCTACCGCAAGGACTCCTGATTGCCCTGGAGACGCCTCGTTGCCCGGTCAGCCTCGGCCTACTCTGCCGACTCTTCCTGCGCTCCGCCGTCGCGCTTCCCAGACACAAGCATCGACCCACGCAATGTCAAATTTTGTACCTTTTTTGTGTACTGTTATGTAGCGTATTACGATTAAAAACAAAACCAACCTATCTGCAGCTTCTACCATATTAAGTGAAATGTAAATTGTAGAACAATCTTTGGTTCCTACGTTGTTTCATAACACTACGTCCACAAACACATTTTCCTTTCAGTTAATAAGCGAGTATTTCCTCTTTTGGGCGTACCTTCTGGACAGCATTATATCATCTGCCGATATTTCGGCTGTTAATCCTATAGCCAGCTTCAGGGCGAGTCGTTGACTGAATTAAAACCATTTGGCGCAGTGATGTAAGAGTAACGTGTAGTAAAATGCGCATGCGACACAGATAAGTAAGCACAACAGCGCCAATCATAGGAAAATATTACACATCTAAAAGCCAAATGTCAGTCGCAGAGCGAGCAAATTCGCATTGCTTACTAATTACGTGGTTAGTTGCCATCGCGAATTGCAGGAGTTGCAATGACAGGCAAGTGAAGACTTGAAACAATAATTCCTCTTAGAACACATACGTGAAATGTGTAGTTGCCTTCAATTGTCGAGTTTGAAATCCTCGCCTCGGTTAAGCAGGTTGTCTGCCAATTGCTTCCACACCTTCCCTAACCACTGAATCCCAATAGGATGAGGCTGTGACGAGTGTGCTGACTTCCACGTAATCTGTGGAACGGCCAGTGGAAATAAAATGTCCAGCCGCTGAATATTTTTGGTTGGCTGTAGAGCGCGGGTTTGTCAGTGGTGTTCCACATGCCGTTCTTGTGCAGAGCACCTTACTTCCACGGCAGATCACTCTGTCGAGCGGTTTTAAATGAGTCCCGTTGAAGGTGGCTATAGTTCTGACAGCACAAAACTCGGGGAACGAAATTTCGATGTCCCGGATGCACACCCTGAAAGACGGGGAATATTCTATCCGCTGAGAAGACTTCAAGAAACACGTAAGTGATTACTGAAAGCAAAAAGTAAAGTTGTTTAATCCAGCATGAGAACTGTACCACGGGCTTTAATGTAGCAATTGCACCTGCATGGCTGCAGAAACTAAGATTCCCACACTTAGTAAAGTATTTCGCTAATCGACGTTCTTTAAAGTGAAAGATTTTCTCACTGTAGGTGTTTCCCTTTGAGAGATTACAAGACGCCACTGGGGTTATGGTTACACTTCACTAAATAAGCCTCTGATACGCGCAAATTATCTCCTCTCGATATGGAAATCACCTCACTACTACTGAAATGTACGGTAATGAAGTAAGCGCAAGGAAATTGAAGGGAGGGATGCTCCTGACATACGAACTGTAGCTGTGAGTCTTAAAGAAATTAGCAATTATGAGAACAGCATTGGGGACAGATGTACACAAGAATGAAACAGGAATTCAGAAACATTTACTGGCAGTTTAGCTGAATGTAGATTATCACTGGGCAAAAACAAGTAAACAAAACCGACTTAGAAGAAATGAGTGCACAAAGTGAGTTAATGGAAATTAGTGCGTTGTGGCTTATAAAAGAACAGGTTACTCAGGTTACAAAGCTTCGTGGACAGTCCAACTGAATTTAACCTCGAGGTCACTCTGTTCGTGATGATTGCATCGGTTTGATAAGTGTGGAGGATGAGCGTGCGAGAAAATCCAATAACAAAAATCATGGCCAAGAGGCCAAGGACACAGCGGACGACCAACACCAAGTGAGATCAAAGAGCTCCTATTCTCTCACGACTGTTGATCGCTGGCCATATTGCAGCATAACATGCAAAAGTTACACTCCTGGAAATGGAAAAAACACGTTGACACCGGTGTGTCAGACCCACCATACTTGCTCCGGACACTGCGAGAGGGCTGTACAAGCAATGATCACACGCACGGCACAGCGGACACACCAGGAACCGCGGTGTTGGCCGTCGAATGGCGCTAGCTGCGCAGCATTTGTGCACCGCCGCCGTCAGTGTCAGCCAGTTTGCCGTGGCATACGGAGCTCCATCGCAGTCTTTAACACTGGTAGCATGCCGCGACAGCGTGGACGTGAACCGTATGTGCAGTTGACGGACTTTGAGCGAGGGCGTATAGTGGGCATGCGGGAGGCCGGGTGGACGTACCGCCGAATTGCTCAACACGTGGGGCGTGAGGTCTCCACAGTACATCGATGTTGTCGCCAGTGGTCGGCGGAAGGTGCACGTGCCCGTCGACCTGGGACCGGACCGCAGCGACGCACGGATGCACGCCAAGACCGTAGGATCCTACGCAGTGCCGTAGGGTACCGCACCGCCACTTCCCAGCAAATTAGGGACACTGTTGCTCCTGGGGTATCGGCGAGGACCATTCGCAACCGTCTCCATGAAGCTGGGCTACGGTCCCGCACACCGTTAGGCCGTCTTCCGCTCACGCCCCAACATCGTGCAGCCCGCCTCCAGTGGTGTCGCGACATGCGTGAATGGAGACGTGTCGTCCTCAGCAATGAGAGTCGCTTCTGCCTTGGTGCCAATGATGGTCGTATGCGTTTTTGGCGCCGTGCAGGTGAGCGCCACAATCAGGACTGCATACGACCGAGGCACACAGGGCCAACACCCGGCATCATGGTGTGGGGAGCGATCTCCTACACTGGCCGTACACCACTGGTGATCGTCGAGGGGACACTGAATAGTGCACGGTACATCCTAACCGTAATGGAACCCATCGTTCTACCATTCCTAGACCGGCAAGGGAACTTGCTGTTCCAACAGGACAATGCACGTCCGCATGTATCCCGTGCCACCCAACGTGCTCTAGAAGGTGTAAGTCAACTACCTTGGCCAGCAAGATCTCCGGATCTGTCCCCCATTGAGCATGTTTGGGACTGGATGAAGCGTCGTCTCACGCGGTCTGCACGTCCAGCACGAACGCTGGTCCAACTGAGGCGCCAGGTGGAAATGGCATGGCAAGCCGTTCCACAGGACTACATCCAGCATCTCTACGATCGTCTCCATGGGAGAATAGCAGCCTGCATTGCTGCGAAAGATGGATATACACTGTACTAGTGCCGACATTGTGCATGCTCTGTTGCCTGTGTCTATGTGCCTGTGGTTCTGTCAGTGTGATCATGTGATGACCCCAGGAATGTGTCAATAAAGTTTCCCCTTCCTGGGACAATGAATTCACGGTGTTCTTATTTCAATTTCCAGGAGTATATATGGTGCCGAGGTGGGATGACGTGGCAGCGGGTGATGGTGGCTAAGTACGGGTCGCATCGGTATTTGCCCTCTCGTGTCTTCTCATCAAATGTCTTAGACGGTTTAGACCTAATGTCACTGAGGAAGACCTCGTCACTTTTGTCTCTAAAGACGACTGCGTCCTAATGTCTTCAAAAACTTATGCTCTTCACGTCGGCCCTCGCTATACCACCAAAACTGCTGGTAAGTCAGTCTGAATTGACGTTTCATGCTCTGCCAACGCTAAATCTCATTCCAAAAAGCGTCTTCTCATTACGAAAAATAGTCTGATCTTTTTCGGGAAGTTGAGAGATGTATTACAACTAGGAATGAGTAACCTCAGCAGTCATTACATATGCCCCTTGAGAATTAAGCTCTACATTATGTATACGCTACATTGCTCAGAGCAAAATGTGACTGTCATGTTACATTTTTTGTTTCTCATACATCTTCACAATTAGAATGAATCACGAGGCTCCTTAAAGCCTGAAGCGTTTTATGACACGTCACCTGCCAGCGAAATGGTTACAACACTTCAGATTTAATTACGTCATGTCTAAATATCCATCCAACCGCACAAACAATAGTTCACGGTGCATATTACAGCGAACGCTAGCAACTTTGGTTCAGTAATGCCCTCAGGGACTCAGTATTCGTTTACTGGGTACGGGCTTGGCGACCCAATGGTTTTTGAGCTAGAGACTTGTAAGTGCCGCCAGTTCTCTGTCTGCATAAGTTATGGACTTGATTCAGCGACCACAATGCGGCGTAGCCGTGGAACATTGTGTTTCACAAGGAACGGGTATCTTTGCTTGACTGTACGGATCACGAAGGTAGTTAAAACCTCTAATAGAAAAACCTCAGTTTCAAGGTGTGCTGTGAGCTGAGATGCATGGCGGTTGAAGTGGAGCAGTCGGTAGAGAGCAGCTCCTCCTATTGGGCCTAAGTAGGCAAGTGGACCTCTGTCTAGGTGAACTTTTATTCCCCTAGCTGCTCGTGGGATGGAAATGGACCCTTCGAAATTTTCTCTTCCTCCCAGCGGAAAGGGTAGGCCACTAGTGAATACCTGCACCCAACCTAACAAGAGGGTGAGTTTAGTCATTCCTAAAGACTCAAGAGTTCTTCTGTTAATAGTAACAGAATGCATGCTGCTGGTCAGAATGAGTTTGATTGTGAAAGGCAAAGAGGGCAGCTTCAGGAAGGTATCGCCTTTTATATCAAACAGGTACAGAGGGTATCGCAGGGACACTGAAGTCACTCAAGAGATTGCGTATTGGAACACTGCTGGTTGGAACGCTAGTACCCAACAAGCGACAAACCTCCAGAAAGCTAAATACCTCCGGAATATGCCGTAGAAATGCAGCTCTCACGTATACTTCGTAAGTGTTCAGCCAAAGGTTACGATACGATGGAAAAATTAATGCAACGCATTAAAATGGAATCTGTGTATGATGCGGATGAAATCGGCGATGTTGCAGTAGTATGAGATGATGATAGTGCAAACAATTCAGATGTGTCTAACCTGCAATGTAACTTAATGATAGTCAAAAATTTGTGCCAGGCCTGGAGGCGTGTTCATGAACCTATTGGTTAATGCTACAGAAAAGCCGGATGGTAGCCAAACTGGCACAAATTTTGCAATTCAATATGATAGTCATACTTTTATTTCTAAATTCCCTAAAGATACAGCCTTCTAATTTCATCCAGTAATTACTATACTTTTTGTATTTAATTTTCTAGTTAAACATTCGTAATTACGGTTTAACACTAGCTTTCCAGTGCCAGGAAGAGGTGACAAAGTAATTTTTCGCGCAATAATAAAAACTATAATATCTAAGGATAGCTGTTAGCTACATTGAGAGACCATCTTCTTATACACTGAAGCGCCAAAGAAACTGGTAAAAGCATGCGCATTCAAATACAGAGATATGTAAACAGGCAGAACCCGGCCCTGCGGTCGGCAACGCCTATATAAGACAAGTGTCTGGGGCAGTTGTTAGATCGGTTACTGCTTTTACAACGATAGACAATAAAGATGTAAGTTGGTTTGAACGTGGTGTCATAGTCGGCGCACAGGCGATGGCACATGATGTCCGAGATAGCGATGAACTGGGGATTTTCCGGTGCGACCATTTCACGAGTGTACCATGAATATCAGGAATGCTGCAGCAACGAACACACGGACACACGGAGGGAAGTGGGAAGTTAACGGAAATAGAGCTCGCTAAACTCCATAATGTATCTGATAGTGAGGATGATCGGAGAATGTGTTAATATTTTCCAGGTAGGTAAAACATACAGTCGCAGATAAGTCTGATAGTTCAGTGAGATAATGAGGCAGTTGTTAGTCTCTAAGGCAATGGTGGAGTTAAGAGGAAGGATTCGTGAATAAATAATTGTATTTAAGGAGACCAAGTAGGCACATTGTAAATAATTTATTAGGAAGGTTACAACAGATTAGTTTCGCAGTGTGCAGAAATGATTTGAAAATGACGAAAGCAAAATGAAAGTTAATGAAATGATGATGGAGAACATTGAGCTCGTAAGAAAACTGATAATCCAAGGTAATATCTGCTACAAATTAAACAACAGGATGTTTTGCAATTGAAAATCAGTTCTTTAGATGACGCATGATTTACGTTAACACATCGGGGCTGTCATTCCCATGACTGTTATTAAATTTAGTTCCAAAATCTTACATTCACTAAATCTGTTCAAAATTTCTTACTATGGAGTAAGAAACATAGAAGTTCAAACTTTTGGATCAGGAGTTCAGCACCAAATCAGTGTATGAAATGCATAGCGTTGTAATTTCTTCGGGATTATGACACTTAAATTACAAATAGCACGGACGCAATAATTGTATAGCCTATATCCCTTTCGCTGAGGGATCTTCCAGTCGCGTACGCCGTTTGTAGTCATCCTGTGTGACATCTTTTGCGTCGGCCGCCAGTTGACTCTGTGGCTAATAGTGAAAGCTGTGAGGAATACAAGAATATTGGTAAAACAGTTCACCGATTGTCCCAAACATATCGTTTATTAATGGTGTAACACAGTTTTTTCCGAAGTTTATTGGCTGGAAGCAGTTTGGGGTTGGAAACTTAGTATTAGAACCGTACACTATGGGCCAAGGCAATAACGAAATCGTCGTACCGTCTCAGCGCTGAGTGTTCATACATCTACGGAACAGATTTTCCCCGCGAAAATCTGATAGTAAACGTCCTAACAGGACCAGTGAGTCGCTGTTCTGAACTGCACCTACATAAAACTACCAAATCGTAATTCGTTAAATTGGCCTTAAACGAACAAATAATCTGTTGCATGAATCTTTGATTTAAGATCATGAGGAAACATACATAAATCAGTCTCAGCTTAAGTACCCTCTTTTAAAAAAGTGATTACGGAAGTAAAGAGGATAATTACGTACATTCTTGCAGGTCAAATAAAAGGAATCGCCCGAGAGCGTCAACATAGTTTGACGCCTGAAAATTACATACGCTTACTATGAAATGGAATAATAAGGCAATCAGGACAAGTAGTTTCTACACAAAGGAAGCTCATGTTAGGTTCAGTGGCTGAACGAAGGGGATATGAAAATTATAGCAACTGATATGTAGTAAACATGTAGTGACAGTAAATGATTAGTGAAGTAACAGAACAGTGATTTATTCAGTTACGTCCCTGTGTTAGTTTTAGTTTATGCACAAACATCGATGCAATTTGGTTGAAATCAGCCGACAAAGTGCTTGACAGCCTCTGCGGGAAAATTAACACAGCTGAACGCAAAGTATTATTTAATTTACGCAAGGAAGTACACCTTCAATGTTTGTCGCTATACCCCCTATCACTTAAAACCAAATTCTGATATACTTCATGATGCAGTCTGTCATCACAAATTAGAATCTGGTTACCGAATAATCCATGTATCCTGGGAATAGGTTCCTACACATAGTGTCAAATATCACTTCCAATGTCAGGGACGTAACTAGAAAATACGAGAAAGTTCTTGAAGGACAAGAGGTTAGTTGCAGCAGGAGTTAGTGCATTGTACTTCTGTTTTTTCACCTAGGGAGGACAGAGTAATCATCAGATGAACAAATAAAATAACAGAAGTAGGAGTGGATACGAAAGGGTGAAACACGGAGTTTGTATCTGCGAAAAAAAAAATTCTGCGAATGACTTATCTTTCTCTTCTTGTTGATCTTCTGCTATTGCAGCAATCAAAGTAGACGAACTCTAAAAACATTGATATGTATTTACGTGACTAACTTTTTAGCTGAGAATGGGAATATAATGTGCGGGTAGAGCATGTGTTGCAAACAGTAAGTCTAAATTTAATTACTATATGGATACGCTGGGAGAAAATACTAACATTAGACGAGCTGTGACAGTTACTGACGTTGGAGAAAAAGGCAAAGTAGAATAATACGCACTACGAACTCTGCTATTCAACATTTGATATTTGACTCTGTTTCCTATAAAGAGTTTTGTAAAACGTTACGTAGATATACTTCCATCAGTTGTTTTCCAAGAAAGCCATCCCTAGAAATTATTTTTTCTGTAAACATGGAAATAAGAGGTACTCAGTTTCGACGAGGACTGAAAATACGAGTGTAACTTGGCAACGATCTATCTCCCTTCAGAAAAAAGTCAGTGAAACATTTCTAATTTTATTTAATGATTGAGATACCTAGAGAACAGTTTTTGTAATCTTTGGGAGACACACTGACAGGTAAGTTAAGCTCTTTCCATACCACAGAGCATACGACCTTAACTTGATTATTGTGTCAAAGGTCAAAGTGAAGAAGCTAAAGATGCAATCAAGCTGCGAGTTGCAAGTCCACATTTGGAATGTTTGTGTGAAGCCAGTGTCACTGGTGAACATGTAGTGTAAAGGGAAGTTGGTAACGTTAGAAAACTTGAAGAAAAAAAAAGGGGGGGGCATGTTACATTACCGCTAAAACAAAGCAAAGTTTAGTACGTCACATGTTATTCAAACGAAGTCGTAATTTATAGGTTGTGCATTAGTTGACTTCATTGACCCGTAATGATAGTTCCATATCAAATTGATTATAAAAATATCCTGTTTTTATACATTACTGCAATCTCAAATCCCACTAAGATTTGGTAATCTGGGATTAATAAAACCTAAGAAATGACCTGCCTCTTAAGATTCCTAGGAATTCCAGATAGTCGTATCTCGCAAAGGATGAGAATAGAGTATACATTTACATAATGTACGTCCTTTCCCCCTCCTGAAATATTCTGTTACCCTTCATTTCCATTGCTAACGTAAAAAAAAAAATTAACATAAAATGACAATGTGATATATAGGAGTTGCGATAGGGTAATTTACCGCTCTTTCACTTTCAATACACTACACAAAAAGAGACCAGTCATAATTTGTCTGCCATTTGCAGCTGCCAACACTGAATTATAAATTTACGGGATAACTTTGTCAGTGTTTATTTGTCAATGTTCCTCGTTTTATTGATACGGAATACCAATACTATTTACCGAAATTGTCTCCCTTTTGCGAGTGCCTTTTAAGGTTTCTTGAGTTGTTGTGGTGGTGGTGGTGTTCAGTCCTGAGACAGGTTTAATGCAGCTCTCCATGCTACTCTGTCCTGTGCAAGCTTCTTCATCTCCCAGTACCTACTGCAACCTACATCCTTCTGAATCTGTTTAGTGTATTCATCTCTTGGTCTCCCTCTACGATTTTTACCCTCCACGCTGCCCTCCAATACTAAACTGGTGATCTCTTGATGCCTCAGAGTATGTCCTACCAACCGGTCCCTTCTTCTAGTCAAGTTGTGCCACAAACTTCTCTTGTCCCCAATCCTATTCAATACATCCTCATTAGTTATATGATCTACCCATCGAATCTTCAGCATTCTTCTGTAGCAACACATTTCGAAAGTTTCTATTCTTTTCTTGTCCAAACTACCGTCCATGTTTCACTTCCATACATGGCTAAGTTCCATACAAATACTTTCAGAAACGACTTCCTGACACTTAAATCTATACTCGATGTTAACAAATTTCTCTCCAGAGACACTTTCCTTGCCATTGCCAGTCTACATTTTATATCCTCTCTACTTCAACCATCATCATTTTACACTTCCTGTCGATCTCATTTTTGAGATGTTTGTATTCCTTTTTGCCTGCTTCTTTTACTGCATTTTTATATTTTCTCCTTTCATCAATTAAATTCAATATTTCCTCTGTTGCCCAAGGATTTCTACTAGCCCTCGGCTTTTTACCTCCTAGATCCTCTGCTGCCTTTACTACTTCATCTCTCAAAGCTACCCATTCTTCTTCTACTGTATTTCTTTCCCCCATTCCTTTCAATTCTTCCCTTGTGCTGTCCCTGAAACTCTGTACACCCTCTGGTTTAGTCAGTTTATCCAGGTCCCATCTCCTTAAATTACCACGTTTTTGCTGTTTCTTCAGTTTTAATCTACAGTTCATAACCAATAGATTGTGGTCAGAGTCCACAATTGCCCGTGGAAATTTCTTACAATTTAAAACCTGGTTCCTATATCTCTGTCGTGCCATTATATAATCTATCTGAAACCTGTCAGTATCTCCAGGCTTCTTCCATGTATAGAACCTTCTTTTATGATTCTTGAACCAAGTGTTAGCTATGATTAAGTTGTGCCAGGCAGCTTCCTCTTTCATTTCTTAGCCCCAATGCATATTCACCTACTACGTTTCCTTCTCTCCCGCTTCCTATTACCGAATTCCAGTCACCCATGACAATTAAATTTTCGTCTCCTTTCACTATCTGAATAATTTCTTTTATTTCATCATACATTTCTTCAATTTCTTCGTCATCTGCAGAGCTATTTGGCATATAAACATGTACTACTGTAGCAGGCGTGGGCTTCGTTTCTATCTTGGCCACAATAATGCGTTCACTAAGCTGTTTGTAGTAGCTTACCCGCACTCCTATTTTTTTTTATTCATTATTAAACCTACTCCTGCATTACCCCTATTGGATTTTGTATTTATAACCCTGTATTCACCTGACCAAAAGTCTTGTTCCTCCTGCCACCGAACTTCACTAATTCCCACTACATGTAACTTTAACCTATCCATTTCCCTTTTTAAATTTTCTAACCTACCTGCTCGATTAAGGGATCTGACATTCCACGCTCCGATCTGTAGAATGCCAGTTTTCTTTCTTCTGAAAACGACGTCCTCCTGAGTAGTCCCCGCCCGGAGATCCGAATGGGGGACTATTTTACCTCCGGAATATTTTACCCAAGAGGACGCCATCATCATTTAACCGTACAGAAGAGCTGCATGCCCTCGAGAAAAATTAGGGTTGTAGTTTCCTTTTGCTTTCAGCCGTTCGCAGTAACAGCACAGCACAGCAAGGCCGTTTTTGTTAGTGTTACAAGGCCAGATCAGTCAATCATCCAGACTGTTGCGCCTGCAACTACAGAAAAGACTGCTGCCCCTCTTCAGAAACCACACGTTTGTCTGGCCTCTCAACAGATACCTCTCCGTTGTGGTTGCACCTACTGTACGGCTATCTGTATCGCTGAGGCACGCAAGCCTCCCCACCAACGGCAAGGTCCATGGTTCTGGGGGATGGGGGGTGGGGGGGTTTGTTGAGTAAGTGCCTTAAATCTACGCATTTCCACCTATTTGCACAACTGGAGGCTAACCATTAAACGCAGATTTCATTTCACCGGCTTTCAAATCCAGCTTCTATCCTCTCCTGAATTAAGTTTTTGACGTAGACACAGTTAAAAGTTATTTTTGTAATATGCACTGAAGCTCCCAAGAAAGTGGTACAGGCATGTATATTCAAATAGTTATGTAAACAGGCAGAATATGACGCTGCGGTCAGCAACGCCTACATAAGACAAGTGTCTGGCGCAGTTGTTACATCGGTTACTGCTGTTACTGTGTCAGGTTATCAAGATTTAAGTGAGTTTGAACGTGGTTCTATAATCGGCGCACGAGCGATGGGACGCTGCAGCATCTCTGGGGTAGCGATGAAGTGGAGACTTCCCCGTACAACCATTTCACGAGTGTACCGTGAATAACGGGAATCCGGTAAATTATCAAAGCTCCGACGTCGCTGCTACCGGAAAAATGTCCTACAACAACGTGACAGAAGTGCAACCCTTCCGCAAATTGCTGTAGATTTCTATGCTGGGCCATCAAGTGTTAGCGTGCGAAGTATTCAACGAAACATTTTTATGGGTTTTCCGAGGTGAAGGTCTACTCGTGTACCCCTGTTGACCGCACGATACAATGCTTTACGCCTCGCCTGGGCCCGTCACCGACATTGTGCTGATGAGGACTGGAGGCATATTACCTGGTGGGACGAGTCTCTTATCAAATAGTACCGAGCGCATTGACGTGTACGCGTATGGAGACAACCTCGTGGATCCATGGATCCTGTCAGCAGGGGACTGTTCAAGCAGATGGAGGCTTTGTAATGGTGTGGGGCGTGTGCACTTGGAGTGATACGGGTCCTTGATACGTCTCGATACGACTTTGACAAGTGACACGTACGTAAGCATCATGTTTGATCACCTGCATGCATTCATGTCCATTGTGCATTCCTACGGATTTGAGCAATTCCAGGAGGACAATGCGACATCTCACAAGTGCATAATTGCTATAGAGTGGCTCGAGGAACACTCTTATGAGTTGAAACACTTCGGCTGGCCCCCAAACTCCCCGGACATGAACATTATTGAGCATATCTGGGATGCCTTGCAACGTGCTGTTCAGAAGAGATCTCCACCCCCTCCGCCCCGCCCCCCTCGTACACTTACGGATTTATGGACATCCCTGCAAGATTGATGGCGTCATTTCCCTCCAGCGCTACTTCAGTTATTAGTCGAATCCATGGCACATCGTGTTGCGGCACTTCTGCTTGCTCGCGGGGCGCCTACACGATATTAGACAGGTGTACCAGTTTCTTTGGATCTCCAGTGCAGTATCAGTGAAAAGTAGGAAGAATTTCTTTATCTTCATCACACTTGGGATACACGATGAACCAAAACATTATCACCACCATCACATAGCGTATTGGGCCGTCTTTGGAACATTATGCGGTTGATAGTGGCATTGGCTCGACATGTCTGTAGTAAGTTCAAATGGTTCAAATGGCTCTGAGCACTATGGGACTCAACTGCTGAGGTTATTAGTCCCCTAGAACTTAGAACTAGTTAAACCTAACTAACCTAAGGACATCACAAACATCCATGCCCGAGGCAGGATTCGAACCTGCGACCGTAGCGGTCTTGCGGTTCCAGACTGCAGCGCCTTTAACCGCACGGCCACTTCGGCCGGCCTGTCTGTAGTAAGTTTCCGGAGGTATGTGGCAGCAGATGTCTACGCACAGGTCATACAGTTCTTGTAATTCAGGCACCCTTTAGCACCCCAGATGTGTTTCATCGAGTTCGTTTCGTGCGAATTTTATGGCCAACACATAGTAACTTCAGTGTCGTGCTTGTTACATTACTGTAGAACTATTCTTGCCTTAACACTGACAGTTACACTGCTGGAAGATGCCATAGGCATCAGAGATCCAGGTGGTCCCCAATAACGCACAAATAATCCACAGCTGACTCGGTGCCTTGGATTACTGACACAGGTCTCACGGAAGTACAGGTGAATATCACCCACAGCAGAATACTGTCAGCACCATCCTACGTCCGTGGGCAGGTCCTGTTTCGAGCTGCCGTTTGCGTGAATAACGGCGTATAAGAACACGACCGAAGATATGGTGTAACAAGAAACGTGATTCATCCGACCAAGCGACGTATTTCCGTTGGCCCTCCCGATGAAACCGTGCCAATTGTAAGCGTAATTTACGACGGCGTTGGATGAACGCGGAGACATGTAGGGTTCGTCTGCTGCGGAGCCCCATGTCCAAACCGTGCGAGGTAAAAAATGTGCTCCAAAATAATGGTGTACCCTGTCGTTGGATCGCCATTCGATCTGATTTTCAGACCGGGCAAGCCTCCAATCTCCACCATCTGTAATGAAGCGTGGGCGTCCTTGACGCCTACTCGTGGTTTCACCGTCCTTCAACTCTTTCCATAGGTGCAGAAGGCAATAGTACGCGAACACCCGACTAGCTTCCCCGTTTCTGAAATGCACATTTCCTGACAGCTCTTTGTCAAAGTCTCTTAGGTCTGCGCATTTCCCAATTGCGGCTCATACCATAGCTAGAATGATCTCCGTTCGTCTCTGCTCCGCTGATATGATTTACTTGCCGCGTCACCAGGCGGGATTCAATCTCTTGGTGGGCAGAGGTGATAAAGTTTCGGTTAGCGGTGTGTATCAGCAAAGTAGTATACATATGGAACATAAAACTGGCAAATAAGCACATTCTGGCGAAACTGGTTTTGCTTTCAATCATCTAAAAAAAAAAAAAAAAAGAAAAAAAATCCCAGTTCTGTCGCGTTACCTATGCAGAAGAGTAATGTTACTTTTCTATGAACAATGACGACGCAGTTTAAAAATTGTTATTAGCTATCCCATTGACGGTTAGCCAGATGTTGCTTTACTCATTCGTAAAACTTCAGCAGTAGGAGTAACACACCATTTCTACCCCATATCCGAAACGACAAAGATAAGAACTATCTTAAAATCCATAAGCTCACAAATAACAATTTAAGGTATACGCCAAATCGGTTCGTGAACGGTACCGATGTGTTCCAAAAAGCGGCGCTCGAAATAAGATTTTTCAGGGGATCATATGTCGGGTTCTATTGGTCAGAGATCAAGGGCAAGTGTTTCGGATAGCCGTTGATCTAGTTATCATTTGTATACATATCGGAAGAACGGCCGTTCTGTAGCTATCCTATAGTAGGGACAAATCAGCAAATCGGTTGGTTCTTTTGCTTTATGCGTGGTCTAGGGTGAATATTAGGCGGGTTATAAAAACAGCGTTTGTTCATAGGCGGTTCGTGACAACCCTGAAAATGCATTATATTCGGGTATGAAAAGTAGAAATTGTGGGGATGGACACTCATATAATTCCTATTCAAGGCTAATTTTTTACGGTATATTCTTAGAATGATATTCTTCAAGAACTTCGAAACTCTTCAATATTAGAATCCGTTACCGAGATCCAGAGGCTCAAAGTTAAAGTACTTACGAAAGTAAAATACGTGAATAATATCCGTTCTGAGGAGTAAATGTTATTTTAACTGACTTAGTGAGCAGGTGGCCAAAGTTCGAGATTCATGACAAGGGTTCTCAGGTCATCAAACTACGTTTTTTAGTTAGTATTTTTAATCAAAATAACTATGGCGGGTTTCTCAATGCAATGGACACTCCACGCCTATTCAAAACGTCCAAGGTGGTACTGCAGTGACAGAACACGATCTTCATCATCTTCATCATCAGTTATCTGCTATATTAGCAGGTCCTTTGCCTCTCCATTTTCTGCGATCCATTGCTTCCTTCTTAAGGCTGCTGTATGTTGTATCGTCCATCATGTCATCCAGTATCTGGAATCTCTTCCTTCCACGCTTCCTTTTCCCTTCTACATAATCTTCTAAAACTGTTTTTATCAGTCCGTCATTCTTTCTTAATATATGCCCAATCCAATTTCTTCTTCTTCTCTTTATTACATCTAGTAACTGTCTTTTCTCTCCCACTCTTCTCAATACCTCGTCATTTTTTACTCTGTCCATCCAACTTGTTCTTTCCATCCTCCACCATGTCCAGATCTCAAAAGCCTCCAGCCTTTCTATGTCTTTCTTCCTCATAGTACATGTTTCAGCGCCATACAGAACACTCCACACAAGACATTTTATGAATCTCTTCCAGAGTTCTCTGTCCAGACCGCTGCAGAAAATTCTCCTTTTCTTAACACGATCTTAACAAACCTGGAAAGAACTTAGGGTACTACAAAAAAAACTATGTACTACGGGAAAGAATGCAAATTCAGTAAAATATTTTTAATAATATTTTACTCTTTTAAGATACAAATCATAAGTCGGACGTTTTCGGCGAACTGCTATGGAGGAGCAAATTATCAAGAAAAAATGTGTAGCAAACGATTTTGTTTTAACGTTATATTACGCGTTCTTACTTGTTGTTCAAGTGTCAAGGTATATAAATGTGTCGAACTATATAAATAAACTGTCTAAACTTTACTGACCTATATAATTCGTTTTGTATAAGCAGCAGAACTTGCTGTACCAGGGCAAGCAAGGGAAGCAGCTGGAAAATGCTCCTGTTGGAGCACAGCACAGGCGAATGTGTTTCTTTTCAAAATATTCTGACAGAAAAGTGGGGAACCAGCTGCCTCATTCCGCCTTCCTAACCACCAAAATTCTTGCACGCGTATTTACTCCCCCCCCCCCCTCCCTTTTGTGCTGAAAGAGTGTAGTAGAGAGGCAGGCAGCAACGGTGGAACAGAGAGGAGACATTGTCAGTGGAAGCCAAAGAGATAGGAGGTATTGATGATCAGAGACAGTGGCAGTAAAAGAGAGAGAGAGGTGAAAAATGAAATGAAATGGTCGTATGGCCGGGAGTTCCCAGGCGGGAAGTTCGGCCGCCAGGTGCAAGTCTTATTGAGTGCGACGCCACATTGGGCGACTTGCGCGTCGACAATGGGGATGAAATGATGATGAGGACAGCACAACACCCAGTCCCTGAGGGGAGAAAATCTCCGTCCCCAGTCGGGAATCGAACCCGGGCCCACTTGCGTGGCAGTCCAACGCGCCCACCGTTCAGCTATTTTGTTCGTTGCATTTGTTCGGTGCGGATGTCCCATGACACCTGTTCAAGTTTAGTGTCGAGCCATTGACTCAGTTTATTTATTTTTATTATTATTTTTTTATTATTACAGAGGGCAGCTAACCCTCTTATCGAACACGCTGAGCTACCGTGCCGGCATCTATTGGGGCAGACAGACAGACAGACAGACAGACAGATGGATGGAGATAAAAGATCGCGCGCGCGAGCGATAGAGGGAGGGAGGGAGGGAGGGAGGGAGGGAGCGAGCGAGTGGGATGGAGGGAGGGAGCGAGTGGAAGAGCGCGAATGTGTTCGCATGACAAAGTTTTTCGCGAGGAAGGCGGAATGAGGACTGAGGCAGCTGATTCCCCATTTTACAGTCAGTGATCTGAAGAGGAACATTCCACTTCTTTGTGCTCAGACAGTATTTTTTCGCTGGTATTAGTCATGATCGACAAAAAAGTATATCGAAAAATTACGTTGTTGTGATCGGAGATTAATTGGAATTACTCATCACACTATATGTGACAGTATCGAACAAAAATTAGTTATAGTAATAAATTTTTGGGTATATTGCGCTCCAATAAAGAGAGTATCAGGAGTTAACACATCTTATTAGCGAAAATACAGTTCTAGACAGTGCGGAATAATCACTGAGTAGCTGTCCGTCCCCGGTAGCTGAGTGGTCAACGCGACATAATGTTAATCGTAAGGGTCCGGGTTCGATTCCCGGCTGGGTCGGAGATTTTCTCCACTCAGGGACTGGGCGTTGTGTTTTCCTAATCATCATCGACGTGCAGCTCGCCGAAGTGGCGTCAAATCGAAAGACTTGCACCAGGCAAACTGTCTACCAGACGGAAGGCCCTAGTCACACGACATTTACGGTTTTACTCAGTAGCTGTTTCTTCGTATGACAGTATTGTGAACTGTTTCAGTCTGTCATCGACATGTTATTCTGTAGGTGCTTAGTTGTAAATAAGACATTGACTAGCTTACCGTCACACAGCACCTTTCTTAATCTTCTGTAACGTACGGAGTCACTGATTTCAAAATTAACTATTTCAGAAACTAAGATCGACAGATGAATGCAACAAAAGGTATGTTTATTGTGACCGCTGGAGTTTCGAAATAGTTCGAAAACCCGCTAACAAATGGTGCTGTACATCTAGTACAGTATCAGTTCTCCGCAAAAACTATTTGCAACCACATAACAACATTTTCTAAATGTTCACCACTCGCAATACGGAGGAGACGCAAACGAATAATGAAATTTGCCATCACATCTTGCAGTGTCTCAACGGAACTGATCGCTCTGAGATGCGGTGCACTATTTATTGGCACTATGTATTTAGATTATGGCGCCATCTGTTTCCGAACTATTTCGAAATTTCTTATAAAACTGTTACAGCTTTCACAATGAACATAACTGTTCGTTGCACTCGTCTATCGATCTCTTGTTTTCGTGCTATTTAATTTCCTAATCAGGGACTCCTTCGCTGGATACCATGCAGTACACAATACACACCTGAAATCTAATCACTTTAAGAGCTACAAATTACTAAGGTGGTCCCATCTGGTTGATGATTTGCAGTTTTAACATTCACGGTTATGATAAGCGTCCCGTGTCTGAATTTCTTGATACGGAAAAAAAATCACCTAAATAATTTAGTTCATACTACAAAGCAACTGATTTTACTGGTAGAAGATAGTTTCTCAGAACTGTGTCATCGCGTCCGTAATTTTCAGACGCATTGCTCTGTAATATGACTTCGTCCACAGGAAAATTTAGCGAATTTTAAACGGCCTGCCAGATACGACGTACTGTTTTGAGATTATAGTACGAATTTACTGTTGTAAAATTGTGCAGGCTGCAGTCCTAAACCTAGCGAAAGTTCAATAAAATTAGTTTTGCTAATATTTTGTAAATATTTGTGTGTCTGCAACTCACCCAGTCGGAGCTTCCTTACAGATACCGATTCACCGCATCTGTTGCTTGTTACCGTGGAAACAGTCACGAAGGATGGAGCGGAAGGGAGTGGGAAATCAAATTTGTCAATGTTAAGTGACGCAGTTTATGCATATAAGGTAAGAGGTGCATTTAAACGTGCTTCTGTGCAATTTCTCTCCTGGAGAGTCTGTGGTGTCGGGATTCTATTGGTGAGTGATATTTAAACAGAACATTAAGTTACTGACGTTTAGTGAGTTGTATTGACTCCGATGCGAAATGTGAAATTGGGAGCGATTCCTGTGCTATGATATCTCCACACTGACGTTAAGTTTTCTACTCTATAGCGGACACTGATCTTTACTGAACCAGTACCTTTGTAATAGAGTTCTATAACAAGTATCGACGGTTTAGAAAGTGTATCTCTGTCTCCAATAGGCTGAATCCGTTTCTTGATACCTTTAGGAATCTTGCGTGCTACTGTTCCAAGATAAGTAATTCAGAGGTTGGCAAAAAGGCAGAATGATGAGCCGGGTTTGTAAGACATTATGTTACTAGTATCCTGGGCACTTAATTTTCTGTTTATATTACTGAAATGAATAAAGACTCTTACGTAGCAGCTAGTTGAAATTCAAAGCCCGAGGCTTCCATGTTGGGGAACTGATTTACTTTGAAAATCATTTCCCTGCAAAAAAAAGTGATCAGATTTTTATAATATAAATTTAGTCTTAGGCGCTTCCTGCACACTAAAATAACACATGGACTGATTTCACATGATCGTTAATTCATGCTTCACCATGACTCTTCAGGTTATGTATAAGTTTCCCAAAGACCTTACCGTGCTTATAAAAAATTGTAATAAAATAATATATATTGATCTGCATGAACGAGTAGCAGTTCACATTACTTAAAAGGTAGTGTGCGAAACATACAACCTCGTTTATCTCGCAGAATTGTGATTAGATACTTTCCATTTGTTAAGCGACTTTTTTGAATAGCAGTGGTTTGTAAAGCACTACAGAGAAATCACAGATCAATGTTTAACATATAGAGATGAGGTAGATACAAATTATTTGAACAGGTATATTACCCCCACATGTAATCAAAACATTATATGACCTCAAATTCTGGTATTAATTTTTATTTTTCAGTTTATTTTTTGACCTGCAGGAAATAGTTCAGAAGATCACTCTCATTTACTTTGCTGGCAGCAATATTGTGATGAAGCTCCTTAGTCGCTAGATTAATCTATTAAATGCCCTGTGGCTCTCTGGTGCAAGCTGTTTGATCTGATACATGTCCAGCGGCTCGCAAGCCAATCACTACGCTCTTTTACTGAAGCGGTTACTCATTCGGCCCCAAAAGACTGAGTGGACCACCTGCATACCTTTCCTCCCCAGAAAAGTCTGAAGTGGTTCTCGCAAATCGAACCTGACACATGTTCAAAAGTACTCACCAACACGAAGCTCGAGATGTATGCACAAAAGAAATGAGCCTACAAATACGATATATTTCTCACTTAAGTACTCTTTGATGTACCTTTACTGGACGAACAGGGAAGCTGTGATACCCGTCCGCGTTCGTTGCTTAAAACGCTATTTCATTAAAATTTCGTAAACTTACCTAACGCCAGGTGCGGGGTGTGTGGTCTCATTGTGTTTGAGCTCATAAAATTTAAGATTTGTACAAAAGATGAGTGTCACACCTATTGGATGGTAGGAAGGCCGCGGTCCAAGGCATAATTCTTTGCCTAATGTTTCGTCTTCCAATGCTGGAGACTTCATCAGACTCCGCGATATTAGGAGCGGTCTGATGACGTCATGAACCGACCGTTGCGTAGATACATACAAACACCAGAACATTTAGTAAGTAAGTTTGTTAGATTCTGTAATTGCTTTCTGAGTCATTCAAGCCTCTGATAAAGTCTCCAGCATTGGAAGACGAAACGTAAGACAGAGAATTATGCCTTGGACCAGGGCCTAATGCTCATAAAACAAATACCGGCAGTTAAGCAAAATAGTGAGGTTCTTCATACGGGTATTAGAAAAAATTCCGTTAAATTTCGGTTACACGATGAATCACTCAAATTTTAAAGCCGTCGATTCACGTAAATAAGTGGGGGGTTACAATTACGAACAGCGTAAATTGGACCTATGACATAGAAAGTGATGGGAAGGCAAACTGAGGACTGCGTTTTATTGCCACAATTCTCGGAAGGTGCGAAAAATCTAGTAAGATACTGTCCATACCAATGTTCGTCAACGTTTTTTCCTCAAAGTCTAATACTGACACTGTGGGGCGGCATCCGGGCCACATATATTCATTTGTTACCTACTTAAGATAGTATTATCAGCAGCCTCCAATGGACTTGATAGTCTTATTGTAAGGGCGTGATAAGTTGGTCACCGGCCTCCAAGTACTAATCGTTACATATCAGCACCATTTGGAGTCTATTGTGTCAAATGTGTATTTCAGATCGGTGGCACTGTAATCGCCTGGTGAAGTTTTGTTCTCTTGTCTGTGTGACTGCATGATCGACTAGCCACAATAGCAGCTGTACTTACATTTAAACGCATTATGCACTATGAACATAATCACAAATATTTAGTAAATGTGCTGATATCATTTTTCTTCTAGTCACTGCTCTGTATTACAAGAGCCTTATTAATTTAATATTCCATCCTTCAAATAAATACCATATTTGAAGATGGTCATCGCTGTAATGCGCACTCAAGAATCCATGTACGCTTCTGCCTCAAAATTTATACCGTAGCAGCTGATCTATACGAGTCGTGTACACTGTGAGTTATGATAACTGGAAGATAAGCAATAAAACATTCCCCTCTCACATCCTCTAACCTTGCGATGACTGCGCTGCTTATTCCTCTGACCACGAGGTAAGATGCGAACTTTACTTAGCTCATGAGTGAATTCACAAAGTCAACAAAAATTTAACACATTTTAAAATATTACTGCCTCCGTCAATACTTTTGCTTGTTTATGATAAGGAAAACTTCCCTTCTGAGAAGTTCTTAACGTAAGTTGACGTTTCTCGATTAGGCTGTTAAATGCGATGCATGATACTGTGAAATGCGGGCAGCGCAAATACGTGATTCGGGCAGCAGTTTGACGACCACTGGCCTACACTTGGCTTATCTGTCCTATTCTCGAGTATTCGCGCGTGGTACAATATCCTTCTCAGACAGGAATGCCAGAGGACATGAAAAAGAGTTGGAAGAAATGTGGATCGTTTTGTATTATCGCGAAATAGATGAGATGGGCGCCGGATATGATATGCGAGTTGCTGTGACAAGCCTTGAGACAAATGTATTTTTCGTTACGGTGAGATCTCTTCAGGACATTTCGATCAACATTTTCCTCCTAATGCACAATTCGTTGACTCCCGAAAGAGAAATAACCGTCCTAATAAGGTAATAGGAATCAGATCTCGCCCGAAAGATTCATTTTTTCCACTGGCAATTATAGAGTGGAAGTGTCGAGACATAGTGTGAAGGCGGTTGTGTGTACTGTCTGCCGGAAACTTTAGTGTGGATACCAGAGTAATCACGTAAATCTAGATGTGGAATGCCCATCTAAAAGTGCTCCTCGGATGAATAAATCTTTTTCTTCTTCTGCCACCACCACCACCACCACCACCACCACCACTGTTGCTACTAGTGATAATCATTTTATAGTCGAAGCTCTTTCCTTGGGCACGTTTGCATTGAATATGTAATGAGGAAATGTGGTTCTTCCTTAACACTTTCGCTGCGGCATCGGTGCAGACGCGCAACTCTCAAGTGCGGCGCGGTAACGTGCGAGTGCGGGCCGGCAACGCTCTGAAACGGCAGGTACCGCTCGGAGCCGACGCTCCTAAGCACACCTGAGCTACAGGCTGGCGTCAAGACCTTGTAGGATCATGTTCTATACTGACTTAATGATGACACCTTAGATGCATTACTTCAAATAAGCTTCGACTGTATTGTGGTCATGTTTTAAAGTCTGTTTGCTGTCTGACACCTATAGGGGTTACAGGCGTCATTGAAATGTTCGTGATTTGTTGATAATGTAACAAAAAATAAAATTCAAACAAGCAACAAATCCACTGCATTCAGGAAAAGTTTTGATTCCACGTATATCTCAACGCCATATTTATTACGTTTGCTTTTTATGTATTGTCTAAATGACAATCTTCCCCTCCAAAGAATCATCAATTCATCTATTGATAAATCTCTTCCCGGGTAATACACTTGAGGCATTCTCGTGTTAAAATAATCCAATATAGGTCGTATCTTATATAAATGATCGTCTGATTTCGGTTTCCTGGAATTGGACTTTTTGCAAAATGCAGAGAGCGTAATATGATCAAATACCGGTCACTGCTTAAACTCATCGCTATTCCTCTATTCTCAGACAGCGGTTCTTTCTTCCAGTAGTCTTGTAATAGCGGATATTTAAAGTTACCCATACGTAACGAAACACCCAAGAAAACTAGTAATTCGCCTATACTTAGAGATTTCCATTTACAGTTCCTAGATCCCTCTTTTGTATTTTAGCTCAGCAATATGTTGACTGCGTTATCGTTCGTTTCGTCAACTACAAGTTGCAACACTTCGTCTGTTACCAATAATCTGAAGAAATCTATAGGAGAATTATCAGCAGGATGAATTTGCAAAACTTCTTCCTTCGTAGATGGGTGATACTGCATATTATGTGGTTCTTTATGCCAGGACTCACTTGGATTATCTCCGTGTGACAGGTCGGGCTCTTTTTCGTCGTCGATTTCCACACAATCGTCGTGATCCATATCGTCAGAGCCGGCCGCGGTGGTCTCGCGGTTAAGGCGCTCAGTCCGGAACCGCGCGACTGCTACGGTCGCAGGTTCGAATCCTGCCTTGGGCATGGATGTGTGTGATGTCCTTAGGTTAGTTAGGTTTAAGTAGTTCTAAGTTCTAGGTGACTGATGACCACAGATGTTAAGTCCCATAGTGCTCAGAGCCATATCGTCAGATTCGGAACTGTCACGAAACAGATTCGAAAGCTGTGCTTGCACGCTATCATGACTGCAATTGTTCAGCAGCCTCTAAATGATAATCTCCGTGGTATGCCTCGTCCTCACTACACAGAAAATTACTGTCGTCTAGTACACTAAGTAACTGTTCCTCTGTCAATTTAACACTTCTCCTGCTCCTTTTCACATTGGAAGGTCCGGGTGTCGGTTCATTAGCCGCCATTACGGACAATATACGTTCGATAACTGACTACATAAAACAAAAGCATACACGCTTTGATGCTAGCTTAGACGCTGCAACTAGACTGCGTAATCCGACAGTGAGCGCGGACGCCTATAATCGTCAGCCGCACTGGCTCATGGCTTGTTGTGACGATTATAAGCGTTTCTGAGAAGTTTATCTATCTTCAGTGGGTTTCATTTATTATTTTATCTTATTACATATTGATGATCCCAAACCTGTCTGGTGTTTGCAGCATAGTTGCAATTATTACCTTCCAGTTTGTCATTTTCTCTGTAGCTATCGTACTGGAAGACAATAATCGTAGCTGTGCTGCAAATATCACTCAGATTTGGGAACATCAATATATAATAATAAAATAATAAATGAAACCCACAAAAGATGGTGAAACTTCTCCGAAACATTTTGTTATTGTTGTTGTTGTCGTCGTCGTCGTCGTCATCGTCGTCGTCGTCGTCTTCGTCTTCTTCTTCTTCTTCTTCTTCTTCTTCTGTATATAGACTGGTTTCATGCAGCTCTCCATGCTGCTATATCCTGTGCTAACCTCTTCATCTCCGAGTAACTACTGCAACCTACATCCTTCTGAATCTGTTTAGTGTATTTCACGCCTTGGTCTCCCACTACGATTTTTACTCTCCACACTTCCCTCCAGTACCCTTGATGCCTCAGAACGGGTCCTACCAAGTGATTCCTTCTTCTAGTCAAGCTGTGCCACAAATTACTCTTCTTCCCAATTCTATTCAGTACCTCCTCATTAGTTACGTGATCTGCCCATCTAATCTTCAGCATTCTTCTATAGCACCACATTTCAAAGGCTTCTATTCTATTCGTGTTTGTCGTCCATGTTTCACATCCATACGTGGCTACACTCCATTCAAATACTTTCAGAAAAGACTTCCTGACAATTAAATCAATTAAATCTATACTCAATGTTAGCAAATTACTCTTCTTCAGAAATGCTTTGCGTGCCATCGCCATTCTATATTTTATATGCTCTGTACTTCGACCATCCTCAGTTATTGTTCTGCCCAAGTATCAAAACTCATCTACTACTTTAAGTGCGTCATTTAGTAATATAATTCCCTCACTATCACATAATTTGATTCGACTACATTCCATTATGCTCGTTTTCCTTTTTTTCTGTTCATTTCTTATCCTCCTTTAAAGACACTGTCCATTCCGTTCAACTGTTCTTCCAAATCCTTTGCTGTCTCTGCCAGAATTACAACGTCATCGTCAAACCTCAAGGTTTTTATTTCTTTTCTCTGGATTTTAATTCCTACTCCAAGCCGGCCGTTGTGGCCGAGCGGTTCTAGGCGCTTCAGTCCGGAACTGCGCTGCTGCTACGGTCGGAGGTTCGAATCCTGCCTCGGGCAAGGATGTGTGTGATGTCCTTAGGTTAGTTACGTTTAAGTAGTGAAGGGGACTGACGACCTCAGATGTTAAGTCCCATAGTGCTCAGAGCCATTTGAACCATCCTATTCATAATTTTTCTCTGGTTTCCTTTACTGTTTGTTCAATGCACAGATTGAATGACATCGAGAGATAGGCTACAACCTTGCCTGACTTTCTTCTCAACTATTGCTTCCCTTTCATGCCCCTCGATCCTTATAACTGCCTTCTGGAAAATTTTTGATAAGATCTTATGGGACCAAACTGCTTAGGTCATCGGTCCCTAAGCTTGTACACAACTTTTTTTTTTAAAAAAAAAATCTTTATTTCCAAGTCTTAGTAATTATACAATTTTAACCCACTATCTTATATGATTAGTGTGCTGAAAAAGTGATACAATGGTTACAACGCAGCTAATCTAAGTTATATTTAAGTAACTATTTAGTATGTGAGCTACGGGATAAGTGCTATGGGCAAATTAGTTGAGTTAGTTAATTATATATGAAAACAGGTAACCTAACTATTGACTAGTTACTAATGCCTACAGCGTTACATACTGTATGTGTCAGCTGAAAGTATAAACCTACTTATAGAGCCGTGCTCATTGAGCTAAACCCAATGAGCGTGCCCCTGACAATGGGCAGGGCAAGATGTTGATCGCTGCAGGTTCCTAGAAATAGTACCTTTAAACTAACTTACACTAAGGACGACACACACCCCCATGCCCGAGGGAGGACTCGAACCTCCGACGGGGGAAGCCGCGCGGACCGTGACAAGACGCCTGAGACCGCGCGGCTGCCTTCTGGTTTCTGTATAAATTGTAAATAGCCTTTTGCTCCCTGTATTTTGCCCTTGCCACCTTTAGAATCTGAAAGAGAGTATTCCAGTCAACATTGTCAAAAGCTTTATCTAAGTCTACAAATGCCATAAACGAAGGTTTGCCTTTCCTTAACCTATCTTCTAAGATAAGTCGTAGGGTCAGTAGTGTCTCGCGTGTTCCTACATTTCTACGGAATCCAAAGGTGACCTTTCCCGAGGTCGGCTTCTACCATTTTTTTCCATTCGTCTGTACAGGTTCAAATGGCTCTGAGCACTATGGGACTTAACTGCTGAGGTCATCAGTCCCCTAGAACTTAGAACTACTTAAACCTAACTAACCTAAGGACATCACAAACATCCATGCCCAGGGCAGGATTCGAACCTGCGACCTTAGCGGTCGCGCGGTTCCAGACTGTAGCACCTAGAACCGCTCGGCCACTCCGGCCGGCCGTCTGTACAGAATTCGTGTTACTATGTATGGGTCATAAAACAAGGAAAACGGTGTTTGCTCAAAGGCAACTACGTTTTCCTTGTTGCATGGTACCACTGATGTCTTGGACGTCGCTCCAGTAGAGACTGCTGCCTTTTATAGACAGGTGCGCATGTGGTGTGCCTTCCTGGTGCAGAAGAGCCAGCTGGAAGCGACTGCGCGGCGGATGGCGGGCGAGGAGCGCAAGGCGCGCTGCCTGCTGTGCCAGCAGCTGGTGCCGTACGCGCTGCAGGACACGACACCTCTGCTGCGCCACCTGGTCGACCAGCACCCCGACCTCAGCGTCGCGCCCTTCGAGAGCCGCTGCCAGGTCGACTCCGGCACATGGCAGGTCGGCGCTCCTCTTGCCCTCCTGCGTCAATCCAGCGGTTCTTACTGAGGCCATTTGTGTCACATATTTTGAAACTCGCAAACTCTCTCACCAAAACCTATAGGGTACTTCCGTCAACCTAGAATCTCGAAATACTTATGTGAATATGGTGTCCTTTCGGACATGTTCGAAAGAACAGACACCATTGATGATGACCCGCAGCTGCCTAGAACCAAATTAGAATTATACACTACTGGCCATTAAAATTGCTACACCACGAAGATGATGTGCTACAGACGCGAAATTTAACCGACTGGAAGAAGATGCTGTGATATGCAAATGATTAGCTTTTCATAACAGTCACACAAGGTTGGCGCCGGTGGCGACACCTGCAACGTGCTGACACGAGGAAAGTTTCCAATCGATTCCTCATACACAAACAGCAGTCGACCGGCGTTGCCTGGTGAAACGTTGTTGTGATGCCTCGTGTAAGGAGAAGAAACGCGTAGCACCACGTTTCCGACTTTGATAAAGGTCGGATTGTTGCCTATCGCTATTGCGGTTTATCGTATCGCGACATTGCTGCTCGCATTGGTCGAGATCCAATGACTGTTAGCAGAATATGGAATCGGTGGGTTCAGGAGGGTAATACGGAACGTCGTGTTGGATCCCAATGGCCTCGTATCACTAGCAGTCGAGATGACAGGCATCTTATCCGCATGGCTGTAACGGATCGTGCAGCCACGTCTCGATCCCTAAGTCAACAGATGCGGACGTTTGCAAGACAACAACCATCTGAACTAACAGTTCGACGACGTTTGTAGCAGCATGGACAATCAGCTCGGAGCCCTTGGATGCGGTTACCCTTGACGCTGCATCACAGACAAGAGCGCCTGCGATGGTGTACTCAACGACGAACCTGGGTGCACGAATGGGAAAACGTCATTTTTTCGGATGAATCCAGGTTCTGTTTACAGCATCATGATGGTCGCATCCGTGTTTGGCGACATCGCGGTGAATGCACATTGGAAGCGTGTATTCGTCATCGCCATACTGGCGTATCACCCGGCGTGATGGTATGGGGTGCCATTGGTTACACGTCTCGGTCACCTCTTGTTCGCATTGCCGGCACTTTGAACAGTGGACGTTACATTTCAGATGTATTACAACCCGTGGCATTACCCTTCACTCGATCCCTGCGAAACCCTACATTTCAGCAGGATAATACACGACCGCATGTTGCAGGTCCTGTACAGGCCTTTCTGGACACAGAAAATGTTCCACTGCTGCCCTGACCAGCACATTCTCTAGATCTCTCACCAACTGAAAACTTCTGGTCAATGGTGGCCGAGCAATTGGCTCGTCACAATACGTCAATCACTACTCTTGATGAATTGTGGTATCGTGTTGAAGCTGCATGGGCAGCTCTACCTGTACACGTCATCCAAGCTCTGTTTGACTCAATGCCCAGGAGTATCAAGGTCATTATTACGGCCAGAGGTGGTTGTTCTGGGTACTGATTTCTCAGGATCTGTGCAACCAAATTGCGTGAAAATGTAATCACATGTGAGTTCTAGTGTAATATATTGGTCCAATGAATACCCGTTTATCATCTGCATTTCTTCTTGGTGTAGCAATTTTAATGGCCAGTAGTGTATTAATACCTTCAGCTGCTAACGGGCGTTGATATACATCAACCGGGACAGGTGAAAATGTGTGCCCCGACCGGGATTCGAACCCGGGATTTCCTGCTTACGTGGCAGAAGCTCTATCCATCTGAGCCACCGAGGGCACAGAGGAGAGCGCGACTGCAGGGCCTCCCGCGAGACGCACATTCTCACCTTGTATGTCCACACACTACATTCGTAGTGTCCCACCCCAACACACTCATTACTCGTGGAAGACATTCTTACCAAGTAGATTAGATTAGTACTTGTTGCATAGATCATGAATACGACGCTTCGTAATGATGTGGAATGTGTCAGGTTAATAAAAGGTGTCTATACAAGATATTACATTAGACAAAATATTACATGACACTCAATTTTTTTATTTTTTTTTTATTTTTTTTTTTGTGGAGGTTGGGGAATTGCCCACTTACTATATCCAAAAATTCATCTAATGAGTAGAAGGAGTTGCCATTAAGAAATTTTTTAATTTCCTTTTAAATGCTATATGGCTATCTGTCAGACTTTTGATGCTGTTAGGTAAGTGACCAAAGACTTTAGTGGTAGCATAATTTACCACCTTCTGAGCTAAAGTTAAATTTAACCTTGAGTAGTGAAGATCATCCTTTCTTCTAGTGCTGTAGCCATGTATACTGCTAATACTTCTGAATTCGTTCGGATAGTTAGTAACAAATTTCATAAGTGAATATATATATTGTGAGGCTACAGTGAAGATTTCTAACTCTTTAAATAAGTGGTTGCAGGATGATCTTGGATGAGCTCCAGCAATTATTCTGATTACATGTTTTTGTGCAATGAACACTCTTTTGCTCAATGATGAGTTACCCCAGAATATGATGCCGTAAAAATGCAGAGAATGAAAATAGACGTGGTAAGCTAATTTACTCAGATGTATATCGCCAAAATTTGCAATGACCCTAATAGCATAAGTAGCTGAACTCAAACGTTTCAGCAGATCCTCAGTGTGTTTTTTCCAGTTCAACCACTCATCAATGCATACACCCAGAAATTTTGAATATTCTACCTTAGCTACCGATTTCTGATCGAAGTCTATATTTATTAATGGGGTCATTCCATTTACTGTGTCCCGTAAGAGTTTGGGAAATATGTGTGCCTCCGCACAGAAGGAGGAGGTCATGGCTGGTATTGCCAGAACGATACACTTACATGGATATGGTGTCTGTTCTTTCGGAAATGATATCGATAACAGGCAAAAATCGATCAGATTCTCGATTGTCTGGATGCATAATTCGTAAGGAAGCGTCTGTGTAAGAGTTCTACTCGCTCTTGGCCAATTTCTTTCGTTCGCGAGGGTCATTCTTCGGTAAGGCGTGTGCAGAGATTCAGTGTGTGTGTGTGTGTGTGTGTGTAAGCAACTGCAAGATTTTATGCTTATTTGCATTGTAAAATATCGACTAGACTCGATCATGCTCATATGATACACTGTGAGATGATGCTGATGACCATCCATTGCTGTGAGGAGAGCCCGTTAGAGAATGTTGAGGGTGGTTTGGTTTGCAGGCAGCCAAGTCAACGATCCTGCTGGGCAGCGCTGACGAGGAGATGCAGCAGCGTCAGAAGAGGTACCGCACCACGCGTGAGTGCTCCCAGATATCACACCTCCACGCTTCGGCATAACTGTAGTATTCGAACAACAAGTCTGTTCAAGATGGTGAATAGAGACATCTGTACGCATACGTCTGTAGTCACAACCATCGAACCGCCGTGTTGTAGCTGAGCTTCCCTAGAGGGATGCTGAATACAAATGCTGCAGAGAGTTTACAGTAGTGATGCTTAGTCACCAACAGAAAACGCAAGTATCATCGAAAGCTACGCCTTATTTCCCTTATCAGATCAACACTTCTCCAACAGTTTCACACTCTAAGTGTCTACAAGTTGCCTGTAACGCTATTTGAACACAGGATGTTCGGAAATCCCCTTACAGACTTAAAGGACTTCTAGAGGGGAGTGAGTACATAACATTTTGAACGGGAAACTGTGTCCGGAAACATCATCAAAAGACGCTACAGACCGTCAAAGTTGCACGTTCCGGCGCTTGTAAATGTATTTACATACAGAGGATTTGATGATGATGATGATGATATAAACTTTCTAGGTTGATGGAGACGGATAAATGTATCAATTTGCGGTGAGGTTCTCTGTACCGGAAATGAGCGAGTCGAAAGTAAGCTTCGAAAACCGTTCTGATGCCTCTGACAGTAGAATACATTTACTGGTAATGTTGTTGTTAAGAGTTTAGGATAGCCAACTTTCTGGAAAGTTTGTAACATCATCACGGAATCATCCTGTATACAGGGTGGTCCACTAATCGTGACCGAGCCAAATATCTCTCGAAATAAGCGTCAAACGAAAAAACTACAAAGAACAAAACTTGTCTAGCTTGAAGAGGGAAGCCAGATGGCGCTATGGTTGGCCCACTAGATGGCGCTGCCATGAGTCAAATGGATCTCAAATGCGTCTTTTTTAAAATAGAAATCCCCATTTTTATTACATATTCGTGTAGTACGTAAAGAAATATGAATGTTTTAGTTGGACCACTTTTTTCGCTTTGTGATAGATAGCGCTGTAATATTCACAAACATATGGCTCACAATTTTAGACGAACAGTTGGTAACAGGTAGGTTTTTAAAATTAAAATACAGAACGTAGGTACGTTTGAACATTTTATTTCGGTTGTTCCAATGTGATACATGTACTTTTGTGAACTTAACATTTCTTAGAACGCATGTTGTTGCAACGTGATTACCTGTAAATACCACATTAATGCAATAAATGCTCAAAATGATGTCCGTCAACCTCAATGCATTTGACAGTACGTGTAATGACATTCCTCTCAACAGCGAGTAGTTCGCCTTTCGCCTTCCGTAATGTTCGCACATGCATTGACAATGCGTTGACGCATGTTGTCGGGCGTTGTCGGTGGATCACGATAGCAAATAGCCTTCAGCTTTCCCCACAGAAAGAAATCCGGGGACGTCAGGTACGGTGAACGTGCGGGCCATGGTATGGTGCTTCGACAACCAATCCACCTGTCATGAAATATGCTATTCAATACCGCTTCACCAGCCGGGGTGGCCGAGCGGTTCTAGGCGCTACAGTCTGGAACGGCGCGATCGCTACGGTCGCAGGTTCGAATCCTGCCTCGGGGATGGATGTGTGTGATGTCCTTAGGTTAGTTAGATTTAAGTAGTTCTACGTTATAGGGGACTGATGACCTGATACTCAGAGCCATTTGAACCATTTCCGAACACCTTGTACACTCCTGGAAATTGAAATAAGAACACCGTGAATTCATTGTCCCAGGAAGGGGAAACTTTATTGACACATTCCTGGAGTCAGATAGATCACATGATCACACTGACAGAACCACAGGCACATAGACACAGGCAACAGAGCATGCACAATGTCGGCACTAGTACAGTGTATATCCACCTTTCGCAGCAATGCAGGCTGCTATTCTCCCATGGAGACGATCGTAGAGATGCTGGATGTAGTCCTGTGGAACGGCTTGCCATGCCATTTCCACCTGGCGCCTCAGTTGGACCAGCGTTCGTGCTGGACGTGCAGACCGCGTGAGACGACGCTTCATCCAGTCCCAAACATGCTCAATGGGGGACAGATCCGGAGATCTTGCTGGCCAGGGTAGTTGACTTACACCTTCTAGAGCACGTTGGGTGGCACGGGATACATGCGCACGTGCATTGTCCTGTTGGAACAGCAAGTTCCCTTGCCGGTCTAGGAATGGTAGAACGATGGGTTCGATGACGGTTTGGATGTACCGTGCACTATTCAGTGTCCCCTCGACGATCACCAGTGGTGTACGGCCAGTGTAGGAGATCGCTCCCCACACCATGATGCCGGGTGTTGGCCCTGTGTGCCTCGGTCGTATGCAGTCCTGATTGTGGCGCTCACCTGCACGGCGCCAAACACGCATACGACCATCATTGGCACCAAGGCAGAAGCGACTCTCATCGCTGAAGACGAAACGTCTCCATTCGTCCCTCCATTCACGCCTGTCGCGACACCACTGGAGGCGGGCTGCACGATGTTGGGGCGTGAGCGGAAGACGGCCTAACGGTGTGCGGGACCGTAGCCCAGCTTCATGGAGACGGTTGCGAATGGTCCTCGCCGATACCCCAGGAGCAACAGTGTCCCTAATTTGCTGGGAAGTGGCGGTGCGGTCCCCTACGGCACTGCGTAGGATCCTACGGTCTTGGCGTGCATCCGTGCGTCGCTGCGGTCCGGTCCCAGGTCGACGGGCACGTGCACCTTCCGCCGACCACTGGCGACAACATCGATGTACTGTGGAGACCTCACGCCCCACGTGTTGAGCAATTCGGCGGTACGTCCACCCGGCCTCCCGCATGCCCACTATACGCCCTCGCTCAAAGTCCGTCAACTGCACATACGGTTCACGTCCACGCTGTCGCGGCATGCTACCAGTGTTAAAGACTGCGATGGAGCTCCGTATGCCACGGCAAACTGGCTGACACTGACGGCGGCGGTGCACAAATGCTGCGCAGCTAGCGCCATTCGACGGCCAACACCGCGGGTCCTGGTGTGTCCGCTGTGTCGTGCGTGTGATCATTGCTTGTACAGCCCTCTCGCAGTGTCCGGAGCAAGTATGGTGGGTCTGACACACCGGTGTCAATGTGTTCTTTTTTCCATTTCCAGGAGTGTATTTACGCTCCTCAGAAGTTACATATGACTCCATCAGTAAGTCCTCCACAATCTGCCTTTCGTGGAAGACCATCTGTGCAGCGAGTTGCCGTTTACTGTATGGTGGTATAAGTTCAGAGGTACTGAATTCGGGGAAGGTACGCAATGCCGCCCCTAGACTGAGAGCAGGTAGAGGCACGAGAGCAGTTGGCCGCAGAGTACGCTTGGCAGAGTACCGTCAGCTGTTTCTCAAGAGGGAACCTTCTGGTGAGGTCAGACCAGCGGATGAGGAGATTCACAAAGTCTTTCAAACGTGAAAATCAGTGGGACGGGTAAACACCACACTCTAAAGAATCATTGACTTTTTGCACAACTGGATTCAACGGCTTGACTAACATCTCACGCTTCCAACAATTTGAAGGACAGGCGATTTTCTTTCGGTTGTTTAATGAATACTTTTTTAGCAACGTGACGGTAACTATAATAAAAACCAGCCCTGTGTAACAACACAGTTCAATTTATTCCAGCAGTATGCACACAGGGTTTTCCGTCCAGAAAAAAAAGCTAAAAACTCACTTCTGCAATGTAATATAGAACAGCCTACCTAGAATGGTAGAAATGGTCTGTCTAACAGGGATGCGTGCTTCAGTTACAACACAGACTTACCTTCTGATGCTGCGTACTTGGAATGTCCAGCACCACATTCTCGACATATTACACATACCTGCCCTTACCTATGATGCAGTTGTTCCTGTACTGCACTTCCACGTGTGCACATACTTGAACCTCACATCAATAAAAAACAAGCTGAAAGTTGTCGGTACATCGTTAAAGAAAGCACAGACTAATCAGGTAAAATCAAATATACACACATAAAAAGAAATTTGCATCACCCCGGTTCCTAGAACTTTTGAAGATAGACGTTTACTGTGGATATTGTATCACAGACACAGTCACTTTGAATGTTCAGAGGTGGCACTAAACCCACCCAAAAATGTAAACACCATGCATGAGCAGCGCCTATTAGACGGAGGGGGTCCGACAGCCAATCAGTTCCAGTCATTCCACCAGGAAGGAGGTAAACGGCTCGTGTTGTCTATAGTTCAACAATGCCTACACGGTCAATACCGCGCTTTGATCGCGTCCGCATTGTTACATTGTGCCAGGAAGGGCTCTCAACAAGGGAAGTGTCCAAAGCAATATTGTTCGGACTTGGAGATACAGAGAGACAGGAACTGTCGATGACATGCTTCGCTCAGGCCGCCAAAGGGCTGCTACTGCAGTGGATGACCGCTACCTACGGATTATGGCTCGGAAGAACCCTAACAGCAACGCTGCCATGTTGAATAAGGCTTTTCGTGCAGCCACAGGACGTCGTGTTACGACTCAAACTGAGCGCAGTAGGCTGCATGATGCCCAACTTCACCCCCGACGTCTATGGCGAGGTCCACCTTTGCAACCACGACACCATGCAGCGCGATACAGATGGGCCCAGAAACATGCAGAATGGACTGCTCAGGATTGGCATCACGTTCTCTTCACCGATGAGTGTCGCAATATGCCTTCAACCAGACAATTGTCGGTGACGTGTTTGGAGGCAACACGGTCAGGTTGAACCCCTTAGACACACTGTTCAGCGAGTCCAGCAAGGTGGAGGTTCCCTTCTGTTTTGGGGTGGCATTATGTGGGGCCAACGTACACCGCTGGTAGTAATGGAAGGCGCCATAACGGCTGTACGATACGTGAATGCCATCCTTCGACCGATAGTGCAACCATATCGGCAGCATATTGGTGAGGCATTGGTCTCAAAGGACGACAATTCGCGCCCCCATCGTGCACGTCTTGTGAATGACTTCCACCAGGATAACGATATCGATCGACTAGAGTGGCCAACATGTTCTCCAGACATGAACCCTGTCGAACATGCCTGGGATAGATTGAAAAGGGCTGTTTATGGACGACGTGACCTACCAACCACTCTGAGGGATCTACGCCGAATTGCCGTTAAGGAGTGGGACAATCTGGACCAACAGTGCCTTGATGAACATGTGGCTAGTATGCCACGACGAATACAGGCATGCATAAATGCAAGAGGACGTACTACTGGGTATTAGAGGTACCAGTGTGTACAGCAGTCTGGACCACCACCTCTGAAGTTCTCGCTGTATGGTGGTACAGCATGCAATGTGTGGTTTTCATAAGCAATAAAAAGGACGGAAATGATGTTTATGTTGATCTGTATTGCAATTTTCTGGACAGGTTCCGGAACTCTCGGAACCGAGGTGATGCAAAACTTTTTATGATGTGTGTATTACTGAGGCAGTCTACCCTCCAATTAAAATGGTGAACAGACGTTACAACATTTATGAAAAGTTGACAATAGCGTTCATCAGAATTCAGGACGCTTGCGAAACTGAGACTAATTCCGATTGACGGGACAGTTATGCCATACCCAATTAGCTACTCACACATAACATTCTAGTCTCTTTGTTGCTGTACTATGCTATGCTCGCCTTGGATGTGAATTGCCAGGATGGTTTGGAATCTGTCAGCAGGAACTTGCACGATTTCTCCAAGACACAAACTTCCCTTATTCCACAGTCGCAACCAGACGTCAATCAGAGACAGTCGACAGCAACACTGAGCCACAACACAAGAAGACAATCAGCATCGTCGAGCTTACTGACATTTGGTTGAGTCCGACTCAACGGCCTGAAACATGTCTTTCAATTCCCTTCGGCGACTTGCTTGTCGGTGACCTGCCCTAGTAACTCTGCTGGCTGAACGAGACGTACAGTTTAATCTGGAATCCGAACCGCGTAACGATCCTGGCGAGCCTTCACACCATTGAGAGGTGAGGGCTAGGTTAAAGGCAGACTGAAAATGTCGTGCTCCAACCGGGATTCAACCAGTTGTGGACAAGGCACGCTTTCACTTTAAGGGAGTTAACAGTTCTTGACTTTCAACTTCTTGGACTTTCTACTGCCTAATGCGCATATTGGTTGTTGGAAGGAGGAATTGATGATTGGGTTTAATATTCCGTCGATATCGAGGTCATTAGAGACGGAGTGCAAGCTCGGATTGTGTCAAGGATGGGGAAGAAAATCGACCGTGCCCTTTCAAAGGAACCATCCTGGCATTCGCCTGGAGAGAGTTACGGAAATCATGAAAAACCTAAATATCGATGCCCGGATGTGGGAATGAACTGCCGTCCTTCCGAATGCGAGTCCAATATGCTAACCATTGCTCCACGTCGCTCGATTTGAATACTGGAACTGATGTCACAGATGAAGCTGCGATCGTCGATGTAAATAAAATGGGATCGTAGAGACGGTCACAAAAGCGTGTGTGAATGGCAATTATAAATAAAATAATTTACAGGAACACATATATTTAGCTTTAAGTTGTATCGTTCACTTTCCTTGAGTGAAGTGGGTGACCATGTTAAACATGCAAACTTAATCCCTACGGTGGAAACACAACAAAATCGACACATTACCGGAACATTCACAGTAACGACGTTGCATTCCCCCCTCTCAGCCAACGATAATGACCTTATTTCCAATAATGTGTGTCTCCGTGTCTATTATAATTGGACTCCTTCCTGAGATCAATGAGTAGTTCAACAAACGATTGCAGTATGCTGTCCATACCAAGGTACTGGGGCGGCAAACGACCTGCACAACCACACTGCTTAACAACTACGGGTGTACTGTTTTTTGCTGTACTGTACTGTACTGACCTGTCCTGTCCTGTCCTGTACAACCTACGCAACTCGGAAGCGATTCTCACAGAGGTGATACGATATGTGATGAGACACGTCGCAAAAGAAGTCGTGCAACGTGACGTTTATCGGTGCTTCACTCGTGTTCCCACTGAAAGAGAATACGTGTACAATATGATGCGCGATGTGACTCTCGAAACGAGAATCAACAAGGCACTACGATTCACGTTTCTGTTTCAGTTTCAGTTTCAGTTGCAATCATGATCTCTTCGTTACTGGACGTTTTTGTAGCTTATCGTTGTTAAAAAAAAAAAAAAAAAAAAAAAAAAAAAAAAAAAAAAAAACTGAAAAACAGAAGAAAATATTGGATGCTCCCGTACAATGTAACTGGTACACCTGTCTAATATCGTGTAGGGCGCCCGCGAGTACGCGGAAGTGCCGCAACACGACTTGCCATGGACTCGACTAATATCTGAAGTAGTGCTGGAGCGAATTGACACCGTGAATCCTGCAGGGCTGTCCATAATTCTGTAAGAGTACGAGGGGGTGGCGATCTCTTCTGAACAGCACGTTGCAAGGCATCCGAGATATGCTCAATAAAGTTCATGTCTGGTGAGTTTGGTCGCCAGCGGAAATGTTTAAGCTCAGAAGAGTGTTCCTAGTACCACTCTGTAGCAATTCTAGACTTGTGGGGTGTCACAATGTCCAGCTGGAATTGCCCAAGTCCATCGGAATTCACTATGGACATGAATGGATGCACGTGATCAGACAGTATGCTTACGTACGTGCCACCTGTCAGAATCGTAGCTAGACGTATCAGGTGTCCCATATCACTCCAAATGCACAAGCCCCGCACCATTACAGAGCCTCCACGAGAGTGAACCGTCCCCTGCTGACATGCTAGGTCCTTGGATTCATGAGGCTGTCTCCATACCCGTACACGTCCACCCGCTCGATACAATTTGAAACGAGTCTCGTCCGACCAGGCAACATGTTTCCAGTCATCAACAGCCCAATGCAGGTGTTGACGGGCCCAGGCGAGGCGTAAAGCTTTGTGTCATGCCGTCATCGAGGATACAGGAGTGGGCCTTCGGATTCGAAAGCCCATATCGATTGTGTTTCGTTGAACGATTCGCACGCTAACACTTGTTGATGGTCCAGCATTGAAATATGCAGCAATTAGCGGAAGGGTTGCACTTCCGTCACGTTGAACGATTCTCTTCAGTCGTCGTTGGTCCCATTCTTGCAGGATATTTTCCCGGCAGCAGCGACGTCTGAGATCTGATTCCTGATATGAAACTTCCTGGCAGATTAAAACTGTGTGCCCGACCGAGACTCGAACTCGGGACCTTTGCCTTTCGCGGGCAAGTGCTCTACCAACTGAGCTACCGAAGCACGACTCACGCCCGGTACTCACAGCTTTACTTCTGCCAGTATCTCGTCTCCTACCTTCCAAACTTTACAGAAGCTCTCCTGCGAACCTTGCAGAACTAGCACTCCTGAAAGAAAGGATATAGCGGAGACATGGCTTAGCCACAGCCTGGGGGATGTTTCCAGAATGAGATTTTCACTCTGCAGGCAAAGGTCCCGAGTTCGAGTCTCGGTCGGGCACACAGTTTTAATCTGCCAGGAAGTTTCATATCAGCGCACACTCCGCTGCAGAGTGAAAATCTCATTCTGATTCCTGGTATTCACGGTACACTCATGAAATGGTCGGACGGGAAAATCCCCACTTCATCGCTACCTAGGAGATGCTGTGCTCCATGACTCGTGCGTTGACTGTAACACCACGTTCAAACTCGCTTAAATCCTGATAACCTGCCATTGTAGCAACGGTAACCGATCTAAAACTGCGGCAGACACTTGTCTAATACAGACGGTGTCGACCGCAGCACCGTATTCTGCCTGTATTTGAATACGCATGTCTTTACCAGTTTCTTTGGCGCTGCAGTGTATTAGACATAGTTCGGCTGTGATTTCATATGAGGTATCTCGCAGGAACACAAACTCCACACGTTTGTCCAGATACCTTCAATTTTTGGAGCAACAATGACAGCTACTCTGACAAATCAGAACCCAAGTATTCTACTTGCTGTTTCTCCTATGAGAAGCAAACCTTTGCAGTAATGTAAGCTGGTAAAAGTGTGTGAATGACGTTCAAAATGCGGCCATGAAAAGTTTCTTTTTTTTGTAAGGCAGCATATTACAGTACTTCACTCAATGTGGTAAATAGATAACTAATGGTTACAAATTAATAAATCTAGGAAAGTGTTCCAGCATCCGTTGACTTCCGCAAAGTGTTACACTAGTGCCCAAAATTAAAGCAGCAAACTGCTATTTCCCCCTCCTGTGTCTAATTCAAGATACAATCATACAGACTGTCCACAGATGCCATTACGATCGTGTTCTGCACAGAAGATGGAATTCCGATCAACGGACAACCACGCTAGCAACGACGTCAGGGCACCTATCAAGCGGGATAGTGTTAGGTAGTGTTTGCAGGATAGTCCCACATCCACAATACCTGTGTACGCAGTCGCACACGGTGCAGGATGGCATGAAAGAACACCTACAGACTCTCTGCTGTGGAAGGCAATAGGAAGAATAGAAGCAAGAGAGTCGCAAATTGACGTGGCCGATGGCTTAATGCCAATCGTTCTGTTGTTTCTCTGATTAGGTGACACTTTAGAGAGACCGAAACTGTATCCCGGAGACCAGGACAGGGCCGACCACGTGTGACATTAGAAAGAGTGGGCCGTTATTTGGCATCAAGGGTGCGAAATTACCTTAGTACTGCACTGCAACTAGCATCTTGCCTCCCAGCATCCCCTGGACGTGATGTATCGAGGCAAACGGCGTACAGAATGCTTCAGCGGAGTGACCTGCTGTCTGTTTACCTCTGACGTGTCTTCCCGGAAGGGAACGTCTAGAGTGGAGCCGTCAAATGCCACCTGGACGGTCGAACGGTGGCCAATATTCTTTTCACAGATGAGTTCCAATTTGGTTCAAAATGGTTCAAATAGCTCTGAGCACTATGGGACTTAACATCTATGGTCATCAGTCCCCTACAACTTAGAACTACTTCAACCTAACTAACCTAAGGACATCACACAACACCCAGTCATCACGAGGCAGAGAAAATCCCTGACCCCGCCGGTAATCGAACCCGGGAACCCGGGCGTGGGAAGCGAGAACGCTACCGCACGACCACGAGCTGCGGACTCCAATTTGATCTGGAGAGTGATTCTCGACGGATTGGCATCTGGAGGACATGTAGAACACGATTTCGGGATTCAAACAATGGGAAAGAGACCCATATCGAGGAGGATCCCTGATGGTGTGGGCAAGGATTATGTTCACCTTTCGAGTACCTCTTCATGAAATTGTACGGGTGAATCAGCAAGATTTAACTGCTGTCAGGTTGCGAGGTGCTGTAAGCCCAGACATCGTAATGATGGACAATAATGCTGGACCTCATAGAGCACCGGTGATTGATGTTTTTCGGAAAAGGAAGATATTGCACGCATTCGTAGCCTCTCCGCTCTTCCGATTTTAATCCCATGAAGCATGTCTGGGATGCACTAGGGATATGGGTTGCATCACGTCAGCATCCACCAACCACTCTCCAAGACTTTTCAGCTGCTCTGCATGAAGAATGGGCGTTACTACCTCAACATGAGATTCGTGACATCATTCACAGCATGACTCGTCGTTGTCAGCCCCACATTGTTATCGGAGGTAGTCACACCCCATGGGAGGAACATTTTCGTCTACCGATATGCATGTTGCAGATGATTACGTTCTGTATCCTTCAAGTTCTTGAGTTTTCTGAAGAACAGTTGGATTTGAAGTGAGGTCAGTCACCGTCGATGGTGTAGCGATGGATGGTGAACTCTACTTACAGGCAGACAATGTGTTTGAACAAACAGAAGCAGCTAATCCCGACGTGTCCTTCTCTGCTTCGTCTAGCTGCTCATTCAGAAGTAACACTTATTTAGCTTTCAGATCTCTTTCACACCTGTCACAAAGTTTGCTGAAATCGGAGAGCATGGCCTGAAAAACCATCCAGTCAGCATCATTAGCTGATGCCTCGCGGTGTCTTTTCATGTCCATCTTTGGCTTATATCGGCAGCATATGAAAAAGAGACTCACCAGGTAACTCCTCATAGTGGACGGCAGTGGCCTTCAGTGTGGTATTGTATGGAGCTGGGGACCGAGAAACGACGGAGAGGCTTCGACCCCGCCGTAGCCCTCAGTGGTACACAACCGCACAACAGGCTGCAGCAGTCCACTCACCCCACTGCCGCCCCACACCGAACCTAGGGTTACTGTGCGGTTCGGCCCTCGATATATTTTAGTAACTTTTATGTCATTTCGTCAACTATTTCGCAAAATTTTTTATTTCCACTTTTCAGCAATAAAAGCCGAAGCAAAAATCATTGATAGCACATAATGCGATTGTAGTTGTGTTCAGTGCTTCAGCTTACTAGACTACATATTTTGCCATGCAAACATTACAATAACATATTAAAGAAATGAGTATAAAAAGCGCATTCATTTCATTTCCAGTTCCATGTAAATGTAGTAAGCCATATTATGAAAAAAAAATTAGCGGTGTAGGTTCCACTGCGGGGCTTCTGATTGCTAAGATAGCGACCGCACGGCGTCATGGGCGACTCGCGCAGGTGTAAATAGAATATTGTCAACTTGGATACATCATGCCAAAACCTCATACTGTAAACATTATGAAATCCTGACGCGTGACAGTTTACTTAGAGTGATTACGTCACTTTTTCTTAATTTTAAAATTCTTGCTGTGTGACTGTTGGCAGCACAGAGAAGTTCGAATTTTACTGATTCACAAGGTGTTAGTCTCATTCTTGCTATAAACGTTAGGGTAGTTTCTGGGGCTTGATGCTGGCTTCTAGACCAGCATGAAGAAATTATCTTCCCTCCCAGCCACATTTCGTTACACAAAACCACGTCTGTCTATTTTTAATAACACAAGGAAAATTGCTGCTTCAAATCCCCGCAATCTAACAGGAACCAACATAAGTTAAACTCATACTTCCCCCCCCCCCCCGAAAAATGTGAAGTACTACACAAACCCGGTACGCATTTGTCTACCCACTCTATCAGATGGCATGCTCACCTTTTTCCAGTGGAATGTTAGCCTCGATGGAACGCCGAGTCGTTGATAAAATGAATTCTTTTTTGTTGGTTTCGCTTGTTTTCTCGCTGCACTGACGTGTGAGAGAGCAACTGTCTTTTGACACCTACCATAGTTAGCGTTTTCCCTTGTTCTTCTTATGAGAAGAGCTGTTATTAATGTTTTAGCGACGTGCCTTTCCTCTGCCATTCAATTTACACATTGCAGTATTTGCAATGAATTACCTCTGTAGTTTTGTCAAACACGTCAATTACTACTGTTGATTTTTTTTTTCGAGCAAAAACTGTCACTACCAATTACCAGACTTCAGCACAAAAGCAAATCACAAAACATAAGACTGAATGCATCGGCGATCAGAAACGACTTCCAACATGCAATACACCGCCGAGCAAAGAACACGCTGGACGTAGTTGAATGTCTTACTTCCCTAAGCAGGAAATGAAGTTAGCAATACTCGATACGACATAAGAATTCTAGGTACGAGGGTAATCCCAAAAGTAAGGTCTCCTAGTTTTTTTGTAAATACATAGACCTGTTTATTTCTACAATGGTCTGCATTAGTTAACAGCTTGAACATTTAGCTATTTTTCGACATAATCACCATTTCTGTCGACGCATTTTTGTAGAAGCTGTGGCAGTTTTTGTATGCCCATGTCATACCAGCTCACCGCCATGGTGTTCAGAAAGTTATGAACCTCTTCTTTCACCTCGTCGTCGGAGCTGAATCGCTTTCCGGCCAAATGTTCTTTTAACCTAGGGAACAGGTCAGGACTATAAGGTGGGTGGGTGATTATGTTCCACTGAAACTGTTGCAAGAGAGCAACGGTTTGCCGAGCGACGTGTGGGCGAGCGTTGTCATGGAGAATGTGTACGCCCTTGCTCAACATTCCTCTTCTCCGATTCTGAATTGCCCGTTTGAGTTTTTTCAGAGTCTCACAGTACCTGTCATCGTTAATTGTGGTCCCAGCGATACAGCTCCGACGATGAGGTGAAATAAGAGGTTCATAACTTTCTGAACAGCATGGCGGCGAGCCCGTATGACATGGGCACACAAAAACCGCCACAGCGTCTACAAAAAAGCGTCGACAGAAATGGTGATTATGTCGAAAAATAGCTAAATGTTCAAGAAGTAAACTGATGTAAGCCATTGTAGAAATAAACAGGTCTATGTACTTACAAAAAAGATAGGAGACATTACTTTTGGGATCACCGATATTCGAATTTCATTGCCGTAACTCCTATCAGACATCCGCCGTTAACTTCAAGGGAGGTGATTCCACACAATTTTGACGATTATTTCGTGATTTTGCTTTTGTGAAAAACAGGTGCGTTTGTTTATAAGTGATTTAGAGCACTACACCAAGTACAACATTGACAAGAAAATAGGCATAAATGAAGGATGTGGCGGTAAACTTAAAAAATGTGCGTGCGTTAGGCGCAGTGCTGTGCATCCGAGTGGTGGGTGGGATGCAAGTGGTTGTTGTTGGCGTTGTTTCAGTGGAGATGTGGCGGCCGGGCAAGGCGGCGGTAGCGTGCCCGGCGTGCGGCATGGAGGCGCCTCCCGTGATACGGCGCGCGCGCACCGACCGCTCCAGGACGCCGCTGGGCGCCCTCTGCGCTGTCGGGTCAGTACCCGCCCTGGCCGGCATGCAGCCTAGCTATACAGTGCAGCAACACTACCTTATGCTAAATGTTACTTTATAAAAGTAACTTGCTACAGCTTATAAATACACTGCTGGCCATTAAAATTGCTACACCAAGAAGAAATGCAGATGATAAACGGGTATTCATTGGACAAATATACACTCCTGGAAATGGAAAAAAGAACACATTGATACCGGTGTGTCAGACCCACCATACTTGCTCCGGACACTGCGAGAGGGCTGTACAAGCAATGATCACACGCACGGCACAGCGGACACACCAGGAACCGCGGTGTTGGCCGTCGAATGGCGCTAGCTGCGCAGCATTTGTGCACCGCCGCCGTCAGTGTCAGCCAGTTTGCCGTGGCATACGGAGCTCCATCGCAGTCTTTAACACTGGTAGCATGCCGCGACAGCGTGGACGTGAACCGTATGTGCAGTTGACGGACTTTGAGCGAGGGCGTATAGTGGGCATGCGGGAGGCCGGGTGGACGTACCGCCGAATTGCTCAACACGTGGGGCGTGAGGTCTCCACAGTACATCGATGTTGTCGCCAGTGGTCGGCGGAAGGTGCACGTGCCCGTCGACCTGGGACCGGACCGCAGCGACGCACGGATGCACGCCAAGACCGTAGGATCCTACGCAGTGCCGTAGGGGACCGCACCGCCACTTCCCAGCAAATTAGGGACACTGTTGCTCCTGGGGTATCGGCGAGGACCATTCGCAACCGTCTCCATGAAGCTGGGCTACGGTCCCGCACACCGTTAGGCCGTCTTCCGCTCACGCCCCAACATCGTGCAGCCCGCCTCCAGTGGTGTCGCGACAGGCGTGAATGGAGGGACGAATGGAGACGTGTCGTCTTCAGCGATGAGAGTCGCTTCTGCCTTGGTGCCAATGATGGTCGTATGCGTGTTTGGCGCCGTGCAGGTGAGCGCCACAATCAGGACTGCATACGACCGAGGCACACAGGGCCAACACCCGGCATCATGGTGTGGGGAGCGATCTCCTACACTGGCCGTACACCACTGGTGATCGTCGAGGGGACACTGAATAGTGCACGGTACATCCAAACCGTCATCGAACCCATCGTTCTACCATTCCTAGACCGGCAAGGGAACTTGCTGTTCCAACAGGACAATGCACGTCCGCATGTATCCCGTGCCACCCAACGTGCTCTAGAAGGTGTAAGTCAACTACCCTGGCCAGCAAGATCTCCGGATCTGTCCCCCATTGAGCATGTTTGGGACTGGATGAAGCGTCGTCTCACGCGGCCTGCACGTCCAGCACGAACGCTGGTCCAACTGAGGCGCCAGGTGGAAATGGCATGGCAAGCCGTTCCACAGGACTACATCCAGCATCTCTACGATCGTCTCCATGGGAGAATAGCAGCCTGCATTGCTGCGAAAGGTGGATATACACTGTACTAGTGCCGACATTGTGCATGCTCTGTTGCCTGTGTCTATGTGCCTGTGGTTCTGTCAGTGTGATCATGTGATGTATCTGATCCCAGGAATGTGTCAATAAAGTTTCCCCTTCCTGGGACAATGAATTCACGGTGTTCTTATTTCAATTTCCAGGAGTGTATTATACTAGAACTGACATTTGATTACATTTTCACGAAATTTGGGTGCATAGATCTTGAGAAATCAGCACCCAGAACGACCACCTCTGGCCGTAATAACGGCCTTGATCCGCCTGGGCATTGACTTAAACAGAGCTTGGATGGCGTGTACGGGTACAGCTGCCCATGCAGCTTCAACACGATACCACAGATCATCGAGAGTAGTGACTGGCGTATTGTGGCGAGCCAGTTGCTCGGTCACCATTGACCAGACGTCTTCAATTGATGAGAAATCTGGAGAGTGTGCTGGCCAGGGCAGCAGTCGAACATTTTATGTATCCAGAAAGGCCCGTACAGGACCTGCAACATGCTGTCGTGCATTACCCTGCTGAAATGTAGGATTTCGCAGGGATCGAATGAAGGGTAGAGCCACGGGTCGTAACACATCTGAAATGTAACGTCCACTGTTCAAAGTGCCGTGAATGCGAACAAGAGGTGACCGAGACATGTTGCCAGTGGCACCCCATACCATCACGCAGGGTGATACGCCAGTATGGCGATAGCGAATACACGCTTCCAATGTGCGTTCAATGAGATGTCGCCAAACACGGATGAAACCATCATGATGCTGTAAACACAACCTGGATTCATCCGAAAAAATGACGTGCACCCAGGTTCGTCGTTAAGTACACCATCGCAGGCGCTCCTGTCTGTGATGCAGCGTCAAGGGTAACCGCAGCCATGGTCTCCGAGCTGATAGTCCATCTGCTGCAATCGTCGTCGAACTGTTCGTGCAGATGGTTGTTGTCTTGCAAACGTCCCATCTGTTGACTCAGGGATCGAGACGTGGCTGCACGATCCGTTACAGCCATGCGGATAAGGTGCCTGTCATCTCGACTGCTAGTGATACGCGGCCATTGGGATCCAGAACGGCGTTCCGTATTACCCTCCTGAACCCACCGATTCCATATTCTGCTGACAGTCATTGGATCTCGACCAACGCGAGCAGCAATGTCGCGATACGATAAACCGAAATCGCGAAAGGCTACAATCCGACCTTTATCAAAGTAGGAAACGTGATGGTACGCATTTCTCCTCCTTAAACGAAGCACCGCAACAACGTTTCACCAGGCAACGCCTGTCAACTGCTGTTTGTGTATGAGAAATCGATTGGCAACTTTCCTCATGTTAGCACGTTGTAGGTGTCGTCACCGGCGCCAAGCTTGTGTGAATGCTCTGAAAAGCTAATCATTTGCATATCTCAGCATCTTCTGCCTGTCGGTTAAATTTCACGTCTGTAGCACGTCTTCTTCGTGGTGTAGCAATTTTAATGGCCAGTAGTGTATTTGCAACGCATTTTTGTAACCATCAACTATACTATACAACTTTATTCTTTTCGGTTCTACAACCATCATTTCTGGAAGACTAAACAATAACAACAAAGGAAAACATAATAGGATACATGGACAAAAAGAACGAAAATTCTCAAAATTACACAGCGTGTTACCAAAAGAATGAGCCAATTGCGAGGGTTACCCAAAACGTAATGCCCCGAATTTTTGTTTTTTCATGAGCCGAAAACAATGCTACGAATGTGGAATTTTGCGTACCCATTATTTGAAGCCTCTTGAGTGAGTGCTCCAAGTTTCCGTCACTTCCGACGGTTAGTGCAGCTGCACGACAGTTTCAAAATGGCGTCTGTAGGTGAAGTACGTTACGAGCAACGTGCCCTCATTGAATTTCTCGCTGCAGAAAAACAAAATGTGGGGAATATTCACAAACGCTTGTGCAAAGTCTATGGAGCATCTGCTGTCGATCTCGCTTCCCGTGCACGGGGTCCCGGTTTCGATTCCCGGCGGGGTCAGGGATTTTCCCCTGCCTCGAGATGACTGGGTGTTTGTGTTGTCCTCATCATTTCATCATGATTCATGACAGTGGCGATATTGGACTGAGCAAAGATTGGGAATTTGTACGGGCGCTGATAACCGCGCAGTTGAGCGCCCAAAAAAACAAACATCATCATCATCATCATCTGCTGTCGACAGAAGTACATTTAGTCGGCGGTCACGGAGGGTAAGGACATCAGAAGGCGGTTCGGCGGGGCTCCACGATCTGGAGCGGTCGGAGAGTATCCACGTCTGTTACAGCTGACATGTTGCAGCGAGCTGATGACGTCATTCACGAGGACAGATGCATTACAACTCGGCAGTTGGCGCTGCATCTGTCAATCAGTAAAGGAAGTTGACGCAGTAAAGCACTGGCTTCGCCACCAGGAGGAGGATTGGGCCGACAGGGCACACACGTCCTTGTTTCGCGCTGGAGGGAGGCCATAGAACGGGATGGAGATTACGTGGAAAAATAGGGTGTGTAGGTAAAACACGCTTCTTTCGTGTGTGTAATTCTCATTATGTTTAATAAGGAATTGTTGAAGAAGAAAATGCAGTGCATTACTTTCTGGGCAACCCTCGTACACAACTCCATAGTTATTCTTTAAAATATTACAAATATGAGATTAATTGCAAAATACTCACAAAATCTAAACGTTTTAGCTGAGCTATTACAAATGGACTGTGTGTCCACCAGCAGCAGCACGAAGAACACCTAGACAACAGCTAAATTCGTCATAAACTATCGGCCTTTACAGAAGTTAAGGCTCCTGTTGTTCTGGTGTGCCGGCCGGGGTGGCCGAGCGGTTCTAGGCGCTACAGTCTGGACCACGCGATCGCTACGGTCGCAGGTTTGAATCCTACCTCGGGCATGAATGTGTGTGCTGTCCTTAGGTTAGTTAGGTTTAATTAGTTCTGAGTTCTAGGGGACTGACGACCTCATAGGTTAAGTCCCATAGTGCTCAGAGCCATTTGAACCATTTTTGTTCTGTTGTTCGCTTCCTTTAACTCACGACGTAAAGGGGAGATGAACTCACTTCCCTTCACACATGTACGTAAGAAAAAAATTCATAGGGTCATGTCTGGTGATCTTACAGGCTAGGAATACAGAGCAGTGTTTCGGGATCGCGCGCGCCCTATCCAACCCTAAGGCAGTGTGTCATTGAGAAATCCAGGTACGTTGTTGTGACAGTGCGGTGGCTCTCAAAATTTGGAAACTTGTGGTAATTTCCTTGGAACCGAACTGCTGAGGTCATCGGTCCCTAGGCTTACACACTACTTAATCTAACTTTAACTTACGCTAAGGCCAACACACACACACCCATGCCCGAGGGAGGGCTCGAACCTCCGACGGGGGGCAGCCGCGCGAACCGTGGCAAGGCGCCCAAGACCTCGCGCCTACCCTGCGCGGCTGGTGGAGCTCAATACCTTCCTAAAATGAAGTGATCGAAGTCGTGACGTTGTCGAAAAAGACAGTTCTGCAGCATTTGAAGATAACTCAACGCTCTTTGATGATCTTAGCTTACCTCTTTCTTCGATGTCATTTACTTGGGTCCTTACGTAATCCTTTATGCACTGGATTGTAATCTTCTTGTGTGATTTACGACATTAGCCAAATTACGTGTATTTTACATACCACTGTGAAACATCGTTGTATTTGGTAAGCTGATGAGTCATTTATGAGAAATATGCATTTTTGATCCATGTGATATACTACTTTGTAAGTACTGATTATTATTTTGATGCACATAAGTACAACTGTAATGTCTTTCCTCCTTTATGTTTTGTTGTTGTTGTTTAGTCTTCCAGTGACGATCGTTATAAAAACCGAAACCAGTAAAGAATGAGGTAGAATATTTACGGCTGATGGCTATAAAATGCTTTTCCTGTGCTAAATGTTGCTAAACAGCTGCCAATCTTTGGTACTGCTGCTAAAACAGTTCGCTGTCTTCTATTTAATAAGCTCTTTGGATTGAAAAATACTGTTTCCTTATTATACTCTCTTTCAACAGCGTAGACTATACACATTTTTACGCCCAATCACGAACAGACACACTACAAGAATTTTCGAATTTCATGTACTGTTCACGCTATCCACCATTAAAGTTCCTTCGAATATCTTCTAATCTGCTTTCTAGCCCACGAATCTTCTTCAGCAAAACGCCTATGTCCGCTCTTCAGTTCTCGTGCCTCTGGTATGTCTTCCTTCATTACATCCTCCGTCCAAGCAGTTCTACAGCACCGCCATTACGCATCGACACGACAGTAATTTAAACTCCACGACAGTTCTCTCAAAGTCAGTTTCACGTTGCGCGACGTAGATCCCTTTAAGAAAAGAATAGACGTCAAAAGACTAATATTTGCATCAAGGGAGAGCACCGCTACTTTCTCGTAGATTTAGAGTAGATGATAGTGTCAGTCTTTCATAGGTTTATTAAGAAGTCTCTCATACACTACTAAGGACGTTTCTCTACGTGTGTGTACTCTCTGTAAACACTGTTACAAAAGTACTTTTTGTACAGAAAAAAGAATACGTATGAATAAGAAGTTTCTTACTATAACAGTAAAGTAGCTCACAGGGTTGAGAACATATTCAGGAAACAAAGACTGAAAATAGGCTGCAGAGTAGAGGACTCAAAAAAAAAAACTGGACAACAAGTACAAGTACAGACTAACACAATACAACTGGTTATTTATCAGCTCACATATCATAACTGAAAGTCAGTATATGGGGTGTAAGCGATAACTGTCTACAACGCACCACAGTGGTGTAGGTGAAGTCGAGACGGACACATTGATACAAGACACTTGTGGCTTACTGTGCCGGGAAACAGTCTCAAATTGCCTTACAAAAGCCAACGGAGGTGCAGCACATGCGCGCTGCGCGAGTACATTTCCTTCTGTAGCTGAACTCATCTTTGAATAATAAAAACTCGTTGTTCCTGCACTTAAAAGTGTAAAAACTGACTTTTGTTTAAATTTTATCTCAACATGTTGTGAAAACTTTTGCATCATAAAATTCACAATTAAAATTTTCTTTGTTGATCCATTATGTACTCTGGGACAACGGCTGGCATGTATTTCTTGATGCAATAATTTACCAACAGCCGTATGTATTGCAGAAATTTATTTTATGAACTTCTTATGTGCTACCAGTTTCGGCATTACATTGATGCCATCTTGTGGGCGCCTGGCCACCAAGAGTTGTTGCATAACGATTTTATATACGGACCCAGTTATATGGCTCCTTCCGTGTATAGCGATTTTACGACTATGACTTGTGGGGCCTGAATATGGCATCATGTAATGCCGAAACTGGTAGCACATAAGAAGTTCATAAAATAAATTTCTTCAATACATATGGCTGTTGGTAAATTATTGCATCAAGGGATTAAATTTTTCTATTGCTTTGACTGTCTTACTACGAAACTAATGTGCTGGTAATGGTTACGTTTAAATCGAACTGTAAACGTAATCAAGTTTTGCGTAACGATTATTAAAGTCATCTTTCATCACTCTCAGGAGAAAGTTTAAGTCAGTAATGTTAACGTAAGAGCCGACTAATCCGGTGGCATAAAACAGGGAGAGGTTATTGAAAACCTTGAGCGACGCTCATGAGCTATCGCTTAGGTGGATTTCTGTGGTCGGTTTGATATAGTTTGATATGGTTTGATAGACAGCAGGTATGTTTTATCAAAATGTTCAACTCCACTTTATCTATGGCACTTTGGTACGTTGTAAACAGTTATCGTTTACACCCTGTGTATTGGATACATTAGGGGCAGTCAAATGAAAGCGAGACATATGGAAAAAGGTAAGTAAAATGTTCGTTATTTAAAAAATATTTGCTATAAATGCTAATACATTTATCCCATTGTGAGACAAGACAGTTAATGTCTTCAAGGGAAAATGTTAGCAGTTGCCTAAGGAACCTTTACTGTACCCAGACGTGCGCCTCTTCGCCTGAAGCAAGTCGACGGCCACGAACGTCTTTCTTCAGGGCTGCAAAAATATGGAAGTCGAAAGGGGAGCGATCGTGACTGTATAAAGGATGTGTAAGGGTTTCCCAGTGAAACTTCTGCAGCGTAGTCCAAACAATCTTAGCAGCATATTGACAGACTCTATCCTGCAACAGTCATGCCATCCGACAACATTTCTGGGCGTTTGGACTTGAAGACATGCTTCGTTTTGCAGAGTGTCCTTGTACCGCCGTGCGTTAACTGTGGGACCGAGTTCCAGAAAGTCAATGAGCAGCGGGCTCCTATAGTGAAAGAAAAAGGTCATCATGATTTTCCCGGAGGTGGTGTGTCTGCTCTTTCGACTACGATGCACAAGTTTCGCTGGGACGCCTTTACACATCTTCCATACAGTCCCGATATTTCCCCAAGCGATTTCTGTATCTTTGGAGCCATGAAGAAGGATATTCGTGGTCGTCGATTGTTTCGGATGAAGACGTCCGCGCCTGGGTACAATCATGGTTCCGTAAGCTAGGCAAACATTTTTCCCATGAAGGCACAGAACGTCTCGTCGTATAGTGGGATGAATGTATTAGGTCATCTCCAGTATCAGGAGATGATTGCACTCATCAAAGAAATAAAAAAAATATAAGCATGGTCCTATAAAGTATACGTTCTGATACGACCACTTGTTCAGAGGAGGCGCTCAATGTGATATCCATTCATCTCGGTGTAAGAACTCACGCGTTCTTTGGAATAGCCCTGGTTGATTCTGAATTTGCTCAGCTGCACGGAAGATGCGATTGTGAAGTGTGTGCACATTGGAGTGGCATAGACCAATTGCTTCATGTCTCCCCATAACCAGAAGTCTAGTGGAGTTAAGTCCGGAGCATGAGCGGGCGAAGGTATGGGACCTCCCCGCCAGTACACCGGTTTTCAAAGGTTCTCGTCAGGTGCCGATGCACAATGGAGAGAAAATGTGCTGGTGCGCCATCATGCATGAATGGCACCTGTAGTCTGACATGACACTGCACATCCTCGAGCAAGATAGTCAGTACATTCTTCATAAGGCGGTGACAACGAGCCCATGTTAATCTCTGTGGTCGCACGTATCACCCTAGGAAGCTATCGCCAAGAACGCCTACCCATACATTGATTGAGAATCGACCCTGATGCCTTGTTTCTTGAACCGCATGGAGATTCTCATCGGTCCACACAGGCTGATTATGGCCATTTGCAATGCCGTCTCGTGTAAACACTGCCTCATCAGTAAGCAAAATCTTGGAGGCAATTTGAAAATCTGCACCACACTGCCGCAAGAACCGTTGGCAGAACTGCACTCTGGTAGGATGGTCTTGTGCCCTAAGAGCCTGGACGCGCTGAACATGGTACGGATACAACAAATTGCTCAAGAAGTACCTCCCAGATCAGAGGATGACTAACACCTTCGACAACTGCCGTTCGTCACACACCGGCCCCAGGATTGTCGTCCACTGTACCTAGAACACTCTCCTCCATTTCAGGCGTGCGAACTGAACGAGGCCTTCCACTGTCTACTTTGTTAGATACTACGGAACCCGTATCCGCGAGACGCTGGAACACTCAGCTGAACAGCTTAACATATGGTAATATGCGTGCTGGAAGTCGTTCAGTGTACAGGTTACGGGCTGTCAGGTTACCTCCATCTGCTAAACCATAGCACTAAATCACGTCTGCCATTTCTCCTGTGAAATAAGAGGCCGCTATAGGTAGGCTGTGTCGCAGTATCTACAAGAGAGAAAACATGCTGTACCGCACCGCAGACATCACAGCAACATGTACTTTAAACGTGGCCTGTAAGTACGCCAAACATCACGATACGCATCCAGAGTTAGGAGAAATGTAAACAGATGTAACAAGACTACAGTACAATCAAACAACGTAAGCGGAGCAACTCACTGCAGACCGCCGAGCCAGCTAAAGTTTACATCGATACTGCACGGCAGCATCCCAGCACGTTGTTGCCCTGGTATGACACCGAGCGCCAATGCAACAACGGTGCTCATATCCGCAACCACCTGTTCGTGATGCCTTACTACCTCGCAGTATTCCATGCCAGGCGTTGTAATTAGTTATTGGGTAGTCACCTGCAGTACGAAAAGTAACGAGTAGTAGAAATAATTAAAAAGCCAAGATCGCTTAAATACTGTTTACTGGATATCCGGTTTCAACATACTAAAGGTGCCATCGTCGGATCTGAATGTAGATTAACATTTATAAACCATGAAAACTATGTGTTCACTGCAAAGTAACGAGTTGTCATAGATCACACCACAAGAGCACATTCTATGAACACGTGTTCATATGTGAACATGACAGAAGAACGTATGCTTTGTAAGAACCATGATCATAACACAGGTTTGTCTTGTTTTGATGCATGCTATTATCCCCTGATACATTGGATAGTTATTTTAACACTCTATATATGTAGGAATACGTTATCTAAAGAGATCAAACAAGGGCACTAAAACGTGAGAGCTGTCAATCCACATTTGCAGAACACTTTATGGGATAGACCAAGGGCCAATAAACCGTACGATTATTACCGTAGGTTTGGACTTCAGTCTTGCACATTTCACAAAATCGTCTCAGTAATCTTGTAGGCCGGCCGCGGTGGCCATGCGGTTCTAGGCGCTTCAGTCCGGAACCCGCGACTGCTACGGTCGCAGGTTCGAATCCTACCTCGGGCATGGATGTGTGTCATGTCCTTAGGTTAGTTATGTTTAAGCAGTTCTAAGTTCTAGGGGACTGATGACCTTAGATGTTAAGTCCCATAGTCCTCAGAGCCATTTGAACCAAGTAATCTTGTCACACTGGTCATCGTGTCATCTTTCCAGGGGTACCCAGTTTACTGCCTCCTTTTCTTTTTCGACCAATTTATACAAGCGACACACAATCTGCCCTAAAATCCCGTCTTCTTTCTAAAATCTGCCGTAACTATAGCGACGGGTATTTCCCCAAAACTTCTCGCTACTTGTTAACGGTTTACTGCATCCGTATTTCAATACAGAACACAAAGCAGCTTCACACATGTTCACAGCACATAAACGAACTGAAGTGACGAATGAAAATTTGTAACAAGGCTGGAAATCGAACCCAGGTGTCCTGCTCATTAGACAGAAGCACTAACCACTACACCAGTCTGGCACAGTGGCTTTGTACCACTGCACGGACTTCCCTGCCACGCTTTCTTCCTCAATCTGAATTCCCATTCGCACCTTAGCCCACTTGATATTCCTTCTAAGCTTCATTTTGTTGTTGTTGTTGTGGTCTTCAGTCTTGAGACTGGTTTGATGCAGCTCTCCATGCTACTCTATCCTGTGCAAGCTTCTTAATCTTCCAGTACCTACTGCAACCTACATACTTCTGAATCTCCTTGGTGTATTCATCTCTTGGTCTCCCTCTACGATTTTCACCCTCCACGCTGCCCTCCAATGCTAAATTGGTGATCCCTTGATGCCTCAGAACATGTCCTACCAATCGATCCCTTCTTCTAGTCAAGTTATGCCACAAACTTCTCCCCAATCCTATTCAGTACCTCATCATTAGTTATGTGATCTACCCATCTAATCTTCAGCATTCTTCTGTAGCACCACATTTCGAAAGCTTCTATTCTCTTCTTGTCCAAACTATTTATCGTCCATGTTTCACTTCCATACATGGCGACACTCCACACAAATACTTTCAGAAATGACTTCCTGACACTTAAATCTATACTCGATGTTAACAAATTTCTCTTCTTCGGAAACGCTTTCCTTGCCATTGCCAGTCTACATTTTATATCCTCTCTACTTCGACCATCATCAGTTATTTTGCTCTCCAAATAGCAAAACTCATTTATTACTTTAAATGTCTCATTTCCAAATCTAATACCTTCAGCATCTCCCGACTTAATTCGACTACATTCCATTATCCTCGTTTTGCTTTTGTTGATGTTCATCTTATATCCTCCTTTCAAGACGCTATCCATTCCGTTCAACTGCTCTTCCAAGTCCTTTGCTGTCTCTGACAGAATTACAATGTCATCGGCGAACCTCAAAGTTTTTATTTCTTCTCCATAGATTTTAATACCTACTCCGAATTTTTCTTTTGTTTCCTTCACTGCTTCCCCTTCATGCCCCTCAACTCTTATATCTGCCATGTGGTTTTTGTACAAATTGTAAATAGGCTTTCGCTCCCTGTATTTTACTCCTGCCACCTTCAGAATCTGAAAGGGAGTATGCCAGTAAACATTGTCAAAAGACGCTTCATTTTATTAAAGCATATGTACCTGGGTTTCAGGCAGGGTCACCCGTTTCTTTCAATGCTTAAATGCTATACCAATGTAGTTGGGGAGCCTCTGCAATGCTGTTCAAGTTCAAGGGGAGTACCAAGTGGGCTGATGCGTTAATAGAATTTGGACTGAGGAAGGAGACGTCCAGAGCAGTGCAGGCAGTTGTGCAGAGACAGGATAGCGCAATGTTTAGCGCATCCGCCTAGTGAGATGGAGAGCTGGGTTTTCATCCTGGCCATGGTACAAAATTTCATTCGCCCCTTCAGTCTGCTTGTATACATGATAGATGCGTAACACTTCGAAAGGTCTCTGGAACCATATTGTTTCATGTGATTAAAATTGTAAGTAGGCTGCTTAGGTTTTTATGTTCGTGATGCCACGTAGTGCTCTGTATGAAAATCGCTGACTGCGCTGTGTGCACCGAGCGAGGTGGCGCAGCGGTTAGACACTGGACTCGCAATCGGGAGGACGACGGTTCAATCCCGAGTCCGGCCATCCTGATTTAGGTTTTCCGTGATTTCCCTAAATCGCTCCAGGCAAATGCCGGGATGGTTTCTTTCAAAGGGCACGGCCGACTTCCTTCCCCGTCCTTCCCTAATCCGATGAGACCGATGACCTCGCTGTCTGGTCTACTTCCCCTAACAACCCAACCCCCTGCGCTGTGTGCAGTCTGTGGTTGGTTGGACTCATTGTCGGAATACTCGCTAGTGTAGTGTTGGGCAGTTGGATGTGAACAGCGCGTAGCGTTAGGCAGTTGGAGGCGAGCCGCCAGCAGTGGTGGATGTGGAGAGAGAGATGCCAGAGTTTTGAGATATTACTAGAAGCGGACGATCTGGACGTGTGCCCGCCAGAAAAAAGGAAATTTGTAAAGATGGATGTCATGAATTGATAGATACATATATGATGACTTTTGAACATTATTAAGGTAAATACATTGTTTGTTGTCTATCAAAATCTTTCATTTGCTAACTATGCCAATCGGTAGTTAGTGCCTTCAGTAGTCAGAATCTTTTATTTAGCTGGCAGTATTGGCGCTCGCTATATTGCAGTAGTTCGGGTAACGAAGAATTTTGTGAGGTAAGTTATTCATGAAAGGTATAGGTTATTGTTAGTCAGGGCCATTATTTTGTAGGGATTATTGAAACTCAGACTGCATTGCGCTAAAATTATTGTGTGTCAGTTTGGTGATGATCAGAATAAGTAAAGAGAGAACTGTCTGAGTACGTTTTGCTCAGCTGTTTGAAAATCAAATAACGCAAGAGTTTTACCAGCACTGTCATTCATAATTTTTCTAAGGGGATGCTTCAAAATGTATATCGACGACCAGACCATTTGAGGACGACTGATGAGACAGAGATAGTGGTGGTCCAGTGAGACCTGAAACAAGAACTACAAGAATTAAACATTTAACACTGTTACTGGTGAAAAACAGTGAAGATTCTCGAAGCATTAGCATGCCTGATTATGCCATTCAAGCTGTAGTAAGAACGAATCAACTAATAGAAAAGTAGACCCTGTTTCCAGTCATACATGGCCCCCATCGACCAGTGGCCAAATGTACCGAGTTGTTTGTTTACAAAAGAGGAGCCCCACTAAAAAGACAGGCCGTGCCGCTTACGTCACAGAGCATGACACTGTAGGCCTTAAGAGTGCCAGCAGCCGTCTCCGGCGGGATGTAATAAGACCTGCACCGATGTGGCCGGACCTGCTCCTACCCCGGCCAATGAAGCTAAACGCTCATTTCCTGTTTTCCGGCGAGTAACTGTTTCAGATTACTTTCGTAATTTTTGACTGCGCGTTTAAATGCATGCAAGCTCTTGAGAGGAAGTGACAAAGTTAAGACTTTATTTGGTTCCTTTTATAACGTTTACTGGTAAAACATGCTTTATAGCTATGCAATTACAATTTTATATATGATTACGTCTGTGGACTCTGAATAACAATAGAATAGGGACAATTATGTTATATTTTGTATTTGTAAAGGATTCAGCAGTAAAAAGCACTCCATCTTCAGGCCACGAGTGGCCTACCGGGACCATCCGACCGCCGTGTCATCCTAAGAGGAGGATGCGGAGAGGAGGGGCGTTAGGTCAGCACACCGCTCTCCCGGTCATTATGATGGTATTCTTGACCGAAGCCGTTACTATTCAGTCGAATAGCTCCTCATTTGGCATCACGAGGCTGAGTGCGCCCCGAAAAACGGCAACAGCGCATGGCGGCTGGATGGTCACCCATCCAAGTGCCGGCCACGCCCAACAGCGCTTAACTTTGGTGATCTCACGGGATCCTGTGTATCCACTTCGGCTAGGCCGTTGCCAGAGGGTTCAGTATGGGATTTGTGAAATAATATCTGTGTCGGCGAGTTCTGAAACCGCCACAGAAAATAATTAATAAAGAAAATCTCAAAGATTTCATGACAATCAGCCATTGCATAAATAGTAGTGTAAGAATAATAATGTCATGTCGTCGTCTTCTTGGAGTCACGTAGAGAGGAGGAACCTGTGATGCTATGTTTAACGCATAAGTAGCTTTCATTTGTCAAGATTGTAAGCTGGGCGCCATTAGGCGCTGATTATAAAGAAAGGTGTGTGATCTTGTTATTATTCCAGTTATAAATATAGTTATTTAATGAGAATTCGTATGGTATTATTAGGAAGCTTGGCTGGTATTTTACCCATTTATTTAAGACATTTTCAGCTTTTTAAGTAGAGTTCGTGGTGCAGAGCTGCGACACGGTGGGTCGAGCCGCCGCCGCGGTAGATTCAGATCTGGTAATAAGGGCCACCATACTGCAATAAGCGGTCAGGTAAAAAGTGAATTCAAAATTATTTATTACAGCAGTTCGAGATCGGAGTACAAAGCAGCACAATTTATATTGTGTATCACAGGCGGACGCGGGCTTCTAATATTGTGAACTTTGACAGTGTCAAAGTTAAAATACTTTCATGTTTCAAAAGGAAACCTTGTTATGAAAAAATTGTGATCTGGTAAAAGTTATGGAAAAATAATTTTCTGTTTAATAATGAGAGTCTCATGCTCTAGTGTTAGCCGTGGCACTGATTAATAATTAATGTTGACGAAAAATCCACTGCAACGTTTGAGGTTCTTTAAGCATTGCGTACGTTAACTTCATTATTTTTGATAACAGAGACAGATATGTTGTGCATTCTATTGAGTTACAGTAACAAAACCGTTCATTTAACAAGAAGCAAGTTCCAGTATAATAATAATTAATCTCATTTATTCGCAACATACACTACTGTCCATTAAAATTGCTACACCACGAAGATGATGTGCTACAGACGCGAAATTTAACCGACACGAAGAAGATGCTGTGATATGCAAATGATTAGCTTTTCAGAGCGTTCACACTAAGCTGACGCCGGTGGCGACACCTACAACGTGCTGACATGAGGAAGGTTTACAACCGATTTCTCATACACAAACAGCAGTTGACCGGCGTTGCCTGGTGAAACGTTGTTGTCATGCCTCGTGTAAGGAGGAGAAATGCGTACTATCACGTTTCCGACTTTGATAAAGGTCGGATTGTAGCCTTTCGCGATTTCGGTTTATCGTATCGCGACATTGCTGCTCGCGTTGGTCGAGATCCAATGACTGTTAGCAGAATATGGAATCGGTGGGTTCAGGAGGGTAATACGGAACGCCGTGTTGGATCCCAACGGCCTAGTATCACTAGCAGTCGAGATGACAGGCATCTTATCCGCATGGCTGTAACGGATCGTGCAGCCACGTCTCGATCCCTGAGCCAATAGATTGGGGCGTATGCAAGACAACAACCATCTGCACGAACAGTTCGACGGCGTTTGCAGCAGCATGGACTATCAGCTCGGAGACCGCGAATGCGGTTACCCTTGACGCTGCATCACAGACAGGAGCGCCTGCGATGGTGTACTCAACGACGAACCAGGGTGCACGAATGGCAGAACGTTATTTTTTTCGGATGAATCCAGGTTATGTTTACAGCATCACGATGGTCGCGTCCGTGTTTGGCGAAATAGCGGTGAATGCACATTGGAAGCGTGTATTCGTCATTGCCATATTGGTGTATCACCCGGCGTGATGGTATGGGGTGCCATTGGTTACACGTCTGGGTCACCTGTTGTTCGCATTGACGGCACTTTGAACAGTGGACGTTACATTTCAGATTTGTTGGGACCTGTGGCTCTACCCTTCATTCGATCCCTGCGAAACCTTATCTTTTAGCAGGATAATGCACGACTGCTTGTTGCAGGTCCAGAACGGCCTTAATGGATACAGAAAATGTACGACTGCTTCCCTGGCCAGCAAATTCTCCAGATCTCTCAGCAACTGAAAACGTCTGGTCAATGGTGGCCGAGCAACTGGCTCGTCACAATACCCCAGTCACTACTCTTGATGAACTGTGGTATCGTTTTGAAGCTGCATGGGCAGCTGTACCTGTACATGCCATCTAAGCTCTGTTTGACTCAATGCCCAGGCGTATCGAGGCCGTTATTACGGCCAGAGGTGGTTGTTCTGGGTACTAATGTCTCAGCAGCTATGCACCCAAATTACGTGAAAACGTAATCAAATGGTTCAAATGGCTCTGAGCACTATGGGACTTAACATCTGAGGTCATCAGTCCCCTAGAACTTAGAACTACTTAAACCTAAGTAACCTAAGGACATTACACAACACCCAGTCATCACGAGGCAGAGAAAATCCCTGACCCCGCCGGGAATCGAACCCGGGAACCCGGGCGTCGGAAACGAGAACGCTACCGCACGACCAGAAAACGTAATCACTCGTCAGGTCTAGTATAATATATTTGCCCAATGAATACCCGTTTATCATCTGCATTTCTTCTTGGTGTAGCAATTTTACTGGCCAGTAGTGTACAATTAACCAAAGTAAACCAGTGTACAGAAAAATAGTGGAGCGCGAAACTTTTCAATTACATATTGATTTCTCGTGGGTCCTGCACGGAGCCGAAAGTTCGCGAAGTGTGACAGTTAAGCAGACTAGTGTGACATCACAACAGGGCTGAACTTGACGATGAACAGAGCATGGCTCTCAGTGCAACAAATGAGTAGGCGTACGCCGAGAACCGAGGCACTCAGCGAGGTGTGCGTCGGCGCAGGTGCTGGCCGTTCTGCCTGCTGCCGCTGCTGATGCTGTGCGCGGAGGAGGCGCAGCTGTTCTGCGCGCACTGCTCGCGCTACCTGGGCTCCTACGACCCGCGGACGGGAGAGCCCAAGCCGCTGCGCACGACCGCCTTCCCGCGCAGCACCGCCCCCAGCGCCGCCCCCGCCAAAACCGCGGCCGACAGCGGGCACCGCGCGTCCGCCGACCAAAGGGCCAAGTCCACCTCGGCGCCCAGCGTCCCCACGCCCCCAGAGGACTAACTCTGTTATTGTCAGTGTCTCGTCTCTCGTAATAAAATTCGTCTGTCTGCCGTACCAGGTGCTGTTTCATTTACCCGCCACATGATACTGCACTAGGTCCACTACAATCTTGTTCAATAATAATAATAATAATAATAATAATAATAATAACTGTATTCAAAACCAAATGATACGAGGATCTTTTTTATGAATTTTTCAATTCATAACAAATGATTGTACATATTTTTCTTGCACTCAAGGGTGATATGACATGGCAGTTTCACAAGTAACTTACTTATGGGTCATGCTTGATATGAAAGTAGAAAGCAGTTCATCTTAGCAGCTAAGATTTATTTTAGGTTAGGTGTTTCAGAAATGGGTGCACAAAAACTGAACGATTAAGTGTTTATATTAAATGGTACTAAACATACCACATGTTTATAATTAAACTGGCGGTGTTACAAGTGTGCAGTGTTTTACGTCGGTGCCATTTGTTACGTTATTATATATATATATATATATATATATATATATATATATATATATTATTTTTATTCTATTTTTATCAGGTGAATTTTTCTTTTGTTAGAGCATGATTCTTTCTCTCGGGGATATTATCTTTTCTTATCACTTTTACTTACGTGCATAAGTAAATATGAAACGGGTTCTTGAAGGGCCGCTGTTATTCATGTACCAACTTTTAGATTTTCAACGTGATGACTAAAATATAGTTGCCGTTAACTGAATTGAATGTAATTTTGTTAATTTCTATTTACTGACTGCAAAGCAAGGCTCGAGAGAATTTTGATTGTTACCGTGGAGCGGCCAAGATAAAAGTTACTGAACCCATGGAATCTGTATGATTTAAAAAATGAAGTTTAACGTAAATTAATTATTTGTTGCAATTTAGAATGGTTCTTACAACGAAATCTCTCGCATCTACAGTTAGTGTTAACACTTTAAAAAGATAAATTAATACTTCGGCGCGTAATGGCCGACCAGAGGCTGCGTCAGAAGATGAGCTTCCCGCAGCGCAAATTACTGAAAAAATGCTTATTAAAAATAATTAGCCGCTGCGGCCATTTGAGGCGGCAACTATTACAAAGAAATGCAGTTTGTGAGAACAATAACTAGTTTATTTTAGCATAATACAGAATAACTTACATAAAATATGTGTAGCCGCTCAATGGCTGTCTTCCGTATCGCGAAACAAAACAGTATATGTACCGTAAAGTACGTCCTTCCTCCTCGGCTGTACAGTCGCGTCTCTTTACGATCCTTTTTTATTTCCATGGACATCTTTTAAGTAAAGATGTTACTCTTAAGTTATTGCTGCATATCAGTTGTTTCAAGAACATTAACTGTATCTTTTATACTAATTATATTCATAAAATACGTTAACTACGGTCTACAACCGATAAAAATGTCAATATTTATGTGACGTACCGTCACAAGTGCCATCTGTGTACATCGCAGAACGCTGAAACATCCGAAGTATGTTCACTGATCGGTGCGGTCGCAAAGTACGCTGAAAAAAGAAAAGTTCCACTTACTGCTACCAAATGGAAAACACGGCACTGTAAGCAGTCAGAATATCAGATGTTTCCTGTTTTGGCGTGAGTATGCTGTTTGTCACTTGGTGACAGGTGTGATTTCTTTTGTGAAGTGATTCTCGATGTAAAGGGGCAAGATGGCTGAAGTTTTCCGTACGAAATGCAATGGTATTAAGAAATAGAGTGCAGTGCTGGTACTGTTTTATCAGAACGGCAGCAATAGCAGCACTGCACTGCGGGAATATTGCCGACAGAAACAGCTGAGAAGAGGCCGCCGGCCGTCGTGGTCATGCGGTTCTAGGCGCTCAGTCCGGAACCGCGCGACTGCTACGGTCGCAGGTTCGAATCCTGCCTCGGGCATGGATGTGTGTGATGTCCTTAGGTTAGTTAGGTTTAAGTAGTTCTAAGTTCTAGGGGACTGATGACCACAGATGTTAAGTCCCATAGTGCTCAGAGCCATTTGAACCATTTGAGAAGAGGCCCAATGTCAAGAAATGGGCTGAAGAAAATGATCGAGAAATTCGAACAAACACGTGAAACAGGTGGTGCAACAGAGAGGGGAAGACAGCATATTCCAGGGGCACTTGTTGACGAAGTTGCTAAACAACAGTTCTAAAAATTTACGCGGGTAACTCTACAAGATTCAGAATGGACACCAAATGAGGCCCTATGAGAGGCTACAACGCCGATACACTGCCCTTCGTTTTTTGGCACGCATAGAAATCGATGACATGTGGCTGCGGAAATTGTTTGGACAGACGAGGCGCGCTTTACCCTGCAGGGTGCCGTCACTGTACAGAACTGAGGCATACGGGGTTCTTCTTCGACACATGCTGCGCAGGGATACCCACTGCACTCAGCTTACGTCACTGTGTGGTGTGGTTTCACAAGCTCCTTCATTCTCGGTCCATTTTTCTTCGAGATGATGGCGTCTCGCAGACCTCTTAAGTTTACCGTGACACCTGCACGTTATAAAACTGTGTCCACACCACTATGTTCATGCAAGATGTGGGGACACCTCATATCGTTTGCCAGATCAAAGATTTGCTTTCAGAAACCGCTAACGACGGCATCACCTCTAAGCCATTTCAAAGTGTGTGGCGTTCCAGATCCCTTGAACTAAATCCATGTGACTTCTGACTGTGACGATGTCTGAAAGATCATCTCTATCAGGAATGTCTCTGGACTCTCCGTGATCTGAAGGATAACGTCCTGTGATGACTATAACCTGCACTGAGCTCTCAGAACACCATCAGTTTAATTATAACCACCCGGTACATAATGAAGCCTACGTAAAATTGTCATTATGCTGTGCAAAGCAAAGACAATCCTAATGAGTGAAACTTCCTGGCAGATTAAAACTGTGTGCCCGACCGAGACTCGAACTCGGGATCTTTGCCTTTCGCGGGCAAGTGCTCTACCAACCGAGCTACCGAAGCACGACTCACGCTCGGTACTCACAGCTTTACTTCTGCCAGTACCTCGTCTCCTACCTTCCAAACTTTACAGAAGCTCTCCTGTAAAGTTTGGAAGGTAGGAGACGAGGTACTGGCAGAAGTAAAGCTGTGAGTACCGAGCGTGAGTCGTGCTTAGGTAGCTCAGTTGGTAGAGCACTTGCCCGTGAAAGGCAAAGATCCCGAGTTCGAGTCTCGGTCGGGGACACAGTTTTAATCTGCCAGGAAGTTTCATATCAGCGCACACTCCGCTGCAGAGTGAAAATCTCATTCTGAATCCTAATGAGTGCTCTCTTTTTGGTCTGGCTTTAAATTTTGCGATAGGGAGTTACATGACTGAATTCGATAATGTATTGACAAGCCCCACTCCTGCGCACAGCGGATTTCTTTGATAAAGTGAAGTCATGTGGTATATCAGACAAAACTGATCTTTGTTTCTGGTGTTGTTTTTTTCCTGGTCAGAGTTTACGTTATAAGTATTCGGACCCTTATGACTGATTTCGAAATATACGTATTTATAACAGTTAATATCCCAGCTTTAGGAAATAGATCACGACACGAGTGTCTTGGTTTTGCATGACAAATTGTTCTTAGAGGCTCCTCTTGTATCTTTAAAAGCTTGTAAAGGTTTGCTTGAGTTGTAGTACCCATTACTTCTATTCAGTGATTTATACAGAAAGACATCAATGCATGACAAGTGGTCTTTAGTTCACAGGTATCATTGCAGTATTTGCTGTGCGTATTTATTGTGAATACACTTTTAGCCAGTTTGCTTGTCAGAGAGTGAACATGCATACCCTACTGAAGTGTATGTTGTACTGCTATTTCCAGGAATCTCGCATAGTTTCCTTTGACAGACACATCAGTTCCAATGCACAACTGAATTTCAAAATCTGTCGTGTGCGTTAAAATCCATTATTGCTATTTTCTTGGTGCTGACATTATGGCGACTTTCATTGAAGTACTAAATTATTTCATTTGCAATACAGTTGCACAATATTTCTAATTGATCATAATCCCTATGCTTGCATATAGTAGCTGTATCATCAGCAGGCAGAACTGTCTTTGAATTTGGGGAGTAGTATTTTATGTCATTTACATATATCAGGTAAAGAACGGGCCCAGGTACCGAGTCCTGGTGTACCCCGCATATCAGTAATGCTAGATCTATGAATGCTACACGCTGTTCTTAATAGCACAAACTCGAGGATGACGGTGGTTACGTCCCGAGGACTTTCCACACTGAACGCATGGTGTTCATGGACTCACACGTGGTTTACTTTAAAGCGTGCGGGCACAGTAGAACACAGTGTGCCACTGCAAGTGCAGCTTTCACTGAACTGTACCACTGTTCAAGAAGGAATATCAAAAGCCGTTGACAATGGGCAACTCTGTTAAACAGTAGGTTAATGCACGGCCCAATCGATCTTTTCTGGGTTCTGCTTGCAGGTAACAATAGACAGTTCCAAAATTTTTATCGAAAGTCATTCTGGGACTTCCAACAATTGTTGGTTATGACTGAATCTGCAGTACTGAAGGACGCAAATCACAGGAATTCCCTATCTTGCAAAGAATCGTTTGAAGTACTTCTGTGCGTTTCGGTAACTGAAGATTCCGTTCACGAATATTATGTATCACTTCTAAACATCCGACCAAAGTAAAACAGCTACTGTAAGTAAAGTTTGCACAGCTTTCACAAATGTCTTGACATCCTCTGTAATTTCACTGCCTTATATAAAACTGTTATTGACAAGGAATTGTAATTAAATACTTAATCTGTTACCAGAAGAGCTCACCTGTGACCAAAGTACAATATGTTAAAGGAATGATTTGTGTTCAGATTAACTTCGGGACAAACACGTATTTTGTAAATTTGGTTTTGTTACTCGTTGCAAAAATATACATATAATATTTTCTTTGAATGCACAACAATGATCAGTCACGACGTTGCTAAGAAGATTATGAATTCACTCAGGTCCTAATCTTCAATTATCTTGGGAAGTTTTTAAGACATCCGTACAAAAAAATCATACTTCGGATACAGAAGTATTCACAGAAAAATTATACATTGAACTGATGTAGTTGTAGCCGAGTTGGTGGCTGACACAAAAAAACTTTTTTCTAGTTGAGGGAGTAACAATGTGGTTAGATACACACAGTATTACTGTTTCAGAGGAAAAATGGTTAGCTGTTCAGTTTTCAAACCATCTACACCACTCAAATGACTGTATAGGAATAAGTGATACATTGATTCCAGTCAAAACCAAAGTGGTCTTTCTGAGAAAGAGATTCAATTCATGTTCCGAGTGGATTGGTGATACTGGCAACATATGGAATGGAACAGAACCACCAACAAAATTTATGAAACAGCGGATGGCACTTGTCAGGGAGCTCATCCACCTATTCTTTCAGCTATACATACAAAACTCCTATTCGATCTGCAATAAATTAGAGAAACTTCCTATATGACAACTGATCTAAAAGAAGTCTTGATAAATTCGACGTATGTACCTATCTTGCTTCCCATTTTCCCTTGGGTTGATGGATTCTACTTCCACGAAAGTCCTACTAACTGAAGCGCACGGAATTCCTTTAAGAACTCAGAAGTGTTTCACTACAGAATTTTCTACTAAAGAAAATGCAGAAACACAAAACATGCTGCAAAAATTCCGCAGAATTTTTTCCATCTGCTTACATGCACCACCCCAGATACTGTCTATGTTCTGTACGATTTAAACTTGTAAATGCAGGGGATTATGAAGTACACTCAGACATTTAACTTAAATAATTGGTATTCTTTCTGGATATTCACTGCATATTCATTAATCAGCGTTAGTGTTCACTACAGCAATTTAGAAATGGTCCAATGTCTCATAGAACTACCAAGTTGTAAATAAAAGATGTTTCCTCAAATGCGATAGAAATACTCGCAAAAATGGATCTAAAAACAAATTCGAGAACTAGGTAGCTCGTGCATATCCAAGTCCGAAATTGAAAGAGGAAAGGCAATATTGTTTACTCAGCTTTACTCCGATCTCCACTGCAGAAATAATTTCAAGAGGCTTTCCTGTACATGAGAAAAACTAGGCACCAAAAAAAAAAAAAAAAAAGAGCAACTGCGTCGGACCCAAAAAAGTCATTCACTCAGAAGATTATGCGAAACGCAATAAAGAAACTAACAAAAACATCGGGAATAACTTAAATAACTATCGGAAACCTGATGAAGGAATTTTCCGATCCCACTATGGAATACTCTACAACAAACGTATTGATCATTTAGTATTTTGTCACTTCATTTATCCATTGATCGATTTTACCCCGTGGATCACGAAAACGATTGAAATATGTTAGGGAGGATGTAAGCTTCCTGTCACTTACCTACATGTATGAAATACAGAATATTCTTTTTTCAAAAACTTTATCCTCGTGTAATGTGTGCTTTAGATATCGTATTCAACTGCTGAGCAAAGCTGACTGTTGGTTGGCCCTGTGTTATACATTTCACTTGAACAGTGTCGTGAAACGAAACATAAATCTAAATGAAATGCTAAATTTGAAATAATGAAAATGAATCTAATCAAATCCCAAAAGAAAATGATTGTGTCCTCAGTGAAAACTATTTAACTGACTCTCGCTACTGAAGCTCATTATGAAAGTTACCTAACATGAAGTGCAATGTCTGACTTGAAATATCTACGAAATAAATTACTGATGAACACGGAAGAAAATGACGATTTAATATTACCTTCAGTGTTCACGGTAAGTTATTCTGCTTACTCAGTACAACACCTGAAAATTCTGACTATGTACTATTTACTCACAAAGTGCAAAATGAGATCTCCCTCGGAAGAAAAAAGGAACTTACCTTTCATTCAGCATGCTATTTTGTGTCTGTTCTCGAAAGCAAATAGAAATCAGGAAATGCAGCAACTAAAGAAAAGTAATCTACTCTACATTTTTCTTTGCTCGTCAGAAAAAAATCTGTGGCTGCGTGCGGCGTAAAGTGCAATGCACACACAACAAAATATTTTAAACCTTACTTATAATAACGGAGGATGGTTTTACTTTAAAAAAATGCGTTCTTGAATAGTTAAACTCTGATTATTGCCGAAAAGACTGTACAACGTAAGAAGACTCTAACAGTTACGAATTTCTCTCACTACAAAAACTACAGACATTTCAACCATCTGCGTGATTTGTGACATAATTAAAACAAACAGAACAAATTAACACAAATCATAAATATTATTAGTTATCTAAGGCAAAAACATTTCCTTCAATTGATAGTTTGGACAAACAAGCATTTCATTCTTGTGCGTATGTGGGTTACCTCGAACTATTCTTCCATAAATCTTCTCCATTGATACAATCAATAAAATAGAAACAAGTTTTCATCTCCATAATAAAGTATCCCGGATAGTTTCGCCCAGATTCACAAATAACAGATCCCATTATCTGAAAACTCAACTGCCCACTGCCATGCCTCAATTAAGAATGCCCCAGCGCTGCACAACTGGCTAACTAGAAAGTTAACCATAAACAAATTTAAACACAGAGTCAAGGACCTTATTTACTATTCTTGCAATGTGCTCATTCATCTTTGTCCCAATGCAGTAAAGATGAATCATTTACAATAGCATAAAACTTATGAGAACCTTACGTTTTTCCTGCTCATCTGCATTACCTGATATTTTTCTATATCTAGAGCAAGCTTCCATTCATCACACCAAATAGAAATGTTGTCTGCTTCCTCTTGTATCCTCCTACAGTGAGTGAGCACGAAACTTTCCACTACACCACAGTGTCACCAGCAAAGAGTCGCAGAGCACTGTTCGCTTTATCACTAGCATCGTTTGAGTATATAGAGAACAACAGCGGCCCTATCGCACTTCCTTGGGGTTCTCCTAACGATATACTTGTCCTGCTGAACACTTTCCATCCCGGCGTTGTACTGGGGAGACTTCGAGCCAGTCACATATGTGGAGAACTATGCTCAGACCTTCGATAACAGTCTGCAGTGGCGTACTGTCTCAAGCACTTTCCAGAAGTCTAGGAATATGGAATCTGCCTGTTGCCCTTCATCCGTGGTTCGCAGGATACCATGAGATAAAATGAAAAACTGAGTTCCTCCTCAGTGATGCTTCCTATTGCTGGTTTGCAGACGGAAGCTTTAGTGTCTCAAGGAAATTTATTATATTCGAACTTATTACAGCATCGGACAAAGTGTGATCAATGGTGATCATTGTCGCCATTGTAGCGTTCATGAGCCAGTGGAGCAGTACACTACGATTGATGTGTCAAGAACAATGCAACTTTATTGCATCTAATAAACAAAATAAAATAACAATTTCTTAGAACGACAATTGGCACCACCCAGTTCAGCCTAATGTTTGATCACTGATGTTCTGGAATATTTCAGCAGGTAACCACTGACGGCACAGAAATGTCCTAGCGGGAATCAGTGACATGGAGCAGGGAAGTTCTTACGTGGAGAAAGCCCATGGTGACCTTTTCCTGTTAGGTGGAGAGCTTGGAGACGAATCAGAGACGAATTCCTGAGAACTGGTGAGCTGTGGTTAACTCCAATTGATGGACCACTAGATGCGGGCAGCATAGAGCACAGAGGACACTCAGCAACACTGTGCCCGGAGTGTGGAGTGCAGTCAAATCAAAAAATGGTTCAAATGTCTCTGAGCACTATGGGACTTAACATCTATGGTCATCAGTCCCCTAGAACTTAGAACTACTTAAACCTAACTAACCTAAGGACATCACACAACACCCAGTCATCAAGAGGCAGAGAAAATCCCTGACCCCGCCGGGAATCGAACCCGGGAACCCGGGCGTGGGAAGCGAGAACGCTACCGCACGACCACGAGCTGCGGACGGAGTGCAGTCACTAGAGAACTCTTATTGAGGAATGACTAGGCATGATTAGAGAAAAGTCTGGAGTGTGAACTCCCTGCACAGCGATCAGGTGGCGGCGACCTGAATACTCATCTGGTGGAAGAATATAAGTGGAGGTATATGACTCGGGGAAGAGAGGTGATGCTGTGTTAGTAGTGTTTTTTGTAGTGGTACTTATACATCTGGCGGCAAGGCTGGCGCTGCATGGTGTCTAGTACCAAGGCGGTTGGTGGAGATTTGGCTGTAAAAAAAGAAAAAAAAGAGAAAAAAACGGCGTATTTGTGTGCTGCTATGGACTGTTGTCGTCTGAACTCCAGAGTAAGTGTTGTTAGTGGGTCAGGGTTCAGCAGTTCACGGAATACAGCCTTATGGTTGGTGTCTGTGTCACCAGGGGATACAACATTCTTCACCTCCTGAGGGAAAAGACGTGAATACCAAAGGGAGGAGTTGCCCAGAGCCGGAAGGAGATCACTGTGACGGGCGCTCACGATGGTGGAGGCCTGAACTACAGAGCAGTAACTGAAGGCAGGTGGCCGGAAAGTGGTCATGACAAATGGGGCTATGTCAGACGAGAGTAGGTAAGAGCAAACCTGAAAAAGGAAGACGTGCACACTCATCATTTTGGAACATCGATCGAGCCACCGAAGGTGCTGATGGAGGCAGGACCAAACGTGGCCTGGGGTTGTGAGTTCACAAATAGAGGACCAGGGAAGTCCTGCTGATGACGTGCATGGTGTGTACAGATGAGGAACAAAAAAAATGGCTCTGAGCACTATGGGACTCAACATCTGAGGTCATGAGTCCCCTAGAACTTAGAACTACTTAAACCTAACTAACCTAAGGACATCACACACATCCATGCCCGAGGCAGGATTCGAACCTGCGACCGTAGCAGTCGCGCGGTTCCTGATTGAGCGCCTAGAACCGCTAGACCACCGCGGCCGGCAGATCAGGAACAGCTGCAGCCCTGTGCAACATAAGGGGGCCCAGGAACATATGCAGTGCCACTGCCATGAGGAACTGTGGAGAGACGACCAAGCATGGGCGGGGCAGGGTAAGCCTTGAATTAGTCCATAAGTAGATACAGGATAGGGTAGCCCTGGGTTAAGGAACTGAAGAAGGCGATAGGGACGAGCACCATAAAAACTGAGGAGAAAACAGAAAAGGTACATCAGTGACTGAAAGTACACATGTGCAATGAAAAAATATCTACAACACTCCAAAGTACACCACAGTTACGGAGGGCTACTCTGGGCAGGCACAAACGCACAAAAAGTCTGAGAGGCTGGATGGTAGTTGTTGTGGAGACGTAATCTCCAAGTCAAGTCTCTTCGTTACTATCCTAGTGGTGGGGACGAGTGTGCTATCTTCGCTCCTAGGTGTTACTGACTATGACTAAACTACGCAAGCATCAATTCTGGTCGTCACTGCTGTGTGGGACAAGTGCGGAAGAATGCTGATTTTCGTCACTATTGCAGTGTTTGATACCAAGGGGAAAAAATTCTACGATTGATGTGTCCCGGTAGCCAAGAACAAAGGAGCTTTATTGAGACCAACAAATAAAATACAAAAACACTTTCTTGGAAACACAATCGTCACTACTCGGTTCAGCCTGATGGTTAGTCGCTGATGCATTGGAATCTCTCAGCAGGTAACTATGGATGGGACACTGGAATTTCTACATCTGTATCTAAATCATACTGCGCAAGCCACCTAATGGTGTAAGGCGGAGGGTACTTTTTGTACCACTAACTGAGCCCTCCAACCCTACTGCACCCGCGAATAGAGCGTGGGAAGAATGATTGTCGGTAAGCCTATCTCATAGCCATTAAGCGGGACGTGTTTGTGTGTGTGTGTATGGGGGGGGGGGGGGGGGAGGGAGGGGGAGTAATTTGCTGTCCGACTCTTCTTGGAATGTGCTCTCTCGAAATTTCAGCTGTAAATCTCTTCGTGATGCACAACGCTTGTCTTGTAATGTCTGCCAATGGAGTTTGTTGAGCGTCTCCGTAACTCCCTCGTGCCGTCTAAACGACCCCGTGAGGAAACGTGCCGCTCTTTATTGGACCTTCTCTATCTATTCTATCAGTCCTATCTGGCAAGGATCCAAGATAGATGAACAAGACTCAAAAATCGGTCTAACAAGCGCCTTATAATCCACTTCCTTCGTGTATGAGTTACATTTCCTTAAGACTCAGCATTTGACTCTGATTCTGGCATCTGCTTTTCCCACTATTTGTCTTATGTGGTCATTCCACTTAAAGTCGCTCTGGATAGTTATTCCTAGGTATTTTACGGCAGGTACTGTTTGCAGCAGTTTATCATCAATAGTGTAGCTACACAGTAATGGCCTTCTTCTACTGTGTATGCGCGATATGTTACATTTATTTGCGTTCAGGGTTAATTGCGAGAGCCGGCACCATTCGTCAGTTCTCTGGAGGTCATTCTCCAGATCATCACTGTCTTCTGGCGTTGCTACTTTGTTACAGACAGCCGCATTATCTGCGAATAGCTTTAGGGAGAATCCGACGATCTCTACTAGATCATTTATATAAATATTTTCCTAGTGGGAATCAATGTCATGGCGTGGGTAAGTTCGTATGTGGACGAAGTCCATGGTGATAGTGTTCTGTGAGACCGTGAGCTTGGAGACGAGTTGAAGAGGGAGTCCAGTGAAGTGGTGAGCTGCGATGGACTCAGACTGAGAGATCGCTAGGTGCAGCTGGCGTAGAGTTCGGAGCGCAGAGCACACTCGACAGAATTCCGATTGATCGTCTGCTAGGTGTGGCCAGCTTAGAGCCCAGAGCGCCGATTGCGCATGGTAAAGGAACATCCAGCGAGGAATCGCTAGGCGCAGTCGGCGTAAAGCCGTGTTGTGAACTCTGTAGAGCGGTTAGAAGGAACCTATAAGACTTGTCTGGTGGAAGGGTACCGGCAAAGGCAAGTGACTCGTGGATGTGAGATAGTGGAGCAATGGCAGTGCTGTTTACAACGAAGCACCACGCAGTACTCTGTATGTTGCTGCGGATTGTTCTCGTCTGAGCTCCAGAGAATGGGTCGCAAAGGGGCGTAAGCTGCGGCAACCCCAAGTAGGTAGCTGTCTGGTTGGTGACTGTGTGACTTGGAGGACACAGCGCGTGATATATATCCTCAAAAATTCTGTAGCATCTCGATGCTAAGGATATTGGCTAGAAATTTTGCAGATCCCTTCTTTTATGTTTCTTATACACAGGCGCCACCTGCGACCTTCTCCAGCCGCTTGGGACTTGGCTCAGGGCGAGAAATTCACTATGAATGCGAGCTAAGTAAGGAACAAATACCGAAGAGTAGTCTCTTTAAAACCGAACTGGAATTCCATCTGGAACTAGAGACTTACATGTTTTCAAATCATTCAGCTGCTTGCCAACGAGAGCGTAGCCTATTTCTATATCCTGCATGTGGCAGTTAGTGCGACGGTCAAACAATGGTGTGTCTGTATAGCCCTCCTACGTGGTAACGTTTTAAATGCAAAATTTAAAAGTTGAGCATCCTTTTTGCTGTCCTGCATCGCAACACCGGACTGGTCGACGAGCCACTTACTGATTTTCCGTAGTTCAGATTTTTCTCGTGTTCTAGGCAAGAGCTTTCACTAAGGTATAAAGGTGGAAGTTGTGTCTTCATACGACGGCTGTTCTCAGGCAGCGTTACATGCCTGCGAGTGGTACAACATTTATCTTACACTCGTTGGACAGCCTTCGTTGATGCACTAAGGTACCGGGCAACTTCACTCGCGATGTGGTCATGGGTACTTCTAAACACGATAGCTCATTTATGCCATTCCGTCACGTCTCCACGTCGATCCGTCTTACTGCACTGATCTTTTTATAGACGCTCGAATTTCCACTGACTTTTGCCTGTCGACATTTCCGCATTCTTTGCTGAGCCATTTTGCAACAGTCTCTGCTGCTCAATATTTTCCGAATTTTGTTATTAAACTACAGCGGCTCTTTTCCGTCCTTAATCCATTTACTCAGCATATAGTTCTCCAGGGTGCGATGTACAATCAGTTTAAACTTTGCACTTAATTCCTCTACGTCCGTCATTACGGAACTAAATGATGTCTATTCATCATGTTGTATAAGTAGAAGGCTAAAACTGCTTATCTACATCAAAACAGCACCAAAATTCTCCTAGCACTCTTGATGGGTTTCTTAACTTCGGTAACCACCGTCGCAGTGATGACATCATGATCACTAATCCCTGTCTGTATACTGGCAACCCCGGCAGTTTGTGAGAGAGCGTTTCTAAGGAAGGTTGTTACGACTTCGCTGCAGAAGTTTCGCTCTCTCTCTCCCCGCGATTTACATATTTTTGGAGCTCTGAAGAAAGACATTCGTGGTTGTCGATTTGCTTCGTACGAAGAGTTGCGCCTTGGGTACAATCGTCGTTTCATACGCAACTGCAAACTTTTTTCTATGAAGACATTGACCGTCTTGTCTCATAGTGACATAAATGTATTAACAGTCATTGCAATTACTTATCTCTTATACTTCGCAAGACTGTCTGTACCATCTGCAGTGAGTCCGCAGAAATCCCATTCAATACTCGGTAGTTTGAGGTCGCCTCTAACAAACACGAGATGATGGAGGTATTGTAAGTAGACTATTTAGGTTTTTATATTGGTAACGCCATGTAGCGCTCTATATGAAAATCACTGACTGTGCTGTGTTTGTCTCTGATTTTGTTCCATCGTGTCCAACTTTTGAAGATTTTGTTCCATTTGTTGTATTAATTGTAATAACAATGCACTTGTGTCTGAAACATGTTCCTTAGTGCTATTCGGCAGTGCATTTGAACCGGCAATATTCGCATTTTGAAAAGCAGAAAATGTGTCTTGGCTTATTTGAGAAAACGGTGAGGACCCAAAACCTGAATCTACAGTATTTGCAAGATTGTGTCCTGTCATTTCGGATTCCTGAGGCGAGCTGTTGCTGACCGTTCGATCGACAATGCTTCCCTGTTTACTAATTGTTTCACTGTTTACACCATTATTTGCAGCCCGCTCCATTTCCCTATGCACTGTTACCAAATTACTACTTTGAATGTCTGTTAATTCATTACACGGTGGTGCTGATAAGCTACGCTCGTCGTCACTATTATTTCTCAGTTTACTTTGGAGCCTAGTGTTACGTTTTTCACACGCCATAATTATCACGTATATCACACGATAACAAGAAAAGCACAATTTGAAGAGCAAAAATAAGAAAACACATTAACATAGCACTGAAAATAATATCTAGTTAATTGCAAGCGCAGCTGCGAAATACTTGGTGCAAATCTACATGCATGCCACAATTGTTTTACTGTACGACAATGAAAAACTACAACTACAAAGGAAATTACCTCTATAATTACGCGCTAGCAATAAACAATAGCTACACTAATTACACAAACTACAAGAAAAAATCAGAAGATTCCACTGAGGTATCCTCGGCTAAGGGTCGACATACGAAACGTCCCCTTAGAAAAATTATTAATGACTGTGCTTAAACTGACACACAATACTTTTTTAGCGCAACGCAATCTGACTTTCAAAAATCCCTACAAAAGAATGGCCCTGACTAACAATAACCTATACCTTTCATGAATCACTTACCTCACAAAAATCTTCGTTACTCAGACTACTATTTTGATAGAGAACAAACAATGTATTTACCTTAATAGTGTTCAGAAGTCATTATATATATATATATATATATATATATATATATATATATATATATATATATATATATATATATATATATATATATATATCAGTTCATGACATCCAGTCTTACAAATTTACTGTCTCTGATGGACACACGTCCAGATCAGCCGCTCTTAAAACTCCGCCATCTCTCTCCCCACATCCATCACTGCTAGCGGCTCATCTCCAACTGCGCAACGCTACGCGCTGTTAACAGCCAACTGCCCAACACTACAATGGCGAATTCCAACAATGAAAACCAGCCACAGACTGCACACAGCACAGTCAGTGATTTTCATATAGAACGCTACATGGCGCTACCAATATAAAAACCTAAACAGCCTACTTACAGTACATCCGCGCTACTGGGTACAGACTTTTTCAAAAACATTTCTGCCGGCCGCGGTGGTCTCGCGGTTCTAGGCGCGCAGTCCGAAACCGTGCGACTGCTACGGTCGCAGGTTCGAATCCTGCCTCGGGCATGGATGTGTGTGATGTCCTTAGGTTAGTTAGGTTTAAGTAGTTCTAAGTTCTAGGGGACTGATAACCACAGCAGTTGAGTCCCATAGTGCTCAGAGCCAAAAACATTTCTACAACTATTACGGTGGAGTAGGGTTGCCGGCAAAAACGTCCGATAATTAACTTGAGTTCAGTTAGATCTGTCACGTGCCTCCAGATAACTTCATAATCAGAGTCAATTTCAACCACTATAGACGAAATATTTTTGTCAACTTAAATGAACACTGCCCCTCCCCTGTCTTTTCGATACACGTTCCACACCTCGGTAGATATACCGAAACGTTTTATTTCGGGTTCTTTCCAGATCTCGGTTCAGAGTACAGTCTGAGGGCCCACCTTTCCCGTAGGTTGGTAAAATGGAAATGAGCTTGTGGCATTGTTAGCCGGGAAGCCCAATCCGGGAAAGTTCGGCCGCCAAGCGCAAGTCTTATTTGAGTTGACGCCACACTAGGCGACTTGCACGCCGGTGATGAGGACAACGCAACCCCAACTCCACGAGCGGAGAAAATCTCCAACCCGGCCGGAATCGAACCAGGGCCCGGTACACGAGAGACAAGCACGTTACCACCCAGCTAAGCAGGCGGACCCAGGGTGGTAAATTCACGTAAGAGATGATACTTCAGGACCAGAAAAATGTTTGAAAGACCGAATTTTAATGTAAGTTGCTGCTAACTGTACTCCTTAACGGGAATGTCTATAATAGAGAGTGAAATGTATTTTTTTTAGTGTAAGGTTTCTTTGTTGTGCATTTATTCAACTCTTTAAATTTTTCCGCCACATATTTATTTTACAATGCAATTTTTACATGCACATAAACTGCTCCAAACAATTAGTTAAAACGTTGAATACTATTGTGTGCTTGTCTATGGGGAAGATAAATATTTAAAAAAGAAGTAATGGACGAATACTTGTTATAAGTCAGTAATTTGCTGTTCATCATAGTGATAAATGCTACATTTTTGGGACTCTTTTTAGATGATATTGGCGCACTATGAAACCATTTTGCAATGCCACTCGAGCATACTTTACTAGAACTGACACACCGAAATTAAATCAAGTGCAGTACAAAACCCACAGAATAGCGATGGTCATCCACTTTTTTTCCCCAAATCTAAATAAGATATAAGATACATCTAAGATGAACTTGTCTCAAACAAGAGAAATGTCCTTGCTTTAAGGCAAGTTCATTCCAGAGAGAAGCAAACATTTAAGACGCCTCTGAAACGCTGATACTGAATCTGTGGCATTTTCTTACCGGGTTTGTCTGTACTAGCGATCGAATAACATTCAGTAGCTGCAGAACGCTTTGATAACAAATATGCACCACATCAATGTTACGCGATCTGGGGGTCAATGTGTGTTGCAGTCAAAACATCCGTTTTGGGCATCCAGTGGGTCTTTCCAGAGATTTTAGCACATTATGCGCGATAACAAAGATTTTGTATGTCATGTTGATGTAGTACGTTATATTCTTTGTAATCAGGTAATGGAATCTCTGACTCTATTTACGTAACAGTAAAATATCATGGACTTGATAGTGACTGGTAGAAGGCGGGAAAATTAAGTGATGACGAAAAAACGTACCGTAGATCAACAGGAGTTGGACTGCATTCAAGTAGCTGATTAAAAGGTAAAGGTAAGCTCGAAAATTATGCTTACGTTTACAACCAGCACAGAAAATAAACTCATTTTTTTTACTAAATAGTTGTTGAAAGATAGAAAGGACTCTTCATCACTACAATTGACATCACATTATGTCAAGCATGCTCATCATGTATAGGTAATTTACGAGTACTGCTTCCGATGTGTGGCGTGCTGCATTGTTCGTTGCCCTTATTGTAATATATAAAACACGCGCAAGTTTGTAGTTAAAATTGATCTTTATATAGAGTCTATGGTGAATTTTCAAACAAAAAGTTTGTTTATTGCTTTCTGTAGTCCACTTATGCAGAAACACGCTCACTTTAACACCACTACACAATTGAGCATGCACAGTGCATGTTGAAAACAGCAAATATACAATAACAAAACAATCACAAAGATATTTTTGAATTTAGTCAACAGAGATAACGCTACAGGTCATCCACAAAGCGTTATATAGCCTGTTAGAGTTTCTTCCGTATGTAATCATGGTCATTAAATGCTTGTATAGTATTTACAACGGTACTTATTTCTACGTATAACTACTTTATTTGCCTATTTAAGGATACTTTCGAAGCATCTAAAGAAATCCACTCAGTCACCTTCAATGCAGTTTTTACTGACAGTTGCCGCCAGACGACTGCTGTCGCTTTTATATTATCACAAAATTATTGTATTATTAAATTATCAAACAGGAAACCAAGAATGTGAATTTTAGGGGCAACTACATTTTACATTATACAATATATTCTCAGACATGCATAAAATTTCCATAACGACTTTATTCCTGTGATCCGTGTGCGAAATTTGAGTTTTAATTGTAATATTATTTTACGCCTCTTAGGTTAGGATTTAGTGGTAACTTGCAGGCTATTCTCTGATTGAGGGACTCGAGCATTACTGCGTTGGGAGAACCGTAGCACACGTGCAGATTGATTTAGACCCCCTTCTAGTGACCTGTTGATAACGCTATAAGGGCCAGTCAAATGAATACGAGACAGGTGAAAAAAAGAACGCAAACTGGTTACTGTTTAAAAAGTAATCACCTTAACTGTTGCCGGCTGATGTGTCCGAGCGCTTCTAGGTGCTTCAGTCCGGAACCGCGCTGCTGCTACGGTCGCAGGTTCGAATCCTGCCTCGGGCGTGGATGTGTGTGATGTCCTTAGGTTAGTTAGGTTTAAGTAGTTCTAAGTTCTAGGGGACCGATGACCTCAGATGTTAAGTCCCATAGTGCTTACAGCCATTTGAACCATTTTGAACCTTAACTGTTAATACATTTATCTCACTGGGGAGAGAGCGGGACTGTTCGGATAATGTGAACGGGCTTCCGAGCGAAACTTCTGCAACGCACTCGAAACAAGAGGCACGTCATGTCGAAAGTCATGATGACCTTTATCTTTGACTGCAAGGGCCCGCTGCCCATTGACTTTCTGTAACACAGCGGCACGATTAACGCACAGCGGTACGTGGACACCTTACAAAACTGAAGCACGTCATCAAGTCCTAACGCCTAGGGATGTTAAATGACAGCATCTTTCTGTTGCAGGATAATGCAAGGTCAGATATTGCCAAGACTCTTTCGATTACGATGCACAAGTTTCACTGGGAGGCCCTTACACATCTGTCATACAGTGCTGATCTCTGCTCATGCAACTTCGGTATTTCTGGAGCCCTGAAGAAAGACATTCTTGGCAGTTAATTTGTTTCGGACGAAGCGGTGCACGCCTGCGTTACGTGGGCAACCGCAAACATTTTTCCATGAAGGCATTGACAGCTTTGTCTCTCAGTGTGGTAAAAGTATTAACAATTACGCTAATCACTTTTGCCGGCCGGAGTGGCCGAGCGGTTCTAGGCGCTACAGTCTGGAACCGCGCGACCGCTATGGTTGCTGGTTCGAATCCTGCCTCAGGCGTGGATGTGTGTGATGTCCTTAGGTTAGTTAGGTTTAAGTAGTTCTAAGTCCCATAGTGCTCAGAGCCATTTGAACCATTTTGCTAATCACTTTTGAAATGATAAACTGTTTATTTAATGTTTTCCCATGGGTCTCATTTTCATTTGACTGCCCCTTATATGTCTGTCACTGAATATTTTTGTGTTATTGTTTTACAAATTGTTATTACTGACGTTGAACCAGTAAGATTTTGCTTACACTGTTGTGCTCTTGCTTACTGCTTGTGTTCACTACTAGTGTTGCTAATGCGAGGGATATTCGGAACGTTAGATCCGATAGATCGCGAAATGGAAACGACAGTGAAAATCAGATTAAGCTATTGGGCAGTGTCTCTAGCACGCCTGTCGATCGCGTCATGTTGCTCTTTTCAGTTGTGGGCACACAGTGAGCACTAAGGAAACCTAGTACAGCAGTGTCTCCTGCCAAGTATACAAGCCCGCTGCGAGGTCTCGCCATTTCGCGACCAATTAGACCTTGGTTTCTGAAAATCCCTCGTAAATAGTATCGCTGCCATTGTTGTTGTTGTGGTCTTCAGTCCTGAGACTGGTTTGATGCAGCTCTCCATGCTACTCTATCCTGTGCAATCTTCTTCATCTCCCAGTACCTACTGCAGCCTACATCCTTCTGAATCTGCTTAGTATATTCATCTATTGGTCTCCCTCTACGATTTTTACCCTCCACGCTGCCCTCCAACATTAAATAGGTGATCCCTCGATGTCTCAGAACATGTCCTACCAACCGATCCCTTCTTCTAGTCAAGTTGTGGCACAAACCCCTCTTCTCCCCAATTCTGTTCAATAGCTCCTCATTAGTTATGTGATCTACCCATCTAATCTTCAGCACCCTTCTGTAGCACCACATTTCGAAAGCTTCTATTCTCTTGTTGTCTAAACTATTTATCGTCCACGTTTCACTTCCATACATGGCTAGACTCCATACAAATACTTTCAGAAACGACTTCCTGACACTTAAATCTATACTCGATGTTAACAAATTTCTCTTCTTCAGAAACGCTTTCCTTGCCATTGCCAGTCTACATTTTATATCCTATCTCCTTCGACCATCATCAGTTATTTTGCTCCCCAAATAGCAAAACTCATTTACTACTTTAAGCGTCTCATTTCCAAATCTAATTCCCGCAACATCACCCGATTTAATTCGACCACATTTCATTGCCCTCGTTTTGCTTTTGTTGATGTTCATCTTATATCCTCCTTCCAAGACACTGTCCATTCCGTTCAACTGCTCTTCCAAGTCCTTTGCTGTCACTGATAGAATTACAATGTCATCGGCAAACCTCAAAGTTTTTATTTCTTCTCCATGGATTTTAATACCTACTCCGAACTTTTCTTTTGTTTCCTTTACTGCTTGCTCAATATACAGATTGAATAGCATCGGGGATAGGCTACAACCCTGTCCCACTCCCTTCCCAACCACTGCTTCCCTTTCATGTCCCTCGACTCTTATAACTGCCATCTGGTTTCTGTATGAATTGTAAATAGTCTTTCGCTCCCTGTATTTTACCCCTGCCACGTTCAGAATTTGAAAGAGAGTATTCTAGTCAACATTGTCAAAAGCTTTCTCTAAGTCTACAAATGCTAGAGGCGTAGGTTTGCCTTTCCTTAATCTATTTTCTAAGATAAGTCGTAGGGTCAGTATTTCCTAACGTGTTCCAATATTTCTACGGAATACAAAGTGATCTTCCCCGAGGTCCGCTTCTACCAGTTTTTCCATTCGTCTGTAAGGAATTCGCGTTAGTATTTTGCAGCTGTGACTTAATCAACTGATAGTTCGGTAATTTTCACATCTGTCAACACCAGCTTTCTTTGGGATTCGAATTATTATATTCTTCTTGAAGTCTGAGGGAATTTCGCCTGTCTCATACATCTTGCTCACCAGATGGTAGAGTTTTGTCAGGACTGGCTCTCACAAGGCTGTCAGTAGTTCTAATGGAATGTTGTCTACTCCCGGGGCCTTGTTTCGACTTAGGTCTTTCAGTGCTCTGTCAAACTCTTCACGCAGTATCATATCTCCCATTTCATCTTCATCTACCTTCTCTTCCATTTCCATAATATTGTCCTCAAGAACATCGCCCCTGCGTAGACACTCTATATACTCCTTCCACCTTTCCGCTGCAGTCTGGAACCGCAAGACCGCTACGGTCGCAGGTTCGAATCCTGCGTCGGGCATGGATGTTTGTGATGTCCTTAGGTTAGTTAGGTTTAACTAGTTCTAAGTTCTAGGGGACTAATGACCTCAGCAGTTGAGTCCCATAGTGCTCAGAGCCATTTGAACCATTTTTTTCCACCTTTCTGCTTTCCCTTCTTTGCTTAGAACTGGGTTTCCATCTGAGCTCTTGATATTCGTCGCTGCCATATAATAATTAATTACTTATTCACGGCCACGAGTCAGTTCCACCCACGGCCTATATTGCTGCTTATGCCACTTCTAATCCCACCAGACCAGTATTGAGACAGAAGCTGTGCACCTTCCCGTGCTGATCCCCAGCAGCGGGCGACAGCAGCGCCAGAACCCGATGTCGTCGCCGCCGACGCCGTCTGCGCCGCCACCGTCCCCGCCCCGGCCTGAGCCATCGGCGCCGCCGCCTCCTTATGAGGAGGCTATCAGAGACCGACGGACCTCGAACCCAGGACGCCGGCTGGAGCACCCGCCAGTTACTGCCGTCGTCATTACTGCGAGGCCAGGTAGCGACTGCAAATTGAGCGAGGGCTGCCTATTAAGATTTTACAAACGCAGTGGAAGAAAAACATTTTTTGGGGCAAATTGTTCTATTGTTTCTCAAAATACTCACCTTTAAAATTAATGTGTTGTCCTTAGGAGATAAACCAGATGAATAGGGGCAGGGAAACATTTACTCGTTGTTTTTATTTCTCAAATAACCAACTGTTTGACGCGCTGAGTAATTGAAGAATAATGCGACGTTTCCGTTGTTTTTGTTGATTTCGTTGACGACGTATTGCTTATAAATTCATGTAGGCCCTATACCTTTCAGGACTAATCCTCCTTTCATATGTTCAAGCAGTGTTTCCCTACTTTTCTGAGACCATTACCCTTAAATGCAGTGAGACATAAGCTAGTACCCCCCCCCCCCCCCTCACCCAAATTATGAACTTCATTGCCTAACTAAACTTTAGAATGAAGAAGAATTTTCCTTGACCACTTTTATTTTTAAAATGACAGAAAGATAAATTACATTTACTTTTCGTACGCGTTTAATGAGCCAACGACACAATAATTAATGCTTTTTCCTTCAAGCTTTACTCACAGATTGATGAAACAATTCTCAGTCCGGCACGAATGTTACCTGCAACTCCTCCTGAGAATGGAAAGCCAACCATGCGCATTGATGGTATACACATACTATGCTAGGAAAAATCCTCTCCCTAGCAACGCTTGTTTCAGCCACACCCTGCATCCACTTTTAAAGAAAAAGTGTGTGTGAAATCTTATGGAACTTAACTGCTAAGGTCATCACTCCCTAAGCTTACGCACTACTTAACCTAAATTATCCTAAGGACGAACACACACACCCATGCCCGAGGGAGGACTCGAACCTCCGCCGGGCCACTTTTAAAGACAACCCAATTAAAATTTGTACATTATACTTATTGTTCGTAAATCACTTGACTGATGGAAGACTTACTTCTGAATTGGTAGAAATTAGGTGTTTTTAGCATGTCAATGTTTTGAGTTCAGACCACTATCAATAATAATAGTAATATAATGATAATATTTTTAATAAAGCTTGTAGGCCCTGCATCAATTTTGTAGCCATAATATAGTAAATGTTGTGTTGCGCTGTCAATTAGTTCGTTTCTCTGTCGCGAAGTGAATAATGAAGCAATTTGTGGCCGAGCGGTTCTAGGCGCTACAGTCTGGAACCGCGCGAGTGCTACGGTCGCTTGTTCGAATCTTGCCTCGGGGATCGATGTTTGTGATGTCCTTAGGTTAATTAGGTTTAAGTAGTTCTAATTTCTAGGGAACTGATGACCTCAGAAGTTAAGTCCCATAGTGCTCAGAGCCATTTGAACCATTTTTTTGAAGCAATTTTTGGTCCAGTCCAGGAACTACCTAAAACTCGCAGAACACATTTTCTTGAGACATTTAAGCTAGTGTGTCGTGTATGTCTCAGTTTTATGTCATACATGCAGAGTACAAAGTTTAATGTAACTTAGTTGCGAGCGGACAATGTGCGGAAGGCATTTTTCGTAGACTCGTTCCACAGGTTTCTAACCTCCTCACACTGTGTCAAGCGTTAATGCTAGTTTTTGAAAAAATTTATTGATAACGTACGTAATTAGTATTATAGTGTTACGAAACAGTGGTAACATTGATAGCCCTTTTGTTTTCAGCCCCCAGAAAATTTAAACATTCTTTAAACCAATGGTCATGAAATCTCCAATGTTATCCAAGAAACAAGTGATCATTTTCTTGGAAGTGTTTCACGGAAGAACCACTTTTGAAGGTTTCGGTTCAGACACTTGATTGCTGCTTATTTTCCGGCACAAATGAATATGTCCAAATTTTGTCTGCTGTGACGATGTCAAATTCGGATTGTGCACTCATTTGGTCGAAGTTTTGAGCGTTTTCCTCCACCGATTAACACGAGACTGCTTTTGCTCTTCGGTCGAATTATGTGGAATTCGCCTGGAATAGATATCTTTCGCATATGAATTCTGATGCAAATTCGATTTTATTACAGTCTTCTATATGTCTAAGGGTGCCTCTGTCTAAGTCAAATGGTGTCCCTTATGAATCATGTCGAGCATACTTTCCTGTATTGACGAATACTCAGACACGATACGGCACCTCAGCTGACCAGCTAACTCACCCGACTTTGCCTGGACCGTGTATTGATCTTCCTCTTTTAAGCCCGTTTTATCTCCCAGGATTTTGTTGTTATCTTGTTGTTCAAAAGCATGGTCCAAGCTTCGCGGAATGATACAGAAGCATCTTGGCTTCCCGCCACTCATAATGAAAGCAGTTTTGCTTTTTTTTCTCATTCCACTTATGAGAGTGCCCGTATACAAAGATTGCATTCTAGTTTCAAGGATAGACGAAAGTATTGTAGATTTATGCTTACCTATAAATGTGACCGAGCACGATGAAGATCTCTATGAAAATATTCGTATTAAATAGTAGTTTCTTATTTGCGATTCCCGTTCTCGAAACTCTGGGAAAGTTGAGTTCTACTCTATATCTGCCCATCATTTACATTTTCAGCTTGTTCCGCCAGATAAGTACGAACCTGTGTTGTTGACATTGCAGCACATGCAATGATAGTGGAACACAACACCGCGGTCACAAATGTCATGGGGTACCTCCTAACATCGTGTCGGAGTTTCATTTGTCCGGCGTAATGCAGTGACTCGACGTGACATGAACTCAAGTAGTCAAGTCGTTGGAAGTCTCCTGCAGAAATATTGAGTCCTGTTGCCTGTTGCCTGTATAGCTGTCCGTAATTGCGAATGTGTTGCCGCTGAGTATTTTGTGCACGAGCTGACCTCTCGATTATGTCCCATAAATGTTCGATGTGATTCATATCGGACGATCAGGGTGGCCGAATCATTCGCCCGAATTGTCCAGAATGTTCTTCAAACTAATCGCGAACAATTGTGACCTTCCGTCGTTGTCTGGGAACATGAAGAACATAAATGGCTGAAAATGTTCTCCAGGTAGCTGAACATAACCCTTTGCGGTCAATGATTGACTCCTTTGGACTAGAGGACCCAGTTCATTCCACGTAAACACACCCCACACCATTATGGAGCAACCATCAGCTTGCACAGTGCCTAGCTGGCAACTTGGTCCATGGCTTCGTTGGGTCTGCGCCATACTCGAACTCTACCATCAGCTCTTACCACCTACAATGGGGACTCACCTAACCAGCCCACCGTTTTCCGGTCGCCTAGGATCCGATCGATGTGGTCACGAGCCTAGGAGAGGCACAGCAGGTGATGCCGTGCAGTTAGCAAAGGCATTCGCGTCGGTCGTCTGCTGCCATAGCCCATTAACGCCAAATGTAGCCGCTCTGCCGGAACAGATACAGGGTGAGTCAGGAGGAAAGGTACATGCTTTGAGACGCGATAGTATTAGTGATTCTGAACAAAAACCTTCCTATGGACATATCCCCTATTGCGAATGGTTTCCGAGACAGAACACGTTTAATATCACTTTCGTACGTTTTTCTTTAATAACTCTTAAACCGCACACTCCAGCGAAAACGTGTCTCAGTATACAGTTAAACTAAACTAAATTTTCTACAAAAAAGGTCTTATTTATTTTTATCTAGGACTAACAGTTTGCGCGGAGAGGTCGCGAGAATATTGAAAATCTCGCGGGACGCGCGTACGCTGTAGCTTAGGTACTTTCCGTAGGCAAGTTTGAGTTACTTTCCCGACTTGATAGACAACAAGCGTCCTTATCAAAATGTTCGTCTCAACATCCTCTATATTGCTCTGTTACGTTGTGAACAATGAATAATACAGAAAATAAACAGAAATGTACATTAAAAGTGTTCTATCTCAAAAACCAATCGGAGTAGGGCATATGTCCACATCAAGTTTTTTGTTCAAAAACAGTAATGCTATCATCCGTCAAAACACATTCCTTTCCTCCTGACCCATCCCCTATGTTCGTCGTACGTCCCACATCGATTTATGCTGTTATTTCACTCAGTGTTGTTTGTCTGTTAGCAGAGACAACCCTACGCAAACGCCACTGCTCTCGGTCGTTAAGTGAAAGGCCGTCGGCCACTGCGCTGTTCGTGGTTTACCTGAAATTTGGTATTCTCGACACACTCTTGACTCTGTGGATCTCGGAATACTGATTTCCCTGACGATTTCCCACGCGTCTAGCTCCAACTACCAGTCCGCGTTCGAAGTCTGTTACGGTAGTTCCCGTCGTGCGGCCATAATCACGTCGGAAACGTTTTCACGTGGGTCACCTGAGTACAAATGACAGCTCAGCCAGTGCACTACGCTTTTATACCTTGTGTACGCGATACTACCGCCATCTGTATATGTGCATATCGCTATCGCTATCCCATGATTTTTGGCACCTCATCGTATAGTAGTGTGCAAGTAAGAACGTGAGTGAACGAATATTTCTGCAGAGAGAGAGAGAGAGAGAGAGAGAGAGAGAGAGAGAGAGAAAGAGAGTGACAGAGAGAAGGGTGGGAGAAAGGGGGAGAGGGAGGGAGAACACTATGCGGTGTCTCTGTTGTACGCAACATGCTCGAGCCCTTGCCTACCCTGCTGCTAGCTGGCATCTCCTGGATAAGCGCCAAATTGGGATACTCTATCTGCTTCTAACTCTGTTAATGTAAAACTTGTCGAGTTTCCTGTATATTCCCCACAATGAACACCAAAATCGCTAACTACCGTAACCATACGTAACTCAGCATGTAAACCACCCTTACATATTCCATGTGCACCAAGAAGCGCGCTCTACAGACAGGTGCGGTAGAATGATGGTATAGGCTGGTATGTTGCGTGGTTCGCTGGCCCTTGCACTATAGATGGGTCGAACTCGTCCATTCCCGTGAACTACTTCATTCATTTCACTCTTTGCCGTGAAGCGTTCAAATGAAGTAGTTCATTCATAAAGTACGAAAGCCTGGCGAAGTTGCCCAGTTCGCCGCTCAGCCGCGGCTACGCCCGCTTCGCCTCGCTCGTACAATAAAGCTTCGTAATACTTCATAATTTTACCAACAGATGGCTGAACTATGCAGTAACGTGCATGCAACGTTTTACGCTCTTACGGCGTCTGAGTTAAATAGAACATGGTCGAAGGGGACAAAGGAAAGATAAACAGAGAAGCCTGTCACATATAAAAAAGGTATCACATTTAATCTTGTTCTGCATTTTCTCATGAAGCGCCCAACAAAAGTCTTTATCTGCCAAATGAAACATTATTTGTTGTATTCATGGACTGAAAACTAGGGCTACCAACGAAATCAGTCCAATTTTATGTTCCTTTTAAAATTTAATCCAAAATGGAATGAGTATGTTTACCACTGTCACAAAGTCTATATACCTACGTTAAGTAATTATTCAGAAGTTTTCCTGTAGATTTTATTTTTGTTGAGAATAATAACCCTCCAGATTGAAAACGTAAACTGTAAACTGTAGTGATTCGTACGATTTCAGGTAAAATCCTCTCTTTCAGTGTTATTAACAAACCCTCTATTTTCATGTTGGCTGTGCGTGCTCACACAGCCAGCCTCTTCGTTCGTATCTTTAATATTCATTTGTCTGCAAGCGCTGCCAACGGTAGGCTACCCGTAGACGCGAAGTAGAACTGCACAAATAGCCACGGGTAATGATGTCACCACTCTAGGAAGCAGCTGGCTTCAAATGGTTCAAATGGCTCTGAGCACTATGGGACTTGTGATTCTTGAGTTTCTCCCGGCGCATTTGATAATCAAAATATCCACGGGTGTACCGCCGGTCTACAGTGTCCAACGGGCACAATATTTCGGCGATCATACATGTCGCCATCATCAGGTGAACCGACGGACTGAGCTCCTGTGAACGTGCCGGTACGGAGATCCGTACGCTATGACTGCTCAGGGGGAACTGGATTCGGTCGCGGCGGCGGCCGATTAAAATACCCTCCGCCCGCGGCGCACTCCCTCCGCCGTCCGCGCCCAGCGCCACGGTCACGCGGTGGAACAGATTGCGACGGCGTCTGAGATGACGTCGGTGTGATGGCTCTGTCCACCGTGGTCGTCACAACTATACGTTTGCTCGATTTACTCTTGATTAACCCAATTGCTGGTTCCCAAGCCTTGCTAAGATTATAGCGACAGACACGGTTTATGAGGTCGTCATTGGTGACTCATAAACCGTGACTGTGGCTATAATCTTAGCAAGGCTTGGGAACCAGCGATTGGGTTAATCAAGAGTAAATCGAGCAAACGTATAGTTGTGACGACCACGGCGGACAGAGCCATCACACCGACGTCATCTCAGACGCCATTGCAATCTGTTCCACCGCGTGACCGTGGCGCGGGGCGTGGACGGCGGAGAGAGTGCGCCGCGGGCGGAGGGTATTTAAATCCAATTCTCCCTGAGCAGCCATAGCGTTCGGATCTCGGTACCGGCACGTTCACAGGAGCTCAGTTCGTCAGTTCACCTGATGATGGCGACATGTATGATCGCCGAAATATTGTGCCCGTTGGACACTGTAGACCGGCAGTACACCCGTGGATATTTTGATTACTATGGGATTTAACTGCTGTGGTCATCAGTCCCCTAGAACTTAGAACTACTTAAACCTAACTAACTTAAGGACATTACACACATCCATGCCCGAGGCAGGATTCAAACCTGCGACCGTAGCGGTCGCGCGGTTCTAGAATGTAGCGCCTAGAACCGCTCGGCCACTCTGGCCGGCAGGAAGCAGCTGACGCTGCCTTCCCCTCGCCCCTCACCTCCCCAACCACCCGTAAACCTATCGTTCCCCACAAACACCGCGCGATTCGTCGACAGGCAATAGAGGGAGGACTGAAGTGAAGGGAGGATGAGTGACGTAGCACCGATGTAGTGGGAGAGGGAGAGGGGAAGAGAGTGCGTGAACTAGAAAAAAGTGTGGAGTGTGCTATGTGTGAAGAGTTTGAAGTACCAGTTCACTGAAATTGAGTGTTTAGTTCACACTTCACTGGAGTGAAGCGTTCATTTGAACGACTCATTCACGAGCTCCCCATCACTACCTTGCACCCTCTTTCGTACGTGCACATCACTACAATGGCAGCATTGCGGCCACGAGGATGACACCGCCGCACCACCGTACCTATGCGCAGTGTACGGGCGGCGGGGCCTGCAACGGTGGCCAATGGAGATGGTGTGCCCCTACTGCGGCGCCTATATCGTCACCGCCACCTACTCCGAGCACAGTGCAGCCACACACGTCGCCGCGTGCATCCTCTGTTTGCTGGGGTGAGTGCCCGCATCTCATCAGTACGGGATGAGTTTAAGTTCCAAGATCTTCAGCTTTCTTTTCATAAAACAGCCAAACAAAAAAAAAAAAAAAACTTGAAGAATCCACTACATCCATGTACACTTTTCACAAGTCGACGTCCTGATTTCACGGCCACGGCGAACGCGGCCCTATGGGATTCGCGCACAGGATTTCCTCTCTGCGATGGATATGGCTGGTCTTCATGTTTTCCGTCGCGGTTGGAGCAGATTTCCACCTCGGCTCCTCCGGAGGCCCAGACTTAATTTAGATTTGACTAATTTTAAGAAAGATAGTACACCAGATTTTACATTCCAATCTCAGTTTTTCAACATTTTAGATGCGCATCACGGTTTTACCGTCGTTTACACTGATGGCTCCAAACAGGAGAATTTCATTGGCTGTTCTGTAGTGTTCCCTGATCATGTTACCCGGATTCGCCTCCGTGATGAATATACCGTTTTCGCAGCGGAGCTCCACGCGATCCTGAAGGCACTGGAGCGGATGAATCGTGTTCGGGGCAATCGATTTCTCCTCTGCTCCGATTCTCTTAGTGCCTTACAATCATTGCAGAATCTGTACCCAACTGAAGCGTTGGTCCAGCTGATATATGACCAACTCTACCTGCTCCAACGGCGGGGTAAGGAGGTGTCCTTCTGCTGGGTGCCTGGTCGTGTAGAAATATGGGGCAATAAACAGGCCGATCGGGCTGCCAATGAGGCCTGCAGAGAGCAGAATGTGGTCCAGTGTCCTATTCCCATGCAGCCTGTGATTTCTGCACTCCAAAAGAAGTGCATGGAGTTATGGGAGGAAGAATGGCTAGCGGTGACGGCCAATAAACTGCGGTTGGTGAAGTCAACAACTCGGCCGTGGCGTACCGCTCAGGCTGCAAGAAGTGACCCTCACGCGTCTTCGGATTGGGCACAGTCCTCTCACAAATAGCTTCTATTACGGCGGGAGGATCCCCCGTTTTGTGATGCTTGTGGTGTGCACATCTCTGGCCGGCTCATTATAACAGACTGCATTTTATACCGTGATGCAAGGGCAGGAGCACAAGTTGATGAGAATCTGCCCTTTGTTTTAGCTAATGATGAGACGTGTGTGTCTAGGGTTTTAAAGTTTTGTGATGTGTCTGGACTCTGGTCTAAACTTTTAGATTGGAGGTTTTAGTGTATTGCAAAGTGACTGGCTCCTCCCTTTTTCCTTGCGGTCAGCCAGTCACTACCATCTGCTATATTGTTTTAGCTCCCTCTACCACTTTCTTCCTGGGTTGTCCATGTTTTACTGCTGGCTACATGCTTCGTCCCACGCTTCGGTGTGGGTAGGCACATATTTTTCCAAGCTAGTTTCCTGTGTCTTACGTTCTGTTTAATCTTATTGTTCTGAGTCTTTTCTTGACACCCGTCTCAATCTGTTACTGAGCGGGCGCTGAAGACCTTGCCGTCGTGCGCCCTTAAAACCCTCTCCATCCATCCACACACAACATTTAGAATTAAATTACAATGAAATCCAGTCTGTTTTGACCACTGAAAAATTGCTGATGCAGCAGCGGCACGACCGGAGAATATGCGAGCAGGGAGTGTGTCTTTCAGAACGTGAAAAAGCAAAAAATCTCTAGCGTGAAGTTAGGTGAGGTGAGTGAGGAGCACAAGAAACCACTTAAAAGTTGTATTCACGAAGGATCAGTGGCATCACGTTCATCTGATGCACTGGTGCATCGTGTTGGTGAAAGAGCTCACGTACTGTTTTCTCACAATTTTGGAGGGAGCTAGTTCTTCAAAACATCTTCGTAGTTTTCATCTGTCACTGTAGAAGACAATGAGTAAGCATTATCCAATTTCTTCTCTTCTTCTGTAGTGGTCAATCCAAGGATTGGTTTGCAACAGCTACAATGGCAGCTTGTCTCCATTCTGTGCGTCTTTCAGCTTTTCTCTTCATTTCTTTATAGGTGTTACATCTCACATCTCTGACGATTTGATCCGTGTACCTCAGCCGTGATCTTCATCTTGGTCTTTTTCCCTCCACATATCCCTCTATGATTGTGTTCAGGAGTCCTTTATGTCTCAATAGATGGTCTGTAAATTGCACTCTTCTTTTAACAATGAAACTCCAGAAGCTTCTCTTCTCACCTGCTCTTTCCAGAACCACTTCGTTTGTGACCTTGTCGATACATTATATTTTGAGCATGCGTCTACAGCACCACATTTCAAAAGAATTTAGCTTCTGGTCTTCCTCTGTCCCGAGAGTCCATGTTTCACACCCATAGCATTCCACACTCCACACTCATGATTTCAAAAATCTTTTCCTGATTTCAAGGCTGATGCTCTTAGATGTTATGATGTTTTTCTTCTTGTTAAAAGCAGCCTTTACTTGAGCAATTCTACTTCTCACTTCTGCCTCGTTCCTTCCATCCCTGGTAATATTACTGCCCAGGTAAGTAAATTTATCAATTTGTTCAAGCAGTTCATTGCCTACATGAACTTGGACTTTCACTTGATCTTTTTTGTCGCATGCCATTACTTTTGTTTTTGCTTTATTAATTCTCATATTATATTCTTCCCCCATAACTTAATCCATTCTATTCAGTAGGACTACAAGATCTTCTTCACTTTCAGGTAGGACAGCTATATCATCGGCATATCTTATCATATCTATTCGTTGGTCATGAATTACTTCACCTGTCTGTGAATTTTCCCTTACTTTTTTCAGCTCCTCTTCAATGTATAGGTTAAAGATAACAGGGGATGGTGCGCAACTTTATCGGACACCTTTCCGTATCTGCACCTCTTCTTGTTTTGCCCGCCCACAGATAACTGCTGTCTCGTTTTTGTACACTTTCCATATCATTTTTCTATCTTTATAGTCTATTCCTACTTTTTTGAGTACCTCAAACATCTTATGCCATTTAACATTATCAAAGGCTTTCTCTACATCTACGAAAGCTATGTATGTTGTCAGGTTCTTATCTAGTCGTTTCTCTATTATTAGTTTTAGAGCAAATATTGCTTCTCTGGTTCCTCTATCTTTCCGGAGTCCAAACTGGTCTTCGGAGAGTGTAGCTTCGACTTTTTGTTCTATGCGTTTTAGGATAATTGAGGTTACTATTTTAGAGGCTGAGCGTCCTATAATTTTCACATCTTGTAGCATTTGCCTTCTTTGGAATGGGGATCATAATGTTTTTCTCAAAGTAATATCCAATTATTGTACAAAAAATGGCTATCAAAATCTTTTCGGCACTGGCCCGTACACTACTTTTGTTTTTGTCTGTAGTGAGTCTGTGTTCTTCCAACGAGCTGACCGACGCTGCATTTCAGAACTGAATAACAGCATCCAAGTCTCATTCATTGTTACAGACTTTCATATCTCATCCATTGTCACATTGTTGAAAGCAAGTCCTGTTCACGCTGTAATCAGGTGCCAACATTGCCTGGCAAACTGCCAAGTGCGCAGCCTTGACATCATCTCTCAACATTCGTGGTACCCACCTGGAGGAGACATATGGTATTTTCAAGTCATAATGCAAGATTTGCGCGTCAGATCCCATGGAAATGTCAACAATGAAACCTGTATCTTTCACTCTCAATCGTCGATTCTCCAAAGTAACTGTATCCGTTCATGACCATGTTGTCAGATCGGCTTGTGCGATGATCGGCCTTCTTTGTCGCGCATTGCGAACGCAGATTCTTCGCAGTTATGACACGTTCCCCATATGCTTCATATAACTTGCAATGAATTTAGACGAGTATTAAGCCTAACAAGTGGAGAAAACGAACGATTACTTGATGTTCTTGTAATGTAAATGTCATCATTTCTAGTATCAAAATCACTCCCCACTCTCAGGGCAATAACTAGATGTCTGTATGCCGTAAAATAAAGCCATCTCTGTCAATAATGCACCAGGATTGCCGAAGTGGTTTAAGACAACTCGTGCATGTATCTGCTCCCAGTTCCGAGTAACCTAATCGCACACCTTAGAACCTGAACACACCTTGCAAAAATGTTCACTCTTCTAGCGCATACCGTCAAGGCACGTTACAGGGACCACCTCTGACATGTAGCTCTTGACTTATATCACATGATGTCCGCCCCTGGTAGGTGAGTGGTCAGCGTGACGGAATGTCATACCTAACGGCCCGGTTTCGATTCCCGGATGGGTCGGAGATTTTCTCCGCTCAGGGACTGGGTATTGTGTTGTCCTTATCATCATCCTTTCATCCCCATCGACACGCAAGTGGCCGAAGTGGCTTCAACTCTAAAGACTTGCACCAGGTGAACAATCTATCCTACGGGAGGCACTAGCAACACGGTATTTCCATTTCCATCACATGATAGTCACTGGTGAACGGGGTATGTTGCGAGCTAGCAGGCTCTCTGTGCGCATTTTGCTCAATACCGTCTTAGGTGTTGTTGTTGTGGTCTTCAGTCCTGAGACTGGTTTGATGCAGCTCTCCATGCTACTCTATCCTGTGCAAGCTTCTTCATCTCCCAGTACCTACTGCAACCTACATCCTTCTGAATCTGCTTAGTGTATTGATCTCTTGGTCTCCCTCTACGATTTTTACCCTCCACGCTGCCCTCCAATGCTAAATTTGTGATCCCTTGATGCCTCAAAACATGTCCTACCAACCGATCCCTTCTTCTAGTCAAGTTGTGCCACAAACTTCTCTTCTCCCCAATCCTATTCAATACCTCCTCATTAGTCACGTGATCTACCCACCTTATCTTCAGCATTCTTCTGTAGCACCACATTTCGAAAGCTTCTATTCGATTCTTGTCCAAACTGGTTATCGTCCATGTTTCACTTCCATACATGGCTACACTCCATACAAATACTTTCAGAAACGACTTCCTGACACTTAAATCTATACTCGATGTTAACAAATTTCTCTTCTTGAGAAACGCTTTCCTTGCCATTGCCAGTCTACATTTTATATCCTCTCTACTTCGACCATCATCGGTTATTTTACTCCCTAAATAGCAAAACTCCTTTACTACTTTAAGTGTCTCATTTCCTAATCTAATTCCCTCAGCATCACCCGACTTAATTTGACTACATTCCATTATCCTCGTTTTGCTTTTGTTGATGTTCATCTTATATCCTCCTTTCAAGACACTGTCCATTCCGTTCAACTGCTCTTCCAAGTCCTTTGCTGTCTCTGACAGAATTACAATGTCATCGGCGAACCTCAAAGTTTTTATTTCTTCTCCATGGATTTTAATACCTACTCCAAATTTTTCTTTTATTTCCTTTACTGTCTTAGGTAAAGGAAGAAAAAGGGTGATCACTATAGGGCAAAGAATGCAGGATTTCTTACATAACGAAATTTGTGGACGTCTCTATACCAGTAAAAGTCGTATTTCCTCTGTATTAGTGACGCCATTGTGAACACCTGTCGTGGGGATAGCTGAGCCCCAAGTGACGCTACTGACCGAAGGAAACATCTGCAACAGTACAGGGGGGACAGCTGACATTCTGTGGTGGAGAAGTCACCATAGAAGTGAACCCGGAGTCTCGAACACACTTGTTTATCACGTTTCACATAACGTTATTGCAGATGGAGCTCTGGAACAGGCTCACGGCAGTGATCTGCTTTCTCTTTATGGTATTTGCTGCCTGCAGACAACAGCTCCCTCTCCGACGAGTTAAGTTTTCTACGTTATACGAAGGATGTATGAGAGTCTGTCTAGGGTGAAATTAAATGGAATACACCTAAAAGGCAGACGGGAGGATTTTGACAGTTACTCTTCTGCAGTTGCTAAGAGAGGACCCTAAATGCAGTCAGGTTTGCAACCAACTTTTGTATTCACAGTACTAGGAACACAAAGATTGACATTCCAAATGATGTAGGCATCATGAAAAACACATATGTGGGAATATAGACAGCGAAAAAAGAACATCAAATTACAGACATTCTGTTAGAAACATTCTGTTGGATACATTCCTTTGAAAGAGTCTATCAAATACGTTCCATTTGGGTATCTTGACAGATGTCTGAAAGCAGGAGACTGACTTGCTAGATGAGCGTCAAGACAGACGTAGATGCATGTCCTGAAACTCACACATAGCTGCAAGTACGGTCTGCACAGGTGGTCATCACGTAAATTATCAGTTGGTGGCATACGAGACACACTGCAGCCTCAGATACAAACACAATGGATGTAACCTGCTACTTTACAAAGCATTCCGAATATCAAAGATGGATAAAACTGTTTACCAGGAAAAGCCTCTCACAGTAGTTTACAAAGTTTTGGCGAAGCATTCAAAAATTTATTCCTTTCAAAAGCAATTATGACCTCCTGTTAACGTTTTCAGATACTGTATACTGTATTACAAATAACTTTCTAGTAATAGGAATAGAAGTAAAAAATTTTAAATTCATGAGATTGCAGTTGATGCACAAATAAATTCCTTGTCATAGTAAACGCGTGTACTGATACTTCGACAGTGTCATTCCCTGAAGCGAGAATATATACTGTAATCACATTTTTATTTAACTATATTCGCGTGCTCGTTCTGAACAGTTATAATAACTATTAATTAATTAATTAATTAATTAATTGCGTAATTGTCAATCTTCTGGAATGGAGGTTTCTTGAAAGCAGGTATTAAACAGTCACCTAATAGCATACAGTAGAGTGACTTAAGTGTTTAATATTTGTACGGACAAGAATCGATATGCTAACCCTTGTCCTGTCATACTGACTACAATTTACCTCGCTATCATTAAATCACCGAAGGAGAGTTTTGCGAAGGTTTCTCCATCGTGATTCAACCTTGTCCATTTGGATATATTTGTATTAATCCGTTCCTAATAACCTCGATATTGACCGGGTGGTAAATTCTGTTAGTTGTTAATTGATTCACACGTTCAATGCGATTCTCTTCAGCAAACAGTCATTTGGTAAAGTGCAGTGGATACGTAGTGGGCACGTGACAAACACCGCCCCCTCTCGCTATAGAGGCTAACAAACAGGATGAGTGAGATCCTTAACTGCCGATGGTTTGCTAGAAAAAAACATTACTCACTTAATACCTCCAGTATTGAATGAAGCTGGTGTATCCCCGAACCCTTTAATTCAGTAGTAGTTAATTATGTCTCTGTGAGGTTCATTAGTTTTGGGTGAAATACGTGATGATATGTGTGTTGTACTTTGTTCTGCTTATCCGTAAGGCTGTATTTACTGGTAAGTAGTAAGTGTTGTATGTTTTCGTGTATGTGTTTTCTGTGTGTATATTTCAGTGTACTTTCTCCGATGTGTTCAGTTTTCTGTATCATGTTGATCATCACTTTCGAGTTATTAAAAAATGCAGGTAATTTGAACGTACCTAACATAAAATTCTATTACGCACGAATTTCTTAGCACGTAGTGATTTGATTTAGTTTTCCAGTCAAATCTTTTGTGAGACCGATTTCGTTCTTTGTGCTACCTTTAGGCTGTATCTTACATTTACATTAAAATAACCTGCGATTACATTATTTATTTTACCAGTTTGTTTGAATCTGATGTATTGGCTTGTCTTGTGGAGTCTTTTAAGTGATTACATTGACCCTGACGTCCAAACGATCCTTGAGAAAAAGGGTTATTGTTCTTGCAAAGCTGCTGTTGGGTCATCAAGGGTATAAGGAAGACGATTTTCAGCAGGAACACGACAGTATTTAGAAAGAGATTATAAACTATGACACCAGCATAATTTGAGTAGGTATTAAGAAAATCAGCTCTGTAGATCTGGAGGCTTGGAGTTCCCTCTGATGTTTGATACATGATACTGTATACTTGTCTTTATCTTATACATCATCTCTCATTTTGCAAGCTACATCGAAACTCAAGTGAGAACAGAATGGTCCAACATAAATCTGCTGTTCACTGTATACATTAAGATGTACGTTGCAAATACAGCCTCCTATGATGAATGACGCCTCAGATATGTACTAACCTACTGTCACCTTCTGAACATCACTCTAGATTACATCACTCGTAGAGTACGATTGTTTAACAAGCTGGCCGTCTCTTTCAAAGTTTGGCCTGCTTCCAAACTGCCATGGCCTTCTTACAGTCATCGATAGCTTCGTCTAAGTTGGCTATGTCAACATTCTTCTCTCGCTTTCACGGCTCCACGTGCCGCCCTATGCTCAACATCCGGTGGTTTTGCTACGTACAGACGGAACAAATACAATCAGTGGCCACTGGTATGCAGGTGATACCACTGTGAGCGTTATTGTACTAACAATTTAAGCATAAATCATCCCGACAGAGGAAGAGAAACACGAAAGTAGCACTGTGTGTGTGGGACTAGTAGAACTAGTGTGAGAACTGGCAGAGGGGTAAATAAATAACATAATGACTAAGCCAAAGAAAGAGCACAACAGGAAACTTCAATTAGAAAACAATATAAGCAAGAAATTAAAAGATAAACTGCAAAGATCATAGTCACCACAGCTGATAAAGGAAAAGCACAACATCGATCAATAAAGGAAAATACATAGAAAAAACCAAAGAATTGATCTTTTCCAAACGAAATCATAACACAATATGAAATGAAGACCAACGAAACAGTCTTCTTCTTTTTCCTGCTTTTACCCATATCTTCACACGGTCATCATGTTAATTTTCAGATCTAGCTACATTGCTGGTGGAGGGTGACCAGGTACCCTTCCTGTCGCTATCCCTTCCTCCTGTCCCCTCCCTTCATCCGGCAAGACATTTGTGTGCCCAGCAGTAGGTATCTAGTATTATCCAATGTAAAAATGCAGATCTTAATATCAACTGCAGACACCATAAAATTTGTCGAACAGAACCTCTTCACATACAACAAACTACCTGCAGATAATATCAGAGAAATAACCAAAACCCTTAAAGAAATCACGTCTCAGATTTACTTCCAATTTGAAAAGGAGTATTACTTACAAAAGTATGGCCTCCCAGCAAGGTCCACAATACAAGGAACATTGGGAAACATATTCACGAGCCATATAGGAAATGCAGTCTTTGATACAACAATCAGCAATAAAGGATACAAAATAGTTTACTGTTGCAGATTTGTGGATGACCTAATGTCTATTATAGATGAAGCAACAGAGAAAATAAATAAACTTCACACAGACATAAACATAAACGTAAAAATATTCAATTCTCCTTGGAAAAAGAAGCACACAAGCAAATACGCTTCTTGGGCATAACAGTAAAGATAGATGGCAATAAGCATAAAACTCACGTGTACTGAAAGCCAACAGTAGTAGATGATTGTACTTGCCACATCAAATAACCAACAAAATCACAAACTAGCAGCTCTCCAATACATCATAAACAGACTGAACAAACTTCCACTCATCAAAGAAAACTACGAAAAATAATTAAAAGCAACACATTTCATATCCAACATCAATGGGTATAACACCCATATGACAAGAAGACTCAACCCCAGAATCAAAAAACACCTAAAGGAAAACGAAAATAAGCTGGTGACACAAACACCACAAAACTCTGTAACCATTAACAGACACCACAGTACACGCAAAAACACAGGACAGGATAATTCAGGGCATGACTGACAAAAATAAGTGGTACACATCAAGATATAAACACAAATCAACACACAGAATAGCAAATATACTGAAGAAACAAGGATTGCACATAGTACAGTGAACAAGGAGCACACTCAGACCACATTTAAACACTAATAGTAAAACGAAACAAGTATCAAGGAGCTGGTATACATTAGCTAGACTGTCAAGATTACAAATCAGTGCACCAGAGATCGACAGACAGACATTTCAAAGCCATATACGAAGAACACATAACAAACTGGAAGTATGTCTACCTTCGCTGAACACCTTATAAAGCATGGGAATGGACAATTTGACGTGGAAAAGTACATGAATATTATTAGAATTAACGCTTACAACAGAAAACTCTTATCATTACAGGCAAACTTCCAGATACAAGGAGCTCTTGCAACGCACAAAAAAGTAATAAACTAGCATATAAATTTGAGTAACAACTAAGTGACCATGATAACCAGTAAAATAATGCCAAAGAGTGATGTAAACCATAAACAGGCTAAATAACAACCTGATGTGACCACCACAGACATTTAATACAAAAACTGCGATTGCCTCAACACGAAATTCTGTAGTTTCCTCACAGCAGGCACCACTACACTCTATTATATATAAATGTAAAATAACAAACAAACGAATATCAAACTGAATACAGATACACAACTGGACATTAAAATTGGAACACTAAGAAGAAATGCAGATGATAAAAGGGAATTCATTGGACAAATATATTATACTAGAACTGACATGTGATTACATTTTCACGCAATTTGGGTGCACAGATCCTGAGAAATCAGTACCCAGAACAACCACCTCTGGCCGTAATAACGGCCTTGATACGCCTGGGCATTGAGTCAAACACAGCTTGGACGGCGTGTACAGGTACAGCTGCCCATGCAGCTTCAACACGATACCACAGTTCATCAAGAGTAGTGACTGGGGTATTGTGACTAGCCAGTTGCTCGGCCACGATTGACCAGACGTTTTCAAGTGGTGAGAGATCTGGAGAATGTGCTGCCAGGGCAGCAGTCGAACATTTTCTGTATCCAGAAAGGTTCATACAGGACCTGCAACACGCGGTCGTGCATTATCCAGCTGAAATGTAGGGTTACGCAGGGATCGAATGAAGGGTAGAGCCACGGGTCGTAACACATCTGAAATGTAACGTCCACTGTTCAAAGTGCCGTCAATGCGAGCAAGAGGTGACCGAGACGTGTAACCAATGGCACTCCATACCATCACACCGGGTGATACGCCAGTATGGCGATGACGTATACACGCTTCCAATGTGTGTTCACCGCGATGTCGCCAAACACGGATGCGGCCATCATGATGCTGTAAACAGAACCTGGATTCATCCGAGAAAATGTCGTTTTGCCATTCGTGCACCCAGGATCGTCGTTGAGTACACCATCGCAGGCGCTCCTGTCTGTGATGCAGCGTCAAGGGTAACAGCAGCCATGGTCTCCGAGCTGATAATCAATGCTGCTGCAAACGTCGTCGAACTGTTCGTGCAGATGGTTGTTGTCTTGCAAACGTCCCCATCTGTTGACTCAGGGATCGAGACGTGGCTGCACGATCCTGTCCAGCCATGCAGATAAGATGCCTGTCATCTCTAGTGCTAGTGATATGAGGCCGTTGGGATCCAGCACGGCGCTCCGTATTACTCTCCTGAACCCACCGATTCCACATTCTGCTAACAGTCATTGGATCTCGACCAACGCGAGCAGCAATGTCGCGATACGATAAACCGCAATCGCGATAGGCTACAACCCGACCTTTATCAAAGTCGGAAACGTGATAGTACGCATTTCTCCTCCTTACGCGAGGCATCACAAGAACGTTTCACCAGGCAACGCCGGTCAACTGCTGTTTGTGTATGAGAAATCGGTTGGAAAATTTCCTCATGTCAGCACGTTGTAGGTGTCGAAACCGGCGCCAACCTTGTGTGAATGCTCTGAAAAGCTAGTTATTTGCATATGACAGCATCTTCTTCCTGTCGATTAAATTTCATATTTGTAGCACGTCATCTTCTTGGTGTAGCAATTTTAATGGCCAGTAGTGTAACTGCAACACAAAAAGGACCTAATAACACACAGCGACAGCTGGCAACGTTAGTACACACACACACACTCACACACACACACAGCCGGCCGGTGTGGCCGTGCGGTTAAAGGCGCTTCAGTCTGGAACCGCGTGACCGCTACGGTCGCAGGTTCGAATCCTGCCTCGGGCATGGATGTGTGTGATGTCCTTAGGTTAGTTAGGTTTAATTAGTTCTAAGTTCTAGGCGACTGATGACCTCAGAAGTTAAGTCGCATAGTGCTCAGAGCCATTTTTGAACACACACACACACACACACACCACCCAGTAAAGGCAAGTGTACAACTAAAATGTGCTCAAAATCGCTGAAAATAGGACACATTGTGTAAGCAGGACAACTAACAAGAAAGTACAGTTCCAGGACGACACATATGCAATAATAAGATCACAAAATCGTAAATCGAACCAAACGGTAATTTAACCTTACGAAACTTGGACTCCAAATAGTTGTTTGTTACCCAACAACAAGAAAATGCCAAAATACTACAACATAGTAACATATCTGGGAATATTGGGTTGTTGCATAAGTACATAGAGTTTTTGTTTAACACGTTGGTACTCCGAGTTATATGGTATTGTTTATCAATTGTCACTTTTTATTTGTAGTTCAATGTTGATATTTGAGCTTACATATTGTCATACTGTCATTCGGAGATACTGAGTGGAGCTGTGGACGCTAGAAAATGAAGTGCCAAGTGAAGAAATCGGAACATTTCCGACATATTCTTCTGTTTGAGTTCAGTAAAGGGGTGACATCAGCGGAGACAGTCAGAAACATTTGCACCGTGTTCAGGCATAAGCACGGCAAAAAAATGCTTTTCTCCTTGTAAAGGTGCTCGTTTTATCATTAGTGTCTCTCCAAGTTCAGGAAGGCCTTCGGGGTTTGATGAGGATCGTTTAAATGCATTAATCCACAACGACCCATGTTAGTGTACTCGGGAAACTGGCAAATGTGATGAACAGTGATCATTCCACTATCGTGCGTCATTTGCATGCAGTGGAAAAGGTTCAGAAATCAGGTGTAGGGGTACCGCATGCTCTAACTCAATAAGCTACAATCACAGGAATCAGCTGGTGATCATATTTCATCTCCGTCCGCTCGTCATCAATTGGCTCTTGAAAAAAAAAAAACGATAATTCCTATCCTGTATCGTTACTGGTGACGAGAAGTGGTGTCTTTATCCTAACACAACGAAAAGAATGGAACGGTTGAGACCACACGAAGCGACAACTCCCCATTCAAAGACCTGCGCGCATCTACAAAAGTTGATGTTATGCATCTGGTGGTACACGGACGGTGTGGTGTGCTACATATTGCACCCCCTATGTGTAATCATCATTGCTGACATTTACTGTCAGCAACGGAGAAGTCTTGCAGACACAATCCAGGAAGACGATCAGGAAGACTGTGTGATATGATGCTACTCCACGATAACGCCAGACCACGTTATGATAGACTGATGAGAAACACTATACAGAAGATGGGTCGGGAAGTCATTCCTCACCCACCTATCTGATGTTGTACCCCCAGATTTTCACCTTTCCTGTTCACTATCGAACAACATTCAAGGAACGTCCTTTCCGAATGAAAATGCCCTCCGAGTGTGGCTCGACGAGTACTTCGCCCCTAAACCAAGTTATTTGTACAGTTACGGAATCGACAGGTTACTGCAGCATTGGCAGACTATTGTAAATAGTGAAGGACAGTACATTATTGATGACTAAAGTCTCTGTTACGTGTATCTTTTGTGTTCATTAAACTTATGGAAGAAACGCTACGAATTTATGCCCCAACCTCATATTATATAACGCGGTTACTATTTACAAAAAGCAAACATGTTTTACAAACTACAGTACTGAATGAATTTAATAAATAAAAGGAAGCGAAGGGCGTATGGCTTAAAACAAACAACCTTTTATTTACTTGAATAGACGGATCACATCTCCAGGAACAAGGCAGCAAGTAAGGAACGACAGAAAAACATAGCAAATGACGAACAGTTTATTCCTTCACGCACCCTAACGTTTATGAAAACTGCAGTACCAAACGAGATACATGCGACTTCAACGAACTTCATACCACAAGCTAGCTACTAAACAGTTCACAAATGATTTGCAGCTATCAGAATCCAGTACTGTGTGAAGCCTCCAAATGCTACAATCAAAGCCCCTAAGCGTCGTGCCATGGATTCAAAGAGTGCTTCGATATATTGATGGGGGATCTCAGTCCGAACGGTTTGCATGCGAATCCTCTAAACATTAGAGTTGGTTGAAGGAAGACTGTTCCGAAAACGTTGTCGACCAACACCACAACATCTTCAGAGTGAAACTCTCGGATGCAGTCGTTCCAGTCGTTCTTCGAAGAAGTCTCTCACGCGCTGTGAGCTGTGTAGCTGTGTTTTGACCTGCTGGAATATGAAATGTGGAGTTGCTTGAAAGAGGGGCAGTACCTCAGGTTCCAAAAAATCCCTCAATACGTAGTTTCTGCTATAGCATATTGTATCCAGTGGTCCCCGGAAACATAACATATAGCACTTTCTGCCAGATTAAAACTGTGTGCCGGACCGAGACTCGAACTCGTGACGTTTGCCTTTCTGCAAGATTCGCAGGAGATCTTCTGTGAAGCTCAAAAAAAAATGGTTCAAATGGCTCTGAGCACTATGGGACCTAACATCTGAGGCCATCAGGCCCATAGAACTTAGAACTACTTAAACCTAACTAACCTAATGACATCACATACATCCATGCCCGAGGCAGGATTCGAACCTGCGACCGTGGCAGTCGCGCGGCTCCGGACTGAAGCGACTAGAACCGCTCGGCCATCTTCTGTGAAGTCTGGAAGGTAGGAGACGAGGTACTGGCGGAATTAAAGCTGTGAGGACGAGTCGTGAATCGTGCTTTCGTAGCTCAGATGGTAGAGCACTTGCCCGCAAAAGGCAAAGATCCCGAGTTCGAGACTCGGTCCGGCACACAGTTTTAATCTACGGGGAAGTTTCGTATCAGCGCACACACTGCTGCAGAGCGACAATTTCATTGTGATAACATATGGCGTTTGACCGGTATGCCTCTGCATAATACGCCTGCCACGCTGTGGTGAACACTACAGCTCCTAACATGTTTGCTGCAATTACTGCAGGAATGACTCAAGCGAACTCTTCCGAAATAGCATATTTGCCGCTGAGCACGCCAATGGCAGCATACACATGCCAATCGATGCCTGAAGCGTTTGAGGTTTCTATACCATGGATGATGGCGTAAAGACAGTTGTGCCACCAGTCCACACCACACCCGTCCTTAAGCGTCAAGGAAACGGATAAGGTGGCGCTTGCCTCATAGTGTGGCCTCTCTGAATGGTCTTCTGCTCACAGATTCCACAGCTGCAGCATGGCGTAGCGCTATCCACTTTACAAACTGAAATGTCGCTATGAGTAACCCGATTGCCAGAGAATTATTATTCTGCGATGTTCTAACGCACTCGCTTACTGACACAGCTGCCTTTGATGTCGAACAGACATAATGGCTTACTCTGTCACGTTTCCAATACGAATGACAGCTCTTCACTGACAAGGGGACCCTCCATACTGTAAATCACGGATTTTGATGCGCTTCAAATATGTTGTAGAAGCACTTACCCGGACTACCTGGCTATCCGGTTTTTTAGCGACGGGCCTTGACTTTGAGAAAATCGATTTTGAAATTCATTGCGCACTTTGTATACCCGTAACGTTACATATATTTCGAGCAAGTCAGCGTAGCGCAGCGGTAAAGGTTTTCGGATACCGCGCTGGAGGTACCGTGTTCGAATCCTGCTCGCGGAGTAGATTTTCGGCGTATTTAATGGCATTTGTGATTTCGCCTTTTGATTCTTCGTTCAACTCCTCTACTTGTGGATCTTCTTCTGGCTGCACTACTGCATAAACACTTGGTTCTCCCATTTCACAGAATTTTTCTAACACACGACACTAGAGACGCTTTGCGAGCAACTGACGCTGTAGTTAGATGCGAACGTAAAGGAATGCAACTCGCATCCTCATCGGCCGCAACTAGGAGCAGGAGCTCCCGTTACGGCTAACGGTATTCACGGGAGAGGGGATAATAATGGGCGGAGATCGATTTCAGTAAATATAACAAGCGATCGTGGTACGAACATTTGGAACTCCAACTGCGAACCACAAACGGAATGAATATTAAAAAAATTAATAACTGAATATATATTTTAAAATTTCGCACTCCTTACACTGTTTGCCGGCCGCGGTGGCCGTGTGGTTCTAGGCGCTGCAGTCCGGAACCGCGGGACTGCTACGGTCGCAGGTTCGAATCCTGCCTCGGGCATGGATGTGTGTGATGTCTTTAGGTTAGTTAGGTTTAAGTAGTTCTAAGTTCTAGGGGACTGATGACCTAAGATGTTAAGTCCCATAGTGCTCAGAGCCATTTGAACCATTTGAACCTTACACTGTTTGTTGATATTCTTTGAGATAAAATTGAAAAATTCGTTCGATTTTGAAAAAAAATAGTACCCAAGCAGGCACTCGAACACGGCACCTCCAGCGCGGTAGCCGTGAACTTTTACCGCTGCGCTACACTGACTTGTTCGGAATATATGTAAGGCATACAAAGTGCGCAATTAACTTCAAAATCGATTTTCTCAAAAACCAAGGCCCGTCGCTAAAAACCCGGATAGCCAGCCAGGCACTCAGGCAGGGTAAGTGCCTCTACAACATATTTGAAGCGCATAAAAATCCGTGATTTACAGTATGGAGGGTCCCCTAGTGAGTCTGTTTGGCGTAACATTGATCTTTCCGGTCGTATATGAAACGTTGCTGTTTAGCTAACGTACACATCGTCTATCTGCAGTTTTCTTCACGTAAGCATCCCATGTGGGTGTAATCAATCGGGACATTCTTCCTAGGTGTTGCTGTTTTCACAAACGTTACTAGATAAGAACTAACGCTGTCCTTCTTGTGACTTGATCTGTTTTGCTTTCTGTGCTAGGCGTGTGTTTGTTTGCTGGTCCCACAGGTGCTGGTTGTGCTGCCTGCTACCATACTGCCTCAACTCGTTTCAGAGGACGCGCCACTACTGTCCGGTGTGCCAAAGATACCTGGGAACCTGCTCTCCGTGGGCATAGTAGCTTCTATGAATCTCCAAGTCCACTGTTCCGTCTAAATGTGCGCAAAATAAATGTCTAATGAACAATAACTCCAGTGTAATTCATGCTTTCTGCAGTCTCGACATAGCAGAATGAACATTAATTCTTTCGATATTTCATGCAGTTTCACTGCCTTTCTATTTTTATGTCTATATTTTTCAAATTCTAAGCTTCTTGGTCAACATCAGCAAAGTAGGATAGCACAATGAACACTCATGGAACGTCGTATTAACTGAATCTACTGTCGGTTCTTCGTATAACAACATAATTGTAAATGAAAAACACAATATTATGTATATTCTACACGATTAATGTACTTAGTTAACCTGTTTTCGGCTTACAATGCCATCATCTGACTTCAACTAACTATCTTCGTCAAACAAGTTGCAGTATTTGTGAACAACAATGGAAAATACTACTCTTCTAGAGCGAGGAACGTACACAGATTAAATTTCATCTTTGACAGTGCTGTGGCAATTCAGTTAAAGATGTTAAAAGTTGAGCGGTAAATAAATATAAAGGGAGCAAAAAAGGAAAAACATTAACATTAAACTCGAAAAACAGTGCCTATATAACTGTTTAAATTAAACTAACAATCCCAATAGAATAAAATTACTACTTGACAATAGCTAGAAGAGGCATTACATATGGAAAGTGATACAAACAGAGGAAAAAGATGGAATTGACAATTGTAACAACAGAGTACTGGAGTACATAGGCAATAGAAATAAAATAAGTAAAAGCAAGTAAATGGAGGAACAGGAAGAAAAGGCAGCGAAGAAAAAAATGGAAAACTGCAAGGATTATGCGAAGTTTGGAAGAGGCGAGGTATTATGCTATGTTTGGTCATTTGATATTAAATCCGGACTGTGGGCCAGATGTTTGTTGAGTTCAAGGGCTTCCAACATGCTGATATTTTGGCCTTCGTTTGCTAACCAGAGAATATGAGACTGTGGTTGGTAGAAGCAGCCCACACTCAACACATGCTCAGCAAATGTGGAGCCATAATTCTACAATTTCCAGCTGCGTTTATGTCCAACCAACCCAGTCGTTGTCTCTCTCCCTGATTGACCAGTATAAATCTTACGTCAGTCAGGTGAAGTAATTTTTTATCTCCCATTGTTGGCTAATAGTCGATCTTGACTTTGCTATTGACATCTGACTGGGCGGTATTCCCCACAAAGTACGAAATCCTGTAGTTGTAGAATTTCAGTGTTTTTGTTACACTCTGTGCGACCTGTCCTCGGTATGAGAATGTACACAGGATCACTTAATCCTCGCATTTTTCCAGTGCTTCCCACATTATCTGTTCCTTTCCGTTTCTTCTAATTCCTTTTTTTATTTATTTTATTGTCATTGCCAGTGTATTGGGTACATTCCGTTGCTACAACTGTCAGTTCTACCTTTTACACTTTTTCTGTGTCACTTTCTTTTTGGAACACGTCTTCAAGCTATTCTTTAGTAGTCTCATCAGGTACTAATTTTATTTTAAAACTGTTAATTTAATTTACTTATGTACCCAATGTTTCTCGAGTTTAAGTTGAAGGTTTTTCTTCGTTTGCCCCGTTTATATTTATTTACTATTCGACTTTCAATCTTTTGAATTGCAGTGCCGCTACACTTTCAAAGATGACATTTAGTCTGTATTCGTGCCTCAGTCTACAAGTACAGAAACTTTTCCAGTGATCGAAGAGTCCACGGATGTATTGCCGGTTCATAGTGTCCAACGGGCACAATATTTCGGCGATCAAACGTGTCGCTATCGTTAGGTGCGCTGACGAACTGCGCACCTAACGAACGCAACATGTTTGATCGCCGAAATACTATGACCGTTGGGCACTATGAATCGGTAGTACACCCGTGGATTGTTCGATCAACGGATATGCGCGGAGAAACTAAAGAATCACAGCTTTTCCACTGTTGTTTGCTAATAATGTAACTTCTATGACGACTATAGTCGAAGTTTGATGATGGCGTTATACGTCGAAAATGGGTAACCTGAATAAATTACTCCTGTCGAACATACCCAGTGCTGTGATTTTCATTCATAACATCTGGATTACGTTACGTCTGGTCAGATTATTCTCAGATTATAGGCTAGCCACAATTAGTACGAGGGTTAGTCAAATGAAAATCTTAAATTTGTAATAACAAATCGAAATTTCGCGCCGCTATCCTGTAAGTTGGTAAGCGTGCTACAAACAGCGTGCAGAATGGGCTGTAGGTGGCAGCATAGTGCAGATGCACACATACCGTCGCAGTATCAGTATAAAGACGGCCGCAGCACTTGCAACTTGCATCAGGAAAGAACAGCGTTCTGTTATCCGGTTTTTGCATAGTGAAGGTGTGAAACCTATTGAAATTCATCGACGAATGGAGGTTCAGTACGGTGATGCATGTTTGTCACAGCAGCAAGTCTACGAATGGAGTAGGAAGTTCGCAAATGCTGTGACTTCAGTGGAAGATGCTCCTCGTCCAGGTCAGGCACAACGAGTTGTGACTCCACAGAACATTGCAGCAGTTGAAGCCATAGTGAAGGAAAACCGCCGAATGACAATGAATGACATTGCAGCATGTTTACAGATTAGTCATGGGTCAGCACACCACATTGTGCAAGATGTGCTCCAGTTTCACAAAGTGTCTGCAAGATGGGTGCCACGGCAGCTGACTCCTGAAATGAGAGAACGACGTGTTGATGCTTGTGAAGAACTTCTTCGGCGCTTTGAACGAGAAGGTGATGGCTTCCTTGCAAGAATCGTTACTGGGGACGAAACGTGGGTTCACTTCCACCAACCGGAAACGAAGAGAGCGAGAAAGGAATGGCGCCATTCCTGATCACCAAAACCAAAGAAGTTTCGAACAGAACCATCAACAGGGAAGGTTATGCTGACACTCTTTTGGGACGAAATAGGCGTCATTTTGGAGCATTACATGCCTAGAGGGACCACTGTCACCAGTGAATCATACACAGATCTCCTAAAAAATCATCTGCGGCCTGCAATCAAATCAAAGCGACGTGGATTGCTGTCAGCAGGTGTCCCTTCGCTACATGACAATGCAAGGCCCCCCATTGCCCGTGCAACAGTTGCAACAATCACAGACCTGCATTTTGAGTGTCTTCAATATGTCTGGACCACTCAAAGACGCAATGGGAGGAAAGAAGTTCCGTTCTGATGAAGAGGTACGCCACGTGGTGCATGAGTGGTTGTGCGGACTACCGAAAGAATTTTTTTCTAAAGGAATTTATGCACTTTGTAAGCACTGGAAGTCTTACATCGAGTGTCGGGGAGATTATGTTTAAAAGTGTTACAGCTATGTACCACTTCTGCACAATAAATAATATTTTTAAAAAATGTTTAAGGTTTTCATTTGACTCACCCTCGTACAAGGTGGGTCGAGATTCTGATATCGCCAATGGTAACATTTCACGATTGCGAAGTTGATTTCAGGAGGGAGGAATCATTCAAATCTAAGAACGCCAAGTCTGATATCTAGTTTCAGCTGCTTGAAGGGTTCCAACCAGCACAGCATAAACAGAACTCGCAGTAACCTCTAGGTCATACATGTTCCGTAACATTACGTGTCATTCACTTCGACTGGTTTGCTGACTATGGTCGGCGACACGACAGTCGCAGGTCTGTCTCGCAAAAATATTGCGAGGTTCCACGAAAGTGATATGTTGCCCCTGTACGCGGTTGAGCTGCGTTTAGGATGGAAGATGGTTTTCCCCATCTGTTCACTTAATGTGTATGTGGGATGTGTAAAAACAATGTTAATATTGTGAAAAGGAATCAGCACGGCGACGCAAAGTTTCTCTCTGCGGCAGCGTCGCTGCATCGTTTGCCGCGATCACTGTGACTATTGGGACGTTTTGGGAGTCATCTTGTAGTGTTATGCGCACCTTTCTCGTGTTCCTAGTTACCAGCTGATGGAAGATAGTGTCTGGTGACACGGATGGCACGGAGTACCTTGAAACGTGAAGACACTGCATGTCTAGAGTATCCAACTGACTCTGTGGGCATAAACCAAACCGAAAATGCAAGTTAAAATGATCAACGCAGAAGGACTTCAGCTTTAACGTCGCCACCGTAAGCCTCAAGAAGATGCGTGGCCAGAAGCGGCGTACTCAAGCCGTGCTGGATGGACTCAGCCACGGACCAGGGAGCAGCTGTGTTTCCCGTACTGCCACAGAAGGGTATAGCAACTCTAGCTGGACTTCTGTATGTCACCGGTAGGATACCACACACGGTGAGTATCATCTACGTCCGGTTTTACAGTTCACTAGCATCCCTGTGTACGTTCAGCAACTATGATTCATAGTGCACACGTTACTGCTTTTCCCCATGTTGTTGCAAGAATGTCAAAGATCCAGTAACTGAAGGACATTAAATATAATGTCTCACATTGTAATGTCAGCATTATCGATCGTTTAAGCTGTACAGCACAGTCATCATCTAAGTACAAGAGAATCAACATTGTCTTTTAACTTAATTTTAAAAAATTATTATGTTAATCCTATTCTTCCTTGGCGTTACACTTACTGTCTCCAGTTCCCAGTGTCGACTAACAAATGGTGTACGAAATAATGGAAACGTCGTTTGAGTGCAGTGATGGTTCATTCTGACTTGGAGGCGAATGAATTAGAATTCTCATCATTACTGTCTGTTGAATCAGTCCCAAAGTTTTTATTTGCTGATATCCTATCACTAAATATGCCATTAAATGCTTCAGACATCACCCACTTATTCAAAATCAGTGTCCTTAACATTCTACTCTGCTAATATAGATTACCCAAGTGTAATTCGATTTGCTCCAGGCGATAGGTACGAATGTCGTTTCCTCAACTTTGAGCAACACTTCAACTCTTAACTCTCATGTCATCGACAAGATGTCTGATCCTGGCAGTATCAACGAAAATTTATTTTGAATGTGTGTTCAAAACTGGAAGCGAGTGGCGGAAACTGTAAGCTTTATGTAATTATATTTTCAAGATGTCTATAGATCACATAATTCGTTGATTTATGTCCACTTTTATCGATTTGTGAATCTTCATACTATGTTGTTCCATTGTTTGGTTGATTGCTTCGTGAAATAGGATATTTAACATCATGCAAGATTGCATTCATCCCCAAAGGAACTAAACAGAGGAGAGGTCGTTTGGTTGCCTGTGCCCTCCAGGAAACACAGAAAATGTATCGATCAAACAAGATGACCGAATATTAATTTTATCTTCAGTATTTCCATACTCTGAAGAAATCCGTTTTGCAATGTATTGTAATTGATTGCAGTATGAGAAAAAATGGTGAAATAGAGAAGCAAACATTAATGAGGAATGATATTACTGATATCGCTGTCATCCAGAATCTAATGAGTATAACTCGCCAGATATATTACGTATTGTGACAAAAGAGCCGAGCTACATATTACGAGGGTAATTTGATAAGTCTGGTAAATTTCCATGAAAAAATGAAAAAATTTTACTGCGTCTTCATGGATGGTAAAGTTGATCATTCCAAGAATCTTATAAAGAATTTCAACAATATACAGAGCATATTTCATTGTTGGCAACCGTCTTAATTGGTCAGTGTGTCGACTGCAATTGGAAATGGAGACCTTGAGTTTAGTGTCGTTATTAAACATTTTCGTTTGAAGGGTTACATTGCCGCACGGACCAAAACAGAATTGTATGAAATTCAGGCAGACTCTGCACCATCGATGAGGACTATTTACTTTGGGATTAATGAATTTAACCGTCGTCGGGCAAGCGCCGAACACGAAGCGTGCTCCTGTTGCCCAGTTGAGGTCACCACAAAGGAAAACATTGACACACTCCATCACGATACGGTAACGCAAGACCGAAGGATAAGAATTTGTGACACTGGTAACACTGTAGGCATCTCAGCTGAGCGGTTGCACAATATCCTGCACGGAGAATTTGCTACGAAGAAGCTGTTTGCGCGGTACTGTTCACAGTCGACGGAACAACATTTCAACGCGATGTTTAATCGCAATCCACAAGACTTTTTGAGCCGATTTGTGGCTATTGATGAAACCTGGAACCATCACTACACACAAGTCACAATGGCAGTCATAGAGACGGACAAAGGCTGGTGAAAGTATACCGAAGAGGGCAAAGACCATTTTGTCAACTGGTAAGGCGATGATCGCTGTTTTTTGGGATTCTCAAGGTATGATCCTCATAGATTACTTGGAAAAAGGCAGAACCATAATTGTACCTAATTTTCCTTCATTGTTGGATCGTTTAAATCTTGCATTGGTTGAAAAAAGACCAAGATTGGCACGCGAAAGTGTGTTCGTTCTCCAGGATAATGTACGATCTCACACATCAGCAATAACAATGGCGACAGCGCAAGAATTGGGATTTGAATTGGCTCCTCATCCACACTATTCACCAGACTCAGCCCTAAGTGTCTTCTTTCCGTTTCCTACAGTGAAACTTTGGCTTGCTGGGAAGAAATTTTCATCAAACAGGAAGTGATAGTTGGAGTCAACGAGAAATTTCCAGAGTCTGACAGAATCTATTTTTCCGATGGGATGAAAAAGCTGAAGGATCACTGGTCCAAGTGTATACCTCTCACAAGAGGCTATGTAGAGAAGTAAGATGAGTTTTATTCGGAACAGAAATTTTTCTTACTTTTTTACGAGACTTCGGTTGCTTTACCAATCTGGACATGTAGAGGGCGAATGAAGAGCTCAATTTCTTTCGGGATTATGGGTATGGTGACGATTTATACGAAAACAATGAGGTGAAAAAGCGACAAATAAACAAACTACTGTTCGGGATGTAGCATCTTACATTCCTTTCACTTGAAAACAGATATTCAAGAATATAAATTTTACTGTGCTAGATTTTACTGTCAACTAATTCATTAGCTTGAGTGAATTTCATTTTTCCTTCATAATGGATACTTACATGTTGCTAAAATTGCTTAACTTGTAATTGCCATTAATAATTAACTATCAAATAATGATTTATGACTGACTAACAACATTAAAGACTCTGTGCAAAGTAATTCGTAATACAGGTAATCAGTTAGTAGATTTGGCAATACTCTAGGCCAGGGCCGGCCACGCCATGCCATGCTTAACGCAGACCAGTATGTGGGCCGCGTGCGTCGCCAAGGCTCGGCCTGTCTCGGTTTTACTCGATCGTTCTCGGAGGTACCTGGCATAGCAAGACATTTCATTTAATACTCCGCTGTGGGATTTTTCGGTTGGCACGACTGTCTTCAGTTCGGCGCAATCGTGGTTTCGGTGCTGTTTATCCTTTGCTATTTGTTCATGTTACGTAGACCATTCACAGGTCCAGTGGCTGTTTTCAGAAAAAGAGGACGTCTAGTAATCTAGCTCACAAACCTTTAAAAATGAGTGGGAACGAAAGAAGAGAGGGATCACAGTCTCAATATACCGGGTGGTTATAATTAAAGGTTCCCTATTGAACACGTTACAACACCTGAACTAATTACCGTACGGGAACCAAACTTGGTAGCATTAATGTGAAGGACATCGGGAAGAAAAATAGTGCAGGATCAATTCATTTGAAACACTTTTAATGTGCTGCTACGGTACATCATACCAATCCATACCGGTAACATTACTGCTACAAAAGGAGCTCCTTATGGCGCCGTCAGTGTTCACTCCGTCTTCAGGTCACGAGTGGCCTACCGTGACCATCCGACAGCCGTGTCATCCTCAGACGAGGATACGGATAGGAGTGGCGTGGGGTCACCACACTGCTCTCCCGGCCGTTATGATGGTATTCTTGAACGAAGCCGCTACTAGTCAGTCGAGTAGCTCCTCAATTGGCATCACGAGGCTGAGTGCACCCCGAAAAATGGCGGATGGCGGCCTGGATGGTCACCCATCCAAGTGCCGACCACGTCCGACGGCGCTTAACTTCGGTGATCTCACGGGACCCGGTGTAACCACTGCGGCAACGCCGTTGCACATCAGTGTCCAGAAAAGTCTTAAAGCTCAGGATTGCATTCTGCACAGCAGTTCGAAGCATGCCCGTAGGTATGCTGGCTTCAGATCAGCATATGTGTGACTGTTGCCTGGTAAACCCTGTCCTTCAGGTAACACCACAACCAGAAATCACAGGAAGTGAGATACCGTGCCAGCCAAATGTGTTTCGGAGAAGCAGGTGAATTTAACGAGCCATGTGTGGTGGAGCCCCATCTCGCATGAAAACTGTTGTGTTCAATGCATCTCTCTCCCGTAGGGGGGTGTGACATGTTGGCGAACCATATCGCAATAACTCTGGCCAGTCACACTGCACGTCTTTGGTCCCTGAGCGCCAACCTGTTCAGAAAAGAATGGGCCAATGATGAGAATAGCCATGAAGCCACACCATACGGTGACACGTTCACCATACAGAGGAATTTAATGCACAGTGTCTGGACGCGAAGGTCCCCACACTCCCCAGCGCTGTGTGTTCACCTCACCCGCCGGAGAAAAATGAGCAGCTTCTGTCCATAGGATGGCCCTGGGCCCGCACTCGTCAACCAGCTTCAATCGTTGAGAGAAAGTGGAGAGCGAAGTCAACACGTCGTTGAGCGTCCTGTGGTAGAAGTTGCTGTAAGATATGGATCTCTTACGGATGGTTAGAAGCATCCTCCGTTCAGTGGACCACGGGATGTTCAACTCTCGTGACACAGCACGCGCACTGCCTAACGATCAGGAATCGCGTGCAGAGCTGTCTGCCATAGCAACAGCGATTTCATCAACCTATTGTGGTGCACCCGGTATTCGGCCTCTTCCCGGAGCGACGTCCAGTTCTCCAGTTGATTCGAACTTCATCATGCTCCGCACAGCAAGTGGAGAAAGAGGACTCTTCCGTAATCCTTTCAGCCGGCGATATTCTCGAAGTGCATCTGCGGCATTACTGTTCTTTTGACAATAGAGCTTCACCAGTAATGCCCTGCTCCTTTTGTCCAAGCTCGTGTTGACACGTCAATAAGTGCACTGCGACTGGTCAGGTGTGTGAGACTATGAATCACGATGACTGACCAGGGCACCTGGTGGCCATAGTTGGAACTGGACGGTGGCGCTGTGACTCGTGGAAATCATGCACCCGGTACTCTGGACATTAATGCTGCCAAGTTTGGTACTCGTGCGGTAATTAGTTTCCGTGTTATAAAGTGTTAAATAGGAAAGTTTAATTATAACCACCGGGTACGTTATGCAGCTGCATAAACGGTGGGTGCTGCATATTTGCTATGAAATGACATTACAATACCATGCAGAAAGAATATAAAGAGGAAAAAATCACAATGATCGACAGACGGGATTCATTGTTCAGTACATCAAGAAGCGCTTTGTCTGATACCGGGATTTTAGTTCTGAATAATCTGTATTTTTCGGTATTTGTTTGGGAGCGGTTATAGCAGATGCTTTTTAATTTTTACTAATAACTTGACTAAAACACCAAAATATTATTTAGCCTTAGCAGAAGAGCTAAATTTTTTGTTTTAAATAAACTTTTTTTTAAAAAAAACGAGTTTCATTCGTAAAATTTTCGACTACCGTTGTCGTTGTTGTGGTCTTCAGTCCTGAGACTGGTTTGATGCAGCTCTCCATGCACCGTATTACATTATAATAGAAAATGAGAAAAGCGATCAGTGTTATTTTAATAACAATGATGACAGAAGCGAACAACAAAGACATGGCCTAAGAAATGGTACAGCGTTGCTGGGACAATAATGTACCTATTATCATGTGGCGTGGCCTATTAGATGGTACAACTGTACGAGTACATGCAGTGTGCATTACTTGTCCCATCCGGTCTACATGGTAGTTTCTCACTCCTGTCGTGATTGTATTACAGAATGGCACCATCCCTAGTCTGTAACTATTTTATGAAGTGCGTTATCAGTGAAATACAATGCTCCACTCGCTTTAAAAGATTAAAAAAAGGGGAACCACAATAAACTTGCGACATCATGTGAGGAGAAAATTTGAAACTTAGCAATTCATTCATAATCTGCAATAAAAATAGAAAGTAGCTGATCTGCTTTTCGCGTCTACATAATATACCTTTATTTTTCGCACAAATTTGTCCGTTTCCAAGGTCTACAAGGAGATAGTTTTCAACTTTAGTTTTCACTCTTTAGCACTGACTGTTTGTAATGCCCATATAGTGGTTATAATACGATGGTTTCTGTGGTGCCACCGCCAGACACCACACTTGCTAGGTGGTAGCCTTTAAATCAGCCGCGGTTCATTAGTAACGTCGGACCCGCGTGTCGCCACTATCAGTGATTGCAGACCGAGCGCCGCCACACGGCAGGTCTAGTCTAGAGAGACACCCTAGCACTAACCTAGTTGTACAGCCGACTTTGATAGCGATGGTTCACTGACTACTTACGCTCTCATTTGCAGAGACGACAGTTTAGCATAGCCTTCAGCTACGTCATTTGCTACGACCTAGAAAGGCGCCATATTCTTCAAGAATGTATTCTGAACAGATAATATTGTGAATCATGTACCGTCAAGAGCGACGTTCATCATTAATGGATTAAAGTTAAGTATCAAACTAATTACGTCCGCTTTCTGAATTCTAATTCCTTGTCATGTTCCAGACCTCACGTCAGTATAGTTCTTCCCTCCTCACGCCAGTCTTCGTGAGCTAAAACGCGTGCATTTCGGCCTCCACTCATAACGCGGAGTTGGCTCTTCTGCCAACACAATAGTTTCTTTGCAGTATTAAAACATTTATCATTTTTCGAAAGAAGCAGCGAACGATGGATGAACAAGTTTTCTTTTATTTGTCTGTTTAAAATTTTGATTTTGTGTGTTTTCGGTCCTAGGGAATAAAGATATTAGTTCAATTTTTACATTTACTACTGGAAACAGTAGGAATAAAAATCCGAAAATCAGGTAGTTCAGAAACCATTTATTGTGAGCGGTCTTAACAGACCGGTTAAGTTGGCGTTGAAAAAGCAACATAACCGAGAACCAGTTGTTTCGGCGATAATCCCCATCCCTACTTTGTGCTAAATTTGCAGGCATACAGCACGTGAAGAAGTTGGTGGCACGAATAGTAAAATTATTGTGTATTGTGTATGGAACAGGGGACCTAGAAACGACGGAGAGACTTCGTCCGGCCGCCGTAGCCCTCAGTGGTTCACAGTCCCACAACAGGCCACAACAGTTCTCCCACACCACCACCGCCCCACACCGAACCCAGAGTTATTGTGCGGTTCAGCCCACAGTGCACCCCCCGCCCTCCCCCTCGGGAACGTCTCATACCAGACGGGTGTTTGCATGGTAGAGTAATTATTGTGTACGCTTACGTAGAGACAGTGCGCAACAATCGCCGGCATAATGTAACCGAGGCGGAATAAGGGGAACCAGCCCACATTCGCCTAGATAGACGCCTTAAAAACGTCCATAGGCTGGCTGGCACACCGGACCTCGACACTAATGCTCCGGACGGATTAGTGCTAAAATTGCTGTAGTCAGCCGACCCCTGTGGCCGAGCGGTTCTAGGCACTTCAGTCCGAAACCGCGCAGCTGCTCCGGTCACAGGTTCGAATCCTGTCTCGGGCATGGATATGTGTGATGTCCTTAGGTTAGTTAGGTTTATGTAGTTCTAAGTCTAGGGGACTGATGACCTCAGATGTTAAGTCCAATAGTGCTTAGAGCCATTTTTCTGTAGTCCCACGCATTATTCCACAGCTTCCGATGGAAATAAACGAAGAGTATGGAGACTATTATAACCAGAAATAACACAAATATATCACAGCTCTGCGGTTTATTAACACAATACTGATACAAATAATTCTGTTACCAACCGTCAAGTGGTCGGCGAGATTTAATGGTAATAATGTAAACCGAAGGTGCCTATAACAAATTGCAGAATGTGCAAGTCGCATGTGGAGTTCCGTTGTAAATCACAAGTCTGTTGACATACTAAGCCTAGTGCACCTATAAGGCCAAATTCCGGTATGGGAGCCGGATTCTAAGTCCAGAGCGCGGCCAAGTTATCATCGAGCAGCAGGTACACCACCAGTCCATGAGACGAAACAGTTCAATGCAGCGTAGCACTTCCGCGTTGTGGTGGCCAATCGCTGTGGGTTTAAGTGCGCGCACGCGAAGACTGCCTGCGATGCTAGCAGCTGACCGCCCACGGAGAACTGCAGACGATGATGAGAGTCTCTGTCGGGCATAATGGAGCGCGCTGCTGCTCGGTATGGTCATGGATATCACAGGGACCTTATATATTATTGCAAAGTCCGTTGGTTAACTCAAGAGGCATATCCATGGAACGATTTTTTTTAAATTCAAAGCCTGCTATTGTTGAATTCATGAAGGAAAAAAGAGTGCAGCAACGAAAACTGGAACATCCGGAATGCATTGCAGACCTTGAATTGTAAATGGATTTGACTGCCCACTATCCACAGCAATACAAAGCAAGGAGAGAAACAACGTCTTCCTGACTTTATGGGGACTCATTTAAAAATAAAATCCTGTTCTAAAAGGGACACATTCTGACGAAGACAGACCAGTTTCCTAAGCTCACTGGCGTTATAGAAAAATTCATTGTCGCTATGAAAGAATTACAAGTACAGTTTCCTAAACGTTTTGACCACACTGACAATCTTAAATCAGTTTTTGAGCTGTTTTCGAGAACGGTTGGCGTTTCAGTTGAATGTGTTCCTAAGCATTTGCAGATCTAACTGATTGAGTTGCGACGTAATTCCCGTTTCAGAGACAAATTCTTCTACGTTAAAACTGTCCAGGACGTCTACATAGCTTTCCTCAGGTCGAGTTCTACCTCTCCATAATGAGTTGCAAATGTACTACAATATTTCGATTGACATGAGTGTGAAACACTTTTTTTTCGACTATGAAACTAAATAAATCACGAGTATGTGGCAACCTGCGTGCCAAAATCTGTGAAATTGTCTGCATCTCTCCGTACACCCACAGTCAGTACCAGCTGAAAGCTATATCATGTCTAGTGGTTAGACAGCATGGCGTAGCCTTGGGCGAAATAATATGCAGCGAGGCAGAGTATTATGGCATTCGTACCAGGGCACAGCTTGCGAGCCGAATTCTGGGCCACCCCTGGTCTAGACTCATTGCATTTTTAGAGTTGTATTTGAAAAATGTAATGTATTAACCGCTCATTCTAAAAAGATTGTTGCCACCGTGGCTGACGCAAATAGCTTTTCCGATAGAAGTTGGAAGACAGCTTATTGACGTTGTACTGAAACAATATCCATTTGTTTCCAATCGTTGCCAACAGTAGATGTAAATACTTGGAGAAAAGAGTATCTCCATCGAACTCACCAGTTAATTTAAAATACTTTAAAGTCAGTTACATGTCATATTAATACTATCTTTAATCATCTGCCTGATAAGGCTGTCTACTCTGAGAAAGCTGTTGGCAGACACCATGGCTATTAGCCTTTTACAGATTCAGCTACTTCCATCAGCCAATGGGCCAAGACTACTTAGAGTGACAAGTCAGTTTGTTCATGTACATGGTGCATGCAGTATGAACTTGGTGAATGTGCAATGAGTAAGTGTTGTTTTATTCCAATCCATGCCTACCTTTTTGCTGCGTGTCTTATGAAGTTGATGGTGTTGATGGTGAGTCGTATGCCAGATGGGGACGTTAAGCCCGGCAGTCCCTTTGGTGCTGTTCGAGAAGAGTAAGCTACGTGTTGGTACTGGTATTCACCCTGTATCTGCTCTCACTATCATATAATACAAACATGAGACTACAGCACGCGCACACCTATTATACTCACCTACACTAAACAGAAGTACACTGTCAGATAAATAATTTAAGCTCCCAGAAGGGGAAGAAGAAACGAAATAAAGTGTCATGGGTTCAGAGAGTATGTGATGGTATTTAAGTGAGCACAAAATCGTGTCACATTTACTATGAATTTGGCAGTATCAGCCCACTTATGGGTATGGAATTGCACCCCCTCTGGCCTGGATCCATTGGCGATTCGGTTTGGAAGGGAGTCATGAAGCTGTTGTATCCTCTACTGAGGCAAGCTAGCCCACAAACGTTATTACAGGTCCTTGAAATCTTCGATACTGGTACTGGGACAGAGCTGATATCCGAGCTAGTCCTAAATGTGTTTTGCTGAGGATGGATTTGGGGATCTTGCTGGCCACAGGAGCAGCTCAACATCATGCGGACAATTCAGAGACAAATGTGAAATGTTTGGACGAGAATTGTTCTGATTCAAACGGGCACCACCTTACTGTCACATGAGAGGTGACATGCAGGCACAGGATGTCCGTGATGTACCATTGTGCTGTCAGAGTTCCCTAAATTAGTAACAGCCATGATCTGAAGTCACACCATGGCAGCAAGAGTAGTACTATTGTGCCTCTCCAAAACAATGGTATAGTGGGATTTCTCTCCAGGTTGCCGCTCTACTCGCTGCAGAACAACGATTAATGGCTGAAGAGAATTGGATGTCTTCCCAGTTACAGCACTACTACAAATGCATCCGCTTGTGTCAAGTTAGCCTACACGTGGGACGATAGTGCCATAGTCTGGCTGCTGCTAGACTTCGACCAATAGTGCGGGGTCATACAAAATGTTGCAGGCAGTCCATTACTTATTGTCAGATTACAGGCACAGGTGTGAAGGGATTACTGTGTGCTTGCTGTACAATATGGCGATACTGCCTTGTCATGGTCAGACACAGTCGGCCACAGCATTAAAGTCAAGTTTGCATTCCATCATGTTCCCATGCAGTCCAACACACTGCCAGTCATATATGAATGCCCCAAAAATATGGATAAGACACGATTCGATCAGCTGGCTGAATGGAGACCCACAATGAGACCTTTCAAACTCCAGTGTGTCCTGGTAATGCTGTCTCACACGAATACATGGCCTCTACATGTCTTCATTGTGATCACTCGAAATCTGACACTGTCCAAGCCACTCATATATACTACCAGGCCTGGTAACAAGATACAACTTAAACGATACTAAAGCACTCCGATGACTATTCTATGTTTCACAGAGAACTGCATCTCTAATCATTTACATACCCACTAATGTTGTGTACATGTATGAAGTTAGGTTGACATCTGACCATATCTTCTGCGTGCGTCACTGTTTTTGCCACACAGAGTACTTAAGATAACTCTCATGCACTGATATGCATGTATGGGTCCACGGAAATGTGTGGAATATATTGTGGTGTATGTAAATATTTTTACATTGCTGTAGGTTCACAATGCCTAATGGGATGGAAAGTAGCCAGCTGCTAAATAGTGAAAGTATGTGTTTATTTCAAAATAAAACAACAGCCTATGAAGAACAATGACTTCCGTCAGAATCTGTCGTATATGGAAAATTGATCATTGTGTGTGGAGGAAGAAAATTGTTTGCTATTAGGAAGTTAGAGAACCCTTTGGTGGGTCCCTGTCAACGATTCTTTCTCTTCCTTTTGTCACTGTGAGCTGCACTGTAATCAGCTTCGTTAATCATCGTTATTGTACCACGTTTATCTTACATTATAGCTTGCTTTTGTTATAAAACTATGAGAGAATATTTAGTGGTTTTGTGTGTTTGTGTTTGACGTGAGTGGGGGGGGGGGGGGGGGGAGGGAAATAAGGGGGGGCAGAGAGATGATAATTGTTCTTTGGTATGTGAAGGAATAGATGATTCCCGACTGCAGGAAATAGGGAGATTTAGGTGGTACAGACCGATTCCCACATTTGTAATAGTTTTCCCTTATTTACAAGCCATCTGGGTAATGGGCATGTAGGCATGCTCACGTGTTGAAGTCAGTAAATGTATGTGGAGCTGATTTGTTTCGGTATTGAGCAATCTAGAAATGTCTGCTTGCTGACTGGAGAAACAATATGTCAACTTCATGTGAAAAGATCAGTGGTCTGTAGCATTTCCACCAGTGTCAGAGGCCTTGTTGAAAAGTTTGTGCTTGGCTATTCAGAAGTCTGTGCTTAGAGTTTTACTGTGCACCTGTTTCGGCGTGAGTACACCTGTCAGTTGTTCTTCACGACACGAGTACCACTTTCTGCATCAGGATTCATTTTAGGCTCAAAACAGAGAATTGCCACATTCCTGTAACTTGAGGTCACTACTATTCACTCAAGTAGCTCCTCAATTAGTACACATGGCTGAGTGTGCCCCATTTCAGTCCTCCCACCAATAAAAAACCGCAGGTTGAACTGGCAAAAGAATCCAGGTCCCCAATGTAGTAGTCAGACACACCGAATAATAATAAACACAGCAGAAATATCATGTCATTTGAGGATTTGATGATAACGGTTTGTATTCATTCAATGCTGTTTCTGTTAGATGCACGTTTTAACAGGTTATCTGTTGTAAAGTCATTGTACAAGTGTATCAGTAGTGAGCATGGAGATTATTATGCACCAGTTGTCGAAAATGTGTGATTTACTTAACACAACATGTTATGGAAGAACATTATTCCTTTATCAAGCTCTATTAAACAAGGAAACACAAAATCATTACTTTGCTTTACTACACATACTAAAAGTCATGTAATGTAAATCATCTGTTTTGCCATGTACTACTACATACCTTAAAATCAAAATGCCATCAGGCACAATCAAAAATAATAAGCAAGCAGCAAATATGCGTTATCGTGCATATAACACTCTCTCTTGTTGGCGCATAACACTCTCACAAAACCAAGTTTATTAAATAAAGTCAACTGCGTCACCTATCAAAGTCTGTATTGTCTATTCGTCTTCAGGTTGAAGTTCTTCTGTTCATGTTTGCTTGTAAAGAGATTTATTTTTTGAGGGGTGCACCTAGAGCGAAACACATTTTTTTCTTCTGTTCATGTTTGCTTGCAAAGAGATTTATTTTTTGAGGGGTGCACCTAGAGCGAAACACATTTTTTTCTTCTCTTCTATTTTCCAGACATGTTTTGCAGAAGTTTCAGAATCATCACTGGGCATTTATTTCCTTTCTATTAAAGTTTGCTTGTGTGTGTTCGCAACATGTTTCACTTACTTTTTCTGGGTGGCCCCATTACCTTCACAGTAAAGACATCCACTATCTAACTTTCACTGTCACTGCTAACAAACTGCGAAAACAAGATGGCGGACAAGTAAATAGTTGAATGTTCTGGGCGGCATTTTGAATCTTTCAGTGACGTGTCTACCATTTTGTGTATGTGTGTGTGCGCGCGCGCGCGCGCGCGCGCGTGTGTGTGTGTGTGTGTGTGTGTGTGTGTGTGTGTGTGTTTGACTATGTGAAGGCGTCAGAAAGAGAGATTGGGTGAATAGGTGTGGGTTTTATTCATTCAATTACTTTTTACTTTTATTTTTGTTTTACTTTTTATTTATTATTTGTTTATTTATTTCGTTATTGTGTGTGCATGTGTGTGTTTATGTGTTGGTGTGGTGTGATAGTTCTTTGAGGCAGAGAACTATGTATTCAATTATTCCCAAATTTTCAACGTGGCTGAAGTTACAACTGTTTAAACTTTTCACGGTAAATGATGACAGCCAAACAGTTGCAGGATAAGGATTTATTGAAATACTTGACCACAGTTTCGGTATACCTAAATTAGTTTCATATTTTCTATTGTATGTAGGTGTTCAAATGGTTCTGATATGTTTTATTTATTAAGACAGAGGGTTTGAATTAGCACAATCTTTAAAATTTTGATGCGCATGAGTATGTATCCCTGGGTTTTAATGTGGGCGAGTGTCTCGCACATACCACAAGTGCTCTCTCTTGATGAAACTGTCTACCCTAGGGCTTCTACACCCTCTTCACGCCAGTTCACAGGCTAAGTACTGACAATAGGCCGTGTTCGCATCGACCTTCTCTTCATAACTAATGCTGTACAGATGGAGGTGATATTTTAATTTTAACTAATGGAGACGCCTTTGGCACGATTGTTTTATGTATCTTCACTGCAGGATGTGATTTTAGTAGGTGACTACAAGTTTTTGTGCTTGTAATACTTCGTTAATTTTCACTGTTACTTAAAGCCATAAGTGTTTGTTTTTTTCTCCTATCTCAGTTGTTGTTGTTGTTGTGGTCTTCAGTCCTGAGACTGGTTTGATGCAGCTCTCCATGCTACTCTATCCTGTGCAAGCTTCTTCATCTCCCAGTACCTACTGCAACCTACATCCTTCTGAATCTGCTTAGTGTATTGATCTCTTGGTCTCCCTCTACGATTTTTACCCTCCACGCTGCCCTCCAATGCTAAATTTGTGATCCCTTGATGCCTCAAAACATGTCCTACCAACCGATCCCTTCTTCTAGTCAAGTTGTGCCACAAACTTCTCTTCTCCCCAATCCTATTCAATACCTCCTCATTAGTTATGTGATCTACCCACCTTATCTTCAGCATTCTTCTGTAGCACCACATTTCGAAAGCTTCTATTCTCTTCTTGTCCAAACTGGTTATCGTCCATGTTTCACTTCCATACATGGCTACACTCCATACAAATACCTTCAGAAACGACTTCCTGACACTTAAATCTATACTCGATGTTAACAAATTTCTCTTCTTCAGAAACGATTTCCTTGCCATTGCCAGTCTACATTTTATATCCTCTCTACTTCGACCATCATCAGTTATTTTACTCCCTAAATAGCAAAACTCCTTTACTACTTTAAGTGTCTCATTTCCTAATCTAATCCCCTCAGCATCACCCGATTTAATTCGACTACATTCCATTATCCTCGTTTTGCTTTTGTTGATGTTCATCTTATATCCTCCTTTCAAGACACTGTCCATTCCGTTCAACTGCTCTTCCAAGTCCTTTGCTGTCTCTGACAGAATTACAATGTCATCGGCGAACCTCAAAGTTTTTACTTCTTCTCCATGAATTTTAATACCTACTCCGAATTTTTCTTTTGTTTCCTTTACTGCTTGCTCAATATACAGATTGAATAACATCGGGGAGAGGCTACAACCCTGTCTTACTCCCTTCCCAACCGCTGCTTCCCTTTCATGTCCCTCGACTCTTATAACTGCCATCTGGTTTCTGTACAAATTGTAAATAGCCTTTCGCTCCCTGTATTTTACCCCTGCCACCTTTAGAATTTGAAAGAGAGTATTCCAGTTAACGTTGTCAAAAGCTTTCTCTAAGTCTACAAATGCTAGAAACGTAGGTTTGCCTTTTCTTAATCGTTCTTCTAAGATAAGTCGTAAGGTTAGTATTGCCTCACGTGTTCCAACATTTCTACGGAATCCAAACTGATCTTCCCCGAGGTCCGCTTCTACCAGTTTTTCCATTCGTCTGTAAAGAATTCGCGTTAGTATTTTGCAGCTGTGACTTATTAAACTGATAGTTCGGTAATTTTCACATCTGTCAACACCTGCTTTCTTTGGGATTGGAATTATTATATTCTTCTTGAAGTCTGTGGGTATTTCGCCTGTCTCATACATTTTGCTCACCAGATGGTAGAGTTTTGTCATGACTGGCTCTCCCAACGCCACCAGTAGTTCTAATGGAATGTTGTCTACTCCCGGGGCCTTGTTTCGACTCAGGTCTTTCAGTGCTCTGTCAAACTCTTCACGCAGTATCTTATCTCCCATTTCATCTTCATCTACATCCTCTTCCATTTCCATAATACTGTCCTCAAGTACATCGCCCTTGTATAAATCCTCTATATACTCCTTCCACCTTTCTGCCTTGCCTTCTTTGCTTAGAACTGGGTTGCCATCTGAGCTCTTGATATTCATACAAGTGGTTCTCTTCTCTCCAAAGGTCTCTTTAATTTTCCTGTAGGCAGTATCTATCTTACCCCTAGTGAGACAAGCCTCTACATCCTTACATTTGTCCTCTAGCCATCCCTGCTTAGCCATTTTGCACTTTCTGTCGATGTCATTTTTGAGACGTTTGTATTCCCTTTTCCCTGCTTCATTTACTGCATTTTTATATTTCCTCCTTTCATCAATTAAATTCAATATTTCTTCTGTTACCCAAGGATTTCTATTAGCCCTCGTCTTTTTACCTACTTGATCCTCTGCTGCCTTCACTACTTCATCCCTCAGAGCTACCCATTCTTCTTCTACTGTATTTCTTTCCCCCATTCCTGTCAATTGTTCCCTTATGCCCTCCCTGAAACTCTCTACAACCTCTGGTTCTTTCAGTTTATCCAGGTCCCATCTCCTTAAATTCCCACCTTTTTGCAGTTTCTTCAGTTTCAATCTGCAGTTCATAACCAATAGATTGTGGTCAGAATCCACATCTGCCCCTGGAAATGTCTTACAATTTAAAACCTGGTTCCTAAGTCTCTGTCTTACCATTATATAATCTATCTGATACCTATTAGTATCTCCAGGATTCTTCCATGTATACAACCTTCTTTTATGATTCTTGAACCAAGTGTTAGCTATGATTAAGTTAAGCTCTGTGCAAAATTCTACAAGGCGGCTTCCTCTTTCATTTCTTCCCCCCAATCCATATTCACCTACTATGTTTCCTTCTCTCCCTTTTCCTACTGACGAATTCCAGTCACCCATGACTATTAAATTTTCGTCTCCCTTCACTACCTGAATAATTTCTTTTATCTCGTCATACATTTCATCAATTTCCTCATCATCTGCAGAGCTAGTTGGCATATAAACTTGTACTACTGTAGTAGGCATGGGCTTTGTGTCTATCTTGGCCACAATAATGCGTTCACTATGCTGTTTGTAGTAGCTAACCCGCACTCCTATTCTTTTATTCATTATTAAACCTACTCCTGCGTTACCCCTATTTGATTTTGTATTTATAACCCTGTAATCACCTGACCAAAAGTCCATTAATATTCACTATCACTATCTCAGTTATGGTGCTAAATTTTTTGCTAATGTATGTGTCTTCCTGTTCAGGTGTATGTTTTGCTTCTGATGAAGGTATATTTAGATATACCGAAACCGTGGACAAGGATTTCAATAAATCTTTATCCTGCAACTGTTTGGCTGTTATCATTTGCCATGAAGACATTCAATTATTATTTGTTTCCTTCCGACGTTTTGTAAAGCGTGTTTAAAAAAATTGCCTGATCTCAGAATTCCATATTTATTGAAAAAAACATACTACAAACATGGCATGAACCGCAAAATGCGTTCAAAATTTTAACGTTTGGCTATGTTATTGCAATTGCTCTGAGTGTCCACCAACAATAGTACGAATAACATCTTTTTACATTTTTACCATGGTCAGTTTTCAGCGATGAAGCAAAATTTCATGTTAGCGATAACTTGCGCATGTGGGGACTCCAGAAACCTAATGATATTATTGAACACGAAAGAGGCTTACCTAAAGTGAACGTTTTTGTGCCATTTCTCGTGAAAATGTGTATGGCCGCTCCTTTTTTGAAGAAAACACAGTGACTGGAATGAGCTATCTTCAAATACTGCAGAATTGGTTTTTTTCCACAACTTCAGGAGAAGTTCCACTAGGATGGAGCCCCGCCGCACTGGCAGAAGAGTGTGTGTCAGTTTCTCAATGACACTTTGCCTCAACGCTGGATAGGGCACATGGGAACCTGAGACACTGCCCAGAGCTTTTGGCCCCCAAGATCGTTAAACATGATCCCATGCGACATTTTCGTGTGGGTATATGTGGAAGAAAGTGTGTTCATCGTCCCTTCACCTCGTGACACAGAAGAAGTGAAGAGAAGAATAACAGCCTCCATAACTGCAGTAAAAGCAGCTATAATGTATAAAGTTTATGACAAATTTAGCTATCATCTAGATGTTGTTGATGCTGCTGTGGGTTGACACATAGACATTTGAAATAGCATGGCTAAAACTTAAAGATTTTATGAGTATTTTGCAATCCATACCATGTTGTACGACATTTTTCTCAATAAACATGGAAGTTTGAAATCATGTCATTCTTTCTGAAACACCCTGGATTTGATAGTCTTCCTCAGTCATCAATTTTTGTGGAGAGCTGTTACTGCAGTTGAGAATTTTCAAGCCAGTGTTGATGTATGCTGGGCTGTTTTTCAGGTCCATAAGGTGTTCAGGAAATGTAGAATGACAGCTGTTAATTTTTAATGCTTTTCTGTGTTCTGTGTATCTGGTATTAAAGTTTCTGCTTGTATGTCCTACAGTAATCGATTTGTAGTCCTGGCATGTCGGTTGGTAAGTTCCAAATGTGTTATGTTTGTGTTGATTGCCCTTAGTTTTCTCTCTGTTGAGTTACCTGTCCTGTAGGCAATTTTCAGTGCTTGTTTTTTTTGAGAATGTCGTCTATTCTGTGGGTTGCTTTATCGTTGCAAGTGATAGTGTGTAATGTGCTTGTTTTATCGGTGTTTCTTGTTCATGTGAGCCTGGTATAACTTCCGTGTGTTTGTGTTCTGCGTGTTTGTAAGTTGCTGATGAGCCGTTTGTTTTTGTGTACAAGGTCTCATCTTTATTTTGTTTCATTTTGTGATTCAGTTTCTCTGTAATGTTTTTTATGACATCTATTCTCTACAATTATTTGCTTGATTATCTGTAATTCATTTTTGTATTTGTCTTGACTGTGTGGAATATTGTTTAGTTTATGCAGCATATACTGGAAACCAACTAGTATGTGCAGAATCATATTATTTTAGGATTTGTGTATGGCTGTACTGGTGGTGGTGACTTTCCTGAAGGTGGACAGTTGGTGTCAGTTGTTGTGTGTGTTTTATGAGTCAAGGAAATTTAACATTTTGTCATTTTCTGTTTCTATGGCGAATTTTATTTTTGAGTGAACTGTGTTTGTGTCATTGTGCAGTTTTTGGATGTGACTGGGTGTTTCTTTCAGAAGGCACATTTGATGTCATGTACATAGCAATAGCAGTATGTTATCCTGTGTTGTTTGGATCTGACTATTGTTTCAGTTGTTTTGTTTTCAATGTGACTGAGAAAAATGTTGGGTAGGAGTGCATTGTGAATAGAACTGGTTGTCAAATGATAAATAGTTTTGCTGTGTGGTTAGTTTTAGAATACTTACTATTTCTTTTAAGTCGTCTTTGGGAATATCTTTCAGTTCTTCTAATTGTTGTTTGATTACGTTGAAGGTTTCAATGGATGTGACATTCATGTACATGGATGTGATGTTGAATGATGTGAATACGGCAGTTGTGAGTACGTTGACGTCTTTGATTTTTTTGTAACAGCTCTTCAGTCTTGTGTATATTTCTGTTGTTTGTGTACACATAACGTCTTTTTTTAAAGGTGTGTGTGTATTTCCCTGGCTAAGTGATACGTGAGTGCACGTCTGAAATTTATTATGCGACATGTTGGAATATCCATCTTGTGGAGCATCAGGAAGCTGTTCAGTATGAGTGCCTTGGGATTCTTTTGTTTTAACCATTTCACTTTCTGTTTTGTGAATATGTGTGGGATATTTTTTAGAAGTGTCTGTGTGTTGTTTTGGTGTCTTTGTGTTGGATCACTGGTTAGCTTTCTTACGTTGTTGTCTTCAATGAGTTTTAAAGCGTTATCTTTGTAATCCTCCTATTTTATTTCTACTATGTTGCTGCTCTTGTATGCTCTCTGTCGTTTTTAGGTTTGTTCAGGAGGAACGCAAAGATAAAAAATTATAATTTCTAGAAGACAACAACATCATAAAGCCAAAAAGTGACACAATACTTGATCTCACAATACACAGACTCAACAACCAACATCAATTCTCCATATTCAGGAAAAGCCACTGCCTCTAGCGCTATCATGCGCAAATATTCAGATCGTCTGATTGTACAAAAACTATCCGGTTTCCAATACATGCTGCATAGACTGAACAAAACTCCACTCAGTCAAGTCAAATACAAAAATGAATTACATATATTCAAACAAATAGCTGTAGAGAATGGGTATGATCACACATTATACAGTAACCAAATCACAAAATTAAAACAAAAAATTATGGGGACACCTACTACATAAAAACAAACAGTTCATTACCAACTTAGAAACACAGACACACAGATACAAAGAACACATATCAAGTACACATGAACAAAGAACACTCATAAAAAACGAAAATGGTACACTCGCACTTACAATAACAAAGCACCCCACAGACTGGGTAACATACTCAAAAAGCAAGGGCTAAAATAGTCCAAAGGACAGATAACTCAGTACAGAGAAAACTAAGGACAGTCAACATAAACACAGTGAAACACAACATATCTTGTATTTACCAACTGACGTAACAGAATTGCAAATCAACTTTTATAGGACAAACAACCAGAAACTTCAGTACTATATACCACAGAACACAGAAGGGCATAAAAATTAATAGCTGTCATTCTACATAATAATGCTGAATACCTAAAGGAAATGAAACGACTGAAACTGCCCGACAGACGTAAACACTGACTTGAAAATTCTTAAATTCAGTAACAGTCTCTACCCCCCCCCCCCCCCCACACACACACACAAAAACCAATAAATGAAGAAACATTTCAAATACAAAACCTTGAAGGAGAACAAGTACGCAGTTCTGTGCAGTAGAATTCCGCTCTCCGACCACAAAGAACTATCAGACCACCCCTCGCATAAACGCCTTTCCTCCCCCTCCCCACCACAAACACACACACAAAACTAAATAACTAAACGAGACCCACAAACCTTCAGCTACTTGCACACGGACACACACTGTCTCGCACACACACAATTACAAAATAAATAAATAATACATATAAAAGCAAAACATTAAAAAATATTAAAATAAAAGTATATAAGTACGTAATTACATGAATAAAAACCACACTCATTCACCTACTCTCTCTTCTTCTTCTTCTTCTCTCTCTCTCTCTCTCTCTCTCTCTCTCTCTTACACACACACACACACACACACACACAGACAATCTTCCACGTAGAATTAGTTTTATTAGGCCTAACCACAGCATAACAGTCGCAAAATTAGGAAGCAAATACGTTTCCCCCACATTAAGTTCTATATGGTTGCGGACAACAATCTGAAATAAGACCAGCGACATTAACAAACATATAAAACCTCGTAAATCCACAGCGTGTAGTGCAAGGTATGTACACAGAGCTTTGTCTGTTTTTGAAATTTGTAAATACAGTAAATTATCGAATATTCGAGGGCGGATTATACGCTTTGCCGATTATCCGCATCCTACTTCTTCCACTTTCCTTTTCTCTTTTTTCTGCTGAAAATGTTCCATTAACCCGGGAGTAATCGCTTATGAGCGTAATGTTACGTCACAATACGAGTGTTGTAAACAATGTGCTGCTTGAACATTGCAAGAGCTGGACTGTATTTTGTTTCAAAGTAGTGTAAAGTAATATGAAATTGAACTGTACTGTAATCATTGCAAAAACCGAATTTTCACATGTTCTATGACAGAATGTATTATAAACGTTAGTTAATGATTTTAATTATGATTCTGTAATGAATTTTAATTTCGGCCAACCCTAATACATTATTGCGTAGTTTAATTACGGATTATCCGCGGAACTCGATTATCCGCAGTTTTCAAACTCCCAATTACTGCGGATAATCGAGAGATTATTGCACTGTCCTCAAAACTCAAATTTATTTTGTACAAACGGTAAAGAGCTTTTTTCCTGTCTAAAAGAAAGAAAATAAAAGCCCACTTATGATGCTGAAACTTCAGTGAAACGTAGTTAGGAAACAGAAGGAAAGAAAAAAAATGTGTTTTGCTCCAAAGATTGTACTATGTAATTACTAATATATCATAGCCAGTGTTTTTGTAGATTGAGAATCACCAGTAGCAGACATTGAAACATAACTACTACTGAGAAGATTAGGAAGTTGGTGGCTGGTTTTCAGGAGAACATGGTTGAAATGGGCCCATGTGTGTACTGACCATTATGTCTTTTCATTTAACACCATGATACAGTCGTCTCTTAAAGAGTAAAATATCTCCATTTTCTCTAAATTTGACATCAATTAGTCTTTTATAAATACAATACCTTAAAGCTGTCATCGATGCTTCCTAACGAATGTTGGCCGTTCTTAATACACTTCCGTACCATTCTCTTTATTTTGTGTTCTTGACGGCCCACAGCGATGTGGACTTCTCTACATTGTCTTTATTGTTGTACTCTTTGGAACTTATTTAAAAGTTTTTCATATCTGGCCCACATTTTTCATCTCACAATAATGATACAAAGATTTTACTGTCGACAGCAGCATCGTTGGTAGGTATGACGTACGCGTAACGAGTTAATACAGTCTTCGATAGGAGAGAGCAGTTGACAGTAATTAATAAACTGAGCGTTGTGAGATTGTCATGTTCCACCAAGTGATGTACAAGGGATAGTCCTCTATGCGTGTTTGCTTATTTCTTTTTACTGCGCGTAATGGCGTATTAATTTTGAGGTATGTAATACTACAGGGCAAAATGGATGATTTAAATTAGACGTGTATTTATATATGTAGTAAGCGAAGTAATGATTTTATGTCTCTTGTCTTCTAGAACTTGATAATGGCATAATGTAGTCCCAACAAATGTTGTACTAAATGAATCACATATTTTCAACCAATTGTGCATAATAATCGCCGTACTTTTTAATCAAGCAAACAACAAAGAAGTTATTGGGAAGTGTGTGTTTACTGTTTCATTGAATCTGTCCATTTTAACTGTTCGGTTCATATCGAACTATCTATCTGCCTTAACTGTATAATCAGCAAAAAAAAAAAAAAAAAAAAATGGTTCAAATGGCTCTGAGCACTATGGGACTCAACTGCTGTGGTTATCAGTCCCCTAGAACTTAGAACTACTTAAACCTAACTAACCTAAGGACATCACACACATCCATGCCCGAGGCAGGATTCGAACCTGCGACCGTAGCAGTCCCACGGTTCCGGACTGCGCGCCTAGAACCGCGAGACCACCGCGGCCGGCGTATAATCAGCGAAAGTTGCAATCGATGCGTCAAGAGTGAGGAACTGGAGTCATTCACGTTAGTGTCATGCAAAGTGTTCGCTGCTATGGTAACGAAGTTTACTTGTTTGCTGACAGAAGTGTCGCACAAATCAGCCGTGTGCACTGTGAGGATAAACGCGTGCGCGTTGCCATGACTACAGCACAATCGCAACACGCTACTATATAGTTATTGTTCGTATCAGCTGAGGGCGCAGTTGCAGCACACGCGCTCCGGAACACGTACGGTAAGCACACGCGGCTGCTATTGCGCCTCTAAACGTTCAACGAGCAACACGAAAACGGTGCACGTCTTGGCATTCAAAAATGTCGTTCGATTACAGTCGCCTACTGCATTCACGACGTCAGTCTGTTGTAGAATTATGTAACATATTTTATGCTCACGCGTTATAAGGTCTATGCAGAACGAAAATCCGCTCATTAAAAATCAACACGGGTTCCGTAAACAAGGATCTTGCGAAGCCTGCTCGGTCCGTCCATGAGACCCACTGTGCCGTAGAAAAAGACGCCTAGGATGGCACCGTATTCCTTTACTTCCGAAAGTCATCCGATACTGTTTCGTGCTGTCGTTTTAGTGGGAAAAAATAAGCTAACCGAGCATCGGACACCAGATTTGTGATTGGATTCGGAACTTCCTTGCAGATAAAGCTCAACATGTCGTTCTTAATGGAACAGAATGGACAACTGTAAATGGAATTTTCGGAGTACCCCAGGGGAGTGTTGCAGAGCCGTTTCTGTATGCAGTTTATGTTAATGATTTAGCGGATAATGTTGAAAGCTGTAAGTTGTTCGCGGCCGCTGCTATAGTCTACTGTGAGGATGGAATGCCATAAAAGAGTAGCCAGAATTCGGGTGGGAATGCTAGTGGATCCTGAATGAAAATAAATGTAACGTATTGCGCACAGGTAGGTAAAGAGATCCACTACTGTTCGCTTGCACTATTGGCTGCAAATCGCTGGCAAAATAAGCACCGTAAAAATACTTAGAAGTAACCGTTTGGAACGTCTGACCCTCATGACACAAATACAGACGCCAGGCTGAGATTAATTGAGAGTATCTTAAGGACATGTAACACCCACGAAAGAAGTGGCTTACAAAACACTCGTTCGAGCAACTGTTGAGCACTATTTCTCAGTCTGGGACCCTTATCAAGTATGAGAAAAAATAGAGTAGACGCAACGAAGAGCGGCACGCTTCGTCATAAAATCTTAGTCGGTGCGTGACCTTTACGGAGATACTCAACAAACTTCAGTCGTCGACGTTACAAAAGAGGAAGTGTGTTTCACGAAGAGGTTTACTGTTAAAATTCTGAGAGCGTATTTTCCGAGAAGGATCGGGCAACTTATTACTTCCTCTAGTCGTTGTTTCGCGGAATGGCGATGACGAGAAAATCTGAGAAATTAGAGCACGTACGGGGTTTTGCCGTCAATCATTCATCCTACGCGCCAACCAATGGAAAAGGGAAGAGGTGAAAAGATGATTGTATCAGAAGTATCTCCGACACGTCTGCAAAGTAGATGTAAAAGCAGACATAGCTGTCTCTGTAATCTGCGTATTGAATAGTGATATGTTGCTGTTTCAATGACGTTTCTTAATGCGACGGCGTATTAAAAGAATAATTAGGACAAATGTTATTAGGCTACAGTGCAGACACTAGGTGACATCTCCTTCAAGACGCATTTATTGATGTGAAGCGTCATCGTCATGCCTCAGATGCAGTAACATGTCAGTTGGAATGCCTGAGTTCTAGACTTGTCCTGGAAGATTGTTTATGTGCATGCATTCTTAGAAACTGGATCCTTGCCTAACTCGCAGTATACCATATCTACGAAGTGTTTTGAATCAATGAATAAACATGTCTCTCTTCAGTGCCCGTTAGTTAAGGATCAAGTGTGTATTTGTCTCGTGTGGTTGACTGCAAAGTAGTAATATTTATTGTGCTGGTGTTGTAGTTTTAGTAGGTATGGAAAGAAAGGGAGGAACAGGATGAATGTCGCCATAATAACAGTTTCTTTTGCCTTTAATATAATAAACTAAAAGAAATTTCATCCTATCAGCACTTCGTGTAGCACTGGCTCCTCTTTACTTGATTCATCAGCAAACTGAGATTATGTATAGGTAAATTACAGATAAGTAAGATAATGGATGACTGATTTCAGTTCATACTAAGTAATTGGTAAATAATTGGAGTGTTTGTTACACTAATGAGGTCATGAGATTTGACAGTGGGGAATTATAGAAACAACAATGTGAAATACGGCTCTCTTTCGTATGGTGTGGTAAATCAGATTCCTCCCCGTTTCCATCAAGAGTTTGCATACTGTAGACAGCATTGTCGGAGGCAAATTGAAATGACGCGTTTGGATCAAATTCCAATCACTTTGCGATCATTGCTAAACCCCAAAATGTACTGCCCCTGTGTAGGAGGCACTGTATCCTAAAGCAGACAGTACATCAACTAGTTTCCGAGAGCCCTACATATTACAAATGAATGTGGCCAGGCCAGCTTGCAATGGTGACAAGAAAGATTTCTGTCTGATAGCTGCCACCATGCTGTGTACTATGGGCAAACCTTTGGTCTTCCATTTGTTCAAGTTTCCTCACTTCCTTTTCATCACTAGTTGATTAACGAAATTTTGAACAGTATCAGGCATGGTGACCTCGTTACCTGTAAGAAACTGGTCTGGAGGGGGATATTTCGTTGTGTTGTAAAAGTGCTATCAAATACGTTCAGCAAGTGCGTCTGATGTTGTTTAAATCACATTTCGACGCTCCTCCTCTCGGGATGAGCTTTTTGCGTGATACCACCTACCTGTACGAATTTTACTAGTGTTTCTGAAACAAACAACACAGACGAAGTAGTCACTATATCACTTCCATATTTCTTCAACAGCCCAGCTTTCACAGTCTTGACATAATCTGGTCTATTAACTGCTGAAGGCAAAATTGACACTTCTCATCATTTTCACTGAGGTCGTAGCAAATTCGCTTCATAGCACCATCAGTTACTGTGGCGTATAGATCTCGTTTTTCCCCATACCTGTTTTGGACTGCCCTGCAGGACCTTCATGCATTTGATGTGGTACTGGGCATCTGCTGCAACCGAGGCATGAAGTGGTCCAATCCGAAGTATTATTGAGCGGCCTAAGTCACTGTTTTGTCTCTCAGCAAGATTTACGAGTCTCTCGTATCTCCAACTTAAGCACACAATACTGCAGGTTCCGTCGATTGGATGGTAGCCTGTTTTCTTGAGTCAGAAATTCTGTCATAATAACCTACCCACACACAAAAAATGGTTTTGAAATCAAAATCTGCTTAAGGAGATAGTTTCTTTTCAGCTGCAACCATCCGCAATCTTCTTAGCCTCCGTACCCATTAATTTTTCGTTAACGTACTGCCTTCGACATGGTTCACGAACCTTAACTAAACTTTTGCCCTTCAAAAGAGCAGCCATCCAATCTGTCCTCTTCTTAATTGTTTCAAGAACATTCTTCAAGCCCACTTCATTCCTAAGTGATGACACTGTCCTACCATCATCCAGTACGCCATCACATGGAACACACATCTCACTTGAACTCATTATATACTTCATGTCCGCCCTGATAGCTGAATGGCTGCCGGCACGGTAGCTCAGTGTGTTTGGTCAAAGGACTGTGTGCTCTCTGTAATAAGAAAACTGAGTCAAGGAATCAACGATCAACTTGAACGGGTGTCTTGTGACGTCCGCCCAGACCGAATGCAACAAAATGAAATAAAAATAAAAATGGTCAGCGTGACGGACTGCCGTCCTAAGGGGCCCGGGTTCGATTCCCGGGTGGGTCGGGGATTTTCTCCGCTCAGGGACTGGTTGTTGTGTTGTCTTGCATCATCATTTCATCGCCAACCGGCGCGCAGGTCGCCCAATGTGGCGTCGAATGTAATAAGACCTGCTCCAAGGTGGCCGGACCTGCCAAACGCTCATTTCATTTCATTTACTATTTTATACACTTACACTGAATTTAACGACCACAAATACGTTCCAAGCGACCATCCGAGTGCGAACTCGTAAACAGCTGCCGTCGCAGGAGACCAGCAAAACGACCGGCCTTACCCCTGTCGGAAGGAAGGGAAATCACTGGTATCTCGCAAACATCCTATCCCTCCAGCACGGCAAGTATCAACTGCCAACTACTCCAATAACATCGTCATACTGTTGGAGCATGGAATTCGGCAATGGATGTACTAAAAAGTAAGATAAGGGCGCGACGTTTAGGTCCTGAGATGACCCATCTCTTCAGCTTTGAAATAGCGCTAACTTCAGCACGCGCTACACACCATACGGTTGGTAGGACGAAAATCTATTTTCTTGGAAATTTTATCATCTTTATTTTAGTCAACTTTGCCGAAAATTCCGTCGTTTCGTAGTTATAAGCAAAAAACCAAGAAAAGTCGAGGTGAATTTCCATTTCCTGGCCGAAATTGTGGTTCGTCTTTGAAAATTCGGATTCAGCGCCCTCGAAAATATGTAGAAAGCCCGTTAAAAGATTTCTACAAAGCCGCACGGAGTGACCACGTGGTTTGAGGCGCCATGTCACGGATTGCGCGGCCCCTCCCTCCGGAGGTTCGAGTCCTCCATCGGGCACAAGTGTGTGTGTTGTTCTTAGCATAAGTTAGTTTCAGTAGTGTGTAAGTCTAGGGACCAATGACCTCAACAGTTTGGTCTCTCAGTAATTCACACACTTTTTAAATTCTACAAAACTTTTCGCTATTTCAACTTTATGAGCACAATTTGACTGGAATGCTAATTATTAGTAAAAATCATTTCTTGCCATTCTAACATGTGGCTTTCGTTACCACACACTGTAATGGTGCTGTTATTGGAAGTAGCCACTCCCAATACTGGCTAGTGAAAATAAAGTCATCGCCTGTTTTTAAACGGCGGTGGTGGGGGGGGGGAGGGGGAGGAGGGGAGGGGAGGGGTGTGAAGAGGTGTGGCGTGACGTTGCTGACAAGGGAACCTCCCCATCGCACCCCCCTCAGATTTAGTTATAAGTTGGCACAGGGATAGGCCTTGAAAAACTGAACACAGATCAAGCGAGAAAACAGGAAGAAGCTGTGTGGAACTATGAAAAAAATAAGCAAAATATACAGACTGAGTAGTCCATGCGCAAGATATGCAACATCAAAGAACGTGTGAGTTTACGAGCGCCGTGGTCCCGTGGTTAGCGTGAGCAGCTGCGGAACGAGAGGTTCTTGGTTCAAATCTTCTCTCGAGTGAAAAGTTTAATTTTTTATTTTCAGACAATTATCAAAGTTCAGGCACTCAGACATAATCAACTTCGCTCTCCAAAATTCCAGGACATATTCAGATTTGCTTGGACATATGCAGGATTTGACGGTCTACACACGGAAATATTTGAAAACGTAAAAAACTTATGTTTTGACAGAGCACATGGAAAACTGTGCGACTGTGAAACTGTTGCATTCATTTGTTGCAGTTTATGTGACAAACTCTTATGTTTTCATCACTTTTTTGGGAGTGATTATCACATCCACAAGAAAACCTAAATCGGGCAAGGTAGAAGCATCTTTTTACCCATTCGCCAAGTGTGCAAGTTAGATGGGTCGACAACATATTCCTGTCATGTGACGCACATGTCGTCACCAGTGTGGTATAGAATATATCAGACGTGTTTTCCTGTGGAGGAATTGGTTGACCTATGACCTTGCGATCAAATGTTTTCGGTTCCTGTTGGAGAGGCACGTCCTTTCGTCTACTAATCGTACGGATTTGCGGTGCGGTCACAAAACACAGACACTAAACTTATTACAGTGAACAGAGACGTCAATGAATGAACGGACAGGTCGTAACTTTGCGAAAATAAAGAAAGTAAAATTTTCACTCGAGGGAAGACTCGAACCAAGGACCTCACGTTCCACAGCTCCTCCCTCAAACCACGGGACCACGGCGCTCCATAGCTTACAGTGTTCTTAATGTTGGCTGTCTTGCGCATGTACTACTCAGTTTGTATATTTTGCTTATTTTTTCATAGTTCCACACAACTTCTTCCTGTTTTCTCGATTGGTCTGTGTTCAGTTTTTCAAGGCCTATCCCTGTGCCAACTTATAACTAAATCTGAGGGGGGTGTGATGGGGAGGTTCCCTTGTGAGTACCAGATTTTGCACCAGTGTCCTGGATTAGACTCTGAACCTCGCAGCGGTGATTTCTGGAGGACGAGATGCGACACTGTCGATCGTGTTCTGCCCATTGGTTGGGTACAATGGTTTCGCGGTTCCCTTTTTGTTGATCGAACTAAGCAGGCAACGTGCCGACACCGTGTTAAGCCCTCCTCCTTATGCTATCATTAACACCACAAACAGTACACAAGTTCACAAGTTATCCTCACATTTACAAGCAGTTAGAGGTAAAATGGTTCAAATGGCTCTGAGCACTATGGGACCTAACATCTGAGGTCACCAGTCCCCCAGAATTTAGAACTACTTAAACCTAACTAACCTAAGGACATCACACACATCCATGCCCGAGGCAGGATTCGAACCTGCAACCGTAGCAGTTGCGTGGTTCCGGACTGAAGCGCTTAGAACCACTCGGCCACCACGGCCGACCAGTTAGAGGTAAGAAACGTGATAAGCAAACTACCCAAGTGGCGTAAAAGAGGAAATCTTGCACCAGGGAGTGCGCCAAACGAGCAAACCAATAACTCTAGTAGTAATCTTGAGGTGATTCATTCAGAAAGCTCGTTGTTTCTGCCCGTGTTTGCTTTAAGTAACAAACAATTTTTGAGGCTTTCCCACCGAATAAAATAACAGTTCTTGTCTGCAGAACATGACAAACCAAATGATCTGTTAAGGTTTGTAGCATCAGCGTGACCATCAGACTGTACCCCTTAGCATGATGTTATCTGCAGGAAAGTATCGTTGTTAGACTATCGTACAGAAATCAGGGTGTTACAAAAAGGTACGGCCAAACTTTCAGGAAACATTCCTCACACACAAATAAAGAAAAGATGTTATGTGGTCATGTGTCCGGAAACGCTTAATTTCCATGTTAGAGCTCATTTTAGTTATATACGAATAAAACCCTTACCTTATTACTTTGTGACAAAAGATTATTTCAGTACAATAAAAAGTCTTTGGAAATCACTTATGCCCACCTGTCACAAAAGTAAGATAACAAACACTTTGCACCTCGAAATCGAGTGCACCTATGTGCAGTCTTGTGACGTTTAAATAAATCATCTTAACGGCACTAAATCGTCGTTTGTGAATTGTTTACCGGCCGTATTCTGCCGCATTTCGCTGGCTGGAAGGCAAAAAGCTTACTGACAAATTTCACAGAAGGAAAAGAGGGACGAAATGTCTCCCACTGGAAGGTCATGTTGTTTTATTTAAATGATTACAAAATCAGGTAAAACGAACAGTCAGGTTGTCAGTATAAGCACATTACTGTTGTCAGTATGATGTTGCACTGCCCAGGGCCTGTAAAGATAAAGGGCCCGTTTAGGTCAGGCATATTGTATACAGAAGTGGAAGAGAGAGCACCGCTAAATTCTAATCCGTATGCATTGCATACACACAGAAATTACTGTTACAGTGTACTTATCGAGCCCAATGAGTGCATTGCGTATTTTCCGGTGAGAAAGAGCACTGGCAAACAGTCTTCGCTACGTTAGGTTACTTAAACTAGTGTCACTCAGAGCTATAATTTATGGTCAGCGACTAAGTGTAAGGTCAATGAGTCGGATGCGAGTTTTGCAACTGTGAAATACTTTCCTGCATTATAGAAGCGAATATAAAACTTGAACTAATATTGCGAAAATATTGTACTTGAATAGCTTAGAATGAAAATCTTTCTTGGTTCAAATGGCTCTGAGCACTATGGGACTTCTGAGGTCATCAGCCCCTATAACTTAGGACTACTTAAACCTAACTAACCTAAAGACATCATACACATCCATGCCCGAGGCAGAATTCGAACCTGCGACCGTATCGGTCGCGCGGTTCCAGACTGTAGCGCCCAGAACCACTCGGCCACACCGGCCGGCGAAAATCTTTCTGTTTATTGCAATGCAAAACAATTGATTTTCTAAAACATTGTCTGTCATACACAACTTGAAACAGGTCATGTCAACCGAATCATATGGAAGAACTGACAGCGACGTATATCGGAAGGCAGTAAGATCTCTTTCCTTTTGGTTTGGAAGTACTCGATAGCCATTTCTAGGCGCAAGTAAATGAAGAAAGGCAGCGTGTTTTTGTTATCAAGTAACGTCTTCATCAATTACTTTAGTTTTAATGTAATCTACGACTAATTACTGATGTTTGATATTAACATGATTAACATGAAAAGGATTCTGTAGACCGGGAAAGAGCCGTGTTGGGTTCGCATCTCTGTCACAGAACTTCACATCACGCACTTCATCTTTAAATGGATGCACACTTTGTTACTTCAGAATAGAGGTATATCAGACATCTTTCATGGTTAATTAGCAGGGACGAAAGGGTCTTGACAGAAGTCCCGGTTTCTTACAAAAATTGTCGTCTTTTATTTTCAGGTTTAGATTTGGTTACTGGTATTGGCAAAAACTTCTATAATTCATGACTCTTCATGGCTAGTCATCAATATGATATGATTAGATTAGATTACATTAGATCATGAATACGATATTTCGTAATGGAACGTGTCATTTTAATGAAAGATTTCTTTACATACCATGATTCAATTTCTTTACAATTTTTTACTCTCTCTCTCTCATTCTTTTTGATTTTTATCTCTCTCTCTCTCTCTCTCTGTCATACACACACACACACACACACACACACACACACACACATATATATATATATATATATATATATATATATATATATATTCTTTTTTATTTTTATTTGTTTGTTGTGCTCGACTATCGGCGAGGCACGAAAACGTTTGTGAATGAATTTCTTAGTTTTACGTACACTTACGAAAGAAATATAAAAACAACTATGACAGTTACTGATTTATGATGCTTAGTTTGCAGTCAGTTCTGAGTTTATTAGTAACTACGCTCCAGTCCCTAAACCTAGTTACAGAAATGCGAGTCAGACGCATTACGTATTCCAAGCCGTTGCAGTCGCGACTTGGAGACACCCGCTATGGTCACTTCACAGCCCGCTGTAACATCACATCGGTTCGTCTTCTTCCTGCTGGTATTGTAACTGAGATTTGGCAACAAGGCAATGTATGTTTGGCAACTCTGTGATCGACGAGTTACTTCCTGGTGTGTGCGGAATTAAGCCTCAAAGTTCACTTGATTTTTCCTGTCATTTCCATTGAATAATCTCGGTTATTATCGCTTGAGGTGTAACAAAAGATTGTAAATTTACGGTTTTCAGCCCAGGAAAGTCGTTACACGTGGAAATCGCAACTAATCTTGTCCTTCAAATAGCGGTTTACGAGTTGTAGCCACTATTGGTCACGTAAGAGGAAGCTCAGACACATACTTCTCCGCCTGCTCTGTAGTAACGTGCTGACGTGTGAAAAAGCGTCTGTTATGGTTCGCAGTTCCAGGCTCACTCAGTGTAGCGTTTTTATCCCTTCTGTGAAAGAGCTACAAGCAGTCAGATCAAACATCGATAAGGAAATCGCAAGAAAATACTTTCGGCTTATAGTGCAATGGTCAAAAACTCACAATGCTGCACAACAGGTAACGCCTCTTTCCGCTGCTGACAAGCAAATTTTGGGTTTTTAGGAATAGATATCTTTATTTATTAAATTCCACATTTGCATACCTGTTGAGTATGACACAGCACACCAATTGAACACATACCCAATCAAACTCTAAGTGAGTAGTATTTTACCAATTCGTGACGATAGAGGCACGCTTGTGTACAGATACTCAGTTTTATGAAAACAGACTTTCGTCGTAAGGTTATCGTGGGTAGTTTTATTTCATTTTTTGCAGTACAGTTCACAATTTTCGTAAGGTTTCCTTTAATGTTGTTAAAACAATAGTAAACATGAGAGAGAAATTAATCATCAACGATATATGCGAATTCTGTGATGTTATCTATAACAGTCTGAAAATGCACATGCAGTTTATTGATTACATGCATGTAGAAAACTTGTTCTGAGTTAAAGCTCTCAAACAAGGTTTGAAGAAGAATAAAATGCCACTACCAGACGACAGCTAATGTAGAAAATACTTTTCCGACGTATTTTGGCACGATGCGCTCTACCCATACATAATACAAATGTTTCGAGATGCATCTACTGTCTGGCTGTCTGTTAAACCTGAAATCAACAAAATGTCGCAGAAGTTAGCCCTTTTTCCACATACGACTATTTTGGGTTGAGAAGTGAAGGGAATTATGTTAAATGTTCCATTAGATTGATAAATTTAGCAGACAGCAGAATTGCGTTTTAAAAAATATAGCAGTGAATGTACTCGAACTCGCGACATATTATCTACCGTGCACAATACTTGCCATTACGCTACTAGCTGACACGTCGCTATAACAGCTCCAGAAGTCAATAACAAGTCCTCTAGAACTTCTGCATTCCACAGCGCTGTGGGATAATGCATATGACCAGGTCAATACTTATGAGAGACAAACAGTTATATCTTTCCTTTTGCACTGCACGACGTTTTCAACAAACAGATAGCGCAGTAGAGTGGCTCAAGTGGAAAGGAACACTTCCTATTTAAATTTCTGCATCCTACACTGTTGGCAGTTCTGTGTTGGTGGCAGTTACGTGATTTTATTTTGGTGTTTACAAAATAAACTTGAATGTATGCACTGGGTAGCCGAGGCAGCTAGTTCATGGTGAATCGTTCAACCAAGTAAATGAATTTACTGAACATGCTGCAAATTGATACAGGGAACCTGTGTGTCAGAATTCTCAGCCAGTGTGGCACAACGGCGTTATGATAGAAAAATGAGCCACTGAAAAGAGGATTTGGTGGTATGTTCGGCTGATGATAGGTTCATATATCTATGGTCTGGGTTCGGTTCCAACTTCGGTCAGTGATTTTATATAGGGAGAGACAGATTCCATTCTCTTCTGGCTATACCAAGTGAAGAAGATATAATGGTATTCTGGTCTGAAATTCACATTAAAAATGATATTCCGTCTGTACCAAGTAGACTTTAAGTTAAGCCACAATAAAGTCTGGAGTGGCGACATATAGAAACTCTATCACCAGTAACCTTTCTTATACTAGTTATTTATTTCTAGTGAAGAAACAAACACTATGTAGGATCACAGGACACTTATTCCATCTTTTATCTGAGCTTCTGTATGTCGATAAAATTGGTTCTGAACTGGGAATGCAACTCAGATCACCCTTAACGCATAATTTGCTCCCTTCGTGACAATACAGCTCGGCTACAATTTGTTGTTTGTTCAAAACTGCAGATTCCTCAACATCTCCACATATTGCGCGTGAATGGGTTCGAACCCTGGCCCGGCACTAAAGATTTCATTAATTATTATCAAGATCTAGCATGAGAACACCTATCTGCTGGTGGATAATAATTTCGATTTTTAATGTATTTTCATTCGTTGTCAACACTAACGTTATTTGACGTTTTTGACTCCCAGTGAGACACAGAACTATTTGCGTGATCACTGTAAGTTCAAGACGTTATTCCGAGCTGCTGGTGGAGAAACATTCAGTAGCTGACGTCTCTTTGTGTGTAGTCAACAACGATATGTGTGGGGCTCTATTCCCAGTCAGCATTGAAATCTTCGTCATATTATTTCTGCTTCAAACATGCTCACATGTCACTGCTGGTGCAACAAACCCATATTTAACGTTCGTTTTCTCTAGAATAAAACAGCGATAGGTGCTGGGTTGGAGTCCTGGGAAGTAAAAAATTAATGTTTCGTCTCGTCATTTCAGTTAAAACATCTAGCTACTGCCGAGAAAATGCCATATGTCACAGTTGATTGTGCTTCGATATCTATCTTATTAGGTTCTGGGTTCGAATCCCTGTCCAACACAAAGCTTTCCCTCACGGCATTTCAAGTTAATAACTTGTTAAGAAGCAATATTTAACATCTCTCGTAGTTCGTTAACGGGGACAATAGGTGCTGGGTAGGAATTCGCGTCCGTTAAAAATGTTTGCGTTATGTAATTTAAAGTTGATATTTGTTAACTGATACTGTCCAAAATCGAGTTATATCACTCTCTGTATGCCTAATCAGGAATGACTGTCAGTTTCCGTCAGTCACGAAATCTTTGCTTAGTCTGCATGACCTGGGTTTGAATCCATACGCAGAACGAGACGGTTCGTCGTGTCATTTGTAGTTCATACATATTCTCAACTAGCTGCTCGTGAATAACTTAAATTTTTAATGTCATTTTGTGTTAAAAAATAAGTACGGTATGTTACTTTGAAGAGGAAATCATGAATACGACGAACTTACTACGTGCATTACCCATCTGACGTAATAATGAGAGTGGTAACATTTCAGGTATGTCATTTATTGTAATAAATGTGAGCTTACAAGCCTTTAGGACAGTCTTATCTGTGATAAGGTGTTCCCTAATATTTTTAGTATCTTAGCATTACTTTACGTCTAGAGTTATTGCGATACAGAGTAGTGTTTTCTAGTGGTGACTTGTTGGAACCGCCGGCCGAAGTGGCCGTGCGGTTAAAGGCGCTGCAGTCTGGAACCGCAAGACCGCTACGGTCGCAGGTTCGAATCCTGCCTCGGGCATGGATGTTTGTGATGTCCTTAGGTTAGTTAGGTTTAACTAGTTCTAGGTTCTAGGGGACTAATGACCTCAGCAGTTGAGTCCCATAGTGCTCAGAGCCATTTGACCCATTTTGAACTTGTTGGAACCATTTTCAATAGTCAAACGACTGTACCAAGGGGCGATTAGAGGACCTGCTAGACAGCTGCGTTATGTGGGTTGCATGCGAATCAGGCGAAATGCAATTCAGGTCGTTCGTATTCTTTTGAGCATGACTGTAAACCGATGAGGACAAATTGGATATACTACTTTCATGTGGTGAGTGTAAAAGAAATGCCGTAAAAGCAGTACAGCGGTATAGTGAGGGCTAAAAATCCCGATCGCCAATGTCCGACGTGCCAGACAGCTGCTAGAATTACGAGGCGTGTTTTTTTAAGTAAGTACCGTTTTGAAATTAAAAAAAGACGTGCTAAGATATCTCGATAATTTTATTTTTACATGAAAGCCTGTACGTTAATCTACTTTTCTAGATAATTTCCGTCAATACTGAGGCACTTGTCATAACATTATACCAGTTTTTGAATACCCTCCTTATAGAAGTCTGCCGCCTGACGTGTTAACCACTGCAAAACCACTGTTTTGACTTCGTCATAGTCTTGAGACGCAGACCGCCCAGGTGTTTCTTCAAGTCACTGGGCGCAAGATCGGGGATGTACGGTGGATGATGTAGATGGCTAATGGCTCTGAGCACTATGGGACTTAACTTCTGAGGTCATCAGTCCCCTAGAACTTAGAACTACTTACACCTAACTAACCTAAGGACTTCACAAACATCCATGCCCGAGGCAGGATTCGAACCTTCGACCGTAGCGGTCGCGCGGTTGCAGACTGAAGCGCCTAGAACCGCTCGGCCACACCGGCCGGCGATGATGTAGAGTTTCCCATCGAAAAGATGCGATGAGATCTTTGGTCTGATTCGCCACATGCGGACGGGCATTGTCTTGCAGCAAAACGATGCCCTTGCTCAACTTCCATGGACTGTTGCTTTACTTCTGGTGTGACGTAGGCCACCCATGTTTCATCGCCCGTAACAGTTTGGCTTAAGAAATCATCACCGTCGTTGTGGTGCCGCTCAAGGAAAGTCAATGCACTGTGTAAACGTCGTTTTGTGCACATCCGTCAACATTTTTGGTACCCAACGTGCCCACAATTTTCGGTAATTCAAGTGCTCAGTCACAGTGCCATACAAAACACTACGAAAAACATTAGGAAAGACACCCGGCAATGAGGAAATCGTAAAGCGTCTGTTTTGTCTCATCTCATTGTCCACTTCCTGCATCAAACTTTCATTAACGACAGAAGGACGCCCACTCCGTTGTTCATCATGCACATTTGTGCGGCCATCCTTAAATGCTCTCACCCACTTTCTTACCATTCCATCACTCATAATGTTTTCTCCGTAAACTTCACAGATCTCACGATGAATATCGATCGCTTTTAGGCCTTAAGCACTAAGAAATCTTATAACAGCCCGTACATCACAGTCGGCGGGACTCAAGATTATCGGAGGCATCTTAAACACTCAGTACACAACGTAAACAAGGAAGAATCAGACTGTAATGGCGGCAGTGCGTAGATTAAGGTACAGGTTTTCATGTAAAAATAAAATTACTGAGATATCTTAGCACGTCTTTTTTTATTATCAAAACGGTACTTAGTTAAAAAACACGCCTCGTATTAAGACGCTAGTGCGCAGAGGCCGCTTGAACGTCAAAAGCAAGACAAGAAAGAAGACTGCAACTGACAGATGACACGAAGAAACTGTTCTGCCTACGACGGTAATGCATCGGCACGGTTGTACGAGACCTATTGCCAAGAAATATGGAATCAGACATTCTGCATCGACAGAATTTCCATCCCTGACATCTGTCCCTCCATCAGGCACTCGATCACCGTGATTTCGAACGTCGTACACAATTTTGTCGGTTTGTTCTTCATCAGCTGAGAGACCACCCTACGTTTTTCCAACGAGTGCTCTTATCGATGAAACGAAATTCACTAACCACGCTAATGTAAATTTGCATAACATACACTACTGAGCAGCGGGAAATCCACACTGCCTTCGTCAGGTGCAATATCAACGGCCGTGGAGCGTAAACGTATGGTGCGGCATCGTAGGAAATTACATTTTGGGATCTTTCTTCATCTCAGGCAGTCAAATGGACATCCGTACGCACACTTTCTGACGAACATTCTGCTGGGTCTTCTAGAAGAGGCACCACTGGATATTTGACAGTGTATATGGCTGCAGCACGACGGTTGTCGAGCTCATTAGTCCAGTGTTTGCAACGAAAATACTGAATGAGAACTTTCCTGGACTTTGGACTGGACGAAATTCTGTTGTCAAATAATCTGCGAGGCCACCCAATTTGACTCCTCTTGATTTCTTTCCTTGGAGAGTGCTCAAAGATACAGTCTGTGACGAAGTCCCATTGACACCAGCCGATGTGTGTTATCGAATCGCCAGTGGGTGCACTACCATATCATCCACTGTACTTATATCTGTTCGTCGTTCTTCCTAACAGCGATTGCAAATGTGCCTGTTCAAACTGTTGACCATGGATTGAAAATCCATGGTCAACAGTTTGAACAGATGCTTAAATAAAGGACAAAATTTTTCTTGTTTTTTTTTTTTTTTGGGGGGGGGGGGGGAGAGAGACAAAATTTATGTTAAAGAGTTCGGGTGGTTACAAATCATTGTTTGTCAACCGTTTACTTTATTTAAGTGTTTACGAAATTGCATTGCAGTGTAAAATAACTCGACTGCGCATATTGCACTTAGCAGGTAACACTGCCATTACGCTCTTACGTTCAGTATGAAACGACGTTTCGTTAAGAAGAATATTTATTTTGCGATGTACAAAGTATTTTTAATAAAATATTTAGTTCAACAAATGTATCCCATGTGATATAATCTAGAGCAGTGTATGCAGAGACAGTTGTCCGACAGCAGCTCTTACGTTCAGTATGAAACGACGTTTCGTTAAGAAGAATATTTATTTTGCGATGTACAAAGTATTTTTAATAAAATATTTAGTTCAACAAATGTATCCCATGTGATATAATCTAGAGCAGTGTATGCAGAGACAGTTGTCCGACAGCATGTATTTTACCTCTAAGAAGCACACAGCCACGTACAGGAAAAGAAAGGTTAAATTTTCCTTCTAACATTTAGATATTTAATACAGTAGTGTGTAAGTCCTCTTTATTTTTGAAGAGAATTCAGTTGATTTCTCTGTTTCAGCTCACGTGAATCTGGGATCATTAACAAATGTGAAGCCGGCCGAAGTGGCCGTGCGGTTAAAGGCGCTGCAGTCTGGAACCGCAAGACCGCTACGGTCGCAGGTTCGAATCCTGCCTCGGGCATGGATGTTTGTGATGTCCTTAGGTTAGTTAGGTTTAACTAGTTCTAAGTTCTAGGGGACTAATGACCTCAGCAGTTGAGTCCCATAGTGCTCAGAGCCATTTTTGAACAAATGTGAAACAGTTTTCCTAAGACCTGTGTCATACGCTAGATTCTGACCTGTGTCGTATTTCCATACACAACATTAGTAGGTGAACCTGCATCGAGGTCGTAAGTTGGTTCAAGGGGAGATGAAGCTTTATGCTTGTAGCGCAGGCCCACGTTACAGTATACAACTACGCATCCTGCTCCGAGACGTCTGTTTCGCGGCATCTGCACCGCAAATGCCGTTTCCGGCCACCTTGCTCTCATATTCTCGGACGTTTCCCGAATTTTTTACAACAGGTTTCTCGAATTTTTTACTATAGGTTTTACGACGCTATGTTATTGTAATTGTGTTCTCAAGACCTGTAGAGTGAAGTTACAAAAACGTACACGGTTCCATTAAAAAAACGCTCTTCCTTCAATATCTCAGTTGATATTAGCTTTAGAAACATAAACCATGCGAACGTGCTCCTCGACGCTCTAACATTTGCCGAAAACCGCGTTTCGATATGCGTAACCGTCCACGAAATAAAAAGGGTATTGCATATAACGGCCCCCTGCCTTAATATGATGAAGCTTCAGTTTTATGTTAGTAAATAAAATGTCACATGCTTTAGGAGAATATAACTTCTCATCAAAATATTTCAAAGATGTTCGCAGGGTGGTCGTCACAACGCTGAATGATACTGTTTCAAAGATAAAGTTTATAGATCTTCACTTTTGTTGTCTAGGGTATTAAATAAGAGGTCCGGATTTTTAAAAAAGATAAGGCTGGAGACATCTAGTAGTTTTACAAAAGTCATCACACGTTTTTATTCCTCTTTAAAAAACACACGTAAGGTTTACATGGCGTGCATCAACCTCTTTGGTTCTGCGATCCACACATGTTTACATACAATGGAATTAGCCGGCACTAATAACACTGCCAGACGTGACTTTCACAACTACACTGAGCCAACTGCCCGCCGGTCTTTGAAAATGTTCAAATGTGTGTGAAATCTTATGGGACTTAACTGCTAAGGTCATCAGTCCCTAAGCTTACACACTACTTAACCTAAATTATCCTAAGGACAAACACAACCACCCATGCCCGAGGGAGGACTCGAACCTCCGCCGGGACCAGCCGCACAGTCCATGACTGCAGCGCCTAAGACCGCTCGGCTAAACCCGCGCGGCGCCGCCGCCGGTCTTTGACAGTGCTCGTATTTATAACCTTCCAAAGAGATCAACAAATTATCTCTTTTTTTATAGTCAACTAAATTGTTATTAAATGAATTATTTACATGAAATAGTTAGGAATGACTCTGGTGCTCAGGTGTTTAGATTAAAAACATAAATGGTGCAATTTACAAAAAATTACAAGTTTCAACCAAGTGAAATAGCTGGATTACAAAGTGTTGAATATGACCTTCTAGTGTCCGATACCACCCGTCGGCTTTGACCAATGACGTAATGTGTGATGTTATTTTGTTTGTGCCGCAGATTGCTGCCGATGAACGTTAAATGATATCTCTGGATTTCCTCGTTACGCGGGTATATTAAAACCATAGAGTAAATATCTCTGGAGTGAGCATTGCATTCTGCGCAGGTTGTCAACATTAAACCAGGATTGTCACGTGATTTCGGGACTTCGCTGTGCGTGTGTGCTTTCTGCAGCGTTTGAAGTTTATAATACCAAGAGTTTTTGTTGTGTTTCACCGTTTGTTGATAGTGTAATAGCGATGGTGAATTACTGTTGTTGCTACGGATGCAAAGAAAAATATGTGAAAGGAGGGATAGTAACTTTTCATGGGTACATTCCATATAGCTCTAATTATAGTTTTCATTTTAGTAAGAGACACTGTATACGTTTAAAAATTTCGAGACGCATTATAATTAAGACTTGATTCTGTAGACCTATTTTTCTACGATTTTATGACTATATAATAGATATTACGGCTCGTACAAAAGCTTACAAACAATCGCTTCCTCTCGTAAATTTGCTAGTGGAACAGGAAAGAGAAAGGTTAGTTGTTTCAGTAAATACTATCCTCCATGCATTTATCAGTGACTTGTCAATTATGTATATAGATTACTCAGTCTACTATTTATTTAATAAACTGGGAGCAAGTACTTAAAATGCTTTAAATAAATGCCTCAAAGTGCTACCAGCAAGAAAAATTGTGCTTTAGGTCGCAAAAACGAGAAAATAAATACGCAGAAATACAAGAAAAAAGGACGAATTAGCAGGGATATAATCGCTAATGTGTGGCAAATTCGGTGTTTTTCGGACACTTGCAAAAGTACTAGCGTACTGTCAAGTCGTTTTGCAGGACTATCACTGCAAAAATATACTTCAGGCTCTGTAATACTATAAAGTGCGGTATCATACCAAAAACTACCAAAAATCGAGTGCATCTGAACTATGACACCTATCGCAAAGAAGCTGAATGTAATATCACTTGCCCTTAAAAGTTACGTAGCTGGTTTATTCCCGGTATCAAATGGATACTGTTAAAATGTCTGCGCAACATATATAAATAATCCACGACACGTACGAAAAGAATCCGTCTGTACTAGGGATGTAGTGACATTCTAAATATACAGGGCGCTATACGGACAAACACACGACGTCCCGAGATCACGTGACCAGGCCGGCAATGTATGTTGACAACACAAAATCTGTTCTGCGCATGTGAATGCTCACTCCAGAGATTAAAACTTAGATGTAGATTGTTTTGTTTTAGTCTCGTAACTTGTTTTGAGCGTCTTTTGTTAATGAAAGTAGTCGTGATTTATAAGTAGTCGTGATTTATAAGTAGTCGTGATTTCTCACGCTGTCCGTTATGGATGAGTCAGTTATTTTTAATTTCGAAAATTCTGCTTCACAAAATGAGTGACCGTACATCAACTACAAAATTTTTGCAATCATTGAGCGTCATTGCTGAATTTTGCAAGTGCCGTGTCTATGGAAATGATATGGTTTTGACGAAGGTTGCGCCATCACGAACTTCCGACGAATACATGTGGAGGTGCAGAAAAAATAACATCTGGAGATCCATACGCAGGGGGCCTGTTTCGAAAGATCGTGGCTGAATTTAGAAGTAATTGTCATGCTAACCTACTATTTTTGCTATGAATATTCTTGAAAATCTGTCATGCACTGTAGTCGACTGGTACTCATTTTGTACAGAAAAAGGGGCAGGGGCTATAGTGGAAGTAGATGAGTCACATGTTGGAAAGAGAAAGTATGAAAGGGGGCATGAGGTTGTTGGGCCTTGGGGTTTTGGAGTAGTAGTTTCTGAAGGAGATTGCGCTGATGATGTATTTAGGGTTGCACCAAATTGGACAAAGGAAATCTTGACACCTTTAATAGACGAAAATGTGGAAGAAGGTTCTGTAGTCATTTCGGATGGGTTTGCATCGTACAAGGGGTTGGGTGAAAGGGGTTATCATTTGATCGTGAATCACAATATTCAGTTTAAAAATTATAAGACGTGGGCATGTACTAGTAGTATCGATTTGGGCTGTGAAATCTGTTGCGGGGCGGGGAAAGAGAAAGATTTCAGTTTTGCAAGGCCATTTAGATGAATACTGCTGGAGGAAGAGTATTCCTAAAGGTTATTGTCTATTTCTTGCATTTATGAAAGTTGTCAACAAAATGTACAAGCCCCGTTTTGTTAGGTGTTGGTGGGTCTGATACTTTTTTCTTGTTTTGCGTTGCGTTTTTTTATGTTACTGTATTGTGCGAGTTCTACTTTTTTGGTTTCTCTAGAGGGAGATTTTTCTGTCCTTTTAATATTTTCTGGTTACAGTGGTGGGCCGAGGGGTATTGCTGTTTCTTTGCCGGACGGTTTATGTGATTGACTCGTGGTTTCATTTTTTCTTTTTTATTTTAAAAGTTTGCGTCTGATTGAGGGCGGATGGTAGGGAACAACTGATTTGGGTGGTACCTCATTCGTGCCAGACAGTTTGCGTTTCTTATTATTTTTTTCATTTGTTATTCTGGATTTTGCTTCTTTCGTTACAGTTTCACCTTCTAACATTATTATTTTCTGTTATGTCCTTATTTCGTTCTTGTCAGCCTCGATCTTTGACTCCTTTGGAAGTTCATATGCGGTAAGTTTCTTTTTATATAGCCACTTTTATGTTTTCCTTACCGATGTTTCTGCTACACTTCTCTTATTTTTCCTGTCACTCCTGGTGTATCGATTTTACTGAGTGTTATTTGAGCTACTGTAGTTGGTGTGACTTTCGTGTAGTATAGTTATGGGTTGCAAGGTTACGTCATTTTGCGTTTTATTTCTTTGCGTGTGCAGTAATGTGCGTAAGGATTGGGTCTAGTGAAGCAGGGGACACAACCCGTCGGCTTTGACCTATGACGTCATACATTAGGCATAGATAGTAATGTCTTCACTTCGAGGCATAGATAATAAAACAGTTCTGTGTTCCGGATAAGCGCTATCATTGTACATTAAAATAATTATTCGTAATGATATTGAGGTAATTTGGAGTATTAGTTTGTTATTGTAGAACAATTTTTAGTGTCTTATTTTCGTTTATAGGAATGGATTTGTATTTTTGTGGGTATGTAATTTTCGTTACTGTCCGTCTAGGCGAGCTTCGGTTATTCCTCGATATTTCCGTGTGGTAAGCTCACTTTTCCATTTGCTTTTTTCACTGTACTTCACTATTTTGACATATTTCACTGTTTTATTCCACCAATATGTGTATTTTCGTGTTGTGAAGTACGTAATAGAAATTTCTCAGCTGTCGATCTTCTTTCGTTTCCCAGCACTAGTATCAGTACGACATTTTCGGTTGTGTACTTGCTATATTACAGGCGAAACCCGCGACACAACTAAAATTTGTATCCCGTCCTTCACTTCGCCTTTACAGTGACACTATATATGTCAATTGGCGAGCAAGATACAAATGTTGCGTATAGCTATATAGCTCAAGTGACGAATGGGATACTATTAGCGTCCAAGGCAACAAGAAAACTGTACCCCATAGTGAAGTACGGGATACAAATTGTACATGTGTCGTCTTCTTGTCTCCGTGTAGTTCAATTGAGGTACAGGTTGCAAATGTAATGCACGTCTATTTCCACTTTTTCGTTACCAGTGTACATATATAGAGATCAAAGCAAGTCTGGTATACATATATTACACACGTAGGTCCTTCTGTCATCAGTAGTACTGATATGTACGTAAGAAAAGACTGTTAGTAATTGCGGAGACGAAATAAACAACACCTACAATTTGTATCCCGTGTTCCACTTAGGGTTTACTGAATCGGAGGATACATCGTTCAAGTGAAGAACAGGACAGTAATGCTAGTGAAAACGAAGAAATCGACTTACGACAAACTCGTATTCCGTACTGTACTTAGGCAACACACTTCGAAGAGGTTTTACTTTGTATCAGGTGTTTCATTTACGATTTAGTGAAGCAGGGGGTACATAGTTCAAGTGAACAACAGGACAGCAATGCTAGTTGAAACTAAGAAATCGACGTACACTGAACTTGTATCCCATACTACACTTAAGCAATACAGTTCGAAAGAGTTTCGAGATACAACTGACATACATGTAACGTGATGTATTCTTCGCTAGGAATATATTGCATTCATTTCTTTCCATTGTATTTTGCGGAGAAATGCTGAAATACGAACACGCGATATCGTTAACGTGAAAATACTACTGGCCCTTATATATGTGAAGTACAGTTTTTCTCTCTTGCATTCCTTTGTTTCTGAACATTCTTCTCAGCTCTTTCATTTTTGTAATACATGCTCTCTGACCAATTCTGACGTCATTGGTAAAAGCCGACGGGTTGTATCCCCTGCTAAACTAGACCCTCAGGATTTTCATTTTTTGAAAGTCTAGTCGTATTCTGTAGTCCACTAACAACATAATTTTTTAAGCACGTTTCTGATATGTTATACGATTTTTGCGCAACAAACGGAAGTTTTGGAATCCGTAACTACAACCGACGTCTTACATAGGATGCTTCTTCTTACCGATTCCAACTATTCGACGGTTCATTATTTACACCGTTTTTGCAGTACGTGCGGAAAATATAATATATGCACTCGTAATTGCTCTCGTTTTCTTAGTTACTTCAGTCATCTTCCACTCGTTTAACTGAAATTCGCTCGTAAATAATAGTCGCGTTAAATTTATTGTTTTATGGCATGCTTCATTCGTTTGTTTACAACTATGATCCGTTCCATCAATAGATAGTCCATTGCAGCATCTTTGTCTTACGTATGACGTCATTGGTCAAAGCTGACGGGCGGTATCGGACACTAGAATTTATCCGTGTTCGTATTTATAACCAGGTATCAACAGATTATCTCTTTTTTTAGAGTCAATTAAATAAGGTGGGAATTTAAGGAGATGGGACCTGGATAAACTGAAAGAACCAGAGGTTGTACAGAGTTTCAGGGAGAGCAAAAGGGAACAATTGACAGGACTGTGGGAAAGAAATACAGTAGAAGAAGAATGGGTAGCTTTGCGAGATGAAGTAGTAAAGGCAGCAGAGGACCTAGTAGGTAAAAAGACGAGGGCTAGTAGAAATCCTTGGGTAACAGAAGAAATACTGAATTTAATTGATGAAAGGAGAAAATATAAAAATGCAGTAAATGAAGCAGGCGAAAAGGAATACAAACGTCTCAAAAACGAGATCGACAGGAAGTGCAAAATGGCTAAACAGGGATGGCTAGAGGACAAATGTAAGGATGTAGAGGGTTATCTCACTAGGGGTACGATAGATACTGCCTACAGGAAAATTAAAGAGACCTTTGGAGAAAAGAGAGCCACTTGTATGAATTTCAAGAGCTCAGATGGAAACCCAGTTCTAACCAAAAAAGGGAAAGCAGAAAGGTGGAAGGAGTATATAGAGGGCCTATACAAGGGCAATGTACTTGAGGACAATATTATGGAAATGGAAGAGGTTGTAGATGAAGATGAAATGGGAGATACGATACTGCGTGAAGAGTTTGACAGAGCACTGAAAGACCTGAGTCGAAACAAGGCCCCGGGAGTAGACAACATTCCATTAGAACTACTGATGGCCTTGGGAGAGCCAGTCCTGACAAAACTCTATCATCTGGTGAGCAAAATGTATGAGACAGGCGAAATACCCTTAGACTTCAAGAAGAATATAATGATTCCGATCCCAAAGAAAGTAGGTGCTGACAGATGTGAAAATTACCGAACAATCAGTTTAATAAGTCACGAAGGCAAAATACTAACCCGTATTCTCTACAGACGAATGGAAAAACTGATAGAAGCTGACCTCGGGGAAGATCAGTTTGGTTTCCGTAGAAATATTGGAACACGTGAGGCAATACTGACCCTACGACTTATCTTAGAAGCTAGATTAAGGAAAGGCAAACCTACGTTTCTAGCATTTGTAGACTTAGAGAAAGCTTTCGACAATGTTGACTGGAACACTCTCTTTCAAATTCTGAAGGTGGCAGGGGTAAAATACAGGGAGCGAAAGCCTATTTACAATTTGTACAAGAACCAGATGGCAATTATAAGAGTTGAGGGGCACGAAAGGGAAGCAGTGGTTGGGAAGGGAGTAAGACAGGGCTGTAGCCTATCCCCGATGTTATTCAGTCTGTATATTGAGTAAGCAGTGAAGGAAACAAAAGAAACATTTGGAGTAGGTATTAAAATCCATGGAGAAGAAATATAAACTTTGAGGTTTGCCGATGACATTGTAGTTCTGTCAGAGACAGCAAAAGACTTGGAAGAGCAGTTGAACGGAATGGACAGTGTCATGAAAGGAGGGTATAAGATGAACATCAACAAAAGCAAAACAAGGATAATTGAATGTAGTCGAATGAAGTCGTGTGATGCTGAAGGAATTAGATTATGGAATGAGACACTTAAAGTAGTGAAGGAGTTTTGCTATTTGGGGAGCAAAATAACTGATGATGGTCGAAGTAGAGAGGATATCAAATGTAGAATGGCAATGGCAAGGAAAACGTTTCTGAAGAAGAGAAATTTGTTAACATCGAGTATAGATTTAAGTGTCAGGAAGTCATTTCTGAAAGTATTTGTATGGAGCATAGCCATGTATGGAAGTGAAACATGGACGATAACTAGTTTGGACAAGAAGAGAATAGAAGCTTTCGAAATGTGGTGCTACAGAAGAATGCTGAAGATTAGATGGGTAGATCACATAACTAATGAGGAGGTATTGAATAGGATTGGGGAGAAGAGAAATTTGTGGCACAACTTAACTAGAGGAAGGGATAGGTTGGTAGGACATGTTCTGAGGCATCAAGGGATCACCAATTTAGTATTGGAGGGCAGCGTGGAGGGTAAAAATCGTAGAGGGAGACCAAGAGATGAATACGCTAAACAGATTCAGAAGAATGTAGATTGCAGTAGGTACTGGGAGATGAAGAACCTTGCACAGGACGGAGTAGCATGGAGAGCTGCATCAAACCAGTCTCAGGACTGAAGACCACAACAACAACAACAAATTGTTGTTAAATGAGTTATTTACATGAAATAGTTACGAATGATTCTGGTGCTCAGGTGTTTAGATTAAAAACATAAATGGTGCATTTTACAAAAAATTATAATTGTCAATCAAGTGAAATAGCTGGATTACAAAGTGTTGAATATGACCTTGCATAATATTGGGGCTAAAAATTGCAAATCTGTAAATTACGTGAGTATACAGTACAAAAGTATTATTAAACTTATTTGTTTTTCATACTAAGTGTTGTGAATAATCAGGTTTTCCTGGCAAATTTAATTACGAGCAATTTCGTAGTCACATATGTTGACACTTTGAATAAGCCTATGTGAGCAAAACATAACAGTTCCTAATGAAATATTCGTGTTAAAACAGTTAAAATAAATGTACCATGCTTTTGCAATCTCTTTTGGAACGAAATATTATATATTAATGACATTGAAAAACATCGCATCATAATTGCACCCATACGAAATTTAACTAATTTGAGTTTAATTTACTGAAAAATCGTAATTTATCCTCAGTATCGTATACTTCCATACTTCTTTTCCCTCCTATCGGGATCATTGCATACATCTTACGTGACTCAGCCTGTATATACAGCGGCATCATCCGCGGAAAGCCTCTTGGAACTTCCGACATTGTCTGCATGTAGTGTGCGAGCTGGACTACTGACACCACTTTTGGAACTCACGTGTCACTTTCCGCTGATTTCAAGCGATTTTTTACAGTCGCCCTCCGTAAGGCCCGTCTGTCCCTGCCCGTCGGTACATCATGTATGAATGGAGTTGGTTTAGCTGCGGTTGCTGCTTCGCATTTCCACTTCACAATCACATCACAAACAGTCGACCTGGATAACTTTAGAAGGGTAGAAATGTCCCTGACGCGTCTGTCACTCAGGTGAGATGCGTAGTCTCTGAGCTCCCTGATCGACCCTTCTGCTGTTACCACTTCTCTGTTGACTACGTAATACTCCACATCTCCTTTTATTCTGCCGGCACCTCTCGTGACATCTAGTGATCAATTTGGCATTACATCGGGGTGTCCGGATACTTCTGATCAGATAGTGTATGCTTCATTTATAGAGCTTACTTTAGTCTTTATTTACGATAGCAAGAGATTCAGAGTTGCAAGAGGGATCAGGCAAGGATGTTCCATATCACCAAACTATTCTCAGCAGCCCAAGAGGATATTTTAAGTCTTCTTTACGGAGAAAGCTAAGAAGGGAATATGTGTTAATGGGTGGAAAGATCTTGGCGCATTATGTGCTCTCCGCCCCAATCTCTGTTTGCTCGCGAGACACCCGCGGATTTTACCCAAGTAGGGGAGATTTATGTACTTCGATACACTTTGCAAACTTCGCCTCGTAATGCAGTCTTTTGGAAATTAAAAAATTTCACCTGAATATTAAGATTTTTTTCCAAAACGAAAACATGTTTCAAGGTACAAGATGGTCATGTACCTAGGAGCAAATATTCTATTGCAGTTTAAAATAGTTGCAATAGAGAAAATCTTGCCAGTACTATTTTCAATAGTGTATATATTATATTATTGCTCTGCTACTCATCAGAACTCAGTAAGCAAAATAAAATTAAGCAGAAGCATTATAAAAAAAACAATTACAAGTTAAATACATTCTGGAATAGAAGATATTGGAAACTAAGACATATTTCCATTTTCAGGATGGGTAAAATTAGTAAGACATTAAAGAAATTCCGTTCCTTTGCAAATATCACATATTCCATGATAAAATACCGTATTTTGTCTCAAGGTACAAGCTGGTAAACGACCGAAAGAGTATGATTTTACTGTCCAATGTTATATAAATAGCTTTAAAAATATATAGCATTTTACTCACCATAAAATTCTATACCTGAAGAATTAACTATGTATATTCCACACACCTTTAAAATATTAAACAGCACTTAAATATATGGAACGCCAAGCATTTACAAATGCTACACAAAAAACACCTTCATATCTAACAAGATCAAAACTATAGAAAATGGCGGTCTCTAGTGTGTATCCCTTCCATAGAATATGTATATCTGTGGAGTGAGCATACTCTGCTCGCGTGTTCTCAACCTAATACCGGCCTAGTCATCTTATTTTGGGAGGAAGCTTCTTGTCTACAATTTGCGGTAATAGCGAAACTTGAATATTACACGAATTCGCCTTGATAGCGAAACTTGAATATTACACGAATTCGCCTTGTTTCATGTATGATTCTGGACGTTTGAGTTTTGTTAACAGCCATTGTGCAACATTGTCGTTCCTACGGATGTAGAGAGAAGTATGTGAAAGGTCGGTTATTTTTCATAGGTGTGTGCAACAAGTGTATGATCGCAATTGTCATATTGATATCAGGCACTTCATACGTGGAAATATTTCGAGACATGGTATTTTAAAGTCTTGTATTGTAAAGATAGTTTCTGTGATTTTATGGCCATGTGTTTACGAGACAAGAGCTGGATAAATTTAGAAGTGCGTTTGAGTAAACCGACAATCACTGTATATATACTGGTGCTATGTTCAAATAGAGATAAAATTTATACATGGTAGTCTGACGAATTTCCTCCATTTTACACAGGTTCTCAAACCCGTGTGTGTATCTAAGTATTTCTGCATGAAACAGTTTCCTAATCTGTGTCATTGTAAGGTAATTAATTGGAACAGTTTCGGAAGTATGAATCAGTGCAACAAACAACGTAAAAATATTGTTGGCTGTCACTTCTTTTATTACTCCAAAATTCGAGCATTGATCTTGTATTTTTTATTTCTTTGTGCGTAGTGTATGGTTTTACTTTTCTGCTGGGGTAGCAAAAATTGTTTTAGATATTTTACTTGTCTATAAAGAGCAGATGGGTCAATAAACAAAAACTGAAAATAATAATGTAAAAGAAGGTGGTGCAAACTGCAACTATTTCATAGTTCCAAATGCGTTGTTTCTTTGTGACACTTCGGCGACGTATACAGTGTCATTGTAACTTAATTAATTAGAACACGGATTCGACTAAACGAATAAGTTCAACAGAAAACGTAAAATAATATTGTTGGCTGTCATTTCTTATCCTGTTACCGAAAAAAACGTAAATAAAGTGGAATCTGATCTGTGATACTGTGGCGAAAAAGCACAGTACCATTTCTCTTCACATCTTTAAGCCAACTTCATTTTGTGGCGTCAAATTGTTCACATGTTTGTAAAACACATATACAAAGTTTCGCGGTGACCTATCTGTAGCACCGAAGCAACAACACTCAACGTACACTAAGCGGTATATTAGCTAAAAACGCGCCGTCCTTTTGTCACGTAACTTGAGCTGCAGTAGATGTTGCGGACAGAATTCTCGTTGTGCTCATCCGAATGCTCACTCCATGGATATTTATACCCTATAATTCCTTCATGTGATTCTAAAATCAGTCAATATACTGACGTCGCAAACAAAACATCGCGTGTTTCTGGGTATACTATCCTCTACACAACACTATCCCATATAGGTCGACGTATGGTGAAGGCTTTAAAGACACAGTTGTGGTCTGGAACTAAAGGCTTTACTTGTTTTATCTCACAGTCCCTACGGATACTGATGTATTTTTATATTTACTGATTTACGTGCCATGCGGACAATGGTGACGTAACGTCTGTGTGACTTTCATGTTTCCAGATATACCAGTGTTACAGAACAGACAGTTTTTTCGCGACCCAGTATAGCAGCAGTCAATACGCGCAAACGTGTTGCCATGTGATATTTACACCGTCTATTTGCTGACCCTCTTGCGATATCGACCTTCCTGTAGCTATGGAGCGCAATTGCTGTTGCCACAACAGTGCAGCACAAAAACAAAGAAAAGTTCTGTGTTCACCACTCTTAATGTGGTTCACAATTTTGGTTTTTCTGTGTCACTGCAGGGCCAGAGAGGCTAGACAGTAGAAAAAAATGCATTTATCAAGTTTAGACAGTAAAGTGTGTCGGGATAAAGCTTGCCGTATTCATTCAAGCAAGATACGACCTCTCAGTGAACCGGTGGGCCTTCGTTCTTAACAACTGGGCTTGTTTTCCGATTTATTCACAATGGTTTGCCTTGGAATGTTATATTTCCTTCCAGCTTCCATCTGGCCAGTACATCCAGTAGTAATTACTTCTAACTTTTTTCTGCAGTGTTCATTCGAATTACGGGTATTTGTGTAATATTTCCGAGTACTTGGATTGAAAGATTTCTGCTGTCACATTTCTGTAGAAGGAGAACATAGTAAGTGTACTGTGCCATTTAACTTGATGGCTAAAGGGAGGCTTAGAATAAATATTTAAGTCTGTTTATTATTTAGCCTACGGTAATTTTTGAATAATTAGGAATGAGTGACATCCAAAGTTGTGCAGTCGTTTGCAACAAGTTTGTTTAACTATTCATACATGAATTTCCAAATTTGTACTCAAATAAATGCCAGTATCGTTAGGCCCAACCATCAAAATCAGGGAATTCGTGCTGGACCGAGGCGATGTCTCAATTTTTATCTTGATTTATTATTCTAGTTTCGATCTGGTAAACATATAACCATGATCTTGCCCTAACTTTGTACCAATACATTGTTTCCCTAAGAGGAGCGTGAATCTGCAGCTAGTTACATCATAGTGGTTATGTCGATACAGTAACGAATAATTTCAGATCAAATTGCATCAATGGAATTGTTAAAAATAGTTATGAAAAACATCATTACTTGTACTTACAATCATAAACAGAAATCGCCATTGTCAGAAGCTTTCTTCGCACTCGGCACAAGCCAAAGAACTTAAAAGGAAATACGAACTATATTTAAATCTATTATTTTGGTCCAAAATAATGTCAGCAGATGGAGCCCATGCCATCTGAAACAAAAGTAATGCCAGTTGATTGGTAAAAAGCTACAATGGTTGGCTGTAACGCATTAGCAGTGGAATCATGTGACTTCAGCGATCTCAAATTTATGAAACTGACTTTGTGTCTAAGAGCAGGCGTGCACGGTGAGGGGGGAGGAGGGGGAGGCAGGAGACGGAGAGGGCAGATGATCCCTACTGGAATCTGCAAAATACGTTTTTTACTCTGAAGGGCATTCTCAGCATTTTCTAAAAATGATTGTTTGTGATGCCACTAAACCCCAAAGTTAGCGTTGTCGTGTGCGACGGGATGCTGCAGCAAGCACTGCGTTAAGTTGGATTAGCTTGGTTGTGAGAATGTTCACGGTAAATTACAGCAGTTTCCTTGGGTCGGCGGCGCTGTCAGTGCTGTTTTCCAGCCACGGTGAATGCGGACCTTCCGAGGAAATTTCCGAAATAGAGTTCCTAATCTTTTTAACACAGTGCAGCATGCAGGCATCGTGTTACTAACTGCGCAGTGCGTTTGACATGACTGTACAACAACTTATTAGACTGAAGGACTGCACTCGTTCAATTCTAGTATGTGAAGAGTCGGTTATAAGGCTCAATATCATGTTTAAAAATATGTCGGACATTTCTTATAAATCTTATTTATTTTATAAATTCATTTCGTACTTCTCCACTCAGAATGGTATCAGAGGCATTTTCTGCTGATTATTTGCGTTCACAGGAAATAGGGCTTCTTTTGTGGATCTGATTTTCTTCTATATCATATTTTTAATTTTCACTATCAAACTGAAATAATTGACGTATGACTATAAGTACACTTTGCAAATATTTTCTAATTCTATTTCTTAACTGCTGAATTTAATGTCATTTCAAAACATGTACTTCACAAATATTAGTAAAATATGCTTACCTTTTAGGTGTAAAAATAACGTGATCATCCACAGTATATTCAAGGGATAGTTGTCAAACGTTAGAGGTACAAATGGTGGGCACTCCTGTCGAATTAAGGACACAAGACGTTCTCACACTCACTGGCAATTTTAGAATCTTGCCACCTGTTGTACGAATTTATGCAGACGCGTATGCCTCTACGATCTACGAATCAACGACTATGAAGAAAGGGAATACGCCATTCTTAGAGCAATATTTTAAAAAGGGCGAAATATGTCCCTTGTCATAAGAACACCAACAAGGTAGTGATAGTGATGAAATGCTGGGTAAATGGTTACGGAATTTTTCAAGCCCATACACATTTTATACTTTTGCCGTATCCGGTAACCGCAATATAAGTATTGTATTTTGTACATGAATCGCTCAGAGTAGTTAAAAATGTTTGTCAGTTTCGTCCTTTATGGTGAATATGGTTTCTCAGTGTTTCCGTATAAGTGAAACAGCACCTTACGAAATACATCTCGATCTCGGAACTACGCCGCCAAACGCATTCGATTTCCTCACTCGTGCTTCGGTTTGCGACACCTAGATGGCATGACAACCGCTATACCGACGCAGCTCGCCGACCGCCATTGCAGCGACATTATCAAGCTTAAAAAGACAGGTTTCAGCCGTCCCTCTGGAATAGCCGTGATCGTCTAGTGGTTAGGACATTGCGTTGTGGCCGCAATAACCCAGGTTCGAATCCTGGTCACGGCAGTGGTGAAACACTGTCACGGCGGAGGTTATTTTAACCGGTGGAGATGCATTGTAAATTTATTATACTTTAAACTGATAACGAAAAAAAGCGTAAATCATTTTCGTACAGTTTAGTTTTCTTCTTAAACGCACAGGTAATTTTTCCACTAAAGCCCTTATGGCCAAAAATTAATCACTGGTTCTGAAACGTTTTACGTTACAATTTATTATGCGAAATCGAGTTGTTAATCTAATGCCAAAAACAATTATGAATTATGTTTCAGTGGGAAAATTTAATACTTTTTGGATTTTTTAATAAATGGGCTCTTTATCGCAGACCTTCGATTTTTCATAGCACAGCAGCTCCTTTATCTACAAAATTTATGATGTGTGCTGATTGCTGATTTTTATGATAAAACGTGGAAGACAGTACAAAAACTATTAGCAGAGCTATGCTTCATGTTGCCACTATCGACTGCTACACTGCTTGTTCAGTAGACGAATAGAAGAATTATAAAGTTAGAATTTTACACAATCACTGTCTTCCTTTCATCTTCCTCCTTTTAGTTTGAGATATAATTTGCACCTGCTCTATCCTGTGCTTCTCTGAACTTTGAATTTATTCTGCGACCGGTTCCACATTGTAACTAAACAGCTGAGATTGCTATCAACTGACGTGACACGTTACTTAAGGGCAAAATAATAAGCCGTCATTCTATACTGATACGATGCAGAACAAGACCGCAAAGGATAATATGCTACTTTGTTAATATTGTGATTACATAAAGACAGATATACGAAAAGGCTTACACGAGCTCAGGTGCTTGGTTTGAAGAAAGTGTATTAGAGAATGAAGCACGATTTTTGAGCATAAGTCATCGGAAGAAATTGTGTTGTCCGGAACTAACTGTGCATATGTACAGAACCTAATCATTTCTAGTAATATGAATGTGAATGCTAACTGAAACAAAGGGTGCACTTCTCCGTAATCAATCACGTGTTTAACAGTCTATGTTTTCACACAATCGCTGACTTCCCTTGTTCGTAAATCACTCTTGCTGTCGAAGATTTGCCGTAAAATTGCCTTCGACTATTTTATTGAGAGCATTGGGTTGAAATATATTAACATAGCAATATTAAGGACCGGCATTGTAGCTAACGCTACGAGTTAATAACGTGTTAAGGATAACTGAAAACATACGGAACAGCCAAAAAGCATGATAACCAGTACGATCGTACTTTTGATAGTAACCGTAGATATGTTACTGAGTCAAATGCGTTTCGGAAACCGAGAAATATTGCACCTACCAGAGTGCCTCGCTCCAAAACTTTCAGAGTGTCATGTGAGAAAAGTGTTTTCGGAAGCCATGATGGTTGGCATGGAGGAGGTCAATCTGTTCGAGATATCTTACTGTGTTTGAGCTCAGAATATATTCTAAGATTCTACAAGAAATCGATGTGAAGGATACGGGACAGTAGTTTTCTGGATCATTTCTGCTTCCCTTATTGTAAACTGGTGTGACCTGTGCTTTCTTCCAATTACTGGGCGCGTTTTTGTACGAGCGATCTGCTGTAGGTTATTTAGTTAAAAGAGGGGCTAACTCAGCTACAAATTCAGTATGGAATCTGACAGGTATTTCATAGGACCCTGAGGCTTTGTTCGATTTTAACCATTTCAACTGTTTCTCAACGCCACTGACTCTCTTATCTCACTCATCTTTTGAGTGGCACGAGGATTCCATTGCCGCAGTTCTGTGGATTTTCCTTTGTACAGAAACGTCTGGAAACGGAATTAAGCATTTCTTTTTCCTGTTCTACCCTCAGTTTCAGCTTCTGTCTCATCCGTGAGTGACGCTAACTTTGATATCACTGATAGCCTTTACATATGACTTGAATGTCTTTGGGTTTCTTGAAAATCATTAGACAATATTTTACTTTGGCAGTCGATGAAGGCTTCACGCATTGCTCTCGATACTGCCAAACGCTTTTCATTCAGCATCTCTCTATCTGTAGCTCCATGCTTTGTTTTACACCTATTATACAATCTTCTCTGTTCCCTTAGAACTTTCTTTACAGTAACCATGTACCATGGAGAGTCCCTCTCATTATGAACTGTTCTAATGGATACGTATCTATGCAGTGTATGATCAACTATTCTTTTAAACTTGATCCAGATTTCCTCTACATTTTCATGTCTGGCCCTAAACGTTTCAAGTTCCCCATTTAAATGCGAGTGCTTTTTTTATCTATCTATCTATCTATATATATATATATATATATATATATAATTGTTTTAGTCGCTTTTTGTACTTTGGCAATCACTGTTGCCACAATACATCAAGGACACTACTACCAGTTTGTATGTAGACACCCTCAAGGAGGTGAAGTCTATTTGTTGTCACTAGATATAATATATTTCGAACATGAGGGTGGTTCTGGTCTAAGTAGTTTTCCGAGAAGGCATTTAATAATGTTTCATAGGACGTCTTGTTACACACACCACTAACAAAACTGTAATTTACCCAGATGATTGTTGGGTTATTAAGTCTCGAGTGATGATTACAGTATGTTCAAATGGTTCAAATGGCTCTGAGCACTACGGGACTTAACTTCTGAGGTCATCAGTCCCCTAGAACTTAGAACTACTTAAACCTAACTAACCTAAGGACATCAGACACATCCATGTCCGAGGCAGGATTTGAACCTGCGACCGTAGAGGTCGCGCGGTTCCAGACTGTAGCGCCTAGAACCGCTCGGCCACCCCGGCCGGCGATTACAGTATGACTGAGGAACTTAGGTATAAGCGAAATGAGGTTTTGCCTAAAGGTGAGTCCAATGGTCGATCGAAGTATCCAATTACAATTTTATGCCCACTGCTAATACTGAGTATTGCCCAAACAATCTTACAAGCAGCTTCAGTTTCTATTTCGGTGGATTTGAATTTCTTGTCTACTGCAACAAATACATCAACACCATTTCCTGTTAGTCCGTCATTATATACTTGTTTAAATTCCCCAAAGGTCACACTGTCATTAACTTCAGGTTTTAACAAAATGGCTCTGAGCACTATGGGACTTAACTTCTGTGGTCATCAGTCCCCTAGACCTAGAACTACGTGAACCTAACTAACCTAAGGACATCACACACATCCACGCCCGAGGCAGGATTCGAACCTGCGACCGTAGCGGTCACGCGGTTCCAGACTATAGCGCCTAGAACCGCACGGCCACACCGGCCGGCCAGGTTTTAACAACTTTTCGGTACTTGGTATTGTGTGACCTTCACTGTTTTTCAGGAGTGTTTCAAACTCTGGCTCTTTGTTGTGATTGCTTCACAGTTAACTACTAGGATTTTAATGCTCTCGCCTGTGGTGGGTGTGGGGCATTCCTTTGGATTTTAAACTAATACCATCAGGTCTCGTACAGTTGGCGTTATCTAGACTGTATGGAGAGTCGCCTAACCTAAAGAAAACGTTATGCGCATCCCACACACAGTCAGCTACTTAGGTACCGGCATTTGATGTGTAGAGCTGAACTGTCTCAGTTAGGGGGATTCTACAATTCTCACGCCACGGCGCAAGTCCAGGAAGCCCCCATTCGTCAACGGTTTCGACGGACGCCCCTAAGGCTCAGGGTCCATTTGTTATTGTTTAAAAGAATTTTCAGTAAAGCTGGTGGAATAATTTCTCCCCATGATCGCTTTCTTGTCCTTCACATCTTGAATAGTAACGTATTTCACTATTCCATAGCTTTATGAAATCTTATAATACGAAGCTACGCACAAAGTGGATGTTTGATTTATTACGATTAGAGCGTCATTCTTTGTGTTTGTGGCGCTATTTGTGACAGTTAACACGTAGAGCGTGTCCGCTCAGGACAATGAATCTGCATCAGTATATGTGTAAATAATGGCTAAAAATAAGAGTCAACGAAATACAACTTTTAATATGATAAAAAATTGGAATAGAGTTGCAACGACTTCAAATTGGAGTTACACTCTGTTAATCTCATATACGAGACGCGTTCAGAAAATAAGTTCCGTTTTGTACTAAAAACAAAACGAGTACAAATACAGAAAATCTATTTATTGAAAAGAAATCTTAAATTATTCTTCTACATAGTTCCCACCATTTTGTAGGCAGTTATCGCTGCATGGCAAAAGTTTTTGTATACTTCCCTTTTAGCATGTCGCCGGCAGTGTTGTCAATCTCTTTGAGTATGTTATCGTTGTTGAATTTATGAATGTGAAATGTGGTGCTGCAGAAGAATGTTGAAAATTAGTTGGACTGGATAAGGTAAGGAATGAGGCGGTTTTCTGCAGAATCTATGAGGAAAGGAACATATGGGAAACACTGTCAAGAAGAAGAGACAAAATGATAGGACATCTGTTAACACATCAGGGAATTACCTTCGTGGTACTAGAGGGAGCTGTAGTGGGTAAAAAACCTAAAGGAAGTTGGAGATTGGAATACATTCAGCCAATAATAGAGGACGTAGGTTGCAATAGCTACTCTGAGATAAAAAAGTCGGCACAGGAGAAGAATTCGTGGCGGGCGGCATCAAACCAGTCAGCAGACCGATGACTCAAAAAGAAAAAAGAAAAACGTGTTCGGTGCGAAAAGTGATGGGAGTCGACAGGGGCTTGGTCAGTCCGGTACGGAGAGTGGTCAAAGTCGGGTAATAGTTGTGTCCTGCACTCTCGTGAATCAAAGCAATACCGTTTTTGAGCTTCTCGCGGCGTTCATTCCGTACTGGGCTACACAATTTCATAGGCGTCCCACAATAAACATTTGCGGCATCATGTCACCCCACAGTAAATAATGTACCAGCGAGGCACCGTGTGTATCCCAAAAGAGTGCACATTACTTTTTGAGTTTCAAGATATGGATAGCTTTAATGTTTACTGGAGACGCAATGTGCACGCCGTTTCGGTTGAGGAGTCTTACAAGCGACCCAAGTCTTACACCCGGTCACTATCATGCTAAAAAATTATCACCGTCTTTATTTTAACGTATCAAAAAGACAGTAAAGTGCACTGCCCAAACGCTATTTTTTGTGTTGCACAGTAAGAGTTTTCGGCACCCATAGAACACACAGTTTTTGAAAATTCAATTTTTCGCAAGTAATCTCACGAAGAAATGATCTCAAGATTTGCGGGAAGTTCTCTGAAAGATCGAGTAATGAAAACATGCGCTTTTCCTTTACGAGTTTTTTAATTCCACGAACCAGTTATTCATTAACAAAAGATTGGCACCCATTTCTTTCTTCGTCATGCACTCGATCATGACCTTCACTGAACGATCGAACTCTTCTCCTTACTACTCAATTGCTCATCCCATTTTCTCCGTTAACCTCGGAGAAATGTCGGTGTATGTCCACTGGTAGATTTCAGAAGTCGATTTCAGAAGTAATCCCAGACTCGGCGTAACTTTCAAGTTCACCAATCGAAATAAGCACTTTAAAGAACAGAAAACATAGAGAGAAATCAAAATCGTGTCATCTCTTTCTCCTCAACTGAAAGCAAATGCTGAACATAATCCGAACTGCGATTATAGGAGGGTGTGCTGAAAAGTAAAGTCTATACGAATTTTTAACGTGAAAATTCCCAAAGATTTTTCAATAAAACAAACGTTACTGACATTCTTTCTACACCTTTATTCTTCATGTCTACATGTATGCAGTCCTGTGACACTAGAGTGCTCCGAATTGTCAAATGTAGCGTAACAGTGTTACATATGTCGGTGCGTGCAAATCAGCTTGCTATAATCGAGTTTCGAGTCCGAAGAGTTCGACCACCCGCAGAGCATCATCCCCTTCAGTCTGACAATGTAACACACACTCGAGCGCTCTGACATTTGGAACAACCCGACGCCTTGAGTTCACTGAGTAACAATACAGTCCCTACTTGGCCAATTCCGACTTTCATCTGTTTCCAAAACTTAAAGAACACCTTCGAGGACTTCATTTTGATAGTAATGAAGCAGTACAAGCAGAGATTAGGTTGTAGTTCCGTCAGCAAACTCAAATATTTCCCGCGTTACGAGGGGGAGAGGGGAGGGCGAAATGTCAAATTCTCTTCGCGGTAACTGGTATCAACAAACTGGTCTCTTGTTAGGGGAAATACTTTCATTGACAGAGTGACTATGTTGACAAATAAGTATGTGTACTTGAAGAATACAGATGTACAATGTTAATAACGTTTGTTTTCTTTAAAAAAAACTTTAAGAGCTCTCACTTAAAAATTTGGAGGTAATACTTTTTAGCACGCCCTCATAGTGCTGCCGCCGAATGAAATACAAATGGAACGTACGTTCTGGGCGTACTTCTCACAGTTTCGTTACGATGCAAGCTCTCGTTGGCCGACAGATACGGGGTATCTGAGGAAGGTGGCGAGCTGTAATACGCAGGACCAAGCCGTAGAGGAGCCAGATTCAATTCACCGTCCGCCCAGGCCGGTTCAACACATTTTCCTGAATATGCTTACTCTGAAAGGTTACGACCTATTCACTCCCCACTCCCCGTCCAACTGAATTGATGCTTTTCTAAGGATGATGACGATAAGACATCAAACTCCTAACTTCTTTCCTAGACTAACAGCAAGTTACGAGACTCACCTACGAACTAGATTGCACAAAAATGTCTGCAAGAGTTATTTACGTCTCATAGAAGAGAAAAAAATGGTAATGATCGTTAGACTAGTTACTGCGAAGAGAATTTATTATTTCACCCTCCTCTCTCCCCCTCATTACGCGGAAAATAAATTTTTCAATTTAGTAGCAAATCTGCGATTCTTCGATTGCTCGATGAAGATGTATCGAACCTGCCTAATTTTCTCCACGTTATTGAGATCAGATATCCAAAAAAATCAAAAGTGAACATACGAACGGAGGCAAGTTTGTGATGCCAAGATAAGTTCATTTAATGAACGATATACGTAGGAAGAACATCATCTCAATTATTTTGCGAGGAGAATTTTATTTGTGAATCGGTAGCTGATAAAGTATTTTCTGGAATTAGGAGTTACATAGCTACAGTTTATTTTTTCATTTGTGTTTTTTACTTTGACGTTTTGAGGCCGCAGCCATTATCTTAGGCGCGTTATTCGTTTAAATTAGTCGAGGTGTCAAGCTGCGAGTAGGCATCATCACTGTGCACTGTTGTTGGGTTTAGAGTTAAACGTCACGTCGACGCCAAGAAAAGAAGAGATTAAGCACAAGCTCAGACTGGGCAACAATGGGGAAAGGAACTTCTCGAACCTTCTAAAAGGAACCATCCAGGCACTCGTCTTAAGTGATTTAGGGAAATCACAGAAACCTTAATACGGATAGCCGGACATGGATTTGAACAGCTGACCTCCCGGATACAAGTCCACTGTGTTTTCCAGTGCGCCACCTCGCTCTGTTAGGAATAATTGGTACAGATTATCTGATTGTGTAGTCAATGGCTAAAGTGGACGTTAAAGCGAGTACACACTAGGCCAACGGAGGTCAACGAACGACAACCATCTGTTTCGTTGGCCGAGATTTGAACAACGTTTACAGGCTGCAAATCGGAGCCAACGGAGAGGTTGCTTTGATTGCAGTTCGGACTAACGGAATTAATATCAAAGCGTTGGGCAGTGGGTTGGCTTTGGGACTTCTGTCGTAGTGTGGACGTTGGGTAGAATGTTCGTCGATTCAGTAGCGATTTGCTGTATCTGTCGAACGGGTGTGTATTTATTGTGATTAAAAACACTGCAGTGTGGAGTGGAATACGGAGGCAGCATTGAAGTTGATAAGATTTTTATGGTCAATGTAGCTTACATTCGGAAAAAATTGTAAAATTGGCCATACTGCAATTCAGCTTTAAAGTCAGACATCGATTTCGTTTTATCACACTGATCCCCACTTTTTAAAAAAGAGGTCGTCCACCAGGGTCCTTTCTTCTTCTTCATCATCTTCTTCGTCTACTGCATTTTATTTGCAGTAAAATAAAAGCTGTGTGTGCGACTACTGCTAAGTCCTGTTCTTCACTCATAATATGGACGGATGAAATTGTAATTAAAACGCTACTTATAACACTAACCAAATGGGAGCAGACTCGAAAAGTTATCAGAGCCAGCTGCGATTCCACATGGCCGCATCCGTTGGCTCCAACCCCCTTGGTTTTGTGTGGATGAGAGGCCGCGCGCCAGTGATTTGGCAACCAACGTTCGATTGTTGACTGTCAGCTGTTGGCTGTCCTACGTTGATCTTCGTTGGCCTTGTATCTACGCCCCTTTAGATATACTGTGAAAGCTTTGAGTTGGAATACCAACACAAAAAGTGTTATCGGCAACGAACCTTAAACTCGATTTTGTACGCAGAATTGGGACTTTATGCGAACGATACTTGTGTTGTAAAAGTCCCACTAAAGAAGAAGCAACAGAAGAGGTTGTTAATTACTTATTGAGACAATCATTAAGTGGTTGTCTGAAAATGAACTCTCCCTTAATTTTGAGAAAACACTCTATACTCAATTCTGTACATATTGATGAAAACTTGAACTGGAAGAACCTCATAACTGAGCTAAACAAGCGTTTAAGTTCATCTACTTTTGATCTCCCTGTAATTGCAGTCATGGAAGCAACCGAATAAACCTCCTGACATACGAGTATTTCGCACTTTCATTTAATAGCACCTTATGGAATAATTTTCTGGCGTAACTCGTCAAGTTAAAAATAGCGAGCACTAAAGTTAATACGTGACGTTCTCCTGTGGAGAACCTCCACGGTTCATCTTGAAGGAGTTAGGCATTGCAACTGCACTATCACAATATAAATACAATATTCGCTAATGAAATTCGACATAAATAATTCATCACAGTTTGAGAAGAATAACGAAATCCATGCCTACAACAGTAGAGGAAAGATTGCCCTTTATTGCCCATTATTAAGGCTGTTAGTGAGTCAGAAAGAAGTTCAATGTCCAGCAACAAAATTTTTTCATCACTTGCCCAATAATATAAAACGACTGATTAGTATCAAGAAAGTTTTAAGTTCAACCTAAAATCATTTTTCCTGGACAATTGTTTCTATTTCATGGACTAATCTTTACTTAGAATCTGATGGTGTTGTTGCATGAGTAGGACTAAAAGCAGTGTTAAAGTTGATCATGTGAACATATCCTATAAAGTAACTTTCCGGCATCAACTCGACAAAAGAATCATTCAAATTATTTATAAAACATGTAACTAACTGAGCAGTTTTGTGACATCAACTGTCGAAATATCATATGTCCATAAAACAGCCCCCGAAAAAAGAGAGAAGAAATGGAATAAATCGAAAGTTATTGATAATCGCTCTTAAGAGGGATGTTGTAAATAATACTGCAAAATTACTTTGTTCTCTCAGCAAAGTGAGGATACAAACATTAAGCGTTCATCTCACATTAAATTAAACATTTATGAAGGAGCGCCACATAAAAAATAACTTGGAAGGGTTGGCAGTTAGAAGACGACTGTCTGCTGGAATCGGCCACAGCCGGTAGCTGGACAGAAGACTCCGCTTCTGACAGCAGCCTGCTGCAGTTACCCAAGGTGAAACACGTTGAGGGGGAACGCTGAGGTCAGGGTCGCGATGCCGATCGCAAAAACTCGTTCCGTCCTTGAGGCACCGCCTAAACACAGAGCGGCGCAGTCGAGCGAATGTTCTACGTGCCTACCCAGAGAACGACATTATTACGTGCTGAAACGAGAAGGTAGAGAGAGGATAAGCGAGAATAGTGTTTACTGCTTCTGTGCAACTGAAAAGTAAATCAGCAATGGCGACCAGCAGTTAAGTGTACCATGAGCAAGACTGAATACAGCCTCTATTTTTTTCGCTGTAGGGGTGTTGTTTCTTCAACCATAAAGGATACTATCTTGAGCATTGTTGTAACTCATTACGGGTTACGTCACGTGCGTCGCATGTGTTGTGGGAACAACAACACTTTATTTTACAAGTAGAAATACTCAAACCGCCGGTTTTCACTCATGAAAAATTAGATGCTCACGTCCGAAAAAGACAGCAGTTCGACGAATGTTTAATAGTAGGTACACGAGCCCATAATAAGGAAGAGGGGATAAGCCATACTAAGTGAAAGCAAGGTAATGACATTCTAGTGACATCAATCTTAAGCGTAGTGTTCACTGTACAAAAGCAGAAACATTGAAAGCTTCCTTATTTACGGATAGGCAACCATTAAAAAAAAAAAAACACACACAAACACACACACACACACACCACACACACTACGATACCTGACAGGTACTGCTAGTGTAGTTGCTCTTCTAAACAGCTTCCCATATGATTGAAGAACCAGTGCGTGTGGATACTGGTACTTAAGTTATTTGGACTATGTACTGCTCTATTTAAAAAGAATGACTCATTGTAGCCATGGGGTCGAGATGCAAGTAGTGGGGTAATCGGGCTCCCAGCCCAATTTCGATATCAAATTGATATCAAATTCTTTATACAAATTAATTAATTACCCAACCCCTTGATGGCGTCATGGGTTTTCCCCAGTTAGCATGTGGGTCCCTTCCCCTCCTCTCCCCTTCCCGGCTCTGGAAAAGGAGAAAAATTAAAATTTTGGCAGGAAATTAAAAAAAAAAGATAGGAAATTCAAATTTATTGGTGGGAACATCATATTTTGTGTGTTCACCTTGAAGTCTGGAGACCAACTGAGCTAGTTCACAACACCACTGCCAAAGAGTGCCATTGGTTCTCCTCAACCCCCCACCCACCCCTCTTGTGATGTCATCAAAGATGATGGTGCAGAAAAAAAAGGGTGGGCACGAATAGGAACACTGAATCTGGTCATGAGATAGGCTTCAGCCAGTACGATCACAGCAGTTGGTGATGCCATTGAAGAACATACAAGGTGGGCTCAGCAGCTCCAGAGCCTCAGTCTCATTCAGTCAGCTAGCAACATCAGAAGAAGAACTATGAAGTATCAGCAGTAACCATCAAGATCCAGCACAGCCCAGCAGAACAAGAAGAAACGAAAAAGTAAGTATCGCATATTACATCTTTTTCTCTAGTTAGCATTATTATTGGTTCTTTTGTGTCTTGGTCTGCATGTGATGCTTCCTCCTCCTTGTTCAGCAGCAACATCTGATCTGTCGGGGCCTGTACGGGTAACCGCAAATATGTCGACCTCTGTCACATCCAGGCCAGAAGCAACCTCAGCCGCCATCTTGAGAGACGTGCACCAACCTGCAGCAGCAGCAGAAACCTCAAGTGTGAAACTTCCCGGCAGATTAAAACTGTGTACCACACCGAGACTCGAAATCGGGACCTTTGCCTTTCGTGGGAAAGTGCTCTACCATCTGAGCTACCCAAGCGCGACTCACGCCCCGTCCTCACACCTTTACGTCTGCCAGTATCTCGTCTCCTACCTTCCAAACTTCACAGAAGCTCTCCTGCGAAGTTTTCTGGAGGCATAACGTTGTGTGTTACATACTGAATTGGCGTTTGAAGTGACATCTCATGGCAATGACGGGAGCACATCGTGATGTAAATAATACGTCTGTAATCAATGTAAATATTGTATGCAAATGTGTGTTTGTGTGTGTGTGGGGTGGGGTGGGGGGGGAGGTCATACAATACGTATCAGAGTGTGGGTGAGGCAAACAAATAAAAAGGAAAAAAAAACCACGTATGATGTACATGTTTAGTTTGTGTTACAGCACACTTCTTGTGAAGCTTAGTACGAACGATAACGCACTGTTGAGACTCACTGCTGCAATTCTTTATCGTGGTCTCTTTATGGCACACTTCCTCGCTGTTCCTCTCGAGGAATCGTCTCCACATCTTGACTTGATTCAAGGAAGGCAGAACGCTGAACGCTGGGTAATATGTTGCAATGCTTTAAAGCTGTCTTTATATAAACGAAGCAAAGGTGCATCCCCTGCTGCGTTTTACTTCATGAACAAAGAACTGTTCCGAAGCGATTTAAACAGTTGGATACCACTTAATGACTTGCATGTTCCTAACCAGTTATTCGACAGGGAAAAAGGGAACTACAGTGCAACATGGAACCGAGCCATGTTTCGTTCGTAGTAAAGCGTCACATGATTTGAAGGTGTATGCTAGGTTAAAATGCAGAGAGAAAAAAAAAGTGACTCAGCAGGAATTCGATCATACAATCTTTTGGTTTCTAGCTAGACGCTATACAGCTTCTTTTGTTCGTCATGGATCTCGTCATTTGGTCTGGACAGATGTCACAGTATACCCCTTCAAGTTCTTAGCTGAATACTTCACTCTGTTTTTTTGTATTACAGGGGGCAGGCAGCCCTATGATCAAACACACTGAGCTAGCGTGACGGCCGCTAAACTACCACACGAGATGCAAACTGTGTCACGCTTTCCGCTCTCACAAATCGCTGCTCCTCTCTCGAATTACGGCGGGCGCTCCCTAGGCAGTGGCGTTGCTTACACCACGAAATTTTAACTCATGATAATCATGACAATTTGTACAAAGTATTTATAAATTATAAGCAAAAACATTCCTTGTCGATCAGTGTATAGTACCCACTAGTCAAAATCGGATCAGAATCCCTTCAGCTATTCCTGAGGTTAGTTTGCACATATAGTCAGACACGAGGAGGCGACTTCAATATATACATAGAGAGAGAGGAGACAGCATCGTGCTATGATTCATTAATATGTAGAATGGCAAACCATTAGCTTGGTGTCGTTAGTGTGGACCATAATTGAGCGCTTCAAATAGACCTATCAATGAAGCACACCTCCATACCGCAATATACACAAATCAAAAAACAGTTTTGCAGCACCCCAGTTCCCAGAACTCCTGAAGATAGACGTTGACTGTGGATATTGTATCACAGACACAGTCCCTTGACTGTTCAGAGATGTCACTAAACCTGCCCAAAGATGTAAACAACCATGGATGGGCAGCGCAGGGGTCCGGCAGCCGATCAGTTCCAGTCATTCCACCAGGAAGGACGTACACGGCTCGTGTTATCTGTAGCTGAGCCATGCCTAGACGGTCAATACCGCGGTTCGATCGCGTCCTCTTTGTTACTTTGTGCCAGAAAGGGCTCTCAACAAGGAAATGTCCAGGCGTCTCGAAGTGAACCTAAAGTTACGTTGTGCAAGACGCGACAGTTGGCTGCGACTGCGACGCTGCCCCCTCCTCTTTTCCCACTCTGGCAGACGGCGACACGGCCGCAACACGACTGGAGTCGTCGCCGTTTCCCAAGCTCCGGTCGGCGGCGGCGGATTGAAATACATAAGAAAAATAAGAATTCCGATTTCCTTGCTGTAAAAAATACTGTATGTTAATGCAACAAAGTTACATCGGCTCCCAGAGTTACTTTTTCGATATAGATTCTCCTTTTACTTTAAAAAATTGTAAAGTATCTCTTCCGGTTTTGCGTGTTTTTTTCGCTGTATATTACTTCTCTATCAATTGTGAGGAAAGTAAAAGGCACAAAAAATTGATGTTTGCGTATCTTACAGTTTCACATCACAGCTTGATAATGAGGTGTCTATTTTTCCGATATTCGTCACAGTTATTCCGATACTTAATTTACAAATAACCTACTGCATAAAATTTGAATTGTGTACAGTGAAAAATGTGGTCGCTGGCTACTTTACGTATGGTTCACGTTAGGTCATACATCGTTGCCGATGAAAAGAAGCTAACATATCGAAATTATTTTTAAAGTTGAGATCAGAATGATATCGATCTCCGTTTCCGAGATTTGGGCTCATATATCTCCGGGAGCGTCGCGACTAGCCGCCAGTTCTGTCGACGCGCAACGAGAATCGTGTGGTCATCACACGATAGAGAATGCATTTGTTTTGTTTCGCTGACACATTTGGACCTAATGAAACGATTTTATGTCATATATTTCTCCGGTATGAGTTACTAATATTTCTCCATATGCTCTTGACAATTTCATTTAAAATGCCACGAAATGTAGGTTTCTTAAAGCCAAGTGATCAAGCAGAACCCATTTTCTTGGTTTTGCTGAGGCATCTGAACCTGTTCCAAGCTTTCTTTCTCGTTTATTTCTCTGATACGAGTCCCGAATATTCCTCCATGTGTTTTTGCACATTTCACCTAAAATTTCAATGAAAGATAAGTTTATTAACAATAAGCGCACGCTAGCGTCATTGCATTGTTTCAAGTTCTTGACAACAAGATAGGGTTTCACCTTAAACATCTCTAGAATTTTCATTCTGAACGTCTACAGTATACACTAGCAGAAATGTGGAAGAAATAATGTCCGTGCTTGTTCACAAAATTTCCCCAAATTATACTTGTCAGTTTCTCCCATGCAGAAACTTTTGGAACAAGCTAAGGCAACTTTCATAGCCGACTGACCCTTTATTCCCATCCAAATGAACTTCCATATTCTTATATTCTGACAGCATACATCGTTATGGATGACATGAACATTTAATCTTGCCAAGCTGCACTCAAAAGATGACTCCAGGATTTACAAAAGACGAATTTCAATTGTGAACTGTGTCAGACCAGAAGGGCCTTGTAAAACAGTAGTGCACTTTTGGCACAAGTTTTTTGAGCACCACCTTCTACCAATGAATTGAAGTGAATGTGACAAATTACTTATTGCAGCAAACTGTTTGCGCAATCTGTTGAGAAACGCCTTCCTCAAAAACGAACATCTATTGATTACAGAAAGCTGTACAACAATCTGGTGGTGGTTTTTCACAACTAGAAGGTATCATCAAGACACCAATCTACCGTTTACTTTCGAAGTGAAGGTATTGTAAAATGTAACTTTCTCGTTATACTTTAGATTGTTCATTTTATAATGTACTTGCCGTTTTCAATTTTTATCGTCACAAAAAAGAGTAATGCGAAAATTGACCTTCATTTTCATCATTCTAATTCTACATCTGCATGGATTATATGATTTTCATAACAGGCCTGAAAAATTTGCATTAATGGGAAAATATTATATATTTCACTCACCTGCCAGTTTCAGCTGTGCACCAATTTCTTCCCAAATTCTGTCTCTGAACATAGTCTCTATATTTAGGGTTCTTCAAATCGTAAAGGCAAGGATGTTGCGAGACCAGCTCACAGAGCATCACATCCTGTGAGTGGCTCATTTCAGTTTTCCTTGAGTGGCTTTCTGGCAGCCGTACGTTTTTGTGTCGTGCGACTTCCGTCGCAACACTGCTCACTGGTGCAGTGCTGCGACAGCTGCCGCAACAGTCGCGCGTCGCATCCCAAACTCGAACTGCGCATGCGCCAGCAGGCAACTTCTGACGTCACGTAGCGACCCGTCGCAGTCGCTAGTGTGCGTCGCGTCTTGGACAACGTACCTTAAGCCATGTTGTTCGGACATGGAGAAGATACAGAGAGACAGGAACTGTCGATGACACGCCTCACTCAGGCCGCCCAAGGGCTCCTACTGCAGTGGATGACCGCTACCTACGGATTATGGCTCGGAGGAACCCTGACAGCAACGCCACCATGTTAAACAATGCTTTTCGTGCAGCCACAGGACATCGTGTTACGACTCAAACTTCACAATACGCTGCATGATGCGCAACTTCACTCCCGACGTCCTGGCGAGGTCCATCTTTGAAACCACGATACCATGCAGCAAGGTACAGATGGGCCCAACAACATGCCGAATGGACCGCTCAGGATTGGCAACACGTTCTCTTCACCGATGAGTATCGCATAGGCCTTCAACCAGACAGTCGTCGGAGACGTGTTTGAAGGCAACCCGGTCAAGATGAACGCCTTAGACACACTGTCCAGCGAGTGCAGCGAGGTGGAGGTTCCCTTCTGTTTTGGGATGGCATTATAAGGGACCGACGTACGCCGCTGGTGGTCAGGGAAGGCGCCGTAACGGCTGTGCGATAAGTGGATGCCTTCCTCCAACCGATAGTGCAACCACGTCAGCAGCATATTGGCGAGGCATTCGTCTTCATGGAAGACAATTCACGCCCCCGTGGTGAACTTCTTGTGAATGGCTTCCTTCAGGATAACGACATCGCTCGACTAGAGTGGCCAGCTTTTTATCCGGACATGAACCCTACCGAACATGCCTGGGATAGATTGAAAAGGGCTGTTTATGGACGACGTGGCCCACCAACCACTCTGAGGGATCTGCGCCGAATCACAATTGAGGAGGGGGACAATCTGGACCAACAGTGTCTTGATGAACTTTTGGATAGTATGCCACGACGAGTACAGGCATGCATCAATGGAAGAGGACGTGCTACTGGGTATTAGAGGTACCGGTGTGTACAGCAATGTCGACCACCACCTCCGAAGGTCTCGCTATATGGTGGTACAGCATGCAATGTGTGGTTCTCATGAGCAATAAAAAGGGCGAAATGATGTTTATGTCGATCTCTATTCCACTTCTCTGTACAGTTTCCGGAACTCTCGGAACCGAGGTGATGCAAAACTCTTTTTGATGTGTTTGTAAACCAAAAGCTCCTTTTTTTCTAAATAAAAGTATGAAATTTATGCAAGAAATAATTCATTCAGAAAATGTGTCTGTAGTCTCCTTCGTGACAGAGATTTCTGAATACAGTGGAGGTATTTTGAAGCCACCATAAAATTAGTATTAGTGTTGGGTATAGCTTCTCTCGTTTAACCAGAGTTCGGCGAAGACATCCCATTTCTAACTATCGACAGATTCGCAGACAACCCAGTGCCTTGACGACGACGCATCAAATTTTTATAAGCTGGATGGTATTGCAAGTCCATAGGACACTGTGGTCGGCTTGTTGAAGGTGCAGCTTTCGGATGCGATTTCTTCCTATCTTTAATTTTCCCCCGACGCAGAAAAGAGCAACGGGCCGAACTTAGGTTTGACGTTTTGGGCTACGCTACCAAGTCAGCCGGTTCTTGCTGCCGCTTCATGGGTGGCGAACTGCAGTGGAGCACGTGGCGCGAGGGGTGAAAGAGCGCTTTGTCCCGTCTGCACGCCTGTGAATACGGCTGCTTGGAACCCCCTCGTCTGGCCTCGCCACTGCGATCTCCAGTCCTTTCCTAAGGCTTTACTCCCAGCAGTGGCTTCATACGGCAACGCAGCCGTTGCACAACAAGGCGTTGTTCCCCGTATGCTTCGCTAGGTCTGCGAGCGGTCGTCTTCCGTACCAAACTGAGTATGGTTGAAAACTCTTTAGAACTTTTAGTGCGTGGTGTACCATGTCCTCCTCTTTAAGCGTGTTCATCAATTTATTGGTAATCATGATGTGATAATAGGCGCGGAACGGAGGTTAAAAAGAGACAAATATTTATTCCATTATCACCAAAGCCCAGCAGGCTGCTGCTTGAAACTCTCGACGTCGACCATGTCGACATCTTGAATATTCACATTAATTGATAATGTATGTGTACACTTCTGTTCTAAAAAATGAGAGAGCGATCTCATTGGCCGGCCGCTGTGACCGAGCGGTTCTAGGCGCTTCACTCTGGAACCGCGCGCCTGTTATGGTCGCTGGTTCGAATCCTGCCTCGGGCATGGATGTGTGCGATGTCCTTAGGTAGTTAGGTTTAAGTAGTTCTAAGTCTAGGGAACTGATGACCTCGTATGTTAATGCTTAGAGGCATTTGAACCATTTTGGGATCTTATTATCTTGCTTGTCTCGATTATAAACGACGAAACAATTTCCTAGTACTGTCTGCATTCTGTTCTGCACTGCCACGAGTCCTTACTTACGTAGAGCATATCGACATGGTGCTAGTCTATGGCCATTGTAGTGAAAACGTGAGTACTTATGTTCGACAATATTAACGACGGTTGGAGAATACCCGATGGAACAGTATTTTCGAGACTCTTTTACAAAGTGCGCGAATGTAATCTACTTCTCAACAGGTACATCTACATCTAGGTACAACCTTCGGAAACTACTGTGAAGTGTACTGCAGTGGATGCTTAGCACAGAACCGTATGTTAGGGTTTTTTTCCCGTTCCAGCCACCAATGCCAGGCACTTCATTGTGAATAGCAGAGTAATCACGTAGACGTAGATATAGATGAATGGAGGGGTTGGAAGACTGCTTGAATGTCTCTGTGCCTGCTGTAATTAGTCTATTCATGTTTTCAAGAACCATATGGCGGAAATAGGAAGGGAAGTACATCATAAAATATCCCTGCTGGATCTCAGCGACGGAGCCACCAAAATGTGGATGAGCTGGTGTCTTAAAACAACTTAAAGCAAACCAGACGGCTTTGTAGATCTGTCAACAGTTTCATCCGGTGAGTGCCAGGAAGCTACAAATTTATTCCAGTTAAAATGACAATTTTAATGTCAGAAGGGGGCTTGTGCTGTGTCGTGATTAAGATGACAGACACATTTCAAAACTTAAGCTGTACGTCTGCTCGGTGTAGTAATTCTCACCCACAGTTCTAACTTCTTGTAATATCTTTATTTTGTACCTCTAACGTGGTTATGAACCAAATTAATAGTTTTGAAATAAACATAGTTATTAGCAATGAGTAGATACAACCTACGATTACGAAGGCCACATATCTTCATAATAATAACTCATTTGTGGATTCCTTTCTTTTGTCTTCCTCTTCCCGAAAACGGAGGCTACGGACCTAGGTAGGTAGTTCTAGTACGCCACTGAAACAGATAAGATACTTTCTCCTGCTCGTCCGTCATTACCAGTAATTTAATCGATGGGAGCTATAATTCGCCATCGTCTGCGAGCTTACAAGATACGACAACATGTCTAAATATTAATGTTTCGGAGCAATAATTCATATCCAGTCTCATAACTGTGAGTAAAGGTAAATAATTAACCAAAGATAAACATTAAAACCTATTCCTTGTCTTCTGTAAAATATTAATCCATACTGAGACTTTTGTTCCCATACTCCTATTCGCGACGATGTAAATTTGTTTATAATCTTTTTCGTCCCACACCAGAGAAAGAAAGACTACACGGTCATAAAAATAAGTGCTTTAAGGGACAATTATAAGGTCAATGTAAAAAAACAAAAGAGTCAAGGAATACTGTACCTTGCACAATAAAACATTCGCGCTTTGTGTTTAACCCCTTCTAACTTCGACCGAGCGAGTTGCACTGCTTAGCATCCCGGGATGGAATTCGCGAAGACAACGGTTCAAATCCTCGTCCGATCGTCCAGATTTAGGTTTCCCGTGACTTCCCTAAATCGCTCCATATTAATTCCGTTATGGTTTGTTTGAAAGGACAAGGCCGGTTTCCTAGCTTGTGTTCCGTCACTTAATAACTTCGTTATCGACGGAACGTTAAACGCTAATCTTCCTTCCTTCTATTTACAATGTAAATAACGAAAGAAATAATTCATATACCATACAACAGGACACGTTATTCACATGATCACCAACCATATACCAATTAATTCCGTTATGGTTCGTTTGAAAGGACAAGGCCGGTTTCCTGGCTTGTGTTCCGTCACTTAACTTCGTTATCGACGGAGCGTTAAACGCTAATCTTCCTTCCTTCTATTTACAATGTAACTGACGAAAGAAATAATTCATATACCGTATAACAGAACACGTTATTCACATGATCAGAAAACATATATCCAGACCCACAAGATCAAATGTAGCTGCCCCTTCATCCACTGTAACTAGACATCTCTGTGGGAACGAGGGAATTACACCTGACCCAAATGGTCCTGCCTCTCGAGGATTTTCAGATCCTGACGCCTATTGCGCGCAGCGCTTTTCCTTGAAGGGGGCCGGTGCTAGGGGTTGTGGTGATGGGTGGTTTCCTATTTGATTCTCTGAGGCATAAAATTACTAATGTATGAGGACGTGCTGAAAAGAACTTTTTATGAGGACAGCAAGCTTTTTAAACAAAACACCCTTTATTAACGTTATACATCTTTATTCTTCATGTATAGATACTTATTTCTCAACATGGTCACCTCGCCGGCGAACACATTTCTCCCAATGAGAGACCAGTTTGTTGATACCGTCACTGTAGAATGTTTGGCTTTGTTGGCAAGCTATCTCACCTCGGCTTGCACCCCTTCAGCAGTATCAAAATCATGTCGTCGAAAGTGTTACTTAAGTTTTGGAAACAGATGAGAATCGGATGGGGCGAAGTCGGGACTGTATGGAAGATGATCGATGACGTTGAACTCAAGACTTCGGATTGTCGCATCTACATCTACATGGACACTCTGCTAATCACATTAAAGTGCCTGGCAGAGGGTTCATCGAACACCTTCGCAATTCTCTATTATTCCAATCTCGTATAGCGCGCGGAAAGAACGAACACCTATATTTTAGCTCTGATTCCCTTATTTTATCGTGGTGATCGTTCCTCCCTATGTAGGTCGGTGTCAACAAAATATTTTCACATTCGGAGGAGAAAGTTAGTGATTGGAATTTCGTGAGAAGATTCCGTGGCAACGAAAACGCTTTTCTTTTAATGATTTCCAGCCCAAATCCTGTATCATTTCTGTGACACTCTCTCCCATATTTCGCGATAATACAAAACGTGTTGCCTTTCTTTGAACTTTTTCGATGCACTCCGTCAGTCCTATGTGGTAAGGAGCCCACACTGTGCAGCAGTATTCTAATAGAGGACGGACCAGCGTTGTGTAGACAGTCTCCTTAGTAAGTCTGTTACATTTTCTAAGTGCCCTGCCAATAAAACGCAGTCTTTGGTTAGCCTTCCCCGCAACATTTTCTATGTGTTCCTTCCAATTTGAGTTGTTCGTAATTGTAATACCTAGGTATTTAGCTGAATTTACGTCGCAGGTGTCGCAAAGCTCGTGTTTGTTGTGGCATGATCATGCTGAAGGAGAAGATGCTCGACGCAAGGACGACCTTATCGAATTCAATTTTCTGAGATGTTTCTCAAGCAACGATATAGGTACATTACACACCGCCGTGTTACACACTACAATTCGCAACCCTCTAGCGGCAGAGAGTTTCTTCTTCCCTCAGCGAAGCGAGAAAGTCTCCCAAGTAATATACATGACATCTAATATATCAAAAGATATTGAGAACAGAATAAGAAATTCGGAGACATTACTTTTCAGGTAGACGTTTCGACAGGTTCCCATCACGCCGACAATTACAGTATACTGAACAGTATTCTTCTAAGAACTGGAAGTGCTTCGAGTATTTTGCTCAGCTGTCCGATGGTGTGGTCACTGACTTAAGAATTGTGAAAGCATCGGCTGGAATCGTTACTTTCCATCAGCTGCAGCTTAGGCATTGTTTTCTGCGCGCTCCGAATCAGTTTGGTATCACGTCTCCGGAAATTGTTTTGGCTCGCTTGTGAACGTTTCCGCAATGACGTGTGGTCGGTGATTCGGCACATTTGCAGTTTCGTATGCGAACCGCTTGAAGGACTGGATTAGTCATTAACGGTTCTTGATCTGATGTTTTGCACCAATGAGCGTGTCTTCCTGGTCGGTTTAGGCACCACATGTAGGGAAATTGGTTCTGACTTGCTTTGCGAGTATTGCCGCAGTGACGTGTGGTTGCTAATTTGGACTATTTACGTTCTTTTTGCGTGTGAATTGTATGCAGTATTAGGGACTATTAGTTTATTTGTCTGATGCGTTGTAATATCATGTGCCTATTGCGTTATTTGAGTTGTGGACTGATTTAATTTTTGTACTGATTTCAGTAATTGCACCATTCGAGTGGTGACTTTAGTGATCTTAAATGAAATCTGCACTTAATTTGGGAGGAAGCAGTTACTCCGTGTCGTTTATTGTACTGTGTAGAATGTTAAGTAATTGTAAGTGACCGTGGTTGTCATAATTGACACTGGCTGAACCACTTTGTTTAAATTATCACTCGGTGCACTGACTTGGGGTGGGTTGTTCACGAAACCAGTGTCTGAGCAAACATTGAGTTTTGGCTATATACGATATTTCAGTGCCTGTGTTGTTCAGAAGTACGATGCAATGTTCCTTCGGATATGCACGTTTGTCCGAAGAACATTACATCTTTCTGAACAATACAGGCACTGCAATATCGTATTTATCCACCGAAACCAGGCGGCGACATTCAGTTAAAATGTCCTCGCTTGTACGGGAATTACATAATGTGAAAGAGGGCAGATTGTGACGCTTCAACGACGACATAGGAAGTTTGTATCTGGCCGTGCTCGGATAGCCTGTGGTAAGACAACCACTCGGCATAAGCGGAAATCCGGGTTCGTGTCCCGGTCCGGAATGAATTTCCATTGTCGTCATTCCATTATACAGTTGATGGTTCTCAGTATTCGCAACTGCACTGAGCTTCGGCTGGCTGTGTTTCCCGAATTCGTCTTAATATTGTTGTCTGTGCGTGTATTGCACGCACATGTTCGCGTATCAACTTTATGTTTTTGCCTTGTGATGATCAGTGTCTGCCTTGATCATTCTTGTGTTTATTTTGTCTTCAACTGTGTGGTCTGATGAACACATGTCTGCGTAACCATTTTAAGTTGTCGCCTTGTGTTGTTCACTGACTGCTTTGTATTCCATCGTATGTTTTGGTATTACTTGTATAATGAAAACACCACTGCCTATCTATTTTAAGTTGTCTTATGTTGATGAGAGTCGGGCTTGAGTTTTGCCGTTCTGCGTTTCGATGTTAAGATTGGCTTGTAATGAACAACCTATATCTATTATCTCGGTTCATCCATTATGCTGAATCGGTATCTTGAACTGTTAATTGCAAAAGCCTCCAACTAGAGCTGCTCTCATTATGTCGTGATAGTTAGTGCGCTGACTACCAGCAAGCCTACTGCCGTATTCCTCTTTTCTCTTATTAGTATTGGCCAGGCTGAAGTCCGTGGGGTTATAAATGGGCTACTTCCCCATCCTACACTGAGAACGTGGATATGCTACGGCTAGTGCTGTCTTAGAATACTGCCTCAGTTGTAAATAGCTCTACTGTCATTGAAGCTAAGAACATCGAATGAGCGCTCTATGTTAAGAGTTAGCTTGGATATAGCTTAGTGAAAGGGACGCTACTGTGTTTGCTAATTCATAGCAATCATTATTACGAACCGGCTACATGGTAATATCTGAGTTACATGGGTAACTAACTGTGCTATGGATGTGGTTTGGTAATGGTAACCGGCGTTGATAATTTGGCCTGTGTGGTAATCAGTACCATTAGATGGCTGCGTCTGTGTGAAGTGCCATACACCGATTATGAGAATCTTAGTTGTTACCAAGTGTATGATTACCAAGTAAAATTCGTTGTTGCGTTGAAATTTAATGTTGACTGATTTTATAACTTTACCTTCTTGAACTGTTTAGTTAAGAGTGGTCAGTTTCTGCATTTACGCTTAGATAGTTAAATTGCTGCTCAGTTATGAATTGTTGTATTTGATGCATTTTAAAAATAGAAGTTGCCAGTCAGTTGTGCTGTTACCGAGGTCACATTAGTTACTCAGGTCTCTGTTCCATACAAGATCCCCTGCACCTTTCTTTCGTCTTCCTCCCCCGCAATTCAGAGGTTCACGCCGACATTGCAACCATCGTAGTGCTGATACAGGTGACTCAAGTTTTGGCGTATGGCGCCGGGTTCACTTTGAAGACGTCAGGTTTTCCAAATTCTCGTGAGATCCCGAAGACCGAAAACTACTTGTTCATGAAATTTGAAACTGTCTTAGCCTGACGACTCTCAGTCACAAAAACCCAGCTTATAACATTCGTAAGAGTCGCAGACCTCGCCCAGATCAAATAACATGGCTCAAGTTTTGTGTCGATTTCTTGTGTGGGCAGCAAGCCTTCGATCTGCGTTATTATATGACACTGCTTTAAAAATACTGTTGCTTATTATATCTGAATACTGTAAAATCGTTAGCGCAATTATCATGCTAGAACATCCAGCTAACTTATAGTCCTAGGGGAAATCGACTCTCCCTAGACAGTACACGGATCTATAATTACACAAGACAGGTTAGCGCAAATGGGTTCAAATGGCTCTAAGCTCTATGGGACTTAACATCTGAGGTCATCAGTCCCCTAGACTTAGAACTACTTAAACCCAACTAACCTAAGGACATCACACACATCCATGTCCGAGGCAGGATTCGAACTTGCGATCGTAGTGGCAGTGTGGTTCCGGACTGAAGCGCCTAGAACCGCTAGGTCACAGCGGCCGGTGGTTAGCGCAATGTTCGTTACGCTCTCTACACAATGACCGATACTTATGTCGGACTACTGTGCACAACAATAATACTGAAACAGTGAGAAAAACAAACTTAGGTATATAACAGGTTGTATTTGTTATTAATGGTTCGTGTAACCATGAAAACGTAGAAAAATTAAAGTATATTGAAATTTAAATCGAATGTAAGTATAATAGGTTTTTATTTCGACTAAGTATTGGACGCAATTCTCAAGAAATTGACAGGAACCAAAGTTCCCTAATATCTCGATTGAACTGACGCAAAAGGACGCTGACAGTCTGAGGAGATGCCAAATTACATGGAAGACTGCACGGAGAAAACGCAACAAGATATCTTTATCACAGCAGGTTGGGAATTAAAAGTTAATGACACAAAATAATAATATATAATCCCATAGACAACTCAATTTTCATGCCAAAATAATTACGAAGCTAGCTGTCAGAATATGGACCTAGCTACTACGGAATGCAACACTTAGACTTCTTAAGAACAGAAAAGTCTGCATCCATCAGCACCTTATGGAACTGGGAGACCCAGTAGAAAGGCGGTCAGGAGACGAATGGTTTCCAGCCTTCCTTCTCTCGCCTGAACTCCACCCTTTCAAACATTCTGCATTGACGGACGACTCATTGCTGTTGCCAAGGAAACAGACGAGACTATCATTTATTCCACGAAAAAAAATCCAGTTCAAAAAGCATACGCTTGGTACCAGCCTGGAGCAATGTCTCCTCACTTGATCGGCTTTTTCGCGAGAAGCACAGTGGAGGGACGACACATTCAATAGGATAAACACAATTTTTAAAGTGAAAGCAACCGACATTTTCGTACTGGCAGGCTTGCGACTCATCGTTTGTTGTTGTCGCAGGAAAGGCAAAAACATCTAGATGAATTATGCTCTCGGGCCAGCAGTGATGGCACGCTATCCTCCCCAGTGGGGGCAGGTGACAGCTCTGCTCACAAAAGTATGAAACGACTTGCATCTCCACTTCCTTGAAAAACTGCCCATCTCATTGGGGAGGCTCGCCTTTCCTAATGAGATTCACCGACTGCCTTCAGCTGACAAAGATGAACCTGAGACCACACCCACACTCTGAGTGGATCTTCCCAGGCAGAAACATGAAAAGCTTTCCACGCACGCTCCAATGTCCAGTACTCTCACTAAAACAACTACAAAATATTGGTAAAAAACAATAGCGCTTAGCGATGCGTAACAGCAATGTTACATGACCCCTTTATCCCTCTCTTAAAAAAGTGTCAAACCTCCCAAAATTGCGTTCCTCGTTGGTGACCTGGCTTAGGTGCCCTAGAAATTAAGTAACTCATATAGCTACTGGAACCCAAAAAGATATGATAACAGTCTTCTCTCAGGATAAAGAAAACGGCAAGGCATCATATTGCCTTCTTGGTTCATAATAAACATATTGCATCAGGATAAATATTGTAGTTTGAACATAAATAACATATATTAGCAATACTAAAATACAATAGAGTGTTGATTATCCTAGCTAATTGGGAGACATGAGTGTTCGGAAAACTGGTTTATTCAAATAATCCAGTTGTATACTTTTATTTACCACATTCTACATACATTTATAATAACATGAATCTCTCTTATTATTACAAAAGTAAGTACAGTAGGAAAGTGTTTGGTACAACAATGTAATAAAAAAACATGTAATACTATGCATTTTGCATGTACAGTACACACACACACACACACACACACACACACACACACACACACACACACACACACACACATATATATATATATATATATATATATATATATATATATATATATAATTAACACTTTAAAAATCCTTAATTTTGGTCTGCCTAAGCAAACGTACCCCCTTACGAACAGCTATGTCGTGCCCTTTTCTTGGGACCGGCATCTGATACTGGTCACTTTCATCTTGAGCTTCAAAGAATAGCAAGGCAGTATCTAAACGCCTAAACGCTTCAGGAACAGCCAGTTTATTTTCATGTTCTTTTTGTGGACCACCAGTTGATGAGATTTCTGACAGTCTCATCAATAATGAGGTTACAATTTCGCTATCCTACGAAATTTAGTGCCCTGGATCTGCATCGTCGACAGTTATCGATTCACATTCACGGCAACTGAGTTCATTTAGCATATTTAACATATTGAGCATTCTGTTCGTCTTTTTCAACTGTTCTTTAAGAACTTTCCGCCATACTCAAAAATTTATTCCAGCTTCTTTTCATAATATGTACCTTTACCCTATCCCATGCTGCACCAATCGCATAGGACGCATCTTTTAAATCAATATTTTTATGATTTTTAATAGAGTTGCTTCTCTTTGGTCTTCTCTTTCTAACAATAACTAACGTAACAGATAATACTGCTTGAAAATGTCAATAACGCTTTGATCCACGTCTGTAATAGGGATGTTACGTTAGGCGAAAGAAACATTTTTATGATCCCCGTCCTTTTTGTTTAATATATTACATGGTTCTTTTTTCCTTTTGCCATTCTTTAACTGATTAGTTTTTACAGAGGGTACTAAACTTCCATAAACCATTCCATGAAAATCGTATTGTCCATCCAGGTGCTCTTTTGTGAGGTGCAAACAACAGGCATCTCAGTTATATTAACGTGTTTCAATCAATGCGGTTTCTTACTTTTATCAATAACAAACATAGGCAATCGATGGCTGCCAGTAGCATTAGCACAAGGTAAAGCAGTAATACCATCATTGCTTATTTTACGACCAGGTGCTACCAATTCACAACTTGAAGCAAGAGTTTTTCTTGGCAAAGCTTTCCAATTTCCCATTTCGTCAGAATTGTAAACGTCTTTGAGAGCATCATCTTCTTCCCTCAGTACGTCCCTCAGCTTGATTTTAAAAGAACAAGCTGTCGAAGAATCAGCAAACAGTTTTTTCTGCTTGTATTTGAAGCTCACGACTATCGTGGTTTGACTTAAAGCGTTTTAACGAGACGTTCTTGTTTTAAAATTCGATGGCCTTTTCACATAGAATAGGACCAGAGACGGGGTCTCCTTGTTTCTTTTTTTTTTTTTTTTAACCACTCGTAAACGACATCATCTAGATCCTGTACGAGATGAGTTTCACCGTTATAAACCATGTCGATAAGTCGACGGATTAGCATAATCAAGCTTAGATATAAAATTTGTGCTGCTTGTCTTTGGTTATTTTTTATCTACGAGGTTGAGTCGAATGAAAACCTTAAATATTTTTTTAAACATTAATTGTTGTGCAGAAGTGGTACAAAGCTGTATCACTTTTCAACATAATCTCCCCCACGCTCAATGCAAGCCTCCAGCGCTTAAAAAGTGCATAACTTCCTTTAGAAAAAAATTCTTTTGGTAGTCTGCGCAACCACTCTTGCACCGCGTGGCGTACCTCTTCATCAGAACAGAACTTCTTTCCTCCCATTGCGTCTTTGAGTGGTCCAAAGATGTGGAAATCACTTGGGGCAAGGTGTGGTGAGTATGGTGGATGAGGAAGAAACTCCAAATTCAGATCTGTGATTGTTGCAACTGTTGTATGCCCATTGTGGGGCCTTGCATTGTCATGTTGTAAAAGGACACCTGGTGACAGCAATCCACGTCACTTTGATTTGATTGCAGGCCGCAGATGATTTTTTAGGAGATCTTTGTATGATGCACTTGTTAAAGTGGTCCCTCTTGGCATGTAATGCTCCAAAATGACGCCTTTTTCGTCTCAAAAGAGAGTGAGCATAACCTTCCCTGCTGATGGCGCTGTTCGAAACTTCCTTGGTTTTGGTGATGAGGAATGGCGCCATTCATTGCTCGCTCTCTTCGTTTCCGGTTGGTGGAAGTGAACCCAGGTTTCGTCCCCAGTAACGATTCTTGCAAGGAAGCCATCACCTTCACGTTCAAAGCGCCCAAGAAGTTCTTCGCAAGCATCAACACGTCGTTCTCTCATTTCAGGAGTCAGCTGCCGTGGCACCCATCTTGCAGACACTTTGTGAAACTGGAGCACATCATGCACAATGTGGTGTGCTGACCCATGACTAATCTGTAAACATGCTACAATGTCAATCAGTGTCACTCGGCGGTTTTCCTTCACCATGGCTTCAACTGCTGCGATGTTCTGTGGAGTCACAACTCGTTGTGCCTGACCTTGACGAGGAGCATCTTCCACTGAAGTCACACCATTTGCTAACTTCCTACTTAGACTTGGTGCTGTGGCAGACATGCATCACCGTACTGAACCTTCATTCGTCGATGAATTTCAATAGATTTCCCACCTTCACTACGCAAAAACCGAATAACAGAACGCTGTTCTTCCCTGGTGCGAGTCGCAAGTGGGGCGGCCATCTTTATACTAATACTGCGACGGTAAGTGTGCATCTGCACTATGCTCCCACATACAGGCCATTCAGCACGCTGTTTGTAGCACGCTTACCAACTTACAAGATAACGACGAAAAATTTCGATTTGTTACTACAAATTTAAGGTTTTCATTTGACTCACCCTCGTATAATTGGCGACTTAACAACCTTGTACTCATTTGATAACTGTTTGCAGATTCACCCTCCCCTAACATTTTATTAATCTCGTATTTATCTCTTACAGAAACGACAACACAGTTACATTGAGACACATTACATCGCAAATTTGCTTTACGCGACAGAATTAGCGGAGCTGATCGAAACAAAGCACAGTTACTGTCGTTGGCAACTCCACTTTGGTGTGGTGTGGTGTGGTGTGGTGTGGTGTGGGTGTGTGTGTGTGTGACCGCGCGCGCGCATGTGGCGTAACCACTCTCTCATTTCGGTGGGTAATTAACAGATAGTTTTAATTCATTCCTTCTTCTAATAACACGTTTCAGCCAGGCATCTGAATAATATTTCAGTAAAAAGTATTTAAAAGGAGAAGAGTAGAAACTAAGACTAATGGTACTATAACGATTAAACTTCAACACATTAGCTTGTTTTATAAGCCAGAAACATTCATTGTACGCTCGTGTTCAGATCTAGTCTGCGAGAACCTTGTCCATTAGCTGTAGTCGCATCCATGTGATGTGTAGTTGTAAACTGGAAGTTGAAGTATTATTAAAATTGTGTTTTACCCGATTTATTCCAACAAGTGAACTCGTCGTATGGTTGGCATTGATTCCAAAGATCACCATTTTTCCCCAAGTGTGATAAATCAATCAAAGAAATAGAAATACTTGAAACTTCCTGGCAGATTAAAACTGTGTGCCCGACCGAGACTCGAACTCGGGACCTTTGCCTTTCGCGGGCAAGTGCTGTACCAACTTTTTTTTTTACAGTCCATGACTGCAGCGCCCTTTTTTAATTTATTTTTATTTTTTTGTTTTTTTTATTTTATTTTATTTTTTTTTAAATTTTATTTTCCAATGTCAGACTTACAGTTTGTTGTACTACCGCATAAATATTGTCTACACTGTCCAAATGTTGGCAATTATTGGCTAATTAGAAAATTAAGTAATTAAGGAAATGAATAAAACTGAAAATGTCCAAATGAAAGACATGAATACATTGCGGATAGTACAAATACAAAAGAAACATGCTCCTGTAGCAATGAAATGAAATTAGTGTCGGGGGCGTGTCGATAGAGCAAGAGAGCCATCTATCGACTCGTTCTCCAGACGTTGGTGTAAGACAGGGTCGTCTTCTCGAAATTAACTAAGGGTCCGTAAGTGTGATCAATGTCTATCTCGGCTTCTTCGTCTATCTCATCTCTCACCCGGCCGGCGTGTCGGTAAATGTAAATCGCAAGTAATTAGCGTAGTCTTGCCCATATATCTTATGCTGTTGCAGCTTCTTGTGTCCATCCAGGAGAAAATGCCAAAAATCCATTTTGTCCTTTTCCGATTCGTTATAGACGTAGCCCACCACCATTCCCCGTACCTATGTCACTGCATTGGTTTTTGGACCGGAAAATAAGATTCTTGGGGGAAAAAAAGTGTGTCTGATGAAATTGCGTGAGGGGCGGTGCGTAATAGGAACGCCAGTATCTGTTGTGCCAAGTGCCACACTGGAGCCGTCCCACTACATGCTAAACGATGTTAATCAGTGTCCACTGTTGCGCAGCCTAAACATAGTGGAGTGTCTGCCAAATGAATCGCGTGCCGCCATTGATTCGTTGCTAACTTCCTATTTACCACCACATACCATGTTGAGCGTACCGACGTTGGGAGGTAAACGTTCCGTAAAACGCGCCATATCTGTCACCAGTTCTTGTCTGGGTACTTCTTTTCCAGGGTATGCCTGGGGCACCGGCGCAGTAAGAGTTGGTATACATCTCGCGTCGTCGGTAGGCGTGTTGTAGGGAAGGATTCTCTGACATAGCTACTAAGCTCAAAAAAAAAAAAATAAAAATAAAAAATAAAAAAAAATAAATAAAACCCTTGAAATGTGACATCTTCGGTGAAATATGTCCAACATTGACCGGGGGCAGCAACGAAGTGGGCGCTAGGATATCGGCCAACGCACCTGAGATATTGCGAAGTTGACCGCGCCACTGTCGTAAAATCGTACTGACGAATAACGCCCGTGCCTTTTCATATACGTTCACTAGACCAAGTCCGCCCTCTCCAGGTGGTAGCGTAAGCGTTGTGTATTGTATCTTAAACAGGTGTCCCACACTCACGTAGGTTCCGAAAGTTGCTTGTATCCGTGATGCCACTGTGCGCGTTAAAGGAAGGACATGCGCTACGTGAGTGAGTCTCGGTGCTAGGTATACGTTAACATAGGTCACCCTCTGAATCATATCCAACGCTCTTAATTTCTGTAACAGCACCATTGTCCGCATCAGCTTCAATATGCGTCGGTAGTTATCCGCTGCTGTCCGCTGCACATCCGTGTGGAACGTAACACCGAGACATTTTATGGTCTTAACTAACATGAGCGGGCCTTCCTCCCCCGGTGGTGATCCTCGACCGACATTCATGCAGCGTGACTTCTGTAGATTAAGCACGCTTCCTGTCGCCATCCCGTATCGCTGTATCCATGCCAACGCCGTACGTATTTCGTCGCCTGTCCTTGCCACCAGCATCACATCGTCAGCATAAGCGCGGCAATGAAAGGTCAGTTGAGGCAACGGCACTCCTTCCAACCGTCATCGGAGACCATATAGACAGGGTTCCAAAGCCATTGCATACAAAAATATCGAAAGGGGGCAACCTTGACGAACTGACCTGGAAATAACAATGTAGTCAGTGCCCCGCCCATTCACCGAGACCTTTGAGCGCACGCCATGTAACAGTCGCATGATCACTAGAATGAAGGCCTGTGGGATTCCCAATCTGCCCATCACTGCGTGCAAAAAGATATGATCCACTCTGTCGAGCGCATGATCGAAGTCAATAGCGACGAGTGCCTCACGCACTCAGCATGCCGCTGCTAATGCGATGATATCTCGGTAGTCACCGAGCGCCGTATGTACGTTACTCTTACCGCCGAGGCAAGTTTGATCTATGAGGAGTCTATCAGAAATTGAAGACCGCAGGCGAGCCGCAAGGATGCGCGCGAAAATCTTATAGTCGCAGTTCAAGAGTGTGAGTTGTCTATAATCTCCTGGCCTTCTGCCACCGCGTGGTTTGGGTATTGGGATGATGATACCCTCCGTGAATTCGGCAGGTATCTCAGTCTGCGGTAACAGGAGTTCGTTGTACACCTGAATCCAGGTCCGTCCCATGAGGTATGCAAAGGCGCGGTAAAATTCAATTGGGAAGCCGTCCTGTCCTGGGGATTTGTTCGGAGCCCCCCTGGCAATTGCGTCTGTCAGCTCGTCCTCTGTTATCGCTGTGATGAAAGTCTCTGCATCCAGTGGTGGTCCTCTATCTGACATTTCCGAGATGACATCATGTAGAGTCTCGTGGTTCACTTGTACAGGTCCATATAACTGGCGGAAATAGTCAGTAAACACATGCGCAATATCACGCTGGTTCACAACTTGCTGGCCAGTTGCAGAGATTAGTTCCCTGATCAATGTCCTTCGCCGTCGTTGGCGTTCACGTTCTACGTCGTGCATGGAGGGGGTTTCGGCAGTAACTGTGTCCGCCAATCTCGCCCGGACCATTATGCCTTCCATTCTTAGTCTCGTCAGCTGTAATAACTTGGCTTTTATCCTGCGCATGGCCGTGTGCCTTTCCGGCGATGGTTGTTGGGTCATCAGCTCCCTCAGGGCTGTAAAATAAAAATCAGCCGTCGTGCAGTTCCACTGCGATTTGTCCTGCCCGTATCGTATCAACGTTCTCCGTAAGGTTGGTTTTGCGCATTTGACCCACCACTGGAGAACCGAGGTGTATGCTCATTGGCGGCGAACGCAGGTCTCCCAGACCGCTTCTATCGACCGGCGACACGCAGCGTCACGTAAAAGCTCACTATTCAGTTTCCAGTGATCCTTACTCCGCCATATCTTCTGATGCGTTAGTGAAATCGTACAGACGTGCGCCATATGATCCGTAAATGCCGCTGGCCATATTTCGGCGTCCAGTATCGCCGCCCGTAGAGTTCGTGTCACATACACTCTATCAACTCTACTCGCCGAGTGTCCCGTTACAAACGTATAACCCGGTCTGTCGCCATGCTGCAGTTCCCAGGTATCCAGAAGCGCCATTTCGGTAATCAAAGCACGCAGTTCCATGCATGGCACATAATGAGGTACTTGGTCCTTTTGGTCGACGACACAATTAAAGTCGCCGCCCACTATATCATAGCGTCCAGCGAACAACGGTGCTATCTCTTCGGTGTAAAAGGTCGCCCTTTCTCTTCGTTTTGTGGAGCCAGATGGCGCGTATAAATTGATGAAACGAACGCCGTCGACAGTGATCGCTATGCCACGTGCCGAAGGGAGAGACATGACTTCCTCCAGTCCTATTCCTTCGCTGGTGAGGATCGCCACACCGCATCCACTTTCATCGTGCACTGAATAATATGCTTCGTAGCCGTAGAACTCTGGCGGCGATGTGAAACGCACTTCTTGTAGGAGTACAATATCCACATCTGCAGCGCGTAACATATCTTTCAGCATTTGAATTTTAAGCAGTGTTCGAATGCCATTAATGCTTTATCGTTGCAATGCGGTACGCCTGGCGTGTGTTCATCAGTTGTAGGGGGTTCAAATAAGAGGGGACGTGCTTTCGCAGTTCTATTGAGAGGCACCCACATACCTCGCTCATACTGTGGCATCAAGCAGTCAGGCCTGCAAGATGAGTGGTCTGCCAAGCGAGTGGATTCATTCTTATTTATCGAGTAACATGAACTCTCGTACTCACAATTAAGTCACAAATTATCCTCCTGTATGGATAATACGCAACGGAAACGCACATCTGACTATCAGTAATTTACAGAACTCTGACTGTTCACTACGCACTGGCAATACCACATTTTCTTTTTTCTTTTATTTAACGGCTTTTATCAACACGTGGCCATCGCACTGAATATGAATGGCACACACATTATAAATTCGGGACATCATGACAACATACAATTCGAAGGATAAGTCCACCAATCTTTTTCTTTTCATTATCTTATTTATTCCGATAAATTCTATAACCTAAACACACAAATTCTATAACCTACAACAATAACACATGAGAAATTCCGCCCAGTGGGCATGGCTTTACATTGGTGATTCTCTACCTTATGGTCTCATAATTATTTAACGCTATAGTGCACTTTCTGGATAGGATGGTGGATCTTTTTGCTATATCTCACACTTCGACTCTCACAACCATCATCACGAAACGTTCCTCCAGACCGAGCGGTACAAAAGGAACACGCATAACCCACTACCTCTGCAACTACCTAGCTACTCTCCCATGCAAACCACACATACCCAAATTACATGACATACACCACACTACAACATGGAATACAACACAATAAATAGTCACAACACTATCACTTTCAGCTTTCCCACTTCAATTAGTATTTATCCCAGTTTCACACGACACTGCCCCGCTTCGTAATTCTTCTTTCCTACTATGAACTCTGGAGATATATGCACGTCTTCCTGTGCAATGCAAGCCAAGTGGCGTTGCTGGATAGACGGCTGACTCACCTTGCTTCTCTCACAGAGTATTATAGTATGAATAAAGCGTCACACGGAAACATAACATGCAAAGTAATATTAACAGCATATTCATCACACACGCGAGTCCTCAACTGATACCATGGACGAGTACTTCTCTTTATCCTTTGTCTCATACACAGATTGAGACTCACACAGTACTCACCACGTGGAAGTACTCATCTCTAACTTCAAGTCCTGCACACGATATTTCTTAAATATTTCAACTTACAGTACACACGCTAGTAATTCAGCTTAACTTAATCACACAGAAGTATTTCAACTTATTGTACACATGCTAGTAATTCAGCTTAACTTAAGCACACGGAAGTATTTCAACTTATTGCTACACGTGGTTTCATTGTGACCGTTGGTCACTTCCGAAGATTACTACGATCCCATTAATATTACGTGCCTGACATTTAATTCTCCCCACAAAACTTCCTGAAATAGAGAAATTATTATCTCAAACTACTCTTAAGTATTCCACATGCATACCATGTCTCCACTCTTTTGTCTTTACGGAGCACACCTAAGACAGGTCTTAACAACACAAGATCCAGCGGCAGAGTGCTGAAACATGGCTGTTCATCAGGTTCTCTCGCACCTCTGCCGAAGTGGGGGAGCACCTTGCTACCGTATTGGTCAGCCACATTTCAGGCGCTCAAAGCTCAGGTAAATTTCATCTCTTTGATCCCACCAAAGGTGGCCAAAGGATCGTCTCAAAGATGATCATATATTCTCATTCACTATCTGCGGTTAGCAGACGACCATACATTCATTCATTTCACAGATCTCACCAAACTGGATGTAGGGATTTATTTTGTGGGAGTGCACATGTGATCAATTAAATAAATAAATTGTCATTCTTTCCCACACTGGTATCCGGCTTCGCTGTATTAATTGAAATTGAGTTATTTTTACAAAAAAAAAGTGTTGTTGTGACAAGAATAATGAACTATGTTGTACCTATTTTCAGTGTTGGGCGGTACTGTACCCTTTCACTATACGTATTTGTCTCACCGCATTTACGACGGAGTACTTGGTAAAACTCGTCCATTTTTCGGCCACATGGGATAGAACTGTACCGTATGGTCGAAAGGCGTCGATAACAAGTTCAGACGGGGCCTCAAACGGAAGTTCGAAGACTCGTATAGTGCAGATCCCCATTCCCGCGTGATCGACCATAACCGCACCAACATTCCCGTCAGCATGACAGAAACGATACCCGTTCGGTGATCGTTGTAGAAGTCTTTCGCAAGCAGCCTCGTCAACAAGCTTGACATAGACGACGCTGGAAACGAGCGATAAATGGATTCCCACGATTTCCTATGGATCGATTTTTACCTCTTCTCTTAAGAAACGTTCAATCTCGTGTACCTTTGGTAGTGTATAGTCGTTCGCAAAGTTGAACTTCAAAGTCGTTTTCCTGTACGAGTGTGCCATCTCGTTCTAGACTCACAACACCGCACACGCGAAGCCGCTCCGGCGTAAACAAACAGGCGCGCGCACCACAGCGCGGCCGGCAGGCAACACGGTCGGCACTGTGTCACTGCCGAAGGCAGACGCCAACTGAGCTACTGAAGCACGACTCACACCCCGTCCTCACAGCTTTACTTCTGCCAGTACCTCGTCTCCTACCTTCCAAACTTTACAGAAGCTCTCCTGCGAAGGAGGCGAGGTACTGGCAGAAGTAAAGCTGTGAGGACGGGCTGTGAGTCGTGCTTGGGTAGCTCAGTTGGTAGAGCACTTGCCCGCGAAAGGCAAAGGTCCCGAGTTCGAGTGTCGGTCCGGCACACAGTTTTAATCTGCCAGGAAGTTTCATATCAGCGCACAGTCCACTGCAGAGTGAAAATCTCATTCTGAATAGAAATACTTGTTTCCGGAGATAGTTAAAGAGACTGAAATTATTAACCGATAAAGAATATGGACAATGAACAGCATTGAAGTGATAGTACTTGATATTTGCTTTCTGAAATTTTAACGCAGTGAACATTACGCTTATTGGTAGTCAATTGACAGATTTTCGAAGAAAGTGACAGAATCTCTGGTTTGTCCTCCAATCAAGCAACCTGGGACAAACATTATTACACTTCATAAGATCACTAACGGTATTCCGAAAATATAGGCTAAACACAGTTGGCGGTGACGTGTTTGCTGCTGTTAGACGTACTTTATTTTAATGCAATTTTGTCATATGATGACATGGTTGGATACCGTGGCTGTTATTTGAAGACAAATGTTAATGGTGTTGAGACAGCAACCAACCACAAATCTATTTTAAGTTTCTTAATTCAAAAGGTACCGTTACCGGTTTCGAATCAGAACAATAAATCGTCAGACGGCTTTCATGCTTTCATTAGAACATGCGGTACGTTTTTTACTGACTAGTTGTCCTAAAATATAAATAATACATAATTATAAGCACGTCACACACGTGGTTGCTTTACAAATTTGCATTGGGATGTGACTCACGTAAAATTTCGGTTTGGAATACTTGTTTTCATAGTTTTCATCCAGCAGACGACGTTCGTAGTTTTCGCCACATTCTCATCATTTCATACATAAACTGGTATAATAGAGCGCTTCAGATTTGTCACTGAGTACATTTTCACCACATTCCTACCGTTGCACACGGAAATTTGTGTCACTGAGCATTTCAAATTTTTTCACAGAATAGACTTCTAACATGCACCGCATGTTTTGATAGATACAAAGTGTCTACAAACATATGAGTTTCAAAGATGTGAAAAATGTGTGTGAAATCTTATGGGACTTAACTGCTAAGGTCATCAATCCCTAAGCTTACACACTACTTAACCTAAATTATCCTAAGCACAAACACACACACACCCATGCCCGAGGGAGGACTCGAACATTCCCCGGGACCAGCCGCACAGTCCATGACTGCAGCGCCTGAGACCGCTCGGCTAATCTCGCGCGGCTGTCAAAGTTGCTATGACATATCGTAACAGTATAAAGATGTCCCTCGTTTGGAAATAGATCATATATTCACTTATGCAACTGAAACGAATTTTACACCAGTATAGAGAGACATTGATTTTGTGAATATTAGCATATTAGAGCGAATACTGCTACTTGAAATTAGATACAAAGAACACATTGATACTTTTAGGCTTGGCAACTTGAACAAATCAGCATTTGCAGCCCATATTGCTGAAGAAAACCATTGAGTGAGAAACATTGAAAAAATCTTCAAAACTTTACATCTAGCAGAAAAGGGAGCCACTATGAATATATGGAAAGAAATAGAAATACACACAACACACACAAACAGCACCGCAGACTATATTCTTAATGAACAAAGTTGGCTAACACCTCTTTTCTGAAAAAATTCCATAATTATTTTCCACCCTCTAAAGCAAATAGTATTCCTACACCTTTTTGCAGATAAAGTATCAGATTTATATGTTACTACTATTCACAGGGTACCAAATGTAAATAAATAATGTACTGTCTCATATATATACATATATATAAATTTTTGACATCGAACATCTTCATAATTAGTGTAGCAGTATTCGCTCTAATATTCTAATATTCACAAAATCACTGTCTTTCTATACTGGTGTAAAATGCGTTTCAGTTGCATAAGTGAATATATGATCTTTTTCCAGACATGGGACAACTTTATAATGTTACGATATGTCATAGCATCTTTGACACTCATATATTTGAAACACTTTGTAACTATCAAAACACGCGGTGCATGTTAGAAGTCTTTTCTGTGACAAATTTGAAATGCTCAGTGAAACAAATTTACGTGTGCAAGGGTAGGAATGTGGTGGAAATATACTTAGTGACAAATCTGAAGCGCCCGATTATACAAGTTTATGTGTGCAATGATGGGATGTGGGGAAAACTACGAACGTCGTCTGCTGGATGAAAACTATGAAAACAAGTACTCCAAACCGACATTTCACGTGAGTCACATCCCAATGTAAATATGTAACGCAACCATCTGTGTGACGTGCTTCTAATTATGTATTATTTATATTTTACGACAACTAATCAGTAAAAAACGCACCGCATGTTCTAATGAGAGCATGGAAGCCGTTCGACGATGAATTGTAATGATTCAAAACCGGTAACGGTACCTTTTGAACAAAGGAACTTAGAATAAATTTGTGACTGGTTACTGTCTCAACACCATCTACATTTTTAGTTTATCTTGTCGCGAAATTGAAGTAGATAGTTCCTGTGAGTTAGTACTGGCAGAGGTCATTTTTGGCAACCGGAATAAAATAATAAATGGATCCTTTTAGCGACCTCCCAATTCAGATGATACAGTTGCTGAAACGCCGAAGAAAACATGAGTTTGATTTGCAACACGTACCCGACACATACGAATATAGTTGGTGGTGACTAATTTACCCTCGACATGTTGGCGAAAATACATGTTTAATTCCGGAGGTACACATAAAACATCATCCGAAATTGTGCTAAACGAATTCTCTGAAAATTGTTTCGAGCAGTTAGTTCATGAGCCTACGTGAGTAGTGAACGGTTGTGGAAACACACTTGACCCCTTAGCGACAAATATTCCTGAGTTAATAACGAGCATCAAAACAGATACAGGGATTAGTGAACATAGGATTGTCTTAGCTAGACTGAATATTGTAACCTTCAAATTCTCCAAAAATAAACGAAAAATGTACCTATTAAAAAAAGCAGATAAAAATTCACTTGAAGCTTTCCTGAGAGACAATATCCATTCCTTCCAAATTAATAATATTAGGTCTACAACTTTGCTTCCGCCGTTTTCCAATAGATGGTAGTAGAGGCAAGTGGTCGTACAGATGGTATTTCGTAAGTGTTATAGAGTAAGCTTATGCATTTGTAGACATACCGACATCAAAGTATTAGTCGATTCATGTTTGCATCTTGAAGGTATTCTCGATTGATACTGTGAACTTACGAGCCCAGTCCTCGTCATTTGCGGGAGTTTTTAATTTTCTGCTTTAACATGAAGAAATCTGCTGCTGAGACTCATAAAATGATGGATGGGTATGACTTGTGGTGAGGCAACTGTTAGTGAAAGAATGTGCATAGAATGGTTTCAACGTTTTAAGAACGATGATTTTGGCGTCGAATGGCATAGTAGTGGAAGGGAGAAGTTTTTTGAAGCTACTGAAAATGACGGAATCGATCACAGAAGATCGTTATAGATAGTAACTGATGCGTTTGAGCCGAGCACTGAAACACAAACGGCCGCAATATACCGCTAGACGTGAACAGGTGATTTTTGTAGCATGGCAATCTCGATCCCATGTCTCAAAACCCGTCAAAACATTCTTGGAAACATTTCAATGGCAAGCCCTAATCGACCCACCGTATTGTTCAGACATTCCTCCCTCTGACTACCACCTTTTCCGATCAGTGAGTGACCAGCTCTTCCAGACAAATGAAGAAGTGCAAAATTGGATCCATCTCCTCAAAAGACGCCCAGTTCTTCCGCCTCGGGATTCGTATGCCACCCGAAAGATGGGAGTAAGTAGTGGCCGGCGATGGCCAATATTCCAGAATTCGAATCAAGAGCAGCTGCCAACGTGAGTAACGTAGACGTAAATATCCTCGGAGTTGTGTGTAACACCAAAAATGCAGGATGCATGGCACCCACTACCGATGTATAATTTCTTTCAATTGTATGTAAATATTTGTAATTTAAATGCTTTCTTTTAATAAGCAATGTATGTGTACATTTAGGTAGAAGTCTGTTGACGTTTCATTGTATTTATCTGTGTTTTACTGTGAAACTTATAAGCTCTGGGGAAAAAGCCAGAGGAATTGTTATTTGCATCGACTAGCAATGATAAAAGCAGTGCTTGTGCATTGTAAAATCTTTGGGTAGGGAGTTGTTGCGCAGAGCGTGCGGAGAGAGCGGGAGACGGGTTCCAGCGCTTGTAGTGTGCGAAGTGTAGTGTTAACGCTCTCGCAGTATAGAGTACAATTTCGGTATTTCGGTGGCATCATGTACGCGCGCCGGCCAGATGTATAGTAGCAGGAGTACGGACAGTGGATGGGCGGAAGAGGCTGCATGAATTACGATTGCCCGTTCCTGTAATTAACCGTGGCCCCACATGATGCTACCGTCTTCAACAACAGCAGCAGTTCCAGCAACACATATTCGTCGTCGGCTCCGAGTTTCGTCGCACGCACAGCACTGAAGTAAGATTGTTCATTGGTAGAAAGTATTAACGACTAGCCCAGCAGCACAACTGAATGTGATTTGATTAATGAACTTTATTTAAATAATAATCAGTTAAATTCAGGGCGATTGTGTCCTCATTGCCCCCCGACCTTGTTACCAAGCAGGGTCCTTGTTCCTTTTCTTCATTATATGCTAACCGAAGTTTGGGAATCTATCAGTGGAAAACATCCAAATCTAATGAAAATGCACAGATTAAGAGTGCGGAAGTTTTATTTATTTTACATATAGCTTGGAGCACATGGTTGATTGGTTTGGTATGTATTCTAGTATTTAATTCTGTTCAAGTCAGAAAAAAAGCCTCAGTTGTTCAGACAATAATGTGAAATCCAATTTGAAAATTAATTAACTGCAAAGTAAAAAGTGCTTACCTTTCTCTAAATTTCTTTGATGACGTCATGTTAAGGTCTCTGAAAGTCATTGTTCAAGTAATGAAGTTCAGTACTAACATACAGTTTAAGTGCATATTTTCAAACCATTACTCGATTGCCTTTTTCAAAATTTAATGACAAACTTAACGTAAAAGTGACATCTCAGTTTTCTTTATCGTTACATACTCACTTCAAATTAGTGTCAAAAAACGCGACAACCTGCAGTTCCCACGTCAGTATTTAATAATAAACGTTTATCTTCCCCGTCATCTTGTACAGCATTTTGGATGTAAATCGCCCCAGTGGGCTGGCGACCGTAATTATTTCCTTTTCGTTCATTAGTGTAACTTCTGATTCATGATCAGTGGTACACATTTTCTTTCCAGTGTTGTTCGTGAGTGAACGCACAAAATAACTTTTATTTTTCCAAATTGTAACCCTGTTCGGTTTAATTACTTTTTTATTTTTAGTAGACTTTTCTATCAGAAAGATCGGTTGTACACTTTCCCCCTACTTACCGGTATTACTTCTTCGGCAAAGATAGCCTTATCCAATAAGAAAAATTCCATTAGGTATACGATAGATCCACGGTCATATTTTATATCGCAGGCAGAATAGGCAGATTAGTAAGGGGGAGGTTACAAGTGAAGAAACTTAGATCACTTAATAAACAAGTCTTCTGGTCCAGACTGTATAGCAATTAGGTTCATTCAGAGTATGCTGATGCATTAGCTCCATGGTCCTGACTGTATAGCAATTAAGTTCATTCAAAGTATGCTGATTCATTAGCTCCATAATTAACAATCATATACAACCGTTCGCTCGACGAAAGATCCGTATCTAAGGTCACACCAATATTCAAGAAAGTTAGTAGGAGTAATCCACTTAATTACAGGCCCTTATCATTAACGTCGATATGCAACAGGATTCTGGAACATATATCGAGTTCGAACAATATGAATTACCTCGAAGAAAACGGTCTATTGACACACAGTCAACATGGGTTTAGGAAACATCGTTCTTGTGGAACACAACTAGCTCTTTACTCGCATGAAATGCTGCGTGCTATTGACAAGGGTTTTCAGATCCATTCCGTATGTCTGGATTTCCGGAAGGCTTTTGAAACTGTACCACACAAGCGGCTTTTAGTGAAATTGCGTGCTTATGGAATATTGTCTCATTTATGTGACTGCATTTGTGATTTCCTGTCAGAGAGGTCACAGTTCGTAGTAACTGACGGAAAGTCGTCGAGTAAAACAGAAGTGATTTCTGGCGCTCCCCAAGGTAGTGTTATAGGCCCTTTGCTGTTCCTTATCTATATAAACGAATCTGGGGACAATCTGAGCAGCCATCTTCGGTTGTTTGCAGATGACGCTGTCGTTTATCGACTAATAAAGTCATCAGAAGATAAAAAAAATTGCAAAACGATTTAGAAAAAATATCGAAATGGTGCGAAAATTGGCAGTTGACCCTAAATAACGAAAAGTGCGAGGTCATCCACATGAGTGCTAAGAGGAACTCGTTAAACTTCGGTTGCACGATAAATCAGACTAATCTAAAAGCCGTAAATTCAACTAAATACCTAGGTATTACAATTACTAACAACTTAAATTCGAAGGAACACACAGAAAATGTTGTGGGGGAAGGCTAACCAAAGGCTGCGTTTTATTGGCAGGACACTTAGAAAATGTAACAGACCTACTAAGGAGACTGCCTACACTACGCTTGTCCGTCCTCTTTTAGAATACTGCTGCGCGGTGTGGGATCCTTACCAGATAGGACTGACGGAGTACATCGAAAAAGTTCAAAGAAAGGCAGCACGTTTTGTATTATCGCGAAATACGGGAGAGAGTGTCACAGAAATGATACAGGATTTGGGATGGACATTATTAAAAGAAAGGCTTTTTCGTTGCGACGGAATCTTCTCAAGAAATTCCAATCACCTTCTCCTCCGAATGCGAAAATATTTTGTTGACACCAACCTACATAGGGAGAACCGATCACCACGATAAAATAAGCGAATCAGGGCTAAGATATAGGTGTTCGTTCTCTCCGCGTGCTGTACGAGATTGGAATAATAGAGAATTGCGAAGGTGGTTCGATGAACCCTCTACCAGGCACTTAAATGTGATTTGCAGAGTATCCACGTAGATATAGGGCACTAATTTGCCTATTGCAAGACATGCAAGGGGGATAATTCAGTTCAGAATCTCATTAATCCAACTTGAAAGAAATGAAGTGCTCCATTTTACCTTAGGCTTGGATAATCATCGATACAGCTTGTTGTGTAGCGCCGTGCATTGTGAGTTTTTGAACGATTCGGACGCATTTTAATTTTTTTTTACGCCACAACCGAAAGTGAAAAACGACGATAGAGCAGACTGTGTCTACCTGTGCCGCGGTTCTACACCGACTACACGGAGAACAGCGTGCCCACAAATACGATAGTAACTCGGCGTCGTTAGTAAGAGAGCAAGAACTTCATACATAAAATTTCACCATAGTACTACTACTACAGCAAGGAAAAGGAGGACCCGGAACGACTGAGGACGGTACGAGCGAGTGAGTAACAGTTCTGTTAAGTAGTTGTTTGGTTGACTGACGTTCGGATAATTGACATTCCGCCGTAGTATCAGAACTCTTCTTACCTCAAATAATCTTAAAATTATGTTTTAGCCTGAGATTCACAGAGCAGAGCAGGCTTTATACTAGGAGCGTAGTCTCAATCGACTTAACGGACGAAATTTTCATGTTATGTCACATAAAATTTGAGTGTAACGTACAAAAATCAAAGATATTTGAGTTAGGAATTGCTTTTTTTGAAACAATGAACAGGTATGGTAACATAAAGTTGTCCCACATTGTGAAGTCCTCATTAAAGTAACAATGTCTCATTAATTAGCAAAGATTTGTTAATTTTTTTACAAGTTATATCACACATTGCTCTGATTAGAAAAACACAAAAAAAGGGAGTCCAGTGGCACCTTAAAAACCCAAATACAATTGGCATCCAGTAGTTATGACCTAGTGAACAATATCTCTTGCATGATCAAATGCTGGCGTGTGGCAAGTGTATACAATGCAAAATAAATGAATATGGAACATTATTTACAGTACTTCGGGCTCCTAAGAGTTTTTCAAAAAATAAATTGTCTGTACATGAAATTTTTTTTACACAAATGGATTGTCTTTATGTTGGCCTAATATGCAGATTTAACAGGGGAAACTTTTTTCTCTGAGATGCAACTCAATTACATTATGTCGTTGCGCGTAGCTGCGTTTCTTCGAAAGGGCAGCCACATCTGTTACTTAAGTTCGCCGAAGCTCCTGTGTGTGTGTCAGTACCTGTAATGCGCTGGGCAACACGGCGTCAACAAAAGGTGCGTGCGAGCAGTTCGTTTGTGGCTTTGGCCGTGAGGCGGTCGGTGATCTGCTCAAGCCCAAGGGACAGGGACGACCTCCACTCTGCCTGCTTCCTGAGAATTTCCTCGCGTCTGTCTGCAGCCTGTCTGCTTCTATAGCAGTCACAACACGCAGACTGCATGGAGAAACTGTAATATGGTATCTTTATTTGAGTATCTCACGAATACAGAAATAATTGAAACAGTCACAATACTCACATACGGAAAAAGATACTAACACAGAAAGATAATTAACGTAGAGTAAATAAATTTTTGAAATACACTCTTCCAGGCAACATACTTAAGTGACTAACATTGCAGGATCACTGGATAATGTAAGAGAGAGATGGGGCATTGCAAATGTGAAATGCTGGAAAGTCAATAATCATTGTAACTGACAGAATGTTCAATGCAAGCATGCAAACGTGCATGCATTGTGTTGTGCAGGTACTGGATGTCAGGTTGTGAGATGGAGCTCCATGTCGGTTGCACTTTATCAGTCAATACAGGGGCGGTTAACACTGGTTGTGGATGACGTTGGATTTGTCGTCCGTTGATGTACCATGTATGCTCGAAAGGAGAGAGATATGGTAATCGAGCAGCCATGTCAACATGCCGACACTTTAAAAAGTGGAAAACACCCCCTGGAAGCCTGTTCATGAAATGCAGAACAGTTGGTCGAATCACCAGAGTGACGTACAAATTTGCAGTCAGGGTGCGAGGAATAACTACGAGAGTGCTCCTTCTGTCATATGAAATACACACCCTAGACCATGGCTCCCTCTGTAGGTCCAGTGTGTCTAGCACGCAGACACGTTAGTTATAGGGCCTGCACTGGCCTCCTAGCCGGCCGAAGTGGCCGTGCGGTTAAAGGCGCTGCAGTCTGGAACCGCAAGACCGCTACGGTCGCAGGTTCGAATCCTGCCTCGGGCATGGATGTTTGTGATGTCCTTAGGTTAGTTAGGTTTAACTAGTTCTAAGTTCTACGGGACTAATGACCTCAGCAGTTGAGTCCCATAGTGCTCAGAGCCATTTGAACCATTTGAACTGGCCTCCTACTAACAGACGGCCGTCACTGGCACCGAGGTATAACCCGCTTTCGTCAGAAAACACAACAGACTTCCATGCTGCCCTTCAATGAGCTCTCATTTGACACCTTTTAAGTCGCAAATGGGGCTGGTTTTGGGTCAGTGGAATGCACGCTACAGGGCGTCTGGTTCGGAGCTGGCCTTGAAGTAACCGATTTGTAACAGTTCGTCGTGTCACTGTGGTGCCAACTGCTGCTGTAATTGTTGACGCAGATGCAGTACTATGCGCCAGAGACATACGCCGAATACGACGGACAGGCCGCTGTGGCCGAGCGGTTCTAGGCGCTTCAGTGCGGAAACGCGCTGCTGCTACGGTCGCAGGTTCGAATCCTGCCTCGGGCATGGATGCGTGTGATGTCCTTAGGTTAGTTAGGTTAAAGTTCTAAGTCTAGGGGACTGATGACCACAGAAGTTAACTCCCATAGTGCTTAGAGCCATTTGAACCATTTGAATATGACGGTCTTCCCTCTCGGCAGTGTCGCTTGGCCGTCTGGAGCCCAGTCTCCTTGTGACCGTATAGTCCCATGACCACCGCTGCCACCAATCATGTACAGTGGCTACATCCCTGCCAAGTCTTCCTGCAGTATCGCAAAAGGAACATCCATCCCTTCGTAGCCCTAATACACGACTTCGTTCAAACTCAGTGAGGTGTTGAGAATGGTTCAAATGGCTCTGAGCACTATGCGACTTAACTTCTGAGGTCATCAATCGCCTAGAACTTAGAACTAATTAAACCTAACAAACCTAAATAAATCACACACATCCATGCCCGAGGCAGGATTCGAACCTGCGACCGTAGCGGTCGCTCGGTTCCAGACTGCGGCGCCTAGAATCGCACGGCCACTCCGGCCGGCTGTGTTGAGAATGACATCTTTGTCGCCTTAAAGGCATTCTTGACTTCACCAGTCTGAACGGTACGTAACGCTCACGACCGTTACAGCGTGTATTTAAAGCAAACGCGATTTGCATCCTTACAGTGGCGCTACTAGCGGCACTTCTATCCGAATAGCGCGAAATTTGAATACACGTAATCTTTATGATGTTGTGACACGCCTACAAACTTCCGTTTATGTCGAATATCTCCTTGGGTGTGTTGCTATTTTTTTCCGTCAGTGTATAGTCAAATAGGCAACTCAAGTTGTGTGTCAGAGCAGTTAAGTAGCTGACTGGACAGAATATGGACTGCAATGCTGCAGAATGCTACACTTATATTTCTCCAAGAAGAGCAAAGTTTGTGCCCATCAATACCAGATGTCGGGTGGGAAACGCAGTAGCATGACGGCCAGGAGATGAATGGTCGCTAATCGTCCTTCTCCGACCTTAGTTCATATCTTTCAAACCCCGTATGGAGGGACGACTCACTGCTCTTGCTAGTGTAAAAGATGATAATAAAGAAGAAAACAGTGGTTGAAAAATGGCTCTGAGCACTATAGGACTTAACATCTGAGGTCATCAGTCCCCTGTAACTTACAAGGGAACCTCCCCATCGCACCCCCCTCAGAATTAGTTATAAGTTGGTACAGTGGATAGGCCTTGAAAAACTGAACACAGATCAATCGAGAAAACAGGAAGAAGTTGTGTGGAACTATGAAAAAATAAACAAAATATACAAATGAGTAGTCCATGTGTAACATATGCAACATACAGGTGTATATGTACCTATGCGCGCCGTGGTCCCGTGTTTAGCGTGTGCAGCTGCGAAACGAGAGGTCCTTTGTTCAAGTTCTCCCTCGGGAGAAAATTTTAATTTTTTGTTTTCAGACAATTATCAAAGTTCAGGCTCTCACATATAATCAACTTCGCTCTCCAAAATTCCAGGACATGTTCAGATTTGCTTGGACATATGCAGGATTTGACGGTCTGCACACGGAAAAATTTGAAAACGTTAAAAACATATGTTTTGACAGAGCACAGACAAAACTGTGCGACTGTGAAACTGTTGCATTCATTTGTTGCAGATTATGTGACAAACTCTTGTGTTTTCACACTTTTTTGGGAGTGATTATCACATCCACAAGAAAACCTAAATTGGGCAAGGTAGAAGAATCTTTTTACCCATTCACCAAGTGTACAAGTTAGGTGGGTCGACAACATATTCCTGTCATGTGACGCACATGCCGTCACTAGTGTCGTATAGAATATATCAGACGTGTTTTCCTGTGGAGGAATCGGTTGACCTATGACCTTGCAATTAAATGTTTTCGGTTTCCATTGGACAGGTACGTCCTTTCGGCTACTAATCGCACGGTTTTGCGCTGCGGTCGCAAAACACAGACACTAAACTTATTACACTGAACAGAGACGTCAATGAACGAACGGACAGATCATAACTTTGCAGAAATAAAGAAAGTAAACTTTTCACTCTAGGGAAGATCTGAACCAAGAACCCCTCGTTCCGCAGTTGCTCACGCTAACCACGGGACCACGGCGCTCCTGAACTCGGACTCTCCTAGATGTTGCCTATCTTGCACGTGGACTACTCAGTTTGTATATTTTGCTTAGTTTTTTCATAGTTCCACACAACTTCTTCCTGTTTTCTCGATTGATATGTGTTTAGTTTGTGAAGGCCTATCCACTGTGCCAACTAATAACTAAATCTGAGGGGGGTGCGATGGGGAGGTTCCCTTGTTAGAACTACTTGAAACTAACTAACCTAAAGACATCACACACATCCATACCAGAGGCAGGAGTGGAACCTGCGACCGTAGCAGTCGCGCGCTTCCGGTCTGTAGCGCCTAGAACCGCTCGGCCACCGTGGTCGGCTGAAAACAATGGAATGGAGCAGAAACGTCCCACTCCTGGCTTACGAAGTGCGCTTCAACAAACACAAATTTGGTACTGGCCCGAAGCAATCTCTCCTCCGTTGGTTGGCTTCTTCTCTGCAAGAAAAGTGGGAGCGTGAAACATTCTATTGAATAAACAAAATATTTGAAGCAAAAGGAGCCGACTTTTTCACCCTGGGTGGGCAGTTTTGAGACGTCTTAACCTTTGATGTTCGTGCAGAAAAGGCAACAATGTCCTGCTCAGTTATTTTCTGGGGACGACAGTGGCTGCAAGGCATCTTCTGTCCTCAGTAAGGACATGTATTGGCTCTGCCCACAAATGCAAGAGGCAGGCCGCAGCCCCACTTCTGAAAAAATGTCCATCTACCCGGGGAGTCTCGTCTCTCCTAATAAGATTCACTAAGTGCTTTCTGTCGACAAAGAGGAACCCGAGACCACACCGTTAGCACACATTTCCAGTGAGAAAAAAGCAAAGTCTTGCGAGCTCACATGTCCAGTACTCTCAATAAAAAAATAACAGAGCAGTAGAAAAACAATTTCACTTAGCAACATGTGGCAGCTATGTCACAACGGATACGTTTACGTATTGCGAAATACTAAACTATAATCATTATACACTAAGTTCATCTCCTAACTGATCAATGTTCGCAGAAAGCGAACTTGGGATATGTGGGTGTGCCTTGATACAAACATTTCATTTGCTCAAATTCCATTACGCATGGCAATACGTAAAAATCAAAGAGTAACAAATTGTTGATTAGGATGGATGTATCACCAACTAGCACTTCATATCTCTGTTTCCTGTTTTGGATGCACCTCTGTGTATACTACTGTGAATGAAATCTCATTCGTTTTCGTTTTGCAATCCAGATGTCGTAAGTTTTCTTTTTCTACACCGAACTATTCCCCAGTTGTTGTTTCACCTCTGGCAAGTTAAAACATAAGAAATATCTTTGCGCTCAAAATTGATTCACCTTATTTAGTGCAGCAACCACGGTCTTTCGTGGAATGCTTTGGTTACGGTTTCATGTTTATCGTGATGTGGTATGCCCACGAATAATGCGCATTAAAAACCTGCTCGGACGTAAATCGTTGATAGTCGAATACCAACAAATTTAAAACGATCCGAACAATACTAGAAATCTTTTTTTCCGTTCTTGCTTTTGATAGATGTTTAACAAACTTGGTACCCACCTTGCACAAAGATTTCTCATTCATAATTTTTAATGTGACATGTTAGATTGCGTCTTTTTCTTTTACGTTTATGTATGTAACAATTTCGTGCATTTCAGCCACTGACCCTCCAGTAAGATATTATACTCTTTCTCGGTGTTTTCATCTGTGGTCGTAGTTCCCAGCTGCCCTATGAAAAGACCCAAGACTTTTGAATTCAGCTTCCCATTACTTTACCTTTTGCAACTGAGCAACATACCTAATCTTATTCTTGTGTATATGTATATTCTCCAGGTAAGCAGGCTGCCCGAGTAATTCCTATTACAGTCATTGATTTTTCAGCCAAATACCAGGCATCTGGTAGACTGGCAGAGAGAGTCACAATTGGAAATATTTGGGAGAGGATCTACATTTCCGCTGTTTGCCCAACGATCAAGGGAAATCTCCCGAAAATCTCGATCTGACCTGGGGGAATAGAAACTATTCTTAATTTAATTCTGCGACACTATGTCCAAGATAGCCTAGCGTGCCTGATGGTGTGTGTGTTTGTGTGGATATAGACATGTACAGAGTGCTGTATCTGTCTCGCTGAAATATATGACCAACATAGTGAAACAAAATTTCATATGTATCATCTTTCCACATAGCCCTCGATGGCATGCTAAACGACATGGAAACGGTTATCTAGATCAGTGGCAGTTTAAGAGTACTGGATTGATATTGATTCTGTATTGAGCGCCTTCTGTTGCTGCAATGAATGCCATGTTGATATATCTTTGTGTGTCAAAGGATGTATTCAGCGGCAGAAGACCACCAGCCGCAGCCGCAGCCGCAGCCGCAGCCGTTACACGGGGCTCTGCCGCCTGCCTACGGGGTTGGTGGCCCCTCCAGTTCGTCTCCACACACAGCTGTTGTGTTTACCACCGCGTGTAAGTACGGCTTCATAAGACCTCGGGTCACATAGGTGTGCCAACTAATTTGCATTATCTGTATATGCATGTCTGTGTGTGTGTGTGTGTGTGTGTGTGTGTGTGTGTGCGCGCGGGGAGGGGGGGGGGGACAAATGAACTAATTCACTGATTTCATATAATGTGAATTTAGTATACACCATACATCTAAACCGTTAAACAACATATACACCTATAGTGTGGGATGGTGTGTTAGGCAGTCAGTGCCTCTATTGTGCTACAAGTGAAATAATTCATTAGGGATGGCTAGAGGACAAATGTAAGGATGTAGAGGCTTATCTCACTAGGGGTAAGATAGATACTGCCTACAGGAAAATTAAACAGACCTTTGGAGAAAAGAGAACCACTTGTATGAATATCAAGAGCTCAGATGGAAACCCAGTTCTAAGCAAAGAAGGGAAAGCGGAAAGGTGGAAGGAGTATATAGAGGGTCTATACAAGGGCGATGTACTTGAGGACAATATTAAGGAATGGAAAAGGACGTAGATGAAGATGAAATGGGAGATACGATACGGCGTGAAGAGCTTGATAGAGCACTGAAAGACCTAAGTCGAAACAAGGCCCCGGGAGTAGACAACATTCCATTAGAACTACTGACAGCCTTGGGAGAGCCAGGCCTAACAAAACTCTACCATCTGGTGAGCAAGAGATATGAAACAGGCGAAATACCCTCAGACTTCAAGAAGAATATAATAATTCCAATCCCAAAGAAAGCAGATGCTGACAGATGTGAAAATTACCGACCTATCAGTTTAATAATTCACGGATGCAAAATACTAACGCGAATTCTTTGCAGACGAATGGAAAAACTAGTAGAAGTCGACCTCGGGGAAGATTAGTTTGGATTCCGCAGAAATATTGGAACACGTGAGGCAATACTGATCCTACGACTTATCTTAGAAGCTAGATTAAGGAAAGACAAACCTACGTTTCTAGCATTTGTAGACTTAAAGAAAGCTTTTGACAATGTTGATTGGAATACTCTCTTTCAAATTCTGAAGGTGGCAGGGGTAAAATACAGGGAGCGATAGGCTATTTACAATTTGTACAGAACCCAGATGGCAGTTATAAGAATCGAGGGACATGAAAGGGAAGCAGTGGTTGGGAAGGGAGTGGGACGGGGTTGTAGCCTCTCCCCGATGTAATTCAATCTGTATATTGAGCAAGCAGTAAAGGACACAAAAGAAAAATTCGGAGTAGGAATTAAAATACATGGAGAAGAAATAAAAACTTTGAGGTTTGCCGATGACATTGTAATTCTGTCAGAGACAGCAGAGGACCTGGAAGAGCAGCTGAACAGAATGCACAGTGTCTAGAACGAAGGATACAAGATGAACATCAACAAAAGCAAAACAAGGATAATGGAATGTAGTCGAATTAAATCAGGTGATGCTGAGGGTATTAGATTAGGAATTGAGACACTTAAAGTAGTAGATGAGTTCTGCTATTTGGGACCAAAATATCTGATGATGGTCGAAGTAGAGAGGATATAAAATGTAGACTGGCAATGGCAAGGACAGCGTTTCTGAAGAAGAGAAAGTCAGGAAGTCGTTTCTGAAAGTATTTGTATGGAGTGTAACCATGTACGGAAGAGAAACATGGACAATAGCTAGTTTGGACAAGAAGAGAATAGAAGCTTTCGAAATGTGGTGCTACAGAAGAATGCTGAAGATTAGATGGGTAGATCATATAACTAATGAGGTGGTATGGAATAGGATTGAGGAGAAGAGTAGTTTGTGGCACAACTTGACTAGAAGAAGGGATCGGTTGGTAGGACATGTTCTGAGGCATCAAGGGATCACCAATTTAGTATTGGAGGGCAGCGTGGAGGGTAAAAATCGTAGAGGGAGACTAAGAGATGAATACACTAATCAGATTCAGAAGGATGTTGGTTGCAGTAGGTACCGGGAGATGAAGAAGTTTTCACGGGGCATAGTAGCATGGAGAGCTGCATCAAACCAGTCTCAGAACTGAAGAACACAACAACAATACTGAAATTCCTAAATATGGGCCCAGTTTTGTAGTTTCTGCTTCCTGTAAACAATTTCGTTCTTTTAATGTGGAAAAGAAGTCATTTAGCTGGGAAGAAATTGGTCTAACTTTGCCCTAAGACCATTTATGACCAGTGATTCAGATCGGTGTAGGCTGCAATAGCAGTCGGCCATAGATTAGACTCTAATTATTATTGATATGTTACAACCACTATGCATCACATGTTAAGGAAAAAAGGTAAACATAATAACTTTGAAAAAGAAGGAGGTATTTGTTTAGTTTCTTTTTAGACTCCAATAATTTTACAAATAATTTGCGAATGTTTTTTCTTTCTTCATTTCTACAGTTCTGGAACAAATCCTTTCATGTGATCCATAAGAATTATTTTTCCAGCCCTTTCTTTAACATGGAGAAGTAGAGCATTTCTCAATATGAGGTGGTTTTTAAGTCTTCTTAAATCCTTGAATGACCTCTTAGAGGATGTTGATGATAAACTGCCATACTCAGAATGAGCTATCGGATAACTTCATAAAACAGTTCGTCAGCCCTAGAATGTTCAGGATGAAGTCTTCTTTCAGTGGAGAATACATTACACCAGTCGTAATGATTCGCAACATTTCGAACTGTGCCTGAAGACTGTCATAGCCTTCAGTTCGTTCTTCAAGCGACTCTACCAAACGTCGTAGAGCGGGAGCATACATTTGATAGGATGTAACAAGTATCTCTTCAAGATGGGATAGTCACTTTAGATCCTCTATACTCAACCAACCATCAGTCTCAATCAGAAGGAGATCAAAACTTACAAACACGTCTTCCTTAAATATTCGTGTATGAAATAATTCTTCAGGAACAGGCAATGTTATTCGTGCTTCAATCTCACTGGTATTCTTTTTGGCAGTGAGATATGTGGGGTCTTCTTATTGAGGTTCTTTGATAATTTTTACATTTCTCTGACAGCATATCAATTGCTTGTAGAAATTTTCTGGATTATTGCCTTCTGTTTGAAGCTCCTCCCCCAAAATTTGGCACGCTAGGTGGCGATGGTATAGTTCGCTCTACGATAGAGTCAGCCCTCCCAGCTCGATTAGTCTCAACCACTGTACAGATGTTTACACAAAAGTGATATCCGAAATTTGTTGCAAATACTGAGAGAGCTTGTCCCCCATTATCATTCTTTCTTGTGGGGATCAAAACGCACAGACTATAAATCAGTCGAAGCGAGAGAGAAGGAGAAGGACAGGACAAAATGTAGTCGGACTTGAAGTTTAACATTGCCTGACAGCTGATGATTGTTCCGAGGATACGATAGTTTGATTCATTCATAAAATGAATAAACCAAAATACTAATCGAATATTGGCTGACGTAAGTCTATTTTTTATCGCTTGGCTTTCCCATTAGATATTATGTACATCGATAACGATAAATGAATTTGCCCATTTGACGCCCCTCTCCATGTTCATAAGCATTTTCCGCGTAACGTGTTTGTGTATGAGGGTACAGGGTGGTCCATTGATCGTGACCGGGCCAAATATCTCACGAAGTAAGCGTCAAACGAAAAACCTACAAAGAACGAAACTTGCCTAGCTTGAGGCGGGAAACCAGATTGCGCTAGGGTTGGCCCGCTAAATGGTGCTGCCATAGGTCAAACGGTATATCAACGGCGTTTCGTAAAATAGAACCCCCATTTTTTATTACATATTCGTGTAGTACGTAAAGAAATATGAATGTTTTAGTTGGACCACTGTTTTCGCTTTGTGATAGATGGCGCTGTAATAGCCACAAACATATGGCTCACAATTTTAGACGAACAGTTGGTAACAGGTAGGTTCTTTAAATTAAAATACAGAACGTAGGTATGTTTGAACATTTTATTTCGGTTGTTCCAATGTGATACATGTACCTTTGTGAACTTATCATTTCTGAGAACGCATGCTGTTAAAGCGTGATTACCTGTAAATACCACATTAATGCAATAAATGCTCAAAGTAATGTCCGTCAACCTATATGTATTTGGCAATACGTGTAACGACATTCCTCTCTACAGCGAGTAGTTCTCCTTCTGTTATGTTCGCACATGCATTGACAATGCGCTGACGCATGTTGTCAGGCGATGTCGGTGGCTCACGATAGCAAATATCCTTCAACTTTCCCCACAGAAAGAAATCCGGGGACGTCAGATCCGGTGAACGTGCGGGCCATGGTATGGTCCTTCAAAGGCCAATCCACCTGTCATGTAATATGCTATTCAATACCGCTTCAACCGCATGAGAGCTATGTGCTGGACATCTGTCATGTTGGAAGTATATCGCCATTCTGTCATGCAGTGAAACATCTTGTAGTAACATCGGTAGAACATTACGTAGGAAATCAGCATACATTGCACCATTTAGATTGCCATCGATAAAATGGGGGCCAATTATCCTCCCTCCCATTAACCCGCCAAGGTCGCTGATGTTCCACTTGTCGCAGCCATCGTGGATTTTCCGTTGCCCAATAGTGCATATTATGCCGGTTTACTTTATCGCTGTTGGTGAATGGCGCTTCGTCACTAAATAGAACACGTGCAAAAAATCTGTCATCGTCCCGTAATTTCTCTTGTGCCCAGTAGCAGAACCGTACACGACGTTCAAAGTCGTCGCCATGCAATTCCTGGTGCATAGAAATATAGTACTGGCGCAGTCGATGTTGATGTAGCATTCTCTACACCGACGTTTTTGAGATTCCCGATTCTCACTCAATTTGTCTGCTACTGATGTGCGGATTAGCCGCGACAGCAGTTAAAACACCTACGTGGGCATCGTCATTTGTTGCAGGTCGTGGTTGACGTTTCACATGTGGCTGAACACTTCCTGTTTCCTTAAATAACGCAACTATCCGGCGAATGGTCCGGACAATTGGATGATGTCGTCCAGGATACCGAGCAGCATACATATCACACGCCCGTTGGGTATTTTGATCACAATAGCCATACATCATCACGAAATCGACCTTTTAGGCAATTGGTAAACGGTCCATTTTAATACGTGTAATGTATCACGAAGCAAATACCGTCCACACTGGCGGAATGTTACGTGATACCACGTACTTATACGTTTGTGATTATTACAGCGCCATCTATCACAAAGCGAAAAATGTGGTCCAACTAAAACATTCATATTTCTTTACGTACTACACGAATATGTAATAAAAATGGGGGTTCCTATTTTTAAAAAAACATAGTTGATATCCGTTTGACTTATGGCAGCACCATCTAGTGGGCCAACCATAGCGCCATCTGGTTTCTCCCTTCAAGCTAGACGAGTTTCGTACTTTGTAGGTTTTTCGTTTGATGCTTATTTCGTGAGATATTTGGCCCGGTCATTAGCAATGGACGAACGTGTATATGTGTGATAGGCGTCATTACAGTTTGCTCTCACTATTTGTAAGGGGAGCATTCAACATGCTGAAAAGGCAGCAAGAGTACTTGACACTGCTAAACTTTGCTAAGGACAGTCCACTCTCTGCACCTTTACGTGGTGCACCTTTGCCTTGCGTCTCCATGTCATGTGTTATGTTTGAGACACCCAGTGGAAGACAATGTGTGACACCAACTTATCAGCTGCTAACCAGATCATACATTTACGCGGAGAATACGAGTTACTAACATTCCGACGTTTCTTAGTTATCCGCCCATACCGTTGAGCGCAACTGGGCATTGTCACCGCGGATCGGTGGCACTCCCGGCCAGCCAGTTTTGTGCAAGAGCTTTCCCTCACGGTTGTGGCCTTCTTTGACGCGACAACTGTAACGGTATTCACCTAAATGGCGTACGAGAACAGAGGTTTGTTGGGATTTACGTTATAGATGGTAACATTGTTAAAAGGCCCAGATACGACGATGCTTGTGTAGATGTCGGAATATTTTTAAAGGTTGGCATGTCTTAAAACACAATATTTTGCAGGATACCACTCGATAATCGCCTTGAACAGAAATTTCAGTAGTGAAAATTCATAACCTCAACAGTCAATGGCGATTGTAACGTCTTCCAAAAAGTGTTATGTGAATGAAAACCCCAGCCATGAGAAATTTAACGAACCGTTTTCTTTAATGCGCCCTGCGTGAGGTTCAAGTACACGGGCCACCCGTGTAGAACGGTTTACAAAATTCCTAGCACGAATATGAAGTCGCTAACTTCGGTATTCTGTAAGCGATTAGGACGTTACGTGTGGACGGCCTACCCTTCACATTCCACTTATGCCACATATTGGCGTTTTGTTGCCCATTTGTACAGTACACAACTGGCCATTAAAATTGCTACACCACGAAGATGACGTGCTACAGACGCGAAATTTAACCGACAGGAAGAAGATGCTATGATATGCAGATGATTAGCTTTTCAGAGCAGTCACACAAGGTTGACGCCGGTGGCTACACCTACAACGTGCTGATATGAGGAAAGTTTCCAACCGATTCCTCATACACAAACAGCAGTTGATCGGCGTTGCCTGGTGCAATGTTGTTCTGACGCCACGTCTAAGGACGAGAAATGCATACCATCACGTTTCCGACTTTGATAAAGGTCGGATTGTAGCCTATCTCGATTGCGGTTTATCGTATCGCGACATTGCTGCTCGCGTTGGTCGATATCCAATGACTGTTAACAGAATGTGGAATCGGTGGGTTCAGGAGGGTAATACGGAACGCCGTGCTGGATTGCAACGGCCTCGTATCCCAACGGCCTCGAGATGACAGGCATCTTATCCGCATGGCTGTAACGGATCGTGCAGCCACGTCTCGATCCCTGAGTCAACAGATGGGGACACTTGCAAGACAACAACCATCTGCACGAACAGTTCGACGACGTTTGCAGCAGCACGGACTATCAGCTCGGAGACCATGGCTGCGGTTACCCTTGACGCTGCATCACAGACAGGAGCGCCTGCGATAGTGTAATCAACGACGAATCTGGGTGTACGAATGGCAAAACGTCATTTTTCGGGTGAATCAAGGTTCTGTTTACAGCATCATGATGGTCGCATCCGTTTTTGGCGACATCGCGGTGAATGTGCATTGGAAGCGTGTAATCGTCATCGCCATATTGGCGTATCACCCGGCGTGATGGTATGGGCTGCCATTGGTTACAATTCTTGGTTACCTCTTGTTCGCATTGATGGCACTCTGAACAGTGAACGTTACATTTCAGATGTGTTACGACCCGTGGCTCCACCCTTCATTCGATGCCTGCGAAACCCTACATTTCAGCAGCAAAATGCACGACCGTATGTTGCAGGTCCTGTACGGGCGTTTCTGGATACAGAAAATGTTTGACTGCTGCCCTGGCCAGCACATTCTCCAGATCTCTCACCAACTGAAAACGTCTGGTCAATGGTGGCCGAGCAGCTGGCTCGTCACAATACACCAGTTACTACTCTTGATGAACTGTGGTATCGTGTTGACGCTGCATGGGCAGCTGTACATGTACACGCCATCTAAGCCCTGTTTGACTCAATGCCGAGGCGTATCAAGGCCGTTATTACGGCCAGAGGTGGTTGTTCTGGGTACTGATTTCTCAGGATCTATGCACCCAAATTGCGTGAAAATGTAATCCCATATCAGTTCAAGGTTATTATATTTGTCCAATGAATACCCGTTTATCATGTGCATTTCTTCTTGGTGTAGCAATTTTAATGGCCAGTAGTGTATTTACACAACTGAGAATTTCTGATCGAGTGGCTCTGAGCACTAGGGGACTTAACATCTGAGGTCATCAGTCCCCTAGAACTTAGAACTACTTAAACCTAACTACTTAAACCTAACTAACCTCCATATCGGAGGCAGGATTCGAACCTGCGACCTTAGCAACTGCGCGGTTCCGGACTGAAGCGCCTAGAACCGCTTTCAGATCGATTTAGCGATGACAGACTGATCTGAAGCACAGCGGGAGGTCTATGTTTTATTGAAGGCGAGAGTCTGGATGTCAGATGGCGAAGCCAACTAATGAAAATGTGAATTTTTCGTTTTATAGACAGACTGACGTAGCGCGAGTTTCAAGTTGGGCTGTAAGCTGATAGCTTTAGTGGAAATAATATCATGTAACACCTTATGCAGCTGTACGACTAATACCTCATTTTCCGATTGGTTTCGGTAAAAGACCGTTATCTAACTCTAACTTTTGTTAACAACAAGAGCTAAAAAAATGTGTCAAAAATATAATACTCATAAATAATGTTCAACTATGCAGACACTCCATGTATCTACATCTGCTTGAAAAAACATTTTATAGATATATACTAGTTAGTCGAGTTCAGCTGCACTTCATTAAACATGTACATTGCGAGATTGGTCTGACGTTCCATGTGACTATGTATCATGTGTGTACTGCCAATGTGTGAACTATTGTCGTCTATCCAAGCACTGTCAGTGCAGCTTTAATAGGCCTGGCCTGAAAATGACCTTGGTAGTTCGAAACTAGTTGACAGCTCAATAAAATGCAACTGTGGCGGTATTACGATGAAGGATTTTTTATTACTTTTGAATACATTATGGGCACAGCAGTGATCAATGTCTTATAAATAATTACTATTAAAAACAGTCTTGATCACAATTTATTTAACAAGGTGACCGGTTTCAACCACTACTGTGGTCATCTTCAGACCATTGAGTAGGAACCTCTTTCCTTGAAGAATCACTACTACAAGGAACTTCAAGGAAAGAGGTTCCTACTCAATGGTCTGAAGATGACCACAGTAGTGGTTGAAACCGGTCACCTTGTTAAATAAATTGTGATCAAGACTGTTTTTAATGGTAAGGATTTTTTACATTATTGCTCTGCTACACACCAACAAATAATCAGTAAGTGAAATAAAATTAAGCATTAGTATCATAAAAAACCAGCTGCAAGTTAAATACGTTTTGAAATAGAAGCTGTTGGAAACACACACATTTCCATTTCCAAAACGGGTAAAACAGTTAAGACGTTAAAGAAACTCAATTCATTTGCAAGTATCGCAAGTTCTATGGTAAAAGGCCTTCTGTTTCAAGGTAGACGACGATACACAACAGAGCAAGTATGGCTTAACTGTACTATTATTATATAAATATAAATATATATAAATATATGAGATCCACATCGCGGTGGACAACGGCGCTCAGACTGATGCCGTGTTCCTTGATTTCAGTAATGCCTTTGGCACCGTCCCGCATTGCCGTTTATGAAATGAATACGAGCTTATGGAGTATCAGAGCAGACTTGCGATTGGTTTCAATACTTTCTTGCAGAAGAACTCAACACGTCGCTTTTAGTCGAACAACATCGACAGATGTAAAGGTAATATCCGGAGTACCACAGGGAAGTGTTATAAGACCGTTGCTGTTCACAATATATGTAAATAATCTAGTACAAAGCGCCGGATGCTCTTTAAGGCTATTTGCGGATGATGAAGCTGTCAATACCAAAGTAGGAAAGACAGAAGATTGCAAGAATTTGCAGAACGACGTGCAGAGAATTAATGAATGGTGCAGGCTCTGGCAGATCACCCTGAACATAAATAAATGTAACATATTGCTCATACATAGGAAAAGAAATACACTGCTGTACAGCTACACTACCGACGACAAACATCTGCAGACAGCGTCGGCCGTAAAATATCTAGGCGTAACTATTCAGAGCGACCTTTAGTGGGAAAAGCAGACACCAGACTCAGCTTCATCGGAAGAATCTTAAGGAAATGTAAATGCCACGAAAGAAGTGTCTTATAAGGCGCCTGTTCACCCTACTCTTGAGTGTTGTTCATCTGTTTGGGAACTCTATCAGGTAGGACTAATAGAGGAGATAGAGAAAATTCAACGAAGAGCGGCGCGTTTCGTCACGGGATCGTTTAGCTGGCGAGAGAGCGTTACGGAGATGCTAGACAAACTCCACGGGCAGACGTTACAAGAGAGGCGTTTTGCATCATGGAGAGATTTACTATTGAAATTTCGGGATAGAACTTTTCAGGAGAAGTCGGACAACATATTACCTCCCCCCACATACATCTCGCGTATTGACCACGAAGCGGAAATTCGAGAAATTAGAGCCAATACAGAGGCTTACCTACAATCATTCTTCCCACGCACTATTCTCGAGTGGAACAGGGATGAAGGGATCAGATAATGGTACCGAAAGTACCCTCCGCCTCACACCATTAGGTGGCATGCGGAGTATAATGTAGATGTAGACCCCAAAGGTAAAGACCTCAAATCAGTACATGGAATCGTTGGTTAGGCGGAGATGGTATTAACTTACTTTTAGTTCTGGCCTTCTGACTTACCCTGTTCTGTCCTGACGGAGATCGTCTGTAAAATTTGCAAGGAAACAGGTGGAGACGGTGCACTGAATGTTAGAGCTGTATGTTATCCAACAGACTGCGTGTACTCCGCAATCTTTCCTAATTCACTGTGATTGCTATAGGGCATTAATAATGGTTTTGGAGCAAGATACCCCTGTCCTGCAGATCAAAGCGTAACTTTAGATCCTTTGTAAGATTATTTCGTAGGCAGCAGCACAGTGAATTGATCCGGATCCGCCAATAAAAGTTTTCTACTTAACCCTCGGAGCAATATCTCGCGTAATTTGTCTTGCACGGCTACGACTCCCAGTCAGACTCCAAGCGATGCACCGGGAACTCCGAGACGGAGGCGTAACCAATGTCTCACACACTGAAACGAATCGGCGAGCCGCGCGACCTTTACGGTCGCAGGTTGGAATCCTACCGCCGGCATGGATGTGTGTGATGCCCTTAGGTTAGTTAGGTTTAAGTAGTTCTATGTTCTAGGGGACTGATGACCTCAGATGTTAAGTCCCACAGTGCTCAGAGCCATTTGAACCTTTTTTTTTTCTTTTTTGAATCGGCGAGAAGTGAGCTATATGAGTCGATAGGACGCATTTTGAGACATTAGGGAATAATTAATTTGGTGATTAAGGAAAGTATGGTGTGGGGGAGGGTCAGAAACTGTGTCCGAACACTAAGGTTCAAATGATTCAAATGACTCTGAGCACTATGCGACCTAACATCTGAGGTCATGAGTCCTCTAGAACTACTTAAACCTAACTAACCTAAGGACATCACACACATCCATGCCGGCGGTAGGATTCCAACCTGCGACCGTAGTAGTCGCGCGGTTCCGGACTGAAGCGCCTAGAACCGCTCGGCCACCTCGGCCGGCACGAACACTAAGGCTCCAAATGTAAATACATGTATGTTGCACTAGCTATGCAAATAGATGTAAAGATTTGAAAGAGTATGCCGAGCAGGAGGAAGGGATGGTGATCCCCCTACCTACCTACAGAAAAAAGTAGTCGTAATTTGAAATCGCATTGTGTGCAGCCAGTGACGCAAAATTTGAAGGTACAATCATAGTATTGTTCTTGGGTGAGCGATATGAATGTGTTCAATGACTGTGCCGCTACACAAGAATAACTGTTTTATTCATACCCTCATTTCTTGCCTAGCTGTGTTGCTTTAATCTGTCGATGGTATCGTTGTATCTACAGAACGATACTGATACAAGCGTTGATCATGGTCAATTTAGCGAGGATTTTTGTAAGTGGTACACTGTCAGAAAAATGCAAAGCTGTCAAAGGCAACGTTATTTTATTGATAAGAGATCTTACACGTAATTCATCTTTGTAGAAGTATAAGAGAATAAATTCAGACAAAATGACACACACGCCACAATAAGCGGTGTCCAAAAAGTCACATCAGCATACAGTTTACCCCCGTCTGGCGGCAACACGGGCATGTATTCTCAGATGTAAATGACTATAAAGGTGCCGAATGGCATCCTGCGATAGTATGGCCCACGCCTCTTCCCCTTTTGTGCAATTTTGCAATGGTTCTTGCAGGCTATGGAGAACGAGTAAGTTCCCTCTTTCATCTCCCACACGTGTTCAATTGTTGATCTCGCTGGCCATAGCCTTTTGTTCTCCATCACGAAAAGCACAATGCGTCTTAGCAGCTGCATGTCGGCGTGCATTGATTGGCCTGCTGAAAAAGCATTTCGCCTTCCTTTCGAAGAAATGACAGTAGTATGGGGAAACAGCCTGTGGTATGTAGCGGACACTAGTGGTTTGAACACTGCAGAAACACCATATCACCGCGAGTTGAAACTAATGGCCTGTACACAACGAAGCCTGGAAGCCTGTAATGTCTACAATCCTCCCTACTCCACTTTTTGAATATAGGGACCATTAGTACCGTCTTCCAATCGTCTGGAGTCTTTTTCTCATATGACACCACCGTCATCAGGCGATATAGTCACTATGTCCCAGCCTTCCCTTCGTCCATATTTTGTGCTTTTCCCCCTTTCATGTTGTCCAATGCCATTTCCATTTCTTTCCATGTCAGGTCCTCACCCTCTCCTTTAGTCTATTATCCTCATCTCCAAGTCCAGAGGTCGGATTTAGCAAGTGCTCAAAGTACTTCTTCTACACTATCATCATTGTCTGTTTGTTACTAACGTCTTTCCCATTTTTATCCATCATTGTTGCACCCGTTCTCAAACCTCTCCTCTTACTTTGACCATTCCATATAGTACTTTCTTACTTCCTCTTATATCTTTATCCATCATATTTGCCCATTCTACCACCCACTTTCTTCTCTCTCAGCCTCTATTTTACGTACCTATTTTTCCTTCTTTCTTATTTTCCTCTCCTTTGCTAATTCGCTCCTTTACATGAAGCCACTGTCTGAATGTCTTGTTCTTCCTTCCCACTACCTCCTTGAGTCTTTCGTTTCATCATGGCGTCTCCTTCCTCCGTTTTCTACCACTTGTTCTTCCGCATGCTGCTTCTGCCACTTCCACCTTAGCACTTTTATACTGTCCCCATTCCTCCTCTCCTGTTTTTGTTCATCCTTTGGTAATCTTTCCCTTATAATCTATTGGTATTCTCCTTGACTTCCTTTTCCTTCAGTTTCCACACTCGAAGCCTTCTTTCCTGATTCTTTGTCTTCTTCAGTTCCTCCGTGATTCTCTTGCTCATCAGCAATAGCTGGTGGTCAATATTCAATACTTTAGATGATAGCTAAGACGGTAGCACCTTTCTATCTGTTACAGTCCTCTTCGTTTCCCAATCACAGAGCATGTGACCCATCAAAGATTTTTGTGCTAGATTCCTAATTTCTTCCGAAACTAGGTGTTACATATCACTGAACCATTTCCCTTGCAGAATTCCATCAATCTGTTTCCTTCTCCATGTCTGCTTCCCAATCCTTCTGTTCCCAGAACATTTTCATACCCTTGTGTTCAGTCCCCGTATGTGCACTCAGCTCTCCTATGACTATTAACTTTTGTCCATTCAACTAGCCCAATTTCGGGGCACGCATCTGAAACACTTCCATACTTCTTCCCTTTGTCACATTCTGATTTTCATTATCCTATCGCTTATCCTCTGTATCTCTTCTTTTAGACCACCGCTCACAACAAGTCCCACTCCCTTTTGTCTTCCTTCTTGATTTCCACCCCAATACAATCTGCAACTTTCCCTCAGTCCCCTACAGCTTTCTCCTTTCCATTTTGTCCCTCCCATGCCTAACACACCCACCGTTCTCCTTTCCGTCATATCCACTATCTCCTCTGTCCTTCCTGTCAATGTTCCAATGCTCAGAGTTACAATTCGTAGTCCGTTTGCCTTGCCGGGTCGTTGTCTTTTATATTCCTCCTTTCCGAGGCTAGTTCCATTGTTGAATGCCTTTTTTTGATTCATTGACGGCAGCTAGGCCTATCACACCTTTGCCTGAGAGAGCCGCCACTTTTCGGAGTTCCTACAGGGCGTTCACAGCATAATTCACTCCTGTAGGCCATACCGTACTTTGCGGCGTTGCCTGCCTTCCATGACGTGCACGAAGGGTTGTTCTTCGGATCGTCGATGAACGAAAATTTATCATTAACATTACAACTCCACAGTATACACATATTATACCTGGGTGCCACTGAACATTGCCCTTCAGGATGTTGCTCATTTTACTCCGGCAGTGAATTTCCGCGAGGACAATGCACGTTTGTAGCTTTGTAACCTCTGTTATACCAAATTAATTCCCAGCAGGGTTAAAATATTAAAACTACAATTATGTAGAAGAAAAAATATTTACATGTGTCTGCACAGTCAATAATTTTGAATCACATACATAGTGTGATTGACTGATCTAGTCCCGTGTACATGTAAAACATTTTGATGTGGAGAAACCAAACTCTGCCAACGAGATATGAGGGATTACAGAGATGGTCATAGCACATCGACAGATTTACCGAGAGACAAACGGTCCTACAGTGTTTCATATGGTGTAAGTTTGCTGCTCAGGTATGGCACACAAGTCTCATGTCAGTAAATAGTCGAAGTTTGGCTTACAAGTTACAAACGGCTTGCACATCTGCAAAGGGAGCGCGTAATGAAGGACTAGAAAATTACTCTAAAATTTACCTGCAACAGCGTCAGAAACAGAAAGAAAACAATGTGATAGGCGAAATTCTCCGTGTACTCTTTTTATTTAACGTCTAACTGCGTGTTCTACTTTCTCAAACCCAATATTTATATAGAAAGACTGCAACCTGGTTACTAGTACGGTTGGTAATGTGGAAAACTTCAGATCTACATATTAATTTTTTATTTGGTGGAGATTGTTGTACCTAAAGGTGATTGTATCTACAAACAAATGGTGGTTTTCGTGGTATTTCAGTCAGGTGACTGATTTTAGAATCACATGAAGCAACGCGCGCTAGAGACCGACATAATTGGTGTCATTTTGTACAGTTTTGTTGTTGTTAGATACGAGATCGTGTTTCATGCACCGTCTGTCAACGTTTTACATTATATACCTTTAAGTGCTGTATAATATACTACTGGCCATTAAAATTGCTACACCACGAAGATGACGTGCTACAGACGCGAAATTTAACTTACAGGAAGAAGATGCTGTGATATGCAAATGATTAGCTTTTCAGAGCATTCACACAAGGTTGGCGACGGTGGCGACACCTCCAACGTGCTGACATGAGGAAAGTTTCCAACCGATTTCTCATACACAAACAGCACGTCTCGATCCCTGAACCAACAGATGGGGACGTTTGCAAGACAACAACCATCTGCACGACGACGTTTGCAACACCATGGACTATCAACTCGGAGACCATGGCAGCGGTTACCCTTGACGCTGCACCACAGACAGGAGCGCCTGCGATGGTGTACTCAACGACGAACCTGGGTGCACGAATGGCAAAACGTCATTTTTTCGGATGAATCCAGGTTCTGTTTACAGCATCATGATGGTCGCATCCATGTTTGACGACATCGCGGTGAAAGCGCATTGGAAGCGTGTATTCGTCATCGCCATACTGGCGTATCACCCGGCGTGATGGTATGGGGTGCCATTGGTTACAATTCTTGGTTACCTCTTGTTCGCATTGACGGCACTTTGAACAGTGGACGTTACATTTCATATGTGTTACGACCTGTAGCTCTATCCTTCATTCGATCCATGCGAAACACTACATTTCAGCAGGATAATGCTCGACCGCATGTGGCAGGTCCTGTACGGGCCTTTCTGGATACAGAAAATGTTCGGCTGCTGCCCTGGCCAGCACATTCTCCAGATCTCTCCCCAATTGAAAACGTCTGGTCAATGGTGACAACTGGCTCGTCACAATACGCCAGTCACTACTCTTGATGAACTGTGGTGTCGTGTAGAAGCTGCATGGGCTGCTGTTCCTGTACACGCCATCCAAGCTCTGTTTGACTCAATGCCCAGGCGTATCAAGGCCGTTATTACGGATGGAGGTGGTTGTTCCGGGTACTGATTTCTCAGGATCTATGCACCCAAAGTGCGTGAAAATGTATTCACATGTAAGTTCTAGTATAATATATTTGTCCAATGAATACCAGTTTATCATGTGCATTTCTTCTTGGTGTAGCAATTTTAATGGCCAGTAGTGTATATTACAGCTATTTCGAATATATTTGTGAACTCTTCAGGTAGAAAATTTTATGGTGGGTAAAATGCTATATATTTTTATAAATATTTACATCTACATCTACATTATACACGTGCATTATGGGCACGTGCACACTCACTAAACTGGAACACTCGTCTAGAAAATGGGAAAAATGACTAAACAGAATTCGAAGTCCATGTTTAGGAATTATTCTAACCTTTCAGTCTCAGAAAATTGGCTTTGTTGATAGTGAAAGATCACTAAACCCAATTACAGAAAAATAACATTATTATGAAATACCACCTCCATCAGACAAGGCACACGAATTATCCCTTACTCCCAGGAGAGCTACCATTAGACTCCAGGCGTCAGGAGCTCCAAGCAGCTCCATGTCTTTCTTTTTATTTATTTAGACGGTTCAGCGAATCACTCTGACGAACGGAATGCCAGCGTTCTAGCTGGTAATTTTCTTTCCCCACTGATAGCACTTCTCTTGAAACAGCTGCTTGCTGCCATAAAGTGTCAAAAGTTTGGTTATAACAGCAGCTGGAAGATACCTGCCTTCGTGGGAAAGTCACTATCATCAAGCCCGCCTCTTAAGATGGAACACTGGAAATGGCAACCCTTTAGTTCCAGAGTGGACAAAGGCACATCTCCCGGGTGCCACAAGCCGGCACTTGTATCCCCCATAACTGCAAGAACACAAGTTCCACACTACACAGGACACCCAAGAGTAGAGGAAACTTCAACACAAAGGGATCTCCTTACTCGCTAGATCGTCTGATGAATTCTTTCCCGGCAATTGGAATTCAGCGTGAGAAAATGTAAGATGTGAACTGTGTTGAGCAATCGATGGTCAGCAAGAGGCATACCATTGGGGTAGTCTTGATGTAGTCGATGCACTCTTTGTCACGGGAATTTGTACGTTCAGGATATTGGGATACGGTACATACGGAGGACTGTCTACAACTCCTGTCAACATTCATTCCTCATTGTTTTTTTAATATTCTCTTCCATTTCCACCGTAAAACGTGTATCACGTCGTTTAAATGGTACCTATGCAATCTAAAACGCCAAGGTTTTCTCTGTGATATAGAATTACAGTTCTGTCAGTACTCACCTCCCTGGCAAAATAGCTAGCGCTAAAACCCAATTCATAAATAGAAAAAAAGAAAAAAAAATACCAAGAAGACGACCCACTGCGCTACGGTGAGTGATAAGTTCAAACGTTTCTTTCAAGTTTCCTCGGAAATCCTACTCGTGCCCGCACTGTAGGGCTTCTTATCGATATGTGGTGCGTGAGGCAGTTCACGCGACGTGTTTCCCTGCAGATTTAGTCAGTTTCTAGGTCACGAAGTCCACCAACCTCTGACTTCAGATACTTGAACACTGTAAAACAGCAACTCTGCCAAAAGAGTTTGAAAGTCTCCTACGCCTTTTTATGTTTAATTTACGTACGTAGCAGATATGACATCTGTATCAATGCCCTGAAAATATTATCCTTCGTATACAAAAATGTGGCACATAAATGAATATTAACGTAGCTTCTCTTCATTTTATGTAGGAGATTTTGAACAAACAGATAATACATCATTATGACCAGTACAGCTAAGCCTGTTAACACAACTTGGAAGTGTACTTCATCTTCCCTTTTAGTGATGGAGCTTGCGATGGAGAAGTAAACGCAACGTTGTGTAGTCTCGCGCCTACTTGTATAAAGCGCTAGTCGCAGTTGTCGCTCTCAGCCTGCTCAGAATAGGCACGTGTCTTAGCAGTTCAAACCTACTTCATACTTTGTTGTAGTATGCATACAATCTACCGATGCCAGTTTATCTGAATAACGACTCCACTGAAGGCGGAACTTATTTACTTCAACGTGATAGCATCCGCTACGACTTTTGGCAACAAGTGAATGAGCACAAAGGAAGCTTGGTGAGTTATTTTGCCTTTGAGATCAGAAATAATTGAGGAGCAGTTGGAATAATTCTTGATTATTGCTCTAGAAAACCATTATGTATCTCATCACAGAAACTACAGATGCCCGCCATGGTATTACCATCACTATACATGACGAAAATTAGAACAAATGGTATCCCATAAAATTTATAACCCCTGTAGTAATACATACAGAGTGACCATTATTGAACTATATGAAAAAACGCAAATTAGTTACTGTAGTGGACTGTTAAGGCAGCCAGTCCACAGTGAAGTAGCCGAAAGGGCACGCGTCAACACACGCCGTCTGGCGTTAAGTCTGGAACAGGATTCGTAATGAATGTGATAAAGAAAAGAACGTAGTTACTAGAGCACTTAACTTTTATATTGTCCTTTGGTATACAGCATTCTGGATGATACAAGTGAGACTCTACCTTGAGGTACATGCAATGATACAAATGGCGCCTTGCTAGGTCGTAGCCATTAACTTAGCTGAAGGCTATTCTAACTGTCTCTCGGCAAATGAGAGAAAGGCTTCGATCAGTGTAGTCGCTAGCAACGTCGTCGTACAACTGGGGCGAGTGCTAGTACGTCTCTCGAGACCTGCCGGGTGGTGGCGCTCGATCTGCGATCCTGACAGTGGCGACACGCGGGTCCGACATGTACTAATGGACCGCGGCCGATTTAAGCTACCACCTAGCAAGTGTGGTGTCTGGCAGTGACACCACAGTTACATACTACGGCGTGCACACACTTTAACCAACAAGTGAACGTCACTTCAGGTATTCGGATTTAGGCTAAGACATCTTCGATGTGCCTACCATCATTGGCGATGATGTGGCGCAGACGAAGAGCGAAATTCTGCTTGACCCGTTGAAGTGTCGGAACATCGATGCTGTCGATGACCTCCTGAATGGCTGTTTTCAGCTCAGCAGTGGTTTTAGGTCCGGAGAATATGGCGGCCAATCGAGGCCAATGCCAGTGCCCTCTGGGTACCCCAGAGCCAGAAATCGGTCCCCAAAGTGCTCCTCCAGGACACAAAAGACTCTCCTCCTTCGATGGGGTCGAGATCCGTCTTGGATGAACCACATCTTGTCGAAATCAGGGTCACTTTGGATAAATCATCTTCCAAAACCCTCACGTACCGTTCGGTAGTCATCGTGCCATCAAGGTATATCGCACCAATTGCCCCGTGACTGGACATTGCACACCACACAGTCACCCACTGAGGGTGAAGAGACTTCTCGGTCGCGAAATGCGGGTTCTCAGTCCCTCAAATGGGCCTATTTTGCTTATTGTCGAATCCATCCACATGAAAGTGGGTTTCGTCAATAAACCAAACCATACCAATGCACAAATTTTGCTTACTGACGAACACATCCATATGAAAGTGGGTTTCGTCAATAAACCATACCATACCAATTCCCATCATGCCCCACGGCCAACCGTGCAGTTTGAACATCCTAACCTAAACCGTTCATATAGTTCAATGACTGTCACTCTGCGCTAATTAAGTGGGGTAGCAAAGTGAATCATGACCTACATTCATGAGAGAGTTAATGAAAGTCCGCTGTTGATATTTCAATGCAGAATTTTTTTTTCGCTTTGAACAATGGATTTTTGTCTTCGTCACAAAGAAAGCATATCTACAAAGCAGAAAATTACGCGAATGGAACATTACAGAAGCAACGCTCTCACCATAAACCCCATATTTTGCAGTGTCGAAATGACCATCTATATCAAACTTTAGACAAAGTCATCGAATGTGAACCAATAGAACTACGAAAAGTGCAGGCAGCATTGACATGATGCGAATAACCAATCAGTCGGCGAAAACGTAAGTGTGCTTTGTCTCTCATCACTCACCTCATAAGACTTCCTGCAAACGTTACGTCATTTTGACTGGGTCTACAAGAAATACGAGCCCCACAAAGTTCTTGTGACGTCACACTAGAAACCAGTAGGTAATTGGAAAGGTACCTTTGTCGTGTGCTAGCGAGAGCCTGCATTCATCTAAATGCGCAGTCAAGATGGAATTACATTTTCCTTGAGACATAGGAGTCCCAACTTTGTCTTCTTTAATAATAGAAGCTGAAGAAATGAATTACAATTTGTGCAACGGCTGGGGCTTTAACCCAAGGCACATCTGCCTAGTAAACAGGAGAGACGGGTTTTCCACAGGTTGGGCGACAAGTGCCTAGTATCGAATGCTAATTGATTTTATTTGTTTTAGAACACGTGCTTATTTATGTATTTAGAGTCCAATATATCGATATATTCTCCATGAAACTGTAATCACATTTCATTATGCCACCATGTTCTTCTTGTCATATTTTTGAAAATGTGCTGTGCTATAGTGCGAAATGCATCCTCAACAACATTGCACATTTTTCGTTTGCAGCGTAACGACGTACAGATATATGCGCCTTAATAACTCCCCATAACCAGCTGTCAGGTGTGGTGAGGTCAGGACTTCTTTGTGGCCATTTCAAGGGAGCTGGTATTTCCGATGGACCAAGACCTGCCCGCCGTCCTGCGAAATGTTCATTTAGGAACTCAAGCGTTACCATAGCGTAGTGAGGAGGTGCTCCGTCCTGCTGCAACCATATGCGATGTGTGAGGCCCTTTTCTTGAAACTGGGGTATTAACCATGTTTGTAACATGTGTAAATAATTTGCACCATTCACAATCGGTTCAAAAAGTACGGTCCAAGCAGATGTAGTGATGTAATCGCTGCCCATATCACTACATGAGCCGCATTCTTTCTTTAACTTGAATGTGTAATAAGGGTGCGCTTTGTTCCAAACGACAAGACTTTTAGCAGGTGAGCTGCTAGAAACGGCACATTCATATGAAAACATAAACTTGGCCGGTTCACTGTTTTTGGAAACTGAGTTAACGAAGCACGACATGTTAAAACGTGCTCATTGTGGTCTGTATCCGATACCTCTGTACTAACGTTGGACTAAAAGTTCTGATGTTAAGTTATTTGTTTCTAGTGATCTCGCATTGTTATCCTCGGCATACCGAGTTAAATAAAAATTCCAAAACTGATTCTAACAACTGATAAGAAGTAACATAGCTACCAATCTGAATAATATCGTATGATACTAAGCAGGGGTTACAGGGGTACGGCGACTTTTCACCCACACTGTAGCTGCCTTCGAATTGAAACTTCCTCTTTGAAAATTAAGAATGACAGTGCTGGAAAAACTCTTGCGATATTTGATACTGAAACAGCTGAGTAAAACTGAACGTACTCAGACAGTTTTCTCTTTACTTATTCTGATCATCACTAGACTGACACACAATATTTTTAGCGCAACGCAGTCCGACTTTCAATAATCCCTACAAGAGAATAGCCCTGATTAACAGTAACATGTACCTTTCATGAATCACTTTCCTCACAAAAATCTTCGTTACTCGAACTACTGAAATACAGCGAGCGCCAACATAAAAACCTAAACAGCCTGTTTTCAGAATGTCTGTCAGGAGACAGGCATTATCAGGGTCGCAGACCAGTCAGGTTGTCGAACGCTAACGGTTGCAAGGTCGTCACAAGAGTTTTGAAAAACAAAATAAATCAAAAGACTTTATTCAGTTATTGTAGCCCACTTTCTTGATGACGACAATAGACTATTGTGCACTACAGGCCATTAAAATTGCTACACCAAGAAGAAATGCACATGATAAACGGGTATTCATTGGACAAATATATTATTCTAGAACTCACATGCGATTACATTTTCACGCAATTTGGGTGCATAGATCCTGAGAAATCAGTACCCAGAACAACCACCTCTGGCCGTAATAACGACCTTGATACGCCTCGGCATTGAGTCAAACAGAGCTTGGATGGCGTGTAGAGGTACAGCTGCCCATGCAGCTTCAAGATACCATAGTTCATCAAGAGTAGTGACTGGCATATTGTGACGAGCCAGTTGCTCGGCCACCATTGACCAAACGTTTTCAATTGGTGAGAGATCTGGAGACTGTGCTGGCCAGGGCAGCAGTCGAACATTTTCTGTATCCAGAAAGGCCTGTACAGGACCTGAAACATGCGGTCTTGCATTATCCTGCTGAAATGTAGGGTTTCGCAGGGATCGAATGAAGGGTAGAGCCACGGATCGCAACACATCTGAAATGTAACGTCCACTGTTCAAAGTGCCATCAATGCGAACAAGAGGTGACCGAGAGGTGTAACCAATGGCACCCCATACCATCTCGCTGGGTGATACGCCAGTATGGCGATGACGAATACACGCTTCCAATGAGCGTTCACCGCGATGTCGCCAAACACGGATGCGGCCATCGTGATGCTGCAAACAGAACCTGGATTCATCCGAAAAAATGACGTTTTGCCATTCGTGCACCCAGGTTCGTCGTTGAGTACACCACCGCAGGTGCTCCTGTCTGCGATGCAGCGTCAGGGGTAACCGCAGCCATGGTCTCCGAGCCGATAGTCCATGCTGCTGCAAACGTCGTCGAACTGTTTGTGCAGATGGTTGTTGTCTTGCAAACGTCCCCATCTGTTGACTCAGGGATCGAGACGTGGCTGCACGATCCGTTACAGCCATGCGGATAAGATGCCTGTCATCTCGAGGCCGTTGGGATACGAGGCCGTTGGGATTCAGCACGGCGTTCCGTATTACCCTCCTGAACCCACCGATGCCATATTCTGCTAACAGTCATTGGATCTCGACCTACGCGAGCAGCAGTGTCGCGATACGGTAAACCGCAACCGCGATAGGCTACAATCCGACCTTTATCAAAGTCGGAAACGTGCTGGTACGCATTTCTCCTCCATCACAACAACGTTTCACAGGCAACGCCGGTCAACTGCTGTTTGTGTATGAGAAATCGGTTGGAAATTTTCCTCATGTGAGCACGTTGTAGGAGTCGCCACCGGCGCCAACCTTGTTTGAATGCTCTGAAAAGCTAATCATTTGCATATCACAGCATCTTCTTCCTGTCGCTTAAATTTCGCGTCTGTAGCATGTCATCTTCGTGGTGTAGCAATTTTAATGGCCAGTAGTGTATATAAAATGTAGTTTGTGTGAATCTCCGTGCTAATCAATTTCTTTTTATGTTTCTGCTATTGTCGCTCTCGCGTTAGGTGAATACCCATGCGCTGCTCAACGTGTAGCTATCAAACAGCGCATTTTTCCAGTCTTAACGGAGATTAAATGAAATTACTGTCTTAACGGAGGTTCACTATGTTACAAGAGCAACATGTTGTTTCGCGTTGCAGCTGTGGTGGTCCCGGCTCCGGCAGTGGGGCCTGGCCCGAGCCTCGTGCTGTGCCCCACGTGCGGCAGACACGTGCAGTCTGACGTCACGGTGAAGGCTAGCACCCGGACGCATCTGATTGCCATCCTACTATGCATCGTCGGGTGAGTCCGCTATCTGCTGCAGAGGGCGGTGGCAGGTGCTGTGCAAGTGTCGCTCGTCTTCCATAAAGTCCCATAACCTGGCTGTATATACCAGTTCTAAATGGTTTATCCACCATTGGTCGTGTCACAGATGTTACGCAGGCGAGATCGCTAACGTACACAAGTTTATATTAAATTGCACTGTCTGTGTTGTTCTGAAGTAATTTGCAATGTCCTTTACGTCTGGTAAACAGGCTTCGACTTCAAATCATACGTCTCTTCCTGTACGGGACTCACAGTACCTGTGCGAGTATAGGGTACAGGCGAAACGGTAACATATGGAAGTTTGGTCGGTCTGGGGAGTCTTCTCGGGTCGCGGTAACAAATCGCAAGCGGAAGATCCAAGTTCGAGCCTTGTTCTGGCAAAAATTTTCACTGTCACCAATACATAGAGCAAAGATTTTCCATGTTAGCAAATGCGAATGCGATTCTCATATAGCACATAAACGTGCAGAATTTTTTGCAGTTGTGAGTATTTAACTGACGAGACTAAGCTGAATACCATTTATTAACAAGGACCTCGCGGTTACAGAACTATCAGCTCAGAAGAAGACGCTGGGCACCACGGTTTCTTCAGCCAAATGCATCGATCTCCACCCGCAACTAAGACGGCCATAGTGCAGCGGGCCACTTACAAAGTTCCCAGAGCCTTAACCACAATGAGCGGTAGTTAATCCAGCAAGGATACCGAGAGACTATCAAAGTACTGTGGATAGTTAAAATTAAAGTCAAATAACAAAAGCAATAACTTAGTCAAAAAAAAAAATTAAAACGACTGTTCTGACAGACTGATTGAACATACTATCTTTAAAGTACATACACTCATTAATAAAAGTTTTACTCAAGAAAACGTTACTTAACAAAAATGATCAAAAATAAAAATTAAGTTTAATTAATCTTGCCCTGTGGATAAGGATCACTCACAATACACGTCAACCAAATACAACGAACGTACACACACATTGGCCATCAACCACTACAAACCACACACGCACAGCATAATTAGTAATGCCCACTGCACCGCCTTATCATGCAGCATTGCGCTTTAACTAGTTGCTGCCCAAACACCACAACCCAAACAAATCGTGCAACGGTATTTAATGGCTCAAAACAGGTTAAGATAAAGTTATGCTAAAGAATTCTTGAATGAGATTTTCACTCTGCAGCGGAGTGTGCGCTGATATGAAACTTCCTGGCAGATTAAAACTGTGTGCCGGACCGAGACTCGAACTCGGGACCTTTTCCCTTCTCGGGCAAGTTTCATATCAGCACACACTCCGCTGCAGAGTGAAGATCTCATTCTGGAAACATCCCCCAGGCTGTGGCTAAGTCATGTCTCCGCAATATCCTTTCTTTCAGGAGTGCTAGTTCTGCAGGGTTCGCAGGAGAGCGTCTGAAAAGTTTGGAAGGTAGGAGACGAGATACTGGCAGAAGTAAAGCTGTGAGGACGGGGCGTGAGTCGTGCTTAGGTAGCTCAGTTGTTAGAGCACTTGCCCGCGAAAGGCAAAGGTCCCGAGTTCGAGTCTCGGTCCGGCACACAGTTTTAATCTGCCAGGAAGTTTCATATCAGCGCACACTCCGCTGCAGAGTGAAAATCTCATTCTGTAAACATCCCCCAGGCTGTGGCTAAGTCATGTCTCCGCAATATCCTTTCTTTCAGGATTGCTAGTTCTGCAGGGTTCGCAGGAGAGCGTCTGAAAAGTTTGGAAGGTAGGAGACGAGATACTGGCAGAAGTGAAGCTGTGAGGACGGGGCGTGAGTCGTGCTTAGGTAGCTCAGTTGTTAGAGCACTTGCCCGCGAAAGGCAAAGGTCCCGAGTTCGAGTCTGGGTCCGGCACACAGTTTTAATCTGCCAGGAAGTTTCTTAAAGAATTCTTGCTTCCTCTCATTAAAATTACCTAAAATTCAAAAAAAGTAAACGCAGAAACTTAAATTACCCCGTTGTACCACTTCTAAGATTAAATAGCTATTCTAATTTTATTTTATTTTTATTTTTATATTTTTTTTTTACACGCTGGCGCACCGCGCCTTAAGGACTCCATTTTACTTAAAATCGTACGGGACACCTCTATCACTGAATCTTTAATCCCTGTAGTCCTTACGGCCTGTAACGGTGTATACGGAATACCTAGCCTAAGTGGAAGTAAAGGGACAGGCAACGGTACCGAGACATCAATACCCCGGACTGAATCCGAAATCGCCCCTTGGCCCCTAAAGGAAAGTGTTTGTGTTTCTGTCCGTGGCAATCCGTCTTTCAGACGGACATGTTACATTCGGTGGTCCCTTCGAGGTGTTCGAAGGTAATGGACAGAGTACCGTCGCGGTATTTCGCCGCTTTCGCTCAGTTAGCAGAAATACTGTAAGCCGACTCAATATGCATTCATCACAGAGACCTCTGTAAGTTAAGACAGCCGAAGTGGCGCCAATTAAAAGATTTGCGCCAAGCTGTGAGCTTTACGCGGGGTAATAAGGATTCATTGTTGTATACAATACTTCTAATATGCCATTTGTCGATTACTTACTGATATCTAATGCAGATTTGTACCCTGTATGAGAATTCCAGTAATAGCAAATGTTCATCACTGACACACTCAGACGCAATCTGAATTAAACGAAAACACCAACACTTCCCCGCCTTTTGGAAGACGGGGAAAGACCACAGCCTCCCACAAAATTACCGACCCATCAGCGTTCTGACCTCGCTCAGTAAGATTGTTGAGAAGGTGATTCTCAAACGCATCACTAGGCTCTGCATAACAAATGACATCCTGAGACCGGAGCAATTCGGCTTCAGGAATCACCACTCCACAACGCAACAACTCCTACGGGTCATTGAACATATAACACATGGCTTCAACATAAACAAAGCTACAGGGGCAGTGTTCCTGGACATCGAAAAGGCTTTCGACCGTCTATGGCACAACGGCCTCATCCGCAAACTCAGCGACGCGGGATTCCCCGACGGGCTGCTGCGTCTAATACACTCATACCTCACAGACAGGAGTTTCAACACTGACGTGCAGGGAAAACAATCAACACGACACGGTATACACGCGGGAGTACCCCAGGGAAGCGTCTTAGGGCCCCTACTGTTTAACCTCTACATAAACGATCTCCCAACCACACACAGCACAATGATGGCAATCTACGCGGATGACACAGCCATCCTTGCGCAAGATTGGAAACCATCAAACATTACGTCACGCCTACAGACTGCACTCAGAGTGGCCGAGCCTTGGTTGGAGAAATGGCGTGTTAGAGTAAACGTCGACAAGTGCGAAGCCGTTCTGTTCACTAGAAGACCGAAGCAACTGCGCAAACACCGCTACTACAGACCAATAACTCTACATGCACGCCCAATACGTTTCCACGAGAAAGTCAAATACCTCGGTGTCTGGCTGGACCGGAAATTACTCTGGGGGGACCACATACAACACATGACCAACCGAGCTAGCGCGAGGCTCAAACAGCTCTATCCTATGCTCAACAGGCGTAGCACACTGAACAGAAGGGTGTCGAGGTCCATGTACATGACACTTATCCGACCCCTGATGACGTACGCAGCTCCTGTCTGGGGATACGCTGCGCCTACACGCCTGCGCCGTCTGCAGCTCATACAAAACAAAGTACTCAAAATCATAAGCAATGCTCCACGATACACACGCATCGCGGACCTTCACCGGGAATACCGACTTGAGACTCTCACGGAGGTAATCCACAAACTCACCACAAGACTATACAGAAACTCCAGACATTCGCAGAACCCGTTTATTCTGAATCTGGGGAACTACGACCACAACCATAGATGGAAACATAAAAGACCAAAAGACATACTTGTAAGGACATAACATCTATGGCCAAACATACGCAAACATAACGGCACAGGCGAGCCCCTGTTAATCAGACGCATTTACTGGATATCCAGCTGAAATACACTGCCGAATAACTGGCACCACACAGGGAAGCCGTACCATACACTGCATGCAAACCAGCTCCACAAATCCCCCACACAGTGAGATGATCTACGGCCGATCTCCCACTACTGTATAACGATCTTGATTGTTCCATGAATGTAGCAGCTGCAGCAACTGGGACACATCGCCATCGCTTGTCACGGTAATGATGCATGATACCTATACTAACAAATCCAACCTTGCATGAGCTATCACAGCTAGTAAGTCACTACTGCTCTTACTACCCATCCCACTGTCGCAGAGGCTTTTTTCCCACGGCACGAGCCATGGCACTTTTTTCACTCTGCTCTTCAAATCGCTACCCTCACTCGCGTTTCGTCCACTATCTATCACCTGATGGACCGTGTTAATGCGTAGCCTTACCCAGACGCACGGACAACATCACAGCCCAGCATCCTGTGATCCACTTACTAGATAACTAACATGTTTTGCGGAGGTGACAGTAGAACTTTTGGTTTGGTCACCACGTTGGTGCGGGCGTGGAGGGGCCCCATCTCTATTAAAACGCAATGTTTTTGAATAAAACTGAGATTCTTCCCGACTGACAGTCTTCACATTAAGTAAAAAATCCGACTTTGATTAGTACAAAAATAACGATTTAAAGAAAGATTTTAGACAAAATATACCTGCACATACCTCGGACCAGACGCTTGTGATATATGTCTACCTTTTAAGACTTATTTTCAGAAGAGGCATGCGGACGTTTTCCTATTCAAAATTATAGCATCCTGTTGGGCACTGGAGATTGTTTCGCTGTAACTCTAGGACTGAAGGACAATGACATTGGAACTCAAGAGTAGGATTTTAAAACCAATACTGTCCACACTGCCATAGAAAGTAAATAAACTAACCTTTCGATGCAAATTTGCAACGGCCTTGCCGCAGTGGATACACCGGTTCCCGTGAGATCACCGGAGTTAAGCGCTGTCGGGCGTGGTCGCCACTTGGATGGGTGACCATCCAGGCCGCCATGCGCTGTTGCCATTTTTCGGGGTGCACTCAGCCTCGTGATGCCAATTGAGGAGCTACTCGACCGAATAGAAGCGGCTTCGGTCATCATAACGACCGGGAGAGCGGTGTGCTGACCCCACACCCCTCCTATCCGCATCCTCCACTGAGGATGACACGGCGGTCGGATGGTCCCGGTAGGCCACTCGTGGCCTGAAGACGGAGTGCTTCGATGCAAATTCCCAAATTACAAGGCAGTAGATTACAGTTTTTTTTGTCTTCTTGTCGCACTGAAGAAACGGCCTGTGGCAAGCATGATGCTACAATTTTAAGTAAGTAAAGTTTTGGATATCTCATCTGCAGATGACCCTAAGAAGGCGCGAAAATTAGTTCACGAAAATAATGATTATTCCGTTAGTTCCCTGTAGTCGTATTTCATTTGATGTACAGTCATGGTGATCTACGGGATCCATATCGGATGAGCTTAATTTAAAGTCTTTATAGATGAGGCACAAAGACATGTAGCTCAAACGCTGAAATGATCAAAAGGCTGGTGGCGAGAGAACTCTTCTAGATCTGTTCGGCGTATATAAGTAGTGTATTTCTGTGGATTAATGTGTATCGCTGAAGAAGCAGATGAGATATGGTGAAATCCAATTCTGGCACATATCCTACTCCCCCTGCACTGCACCAAGCCAGTTCCGAACTTACCGTCCCATTCGACGGATATATTACCACCAAGTGTTGTCCAACGCCCTAGTACCATAACGCGGATCGGATGGGTTCGGAAAATATGCCAGCGCATCGGTTGGCATTCTGGTGATCAAGAACTGCTCGCCGCAACTTCTCATCTACTCATCGGCCAACAGACTGTTATGAAAGCTTCACCCTCAGTATTCTCACCGTCAATCTCCTCTAGGTCATACTCAAACACTCGAGACTGGACATATCATACATAAAATTTTATATTCTTCTTCCGCGTACGTTATTGCTCTCACTTTATTTTAAGAGATATGAACGAATTGTGATTTAACTTTTGACATCTATGCTGAAGGATCACGTACTTGAGGGTACGTACTGAAGTATCCTCCACTGGAATTTCTCTGTGCCTGTTTTTGCCAGATGTTCAAAGGGTTCAAATGGCTCTGAGCACTATGCGACTTAACTTATGAGGTCATCAGTCGCCTAGAACTTAGAACTAATTAAACCTAACTAACCTAAGGACACCACACACATCCATGCCCATGCCCAGAACCGCACGGCCACTCCGGCCGGCTTTGCCAGATGTTATCTGGACTTAATGCTCAGAAGTACTACGCATTTAGTAACCAACACCATCGTCCTTTCACGGGACATGAGGTACCCAGAGGGAAGGAGAAGTTTGACACACCTTTCCCTGGAAACTCCTCTATTTACTTCTATGCTCTGTGGCCGCCTTACCCCCTCGTACTTCAACTATTGCCATGCAAGATTCTGACTGGGTCACTAATTAAAGGTCAAACTTCTCAAACGTATTCTGTTACCTCTCATTTCCGTCCTATGTGGTGCAGTTTGCTGTTGTTAAGCCAGCCATATACCGCCTTGATTAAAAATAGATACTCCTCAATGCAACTTGACGAAACTACAACCATTTATTTGAATTATAAGAGATGTTGCTAACCTATTTTTCACCTGCAACGTACTGCAAGTTCGTACTTAATCAATTAACGTGTTTTTCAGCTAATTACCTTTTGTAATTATTGTTCTTAATTGTTTGATTCGTTTAATTATCAACTTGAGTGTATGCAGTATTATGAGAGCACGCAGATATTCCTTTACGAACTTTGTTTGGCCAACTACCATTCAGTATTAAACTTGTCAAGGACTTTTTGTAACGGTTTTGACTGAGACAGAAGCTTCTGACTTTTATTGGTCTGGTTTTATTGTGTATACTTTCACTTTTAAAATCATTCCTTTGTGTGTTTTTTACATTATTGCCCGATAACATTTTCATTGAATTTAATGTTTCAGCTGTTGTTACCTTTACTTAGTGTAAACGTAAATATAAGTCATTCCGTATAGGGGGTTACACTGCTACACTGCGTTGTCTGTAGTCGTCTCGCGGCTTGTTGCAATTATGTCAGCTGTTATGTAACCTGACCTGTAAAATATCATAGCGAAGTTCTGAAAAAACTTAACTTTGTTACTAACTTTCATTTCAGAATAATACGCTGCCTCTAATATTTACCGAGCGAGGTGGCGCAGTGGTTAGCACACTGGACTCGCATTCGGGAGGACGACGGTTCAATCCCGTCTCCGGCCATCCTGATTTAGGTTTTCCGTGATTTCCCTAAATCGCTACAGGCAAATGCCGGGATGGTTCCTTTAAAAGGGCACGGCCGATTTCCTTCCCCATCCTTTCCTCACCCGAGCTTGCGCTCCGTCTCTAATGACCTCGTTGTCGACGGGACGTTACACACTAATCTCCCTCCCCCCCTCTAATATTTGAAACTGTCCATCTAACTGTACAATATATACTTGCCTTAACGCACTGTAAATGTGCCTATCTTGACCTTTATTGTTACTTTTTGGATGTTGTGTTCTAAATTCAATTTTTATTTGATTCTACATCACCAAAAGATTAAAAAAACATTGTACTGGACTGTCAGTTCACTTTTTGACCTTGCTAATCTTTAATTGGCATGGTTTATGCTGGGCTAAATTTATCAGCCACGTTATATGGCCTTTTACAGCCATTATATGTAACGTATTTTGATAGTCATAATTCTCATGCTTAATGTATTATCTCTGAAGTAGATATATTACACACTGTGATCAAATTAGTAGTAGTACTTTGACAAAAGTCTAAATTACACTCTTCTATTCGTAACATAAAGGAGCGAAGTTACATAGAGAAAAATAAATTAATCAGACTAGAAAAATGGATTGAGCGTAAACACTAAAACAAATTTATAGTATTTAGAATGATCCTAGAGTTCATCAAGTACAAAAAATATATAATAATTTTGAGTGTGTTGACTGTTTCAGGTGTTGGCTTTGCTGTTGCATTCCATACTGTGTAGACAGCTGCCAAGCGAAGAATCACTATTGTCCAGACTGCAAGACATTCCTCGGAACATATGATTAATAACCAGAGCGTTAGCTCGCGTGAGAAGTGCATTAGTAATGTATCTTTTGCAAATATGTGACTGGAAACTATCAAGGGAGTGTATGACTGAGTTACTAATTATTACCGTACAGTTCAGTGGTTGGATGCTGCTGGTTTTCAGTAGGAAAATATTCAACGAATCATTTTAAAACGACTTTTTTGTCTAAGTAAGGCATTAGCGTAACATGATCTTATCAACCTTTTTTATTATCTGTGCCTTGATTAATTACGTTATTTATTGTTAATTATTTATGATTTTATATTGTACTGAAGAGTTTTATTAAGTGTAAAACATTACCTACAACATAATACTCTATAAGCTGACATTTAGAAATGTTTCTATTAAATACAAAATGTATTAACTAATGTCGTAGAAACATGTAACTGAATGATAACAAATAAATGTACAAACTGAGCCATATTAAAATAAAAGTATTTACGAATTTCATTTACTATGGCAATGAAGAGCCCAATAGTCCAAGGGTAATAGTACTGAGGTGACTCTAACGCCTGCTGGAACAAATATTACTAGTCAAAGTTGAAAATAATGATTCCCGTTCTTCAAGTGCAGAATTTTCGTAATATTTATGCATATACATTCACATGTTACGTTAATCCTAACTTCGACAGACGTCACTTTGTGAGAACCACATGCTTTCAGGACTATTCTTAAACTACTTCCTGCAACTGCAACTGCACAGTGCTTTCGGGCTGATCCATATTAAGGCTTTCAAATGAAGATGATATTGCTTACATCTGACTGTCACAGTTTGCCTACCCGTTACTCAGACTTAACTAAACAGACAGATCTGTTTGCCTCTTGAATCTACAAAATTTTACCTTTTATCTGCCACTGGCGTTTCCGTCGCAGTTAATGTTCTGCAGACTTTGTTTGGATCTCAATAACCTTTTGGTTTCTTCTCTGTTTTCGAAGCTTACGTAGTAGCTGACACATTAGAGATGTAAATGAATTACAGAAAATAGGATACATTTAGTGCCGTAAGAGTCACAAATTTTCACTGGCTAATGGCGCTATAGGTGCACTGAGTTATACCTATAGACATTGAAATATATTTTTAGGCTGGTACAAATGGAAGACTATGTAGACCAATAGTTATGCGTCCGCTCGACAGACGAGACGTACTTTTCCTTTTGTGTCACTCCCGGTTAAACCACTACAGAATAGAAACAACCGTCTTGTCTGTAATGCAAATTGCCTATGAAATACTTATACTAACAATAACTTCCTTCTTATGAGTTTATGTCTTTCCCAACATTTCCAGAAAATTACATCGCACTACCGGCAGTACTGTTCGAATAATTGATTTTTCATATTTTGTAATAGTTTCGAATCTCCTGATAGCCAAGCACTAAAAGCTCAGACATATACACCGCATATTAGTACATCCTTTTAGAGGTTTATAGTTCACTCAAAATTTATTGTTGCATATGGAGTGCATGTATGATTACATTTATAAACCAGTAGCGCGAGTTGTTATGGGGTACAACGTATCAACCCATGCTGAAACACCCATATTAGTATGTGGTGTAGCTTCCACGGGCGGCCGGCCTGGGTGGCCGAGCGGTTCTAGGCGCTACAGTCTGGAACCGCGCGACCGCTACGGTCGCAGGTTCGAATCCTGCCTCACGCATGGGTGTGTGTCATGTCCTTAGGTTAGTTAGGTTTAAGTAGTTCTAAGTTCTAGGGGACTGATGATCTCAGATGTTAAGTCCCATATTGCTCAGAGCCATTTGAACCATTTTCTACGGGCGGCAGTGCAGGTGCTGACTCTGGCATCCAGTCGATCTTGTAATTGGTGAATATTGTCCTGGGATACGTTATTCCATGCCTGTTCGACCTGTTCACGTAGTAAGAGTTGTTGGTTGACGAGCCTCACGAGTCACTTCTCCTCGCATCACATCACGCACGCGCTCAATTGGAGACGAGTCCGGAGATCATCGTGGCCAGGGAAGTTGCTGCACGTCTTGCAGAGCGCTTAAAGTCCCAGGGGCAGTGTGTGGGCGAGCCTTATCCTATTGAAACAAGACAGCACCTTCATGTTGCAAGAACGGCAAAAGAACAACAACATTCTGCATATACCAAGCTCTCGTTAGTTTCTCCTCCAGGAACACCAAAGGAGAACGAAAGTTGTAGACTATGATTTCCCCTAACATAAGGTGTGAGGTGTGACTAGTGCGTCTTGGACAAATGCACTCTACGAGACAGCGCTCACCAGGTCTACGCCGTACGTGCAAAAGACCATCACTCGTGTCCAGGCAGAATTTGTTTTCATCGCTGGAGACCACGGCCCGCCATCCCATCTTCCAAATGATCCTACTGGAGCCGTGCACTTCGATGATGTGCCTTGAGTGGAAGATGGGCTAGAGGTGTGTGTGCCCATAGTCCCACTGATAATAACAGCTTCGCAACAGTTCGTGTTGATACATACGGGTTCACAGACCCTCTTATCTGTGCTGTGGTAACTGCACGTTCTGCCACTGCTGCCTTAAAAATACGGTGATCCTTGCGGGCATCTACACCGGATGGACGTCCAGAAACTCGTTTATGGTGTGAGAATGTCCATGTGACAACTGATAGATTAGATGATTAGATTAGGTTTTCGTTCCATAGATCCGTGCTGGGGAGATCCTCGTGGATGTGGAACATGTCAATTTTTTTTTTAGCTGAAATAACAATACTAATAGTATGAGTAGATACAATACATCATTTGTTTCTATTAAAAAATTCGTCAGTGGAGTAGAAGGAGTTCGCCACTAGTGAGTATTTCAGGCTCCTTTTAAACTGATCTTTATTTGTAACTAAATTTTTTATGTTTGCTGGAAAATTATTGAAGATGATTGTTCCTGAGTAGTGGACCCATTTTTGAACTAAAGTAAGTGCTTGTAAGTCCTCGTGCAGATCATTTTTGTCCCTGGTATCGTATGTATAAACTGAGCTGTTTGTTGGAAAAAGAGATATATTATTTAGGACTAATTTCATTAAGGAGTAAATATACTGAGAGGCAGTAGTTGGTATACCCAGTTCTTTGAAGAGGTTTCTGCAGGACGTCCGTGAATTTACTCCACAAATAATACGTATTACACGCTTTTGGGCTCTGAAAACTTTTGTTTGACTTGAAGAGTTACCCCAAAATATTATACCATATGACATTATGGAATGAAAGTAGGCAAAGTATGCAAGCTTTTTCATTTTTATGTCGCCTATGTCTGCTAACACTCGAATTGCAAATACAGATTTGTTAAGGCGTTTCTGAAGTTCTGTGGTGTGCTCCTCCCAACTGAATTTATTATCAAGTTGTAATCCCAGGAATTTAAGACTGTCAACCTCTTCTATCTGTTCTTCTTCAAACTTTATGGAAACCTCTTACAGGTTCTGAATTGCATATAGTGAGTCTTTTCGAAGTATTTGATACCAGCATCGTTGCACAACTGGCGCAACACGTCCAACTTGTGTGAGAATTCTCCGAAAGGACCAACTCGCTGTTCGGAAGGCCACAATTTAACCCCTTTCAAGCTCACTCAGTTGGCTATAGGAAGCACGAGTGCGTCTCCGTGGGATGGTTGCCCGCTTGTTTCATACGTTTGCACCACACTGCGCCTTCTGGCAGCGTGCATTTCCTATTAAAGGGTAGACACAGATGGTGCTGTGCAACTCAATATTTGTTGGCGGACGACTTTGAAACCGTTATCAGTACACCTAATATCTCCTAGGTGAGGTGTATCGTCATCGGATCAAAATCGACGTCATCTTTCCAGGTGTACTTTTTCCGGCAGTGTATCATGTGAAAATCTGAGAAACTAATAAAGGAAATGGAAAATATTTTCATCGCTGATGCCTGTAACTCTGAAGGGAAAATGTAAATCAGTATACAAATGTAGTGCTCTACACTTCTGTAGTTGTCGTTTGCCCCTTGGAAGATGATGAACTACAAGAAATTAACGAAAAAACGGATGGAGAACATATGGATGGTTAGCAATGATACGAATTTAAAAGGAAGAATTTCAAGCGACTAAGACAAAGCTCTATAACGAAGTTGAAGATCTTTCAAATCTGTATCAATCATCGAGACACATGCAGCTGCTGCTGCGGAGGACATGCGTACCACACAAGAGGTGCACCTGAAGATTACAAACAAAACTGCATAAAAGCGTACAGAGCACACAGCACAGAAGATTTCTGTGAAAATACACAGTATTATATAAAGGTTACAATCTCTGAAAACTCCGGATTATTTGTAAGATGTTGCATTTTCTAATGCAATGATAATGATAATAACAGGTAACTAAAAAGATATAAAAAAGAATGAACTTCGTGAAGTTACCATTACAGATACTCAGATGCGCAATTTCTAAGACGCAGCCAAACGCGGGACGATTAGACGCTCAAACCAGTAATGAAAAAGGGGAAGGGGTGAGGGAGGAATATGAAGATTAAGCTTTCCGAAACCAACAGTTTATTTTCTCACCTTTCTTATCTGGAAAAATCCGTTTCGAAGGGAGAAGGTAAGAAAATATTACCACGAGGAATATTTAAATACACTCCTGGAAATTGAAATAAGAACACAGTGAATTCATTGTCCCAGGAAGGGGAAACTTTATTGACGCATTCCTGGGGACAGATACATCACATGATCACACTGACAGAACCATAGGCACATAGACACAGGCAACAGAGCATGCACAATGTCGGCACTAGTACAGTGTATATCCACCTTTCGCAGCAATGCAGGCTGCTATTCTCCCATAGAGACGTTCGTAGAGATGCTGGATGTAGTCCTGTGGAACGGCTTGCCATGCCATTTCCACCTGGCGCCTCAGTTGGACCAGCGTTCGTGCTGGACGTGCAGACCGCGTGAGACGACGCTTCATCCAGTCCCAAACATGCTCAATGGGGGACAGATCCGGAGATCTTGCTGGCCAGGGTAGTTGACTTACACCTTCTAGAGCACGTTGGGTGGCACGGGATACATGCGGACGTGCATTGTCCTGTTGGAACAGCAAGTTCCCTTGCCGGTCTAGGAATGGTAGAACGATGGGTTCGATGACGGTTTGGATGTATCGTGCACTATTCAGTGTCCCCTCGACGATCACCAGTGGTGTACGGCCAGTGTAGGAGATCGCTCCCCACACCATGATGCCGGGTGTTGGCCCTGTGTGCCTCGGTCGTATGCAGTCCTGATTGTGGCGCTCACCTGCACGGCGCCAAACACGCATACGACCATCATTGGCACCAAGGCAGAAGCGACTCTCATCGCTGAAGACGACACGTCTCCATTCGTCCTTCCATTCACGCCTGTCGCGACACCACTGGAGGCGGGCTGCACGATGTTGGGGCGTGAGCGGAAGACGGCCTAACGGTGTGCGGGACCGTAGCCCAGCTTCATGGAGACGGTTGCGAATGGTCCTCGCCGATACCCCAGGAGCAACAGTGTCCCTAATTTGCTGGGAAGTGGCGGTGCGGTCCCCTACGGCACTGCGTAGGATCCTACGGTCTTGGCGTGCATCCGTGCGTCGCTGCGGTCCGGTACCAGGTCGACGGGCACGTGCACCTTCCGCCGACCACTGGCGACAACATCGATGTACTGTGGAGACCTCACGCCCCACGTGTTGAGCAATTCGGCGGTACGTCCACCCGGCCTCCCGCATGCCCACTATACACCCTCGCTCAAAGTCCGTCAACTGCACATACGGTTCACGTCCACGCTGTCGCGGCATGCTACCAGTGTTAAAGACTGCGATGGAGCTCCGTATGCCATGGCAAACTGGCTGAAACTGACGGCGGCGGTGCACAAATGCTGCGCAGCTAGCGCCATTCGACGGCCAACACCGCGGTTCCTAGTGTGTCCGCTGTGCCGTGCGTGTGATCATTGCTTGTACAGCCCTCTCGCAGTGTCCGGAGCAAGTATGGTGGGTCTGACACACCGGTGTCAATGTGTTCTTTTTTCCATTTCCAGGAGTGTAATTCGGGAAGGTCATTCACGTAGAAACTTGCTCAGACTGTCAGTGAAAATGGGTCGTTGTTAAGAAACAACTAATTAACACTGAATTAGCTGCGCATGTCGTCATTAACCGACTCATTAACCTGTGCAAGCCTGTACTCGGAATATTTCTGCATATTGTAGCATCGAAACCACAATCAAGTTCAACAGAATCAAGTCCACAGCCGAAGGCATGGTTGCCAGTGAAGTAACACGCTTACTAACATCCGTAAAAGCACGTAGCACGTTTATTACTGAAACAGCCGGAAAAGAACTGAACACCTGAACAGAGAGATCAACTTATTTATACATATATCAAATATTTCAGTGTATGCAGACGTTACAAACACAAGATATTTCAATAGCCTTCCATAAATCACAATTACGAAGTAACAAATAATTGCTACTGGTAAGGTTTGAACTGCCGACCCACAGCACACAAACCGGCAGTGCCAATCACTATGCCACACATCATGCACCATACCTCTCGGCATTGCTCCTCCAAATAGATGCTTATTAGACCCGGCTACAGATCCCTCGATCTAGATCTTTCCAGTGATCCTCCGTATGGCGGCATGGGTGAATCCTCGTGTTTTGGTCGTATTCACTATGATGAGCATCCAAGGTAGGCCCTTCTGTCGCAGCTTCGTGATCGTGGAGTGGGCCTTCGGTTTCCTTGAACCTCTCATCATCGGTATGCGCTTCTAGACTGTAGTAGGGTTTCATACTGAGGACGTGGATGACTTTTGTCTCCTTGATGAAGGGTCATATTCCTCGACTTCATATGTGGCGTCCAATAAGTGAGGAAAGATACGATACAGCCCAATGTAGCCCTTTAATAGTATTCCAATAGTACAGGAGTATGTCACAGACTGGTGCTTGGCGCTGAAGCACTTTCGTTCTCCTGGGCGTCCAGTGTCCTTATGCGAGCCAGCTGCCTTTCTTGTACGGTCATGGTGATGAGATGTTTCATGCAGTCATCCTAAACATTCTATGCCTGAAACGTTTTGGCCACTCGACTGTGGAGCGTAAAGAACTGCGTGAAGCCTGTAGTGTCTTGCTTCATTGCAGTACATGGAAATGTCAAGATGGGTAGTTTTGATGCCAGTACCTCTGTTCGGCGTCAGAGTACTTATAGAGCATACCTGCCCGAGTATTATTAAAGCATTCTTTGAGGCCATTCGCCTATAGATGAAAGGCAGTTTTCATCCTGTGGGTGACGTCGGAAGATGAAATTACTTCTGATACTAATCCGACTGGAAAATTTTCCATTGTCCAGCGTCATCACTGGGTTGTTCTGTGCTTCAAAATGTTGTCTTCTACAATTAACTTCGTAATTTCTGGAACTTTGGCACAGCTATCATGACAGCTTAGTAGGTGAAGATTTCATTGCGGACTATTATCCAGCGATTCCTGTTTGTCGACCTTGGAAACCTCTCCAAGAGGTCGATTCCAATTCGGTTGTATGGCGTTGCTGCAGGCAGGACTCGTACCAGATGCCCCAGAGTTAAATGTGACACGCATTTCTTCTCTGGCATCCTTTATAATGGTTCACGTAGTGTCAACGCATCTGGCCAGTGGTATCTCCATCTAGTTTAGAGTCTTCACGAATCCCAAATAACCAGCTGTTGGAGTGTATTCGAAATATTTCAGGATATCTAGCCGTAGATGAAATAGGATGATCAGCAACTATTTGTGGCCATTGAATGATGGTTCCTTTGATACTATGTTCGATTTATTAACTGGAATTTCCTTTTGGTCAATTCCTACTTCTTCAAGGCTCTTTTGCTTTCCAGTAGTGCTGTGCTTCCCTTTTTGTTGAGCAGCGATGTCTGAGAGCAAATGGACACTTCTCTGTTCTGCCAAAGGATTCCTTGAAAGACACTCGGCGTCCTTGTGTTCGTGTCCGCTTTTCTATGCCACTGTGACATCGTACTCCAGTAGTCTCAGTGCACATCTCACCAGACGAGCTGACGAGTCCTTCAAGCTAGTCAGCCAGCCTAAAGAATAGAGGTGTGTGACAACAGTGAACAGTTTGCCAAATAAATACGGCCGGGATTTGTTGGCGGCCCACGCAACAGCATGGCGGTCTTTCTCAGTTGCAGAGTATTTTATCTTTGTCTTGGAGAGTAGTCTGGAAGCATAAGCTACCACCTTATCAGCAACTTCATGAATTTGTACTAGACCTGCATCCACCCCATATTCTACAGTGTCGATATGAAGTTCTGTCTCGGTATTTTCGCCATACAATGATAGGACAGGAGTAGATGCTAGTGTTTTCTTAATGACAAGGATGATCATTATTGCACCTCATTCCAGGAAAATTTGGTGTCTCACTGCAATATTTATTGCAATGGGTGTGCCTTGGTACGGAAGTTCTATATGAATTGCCATTTCCAGAAAATTTCTCGCATCACGAATGTGCTGATGAATCAGAAATATGCGTAGGCTTTTTTTTCTTTTTTTTTAAATGGGACAGACTCCGTCGCCAGTGGATAGATGCCCCAAGATGTTTATTTCTTGTGTGATAAAAAGGCACTTTTTGGGATTCACCGACAGGCCTGGAATCTTTGATGTTCTCCAAATGTCTTCGAAAAAACAACAATGTCATCCAGGTAGCAAATACACGTAGTACATTTAATGTGTCAAAGCTAGTCGTCCAGCATACGTTTGAAGGTGAACATTACACAGTCCAAACGGCATAACTTCCACCACATAGTGGCCATCAAGAGTTACGAAAGCAGCCTTTTACTAGTTGCATCGTCAACCTGATTGCCAGTAATTTGTCTGCATTTTCATAGTGGAGAAATACGTTGCTCATTTCAAGCAGTCTATCACGTCATCAGTGTGCAATAACGGATAGACATCTTTCTACCTAATTTTGATCAGTCGATAAAGAAATGACATGTGCCGCCGTTCTTCTTCACGAGGACCACAGGAGAGGACTAAGGATTCTCTGAAGGTTAATGATATCATCTTGCAGCATATCTCCATTTCCTACCTAATTAGCCATCGTCCAGCTGGCTACATTCCACATGAGTACTTCAATCTTGATACAGTGTTTTACCATGAGCTGCCTGGCCTGTTCAATCTCCACTCCGAATTGAATGTACCCGAGAATTTACAAATGGTTCAAATGGCTCTGAGCACTATGGGACTTAACTTCTGAGGTCATCAGTCCCCTAGAACTTAGAACTACTTAAACCTAACTAACCTAAGGACATCGCACACATCCATGCCTGAGACAGGATTCGAACCTGCGACGGTAGCGGTCGTGTGGTTCCAGACTGAAGCGCCTGGAACCGCTCGGCCACTCCTGCCGGCTGAGAATTTACAAAGAGGGGCTATCATTTGCCGACATTGTTCCTCGATTAGGCCAAATTGTGTTGACGGATGGAAGGAAGGAAGAAAGGAAGGAAGATTGGTGTTTGTTAATCTATTGACAATGAAGTCATTAGAGACAGAGCTCAAGGAATAATGTGGAAGAGAATCAGCTATGTCCTTTCAAAGAACCTTCCTGGCCTTTGCCTGAAGTGGTTTATGTGAAGCTAAATCTAGATCGCCGGTTGGTCATTTCAACCGTTGTCGTCCTGAATGTGGGCCCTGTATGCTAACTATTCCGCCATTTCGCTCGGTGTATTGACAGGTTGATATTAGATTTCTTCCCTGCGTTGCTGTAGTGGTGGCAGAGCATGATTCTTCGTCAGTGACACTAAGTTGCACCGGTCTGGACTGGTCCAGCTGTCCCTACACACATACCTTTAGGGCTGTTCGTAACTGTTAGTGATCCAAAGTTATCCTTCAGTACCTAATAGGTTTATGGTCGTTTCTGGCATGTAAATACCTTTTTGGAGACTAATTAGCTTTTTTGCAATAGTCAGAAACTTCAGAATTTAGCTGAGTATCTCGACTGACGGTTGGGTCTCTTCTCGCTGATGATGACAGGATAAGCACGTCTTCAGCGGCAAACTACCGCCCGGAGCGATTTCTGTTATATGTTCGTGTTGGAATAGCTACAACGCTCTGCATTTCTGATCTTCTACAGTCTTTGACCGCTTCTGATACAATTAAGAAGTCCCATCCAAGAAGAGAATTATGACTACGTTTTGTTGAAACGACAAATTAGAAGTGCTGCGTACTGTCATTGATTTTTATTCTTGCAATACATTTTCCTGTCGGCTGGGCGTATTTCCCATTTGTAACTTTTGGCACAATCCTTTCCTTATCACGGAACATAGCCTTCTTTAGTTTGCGATGATAAGCATTCGTCTTTACAGAAAAGGAAGCCCCTAAGTCAATAGCGCCTGGAATGGGCTGTTGACGTTGACGTCAATAAGATATTGTAACATCTAGGTGAGTGTCTTCTGTCGAGGATTTTCGTCTTTGGTGACTTCACCTTCACGGTTGCCTCGCTTAGTTTTTCTGAAGTCGACAGGTAGGCGAGTGGCTGGTACCTCTGTTGGATGACGGGAAATAGTTTTGGCGTATTGGGGAGCGACATCGTCCAGAGTACGGTGATGGACTTCGTTCCGCAGCTCGACTTTGATGCCTGTATTTGAATGGCTTGAATGGAACGCTTGTGATGGCTGTCGTATGTCGGCGTGATATTAGTCGAAAACTCGCTTTTTTTCTCACTTCCGTCTGTCGGTCTCTTCATCTCCTCTCACTGGAATGTGTCCGGTGTGCTTCCTCCTGCCACCCTCCGCCCCCCCTTCCCCACCTCCCCGGGTGGTACCTAGACCACGGATTAGGACCGGCCTATTCTAGGGTCTTAAGATCTCTGTTACCCCTATGATATTCCGGCGTCTTGTACGTTCCATCCTTAAGAGTTCCAGGATGCTACGAACTTCTACACTGATGGGTCTAAAACTATAGATAAGGCGGGATACGCTTTTACGTCTCCTACTGGCATAGAACATCATTTACTGCCGGGTTTATGTACAGTGTTAACAGCACAGCTGCTAACCATTAAAAGGGTTCTCAATTTTGTTACTCAGGCCTCGCTTCACAGTGTTTTAATACGCACCGAATCAACGAGCAGCCTGCGGCCTACAGACCGATGCTACTCTCGTCATCCTTTGGTCTCTCCTATCCACGACCTTCTCTCTGTCCTTGGCCGTACCGCCTGCTCCGTTGTTTTCCTCTAGGTCCCAAGTCACTTGGGCATCCCAGGGAATGAATTAGCTGAGCGTTTGGTTAGAGAGGCAGATACATACTCCCCATTCCTTTTCATCATTTCAGGTGCAGATATGCGGGTATACATCAAATCTCTCTTTGCTCAAAAGTTGAATAACATCTCGTGTGCTACTGCTATAATAATAAACTCCACACAGTCAAGGAGACTACTGCAGTTTGGCACTCTTCCGTCTGCTCCTGTTGAAGGGAGTCTACTGTCTTATGCGTCTAAGCGTCGGTCATACTAGGCTCACCCATTGTTTTCTCTTGCGTAACGAGCCGCCCTCAAAATGTGGCAGTGGATCCAGACTGACGTATCACATATATTGGTGGGATGTGCCATTCTCTTTGGCTCTTCGTGCTCAGTATAGCCTTTCAGATTCCTTGTCTTTAATATTAGTAGACGATTCACGCATGGTTGAACTGTCCTCAGTTTCGTACGTGAAAGTGGTTTTTATTTTCAGTTAAGGTTTTGCTTTGCTCCTGGAGCAGGGGCAGGTTAGTTGTAGTTGGGGCCTCTCTTCATGTTTTCTAGGTGTGGGAGCCGTGACTACTCCCCCATGCAAAAACCGCTTTTCTACCCCTCTGGTTTTCCAGTTTTTAGATATGAGCTGCCCTTTTATGTCTTCTACTGTATGTCATTTAACTATTTCACTTTATAGTTTGACCCCTCTGACTGAATCTGCCCACTTTTAGTGAACCCCCTATCTTACACAACTTTTGAATCGCGGGACTGATGACCTCGCCGCTTAATTTCATAACCCCCTCAATTAATCAACCAGTCAGTCTGTGCTGCAGCGTGCAATGTGTCCTGGGCACCCACAGTGTAAACACACGAGCCTGCATTGGTCGGGTGCTGAGTTGTCATTTGATGGCTGCTGCGTCCGAGTTGGCCGAGTCCATTCTTCCTGGCGCATTCGGCTGATGGCGGAGATTGGTGATAAATCTCGGTACACCACTTTTCCAACATTCTTGACTACACCCAGACGTATGGGGTATCATTCGTGACTGCTCTCTCTAATATAGCCTCTCCGACATTTCTGGCAGCCATAAACTGCCGTATCTCTTCACTTACTGCCTAACGTTTGAGAGAGGCGACCGTATAGTTATCTCCCACAACTGGAACAGGGACCGCTATCGGCAGTCGGTCATACCTCTTCCGTGCGACTTTTTTTCTGTTGCATTTCCTCGATTCACTCACACACTTGATAAATTCGTCGTTGTGACATCCTTTACCAAAAGAGCATGTCACATCATGGCACTTCATGAAGTGTGAGATTTTGTGCACTTCTGTCGTATTCGAATTCCTGATGTGGCATAGGGCCAAACCGTTCTGTACCTACGATTGTGTCGTTTCGCCGCGACGTTGGACTCTATCTTCTAATTACTCTTCCGCTAAACAGACTTGCTAGTTGTTGCCAGTAGTTTTCTTTACTTCGGCTTGAAATTTGTCTCACTGTTGAGCTCCTCTTCGTGACTCTCGAACAATTTCTGGGCTGTGCCGCCCATATGAAAAGCACACGTTTGCCAGACACACAATTTCACCACATCTATAGTACTTGGCGACTATCTTGAATCCTTTCAGTCATTTCCCAGGTCATGACCAGCGTCTCTGAAAAACATTGATGTATGCTTTACGTGCAGCTGACTTACAGATGTTTTGGAATCCATCTGTCTCCTGAAAATAAGGGTCTTAGGAACGGTGTACAGCTACTATTGCGGTTCCTGTCCGTGTAGGCGAAGGGTCTTACGTTGCCTTATTCGATGATGTAGAGATTTTGAAGTGCCCGGTGTCACTATCAAACAATGTCGGGTCGAAACTGTTATAAAGTGCAAAGCCCAAGCCGATCGTTAATGAAGTAAGTCACTTACTGCTAAAAGAACATTTATTACTGACACCAACGTACAGCCCGAACATATCTTACAGAAATGATAATTACTAAATGACAGTTGAATGCTGGTGGTTTGAAATGGCGACCCGCAACTAATCGGCCGGCGACGTTAACCAGTTCGCAATAAAGCATGCACCTCAGCTGTCTGTTATGAGCTGTAGATACTTAGAATGGCACTGATAAATTAGGGACGTTGCCACATCGAATCAATATCTACCGATAATATAATGAAGTGGAGCGCATTAAAATCGGTATCAGGCAGAACAAATGGAAGACTCGATATTATGTGGCCGAAAAGTAGCGCGTACGATAAAAGGTCTGCGTACTATACTGCGGTGCGGTTCAACCGATTGAGATGTTGGGCTAGTCTGTAAAGACACAATTCTAAAGAATTCAGGTACGTACCGCTAAGTTTGTAAACAACCGGTTTCGCAAATATGAAGGCGGTAGGAACATGTCCAGGGAAGTCACTTGGGAATCATCGACAAAAGCAACATCTTCTCGCTAAACGTCTTTAAGTAAGTGAATGTACTGTACGCACATTAAAGAAGGCGCGGAGGCAAAGACAACCTGATTTTTCTTCCATCTCATAACCATATCGACAGTAAAGGAGTATGAACAAAGGCACTAAATATTCTTTTACATGCTCTGTACAACGTTTTGTGGGACGTTAATGAAGATGTACATCGTTGATACACGAGAGAGCAATGGCAATGAGATTCTAAGTCGACATCTAGGTCAACTATTCGTTTATCTAGTGGCACAATACAGTCGGAACGTAATTAGAATATAGGGGAACAGGTGGTCAGATTACGTTATCACGCCAAACACCGAAACCAATTTCAGGGAATTCCTAGAAACATTTTTTCATTCTTCTAGGTTTAATAAATTAGTTGCCGGCCGAAGTGGCCGTGCGGTTAAAGGCGCTGCAGTCTGGAACCGCAAGACCGCTACGGTCGCAGGTTCGAATCCTGCCTCGGGCATGGATGTTTGTGATGTCCTTAGGTTAGTTAGGTTTAACTAGTTCTAAGTTCTAGGGGACTAATGACCTCAGCAGTTGAGTCCCATAGTGCTCAGAGCCATAAATTAGTTGTATGTTGCATCTATAGTGAATAAATGGGAGATGCAATCAAGTGCCGTCGTTAGTTATTCAAAATAGTAATTATTTTCACTCACCAGGTAATCTCACCGAAAAAAACATTAGTTACCCTGTAAAAGAGCAGAGTGATCGCTTTGGAATGCAGTAGACAATGTTGAAATGATACCGAACGGTCATGTGACAATTCACTGCTGACGTGTCACGAAAGAGAAGTGTTGTGTATGTGCCAGTCGGTTGGATGGAACCAGTGCATTAAAACAGGGCAACGTAGAGACGTGACAGAAGGGCGGAAGTTAGCTGTCGTGTTTGGTCTTGGCCATGACAACACCGTGAATGAAGGTAATCGATTCGTTGGTGTATCTGGACTGTGTAACGATTCTGCAAGGAAAGAAGGTGTATCACACGCAGCCGTGTAACATGACATTTGAGCAACGATGGTAAAAATATCCAACAAGCCATGGATCACGGACGGGTGTCTCGTCTTCTCAATACCAGTCATATTCAAACCGGACCGGAATTGCTGTTGTTTGTATTGTATTGTATTGTATGTTGACCGGGGACCTAGAAACGACGGAGAGGCTCCGTCGTCGCCATAACCGCAGTGGTCCACAACCCCAAGACGACTACCGCAGTCCACTTCACCCCTCCGCCGACCCACACCGAACCCAGGGTTATTGTGCGGTTCGGCCCCCGGTGGACCCCCCAGGGAACGTCTCACACCAGACGAGCGTAACCCGTATCTTTGCGTGGTAGAGTAATGGTGGTGTACCCGTACGGGGAGAACTTGTCTGCGCAGCAATCGCCGACAGAGTGTAACTGAGGCGGAATAAGGGGAACCAGCCCGCATTCGCCGAGGCAGATGGAAAACCGCCTAAAAACCATCCACAGACTGGGCAGTTCAGCGGACCTCGACAAAAATCCGCACGGTGGATTCGTGCCGGGGACCAGGCCCTCCTTCCCGCCCGGAAATTGCTGTTGTTAGTAAACGCAGGTCCAGTTTCCGAGCGAATTGTGCGAAGAAAACTGTATTCAATAGAAGTTTGGTGTCGGTTATCTCACAGCAGCACATACTACTGCACGTCTTCAGTGGTCCAGACAGTCAGAAACTGGGCATAGATAACTGGAGGCGTGTAGTGTGGTTCGACCTGTCGAGATTTTGACTCTCTTCCAATGATGCGAGGCGTCGAATGGTCCGACGGCACGGCGAGTCAACTACTCCGCAGTATTTGCACGTTTAGTTCAGGCTGGAGGTAATTCTGTGATGCCTTGAGGGTGTTTCTAGTACCATGACTTGTGCCCACTCATTCAAGCTGGTGTGAAAATGAACCAGGATGATTATTTCAGCGTTCGATGACTAAGTGTTGCCATTTATTCTACAGGGTGTTTCACAATGTTTTGATGATTTCAGATTTGAATAGCACACAAACTAGTCGCGAAACAAAATTATTTTACGCAAGGTACAACATTTATTCGAGTTCCTTTTGAAACGTCCGCTTAGAAAAATTTATGAGTGACTGTGCTGATAAACCTCTTACATCATTTGATTTTCAAACAGCTGAGCAAAACTGAACGTACTCAGACATTTCTCTCTTTACTTATTCTGATCATCACTAAACTGACACACAATATTTTTAGCGCAACGCAATCTGACTTTCAAAAATCCCTACAAAAGAATGGCCCTGACTAACAGTAACCTATACCTTTCATGAATCACTTACCTCACAAAAATCTTCGTTACTCGAACTACTGCAATACAGGAGCGCCAATACTGCCAGCTAAATAAAAGATTATAACTACTGAAGGCATAGTTAGCAAATGAAAGATTTTAATAGAGAACAAACAATGTATTTACCTTAATAGTGTTCAAAAGTCATAATATATATGACATCCAGTCTTACAAAGTTATTGTCTCTGATGGACACACGTCCAGATCATCCGCTCTCGAAATTCTGCCATTTCTCTCCCCCCATCCACCACTGCTGGCGGCTCACCTCCAACTGCGCAAAGCTACGCGCTGTTCACATCAAACTGCCCAACACTACAATAGCGAATATTACAACAATGCCAACCGGCCACAGACTGCACACAGCACAGTCAGTGATTTTCATGTAGAGTGCTACGTGGCTTTACCAACATAAAAACCTAAACAGCCTACTTACACTTTAATAAATATTAAATGGAAGAAATGATGACCATTCGCGGCCAGACAATACTCGAGGCGTTTCACCCAGTTTTTGAACATATCTTTCGTAACTGCTGAAGGAATTCTGGAAATTTCATCGTGAATTAAATCTTTTAACTTTTGCAAGCTTCTCGGCTTCCCCTGTCTTCAAGTAATGTCATAGGTAAAAGTCTGGCGCGATTAAATCAGGCGAGCGAGGCGGCCATTTGAGATAAGCGCGTTTGGAAATTATTCGATTAGCAATCGCTTCACGGAGATCTTGCAAGACATTGCTGTATGTGTGGCATGTGGCGCCGTCACGTTTTCGTAAAGAATGACAAGTGCTTGGCTGTAAACTGCTACGCAAGTTCTTGGGAGTTCGGACTGTTTTCCGAGGGACAGTTCACTTTCAATTCAGTGCGCTATCGGTTGAGCGGAAGTTTCTTATCTAGTTCAGTATCTTTCACGAGCAGGAATAGCATATCGCGGCTGAATCTTGAAATGCTTACGAAAGGCACGTTAGACGCTCACGACAGATTCCCTGTAGCGAATATAGCAGTTCACTGCAAACTAACGGTCTTGCTTCGACCAGTACGACATGACTGTTGACCTGCATATGGGATGAAACTTGACTCTCTGCAGTACGATTAAACGATGCCACTGTCGCTGTATCTTGTTTTAGCGTGCATTATTCAAATTTGAAATCGCCAGAGGTGGTGAAACACCTGTAGATCCTCGTGATGAGTTTGTAGTACATCCTTCCAAGACAAAAAATAGGGATGTGCGTAGGCTGCTGTTTTGTAGCAAAATTCAAGTTCTCTTTATGGAAGAAGCCTGTCTTGAAACCTTGACTTTCACTAGCCATATGGTACTTGTTTCCGATTGGACCGTACATTGGACGGTACCAGAGATTTGTACGTTCCCAAGGGTTCGAATGGGAAGTAGAAATGGAAGCTATGCAGTGAATACGCAAAACACAGCCCTCGCACAAGAACACATCACTGAAGTTAGCAGAAGTGCATGGACTATCTAAGTGACGAATTTTAGTTGGTCAAATGCGCACACGCAAAGGTAGGAGAGACGTTCAACAAGTAAAATAAAAAAATTGTTCAAACGGCTCTGAGCACTATGGGACTTAACTGCTAAGGTCATCAGTCCCCTAGAACTTAGAACTATTTAAACCTAACTAACCTAAGAACATCAAACACATCCATGCCCGAGGCAGGATTCGAACCTGCGGCGGTAGCGGTCGCGAGGTTCCAGACTGTAGCGCCTAGAACCGCTCGGAAATAAGTAAAACAACACATTTTTTTCTCGGCAAATTTAGTTTGAAAAAATGCAGAATTGTTGCGGGACGTCGTGCAATATTTCCGCTTCGGCCCATATATTTTCATGAAGTATCGATAGGTAGCGGCGCTATACGAAACCATCAAAACGGTGTCTCTAACCGAGTGTGCTCCAAGCAGAGAGCTGTCATTGAGTTCCTTTTGGCAGAAAACCAGAGCATCTCAGATATTCATAGGCGCTTGCAGAATGTCTACGGAGACCTGGCATTGAACAAAAGCACGGTGAGTCGTTGGGCGAGACGTCTGTCATCATCGCAACAAGGTCGCGCAAACCTGTCACGTCCCGGGTGCCGAGTAGCCGCACAGAGCAGTGACTCTTGTAGTGCTGGAACGTGCGGAAACTCTCATTAAGAGGTGAACGACGGATCGCCATCAAACTCTTAGCTGCACAACTGGACGTCTCTGTTTGCAGTGCTGACATACGCTAGAGGTGCTCACAAAACAACATTGGAGTGTTCTTCCTCATCCACCTGCAGCGCGCATGTCGCAATTTCCGACTTACATTTGTTTCGCCCGATGAAGGATGCTCTCCGCGTGAAGCAGTACGTCGATGACGGGAAGGTTATTGATGCAGGAAGATGTTGGCTCCGAGGTCGATCATTAGAATGGTACCATGCGGGCATACAGGCCCTCCTAGTAAGGTGGCGTAAGACTGTCGCATTGAACTGAGATTATGTTGAAAAATAGGATTCTGTAACCAAAGGAGTGGGAAATAATATGGTGTATTGGAATCCTGAATAAAATCAACCTGCTTTAAGAAAAATAATATGTTGCATTACCTATTGATCGCCTCTCGTATTACCCACATAAGGAAAGGGAATTTACAAACGAAGCAAAACAGCGACAATAAACAGCATACAACTAGAAAGATAGATAATAAAAAAAATCGTCAATTGTAAACAACCTTGCTGAAGGCAGCGTTCAGTGCTGAGACAGAGACAATTGTACTGGTCACACTGTTGGTTGATTTGGGAGAGGGGACCAAACAGCGGGGTCGTTGTTCCCATCGGATTAGGGAGGAATGTGGAGGGAAGTCAGCCGTGCCCTTTCAAAGGAAGCATCCCGACATTTGCCTGAAGCGATTTAGGGAAATCACGAGAAACCTAAATCAGGATGGCTGGACGCGGGTTTAAACCGTCGTCCTACCGAATGCGAATCCAGTGCGCTAACCACTGCGCCACCTCGCTCGGTCTGAATGTTAGTATCACACGAGCACGCAAAGAGCTGATTGTTCGTATTGGGTACTGTACGGGTAACTTTGCCGAGAAATGCGTGGGCAAAACATGATCCACTAGGTTAACTAAAGTCGGAAGTTAAAAGAGAGGCTTGTCGCGATGCTACAAAAAATTATGCTTTCCCGTTAGATAATTCATACAATTTCTATCACCAGCTATCATTTATGTTCTGTTTCCCGAACCTGTCAATCAGGGGCCAAAGCAGCGCTCATAAATGAAAAGACGCCTCCAGGTATACGAAGCCGTGGTCTGCTGCCCTCAGAACAACACTCTGGAGGCGATGTCCTCTTCCGTTGGAATCTGACGACAGTCATCAGTTATTTGTGTCCTCCATAATCTAACAGCCACAGTATTCCTGTCGCTGATGAAACTACACTGTTCTTGTCGAAGACCCAAGACCGAAAGCTTCTTAAATTTTACCCTCTGTGTACTCCTCAGTACCTCCGGTAGGAGAACGACCCAAAACAGCGCTTTAACTAATCGGAACTGCTAACTCGTGGTCAGCCAACGGCGAGAGGAGGTCGGGACCTTGTAGCACCCTCTTAATTAGAGTTCGATAAAAAAATTTTAGTGGAAAATTGGAAAATTCCATACAGGAAGGAGAGAGAGAGAGAGAGAGAACTATTTTAATAGACAAGGTGGCGTAAGGTCGCAGCGGCATTTTGGTATTCAGAAAGCCTCAACATTCCTTCTTCTATTTGTATCGGCGAAACCAAAAAGACTACGAATCTAGTAGAGAGCGTCTTCCTTCGCGATGCCGGGATAACGACCACAGACATCAAAAACTAACTTCACCTAGGGCGAGTTGTGTTCCCCACACTGTCTCTTCAAAGCCATTCCCTTTGGGAGTTTTAAGAATAGCAATGAAACTGCCCAGCACCGAGTGCCGCAGAACAGGTCCGTCCCTTCATCCCACTCCGAAAACAATTCCAATATCCGCAAGTTCTTTTGTAGGCACCAGAGGAAACTGACGTTCCCTGGTCTGGCTAGCGACAGAGCGGCGCCAGACAGAACACACCAGTGTCTACTCCTCGGCTTCCCCAGCCAAAATTTTTCGAGAGCGTAACGAATGTAGGCTACCATAGTAACAAAGAGGTCCCCTAAGGCGACTCTGAGGGCACAGACGTCCGTCCACCGGCCTTCCACGTTGCGTTGACGGTCTAACTTGCGTATCCTCATGGTGAGGAGAGATTTCCCTTTCCACGGTCTTACAAAGGAGGCCCACGCAACACCGCGGGGCGGCCGATTCCAAAACATTTAAGTCAAAACAACTTGACATATTCTCACTTTCTTACGTCTTAGTATTAGTACCCACGTCATGTAATACAGTGCATCGTGTCAGACCTCTGGGATACTGCCTCTTATAGATTCACCCCCATGTTGCACATGCATCCCACTCTGTAGAAGCACATACATTTGTGTATATTTGTCCTTACACCCTCACCATATATGTAATGTGGGGATAGGTCTGGGTGAAAATAGTTCCCTTGGGGAGAAAACCCCCTCCACTCAAAGTCCCCTGAAACAAATCCACTCCCATATATTTTATCCCTCATAAAACCTTTCTTAGCTATTACATGTATTGTCGTCAGCCACAAGATATTACACCAATATTGTATACTTTGCCTGGCGAATCTTCTGGATTTTGGGCGCAGAATAAGAGATTTTAGCCAATGAATTGCAGCACACAGGTGTGCCAATACTTTACAGCTAAGAGAGCTCACTGCACTGGACGAATAGGCTTAACTCGAAAAAAGCTCGAATACATCAAGATGTTTTGATTTAAATCTCTTTGAAGCTGCCGGATTAGTCAAAAAGTTAGTTCCCTTCTTTTACATCCCTTGCTCTGCCCAAGACATATCCGGCTTTCTTGAGCTATGGTAGGAGGAGCATTTCTCATTCTGGTTTCCCGTCTTCATTCTACCATAATTTTAACATTAAACTCCCACAGCTTGGAACGAAATGTAGATTTTTGTTGATCCAGTATAGGTTTTTTTACTGCCTTTCGATCCATTTTCCTTATATCAAGTCAAAGGATAATGCTTTCACAAAACAAATGAACGTCTTTTAATTACGCGTATGTGTCTACCTTCTTGCAAAATTTGAGCCAGTTCGCACATGCCTGAAACACAGAAGCACAGCGCGCAAATACCTCACTAAAAGCTGTTTTTTTGCACATAAAATGCTTATGAAACTGGATTTTTGAAACCGAGTTTCCAATTTTATTGTAAGACTGCATTTTTTATTTACGTGATCCACTTTAAACCGTTTCCGCGCATTCATTTCACATAAGAACGAATTTTACGTGCTGCATTTTAGCCGAATTTAAAGCATCCTATCTCGAGAACGGATAAAGATTATTGGAAAAAAAATTCACTTATCTACCTTCGTGCAAAGTTAGAACCAATTCGTACAAGTTGAAAGTATGTGCGCTTCGAAACCGCGCAGAAAAACGTGTTTTTTTGCATTTGTTTCCATTCTAGATGAACAGTCTGTATGGTGGCCTCAGTTCCAACCCCTCCCTCCTGTCGTATACATCAGATCACTTGCACGCGTTGTTACACTCACCGTCATGTACAGCAAATGGTTGGGTTTAAGGTAGAACACAGATTTTGTGGAGGAAACGAGCTGAAATAGGAAAACATACCCATATACACTCCTGGAAATTGAAATAAGAACACCGTGAATTCATTGTCCCAGGAAGGGGAAACTTTATTGACACATTCCTGGGGTCAGATACATCACATGATCAACTGACAGAACCACAGGCACATAGACACAGGCAACAGAGCATGCACAATGTCGGCACTAGTACAGTGTATATCCACCTTTCGCAGCAATGCAGGCTGCTATTCTCCCATGGAGACGATCGTAGAGATGCTGGATGTAGTCCTGTGGAACGGCTTGCCATGCCATTTCCACCTGGCGCCTCAGTTGGACCAGCGTTCGTGCTGGACGTGCAGACCGCGTGAGACGACGCTTCATCCAGTCCCAAACATGCTCAATGGGGGACAGATCCGGAGATCTTGCTGGCCAGGGTAGTTGACTTACACCTTCTAGAGCACGTTGGGTGGCACGGGATACATGTGGACGTGCATTGTCGTGTTGGAACAGCAAGTTCCCTTGCCGGTCTAGGAATGGTAGAACGATGGGTTCGATGACGGTCTGGATGTACCGTGCACTATTCAGTGTCCCCTCGACGATCACCAGTGGTGTACGGCCAGTGTAGGAGATCGCTCCCCACACCATGATGCCGGGTGTTGGCCCTGTGTGCCTCGGTCGTATGCAGTCCTGATTGTGGCGCTCACCTGCACGGCGCCAAACACGCATACGACCATCATTGGCACCAAGGCAGAAGCGACTCTCATCGCTGAAGACGACACGTCTCCATTGGTCCCTCCATTCACGCCTGTCGCGACACCACTGGAGGCGGGCTGCACGATGTTGGGGCGTGAGCGGAAGACGGCCTAACGGTGTGCGGGACCGTAGCCCAGCTTCATGGAGACGGTTGCGAATGGTCCTCGCCGATACCCCAGCAGCAACAGTGTCCCTAATTTGCTGGGAAGTGGCGGTGCAGTCCCCTACGGCACTGCGTAGGATCCTACGGTCTTGGCGTGCATCCGTGCGTCGCTGCGGTCCGGTCCCAGGTCGACGGGCACGTGCGCCTTCCGCCGACCACTGGCGACAACATCGATGTACTGTGGAGACCTCACGCCCCACGTGTTGAGCAATTCGGCGGTACGTCCACCCGGCCTCCCGCATGCCCACTATACGCCCTCGCTCAAAGTCCGTCAACTGCACATACGGTTCACGTCCACGCTGTCGCGGCATGCTACCAGTGTTAAAGACTGCGATGGAGCTCCGTATGCCACGGCAAACTGGCTGACACTGACGGCGGCGGTGCACAAATGCTGCGCAGCTAGCGCCATTCGACGGCCAACACCGCGGTTCCTGGTGTGTCCGCTGTGCCGTGCTTGTACAGCCCTCTCGCAGTGTCCGGAGCAAGTATGGTGGGTCTGACACACCGGTGTCAATGTGTTCTTTTTTCCATTTCCAAGAGTGTATATCAACATCATGTGACTTCACCAGTCTCTTTTTGCGACTATTGGTTACACTGTCACCTAACGTAATTGATACTAAGCTACATTCAGAAAAACCGTCGAGTCTGCAACCATTTAAAATGGACTAACCTAAGACAAAATATTTTATTTGTGTTTGTGCTTTAGAGCTACGTACCCAAAAGTGGCACAGCAGTGTCATTATATTCTGTAAATGAGGTAACAGTAATTCATACGTCTTGACACCTCATTGGTGAGCAATTTTATGATGTATACCCTCTCGTTGGACGGCTGGTTATTTATCTCAGTCTTGTGTTACACAAATCTGTCTGTAATATAGTTCAAAGTGTTTTTCGTTTTTTTAAATGTATAGGTAAAAATCACATACTTAAAAATTAATAATCACACAAATCTACTGTAATATTAATTCACGTAGCATATCATTAGAAAGTTTTGATTTTCCTCGAGGACCAAAATAGGTACGAATAAAGTCTTGGATGAACCTTCCCTTTGACAGGCAATTTAGAAATCAATGACGAGAGAAAGATGGCGACCTGAAATGCACTCTGAAGTACTTAATACGCGGCCCCGAAGGCTTTTGGACAATTACAGAGTTTGCAAGTATTAGTGAAAACTCAAAAATACCTTAAAGGGAAAGGGTAGTAGAGAGACAGAGAGAGACAGAGAGAGAGAACAAGGAAGAGAGCGAGAGCGAGAGAGAGAGAGAGAGAGAGAGAGAGATGTCAGTTGTGTTGCCCACCGCATTCTTTGCTCATAACATTACGCTATTTAAAAACTTGGGCGGGTCGAAGTTCTGTAGTGAATCAATTCGAGCTGCTAGGTTAATTAAAAGATGGTGTGGTGGCTAGAGCAGTCCTCTATCAACTGCTCAGTCTTCGTTCACTTCTTTTTCCCATTTCATCAGTTAAAGCTACAATTCATAATTTTATATAACATTATCTTATTGTGATATAATTATTTAAAAGTAGTCTTGATCGCAGCCGATGTTAACTTGTAACCTGTTTCGGCCTTTTAATTACGGGCCATCATCAGAGTTTGCACCATCTGGATGACGGCCGTCTGATGTGCAAACTCTTACGATGGCCCGTTATTAAAAGGCCGAAACCGGTCAGAAGTTAACATCGGGTGCCATGATTTAAATGATTTTAAAGCAACAATGGTTTAGTAATGAATTAATTCCTGGACGAAAGGAGAAAAGAAACTTTATTTTAAAATAGAGGAAGCAATAACCGAAGTTGAAATCAGTCTGTCTAGTCAAAACTCAGAACTGAAGGTTTTTCTGAGCATTCCGAATCGCTGACACTCTGCAACGGTTTTTCTGTGCCGAACAACCGATCTCTGAGTGTGTCGCTGTGATTGACGACCCCAGTAGGGATATAGGAGGTGGAACACTGACGGGCTGGAACTGCATCCAATCAGAGGCGTGCGTGCCACATGTTCAGCAGGGAACTTGCGGTTTAAACTGACAAAAGCGGTGCCTAGTCTTTGTTGAAGTTCCGGTAGGCGTGATTCGTAGTGCAGAGCATTGCCATGGTTGAGTAATTGAGTAATCTATTAAGCAGATCTGAAGTCCCTTTCTGTTGATCATTCTCAGATCTCGTGTTGTAAATGTTTTCTCAGATTTTGGCTTGCATTGCGCATATCAGTACTTGCAGCATTTCCAGATCTTTATCGTGCTTTTATCTATGTTCGCACTTAACGTTCCGGCTGGTCCCGGCGGAGGTTCGAGTCCTCCCTTGGGCATGCGAGGACCGATGACCTTAGCAGTTAAGTCCCATAAGATTTCACATACATTTGAACATATTGAACTTAACGTTCATTATTCTGTGGGATGGTCAGTTCCCGATGCATGGTACAGAATCTGGAGCCATTGAATTCATCCTGGTCTAGTGATCAATACTTTCTAAGGCATGTTTAATTCGTTTCTTTAAATATTTTCTTTGCGTTGATATGTTGTATCACATGTTTCATGAACAGGCGATTGTGTGCTTCATCGTGGCCATGATTATGCTTTAGATGAAATTATGCCCTCTTGAATGAAAGTTTACGTGGTTTATTCGTGACCCCTTGTCACTGTTTAAAGACTTTAATATCTTTACGACAGGGTGTGCACTTCGCAATCTGCATCGAGCTACCTCAGGGAATAATATATATCTTCTGCATTTCAGCAGAGATAAGAGTCTTACTGAGCCGCTATTACAATCAGTACACACGTTTCTCAAAACTGTTGTCAGCAGTACACTTCGGTGATTTCTTTTCATGTTTTTCAGCCCAGAAGGTAAGTCATCGGCCAGACTTTCAGAGAGACCTAGAGGTTTATCATTGTATATGCGACGTGATTACTTTGTGTCTTTAAATTTCAGATTTCTAAGTAGAAAAACCTAGATTAACAGATTGAGCCAAGCATGCTAACTGCACGTAACTTGGTTACAATCTGATTTACTTACATGTTATGAAACCGTGTTATGAGATATCAGAAATTAGTACGATCCTAGAATCATTTCAGATGTTCATTTAACAAAGCTGTTATTTTGTTGCGCAAAGTAAGCTTACGCTTTCATGCAGTATGTTCTGTTCGTTTAAAATGCTGTAGGCAGATAGCAATATGTCATTTCTTGGGTCTACACTTTGTGTGGGGCATTTCTTCAGGGCATTGTTTCAGGATACATATTGGCATGGAGTCTGAATTCAGCTGAAGGACATGTAGACTACAAAGCTTATCAAGATACACGAAATGTCTATTTTAGTTTTGTATGAAGACATTAAAAAGCTTTATTATGCATTACTGTTTGCAAAAATTGCACCATGAAGAAAAGATGACGACGAGATCATTAAACATTGACCCCATGTCAGGCTTAAGTGAGAACGGGGAAAGAAGTCGGTCATAGCGATCCTGACATTGACCTATTATAGAAACCACGAAAAACCCACATCTCTGTGACCGCTTTGGGGTTTTGGACCCCTAACTCCCGGGTAGAAATAGCGCGCCTCAATCGCTGCATACAAGCTGAACTGAAGACGTAACATTCTAAACATGCCAAAGCTAAAAGTAATGTTTTGAGATACACCAAAGAACAATATTATATAACATACGAAATTAGCACACACGTTTTTACAGTATTAAATATTTATTGTCATCCAGTAAATATAAACTGTACTGCAAGGCAGTGTGCGATTTGCAGGGGGGGATGGGGGGGGATTTTCCCCCCTCTGCATCAGACCATCCCCTCCTCTGGTTTTAGTTTATGCATCCCAACCTGGGATGTTTATTTCCCACGCACTGGAGTAAACCTTTACATATAATTTAAATTTGTGGAGCCGAACACTGAAAGTTTTTAATAAGACTTACTATTAATACTATTAATATGTTTCAGTTTTCTATCATCAGAATAAGTACAACTTTCCACAAATGTGCCTCTACTTTTTGAATTCCCCTCGTATATCTGTACCCGTATGTAGATGTTTTTGTAAACGAACTTTACCTATAATGTACTTTTAAAGATATAACAAGAGATGGATTTTCTGATAGTGCATACACGTCAATAGTGAGTTTCAGCATTAACATCTATTTATAAATAGCTGTTTAACCATGCGTAACGCCACGATCCAAGCTAGTAACATATGTAATTCTACTAACCCCCTAAAACATCCCCCCCACTGGTAAAAGCACAAATCGCACCCTGCTGCAAGGTGAAAGAAAATGTTAATTTATAGTCCAGAAAAAGAAACGTAAAAACTTGATAGCAGAAGATATCTTACACTATACGTTATTCAGACCAAATGAGCTAAGTCCAGGAGATATCACGCCAGAATGGTTGACAAAACATACCTAAATACAAATATCTTTAAGATATGTAAACAATACGAAACAAAAATCATCAGTTTGCAATACCATTAAACAAATCAGTAAAAAACTTCCGACGGTGATACGGTATAAGGGTTACCAAAGCAAGTAAGCCCTTATTTTTTTCAGCAGACAACCGTCAAATGTTCTGCGTTACCGACAGTTGTGTTTGAATGAAATCGCCAACAGCTTTGCCTTTCTTTGGAATATTTGTACTTTCCACTGCTGAATAGTAGTGAATGTCTCAGGTGAGAAGACTTTAATTTGTGCAGAAAAACTGATGTATAGCTTTCTTGCGTTGATGACTTTATCAGCAGCAGTGTGGAAGCCAATAAAGTCCTTTTCCTCCGTTTTGAGTGTGTTGATTGGTAAAAAGGGGGATTCTGAAGTAATTACTTCGTGTAAATCATCAGGTACTTAACACGTAAGTACCCTCTTGCGCTTTTCTGTTAAGACAAAATTTCAGTCACAAGATAGAAACTGTGGTCTGAAATTAGATACTTACGTTAAGCCACAAGACATTACGAACACGTACATATACATGTTAAGTACACGTTTTTTTTTGTCCTCACCAAATCACAATTTCCCTGAATTACCAGTTACATTGACGGTATTTTTCATGCAGCTTACAAGATGGAATAGACATGATGCTATGTTGTTAGATCCACGAGACCTTTCACCCTCATGCCACAATTACATTAGAGCCTCAATGCTGTCATGAGCAAGCTCATAGAAGTTGTAACATGAAATCTGGCGTAAGTAGACATATCCAAGTGTGTAAGTGTTGGGAAAAACAATATTTTTTGCATATCGGTTGCTAATGTACAAGTGTTACTTTCACAACACAACAAACAATATGGCAACTATTACTTTCTCGCATTATGCTAATATAATTCCACACTGATTGCCAAGCGCGTTTAGAATGCCGAAGGTCGTGGTGCTAGTATCAACGCCTTCCGTTCGCCACTATTACGATTCGTCATGTGATGAAGAGCTTCTATTATAATATACTCGTACGGATGTAGTGCCTTTGGAGCAGATAAAATCAATTTTGAAAAAAAGGTACTTAGCACGTTTAAAATATCTCCTGTTGTTAAAGAGTTACGTGAGAACCCGAATAATAAGGCAGGTCGGGTTCCTGAGAGAATCAACACGTGGTTCACATTTCGTACATTGAATCTTCATTGCAATGAAATGTCACACACCCTGTTTCTTAGAAACGATTACGTTCCCCGTGATATTCAACATCATTACTATGGTGTCACGTTAAGTGAAGCAAAAGGAACCAGTTTTCGTACTATGGGTTGTGAAGGGCACAAGTTCATAACCTCCTGCTAAAGCCGAGTGTAGTTAACATCATCTTCGAAATAAAGCTAATAATTAGTTCCATTAGTGCACTAAGAATAAATTATTTCGCTTTTTTTTATATTTCATGATGCCGTATGTTGTACGGTGAAGCGGTAACCCAACACAGATAGATGGTATATACATTTAGGCAGCAGTTCATCCACGCTGACCATACGTATTGTCAACTGGAGAGTTCGTTTAAGTCTCCATTTAACGGGCAGGAGTTAACCACACTGATACCGTAATACCTGTATTCGCTTATACATTTGGGCTTGGCAACACCAATTTTTCTACAAGGCGCAGTAGTACCAATTTGTTGAACACACTACTAAGATAGTGTGCAGAGCTGTGCAACTACATTTTCAACAGTTTTCACACGAATTGAATGCTGTTAGCATCCAATTGTAGGTTTACAACAAAAGTTGAAGATTTTTACTCCTTTTAAACAGGAATATTTCACGTCTACTCAGTTGAATTGTGACGGCGAAATTACGTTAAATAATTTAGTAGTAGAGAATACGATTGATATACGAGTCATTTAAGTCATGATTGTGGTACTGGAATTGACTGAAATGCTTTGAGAAACACGAATTGCTGATGTAAACAGGGCCCTGACACGCTTCTTTCAAGCAGCCATCCTGATTCAGGCGTTCCCTACTTAACACAAATCATTTCATGTGAATACTAATCTGAGACCAATGTCGATGTCGTCTCCTCTGAAGTCTCCAGTATTAATATTTGTAAGAAGAAGTAAATTGTTATACTGTTTATTATTGTTATTGGTATCGTGATTTTCAGTGTGCTTTTTGTTTTGGAATTTCATACAGTTGTATGTTATGATGTGTTCTACGACGATGGAGTCATGCTACAGATTTCCAGTCGAATAAAAATCGCGTAAATAAGTGTGTGGTTATATACTCACAGGACGTTCAAGGCAAGATATTGGCAGTAAGTATTCAAAATACCGTACAGGGTGACACGGCGTACGAAGAGTGATCAGCGCCTTCTGATGGACCGGAAAAGTCGAAGGAGGGAGCGCTCCGCCTAGCAGAGTTACCGCCAGTTTAAGGAGGTTGAACGGGCATCGATCTTCCAGAACTCGGTTTGTTGCATCGCGATGTGGCCTTGAGTGGCATAATGATGATGAGTGGATTTGTGTATGTGTGTGTACGGACGATCTTTGAACAAAAGAGAGCTCGATGATTTGTAAGGCCGGCACTGGACCAGCGGTTGGCACACACTTCGGGGTGTTGAGCTAAACCTCAAGATTGTTACAGCGTACCGCAGTCCATCGTTCTCTTTTTATTTTCTGCTGCAGCACGACCTGAAAACACAGATTTTTTTTCTTCTTCTTTGTTTCATTTTCTTATGCCTTTGTCCCACATGTACTCAGGCTCCGCGCGTTGCTATGGGATTTGGCATGAGAGATGGCCGTATGCTCTCCCATCACCAGCCTATTCCCCCCTCCACCCCTCCCTTCTCCTCCCCATCCCCGGGACGGAATATGTATACCGCAGCTGTCTGTGCATAGCGTTATTCTGGCTGTGGTCAGGGCAATCGACTCACATTTGGGACGATCTGACCTAAAAACCAAATTTTGGACTTTGTGCTTTCTCTAAATCAATTAAATCCATCACTTTCCTTACTCGTGTGTGTCTAACCTCTATCTCTAATGACCGCAGTGTCAGCGGTATGTTAAGCTCCAACATTTCTTCCTTTTAATTCATGTCTAATTATGGGTACAGTGATGGCAAAATTTGTGTGAAGTGGTACAGGGGTGATCACTGTTTCACTGACAAAAATTTTCAGCGCTGTACCAGATGAACGCCTGACTGACAGTCTCCAGCGCTACTGGGTATCCTTAGCGATACCCTCTGCCCTAACCCTATTGCACTGTTGAGGGACCACCTGAAAGGAATTTCAGTAACATTTCCCCTCAGAAAAGCGCACAGACTTAATCCCACTTACCTGTATAGATTTGTGCTGAAGCAGGATATCGAGTATGAAGGTCATGTTGCCGATTGAAGGACATTTATTCATGTACTGAATTACTGGTATGTTACTATGAACGGTGGTCATGTCATTTTCATTTTTGCTTGTTGTCTATGTACAGGTCAGAGAGAGAGCAAGTTTTGGCACTGTTAAACAATCTTTTGTCTTAAGTGACACAGTCTTTGCCTCTGCGGAGTCTGATACATTCTTCGACGAAGTGTGGTAGGTCATGGACGTATTCAATAGTGCTGTGTTGACTTGTGATGGTATCAGATGAAGAAAGATTTATTGTAAAGGGCAGCAAGGATGATTCTGATGTATATATTGCAAGGCTAAAAGTCTATAAATTTTGAATAATGTTATTATTTCTGAAGAGAAGAAGTGTGAGGTAAGAACCACTGCCTGCTTGCTGTTGTGCTTAAGAGAAATGTGTTAAGATCAGTTCAAATTAAGTTCTTTTTAGTCAAAGATTAGCCTGCGAGTTTAAGTTGAATAACAGATTGTGGGGACATAGTTTTGGTAATACGTAGACTTTTATAGAGTGGGAGGTAAATTTGGGATAAATTTCATGCAGAAACAAATATAGTGGGGATTAGGCTTAGCTAAAACACTCTCATGGACATCAAATACATGAAATACCAATTAATAAAATCATGCGAGTCTGCTGGAACCAGACTAAAAGTCGTACAGGTTGCAAATACAAGATAGTACCCAGTTAACAATTATTTCTTGAATCAAATATAAGAACATCAAATTACGAACATCAAAGGTCAGTACGCGAATGCTTGATACTGTATACATGAAAAAAGTAATTATTATATGAATATTTCTGAACACGGGGGAAAGGCCTGGGTTTCGTATAAAGAAGGATTCGTCTCATCTACGTGCACACGCTCATTCATCCCACAATAAATACGGAAAGAAAAGAGCATAAATATCAATTCGCATACCAGATTGAAACACTCTGTGCCAGAAAAACGTTAACTCTACTGATGAAGCACATTGTCGGTAGTGTGCATAGGAAGTCTTCATCCCGGAGACACAAAACATACAAAAATCTACAGATTGTAATTCACATTCGATTCGAATTCAACTGAAGCAGCTCACTTGACGGAATAATAAAGTTGAGTTTAAGGCTCTTCACATGGCAGTAACTTGCGTGGTCTGGTTTATCTAGCAAACACAAAGGGAACTTACGAACTGAATTTGAAGTTAAAAACTCGGAGAAGGAGTGCTAACACGTCAAATGGATAACGTACACACAACACATTCACAGTTTGAGATTCACCGCCTCACCACTAAGTAGTAGTAGGATAAGGAATCACATTAATTAACTGTATTATCAATAAGCATCGTAGTACTACCTAACTGAATAGATACTCCGGTGTGATTAATCATAATGCCAACCTCGACAAAGTTCTCATGCATTCCGCGATGAATAGGCCAGGCAACATCACCTTCCAGCGTCTCAGCAAGCAGTACCGTTCCACGCTACCGGACCAAGGTCCCCACGTAGGGGCGAAAATGGTCACAGACAACATATTCCAGCTACCTGCACCAACTCTGCAACAGCTATTGACCAGTCTCCCCTAACGCTTCTTCGGCACAGCAGAAACTACTTTGTCTCCACATAAAAGTGGCTTAACTGGCACTACCACTCAAAGAATGAGACGAGACAAGGCGTGGGAAATGGCAAAACAGAAATATAACATGGGAACGTAATAGACCAATGGGAAAAGGAAATACAGGACCACACTTAGTATGCCTACAGTGCTACACAATGTAAAGCATAAGTTGATAAATGACAGTTTTTGCCTATTAAAGAGCTACTGTGTATGTCTAATGAGACACTCTGGTGCTCATCCTTCTCCCAGAATCGAAAGTACAGACGTTACGACCAGTAGAGGTGCAAATAAGTGTGGACAGGCTGCAGGCAGCTGAATAGAGCCAGTGGAGCGGCCCACATTGAGACGTTTCAAGGTACTTGGGACGTTTCACTGTAGAAGCGTAGGGAAAACGGTGCTAAAGAACTAGTCAGACTTGACGGTACAGGGAAATAAGGGATCTTGATTTGTCAGGATTAACCTCTGAAAAGCATTCTCTGAATGAGTCAAAGCTTTACTGAAATTTCACAACGTACGACACCGACTGCTCAATCAAATTTAAAATTAGGAAACTTAATATGACCTAAAGAGAAACTGCGCTATAAACTTAAAAGCAGTAACAATATTTACTGTGGTGTGTGTGTGTGTGTATCTGTGTGTATATGTATTTTATGCACAGCGAATGTATTTCATTTGAGTCAGTAGTGGTAGAATTTGTAGGTAAAATGGCTAATATTACGAACCACTAAAAAACCAGACAACTGTATAATCACTCTGAGTATTTTCGTATGTTTTATTAAAAAATACGATCTGCAAACTGAAGCTTACAAAATGAACATACATGATTCAGTTAAAAACATACGAAGAACACGCGTTGACATGAAGTGATTCTCCAGTGACTGGAGTCTCCTTTGAATGTGCAGTCTTCCACGAGGCGGTCTTCTGCAAGGAGCTGCTAAAAGACGTTTCGTTGAGGACTCACTGTCTGCTTTATGGTCCACGAGATGGTAGGCGTTTTCTGATGACGGCAGCCAGCTCAGTTTTATGTATGCTGGTATAAGAGTAACAACTATGTAAAGTTAATAAGAACACCACAGTCTCATCAACAACTATAGATAACTACAGTTGGGTTTTCGCCCGCACCATTCAAAATAGCTGGTAACGGATATCTTCCGTTAGTTCTGTATTACAATCAACTACACTGAATTCTACGCGAGTAATGTCACTGTATAAAAAATCTTTGCCAGTTATTTCTAAAAATGTATGTGAGTAAACAACTGTTTACAAAAGCTACAAAACGAATAAGGAATTAACAGGAAATTGATTCAATTCTGTAACATGGTTTTATCTCTCTTGTCATAACATGTAGAAAAAGCACAGACTCTGTTGCGTGATGCACACAATAAGAAATTTGGAGATTTTGATGCCTGTAAAGCACGTAAATCATGTTAATTGCCCTGTGTTGCATAATGCAAGCTACGAAGTGGCCAAAATATCAGCAATCTCTCACCAGTTAATAGATGTGTAGGTAAAAAGACACAAACATTGGTGTATCGAACTGAACTTTCTATCAGTTACTCAATGTTTAGCGTAATAACGCAGAACATGTACTAGAGTAACTGGAAAAGTATCATGCGGAACTCCACTAATATTCTGCTTTCACAACTTCCTATCTTTGGAGTGTTTTAAAATGAATCAGTGCTTCATAGTTCACAATATCACACAGCCAGAGTGTTTTGCAATGGTACCCTTATGTGTGGCGTTGTGCCAGAAGTCATGAGTCATCAGATCATTCACTATAAACAAAGGGTTGAAAAACGGGATTCATCTGTCGTAAGCTGCAATAAAAGCTTTACACTCCGGACAGTAGTGATGCTTCGCTCTCAGGCTGTCCACACAGTACGGAATGCAGCAGCATAGACAGCATCTGAAACAGAAGAAACGAATTTCTTAATGTAAGGCGAAACCACTGGGAGGTGCACTGTTGTAAGGCATAACCGTCTACTGTCTAAAAAATCACTTATCTTGTTTACGATGCGTATTATGAACGAACAATCCGCCACCAAGGCGTTCAGTGTGTGTTACGCGAGAGAAACAATGATGACAGCATCAGATACAAATACACCTTGATAAGAGGTTACAGTAAAGAAAATGGGCACAAGGAGCAGTATGCACTTCTAATAAACCCGTATGCCATCTTTCACCAAAATACTATTCTGTAGCGTGAACCAGCGCCACAGACAGTACTATCCATGAAACAACTGTTACGTTTCTGATACTGTATCCTTGCTCCTGGAACTGACAGTGTTATTTTTAAGAATATGTCCTTGATATGAACGGTCAGTTGTGTGTGGCCTAAAATGCAAGAGCACAAAAAATATGTGTCAAAGAAAATATGAGATCGTTTGTTGGGCTGCGATATTAGTGAGTATTTTGTTAGAGCGCTAGTGTTGAGAAATATTTTTATGATGGTTCTTAAAACATACTGCAGTTGTATGGTAGTGTGTGTCCTTTGAAGTATGAGTTTATGAGTGTGTGTGTGTGTGTTTGTGTGTGTGTGTGTGTGTGTGTGTGTGTGGTGTATATGACAGTTCCGAGTTCTGTCTTGTGTTGTTTGCTTGACTGTGGAAAATTACTGTGGAAGTAGGTGAAGTCCGTCTCCAGAACATCTTTTAGAGTAACACTGAAGAATAGGACGAGCTAAACTAGACATAGGCAGAAGGACCCTCCATCAGTAGTGTCTGTTACCTCTCACTTGGTGAGAAATGTAAGGGGTTTGGAATTCAATCCTGGAAGGTGGATCACCATATCTTGAGCAGGATCCGGGGTGTACGTCCCCTTTCCTTGCCGGTGTATTCCAGGTGACGTGGTTGTGGTGGTGGTGATGTGTGTTGTGTGTGTGTGTGTGTGTGTGTGTGTGTGTGTGTGTGGAAAATTATCTTAGGTTAGATTTAAAACTTGCTTTCTACATGTCAGACATTTTATGTTTTGGGCAAGTGATTAAAAATTTTCGTTCCTGCATATTGAACTCCTTTCTGAGACACTGACTGCTTTACTAATGTGTAATAAAAGAATAGTATGTTCTTCGCAATCAAAGCCCTTGAGAACGACGCAAAAAATAATCAACTGGCGATATTTTGTTTTTTAAGGTTTGTGATTTTTGATGAGTGAATGTATAAATAGTATTATAAGTCAAGCAGTCCATCTGAAATCCAAACTGTGTACGACAAGTAACCTTTTTTACTTAAATGTGAGTACCACTTCAGTAAATTACTTTTTTGAACAGTTTCGAAAAAGTTTTCGATAAGGAACTTGGACGATAATTATTTACGCCTTCCCTTTCACTTTTCTTATAAAGAGGTTTAAACACTGCATATTTTAATCTGTTTGTAAAAATTCCCTGTACCAGTGACACATTACACATACGTATTACATAGTGGTCGTTGTGTCCTGTAGTCACGAAATCTTCTTTTTTTGTTAAGAGATAGATAGGGAGAGGAACAATATTGTAGAAAAATTTCTGTGATTACGGAAGAAGAATACGAAGGATGTAAAGAGAACTGTGACGTTGTAAACATGACAAAATTATGGATATGCTTTACATAAAACTAGAAGATAAAAATTATTTACTGCCATATATATAGGGAGCTGTAAAATTGGATAAAACCTTATAGAAAATTTCTCAGAAAACGATGAATTATCGTATGAGAAAACCAAAACTAAAACCGGACAAATCATTGACTAAATACCTTAAAAATGCTCATGGACTACTCAGTGCCTTAAAGAGTGCTATATTTCATCTCAATAAGTATGGTATGGTCCTTTTGGGATGTATGGGTTTCCAAAAACAATCAATTGAAATTAAAATGTAAGGCAGTTAAAACGATTAGTGAAATTACTGCTCGATAAACATACAGGAGTATTCAGAGTGTTATATAATCGTAATTTTTGCGGAAACAGTACAGAAAATTTTTTGTGCTTTGTCAGTAAACTGGTTGTTACGTCTAAATAACTCTCTTTGGAGATCTGGCTCAGGCTAAGACGAACGCAGCGCAATTGTATTTATTTTATAAAGACAAAGATGCTACAGGTAATAGTTTTTATAGCACAAATGAATAAATCATTTGGTAATTTATACACACAGACCCACTATTTTGTTAAAGAGTGGCTGTACTGTGCTCACTGCATGTCGTAATAAATGAGGTATCTGCCGCGCAGATGGGTTAAGAATATTGCTGTTTATGGAAAGGCAAATTAGAATTCTTGTAAAATGTACAGTTTTTTTTAAATGTTTGTCTTGAACATTTTGTCATTTACTTAATGACTGCACGTTAACACTTCCTCTTATCAGTGAAAGATATAGAGATAATTCTACAATATCTTTGCATTTGCACACTCACATGAATGGTACCGAACATTTCATTTTACTGCGACAACAAACCGTGCAGAGATTGTTTACTTGACAACACTGCTTGCTGAAGCATACTCACCCAAAGATGGCTAGTAAGAAGGCGAACATGTGTGTCTTGGTGGTTGACACGACCTTGATGTCTGTCTGGACGGTTTTGCGACACGAAGGACAGACGACGGTACACGACTCGGCTCCCACGGTCAGTGGTGGCATAATCACCATGCCGGCTACACAGGAATAGAGAGAAAAGTCACTCGTTGCTCTCCGACAATCGAAGTACATAACTTTAAAAAAAGTGCAAAGAATCTAGGAAACTCGATATCAGACATATCTTCATAAAATATCTGCGACTTTAGAAGCACAGGAAAAGTGCTGGGAGCTCCGGTAGAGATGTATGCCACAGAGGTTAAGAAAGTATATTACTATTGGAGTCTCTAATCGCCGAAGACTTTCTTTAATTTCTCATATTCATCTTCTAGAGGATGTATATTTGAATTCTAATCGTCTTTATTTCCTCACTGGCCTATATATGTGAATGTTTTTTCTCTTTGTTACTTCACGTCGAATACCAGTATTTTGTAAGGAGGTCCTGTGTCAATTGATGGTTAAACGTTCTCTAAATTATATTTTCTTACTCTATATTCCTATACTTAGAAGTAACTGTAGAAATGAAAATTCAATCTAAATCTTTATCTTACGCAAAGATAAATTAAACGCAGGGAGGATCATGTTCCAAGTAGAAAGATAATATGTGGGTTCAGTAACTTTTCATCAAAGAATGAACGGTAAAAGAAGCAAGATTAAGCCATGATAACTGACAAAGACGAATTTATAATTCTTGTCGATATTAACAGAATGCTAGCAATCGCCCCGAAAGGTAATATTTCCGGCAACATTACAGATACTTTTTTTTTTTAAAGTTTTCCGGCGGATAAAATTTTCTATCTTTCGGGCGTGTATCCGGGACTGTTTTATTGCTCCTTCTAATATTTCGACTGATAACCTAAAACAGTCTTTAAGGTGAAACGTAGGCAGTTTTTAAAACCACTTGATAACAATGTTATCTCTGACGCACGTTAACTCCGCAGTACTGTGTCAGGCGGTTTAAGATCTGCAAGCGACCCACCTTGAAGATTGCTGTAATGTTTTCGAAAGAAATATTGCAAGAAGAAATAATAATATACATCATGCATTCCTGCAAGATGAAATATCATTACAGATTCTAATTTCATGTCCATCCGTAAAGTTTTGAGAGAATTGCGTAGTTCAAACAACTTAATTGCTGTGAACATGTATTTTAAATGAAACATAAATTTCACTTTTTAATCCGAGCAATAGGGTAGAATAATGACGGAAGAGAATGTCGTTTACAATTGGGACGATATACAACAGTAAACAGATAAATATGCATCCTTAAACATTATTGGTACCAGTAAATATTAAACACTTTTGATCGAAGAGGATGTACTCATAAAACATCTCAACAGAAAGGTAGAAACCCCTCTTATAAAAAAGTGTTCATTCACATCTAAACTATACTTCTAAAGGGTGACTCAGGAAGTACAAGAAAGAAAACTAAAGATAGAAGGATAGATAGTGACGAATCAGGAGGATTAAGCGACATCAATGAAAGGAGAAATCTGACGGAGGTGAAACGATTTTGAAAGAAAACTAAACAGAAAAGTTTTAAAGATTACCACACAATAGTACTTATCGCCAGGAGAGAAAGGAATTTACATATCAACTGAGGAGTTACTTGACTTAACAGAAGCAAGCAAACACAAGACCTGAAAGGATCATTGTAGTGAGAGTGCCACAATAATATATGGATAAAAGAGTATAAACCAGATGACAGTTGTGAAGTATAAGGTTTACGTATTTCCGGCATGTTGGGATTAATGAGCGGGCAGCAACTTGTAATAACCAGTTTCATGAAGAAAACAACCAGAGTTGGGAAATTCAGTTCTCTTTATTATTCGTGTATCAGACACCGTTTTTTCTATTTGGATGATATGAGAAACCGGCCATCAACTAAATGAAATGAACTGAATTTCGCGACTCTGGCTGTTTTCTGTATCAAACTGGTATAAGGTTTATTACATGTAGATATGGAACAAATGCACGTAGAAAGTAATTATAGTGTTGTGACACCTGTTATAAACTCTGACACGATGGGAAATAGCAAAACGTTATGGCATCAACATGCTTCTCATAATTATATACATCATCTCGCAATATATCTAGATTCCTCTTCATCGTAATGTGGTCTCAGAGAAGAAAAGAAAACTTAATTGCAGGAAGTTATCTACAATAACATATCTGTTCGACAGGAGGTACAAATATTTTATAGAAAATGATACTATGAGAATATTCATATAATACATCTGATCGATAATGCGAACAGACAAAAGTCCCACTACACGAAAACGAAATAGAATTTATAAAAAAAGGTATGACTAGCTGCAGTATTCGGATGAACAGCTGCAGTATTCTTTCGTATTCACTTTTTCAGAAGACTCTAACATTCGTAACTGTGGTCTGATAACAGGTGTCATCGGCGATTTAATTGTGCATGAATATGCACCTTTTTGTGACAGAATGAAAAAATATCAGTATGAAGTAACATACAAAACATAACATATAATCCCCCATTATATCTATTTCTCAGCATACATATTTACATTCAGGCTTATCATCAGGGCACACACTGCCAAATATCCGATTATACGAGTATCATTGTATGTACGAAGCATCAAAGCCGATCGGGTTCGGCGACAGTTGTGAACTATAAATCTTCAGAAAAGGAAAAGAGATGCACGTGACAAAGAGCTTTGAACACAATGAAGGAATAGTGTGATAAATAAAGTAATTTGATTACATAATGTAGTTTTAACACGCGACTGAACTCTATATTAACAGTCTTCAGGTATTTAAACTGACATACAGGTATTTATACACACCGGCATGTGGTGGATACCCTCCAATAACATTGCTAACTGGTACCCCGCTGTGTGGATGTCCAGGTGGAGCAGGATATCCAGGATGTCCAGGTGGAGCAGGATATCCACCTGGTGCCCCAGGCTGCACTGGATACGGTGCCGTGGTGTTGCCAGGCGGTACTGCGCTGTACGCTGGGGGCTGTGGCCTATTGTCCTTCGATGCTTTCATTCTGAAACATTAGTGCACACATTAGTACCGTGTGGTGTTTTACTGCCGCTGCATCACTTCCCATGGCTCTGACATTACAGTTTAATCTTCGACGACACATTTTAGTAATAATTTGCTATTGCTTTTCCCGGACTTCTTACAAGGGGAGTCCGCCAATTGTGAAATTCAGATTCGATTCATATTGCGCATAACAAAAGCTCATGGCCAGAGGTGTAATGTGGCAAAACACCAAGATGCACTTCTCAGCCGTTGTCGAGAAAATCGACAGTTAAAAGAAACCGTTGTCGTGAAATATTCGCTACGATTAAAATTTCGTACAGCGTCGTGGCGCAGCGGTAAGCGCTCGGGTTCGCAATCCGAAGGTCGACGGATCAAATCTCGCGCCATGCAACCTTTTTTTTTTAGTATTTTTTTAATTCAAATATATATATATATATATATATATATATATATATATATATATATATATATATATATATATATATAAAATTCCAGGCAATCAGTTGCAATAACTATGCAAATAATAAGTTATTGAAAGTCGTTTGTCGTGGAAAAACTGGCGACTTCGAACATCATTATGTTTTCCGCAAACAAAGTTGTATTTCACAAATGTTATTAATTGTCTTCATAATGTTTACCACGTATAGTTAACGGAAGACGTGGAAACGATATTCCGAAACGAATACGTATAGTGTAAGTGAAACGTTCGAATTAGAATAGAGACCCCACGAACACAAATTTGCTGTGGCAGGTATAAAATATAAACTCCGTTACTCGCACTTTAAGGACAGATGTTGAATGGGCCGAAACGAGCCGCCGCATAACAGCGTATTTGCCTGCTAACTTCGAAAGAAGGTAGGTGCGGTCCCTAGCGCAACTTATAAGATCGTAGAAAATCAGTGCGTACGTGAGAGCTTTGGTACACCCTGTTAAACAAACGGAAAAATGGAGGCGGTACAATTGGAGAGCGATCCGGGCCCTTCGTATAAAAGTGATGTGATCGAAGAAGATCCTATACACAGTGAAGTGGCGAAACAACAATTGAAAGATGCGTTGGTGTATTTTGAAAGCCTCCTTCGCAACAGTAATCGCATCGCAGCAGAACCGTCATCATCAATCAACGAAGAAGCCATGGTAATTGGGGAAGAAATGTTCCAGAATACGTTGCCAATGCTCGCCGAAAAAACCCTTGTTCATGATGAGAAACTGATAGACATTAATGAAATCGACGATAATAATGCCTACGAAGACGTTGAAACGAGTCCCATTGCCAACGAATCATCAGACGAATACGAGCCGGACGAGAAGAAAAAAAAAGGGTACGACTATATTTCTCTGGATTACAAGCCGATACGAAGTTACCAACGTGCACTATAAAAGTCATTCCTCCAAAGTGCACTCCTCTCGTCCAACCGTGTGACGTGTGTATTTTTATGGCAGGTAAAAAATTTGATCAAGTGCCTTCAAAATTGTGCTTTTTTAATCGAGCGAAACCGTGACATCAACTCCAGAAACGATTGTATAAAAATCCAATCCATCGTCCACCACCAATTGTCTTCTCCGATTTTTGCCGATATGATACGATACGCGTGGTATGCATCAAACCTGACGAACGATAGAACAATTTTTCAGAATGTCAATCAGGTGTGTTTCCCAACAGATAATTTAAAAAACAATTGTTCTTGTAAAAACGCATCGTTTATCAGATGTGCTCGATGTCGTGCTGTTTTCTGCTTTCCATGTTTCTATGATAACTGTCACTCTGGTTCGTGCGATAGTCCAGGTACTTCTGGTCACTAATTGTTAATTATGTGCGGGTATATACCGAACTTTTCAATAAATTGTATCCACTTGAATACTATTTGTGATATTGTGTTTTGTTTCAAGTTTTATTTTTCCACGACAAACGACTTTCAACAACTTATTATATGCATAATTGCTGCAACTGATATATATATATATATATATATATATATATATATATATATATATATATATATATATATATATATTTGTGTGTGTGTGTGTATACATTTGAATTACAAAAAAAAAGTTTCATGGCGCGAGATTCGATCCCGCGACCTTCGGAATACGAACCCGACCGCTTACCGCTGCGCCACGACGCTGTAGAAAACTGTTCATCGTAGAGAGTATTTCACGGGAACGGTTTCTTTTAACTGTCGATTTTCTCGACAACGGCTGAGAAGTGCATCTTGGTGCTTTGCCACATTACACCTCTGCCCATGAGCTTTTATTATCAGCAGTATGAATCGAATCTGAATTTCACAATTGGCGGCCTCCCCTTGTTAGACGAAATAAACATCTTCCCTGTCTTTAGAAAGCAGCAGATAACGTAAACGTCAAAGCTCAGCTTGTCGAAGTAACACGTGTAACGACACACTAGCAAATGAATTAACTCAAGATGTTTGTATGGCGAGTCATTATCGGAGCAATTATGACTTACGAATATCCAGAGAACTTCACTGAGGTGACTCAAGTCATGGGATACCTCCTAATATCGTGCCGCATCTCCTTCTTCTCAGCGTAGTGTAATAGCTCGACGTAGCGTGGGCTCAACAAATCGTTGGAAGCCCCGCTCCTCCAGAAGTATTGAGCCATGCTGTCTCTGCAGCCGTCCGTAATCGCGAAAGTGTTACTGGTGAAAGTGTTACTGGTGCAGGATTTTGTGCACGAAACAATCTCTCGATTATGTCCCATAAATGTTCGATGGGACGATGAGATTTCATATCGAGCGATCTGGATAGCCAAACCGTTGGTTCGAATTTTCCAGAATGTTATTCAAAACAGTCGCGAACAATTGTGACCTGATGACACGACGCATCGTCATCCATAGTAATCCATTTGTTGTTTGGGGGCCGGCCGGGGTGGTCGAGTGGTTCTAGGCGCTACAGTCTGGAACCGCGCGGCCACTACGGTAGCAGGTTCGAATCCTGCCTCGGGCATGGATGTGTGTGATGTTCTTCAGTTAGTTAGGTTTAAGTAGTTCTAAGTTCTAGGGGACTGATGACCTCAGAAGTTAAGTCACATAGGGCTCAGAGCCATTTGAACCATTTTTTTGTTGTTGTTTAGGAACATGAAGTCCTTGAATGCCTGCATACGGTCCTCAAGTTGCCGAACATAACCATTTCTAATCAACTATCGATCTAGTTGGACCAGAGGATCCATTCCAATCCTCGTAAACACAGCCAACACCATTACATAGCCACCACCAGCTTGCACGTTGCCTTTTTGATAGCTTGAGCCTACGGGTTTGTGGAGCCTGTACCACACTCAGACCCTACCATCTCGCCAAGTGAAGTCGGGACTCTTATGCCCTTATGACCAGGCCACGGGTTCCCGGTCGTCTAGGGTCCAAGCGATATGGTCACCAGCCCAGGAGAGGCGCTGCAGTCCATGTCATGCTGTTAACAAAGGCAGTCTCTGCTCCAATAGCCCATTAACCCCAAATTGTGTCGCATTATCATAACGGATACATTCGTCGTACGTCCCACATTGATTGTTGCTGTTATTTCATGCAGTGTTGCTTGTCTCCTAACACCAACGACGCAGCTCTCGGTCGTTACGTGAAGGCTGTCGGCCACTGTGTTGTCCGTGCTGAGAGGTAATTCCTGAAATTTGGTATCCTCGGCACACACTCAACACTGTGGATCGCGGAATACCGAATTCCCTACTGATTTCAGAAATGGAATGTCCCATGCGTCCATCTCCAACTACCATTCCACGTTCAGAGTTTGTTAATTCCCGTTGTGCTGTCATAATCACATCGGAAGGCTTTTCACATGAATCACCTGAGCACAAATGAGAGCTTCGCCAATGCACTGCCTTTTACACCTTGTTTACGCGATACTATTGCCACTTGTGTAAGTGAATATCGCTATCCCATGACTTTTATCATCTCAGTGTATATCCAGGGGTTGTACGTTGAAGGGTTCCCATGTCGGTATGGAATGACCATTGATTTATACAGGGTGGTCCATTGATCGCGACCGGGCCAAATATCTCACGAAATAAGCGACAAACGAAAAAACTGCAAAGAACGAAACTTGTCTAGCTTGAAGGTGCAAACCCGCTAGATGGCGCTGCCATAGGTCAAACGGATATCAACTGCGGTTTTTAAAATAGGAACCCCCATTTTTTATTACATATTCGTGAAGTACGCAAAGAAATATGAATGTTTTAGTTGGACCACTTTTTTCGCTTTGTGATAGATGGCGCTGTAATAGTCACAAACATATGGCTCACAATTTTAGACAAACAATTTGTAACAGGTAGGTTTTATTTCGCTTGTTGCAGTTTGATACATGTACCCTTGTGAACTTATCATTTCTGGAAACGCATGCTGTCACAGCGTGATTACCTGTAAATACCACATTAATGCGATAAATGCTCAAAATGATGTCCTTGGCCATATGTATAACGACATACCTCTCAAGAGAGTGTAGTTCGCCTTCCGTAATGTTCCGTAATGTTCGCACATGACGCATGTTGTCAGGCGTTGTCGGTGGATCACGATAGCAAATATCCTTCAACTTTCCCCATGAAAGAAATCCGGGGACGTCAGATCCAGTGAACGTGCGGGCCATGGTATGGTCCTTCAAAGACCAATCACCTATCATGAAATATGCTATTCAATACCGGATCAACCGCACGCGAGCTATGTGCCGGACATCCATCATGTTGAAAGTACTTCGCCATTCTGTCATGCAGTGAAACATCTTGCAGTAACATCGGTGGAACATTACGTGGGAAATCAGCATACATTGCACCATCTAGATTGCCATCGATAAAATGGGGGCCAGTTATCCATCCTCCCATAATGCCGCACCATACATGAACCCGCCAAGGTCGCTGATGTTCCACTTGTCGCAACCATAGAGGATTTTCCGTTGCCCAGTAGTGCATATTATGCCGATTTACGTTACCGCTGTTGGTGAATGACGCTTCGTCGCTAAATAGAACGCGTGCAAAAAATCTGTCATCGTTTCGTAATTTCTCTTGTGCCCAGTGGCAGAACTGTACACGACGTTCAAAGTCGTCGCCATGCAATTCCTGGTGCATAGAAATATGGTACGGGTGCAATCGGTGTTGATGTAGCATTATAAACACCGACTTTTTTGAGATTCCCGATTCTTGCGCAATTTGTCTGCTACTGATGTGCGGATAGCCACGACAGCAGCTAAAGCACCTACTTGGGCATCATCATTTGTTGCAGGTCGTGGTCGACGTTTCACATCTGTTTCCTTAAATAACGTAACTATCCCGCGAACGGTCCGGACACTTGGATGATGTCGTCCAGGATACCGAGCAGCACACACAGCACACGCCCGTTGGGCATTTTGATCAAAATAGCCATACATCAACACGATATCGACCTTTTCCGCAATTGGTAAACGGTCCATTTTAACACGGGTAATGTATCACGAAGCAAATAACGTCCACACTGGCGGAATGTTACGAAATACCACGTAGTTATACGTTTGTGACTATTAAGGCGCCATCCATCGCAAAGCGAAAAAAGTGGTCCAACTAAAACTTTCATATTTCTGTTCGTACTACACGAATATGTAATAAAAAATGTGGGTTCCTATTTTTAAAAAAACGCAGTTGATATCCGTTTGACCTATGGCAACGCCATCTAGCTGGCCAACTATAGAGCCATCTGGTTTCCCCCTTCAAGCTAGACGAGTGTCGTTCTTTGTAGTTTTTTCGTTGTATGCTTATTTCGTGAGATATTTGGCCCGGTCAATATCAGTGGACCACCCTGAATAAGTCCTACAGATCCTGCATGTCTCTCGTCCCCTTACTGATGACAGCTACTGTAACTTTAAGATTGTAAGATTGTGCATGAATAGCAGAAGCAATGATCCGTTAGAACTACACACACTCTTTCTCATCCCACATCTGTAGAGATACGTAGTTGATTAAAGGAATGTCAGTTGAACAGTACAAGACTTTGGAGTATCCATGGCACAAAACAAGAATTTAATAGCGATAGGGCGGGTACCAAGAAGACACAGGCAAACGTGTGACATGGCATGCCATCATTCATTTTCCATTGACGTTCGCAGGCGTATTCCACTGTTCTTCCTCTCAGCATTAATGTACGTCGCTCTGACCTATTGTCTGACGTTCACAGTCAATTCCAAAAGCGTTCAAACAGCGGCAAGCCTCTTGTCCTGTCAGGTCAAGGCCTAGTCCCCAGATATTGTAGTGAACATTAAGAAGGAGGGCTTGCGACACGCAAAAACAGAAGATACTGAGGATGCAGAACCTCATTGAAGTAGTAATGCGCTGCGTACATATTCACTGTAGAGCCAAAGGTTATGGAATGTCGTCATTAATATTAATGATCCTCGAAGCATTGTGCTTATTGGCCGTGGAGTGTTTTTTTTTTTTTCACTGCCCACTTCATTTGTCTGTACCTAAGCGAACTACAGAAGACGTGGAGGTCCGTATGTTCATCCATTCGTGCCCGTCAAACCAGGTAGCCATCACGATGGTTTGTTATTACGATCCAAAATTGTAGATTTGTTTTAGTTTCACAGAGATTAACGCTTTTTCTAACAAATTCAAAACTAAATAGCGATTTATCAGAAATGAAACAAGCGCCGTCGGAAACATACTAAAGCGAACTGCACATTCACCATATATACTTATTGGGAAACTGGGCATATGCACACAAAGTCCATCTTCATGGAGACGACTGCGTGTTGTTTTGGATGATATTCCGCACCGTGCTGCAATTTGAATAGCTTGGGTCGCTGTAGTAAACAGACTGACGGGTTGTAATAGCATTTGCTTCTGGTATATCTTCATTTTCTCTGAATACCTATTGTTGTTTGAGGCGTGCTCACAGTCCCAAAAATTACAGGTTAGTTCACTGCAGCGTCGATTTACGTCTCCCAAGTCTAATAATTTATGTTGCCAATATCACCTCCTGCCGTAGATATTGATAAATCGAGACGCTTTCGCATACTGGATTATTTATATCCAAGTAGGCATTTAAACCAAACACCATCTATTTCAGGAGCTCAAAAGTTAAGGAGTTACCCTTTAATAACTGAATTGCTGTGCTGTATCTTCTTCATATATTATTTCATGCCTAAAAATTTGCTTTATTTTTTGGGTCATAGTTCATTATTTTATAGGTTTCATTATCATGCACATCACCAGTCGCAGATATCCTTTACCCGATACTAGTTTAATGAAATATTCATGAATTATTACCATTCAGACGTTCGCGTGGAGTAGTAGCTACCATATTTTTTTAAAGTATTTTGCGTAAGAACGTAAAATATCTCCGTGCACCATTATCTAATTTATTTCCTTACTTTATTCTAATATAAAATCAACAAACAGATTATAATGTAAATTTTGATGATTCAATAATTCACCAACACTTACTTCGACTTCCTTCTTCAGCAGTAGGTCACAGTGGATTGAGACTTTGCTCTGGTTCTGCTACTTTCAGCAACCTCTATATAAGAGGGTGCTTGTCAGCAAGACAGATTATCGCTAATGACGTAAGGGAGATATCTCCTGAAGAATAAGTTACTCAGTTCGATAACGAAGATAGCCCTCTTGTTGCGCATTCCAGTATCTCAGGAGTACTGTCATATGACAGACGATTCGGAAGCGTGTCTGCGCACGGCTGACGTAAATAATTTCCATGATGCCAGTGACGTCTTTCTTTCATAACATCCAGAAATCAGATCCGGTAGCAATCGCTATCATCAGTACTCTCCCGAATACACTACTTGCTGACATGTATTGATTTTATTTCACTCGATCAGCTGTTTTACAAAGTAGTTCCCTATAGATTTTCAACTCGATGCAGGTGGCTAAATTTTAGCAAAACTATTGTTGTACTCAAGAATTTTTTCAGGGGAAACGCAAATACAACTTCCGACTTGAAAGTTCATCAATTAGTTGGCGTTAACCCGCTGTCCACAGAGGCTGGAGAAGATTTCGAGTAAATCGCATCGGTTTCTCTTGGTCGGCAACTCGACACTAAGCAACAGAATCGAAACGTTGGGCCGCATTATTATGTGCTAGACTAAAGCTTAGTAATTGCTGTCCTATTTAAAGAAATTTTACTCTTTTAGGCAGAAATAATTAATTTAATGCACGTGTTGGCTGTATAGTTAGTGTAGGTTCTTACGATCGCTGGATTTTGTCTAATATGATACCTGTACCTTACAGTTTTCATGATGTGTGATTTGCTGTGCGGTTTGTGTTGAAAAGATTTGTGTCTTTCGTGACTAGATTTTGAATTTCTTAATGGTGTGTGTAGTTTTAAAGAAGCCAAAGAAAGTATTAGACTGTGTTGGTAATGTTTACGTTTGAATACAAAGCATTTGACGATACATAATATACAATGAAAAATGAATTTCCCGTCTTATAGGCTCGTAGGCTAATGTTTCGTGGCGATTTTGGTTGTTATTTTGCGTGTGTGGCTAGTTTTGAAGGACGAAGAAAATAGCTATTTTACATTCACCCAGGCATCGAAAAACCTGATAGTTCGCTGTCTTTGTTGAGTTATGTATGAAGAATATCGCAACTCTGCATAATTGCCGAAAATTGTGACACCGTGACGTTTTTTCGATTACAGATGAGCGCACCCCTTTTTTAGAAAAAAAACCACTGGCTATGCTGATATACCATGTTACCAGGTTAAATATTCATATTGTTCTGTTCTTAAGTTATTCGTCCTCTGTCAAAGAATCGTTTATTCATTTTCTTCTGTCTAAAATAAGATAGAATCATCAAGCTAAAGACTGGTCTGATATCAAATAGACGTTTCAGGTACTATACCTTTCAATTTCATCCGATATGAGAATCGCCCCACGCAGCCTGTCATAGGGGTATTTACAATTTAACCAGAAGTGTTAGATAAGACGCAACTTTGGTACGTCCCACTTACACAGAGCTTTGCCATAGGAGAAAGTCACGATAATATCCAGGATATTTTTACTGAAGGGACCAGTTATCGCATCCGTAACTCTTGGTTTTGTAGTCTAACATTTACTCGCCCAGTCTCCAACACGAAGTTTCTCTGTGTATATCGTTTGAATCGCACACAACAAATTTTTATTCGAAATACAGGCAAACCAAAATTTATTGTAAGTTCTGAGTACGCCTTCAATAAAATTCTTCTGAGTTAGTAACCGCATTGTCAACTATAAAATTCCGATGGTTCGGCGACTGTTGCAAGAGGCCTTCCTCAGGGTGTATTGCTAACAGCAAACCTGAGGAAGGCGTCTTGGAATAGTAGCCGAAACGTCGGAATTTTATAGTTGACAATGCGAACCCAGAAGAATTTCAATGACAGTGACACCGGCCGCGGAAGTCTACGTTTACATCTGAGCAAGCCATTTATTACTTTATTATCAGGTCACTAAAATCAATCTTGTGTTCATGTACCATAAGTCAGTAAAGACACTTCTCCTCGTAAGTAATGCTTCCGCTCTTCCCTCTCGGCGTTTATGTGTGTTTACTAAAGAATCTTCTACACCGTTAGAATGGATAGAGCTGTGTATTACTAGCTTTCATATGTATGAATGATGACTAGTTTATGACTGTCCCAGTTTGCTCCCGCCTGCCTTCTTCATCCCCTTCCCAACCACCCTCAAATGAACCGCGTAATTTACGTATAGAGTTCTGCTGATATACTTTTGATTATTGTTTTTAATTTTCCTAGTAGGTTATTGCGCCTATTTATCTTATGAACCGCGTAATTTACGTATAGAGTTCTGCTGATATACTTTTGATTATTGTTTTTAATTTTCCTAGTAGGTTATTGCGCCTATTTATCTTTAGATTTTAATACTATTTTTGTTATTAACTTATCTGTATATTTTTAACGTGCGCTTTTAACACAACTACAGCTATACAATTATTACACCTCATCCCATGTATCGGTAGATAATTTCTGAAACGGCCGTCAGTTGAGCACTGATGTGGATAATCTAATTATGTGACACAATACTACGTATTAAGGCATTTTATGTGGTATATAAAGTTATTTGTGAATATTTTTAAATATTTTACTCTCAGATATTTTACTCGTTGTGTTTTTTAAAAACTTCACTAGTAATTTCAGAGCAGTTATGCATCATTTGGGAGATGTTCTGATGATGCACTAACGCCTCAGGAAATACAATTTTTAAACAAGTGATTTGTTTTTTCAATCGACCTAATAAAGCAGTGGTATAACAAGTTCTCAGAGTTTACATAATAGTCATAGGCCTCCTGCGTGCCTTCATGTTGCAACTTAAGCTATTATTTATTGTAACATGTCTTGCATAATCAAGGTTAACAGAAATATGAGATTTTCGACGACCCGCCAAAAATATACACTAACAGAAATTGAAAGTGTTTCACTATGAAGCATTAGTTCGATATTTATTTTAATTTGTATGGAAACATTCATCATATAACGGATAATAAATTATTAAACTTCAGTTCCACTCGAGATGTCCATCATAAACGTATGAGTTGTGACCTCCATGCACACGAATACACGTTTCTATTCGTTGTGGGATCAAAGCAGACACCCTCCGAATATCACCATGGTGGAATCTCTTTCCGCGCATGAAACATTTGTCATGTCAGTTCATGAAGATCTATCTAAAGAAGAATGTAGGAATGTATATTTATGAAAGTAAATATTAAAAAAGTAATCGTGTGTTTTATAAAATATATTGCTTTTTTTAAACATTTTGCTTAAACATATAGTATATGACATCTTTTTAACTGCCTGCAACTGAGGGACAGCATATAATAACCTTCAAAATTTAGGAGGTATAGCCAGAAGTGATGTAATGATCGTGGGACTACAGTGTCCAACATGTTGGATCTTTAGAGTATGTAAGGTGATCTGATGACTGCAACTGATCACTATTTTGCAGCAGCAGAATGTGTTAACACATCTCGTTCCATCCCTCATCTCTTAGGGAGTAAGATCAGACCAACTGAGAAACACTATGGTTATTATTGGAAGAACTCAATAATATGCGTTCCTTGGCAAGAAGGATTTAAATGTCATTACACCTGCTATGAACCATTTCATGACAATATCATGGCGGTTAAAGCCTGTGATCAAGTTGCGGCGGTGCGGGTTTACAAGGTCCATTACTCTGCATTTGTAGGTACTATGCAGTCAATGTTAAAAGCAGCGTTGCAGAAAACCATCATCCATACTTACGATTGCATAGTCCGCGTAACTCGGGCAACAAAACAAACCTGCAAATCTCTAGTAATAGCGGGAATAAAGGGATGCTCCATTCCTTCACTGAAAAGTCCGTTTATTGATACTAATATTTTTATTGTCTATTTGCTATTGTGTCAAGAAGCCCACATTTACGTCGATGACACATCCACTACTAGTTCATGCAGCTTATGTCACACGCAAGACAGCCAGAAATGTGTTAAGTCCAACCCGAAATATTACGAAATTAATACAGCCAATACTCTGCTACGAAATAAGTTTCACACTCGGTCCTTTTCAGTGGTTTCTTCAAACGAAGATGCTGGCCGAAAATGTTCCGTATATGCATACTGACCAAGCCACGCAGAATTCTTTACAAAGGCCGTTTGTTTCACACGCATTTTTCTCTACAACAAACACTCCAAAATCTCCCAAACTTCACAGAACTGTCTGTAACTGCATCTGCTTGCACGGCGATACAAACTGAAAGCAATATAACAGTATTTTATTCATCTCACAAATAATTTTTTCCGACACATCTAACATGACCTTCTCGTGCGGCAGCTAGTTCATGACTGGCTGAATGCCGTTGCTTTCAGGGCATATAACTCATTCCAATGCGCCGGACGACTTTACTCTCATTGGTTGATCAAAACGAACAGCCAATCTGATTAATCTTTCATGATCATATTCACGCTCAAACTGTTTTACTCCAATCAACATTCGCAGATGCATCTACGTCATTTCATGCTGCAAGTATTAACAAAATGTTCCACCAAACCAAACCAAACGAAAACTAAGAGACTACTATGCTTGAAATATACTTTAGAACTAATTATCCTCTTGGTACCTTTCTGGATGCCTTATCACAAAAGCAAACGCTCATAGACATACCTCATCCGCCAGTTACGGGGATTCACAGTTTTTCATAACATCCTGGTGGCGGAACACTTGCTAGTATAGAATTGAAATTTGACGTATGTCCCCCATACACACTCACATTCACTCTCATTTACTCTCACCCTAACACAAAATATAAATATTAACTTTTTAACTTTTATTTCCATTACGAATGAAAAATTATCTAAAGTTTAGAATTGAAAATCTCTATAAAGTAAATCAGCACACTAAGAGTGCTATTACTGTTTTCAAATAACAAATGAATAATAAACTGTTATTATTACTATCTGAATGTATTTTCTTAAGTGGTGGTTAAGTACTTTTTAATAGGTTTTTTATATCTCTGAAACTATTATTGGTATCCGTATCAAATTTCGACACTAGCTCTCTGTACACCTTGTACTACTCCACAAACTCTATTTACTGACACTATTTACAATGATAGGGAAGAAAGAAAGACGATAGTCAAAGCTGTGAATGAAGAAGAGGAAGACTGACAATACAGAAAGAAAATGAAATAGCACTGTCAATGACTCGAGCGCCTAGTGCACGTCAAACACTTAGCATTGCATAGAGTGTAACGCCCTCTGAGGTGTTTAGTTACTGCTATTTAATGGCTGCTGCTTTATGTTGTTATTCAAATCACAGGCATTACGCCACCCCCTTGCCTCTGATAGATCTACTTCCCTCTCTTCAGCGTACTATAATAGACTTAAATTAATTTAGCTTGTAACCTCCCCACACGAATGTTAAATAAAAAAATGAAATGGAGCCAAGTGTAACCTCCCCGCAGAAAATATGTTAAATATAAAAATGGAAATGTAGCCAAGCGTAAACTCCCCACAAAAATTAAGGAATGAAAATTGACCATAAACCAACAACAATATTAATTAAATAATGAACCATGAACGAAATTAACCTCCTAACAGAAATAAAAATATCTGGTAAATTTTATAAGGACAGCAGCGCTGACCTTCGGCCCTGTATTCTGAATAACAAAAGCAAACATTCTTACCTCAATAAAAACTGCAACTATATCTGCTCTTATTTATCGACACAGCTTCGTGCAATGCTGGCGTATATTTTTTTTGATTCTTGGAAGCAATGATAATGCATTGGAAAAATTCTTTAAATTGAAATGAATGCTTTTTCTTCAAAAGAGTTACTTTGTATTATAAAAATTATTATTGGGGCATTTTTTTGAACAAATTAGATTACAATTAACATACATTATTAAATATGAGCAATGCTGCTTCATTACCTTCTGCAACAATACTCATCGTCCAGAATCCTGACCAGAGTCGCGACCAGAACACACAGCCGACGCATGCCGACTCCCGCAGACTACTTCTGTCCACTCGCTACTAAAGCCGACCGACTACTACTGTATCCGACTGACTACTACTGCAGACTCGCGCAGACAAGCGCAGACTGACTTTTACTGTCGACTCGCGCAGACTAGCGCAGACTCGCGACAAGCAACAACTAACTATAAACTACTCTCTGGTCAGAGATTCTGTCATGCCTCGCCCATCACCGGCGAAGCATACACCTTACAAGCTGTCCTGCAAAGACGTATTGGCAAATCTTGAGCAACAGAAAATCTTTCTCCAATGAAAGGAACAGTTATGGCTTCACCCTGAACTATAATTACCACCTCCATATTTCCAAAATCTAATCCACCCTTGTATTTTTGTAAAAAGTCGGCACCTACCAGCATCTCAACACTAAGTCCTTTAATAATCAAAAAGTTCTGCTCCAACTAAACCCCACCTAGACTAACGGGTATCGTAAACTCTTGCTTAACTAACTTTTTGCTTTTTCCAGTGGCCACAATAATTTTAATCCACTCACTGGCATGATAGTTACATCTTTTCTTTCAGGGAGAGCATCCACAAATTCCTGTGACACTGCACATACTTTAGAACCACTGTCAACAAGACACTTAACTTTTTCGTTAAAAACCATTTCTTCAATTATAGGATGCCTAGGATTTATTTTTAGACGATTAGATTCAGGCTCGTCTAGCAAATCGTGCACCACCTCTCGTCTGTCGAAACCTACCCCTCCTGTGGAAATTAACTGTACATTTACTGACACCTTTTCCACCTTATTATCACTACTACTAGCCCCTTTCACTAAATTACTCATAATGCAAAAAGCATTTCCGTCTTTTTCCTCTTCGTCACCTGAAATATATTCTGTTTCTGCAACCCTTCCTGTGGTGTTGACAGAACTATATTGTATTACCCCTTCTTCTTCTTCCTCTCCTGGTTCCTCATCTTCACTTTTTGAAATAACTCCACTTACATTATTCAAAAACTCCTCAATACTGTCATCCTCTTTCTCCTGCATTTCCATAATATTAATTCCACAATCTACAGGTAGCCTCGCATCTGTTCTGCGGTGCTGATCCACCCCCACCTCCTGATCTGCATATATACTTTCTAAAATAAGTTCGTCTTTAAAATGGTTCTGCTGATATCTGTCTGAACTATCACTTTTACAAAATGCTACTTCCTTTTCTAAAGAAACAAATTGTTTAGCTGCGTCATTCTCCTTAGCCCTTCTATTTTCGTTAATATTATTTTCAAAATACTGTTTAGTAGGTGCCTTCTTTGCAAATGATTTTGCTAGCTGGTTTATTCGGTAATATTTACGTCTGCGAGCGCCAGCGTCATCACAGACTCCTAACAGTTTAACTGCGGTACTCCGCCATCGCCTCTGAGGTTTCTACCACCTCACAGGTGACGCTCATCCATTGTGTCATCGTCTCTCAGCTGATTGCAGTGGGCATGCTGGTCTGGGTTAATGAACCTGCCCCTACTGGCACTTCCCTTCTTCCCCTTCCTCTATAACCGTTCGCCCGCATCACTGAAACCATGTTTATACTGACGTCCGCTCGGTTTTCACTGGGTCTAGCAGGAGGCCTATATTATCTCCTAGCACTTTCTGCTTCTTTTAAAAGGTCCTCTACTCTTCCAAACAATGAGCAAAACGGTCAATGTTATCGCTGGGAGGTGAAATGATCTTATTCCGCCAATACAGCGGCAACTTGTTTTCGATCCCCATAATAATTTGTTCTGTTTCAACCTTGGCATTTAAATACGATAAAATCGTAACCCACTTTTGCACAAAACTTTTAATACGGTCTCTCTTGTGATCGTATTTCTCCCCTGACCAAATTTTATTCAAAACTTCCATTTGTTTTCTTTTTCCCCAATACTCATCGAAAAAGGCTTGTGTGAACTCTGCTAAACTGTCATGTTTATCAGAAGCTAAATTCCCCAGATTCTAGCTTCTCCCATTAGATTAGAGGTTACGAATCCAATCTTTTGTTTATCACTCCATCTTCAAAGTCACTCCAAAATTATTTAGGATGAACAATCTTTCTTGGATCAAATTTCAAAAATTGTCGATGAGCTACATACGCTATTTCAGATGATTCTACTACTACACCATTAGTTACTACACAGCCACTATGGTTGTTAACATTTTGCTCTACTCGGGTTAAGGCGGCCGAAGTGGCCGTGCGGTTAAAGGCGCTGCAGTCTGGAACCGCAAGACCGCTACGGTCGCAGGTTCGAATCCTGCCTCGGGCATGGATGTTTGTGATGTCCTTAGGTTAATTAGGTTTAACTAGTTCTAAGTTCTAGGGGACTAATGACCTCAGCAATTGAGTCCCATAGTGCTCAGAGCCATTTTTCTACTCGGGTTAGTCTACCCTCATGCTCACACAATTTATCATTCACACTGGTACTGAAATGCTGTATATTAGTTTCTATGTTAGTAATTTTACTAGCCAGTTGCATACCAAATTTTGCACACACATCTTTTCCTTCTTTAATTTTATTTTCTAATACAATGTGACTTTCCTCACAGCATCTCTCCACTTTGTGAACCTGTTCATTAACTTTGTTTAATTCTAAATTTATTTTCTCTTTAATTTGTTCGCTATCCTCAACAACTTGCTCAGTTCGGGAATTTAATTCACTTTTCACCGTTACAATATGAGCATCACGTTCTCGCCTGACCTGATTAATGTCACTTTTAACATTTTTACTAAACAAAGTCATATCATTTTTTAAAGACTCCTTCAACTCAGACATTTCATCCTCCATTTTAGATTCCAGTTCGACTGACAAGTTACTAAATCCCTGACCAAATTCAGAATGCAATTCACTTATTTCTGATCTTAATTTACTCATTTTAGCATCAAGGTTAGTATCCATTTTATTTATTTTATCGTCAGTATCCGAACTTAATGAAGTTTTAATTTCTTTACCAATTCCACTTATTCTACCATTAAGATCTGACCTCATTTCTTTCATTTTTGTGTCCATGTCACATCCCGTTTCCTATAAATGTGTCAAAATCTTTGTTAACATTTCGGAAACACTATCCTTTGGATCACTAGTAACAGATACTGGTTTCGGCTTTGTTTCAGTCACAGTGATTGGTCTATACTTAGCATTGGCTTCTACCATGCTCTGTTCATTTTCTATACCATAACTAGAACGAATTGGATCTGGCAAACCACTACCCTCTGTGAGACATCAAAACTGAAACCACTACTCATGGAATCATCTACATATCTACATTACCTAAAACTACCTTCTGTTTTTCATCTACTAGTTCCTGATTACATTCCGCCACGATGCAAAGTTTCTTGGCACACACACAAACAATGAAGTAGATCAACACTTATCTTTTCTTCCTTGCGATCTGCACAGCGAGGCGATACAGCAGGCCCGCCCCCCGAACTTCGCCTACGCCAGTTTACGGACCCCCGTTTCCCTTCTGGCTGCAACTGACCCAGCGGCTGGTCGTCCACTACAGCGCGATGTCACCTCTCGTAGCTCCGCTGTCGCTGCCGAAGTCCACCGCCGCGTTCCACTCGTTGCCTCATTCCACTCGTTGTCGTATTCTCAACGCACGTTCAGTTGCATACGTGTCTTTAGTCCTACATTCCAGTTTCTCCTTTCACACGCGTGTGACCACTTTATGGGTTCAATTAAACGCTGCTGCTTTTTCGTATACAGTTCCCACTCTTCCAAACTCGTGTTGTACTATTTCCCGGCTGCAAAACACCAGTTGCGGCGGGGTGGGCTTACAATGTACGGTTGCACTGAGCGAAGCAAGCTGCAAAATAAATGTTCACCTAGCTCAGTATTGCGTTCCTTCACTGTCCATTATTCTGCGTTCATAGGTACTATGCAGACGATGTTAAAAGAAGCGATGAAGAAAACCATAGTCCGTACGTACGATTGCATAGTACGCGTAACTCGTGTAACAAAATAAACCTGCAAATCTCTAGTAATAACGGGCATAAGGGGATTCTTCCTTCCTTCATTGAAAATGTCCGCTTATCGACACTAATGTTTTTATTGTCTTTTTGCTATTCTGCCCACATTTACATCGATAGCACACCCACTACTAGTTCATGCAGCTTATGTCACACGCAAAACAGCTAGAAATGTGCTAAGTCCAACCCGAAATATTACGAGATTAATGCAGTCAATAATCTGCTACGAAATGAGTTTCACGCTCGGTTCTTTCCAGTGGATTCTTCAAATGAAGATGCTGGCCAAAAATGTTCTGTAAATGCATACTGAACAAGCCACGCAGAACTCTATACAAAGGCCGATGGTTTTATACGCGGTTTTCCCTACAACAAACACTCCAAAATCTCCAAAACTTCACAGAACTGTCTGTAACTGCATCTGCTTGCAAGGCGATACAAACCGAACGCGATATAACAGTCTTTTCTTCATCTTACAATATAATTCTTTCGGACACATCTAACATGACCTTCACGTCCGGCAGCTAGTCCATGACTGACTGAATGCCGTTGCTTTCAGGGCATATAACTCATTCCAATGCGCCGGAAAGACTTTACTCTCATTGGTTGATCAAAACGAACAGCCAATCAGATTAATCTTTCATCGTCATATTCGCGCTCAAACTCCTTTACTCCAATCAACATTCGCAGATGCATCTACGTCATTTCATGCTGCAAGCATTAAAAAATGTTCCACAAAACCAAACCAAATGAAAACTGAGAGAAAACAATGCTTCAAATATGCTTTAGATCTGATTATCCTCTTATTACCTTTCTGACTGCCTTATTACAAAAGCAAACGCTCATCGACATACGTATTCGTCAGTTAGGGGGATTCACAGTTTTTCATAACATCCTGGTGGCGGAACACTTGTTAGTTACATAAGGTGTAATACAATAAAGGGTGGTCCATTGATCGTGACCGGGCCAAATATCTCATGAAATAAGCGTCAAAGGAAAAAACTACAAAGAACGAAACTTGTCTAGCTTGAAGGGGGAAACAAGATGGCGCTATGGTTGGCCCGCTAGATGGCGCTGCCGTAGGACAAACGGATATCAAATGCGTTTTCTAAAATAGGAACCCCCATTTTTTATTACATTTTCGTGTAGTACGTAAAGAAATATGAATGTTTTAGTTGGACCACTTTTTTTTTGGCTTTGTGATAGATGGCGCTGTAATAGTCACAAACATATGCCTCACAATTTTAGACGAACAGTTGCTAACAGGTAGGTTTTTTAAATTAAAATACAGAAAGTAGGTACGTTTGAACATTTTATTTCGGTTGTTCCAATGTGATACATGTACCATTGTGAACTTATGATCTCTGAAAACGCATGCTGTTACAGCGTCATTACCTGTAAATACCACATTAATGTTGTCAGGAGTTGTCGGTGGATCACGATAGTAAATATCCTTCAACTTTCCCCACATAAAGAAATCCGGGGACGTCAATGCGGTGAACGTGCGGTGCTTCGAAGACCAAGCCACCTGTCATGAAATATGCTGTTCAATACAGCTTCAACCGCAAGCGAGATATGTGCCGGATATCCATCATGTTGGAAGTACATCGCCATTCTGTCATGCAGTGAAACATCTTGTAGTAACATCGGTAGAACACTACGTAGGAAATTGCACAATTTAGATTGTCGTCGATAAAATGGGGGCCAATTATCCTTCCTCCCATAATGCCGCACCATACATTTACCCGCCAAGGTCGCTGATGTTCCACTTGTCACAGCCATCGTGAATTTTCCGTTGCCCGATAGTGCATGTTACGCCGATTTACGTTACCGCTGTTGGTGAATGACGCTTCGTCGCTAAATGGAACGCGTGCATTAAATCTGTCATCGTCCCGTAATTTCTTTTGTGCCCAGTGGCGGAACTGTACACGACGTTCAAAGTCGTCGCCATGCATTTCCTGGTGCATGGAAATATGGTACGGTTGCAATCGAAGTTGATGTATTATTCTCAACACCGACGTTTGTGAGATTCCCGATTCTCGCGTAATTTGTCTGCTACTGATATGCGGATTAGACGGGACAGCAGCTGAAATACCTACTTGGGAATCATCATTTGTTGCAGGTCGTGGCTGACGTTTCACATGTGGCTGAACACTTCCTGTTTCCTTAAATAACATAACTATCTGCCGAACGGTCCAGACACTTGGATGATGTCGTCCAGGATACCGAGCAGCATACATAGCACACGCCCGTTGGGCATTTTGATCACAATAGCCATACATCAACACGATATCGACCTTTTCCGCAATTGCTAACGGTCCATTTTAACACGGGTAATGTATCACGAAGGAAATACCGTCCGCACTGGCGGAATGTTACGTGATACCACGTACTTATACGTTTGTGACTACTACAGCGCCATCTATCACAAAGCGAAAAAAGTGGTCCAACTAAAACATTCATATTTATTTACGTACTACACGAATATGTAATATAAATGGGGGTTCCTATTTTTAAAAAACCGTAGTTGATACCCGTTTGACCTGTGGCAGCGCCATCTAGCGGGCCAACCGTAGGCCATCTGGTTTCCCCCTTCAAGCTAGACGAGTTTCGTTCTTTGTAGTTTTTTCGTTTTATGCTTATTTCGTGAGATATTTGACCCGGTCACTATCAATGGACCACCTTGTATATGCAGTGACAGTGAGATGTACATGCTGAGTAAGAAGCCTTCACTGCAAACAGAGACTGGGTGAAAGATTTGCAATGATATGCTGAAAAGAAATACTTCTGAATTTTTCAAGTGAAAACTATTGAAGCTTTTGAAATTAAACAAACGTTATTAACATTCTACATCATTATTCTTCATGTCTAAGTATTTGCCTCCGTCTGCCACTAAATGGCTCCGTAGCGTGTAACATGGCGGTGCGTAACGTAAGTGTGCCGTTGCGTGGGAAACAGTGTGATATAATTGTGTTTCGAATTCGAAGAGTTCATCCACGCATGGAAAACGCTCTCCTTCAACATGACAATACCACACCACATACGAATGCTGCGACTGCTGCAACAGTGCGACGCCTTCGGTTCACTCTTATAGATCGATCCTGACTTGCCCCATCCGATTTTCATCTGTTTCCAAAACTTAAAAAAACTCCTTCGAGAACTTCGCTTTGAGAGTGATGAAGCGGTGCATGCGAAGGTGAGGTTGTGGTTCCATCAACGAAGGCGAACATTCTACGGTGATGGTATCAACAAACAGGTCTTTCCTTGGGAGTAATGTGTTCGTCATCAGGACGACCACTTTCAGAAATGAACACGTAGAAATGAAGAAAAAAGGTGTAGAATGTTAATAACGTTGGTTTTATTTAAAAAGCCTTTAGAGATTTTACATAAAAAATTCGGAGATATTACTTTTCAGCACGTGCTCGTAAAATGTTAGAATAGCGCAAATATGCTCGCATGCCAATAATTTTGGTGAACAAGGGGGAATGAAGATTGAGGCGGCTTGTCCTCTACACTTCTGTTACAGCTTAAAAGGCATTTTTCAGTGGTATATTTATGCTTCTCAATATAGATCTCTTTTAAAACGGGCAGTAGCACTAACTTTTGTTCACAAGACAAAGGAGTGTTTACCACGCCTCGATCATAGCCTCAGCTACTCTATAAGTAGTAGTGCAACTCCATTTTCAACAGTTTTTCACTCGAATTGAAGGCTGTTGACTCAAATTGTGGTTTTCAAAAAAAGCTGAACATTTTTTACTCGTTCTAAAGAGGAATGCATTAGGTCTGTTTTGCTGTACTAAGAAAGCAAAATTCCCCTAAATGAATGGAGTAATAGAGAATAATGTTAATATTTGTGTAATTTTGGCCTGCATGGTTGTGTTATCGTAAGCAGCGAGAAGTACGAATTGCTGATGTAAGGACGATTCTGACTCGTTTTTATCATGTAGCAATCCTGATTCAGGTATTCCACGATCGACTCAAATCATTTCAGGAGCGTTGTTATTATGAGGCCACAGTTGATGCCTTCTTCTGTCCACCTCCAGCGTCAACATTTGTAAAAAGAAGTAAATTGCTATGCTGTTTGTCATTATTATAGGTATTATTATTTCCAGTGTGCTTTTCATTTTGAAATTTCATAGTCCTGTGTTCCGTTTTCCTTTTATAAGCTATTTGTATGGTATGATGTATTCTATTACATTTAAGTTTTGTCATATACCCTGATGGAAAAAAAATCGCAATACAAAAAATAATTAATGTAGAGTAAGCGAGTTTCTGTAATGCACTTCCCTAGGTAACATGTTTGAGTGATTAACAATACAAGATCACAGGTTAATGTAAGAGCGAGATAAGTCATTGCAAATGTGAAATACTAGTACAGCAATAATCGGCGTAACCGCCAGAGTATTGAATACAAGCATGAAAACGAGCACGCATTGTATTGTACAGGTGACAGATGTCAGTTTGTGGGATGGAGTCCCATTCCTGTTGTATTGGGTTGGTCGATACAGGGGTGGTTTATGCTGTTTTTGGATGACGCTGGAGTTGTCGTCCATTGATGTCCGACATGTGCTTGATTGGAGACAGATCCAGTATTCGAGCAGGCCAAGGCAACATGCTAACACCTTGTAGAGCAGTAGTATGTGGGCGAGCGTTATCCTGTTGGGAAACACTCCCTGCAATGGTGTTCATGAATGGCAGCACAACAGGTCGAATCACGAGACATACGTACAGATTCGCAGTCGGGATGCGTGGGATAACCACGAGAGTGCTCCCACTGTCGTACGAAATCGCATCCCAGATCATAACTCCAATGTGTCTAGCACGCCGACTGGTTGGTTGCAGGACCTCAAATGGTTCAAAAAATGGTTCAAATGGCTCTGAGCACTATGGGACGTGGTCATCAGTCCACTAGAACTTAGAACTACTTAAACCTAAGTAACATAAGGATATCACACACATCCATGCCCGAGGCAGGATACGAACCTGCGACCGTAGCGGTCGCGTGGTTCCAGACTGAAGCGCCTAGAACCGCTCGGCCACTCGTCCGGCTGCAGGACCTCAATTGGCTTCCTTGTGAGTAACAGACGAGCATCACTGGCACCGAGGCAGAACCAGCCTTCATCGGAAAGCGCAACAGGCCTGTACCCTGCCCACCAATGAGCTCTTGCTTGACACCACTGAGGTTGCAAATGGCGGTGGTTTGGGGTCAGTGGAAACCACGTTACAGGATGTCTAGCTCTGGGCTGTCCTTGAAGCAATCGATTTGTGACAGTTCGTTGTGATACTGTGGTGGCAACTGCTGATCAGATTGCTGCTGCATATGCAGTACGATGCGCCAGAGCCATACGCCGAACACCATGGTCTTCTCTCTCGGTAGTGCGACTTGGTCGTCCGGAGCTCGATCTTATTGCGACCGTACATTCACGTGACCTCCGCTGCCAACAGTCGTGTACAATGGCTACATTCCTGCCAAGTGTTTCTGAAATACCGCAGAAGAAATATCCGGCTTCTCGCAGCCCTATCACACGACCTCGTTCAAACTCAGTGAGCTGTTGATAGTGACGTCTTTGATGCTTGAAAAGTATTCTTGAGTAACATCAACTCGTCACGTCCAGTCTCAAAGGTAACTAACACTGAAGCACGTTACTGAGTGTGTTTAAAGCACCTGATAGACATAGTGATAGTGGCGCTGCCAGCGCCACTCTTATGCAACCGGCGCGAAATTTGAACAGTCATCATCTTTGAGTTGTAGAAACACGCCTACCCACCTTCGTTTATGTCATACAACTCCTCCTTGGTGTTGCGATTTTCCGTCAGTGTGTGACATTGCAGCTTTGTCATATACTTCCGGAAGAATAATTACATAAATTAATAAATATGTGATTATATACTTACAAGACGTCCAAGAAGACGTAATGGCAGTAAATATTCAAAGTAGAAGGTCACACGGCATACAAAGACTCACTAGTGCCATCTGATGGAACGTAAAAGTCGAGGGAGTGCTGTGCTTAGTTGACTGCATAGGAGCCTTACAATTATTTGAACGGGAATGAATAATCGACTTCCCGGAATTCCAATTGTTTCATCGTGATGTGGCCTTGCGTGGCGTAAAGATGCTAAAGGGATCTGTGTGTTTAATTGTATAGAACCGGAAGACTTATGAAGCTATCACTGCACTAACCGCTGGCAGACACTACACCCACTTTGCTAAGATAGGCTGTTGTTGAACGTATATTACTTTGTGTTAGATAATCCTGACACCAGTCGAATGGGTCTCTTGCTGGTAGGAGTTCGTAACTAAACGCTGTAAGGGCGATATTGTATTGTGTTGTATGTTAACCGGGGACGTATAAACGACGGAGAGGCTCCATCCCCGCCGCCGCAGCCGCAGTGGTCCACAACCCCACGACGACTACCGCAGTCCACTTCACCCCTCCGCCGCCCCACTCCGAACCCAGGGTTATTGTGCCGTTCGGTCCCCGGTGGACCCCTCAGGGAACGTCTCACACCAGGCGAGTGTAGCCCCTATGTATGCGTGGTAGAGTAATGGTGGTGTACGCGTACGTGGAGAACTTGTTTGCGCAGCAATCGCCGACATAGTGTAACTGAAGCGGAATAAGGGGAACCAGCCCGCATTCGCCGAGGCAGATGGAAAACCGCCTAAAAACCATCCACAGACTGGCTGGTTCACCGTACCTCGACACAAATCCGCCGGGCGGATTCGTGCCGGGGACCAGGCGCTCCTTCCCGCCCGGAAAGCCGTGCGTTAGACCGCACGGCCAACCGGACGGGCGAGGGGGATATTACTCACCACCAACAGTCTTTTATTTTCTGTTGATCACTGAGTATTGTGTCGTGCGAATTGTGTCGTGCGTACAAAGTTGGGCATACTGAGCGACCTGGATGTAGTTAAGGCAAGAGACTCACATATGGGAGAAGTTGCATTAAAATCAAGTGCGACCACTCCGATTTCGGTTCTCCGTCGATTTACATCCGCTTGTATGTCTAACCCTATCTTGTCCACTTTGCCTAGTGAGCATGCTCTCGGTGGTACATTAAACCCAATATTTCTTCTTGTTATGTCTGATTTACGAGCATAGAGAAGGTTGAATATGTGTCAGATGCTACAAATGCGAGCGCTGTATCACTGACTGCAATATACTATAAGAACGCCTGACTAGTCGTCTCTAGAACTACTTAGCACGGTATCACTGATGACACCCTATGCCCTAAACGGATGGAACTCCTTAACAGGGACCACCTGAAAGGAATTCAGTAATATTTCCCGCAGGAAAGGACACAGCATTAATCCCACTTACCTTACATATTTGAGCTGAAGCAGGGTTGTTGATGTTGTGGCCTTCAGTCCAGAGACTGGTTCGATGCAGCTCTCCATGCTACTCTATCCTGTGCAAGCTTCTTCATCTCCCAGTGCCTACTGCAACCTACATCCTTCTGAATCTGCTTAGTGTATTCATCTCTTGGTCTCCCTCTACAATTTTTACCCTCCACACTGCCCTCTAATACTAAATTGGTGATCCCTTGATGCCTCAGAATATGCCCTACCATGAGATCCCTTCTTCTAGTCAAGTTGTGCAACAAATTTTTCTTCTCTCCAATTCCATTCAGTACCACCTCATTAGTTATGTGATCTACCGATCTAATCTTCAGCATTCTTCTGTAGCACCACATTTCGACAGCTTCTAATCTCTTCTTGTCTAAACTATTTATCGTCCACGTTTCACTTCCATACATGGCTACACTCCATACAAATATTTTCAGAACAGGGTAACAAGTATCAATATCATTTTGTAGGTAGTAGGTACTCGTATAATTTACCCTGGAAATATAGGTAACAGGATCCTAAAAGCTAGTGACATTTGACGCTAAAGAGAAATGGGAGGAGGGTGGGGGGACTAGATCTGTCAGGATCAATCACTGAAAAACATTCCCTTAATAAATGTTTATTAAATTTCGCGGCCTGTGATACCAACTGCCCAATGCAGACTATCACTGGGACACTTAATGTGAGCTTGAATTAAACTGAGCTACAAAATATACCACAGCGGAGTGAGTGCGTGTGTGTGTTTGTTTTGTGTACAGTGAAAGTACTTCAGTTGAGGTAACAGTAGTAAACTGTAGGTAGTACGTCTAATATTGTGAAACACTCAATAACAGGCAACCATATGAACACATTGAGTATTTTTTTGTATGTTTTATTGAAAAATACGACCTGCAAATCGCAGCTTACAAAATGATGAACGTACATGATTCAGTTCAGAACGTAAAAAGAACACGTTATCTTTGATACCAGCTGATTCTCATCAGATTGGCGTCTGCTTTGAACGTCCAGTCTTCTATGAGATTCGCTTTCCGTGGAGCTGCTGAAAGGCTCGATGTCTGCTTTCTACCCTCGAGGAGGTAGGTGGTTTTGTATGACAGTAGCCAACTCAGTTTTATTTGCTCTTGGATAAGACCTTTACGAGAATATCACAGTTCTATGATCAAGTATCTTCTGTTATTCCTAAACTTCAATCAACTACACTGAATGGTACACGAGTGGTGTCTCTGTATGGAACGTTCTTTAGCAATTATTACTAAAAAAAATGAACCTAGGCTTAGCATTCCTTATGTAACAACACAGTTGATTACAAAAATTGCAAAATGATGAAAAATTAATAGTGAACTGATTCTGTTCGATAAAATCTCCTTCGTTATCACATTTAAAAACAGTAAAAAATCTGTTGTGTCATTCACTCTATAAGAATCTTAGGAGTGTGAAGTTTATGAACCCTGAAAGCACTGGTAATTGAATGTCAAAGGCAATGAACTGGCCGACATATCAAAAGTATCTCTCACCAACTAATATGTATGAAGTAATAGAGATGAATGTAGGGGACTATGGTATAAGGATGTAGACAGCGTGACGTATGGAAGTTCGGTTTGGTCTCGGAGGCATGTACGGATAGTCAAAGTTGTCCCGACCCGACACAAATTTTCAAAGGTCGCTAATAGGGTAGCATATCTGTATTTAATACAACTGAAGGCAAGCTATTCGCATTTACGAATTTATGCTGAATTAATTTCGTACGGCTGTCGATCAGCATTAATGTCTGTGCCTTTGAGACATGCAAAATAAATAGAAAAGAACCAAAACAGATACAAACATTATCACAGTTTACTGAACTTTATTTCAGTTACTCGATGTTTAGCATTGTAAAGCAGAACATGTACTGGAGTAACTGGAAAAGTATGTTCCGGAACGCCACTAATATTATGCTTTCATCACCAGGTACATTTAGTGAGTTTTAAACTGGAGCAATGCTTCACAATTTACAATATCATACAAGCAGATTTTTGATGATGGCATTAACCGGGGAATAATGCCAAAAGTTGTGTGTCATCAGATCATCCCCTAGGAACAGAGCGTTGAACAACTGGATTCATCTGTCGTAAGCTGCAATAAAAGCTTTACACTCCGGACAGTAGTGGTGCTTCGCTCTCAGGCTGTCCACACAGTACGGGATGCAGCAGCATAAACAGCATCTGAAACGGGAGAAAGATATTTCTTAATATAAGGCAAAATCATTCTGAAGTGAGATGTCACAAGGCAGAACAGTCTACTGTCTACAAAATCATTTATCTTGTACATGATGCATATTACGAACAAGCTATTTGCACCTAGGTTCACAGTATTTGTGTGAGAGGAATCACGATCTCAGTATGAGACACAAACACACACTGGTAAATAGTTAAGGAAAACGGGCACACGGAGTAGTATGCATTTTTTCTTGTAAACCCATTACACCATTTTTTTTTTACAAATACAGTATTTTGAAAAGCGAATGGGCAGGCAGCACTACCCGTATTAAAGCTGTTGCATTTTTGATACACTTTTCTCACATCCGGAACTTAGGAGCATAGAAAGCGTATCAGTGCTTCAAAAATAATTCTTGCATACCGTTGCCGATTGCTGTCTTTGAATTGAACGATCAGTTGATTTTTATGGTTGTTTTACAACATGCTGGAATTCTTAGGTAGAGTCCTCCCTTTTATCACTCCTGTGTGTGTGTGTGTGTCTGTGTGCGTGTTTTAGCGATTTCGGTAACAAAACAGGTCAAATATCATTACATGTATCTTACCTTTAGTGTTAAGCAACATTTCTAGATTTGCTTTATCTAACACGCACCAACTTGAATCCCCATACGTAAAAATCATTATCTGTAGTGCCCACTTGCAGCTGTGGAGTGAAGTGAAATCATTTCCCCTAAATGTGACATAGATGTACTGTAAATTAGTGTAAAAATAAAAATAAAATCTTGTGAATGTTCTTTTACATGTCATTGAAGCTATAAGCTTCTCGACAGATAAAGCCAACTTCAGACACTAACTATTAATACCAAAAACAACACGTGCAACTTTTCTATCATGCCGTAATTATAGCAATAAAGTATCGTATTGAAAATATACAGAAAAGTATTGTTTTTGCTTTTATTTACTCCTTTTCTTTTCAGTTAACCGGAGATATACAACAAGAGTCTTGCTTATTTTGATACCCTCTCCTTACACCCAGAACTTAGCTTGCTATCTTTAAGAACATACAAAACATATCAAAGCTTCTTTGTATTAGTATACATCAAGCACTGGATACATACTATTCAAAAGTTGAAGTGTAGCCAAATACTTGTATGAAGACTCCTGAATAGCTTTATTGGAGATGACAAACGTTGTAAATACTTAGATTATACTTCTTAGGAAACAAGATGGTTAGATACGGAGTTCCACAAGACTCTTTAAGAGACACCTTGTCATTTACAAAAGATTTGTTGTGCCACTTGCTGTAGCGGAGGTTGTGTCGTGCGGTGACGATACCAAATTTTTTACTAAGGCACGCAAAGGGAGAGGAGCTATTTTGTAGCGAAAGTTCTCCATGACAACAGAAGAAGCATAGTCGGGATTCAGAGGCAATTGTGAGGTTGTAAACAAGACCAAGTTATGGATGAACTGTATATAAATAACGGAAGAAAAATCTAGGTAATCGTAGATTTATGGAACACCATACTGAGAATTTCTCGGAGGATAACTTGTTATTAAATGAGAAAGAAACTAACATTGAACAAAAGACTGATCAAACGATGTTATACGAGTACATTGAAAATGCTCTTGAACTACTGTAAGCCTGAAAGAGTACTATATTTCACCTAATCAAGTAAGGACTATTAGTGTGTGGCGTGCTATAAGAGTGTACAGATTTAGCGACACGGTCACTCTGTGGGGCGGCGAGTGGGGGGGATATGTTGGTTGCTGTATAAATGTTTGAATGTTGAATCAGTTTCTGGCTTTTAGAATGTTGTTAATGCTGTCTTTCGCCATTCTCAACACTGGCTCTTTATTTACTTTTTAGCACCCAGAAAGTGATTTAACAAAACGTGAAGCCTGTAATTAGAATTCCTAGTGCCCACTTCATCTGAGAATACAATTATAGCTGCAGCTTATAGCTCTGAGGAATTTGGAGATTGTCCGGGATTTCTAATCAAAAACGATTTTCCAAAATAGTTGAGTATATTCTCAGTCACAGATAAAAAAAAAACACAAGTATCCCTACAACCTAACTATCAGAGCAGTTCAGAGTCTAATGCGCTGATGCAACTATAAATGTCCGAATTAAATGTTGAAATGAATGCTCGCCATAATTTGATGAGAATATTTCATCAAACGCCACGCTAAATAATTGGTAGAATGTCTGTCCCGCGACGGCACGTGAAAATACGACATTACGCAAACTGAAGCTAGATAATGAAAATCACTTGAAATGATTTCATGGTTACGCGCATCTCGAGTAACTGAATACGGCATCCGAGGCTGTTAGTAGCAGTGATACCGATGCGACGCGACTCCTGACACAGACGGCGTGTTATTCAGCGTCTGGAAAGAACTGGGGCCTTGCTTCCTCGCGCAGCGTTCTTATATATAAAGCCGCGGTGCGGACGGCTAAGGGAACGCCTGATCAAATCGGCTCTCCCGACTAGCCGCTGGGCTAGTAACGCACCACTTCAAGTTACATAATAAATTATAGCTTCTTTTGCTGATGGCCGATGAAGCTCTTAATTTAAATGTGCATTCAGCACGCAAGTAAGTATTGATAATAAATTTTTGACGTGGCTAAGTTAAATATTTTGGGCGAGAGAATTAATTAAATTACACTGCACACAGTAGATGAGCTCTGAACTGGCCCTTTTGAGATCCGCTATCGCTATAATTTTATAGGTATTCAAAAGAAACTTTTCACATCTTCATAGTCATAGCGGACCTCCAACCTATTTAAATCTAAACATCCTAGCCTTATTTATTAGCCTACTTAATCTATCTTGCTTCCTTCAGTTTTGAGACGAAAACCACAAAATCATGAAATTCCACTAAAATCTTAATTTGTGAAATCCAAAGCACTGTTTTTATTAAATCATTATGAAAGATGAATCTAAATATAAATTTTGAAGTCTCTAGCTCTTTTCTGTTGCGCCAATGATTTTTTCAGAAAAACGTCCAAATTTCGAAAATGGCTGAAGTTATCGAACTGATATTTAACACACATTAATTTAGTATTACTTCTGACATACTAGAAAAGTTTTAGGTTATTTATTTGATTTTTAAAGTATTGCGCAACATTTATGACGTCAGAGCTAGTTACAGCAGACTGGCTGGCACACAATGGAAAGGCTGATATGAATTTACTACAGCGTGAGTAGGCTGCTTCCCTACAACTCGAACTTTAAAAAAATCATTTAAGAAGATTAGAGAAATTTTTGCTTTGTAAACACGCAAGATTGTTTGCATTTTAACATTAATTTGTATTTTACACTCAAAATTTTAGGCACTAAACAGCCTAGTTCATAATCGTGTAACTACAATTAGGAATTGTTTTCATAGACTATAGTAGAAAATGGGGCGTTTCTATCTATAACTCCCTCTGGAGCACTGACTGAGGAAAAATGGAACTCAGCACAATTATGTTTAGTTTATCAAAAACTGGGCAATCGCCTTGCCGCAGTGGATACACTGGTTCCCGTGAGATCATCGAAGTTAAGCGCTGTCGGGCGATCCGGCACTTGGATGAGTAACCATCCAGGCCGCCATGCGCTGTTGTCAGTTTTCGGGGTGCACTCAGCCTCGTGATGTCAATTGAGGGGCTACTCGACCGAATAGTAGCGGCTCCAGTCACAGAAAACCATCACAACGACCACACGCCCCTCCCACCCGCATACTCAACTGAGGATGACGCGGCGGTCGGATGGTCCCAGTGGGGCACTTGTACCCTGAAGACGGAGTGATTATAAAAAACTACTGAAGACTAAGAGTTTTTATAAAACAAAAAATAAATTGTTTGTTAATTTTGACACATACTGTTTTGTTAAGGAGTGGTGCACTGCGTTGATTGCTTGTTTCAATAAATGAAGCGTATACCCTGCATGCGTCATAAGAATATTACTACTCACAGCAAGGCAGAATGGAATGTTCTTTCCCAAAATGTTACTGTTAAATTTTTTTTCAGCTTCTTAGTAACTACACATTAGCATTTCCTGTTATCTGAGCAAGATACGGAAATAATTCTATGGCATCTTTGCGTTGCTAAACTCACATGAAAGTACAGTGTATTTTTATTTTTTTATTTGCAGGCTGCTAGTGAACATTTCATTTTAGTACGACAGCTAAACGTCAAGTGATTTCAGACGTGACAGCATTTGTTGTGGTATTGTAAGTTACTCACCCAAACATGGCTAGCAACAGGGCGAATGTGTGCGTCCTGGTGGTTGACACGACCTTGACGTCTGTCTGGACGGTTTTGTGACAGGCGGGACAGACGGCGGTGCACGATTCGGGGCCCACGGTCAGTGGCGGCGCAATCACCGTGCCGACTAGACAGAGGTAACAGAGGAAAATCACTGGCTGCTCTCCCACAGTAGGCGTACATCACTTTCAAAAAATTCAAAGTATCTGACAAAGGCGTCAAGAGACATAAAACACCTGCTGCTTTAATACCACAGAAAATGTGCTGGCAACTCCGTCAGGTGATCTGTGCTACAGAGGTTAAAAAAAGCACAATAATACTGGAGTTTTAATCACAGGAAAAATTATTTATTTTCTCTTATTCATCTTCTAGAGGCTCCGCATTTGAAGTAATACTAATCTTCACTATTTCCTCACTGGACAGCATATGTTGATGTATCTTCTCTTAACTGAGAATTAAATCGAAATTGTTGTCATATGCCAAGATAAACCCAACATAGGGACTATAATGTTTCAATCGGAAAGATAATACGTGCCTTTCGTATCTCTTCACCGAAGAATGAATGGGAAAAGAAGCAAGATTTAACAATCTAAATCATCCAAACAAAGCCGAATGCATCACAATTCGTGTCGACATTAACGTAATAGTAGCTATTGTCCCGAAAGGTAACATTTCTGGCACCATTATAGACCCTGTTTCTTGGCGATTTCCCCACGGTACTCTCGGCCGTGCATTCGGGATAATATTATTCCTTCTTCTTCCAATATTTCGGCTGATAATCTTACAACGGTCTTCAGTGTGATCACAAGAAGAATTTAAATCACTTGATACGCACTCACGCACGCACTCACGCACTCACGTTTACTCCACGATATCGTGTCAGGAGGTTTCAATTCTGCAAGCGATTCGCCTTGGAGATGGCTGTAGAGCCATCAAGCGAAATATTGAAAGAAGAAATAATACTGTACCGGATGCACGCCGTGAAGTTGATGGAATATTACAGATTGTATTTTCATGACCGACAGTAATTTTTTGAAATATTTGATGGTTCAAACAACTTACTTGTTATAAGCATGTACTGCAAACGTAAAATAAATTTCACTTTATAATCTGAGCAATGGCGGAGAACGATGGCAGAAGAGGATTGTCGTTTACAATCGTATTTCAACAGATAAATGTACATACTTACACATCATTAGCACCACTAAATGTTAAATCCTTTTGGTCGAAGAGACTCATCTTAAAATATCGTAACAAAAAATTGAAAACCTATCTTACTAAAAAAGATGTTCATTCAGATCTAAACTGTAATTCAAGAGGGTGACTCAGGAACTTCATGAAAGAGAAACCTAAGACAAAGAACATTGGAGTGTAGAGAGTGACGACTCAGGAGGAATAGGTGACATCACTTAATGGAGAAATTTGACGGAAGTGAAATGATTCCGAAAGGAAGCTAAACAGAAGAGTTTTAATTATTGTCACACAATAATACTTGTCCCCAGGAGGGAGAGAACTTTACATATAATAGAAGAGTTACTTGAGATAAAATATGCAAGCAGACACATGACATGAAAAGACAAGCAATACATTATTGTTAAAGTTTCACAATACATTTGGAAAAAAAGAGTATAACACAGATGACAAGTCTGAAGTACAAAGTTTATTGTATGGAGATGGGAAATAAACCCTTATAGAAAGTAATCATAGTGCTATAACGTGCGTTACAGGCGATGATATGTTGAGAATATACCAGAAACATACGTTATCAACAAGTTCCTCATACATACATCACCTCTCGCTATATCCACATTTCTCATTATAATGTATGAGCGTCAGAGAAGGAAAGAAAATTCTGTTGCTGCAAGTTATCTACAACAACATCTCTGTTCGATAGGAAGTACAAATGTTTTATACAAGAAGATACTAACTATGTCAGTAGTAATATTAAACATCTGGTCGAGAATGTGTACAGAGAAAATCCGAAGACAAGAAAAAGAAACATAAATAATTTATAAAAAGTGTGAATAACACCAGTATTCTTTCCTTTTCAGCACCTCAGAAGACTTTAGAATTGGTTATAGTGTTCAAGTAATACATGGCAGGTGAGACTGAACTGCACATGAGTACGCGCATACCCGAGACAGAACGAAGAAATGTCAGTAAAAATTTGACAAGGTCACTCTGTTCATTCTGGCATAAAAAGTCTGGGCCACATGGTTCTCCATCACAGTCATCTGTTAGCAAAGACCCTTGCATTCAGGGTATCATTAAGGCGCATAGTGCCAAATATCTGATTATTTCACTGTGCGTATGATTCATCAGAGACAATCAGTTTGGGGTCATTGTCGTAAACTGCAGTACTTCAGGAAATGTAAGAAAAAGACGTATACATGTCACAATGCTTTGAACATAATGCAGTTATGACGCAATAAATAAAGTTAGTTGATTGCTTAATGCTGTTTCAACACCAGACAAAACTCTGTCTTAACAGTCTTCACATATTTAGACGGACATACAGTTACTTATACACACCAGCATGTACTGGATACTCTCCAATAACATTGCTAACTGGCACCCCGCTGTGCGGGTATCCGGGTGGTGGGGGATACCCTGCAGCCACTGTTCCAGCTGGTGCCCCGGGCTGCACTGGATATGGTGCCTTGCTGTTGGCAGGCGGTACTACGCTGTACGGTGGAGGCTGTGGCGTACTGTCCTTTGATGCTTTCATTCTGAAACACGAATGTGCATATTAGTGCCATGTGGTGTTTGGTGTCATTGCATCACGTTCCATTACGCTACACTTTAGTAGTAGTTAGCTGAGTACCCTACATTGCCCAGGTATGTATTTATTCCAATTCCGTTAGTCCATCTCCCTCACCCATCTCTCTCTGTACATCTCCTCCTACCCCTCTCTGTGTCCATCTGTTACTCCCATCTCTCTCACTGTCCACCTGCTTCTGCTCCCTCTCTCTGTCCATCTCTTCCACTCTCTCTCACTCACATATCATTCATATTTTACATATATTGAACATATTTCACACACATTGGTACACATATTTCACCTGTATCTGTACCTGTAATTGCATAGAATGAGAATTAAATGAGCTTTGGAAGACTTAAGACCAAATAAACCCGATAACACTCCATTAGAATTTCTAAAATAATTAGTAGTGGCTACAAAACGACTAGCCATGTTGGCGAGTAGAATGTATGAGTCTGGCTATATATCATCTGACTTTCGGAAAAATATCATCCGCACAATTCATAAGACTGCAAGAGCCGACAAGTGCGAGAATTATCGCACAATCAGCTTAACAGATCATGTGTCTAAGTTGCTGACAAGAATAATGTACAGAAGAATGGAAAAGAAGATTGAGGATGTGTTAGATGACGATCAGTTTGACTTTAGGAAAGATAAAGGCACAAGAGAGGCAGTTCTGACGTTGTGGTTAATAATGGATCCAAGATTAAAGAAAGATCAAGACACGTTAATAGGATCTGTTTACCAGGAAAAAGCGTTTGACAATGTCAAATGGTGCAAGATGTTCGAAATTATGAGGAAAGTAGGGGTACACTATGGGGAGAGACGGGTAATATACAACACGTGCAAGAGCCAGGAGGGAATAATAAGAATGGACGATCAAGAACGAAATGCTCGGATTAAGAAGGATGTAAGACGGGATGTAGTCTTTCGGCCCTACTGTTCAATCTGTATATCGAAGAAGCGATGATGGAAATAAAAGAAAGGTTCAGGAGTGGAATTACAATTCAAGATGAAAGGACATCAATGATACAATTCCCTGAGGAAGTTGCTATCAGTGAAAGTGAAGAATTACATGAACTGCAGTACACAATATGGATTTAGAGGAAATCGAAGAAAGATGAAAGTAATGAAAAGCAGCAGAAGATCGTGAGAAAAGCAAGATACTTAAAATCAAAATTGGTGATCACGAAGCAGATGGCGTTAAGGAATTCTGCTACCTAGGGAGCAGAATGACTCATGACAGATGGAGCAAAGAGGGCATAAAAAGCAGACTAGCACCTGCAAAAAGGGCATTCCTGGCCAATAGAAGTCTACTAATATCAAACATAGACTTTAATTTGAGGAAGAAATATCTTAGAATGTGCGTTTGGTGCACAGCATTGTATGGCAGTGAATCATGGAATGTGAAAAAACCGGAGCAGAAGAGAGTGGAAGCATTTGAGATGCGGAGTACAGGTGAATGTTGAAAATTAGATTGACTGATAAACTCGTAAGGGATGAGGAGGTTCTGCACAGAATCGGAGAAGAAGGGAATACGCGGAAAACACTGACATGAAGAAGGGACAGGATGATAGGACATGTGTTAAGAGACCAGGGAAGAACTTTCATAATACTAGAGGGAGCTGTAGACAGTAAAAACTGTAGAGGAAGGCAGAGACTGGAATACATCCAGCAAGTAACTGAGGTCGCCCTATAGTTTCGTTTTCACGCAGCTCAATGTTTATGACGTCATATCTCTTGAACGAATGTCGTTAGTCAAAAGTTTTCATACAGCGTTTGTGGTCCTATCAGGTCAAGGTTTTGTCCCCAAACAATGTTGTGCATATTAATAAAGAGGGATTGGGGCACATGGAAGCAGCAGAAACTGGGGATGCAGACCTCGTTGGAGGGTAGGCTTCCTGGTAGTTGGGAACTCCAACGTCAGGCGCGTAATGGGGCCCCTTAGGGATATGTCAGCAAGAGAGGGGAAGAAAACCAATGTGCACTCCGTGTGCATACCGGGGGGAGTCATTCCAGATGTGGAAAGGGTCCTTCCGGATGCCATGAAGAGTACAGGGTGCACCCACCTGCAGGTGGTCGCTCATGTCGGCACCAATGATGTGTGTCGCTATGGATCGGAGGAAATCCTCTCTGGCTTCCGGCGGCTATCTGATTTGGTGAAGACTGCCAGTCTCGCTAGCGGGATGAAAGCAGAGCTCACCATCTGCAACATCGTCGACAGGACTGACTGCGGACCTTTGGTACAGAGCCGAGTGGAGGGTCTGAATCAGACGGTTCTGCGACCGTGTGGACTGCAGATTCCTCGACTTGCGCCATAGGGTGGTGGGGTTTCGGGTTCCACTGGATAGGTCAGGAGTCCACTACACGCAGCAAGCGGTTACACGGGTAGCAGGGGTTGTGTGGCGTGGACTGGGCGGTTTTTTTAGGTTAGATGGCCTAGGGCAAGTACAGAAAGGGCAACAGCCTCAAAGGCTCAGGACATACGGACACCAAGCAGCAATCGGTATTGTAATTGTAAACTGTCGAAGCTGCATTGTTAAAGTACCGGAACTTCAAGCGCTGATAGAAAGCACCGAAGCTGAAATCGTTATAGGTACAGAAAGCTGGCTGAAGCCAGAGATAAATTCTGCCGAAATTTTTACAAAGGCACAGACGGTGTTTAGAAAGGATAGATTGCATGCAACCGCTGGTGGCGTGTTTGTCGCTGTTAGTAGTAGTTTATCCTGTAGTGAAGTAGAAGTAGATATTATGGGTGGAGGTTACACTCAACAACCGAGCTAGGTTAATAATTGGCTCCTTTTACCGACCTCCCGACTCAGCAGCATTAGTGGCAGAACAACTGAGAGAAAATTTGGAATACATTTCACACAAATTTTCTCAGCATGTTATAGTCTTAGGTGGAGATTTCAATTTACCAGATATAGACTGGGACACTCAGATGTTTAGGACGGGTGGTAGGGACAAAGCATCGAGTGACTTTATACTGAGTGCACTATCCGAAAATTACCTCGAGCAATTAAAAAGAGAACCGACTCGTGGAGATAACGTCTTGGACCTACTGATAACAAACAGACCCGAACTTTTCGACTCCGTAAGTGCAGAACAGGGAATCAGTGATCATAACGCCGATGCAGCATCCCTGAATATGGAAGTTAATAGGAATATAAAAAAGGGAGGAAGGTTTATCTGTTTAGCAAGAGTAATAGAAGGCAGATTTCAGACTACCTAACAGATAAAAACGAAAATTTCTGTTCCGATACTGACAATGTTGAGTGTTTATGGAAAAAGTTCAAGGCAATCGTAAAATGCGTTTTAGACAGGTACGTGCCGAGTAAAACTGTGAGGGACGGGAAAAACCCACCGTGGTTCAACAACAAAGTTAGGAAACTACTGCGAAAGCAAAGAGAGCTTCACTCCAAGTTTAAACGCAGCCCAAAGCTCTCAGACAAACAGAAGCTAAACGATGTCAACGTTAGCGTAAGGAGGGCTATGCGTGAAGCGTTCAGTGAATTCGAAAGTAAAATTCTATGTACCGACTTGACAGAAAATCCTAGGAAGTCCTGGTCTTGCGTTAAATCAGTAAGTGGCTCGAAACAGCATATCCACACACTCCGGGATGATGATGGCATTGAAACAGAGGATGACACGCGTAAAGCTGAAATACTAAACACCTTTTTCCAAAGCTGTTTCACAGAGGAAGACCGCACTGCAGTTCTTTCTCTAAATCCTCGCACAAACGAAAAAATGGCTGACATCGAAATAAGTGTCCAAGGAATAGAAAATCAACTGGAATCACTCAACAGAGGAAAGTCCACTGGACCTGACGGGATACCAATTCGACTCTACACAGAGTACGCGAAAGAACTTGCCCCCCTTCTAACAGCCGCGTACCACAAGTCTCTAGAGGAACGGAAGGTTCCAAATGATTGGAAAAGAGCACAGGTAGTTCCAGTCTTCACGAAAAGTCGTCGAGCAGATGCGCAAAACTATAGACCTATATCTCTGACGTCGATCTGTTGTAGAATTTTAAAACATGTTTTTTGCTCGCGTATCATGTCGTTTTTGCAAACCCAGAATCTACTATGTAGGAACCAACATGGATTCCGGAAACAGCGATCGTGTGAGACCCAACTCGCTTTATTTGTTCATGAGACCCAGAAAATATTAGATACAGGCTCCCAGGTAGATGCTATTTTCCTTGACTTCCGGAAGGCGTTCGATACAGTTCCGCACTGTCGCCTGATAAACAAAGTAAGAGCCTACGGAATATCAGACCAGCTGTGTGGCTGGATTGAAGAGTTTTTAGCAAACAGAACACAGCATGTTGTTATCAATGGAGAGACGTCTACAGACGTTAAAGTAACCTCTGGCGTGCCACAGGGGAGTGTTATGGGACCATTTCTTTTCACAATATATATAAATGACCAAGTAGATAGTGTCGGAAGTTCCATGCGGCTTTTCGCGGATGATGCTGTAGTATACAGAGAAGTTGCAGCATTAGGAAATTGCAGCGAAATGCAGGAAGATCTACAGCGGATAGGCACTTTGTGCAGGGAGTGGCAACTGACCCTTAACATAGACAAATGTAATGTATTGCGAATACATAGAAAGAAGGACCCTTTATTGTATGATTATATGATAGCGGAACAAACACTGGTAGCAGTTACTTCTGTAAAATATCTGGGAGTATGCGTCCGGAACGACTTGAAGTGGAATGATCACATAAAATTAATTGTTGGTAAGGCGGGTACCAGGTTGAGATTCATTGGGAGAGTCCTTAGAAAATGTAGTCCATCAACAAAGGAGGTGGCTTACAAAACACTCGTTCGACCTACACTTGAGTATTGCTCATCAGTGTGGGATCCGTACCAGACAGGGTTGACGGAAGAGATAGAGAAGATCCAAAGAAGAGCGGCGCGTTTCGTCACAGGGTTATTTGGTAACCGCGATAGCGTTACGGAAATGTTTAGCAAACTCAAGTGGCAGGCTCTGCAAGAGAGGCGCTCTGCATCGCGGTGTAGCTTGCTCGACAGGTTTCGAGTGGGTGCGGTTCTGGATGAGGTATCGAATATATTGCTTCCTCCTATTTATACCTCCCGAGGAGATCACGAATGTAAAATTAGAGAGATTAGAGCGCGTACGGAGGCTTTCCAACAGTCGTTCTTCCCGCAAACCATACGCGACTGTAACAGAAAAGGGAGGTAATGACAGTGGCACGTAAAGTGCCCTCCGCCACACACCGTTGGGTGGCTTGCGGAGTATGAATGTAGATGTAGATGTAATACTGTGCTGTGTTCGTAGTCACTTCAGAACGAGAAGCTATGGAAAGCCGTTATTAATGATCCTTTGAGGATTATTAATTTGATATTAATTTTTCTGTTGTCACTTATATAAATGGCAAGGCCGTTTTTTTCTGGTAGATATCTTCACTTATTCAGTGACAGGTTTTCTATTACGCTATGTATACATTGCTCTACTTCCACGAGTGTTGCGCATAGTTAAATTTACAGAGCAACTTTCACATATGTCTGACCTCTCGAATGTACTCATTTCAACTCAGTTTTGCCTCAGAAAAGTTTGAAGTCTTTGGAAGATTCCAGTATCAAACGATACCTTACAATATTATTTTCACACCCAGTTGTTTAGGAAAAAACGATGTTGACATTAAAAATAGAATAGATATTAATGGTTCTTATAAATAATTAAATGTCGTTATAGCGGTGCTTGGTTATGGAAATATGATTTTGCAATTTCGTGTGTTGACAGTACACATAATTTGACTAGAGTGTAAAATTTTGCGCTGGCTTGTCGATATTATTATTTTTATTTAGTTTTCTTAAGGTTGTAGTTTTTTCAGTGCTATTCAGTTATTTTAACACTATAAAAATAAAAGTGGAGATCTAGTGTTAACATCAAGAAGAATCAGTTGCGTTTCGAATACGTTATTTACGATGCAATATAATTCTAACTTATTTCAAACAACCATCAGACCAGCAAGTTTGATGGAAAGTAGGATTTTTCCGGATTATCCCTTACCTAAGCTTTTTAATGAGGTAATAATTTCAGAATAGGTGAGTAGTTTTTGTAGAAAAGGTGAGCAGTTTTTGTAATATAAAATATTATAGCTAATGTGTTTCTTGAATTTCAGTGTCGTTTCAATGTTTTGGTAACTGTGAAGGTTATTTACGAGTTGTGATTAGTATTAGACAAGATCGAGAATCATTTCGCATTAAACTGCTTTGCTGTTTATTAGTATTACACAGTTTCAGTCGAAGTAGGATTTTTGACTTGTCATCGGACGTCGCAAACTGGAAGACATTAATTCGTCAATCGCATCAGTAAGTATATGTCAGCACCCGGACGGCATAGAGAAAGATGATATTCCAACTATGGTCGTTAATGTTAAATTAATTACTTAAAAATATCAAACGAACTTCATTTTACTAGTCTGTCGATGTTTGGTGCTCGGCCTCCGATCGGATTGTAAGTTGAAAGGATCGATAGCATGGGAAAAGTGTTAGAGCATGCAGCAAATAACGTTACTGGGAAAGAATGGCTCGTGCACATCAAGTCCGCCTTCGTGAGGACGACTGCGTGTAGCTTCGGACTGTATTCTGCTCCGTGCTTGGAATCTGAATGGCTGAGTATCATTGCAGTGTGTGTTCTGACTGGCTATGAGAATCTTTGCTTCTAATTAATCTTGCCTTAATAGGCATCTTCTTTGAATATCTATTATTGTTTGAAGCGTGCTCAAAGCCCCAAAAATTACACTTTAGTTCAATGCTACGACGTTCTTCACTCTCCCCCCTCCGTCCCCCCCACGAATTTAAACAGACTAGATTTATACAGACTAGGCTGTAGATACTGGTAAATTGTGTCGCTTTCGTATTGTGGATTATTTATATTGAAGTGGACATTTGAACCAAATATCGGCTATTTCAGCCCAAATCTTAAGCATTTATCCATTAAAAAATCAACTGCTGGGCTGTATCCTCTTCCTAGAAAGTTTCATGGCTGAATATTTCGATGATTCATTGGTCATAGTACACTATATTATAGATTCAATAATCAGATAGATCACCAGTCACAGCGCCCTCTGTCCGACATTGTTTCGATGAAGTATTCTTGAATTATTAAACTAGCAAACTGTATTAGTCAGACCTTCTGTGCAGCAATATTTATTTATCTACCGAAAATTTAAAGATCTAAGTGAAGCATTAGCTCCCATACTAAATGAATTAAGAAAAATGTAAGGAAACAACCGGACAGATGCGAGCAGGACTCGCACTCTGAGGGTCCCATACGAACTTAATTATGTTTTGTGTTTGCGAGTGTCGAAATATGCATCTTTTGATTGCATTGACTTAGAAGCTTAATTTTGTTTACACCGCCAAAGTTCATTGACTTTAGTATTTGAGATAAATTTCAGCTTGATACCTCAATCCGTTGCTAAGAAAAAGAAGTGTTAACTGCCTGCCAGACAGATAGACAAGTGGCAAAAAAATTGTTTTATGTGGTATAATTACCAATGAACATTTTTCAGAATTTTTCCTTTAGTTCCGCAGTGAAACCTTCCTCCTTGCTAAATTTCATGATTCTCGGGCAACGAGACGTAGGCTACAGGTTTTCATAAGTGAGTTTGCGAGGACCAAAACAGGTGACGTAAATGCCCGTATCGTTTGATTGTATTGACTTAGGAGAGTAAATTTCTTACCCGCAAGGGACGGTAGACTTTAGTACGTGAGTTACACTGAGGTGATGGAAGTCATGGGACACCACCTAATATCGTGCCGGATCTCCTTTTGCCAGCGTAGTGCAGCGTCTCGATGCAGCGTCTCGACCTGGCGTGGACTCAACAAATTGTTGTTCAGTCCCCTTCAGGAATGCTGAGCTATACTGCCTTCATAGCCGTCCGTAACTGCAAAAGTGGTGCCGGGCAGGATGTTGTGGTTGCTCTGATCTCTCGATTACCTACCACAAATGTTCGATGGGATTCATCTCGGCTGATCTGGGTAGCCAAATCATTCGCTCGAATTGTCCAGAATGTTCCTCAAACCAACCGCGAAGGATTATAGCTGGTGAGGTGAAACACTGTCATCCACAAAAATTCCATCTTTGTTTGGGAACACGAAGTCCACGAATGGCAGAAAATGGTCTTTAAGTAGCTAAACATAATCATTGCCAGTTAATGATCGGTTCAATTGGACCACAGGACCCTCTGCATTCCGTGTAAGAGCACTCCACACCATTACAGAGCCACCACCAGCTTGCACAGTGCCTTCTTGACAACTTGGGTCCATGGCTTCGTGCGGCCTGCGCTATACTCGTATCGTATTATCAACCCTTATCAACTGAAACTGGGAGTCAACTGACCAGACCACGGTTTCCCAGTCGTCTAGCGTCCAATCGATATGGTCTGGAGCCCAGGAAAGCCACAGCAAGCAATGTCGTGCTGTCTGTGAAGGGATTCGCATCCATTATCTCCTGCCATATCCCATTAACACCAAATTTCGCCACATTGCCCAAAAGGATAAGTTTGTAGTACGTCCTTCATTGACTTGTGCGGTTTTGCACGCAGTTTTGCTAGTTTGTTAGCACTAACAACTCTACAGAAATGCCGCTGTTCTTGTGAAGTGAAGACCATCGATCACTGCATTGTCCTACAAGAGACGTAATTTGGTATTCTAGACACACTGCAGAATATTAAATTCCTTAATGATTTCCGAAATGGAATGTCCCATGCGTCTAGCTCCAACTACCATTCCATGTTCAACGTCACTATGTATATATCCCCACTAAGTTAAAAACTTTTTTTTTCTTTATTGTATTTAAATACCCCATACCAGCGGGCTGGCAGCAGCATAGGCGCCGCTCTTCAGCCAAGAGGCAGACAGTAAGTAGAGAGACATTAGAAAAAAAAAACGAAAGGAGGAAATACGGCGAAAAAGACATATAAAAGGGGAAACATAATGGAAGATAACGTAAAAAAGGGGGTGACTGTGACATGGCGATAAAAAGCTAAAAAACTGTACACAAACAACCACACACTGTGACGATTAAAAGGAACACAAGGCGAAGTATGGCCTTTCCTGGGCTCCATACCATATCGATTGGATCCTAGACGTCTGGAAAATCGTGGTCTGGTCAGTTGACTCCCAATTTCAGTTGATAAGGGTTCATAGTACTATACGAGTATGGCGCAGGCCCCACGAAGCCATGGACCCAAGTTGTCAACAAGGCAGTGTGCAAGCTGCCAGAGCAGCGTAGGGCATAACAATCACTGACAGTAACACTATGTACAAGACCAGCACACAGTGAAAATCACAGCTCTTGACGTCACGGGAGAACAGCACAAAACCCAACACTGACGTAGTATACTGATGACGATGAAAAACTGAGAGGATCTGCCGGAAGGATGGGGATGAGGGAGAAGGGAAGAAAGGAGGGAAAGGGGGGAAGAGGGTGAGATGGGCGGGGGGCGCGCTGAAGGGGGTCAGTGAGAGAGGAGCATGGGAGGGAAACAGTCGAGGAGGGGTGCAGAGATTCCTGGCGGAAAATCCGCTCTGGGAGGAGGGGAGAGGAAAAAATGGGGGGCCCTGGGGTGGGGGGGACAAGGCCTGGCTACAGTTGGTAGGTAGGGTAGATGTCACGGTGGGGGAGGTGCTGGACATAGCCCTGATGAAGGACATGGAGGGTGCGGAGGTGGAGAGAAGGAGAGAGGCGGCGATAGAGGTGCGGCAATGGTTGGGGGTTGGAGAGGAAGGAGGAAACCAAGGGGTGGGGGGATCAAGCCTGGGGACAGTGTAAAGGATGGGGATGTGTTGGAGGAAAAGGAGGAGGTGGGGGAAGAGGATGAGGTCATACAGGAGTCGTGTGGGGGAATTAAAAACCTGCATGCCACTCGTGTAAAGAGAAAAGTTTCATTGCGTTTTACGGTTTATACATAAATTTTATGCCACAAGGTTCCACTCAGTTTTTCTACAGTTCTGTACTGCCCTGTTCAGCATGTTCCTTTTAATGCACTTTTAATGTTTCATGTAACTTTCTACAAACCATTTCCTTTTCTTTAATTTTCATTTTAAATGTAAATCACTAATTCATATTGCGAACAGCTGAGTTAGTGGCCCTGCGTTCTTCTTCCTGTCAACAGAAGGCAGTACTTTTGACACTCTGGTTTACCAGTTTGCTTCCCCCTTAACGTACGCTACTCCATGTTCTGCGCTTGCTGGTAGCACACGCCATCTTGCACCCGTCCACTGCGGCGCTCAGAGTCATAGCAGGAAGTAGAAGTGTTCTGTCTGGTATTCTTTGCACATTTCTTTACTCAGGCTGTCATCTGTAGTACTTTCTGGTATCACTTTGGTATTGAATTAGAATTTACAGCACCCAGCCCGACCGGTGGTTTTTTTACTTTTTTTATGGATTTTTTTTGTTTTTTTGTGTATTGCTGCATGTAAAAATTATCTCCCGTCACTTACTATTTTCAGTACGACACCTGAAGATGAGAGTATAAGAGCACGAAACCGGTCGTGTTTCAAATAAAAGAACCTTACAACTGTAGCCGTATTTTTAGCCTCTGGCAACGTTTGTTAATTCCCATTGTGCATTCATAATCAGGTCGGAAGCGTTTTCACTTGAATCACCTGATTGCAAATGACTACTCCGCCAATACACTATCCTTTTAGATATTGTGTACGCGATACTGCCACCATCTGTGTAACTGCATGTCGCTATCCCATGACTTTTTCACCCAGGTGTAAATTACAACTTGATCCCTACAAAACCAGCAGAAATTCTAGTGTTGAAGTTATTGCTAGAGAAAATCGAAATTAATATAACGATGCTAGACAGGTCAGCAAACCGCGTCACGCAGTAATAAAATGTGTACTGTTATTTAGTTACTAATTCATTCAAATATAAAATAAAGATACGGATAACAATGCAATTTTTCGAGATGCAATAATTCACCGACTTACTTCGATTTCCTTCTTCAGGAGTACTTCGCAGTGGATTCTGAGTTTACTATGATTCTACCTCTTTTCCCACCCTGTATATAAAAGGATGCCTATCAGCAAGATCGATTGTCACTAATGGCGTTGGATAGGCATATCTCCCTCAGTTCTGAATGATGTACCTGTCAGCCACTTCAAACAGATAAACCAAGATAACAAAGATAGCCCATCTGGTCTTCTCATTGCGGTTTTCGGGAAGAGCCGTTTGGGAAATGTTTCTGCGAACAGCTGGCGTGAATAATTTGCACAATACCAACTGAGTTTTACTTTCATGATGTCCAGTAATCAGCGATTATCGGTACAGTTCCAAATAGGCTGTCTTGCCGATACATATCTCAGTTGCTGTTTTAAGAACAGTTTCTGACAGATTGTCATCTCTATCATCTTGATAATGATGTATACGACCCGAACTTTTGCAAAAATATTGTTACCGTGACAGACTATGTCACTGGGTTAAATACATTATACAGAGATATACAGAGATTCCGAAGACAATCGTCGTCAGAGTATGGTTTATTCGCGGGGAACTGTGCCCTGAATTAGGATCTTTTTCCTCTTTCTACGAAAAGATAGAAGTATTAACTTAGAAACTGGTTCGATATCAAATATACACTACTGGCCATTAAAATTGCTACCCCAAGAAGATATGCAGATGATAAAGGGGTCTTCATTGGACGAATATATTATACTAGAACTGACATGTGATTAAATTCTCGCGCAATTTGGGTACATAGATCCTGAGAAATTAGTACCCAGAACAACCACCTCTGGCCGTAATAACGGCCTTGATACACCTGGGCATTGATTCAAACAGAGCTTAGATGGCGTGTACAGGTACAGCTGCCCATGCAGCTTCAACACGATAACACAGTTCATCAGGAGTGGTGACTGGCGTATTGTGACGAGCCAGCTGCTCCGCCACCATTGACCAGACGTTTTAAATTGGTGAGAGATCTGGAGAATGTGCTGGCCAGGGCAGCAGTCGAACATTTTCTGTATACAGAAAGGCCCGTACAGGACCTGCAACATGCGGTCGTGCATTATCCTGCTGAAATGTAGGGTTTCGCAGGGATCGAATGAAGGGTAGAGCCACGGATCGTAACATATCTGAAATGTAACGTCCACTGTACAAAGTGCCGTCAATGCGAACAAGAGGTGACCGAGACGTGTAACCAGTGACACCCCATACCATCACGCCGGGTGGTACGCCAGTATGGCGATGACGAATACACGCTTCCAATGTGCGCTCACCGCGATGTCGCCAAACACGGGTGCCACCATCATGATGCTGTAAACAGAACCTGGATTCATCCGAAAAAATTACATTTTGCCATTCGTGCACCCAGGTTCGTCGTTAAGAACACCATCGCAGGCGCTCCTGTCTGTGATGTAGCGTCAAGGGTAACCGTAGCCATGGTCTCCGAGCTGCTGCAAACGTCGTCGAACTGTTCGTGCAGATGGTTGTTGCCTTGCAAACGTCCCCATCTGTTGACTCAGGGGTCGAGACGTGGCTGCACGATCCGTTACAGCCATGCGGATAAGATGCCTGTCATCTCAACTGCTAGTGATACGAGGCCGTTGGGATCCAGCACGGCGTTCCTTATTACCCTGCTGAACCCACTGATTCCATATTCTGCTAACAGTCATTGGATATCGACCAACGCGAGCAGCAATGTCGCGATACGATGAACCGCAATCGCGATAGGCTACAATCCGACCTTTATCAAAGTCGGAAACGTGATGGTATGCATTTCTCCTCCTTACACGAGGCATCACAACAACGTTTCACCAGGCAACGCCGGTCAACTGCTGTTTGTGTATTAGAAATCAGTTGGTAACTTTCCTCATGTCAGCAAGTTGTAGGTGTCGTCACCGGCGCCAACCTTGTATGAATGCTCTGAAAAGCTAATCATTTGCATATCACAGCATCTTCATCCTGTCGGTTAAATTTCGCGTCTGTAGCAGGTCATCTACGTGGTGTAGCAATTTTAGTGGCCAGTAGTGTACCTTATAACTTCATCCGACATGAGAACCGCCTCACGCAACCTGTCATGGGGGAATTACAGTTTAGCGCGTAATTCTAGACACGAAGCAGCTTCAATACGTCCAACATTCATGAAGTTTTGCCATAGGAGAAAACCAAGATTACTTCCAGAATATTTTTGCAGAACGGACCAATTATCACCCAAGAGCTGTGGGCTTTGTAGTCTAACATTTACTCGTTAAGTCACCAACATGTTGGTTTTCTGTGTATATTCTTTTTCTCATAAGAAGGAATTTTCATTCGAAATACATAGAAACCAATATTTATTGCACACTCTGAGCACTTCTTATATTACTTCTTTATTAGGTCACCAAAATGTCTTGTGCTACTGTACGAAAAGTCAATAAAGATTCTTCTCCTCATACCTGCTGTCACCCCTTCTATCTTCCCGTTTTATGATTTACTTCCTAAAGGACCTTTGGTTATTCTTCTACGCTGTTAGACTGGTCAATGGTTCAAATGGCTCTGAGCACTATGGGACTTAACATCTATGGTCATCAGTCCCCTAGAACTTAGAACTACTTAAACCTAACTAACCTAAGGACAGCACACAACACCCAGCCATCACGAGGCAGAGAAAATCCCTGACCCCGCCGGGAATCGAACCCGGGAACCCGGGCGTGGGAAGCGAGAACGCTACCGCACGACCACGAGCTGCGGGCAGACTGGTCAATGTTGTGTATTATTAGTTCTCATCTGTGTGAATTCTGATTGATTTTGTGACTGTCCCAATATGCTGCTAACAGTCTGCCGCCCCTCCCCCCATCACCTTCCCATCAGCCCTCAAATGTATCACATGATATACCTATGCATTTTCGTTGATGTACTTTTGACTATTGTTTTTAATTATGTTTGCTTCTATTATCTTTTAATATTTTTAATACTATTTTCGTTATTGGTTAACCCGACTATTTTTAATGTGAGCTTTTAACACCACTGCAGTCACACAAATATGCCACTTCGTGGCATGTATTGGTAGTCAGTTTCTGAAACGGCCATCAGCTGAGCACCGATGTTGAGAACGTAATTGTATGACACAATACTATGTATAAGGGGCGATAAAAAGTTTCGGTTTGATGCCGTTGCTGCAGCGTATATGCAAGGTATCGCGACTACGACGCTGGTATATGAGCACCGACATGTACGGAAGGGATTAGTGTGGCATTCGTGCGTGCGGTAAATCTGGGAACGTGAACTATGGTGACGTTATTACCAAATTCGTCGAAACAGGACCAACGCTCTGTTCCTCTTTTCATTGCTGACGAAAGACAAACACCGCTAGATATCCATCGGAGGATGAAGAATGTGTATGGGGCAGCGTGTCTGCCGTAAACTATCATTGTGGCATGCTACGACAAGTTCAGTGCTGGTCACGATTCAATGAAAGACGCCGGTCGATCTGGGGTGGCCAGTCAGTCAAATGGGAGACACTCGAACACCCGCCCTACAAATGGGACTTAACATCTGAGGTCATCAGTCCCCTAGACTTAGAACTACTTACACCTAACTAACCTAAGGACATCACACACATCCATGCCCGAGGCAGGATTCGAACCTGCGACCATAGCAGCAGCGCGGTCCCGGACTGAAGCGCCTAGAACCGCTCTGCCACCACAGCCGTCCCCGCCCTACAGTCCTGATCTCTCCGCATACGGTTATCACGCTTCTGCTCCCTTAAAAAACGCCTTGAAGAGTCGACGATTCGTGTCGGACGAGGATGTGCAGCAGCCAGTTACGGACTTGTTCACGCGGAAGGACACGGTGTTTGACCAAAGTGATACCTTCAACCTGGTGCGTCGGTGTGACGATTGCCTCAGTGCTCACGACGATTTTGCCTGATAGGCATACCGATTCTGGACAGTACACCCTTCGAAGGGAAACTTTTTTACCATCCCTTATATCACGGCATTTTATACGAATTAAAAATAATTTTTGGGGATCTTTTTAAATATTTTACTCTCAATTTATGTAAATGTGTCGCTAGGTATTCCAGGTAAATTAGGATTCACTTTGTAGATGTTCTGATGAAGCGTTGCGGCCGAAACACTTCATCAAATATAATTTTCAAACAAGTGACATAAGACGTGTTGAGGGTTTACATAATGGGTCTCCTACGTCACTCTACGTTGGAACTTTAGCTTGTATTTATTGTAGCATGTTTAGGAATTACAGAAGTTTGAAGCTGCAGACTACCAGCCAAAAACATACACTGATGAAAACTGAAAGTGTTGTACTGTGAAGCACCAATTTGCTGTAAAGGAAATTATATAATGGAGATTAAATGCTTAGACTTTCATTCCATTAGAAACTGACGACCATAACCAGTATGAGTTGTGACCTGCACAAGCACGAATACACTCTGCCCCTAATGCCGGCCAGGGTGGCCGATCGGTTCTAGGCGCTACAGTCTGGAACCGCGCGACCACTACGGTCGCAGGTTCGAATCATGTCTCGGGCATGGATGTGTGTGATGTCCTTAGTGTTATATCCTAGCCAGTAATGCCACCCGAGCCCGCTGCCAAAAGGTTGGCAGCATCAAAGTCCGGACGCCGTCCGCATAAGCAGCGCCAGCGAGACAGGAAATCGCGGCAAGTCTGCGCGCGCCACCGCTGGCTTCTGGCTTCTTAAGCGCTGGAGTCGCGAGCGCTAGGACAGTTCTGTATTCGCCGCTCAGTTGTATACTCGCCACCGAATTGTGTACTTGCTAGTCAGTTGTGTGTTCATCGCAGCAGATTTGTTGTTTGTCGTCAGCCGACGCTGACCTAGCCGCTCCGACTCGAACTAGACAGATTTCTGTAGACACGGAGTTCACTACTGTGTTTCTGTATCTTCGTTAATAAAGATAAGTACCGACTTTTATTTAATCAGAGTGTTTGGGTTTTCATCTTTCTGTTCACTGTTCCAGCGGACCGGTCGGCCCGCTATTAAAAGTGTGGCGGTGACTTCGTAAGCCGTTTCTACAGCGAATTGTTTGTCTCTACGAACGCCGCCACAAAACTGGCGACAAGGGCTTCCGAACTCGTGTGCAGGGCTGGTTCAACTTGTTTCTGTTTATACTAATTATAGCGATAAAATTTTGGGGGCTGGTTTAATTTGTGTTCACTATGTCTGCCGAATTACAACAGTTGATCTTGTTACAGAGTCAGCAAATACAAAGTCTGGTGGAAGCAATCGCCAAACAAGCGGCTAATCCTCCAACACAACAGGAACAAGCACAGGCAGCACCACCTTTCCGTGCTTTTGATGCATCAAGAGAAGAATGGCGAGAATATTTCGCGCAGTTGCAGGCGCACATGACAGTCTACAAAATCACGGGTACTGAGCGGCAACTTTATTTAATTTCCACTGCAGGCGTGGAAGTCTGTCGACTACTTTGTAAGTTGTTCCCGGAATCCAAGCCAGAAGCTTTAGACTATGACGTTGTTGTTAACAAGCTTGCTGAGTATTTCGAGTCGCGAGTTCATGTGGCAGCAGCCAGATTCAAGTTCTTCAGATTAAAGAAACTGCCACATCAATCTAATAAACAGTGGTTAACAGATTTACGGGGCCTCACCCGTCAGTGCCGATTTAATTGTGTGTGTGGAGCTTCCTACAGTGATGTCATGTTACGAGACGCTATTACTCAAAACATTGCAGATTCTCGTATTCGTGCTGCTATCTTAAAGTTGCCTGACCCGTCATTAGAGACTGTGATGAACATTATTGAAGCCCAAGATACTTTTGACTATGCTGAGTTAGATTAGCCATGTATTTCTCAAATTGCCTGTGCTAAGCAAGTTATGTCACGCCCGCGGCCCCACCGGCAGAGTCAGACTGTAAACACTAGCCGGCCGCGTCATGTTAAACACATTCGTCAGCCGCGTGTGCAAAATGATAGAGTTAAGTCTTGCCCTAAGTGTGTTCTTGGTCATCCTCGTGAACGTTGCCCGTTAAGAAACGCGGTTTGTCACTTTTGTCAAAGGAAAGGACACATCCAGACTGTTTGTTTGCGTAAACGCAAGAACAATTCTAGTGCTGCCCAGCCCATGGATATTCATGTTCTTCAAAGCCAGCCCGCCCAGAAGGTCGCGTTTAAAGACTCTTTCACGGTTCGTGTGGGTAATAAACTTGTTCGCAATAAGCCACCCACCCAGCCCTCTGCTATGCGACCCAAGCGTAATTCAAACGCTGTAAAAAGTAATGTACAGACTGCAAGTGAAGCGGGAGTTGTTGTTCCACCCGCCCAACCCACGAGTTGTCGTAAGCAGCGAACACGCGCTAAACGCGCTGATTTTGTGTCTTCCGCCTCCGCTGCACCGATCCAGAGACAGTGTAATAAACTATTTGTGAAGCTACGCATCCAGGATAAGACCTTCAATTTTCAATTAGACACTGGTTCGTCTGTGACTCTCATAAATAGTGCTACGTATGCGGCTATCGGCCGCCCTAAACTTTCAGCGGCAAAACATTCTTTGGCTACTTATAGTGGAGAACAAATTCCTGTGTTAGGTTTATGTAGCGTGCCAGCCACATTCCGTGGCAATACAAAAACAGTTTCATTCACAGTGCTCCGCGCTACAGACAGTGTAAACATTTTCGGATTAGACTGTTTTGACTTGTTTGGCCTGTCTATCCCAGACAATGTGTTGCAAATTAATTCTGTTGTTGTTCCTCAAGACAGCATAACCGATTTGTGTAAACAATACAGTGACATATTTAAAGACGAACTAGGTTGTGCTGCGAACTTTGCCGCTCATATTACGTTAAAAGATAATGCTCAGTCTCGATTTTTTCGTGCTCGTCCAGTGCCTCACGCCCTCCGGGCACCTGTAGCAGATGAACTTCGTCGTTGGCAAAACAACGGTGTTATTCAACCCGTTTCAGCGAGCCAGTGGGCTTCTCCCTTAGTTATTATAAAGAAACCGTCTGGCAAGTTACGTTTGTGTGCTGATTTTAAGTCGACAGTTAATCCTCAGACTGTCATTGATTCTTTTCCTTTGCCTAGACCGGACGAGCTGATGGATAAGTTAGGGGAAGCTCGTTTCTTTTCCAAAATTGATCTCCGTGAAGCATATTTGCAATTGCCCCTCGACGAGCAATCACAACAGTATTTTGTCATAAACACGTCGTTGGGGTTGTTCTGTTTTCTGCGTTTGCCTTTTGGTTGTGCGTCAGCTCCAGCTGTTTTTCAGCGTTTTTTGTCACAACTTCTGGCTAATGTGCCATCGTGTTGCAACTATTTAGACGATATTGTTGTGTCCGGTCGGACGCCTGCTGAACATTTCCGTAATTTGGAGTGTTTGTTTACAGTGTTGTCTCAGGCAGGCCTACGTTGCAACATCGATAAATGTTCATTTTTCCTTACGGAGATGGAGTATCTGGGACATGTTATTAATGCTCAAGGCATTCATCCCTCCCAGTCACATTTAGCAGCTATTCGTGATTTGCCCGCCCCTCGCAATCTGCATGAATTGCAAGCAGTTCTTGGCAAATTGACATATTATATTAGGTTTATACCTAATGCATCACAGATTGCTGCACCGTTGCATCGTCTCCGCCGTAAGAATGTTCCGTTTGTGTGGTCAGCTGATTGCCAATCAGCCTTTCAGCAGCTTAAAGAGGCTTTATTGAATGATCGTTGTCTGGTCCATTACGACCCTAACAAGCCTCTGGTGTTAGCTTGTGATGCCTCTTCTTTCGGCCCCGGTGCTGTGTTGTCTCACCGAGTCGGTAACACCGAACGTCCTATTGCGTTCACATCTAAATTGCTAAACAAAGCTCAGTGTAATTATAGCCAATTGGACAAGGAAGCGTTGGCTATTGTGTTCGGTGTCACAAAATTCCATCACTACCTCTATGGTAGACCATTCTATTTAGTAACAGATCACAAGCCCCTGACGTCACTGTTTCATCCGCCTAAACCAGTTCCTCAGCGAACAGCTCAGAGACTACAACGTTGGGCTCTTTTGTTATCACAATACCAGTATGAGATACTGTATCGCCCTACAGCTCAGCATGCCAACGCTGACGCGCTTTCTAGATTGCCGATTGCTGCGGATGATGTCTTCGATTCCTCTGACGACTCTTGCCATCAGATTGACGCCGATGAGCATCAATCCCTCCGGGATTTTCCGATTGATTATCGTCAGGTGGCACGTGAGACAGCTACGGATCCTGATCTGAGTTTACTATTACGTTTTGTTCAAAGTGGTTGGCCGTCCAAGGCAAAGGACATATCGGATCCTGTGGTTCGTCGCTATTATCCGCAACGTCATCTGTTGTCTGTTTCGCACGGAGTTTTGCTGTTACGCACCGAGAATGACCAGCTTCGTGTACTGGTTCCCCAAGTGCTCCAATCCAAGGTCCTCGACTTGTTGCATCAAGGTCTTTGGGGAGTGGTCCGCACCAAGCAGCTTGCCCGCCGTCATTGTACATGGATCGGTATTGATAAGCAGATTACGCAGATGTCTACAGATTGTTCGACGTGTGCCGAACACCAAGCTGCTCCGCCTCAACGCTATTTTGAGTGGGCACGCCCTGCCGGTCCCTGGCAGCGAGTACATATTGATTTCGCTGGTCCATATTGGAATTCTCGTTGGCTCATCGTGATAGATGCATTTAGTCATTTTCCGTTTGTTGTGCCCATGCAGTCTACAACGTCTGCACAAACTATACAGGCGTTGACTTCAATTTTTTGTATTGAGGGTCTTCCAGAAGTTTTAGTGTCTGACAATGGTCCACAATTTACCTCTGCTGAATTTGAAAGTTTTTGTTCTGCCAATGGCATTCGCCATGTTCTTACTCCGCCGTTCCACCCTCAATCGAATGGTGCAGCGGAACGTTTTGTACGCACATTCAAGGATCATATGGACCGCCTTCGTGCTACGCACTCTCGTCAGCAGGCCCTCATCACGTTCCTGTCGTCGTACCGGACCACGCCACGCGACGGCCCTTCGCCTGCGGAGCTTCTCCACGGCCGTCGTCATCGCACCCTACTACGGTTGTTGCACCCCCCGGATCGACCCGCCGCTTCTCAGCATCGCACTCGTTTTCAGCGCAACGACGCCGTTTTTTTCAGAGTTTATCCCGGTCGCCGTCGTTGGGAACGTGGTACCGTGATAAGTGTCCAGGGTCGCGGTTTTTATACTGTTCAAGGTGCTACTGGGGTGCACAGGAGGCATCAGAACCAGTTGCGCCGCGCTGGCCGCCCGGATTCTGCCGCTCGTTCTTTGTCCACAGATTTGGTCCGCGGCGGGTTCCAGCCGCGCCTTCCGACTTCGCTGCCGCCCCCAGGGCAGCAGCAGCAGCCGTCGTCGCTACCACGCCGACAGCCCGTCCCGTTGATGCCTCCCGCGCAGCTTCATCCGGGAGCGCCCCAGGTGGTCGCTCCGGCGCCTGCGGTCCCTCTTCAGTCGCCACCGCCTTCGGAGCTGATGGACGTCGACCCCTCAGCCGGGCCGCCTTCCCAAGCGGTGGCTGTGCAGCCTGTCCTGCAGCCGCTTTCCTTGGGCACCCCCAAGGAGTCTGACACCGCAGCGCCTTGTCTGGCGCCCACTCGGCAGCCGTCGACGCAGCGTCAGGAGACGCTGCCTCTCTTCGTGGGTCCCGACGCCCCGTCGCGTCCAGTACCAGAAGCTGCGCCCGTGGTCACAGGCGTGCACCCTGACCTCGGTTTCAGTCGGTGTTTCCCGAGGCCCCGCGCGGCCAATGCTGGGGTGCGGACCGGGGACTGCCACCGACAACAGTCTCCGCCCCGGCCTCTTCTGCTACGCCTGCGGCCAGACCCCTCCCCCGCCGTCGACGCTCGCCACGTCATTATTCAACGACAGTGCGGCGATTTGGGGGGGAGGAGTGTTATATCCTAGCCAGTAATGCCACCCGAGCCCGCTGCCAAAAGGTTGGCAGCATCAAAGTCCGGACGCCGTCCGCATAAGCAGCGCCAGCGAGACAGGAAATCGCGGCAAGTCTGCGCGCGCCACCGCTGGCTTCTGGCTTCTTAAGCGCTGGAGTCGCGAGCGCTAGGACAGTTCTGTATTCGCCGCTCAGTTGTATACTCGCCACCGAATTGTGTACTTGCTAGTCAGTTGTGTGTTCATCGCAGCAGATTTGTTGTTTGTCGTCAGCCGACGCTGACCTAGCCGCTCCGACTCGAACTAGACAGATTTCTGTAGACACGGAGTTCATTACTGTGTTCCTGTATCTTCGTTAATAAAGATAAGTACCGACTTTTATTTAATCAGAGTGTTTGGGTTTTCATCTTTCTGTTCACTGTTCCAGCGGACCGGTCGGCCCACTATTAAAAGTGTGGCGGTGACTTCGTAAGCCGTTTCTACAGCGAATTGTTTGTCTCTACGAACGCCGCCACAAAACTTAGGTTAGTTAGGTTTAAGTAGTTCTAAGTTCTAGGGGACTGATGACCTCAGAAGTTAAGTCCCATAGTGCTCAGAGCCATTTGAACCATTTTTGAACCTTAGTGGTGGCGTCAAAGTAACCCCCCCCCCTCTCCCACGTGAGGGATCTAAGAACTCCCATCGCTCTCCAAACATACTCTATTGGTGATCAGAAGACCCGGCTGACCATTCAAGGATCCGCACACTGTTGAAGGCGTTAAAGTGGGGTGTGGGGGTCTTGCATTATCCTGCTAGAGTATGTCGCTCGGTACCCTGAGGAGTATCACACAGTGTTTGCCAGTCTTGCTACTTACTGATGAGCATTCAACCTCTTTCCAGCAGTCCTCACGTCGTATGCAAGAGCTCGCCGCACAACGATTCCAGTAATTAAAGTGGTATGGGTTTCAGGAACAGCTGCTTCCTGTGATCTTACAGCATGTCGTCTATGGATACGTTGGCATTGATCCAATATGTACAGACAGAAACGAGATTCATCGCAAACACAACACATACAGTGTCGCAGACGCATCCGGATCTATACCATGAAAGTTTTTTTTTTTTTTTTTTTGTATATAATGTAGTGTCCACGGTAAACGACACTCGGAAACTCGAGATGTCAACCCTACTTCCAGTAATTTGTTCCAGAAGGTCTGTGATGACGATGTCTGTAGACTCTTTTTGAATTTCGAATGGTCTCGTGCGTCTATTCGTCGCAGCCAGTCGAAATATCGTTGCTGTTCTGGAAGAATCCGTGCCTACTCTTCTATCAACAGTCTTGTCTTGATTCCATGTGGTCACTACTTGCTCGTTACAGCTAAAATCTGTAGGTGTGAGCATGTCCTCTGGGCATGCTGAGTTGAGAGCTCGATTTGAAAATTCCCAGTTATGTTAGACACCTCCAACAACCAGTCATGTACTCACACTATAACACCCCCGTGCTTCCCGGGATTTAGGAAATTACTAGTTGACAATGACTGTGAATTACGAATTTTGACCCGCGTCGGGATAAGGCATCCGAATTCGAAGTAAATAATGATTATTCCGCGGGAAACAGGAGACGTTATAACTTGATCGTTATTGAATGAGTAATTTCATTCAATAATGATCGGTAAATGAAATAATGGAAATAATTTGGAAATAAATTTTGCCAGTGGAAATTTTGCTGAAAGAAATGTTTAAGTCGTAAAATCAATTAAAAAATCGGTAGCCAGCTCAACTGATGAGCGACAGTACAGTTAAGTACGTGAATAATTGTGACAAAAATAAAGTTTACCTGTTTGTAGCGCAGCAGGTGGAACGGGAACTTTTACGTAAGTGCTGTGTCAGGCTCAGTAGTCATATGAAACAATGTCATAACAATCTAACTACACTTAAACATTAATGGTTAACTTTCAATAAGTATTTTGATAATTATTTTGTTCATAATTTGTCAGCTAAGTGCAATGCTGACAACACATAATTATCTATAGAGATTTTGAATAATGGACTGTCATTCTGACTTTAAAATTAGGTACTTTGCACAGTTTAATCTACTGATAATGAAATATATTGCCAATAATTGATTAACTGTGTTTTGAATGATAATAATTCATTAATTGGGGGATTGTCAAGTGGAATAAGCTTTATTGTTTCATGAAATATCCTTGAACTAACTTCAGCTGAATATGCATTGAAATAAATCTTAATAATCAAATTTATTACTTCAGTCTATTATTAAGTTACTAAGGTTGGCGTAAGCTTATTAAGTGCAACAATTAACTACGATAACCAATCTGAAATTTACTCTTCACCGTCTATGCAAATAATTTGATAATTAGTATATTTTCTCTTGATAATGGCGTGACACACTCGGTTCAGTAAGGTAAGGATCGGAAGGAACCTACTTGGTGTTATTGTCGGGTGGAATGTAACTGCAGCACTTCGATTATAAAGTGCTTGTTATTAATTGTTCAACTTCAGAGAAAAGCACAGTCACTGGCAAGCCTTCTATAATTTTATCCTACGAAAATTACGTAGATCTTACTTCCCTCGTTGTCGGTGGATCGACGGAAGTCCACGGCAGGGACACAATGTGGTATCGGGCTTCTACTGTTGCGACTTGGGCCCACAGTGCGCTTCACATTTAAGTCCTCGTTTCTTCAGCACTGTGCCCATTATTCCATAATAACTTGCCCGGCCATGCTTCCAGATACGCCGACCATTACTTTCCCGTCGTACTTAGATCCACACACTAGCCGTTAGATGTAACACAGCTAGTAATAGCAGCACTCGACTATACGTCTTACTCCGAGCACGGCTTCACTGCTTCTACTACCCACTGGCGCGCTCCCGCGCCCAGCGGCACGACAAAACAATCTCTCTGACTTCAACGTTAACTAAATATGCCCTGACATGCCAGTGTTAAATATAACATAATTTAAACATAGTATTTACAATACATGTTTACACTAGACAATACGTCGTATACAACAGTTTCATGTGTTAAGTAAGCGAAAAAATTCATAGCAAGGACTGCGTTGTAGCGTCACAACACCATTCTTCATCCGTGGGAATGGCTTTCTCTATATTGACTGATCAAGCTATGTCACGTGCTGAGTACGCTGTCCCAGACGAGTAAGTGGCATCTTCGTGTGTTTTACAGCGATCACTCGTATGAATGTATACGAAATTGCGTTGACTTCCGACCACGTCTTCTGGGTGCTTCAAGTTTTCTGTCACGCTGTGTATTTTAGCAGGTAATATAGATATAAAGTATTTAAATGTTATTTTATTTTGCAAAATTATGCCTGGTTATTCATGAGTTGTAAAGCATGTCTGGTCTACAGCTATTTCTCTTATTTAATGCTTTTGACTAACTACTTTTAAAAAAAATTGACTTTTCACAATTCGTGATTAATGATGTGCTTAATCAGGTAAAGATGAAAAAAATTCAAATATTTTAAATCGATGTTATCTATTAGAATAAATTATTGTTTTATTTTTATTTGCACATCTGGGGGTGCTCATTAAGGCCAGGTTTTCATTCAAAATGTTCGAAAATTCGTTTTCTTAAATTGCATGTTTTAAAGGTATATGTGTCTAGAATGTTGGAACGAAAAGGTTTTTTTAATTCGTACGTTACAAAAATTATTACAGCCCAGTGTTCAAAGCAGTGTCACGGCCGCCGTGGAACACTCTCAGCTGGAGGCGCCCGGCTCAGGTAGACGCACGTTCGCGAAATGATTTATATTGCAGTATGTAGGCAAACATATTCGCCGAAAAAGCTGACAAACAACGTGTGCAGGCTGCTGAAAGTAGCGTGTGCATGTCAGCCAGATCGGATTTTATCGCCAAGAAGAATGAGGGAATCGCTCTCCAGGAAAAACTCGAGTTAGGGGAGGGGTTAACATACAATGCTGGAACGGCAGGCTAAACAAAAGTAACTAAAACACTTTTTTTGGTCAAACTTTGCGCACAATTGGTCGAAAAATAGTTTTTGGTCTGCCATTTTGAATTTTGAAAATCTAACTTCATGACATAAAAATACATAATAACATGTAATTTTACAACATGTATATGCAGATTGAATTAATAATACATACAAAAGTTTTCTCTGAACTATAAACACGTTTCTCTCGAGAAACGATCTTTCAAAACTGCGTGCAGTTTTTCATACCGTTCATTTCTGCTTGTATTTATTTTATCGGTTGCCACCGCGCGAATGAAATATTCGGTTTTGATTTCCTTTTTATAATTCATGCCTAACATTGCTAACATTTACAAAAATTCTATCAAGTCACACATAAAACCTTCATTTCGTTCATGACATTAGATGATTCAGGAAAGCCTGTAAGTGACATTCATGATTTAAATAATGGAAATTGCGCCAGTTACACATAACGCGTTACGAGAATTTATTATACACTCCTGGAAATGGAAAACAGAACACATTGACACCGGTCTGTCAGACCCACCATACTTGCTCCGGACACTGCGAGAGGGCTATACAAGCAATGATCACACGCACGGCACAGCGGACACACCAGGAACCGCGGTGTTGGCCGTCGAATGGCGCTAGCTGCGCAGCATTTGTGCACCGCCGCCGTCAGTGTCAGCCAGTTTGCCGTGGCATACGGAGCTCCATCGCAGTCTTTAACACTGGTAGCATGCCGCGACAGCGTGGACGTGAACCGTATGTGCAGTTGACGGACTTTGAGCGAGGGCGTATAGTGGGCATGCGGGAGGCCGGGTGGACGTACCGCCGAATTGCTCAACACGTGGGGCGTGAGGTCTCCACAGTACATCGATGTTGTCGCCAGTGGTCGGCGGAAGGTGCACGTGCCCGTCGACCTGGGACCGGACCGCAGCGACGCACGGATGCACGCCAAGACCGTAGGATCCTACGCAGTGCCGTAGGGGACCGCACCGCCACTTCCCAGCAAATTAGGGACACTGTTGCTCCTGGGGTATCGGCGAGGACCATTCGCAACCGTCTCCATGAAGCTGGGTTACGGTCCCGCACACCGTTAGGCCGTCTTCCGCTCACGCCCCAACATCGTGCAGCCCGCCTCCAGTGGTGTCGCGACAGGCGTGAATGGAGGGACGAATGGAGACGTGTCGTCTTCAGCGATGAGAGTCGCTTCTGCCTTGGTGCCAATGATGGTCGTATGCGTGTTTGGTGCCGTGCAGGTGAGCGCCACAATCAGGGCTGCATACGACCGAGGCACACAGGGCCAACACCCGGCATCATGGTTTGGGGAGCGATCTCCTACACTGGCCGTACACCACTGGTGATCGTAGAGGGGACACTGAATAGTGCACGGTACATCCAAACCGTCATCGAACCCATCGTTCTACCATTCCTAGACCGGCAAGCGAACTTGCTGTTCCAACAGGACAATGCACGTCCGCATGTATCCCGTGCCACCCAACGTGCTCTAGAAGGTGTAAGTCAACTACCCTGGCCAGCAAGATCTCCGGATCTGTCCCCCATTGAGCATGTTTGGGACTGGATGAAGCGTCGTCTCACGCGGTCTGCACGTCCAGCACGAACGCTGGTCCAACTGAGGCGCCAGGTGGAAATGGCATGGCAAGCCGTTCCACAGGACTACATCCAGCATCTCTACGATCGTCTCCATGGGAGAATAGCAGCCTGCATTGCTGCGAAAGGTGGATATACACTGTACTAGTGCCGACATTGTGCATGCTCTGTTGCCTGTGTCTATGTACCTGTGGTTCTGTCAGTGTGATCATGTGATGTATCTGACCCCAGGAATGTGTCAATAAAGTTTCCCCTTCCTTGGACAATGAATTCACGGTGTTCTTATTTCAATTTCCAGGAGTGTATCTTCAATTGCTTTTCTGCTTTTATATATGAGTATCTTTGGTGATGTTTACATGCGTGTTTTTCTGACTCTCTTGCGTCTTATTGAAATTAGACTGCAGTTGGAAAATCGGATAAAATTAATCTTTGAGTATTTTTAAACGCTAATGTTAGAAATGGCAAACAAAAATACGTATGTAATGCCACCACACGGACTCCTTTAGCGGAAGAAATGAGGCACCGTAAACATCATCCGAAACCATTCCTGAGATGCAGACACAGTAGATGGTCCAGATGTGTAACAGACGCAAAGCGGACACCGGAATTCGCTATTTGTCCTCAGTTTTAAAAAGAATGGAAAGTCAGATTGTGAGAAGTTTCGTGGATTCCCACTCCTGTCGGACATGGATGGAAATAGATCAGATGCTATTGAGACATATCCCAATATTATCGGAAAAGATTCCACCCGAACAATATTTCGGATCTATAACAAAAGGAAGCGCTTCAGATTTGGGCTTTACTGGTCTAGGGAACGCATTTCACGCTGTTGACTCCAAATTCAGTGGAAAAGACTTGCCCCTGATGCTTGGTGCTACGGAGGCAGAAGTAATTGAACTCTGTAAATGTTCAGAGATATGGACTAGCCGCGTTAGGAGAGGGAACGAATTTACATGCCTTGATCTATAACACACAATAAATAACAAGGACGTCAACGGGCAGCAGAAAAAGCCCAAATCTCAGTATGAAGCAAGAGTCTGTAATCATATCGAGGCAACTTCGAAGATCGATGCCTGAAGGCAGGTGAAGACATACAGGCACAACTGGAATCGACTGTCAGAGGCTGCAGCAGCGCAGATGTAGGCGGCTGGTTGCTGTTGGCACTGGTTACTGGTTACCAGCGAGGAGCGAGGGGCGTGGTTCCGGCTGCAGTATACGAGAGCATGCAGCGCCGCTCTGTTGGGTGGACTATCGATATTGCCTAGTTACTGACGGATCCGCTGGATGCAGCTCTTCAAGGACGTAAAAATCTAGAGAAACTACTCCTCGATGAAATTACAGATCACACACATAAACAATATATTACCTGTTGAAATCCAAAGTGCTGTGGAAGTCTTCTGTAATAATCCCGCCGGCCGGTGTGGCCATGCGGTTCTGGCCACTTCAGTCTGGAACCGCGTGACCACTACGGTCGCAGGTTCGAAATCCTGCCTCGGGCATGGATGTGTGTGATGTCCTTAGGTTAGTTAGGTTTAAGTAGTTCTGAGTTCTAGGGGACTGATGACCACAGATGTTAAGTCCCATAATGCTCAGAGCCATTTGAACCATTTTTTAAAATAAGCCCAGCTCTCGTCTTATCTATTTACATGTAAACAGTTATATAGGTAGCTGAATATTCCATGCAAATAGGAATTACAATTACATTCCCTTTGAAAGAGAAATTTTCAAGGTAAACAGATTTAAGTACAAAACAAAAACGAAAGTGGAAAAAACGACGTTTTGTCAGTGGAGTGAGTGATTATTTTGTAAAATTTTTGTCTATTTATAGACGCAATCACATTCTTACGACACAGTCATAACCGGTTTCGGCCATACAATGACTATCTTCAGATTCTAAAACAATACAGAAGAAAATTTACATTAAAACCTAAAAATAAGTGCAATATTTAACCAGGATTATTAGTAATCTAACTGAATTTATGCGGAATACACATAGTTCATACGTAAAGGTGTCATACACTGAATACAGATTCATGCGTTGTCAAGATACAGGGTGTTTCAAAAATGACCGGTATATTTGAAACGGCAATAAAAACTAAACGAGCAGCGATAGAAATACACTGTTTGTTGCAATATGCTTGGGACAACAGTACATTTTCAGGCGGACAAACTTTCGAAATTACAGTAGTTACAATTTTCAACAACAGATGGCGCTGCAAGCGATGTGAAAGATATAGACGACAACGCAGTCTGTGGGTGCGCCATTCTGTACGTCGTCTTTCTGCTGTAAGCGTGTGCTGTTCACAACGTGCAAGTGTGCTGTGGACAACATGGTTTATTCCTTAGAACAGAGGATTTTTCTGGTGTTGGAATTCCACCGCCTAGAACACAGTGTTGTTGCAACAAGACGAAGTTTTCAACGGAGGTTTAATGTAACCAAAAGACCGAAAAGCGATACAATAAAGGATCTGTTTGAAAAATTTCAACGGACTGGGAACGTGACGGATGAACGTGCTGGAAAGGTGGGGCGACCGCGTACGGAAACCACAGAGGGCAACGCGCAGCTAGTGCAGCAGGTGATCCAACAGCGGCCTCGGGTTTCCGTTCGCCGTGTTGCAGCTGCGGTCCAAATGACGCCAACGTCCACGTATCGTCTCATGCGCCAGAGTTTACACCTCTATCCATACAAAATTCAAACGCGGCAACCCCTCAGCGCTGCTACCATTGCTGCACGAGAGACATTCGGTAACGATAGAGTGCACAGGATTGATGACGGCGATATGCATGTGGGCAGCATTTGGTTTACTTACGAAGCTTATTTTTACCTGGACGGCTTCGTCAATAAACAGAACTGGCGCATATGGGGAACCGAAAAGCCCCATGTTGCAGTCCCATCGTCCCTGCACCCTCAAAAAGTACTGGTCTGGGCCGCCATTTCTTCCAAAGGAATAATTGGCCCATTTTTCAGATCCGAAACGATTACTGCATCACGCTATCTGGACATTCTTCGTGAATTTGTGGCGGTACAAACTGCCTTAGACGACACTGCGAACACCTCGTGGTTTATGCAAGATGGTGTCCGGCCACATCGCACGGCCGACGTCTTTAATTTCCTGACTGAATATTTCGATGATCGTGTGATTGCTTTGGGCTATCCGAAACATACAGAAGGCGGCGTGGATTGGCCTCCCTATTCGCCAGACATGAACCCCTGTGACGTCTTTCTGTGGGGACACTTGAAAGACCAGGTGTACCGCCAGAATCCAGAAACAATTGAACAGCTGAAGCAGTACATCTCATCTGCATGTGAAGCCATTCCGCCAGACACGTTGTCAAAGGTTTCGGGTAATTTCATTCAGAGACTACGCCATATTATTGCTACGCATGGTGGATATGTGGAAAATATCGTACTATAGAGTTTCCCAGACCGCAGCGCCATCTGTTGTTGACAATTGTAACTACTGTAATTTCGAAAGTTTGTCTGCCTGAAAATGTACTGTTGTCCCAAGCATATTGCAACAAACGGTGTATTTCTATCGCTGCTCGTTTAGTTTGTATTGCCGTTTCAAATATACCGGTCATTTTTGAAACACCCTGTAGTTATAAAATGTAAAAGACCGGTCTTATATAGATATAAAAAATTTTTGTTAGACTTTGTTCACCCTCTTTGCGCTAGACGCGCGCGTCATATATAAGATAGTCTTTATTTTTCAAAAGCCTAAAATATTACAAATTTACTATTAATATTTAGGTCTCATGTATATAAAATTTAAAATTACGGAACAGATCGTTAAATCAGTGAAATAATATTTCAGAACAAGAGAAAACATTGCTATAGATGAAAATAGCAGTAGCTTGTAGAGTGTGTTTATGACGCCCGATGGCGCTGTATTTCCGGCTACTGCCTGTTTATGCCGTTGTCCACTGGTACGACAGGGACGACACAGGCAGGACGACTAGTGTAGTGCTGTGCTGTGCTGCAGGTGGCTGGCACGCTCCTCCGCCTTAAAGGTTGTTGACATCTGCTGCGGCCCGCACTAGACAGTGCAATACTCGACCGCCGGAAGGCTCCATCCTCAGCTGAAGCACGTACGTAGTAAAAACGATTCGCTCAGGTGAACAATCGTGGTAAATGTTCAAGTATGAGTCTGTTGCAAGTTCATTCTGTTCATTGAGGAGTTTGTTGGGTTCTCTGCGTCTCGTAACATAAATCTCCAGCTGTTCTAAAATGTCTAATCGTTTACTTTCTGTAACTTCATGTAGAATTTGAAGCTGTTCGTCGATATTACTAATATCATGACCCTCCTCTTGCATATGTAAGCCTAAGCCTAGCGCTGTCTTATTACTGGGATACGTGTATTCTTTAAACCGTACATCAAAGCACCTGCCTGTCTGTCCAACATAGCTTTTTACGCATTCATGACATGATATTTTGTAGACCCCACATTTACTATATTGATTATTTTTCCGTGCCAAGTTATGACGCGCTAGTCCTTTTAAACTATCGGAAGGCCTAAATGCAATTTTAACCCCCTTTCTTAGGAATATATGACTGTGTCATAAGAATGTGATTGTCTATAAGTAAACAAAAAATTTTTACAAAAACGAAAGTAACAGCTGCCGTGGAGTTCCAGTATACTGATCATAATGAGGTATTAGCAGAATCAGTGGAAGGACTGCAAATATTTATTGTAGAAGACTTCATCAAGGCATGTCACAAGTTTCGACGTAAGAGCTTAAGTGCTTTTTCTTTTTTGACAATTTTATACCAACTATAGTCAGAAGCCAACAAGCTAATATCCACAACAGCTAACAAGTAATTGTCATGGCAGTTGACCGCTTTCCGTTCGTGGACAACAAGCAATTTATGTAGACCAAGATATAGCAAAGTCTCTAATGTGCTGGTTCAGCGTTTGGAAGGCTACATGAGTGAGAGTGTGAACGAGTTTCAGACCTGGATAACCTACAGGTCTCATATTAAAATGCTTGGAACTTCCGCCCAAATTTTTCTACAGCGTATGGAAAATTACTTGCCAGAGCAGTTCTTTTTAGTCTTACTTTTTGCGACTGGTTTGGTGCATCCGAGCACGAAATCCTCTTGTGCCATGAATTAGCAATTCACGGTGCAGTTGAAGTCCCGCCCTGCTCAGCAGTTGGGACCAGAGCTGTTGATGCGTCTCCACCACGGCAGAAGATGCGCCAAACTGCCACTGATGAGCGGCTCAGTCACAATGGAGAACAGTTTGGTGTGGGAACAGGAAGCTACTACAACATGGATTCAGCAGTGGGGGGCCAGAGGTAGCAGCGTCAGGACGAGATTTCCCTTGCGGCGGCGGGTCATGGATGGCATTCCAGCTGGTCTTGTTTACGTCCTGGAGTGGCTGGTTCAGGGAGTTGACCAGAGAGTACATGTCCATCAGGGGGATGGCTGCTAGTAGTCAGTAATAGTGGTCCGCTGTATGTGGAGGATGGAGTAGCTGCAGTCGTGATGGGGGCACGAAAGCTAAAGGAGCCTGGCAGGCTGTTTGGAAAGAGCCAGTCAGGGCATAGTTAGCGGAAAGCCAGCAAGAAAGTACTTCAAATGGGCAACCTAAACGGGCGTCAGCTGTACAGAAGAAATGACAAGTTGACAGGTCCAGCTGTAGAGGCAGCCAAGTGTGGCGTTCGCTGTGTTATTCAGTGGTTTGGTATTTAACTAATTTGTAAATGAAAATGATGATCTTATTTTATTACATTGAGTAATTACTAAATAATTTTTCTCCCGGCTAAAGATTTGGTCAAGTTGCTAAAGAATTCCAAGTTAACGTCGTGTTAAAGTGTTGTCTGTAAGTTGTGTAAGTGTCACTAAATCACAGTTCATACAACAGATTCTATACAACTATTGATTACGATGGAAGCAGTTATCTTCAGCAAAATGATCATTAAAACCACCGAATATCAGCCGCTCACAGCACTGACGTATGTTACCTGAAACAATATTCTTCGCAACTCGTGCTTAATTAATTTCGGCTCCATACATCAGCTAGAAAAGTTTGTTATAAGGATCGTGCTATGAGCACTGTCTTTAAAGAACCAATCTGATTCGAATTATTTTCATTAAAATGAGTGCGGGACCACCGGTGCACATTTATTTTCACACATTTGTATTACCTTCGGCATTCATGTCTGCAGAGTTTCGTAATTTGAATTTGCCGCTGAGATAATTGCTAAGATGGCGGCAGACAATTGATAGAGACTTTCTATTGTTAGAGCAAATAGGATAAGTATTTGAAATGCTTATTAAACTTTACTTTCGTATTGTGCACTATTTAGACTTTATCAAGCAAACATTTGATTTTTTTTCTAAGGAAAACACAACCAAAAAAACGAGATACAAATCGCAATCATCAATGGCTACGCTCCTTGCAGCGGAAAGAAATAATTAACACAGATAATGCTTACTGAGAGAGGAATTAAAGTTACAAATAATTATTCATTCATATTTATAAAAATAATGAACTCTATTCTCAAGTATTAATTAGCAAATAATTACAATTTCTTAATAGACCTCAGTTTGATATGCGTCCGCAACCTACAAAAGCCAAGCAACAAAAGGTACAAACAAAGGAAGACAAACGCAGATCATAAAAGGAATTTACAATGATCATTGTCTTTGTATGATACACATCGATATGTCAAATTACATCATAGAATATTATATAAATAATTAATATTTATCATCGTTTTCGTTATTTTTTCATATGTCGAATAGATAATGTTTATAACTGTTACAGGCATAATTTCCTCTCGTCGCAATGTAGCTAAAATTTATCTCGTGGATGTTACACACGTGTAGTCTGGACCTGAGCTTTAGCTACCTGCAATTAACACTAAGCATTGGTGTCTGTTACAGGCAAGTGGACGGTGACTCGATTCTCGGCTCCAACGAAGGTAGCGCTAACGAGAAACATGCAGAGGTTAAGCGTTGCGTGTGCACTTGGACAGCTCTGCGCAGGAAGAGCGGCGTACTGAGTTTGCTTGGCGAAAGCAGTGATGTGCGGATACCTGTGTCTGATTGTGTTTTAACTTAAGCAGTACTCGTTATTGTTTTCTAGCGGCGGGCTGCTGCATGTCCTAGTCTGATGTCCGGAAATAAGTTTCAGTAGCAGAATATTCTGGGAAAATTATATTCTGACCGTGTACTTTGCTTTGTTGTCAGCTGTTCTAACTGATTTGATTTCTCATTTCTACAATCTGTAAATTACTTGCGTTATTTATTGTGTACTGTGGCCAGCGTAGTGTACCCTGATTCAGTGCACTTTAATTATCCCTTTACTATTTCTCATGTCTTTAATTATCCATTTACTATTTCCCATGTTCATTAGCTGTATTTTCTTTAGTTTTTAAGGTTTGGTGTGTCTGCCCTAGTTGGTGTAAGTTTGGATACTGTGCCCTGAGCTACTCCGCAACTCCGACCGAACAGGTCTCGGAAGGCGCAACGGTACCGACCGACCGCCATGTTATCGTCAACCGACAGGACTCACTGGATGAGGATACGGAAGGGCATGTGGTCAGCACACCAGTCTCCGAGTCGTTGTCAAATTTCGTGGTCGGAGCCGCTACTGCCGGCCGGAGTGGCCGAGCGGTTGTAGGCGCTGCAGTCCGGAACCGCGGGTCTGCTACGGTTGCACGTTCAAATCCTGCCTCGGGCATAGATGTGTGTGATGTCCTTAGGTTAGTTAGGTTTAAGTAGTTCCAAGTTCTATGGAACTGATGACCTCAGAAGTTAAGTCCCATAGTGCTCAGAGCCATTTGCTCCATTCGCAGCCACTACTCTTCAGTCAAGAACATCCTCAATTGGCCTCAAAAGGGCTGAGTGCACCCCGCTTGCCAACAGCGCTCTGCGTACTCAGACGGTCACCCATCCAAGTTATAACGAAACCCAAGTGTTGGTAACTGTGATGATCTGGCGGGAGTCGGTTTCACCACTGCGGCAAGGCCATTGGCGTGTGTCCTGAACTAGCATCTTGGTACATTCAATAAAATTTTTCTGTTTTGTGACCTCATTGTCACTATATATAAAACTACCGACGTTTCGGTCCCTGTTGCAAGCGACCTTCTTTATTAAATGTGGCAATGGCCGCAGAAGCCTACGTTTCTATTTAGCACCATGATTACTTATTTTTCTTATTATACAGTTATTAGTGGTATGGTCTATTGTTTTATGCGTTCCTTGTTGTAAACCTAAAAATATTTTGAAGAACAGGGATTTTACTACTTGGCATGTTACGCTAGCTATTAAGGTAATGCATGTTAGAGGAGTGGGTCAGTTACCTTATGTGTTACTTTCAGTCATGCGCTCTGATTTATGGAATTCTGTTGTTAGGGACAGTATTAACTTGTTAAATGCTTGCGCCCACACAAACCTCAGCCACTTTCCACTCCCACCGTTTCCTGTATAACACCCTCTTGTGCCAACCTCTTCATCTCAGATTAGAATTCCTCTATTATTTGTTGGACATACAGTATTCCAGTCTCTGTCTTTGCCCACAGTTTTCTCTTCTGCAGTTCCCTCTCGTATCATAGAAGTTATTGCCTGGTGCCTCTGTACATGCCATATCACCCCGTCCCTTCTCCTTGTCAGTGTTTCCGTATGTTACTTTCTTTACCTGTTCTGTGGAAACCTCTTCATTCTTTATCTTACCAGTCCATTTAACTTTCTGTATCCTTCTACAGCACCACGTCTCAGACGCTCTACTTGTCTTCTTTCCGGTGTTCCCACAATTCATGACTCACTTATTCGATGATGTGCTCCAAACATATATTCTCAGAAATTTACTCCTCAAGTCAAGGCCAATGTTTGAAATTAGTACAACCCTCTTAGGCAGGAACGCTCTCTATACCTGTCCAAGTCTACTTTCTGTGTCCTCCTCGCTTCGTTCGTCATCTGCTGTTTTGTTTCAAATGCAGCAGAATTCCTTAACTTCTTCTACTTCGTAGTCACCAGTTTGTTTATTGAGTTTATCGATAATCTCATTTCTGCTACTCCTTGCAACTTTCGTATTTCTTCGATTTATTCTCCGTCCGTACTTTATATACACTAGCCTGATTTCAGGATTTTGTAATTCTTCTTCATTTTCGCCAAGGAAACAATAACATCAGCGCATCTTTTCGTTTCTTCGATTTATACATTGAACATATGGGGCAAAAATTCTCTGTATTACACTCTTTTTAACCCGAGGATTTGATTTATAGTCTACCACTCTCCTGGATCTTGTACTTAGGCCTGTTGCATATTACTTCTCTATCTATAGTTTACGCCGATTTTTCTCAGAATGTCTTGTACGATTTTACACTGCGTAATGCTATTTATATATCGACAATTCCCTTTAACGAATTTTTTAAAGATTTACCCTCGTTATCAAGTGAGCCGTAATAATTGCCTTCTGGTGCCTTTACTTTGCTTAACGCCAAACTGACTGTCATCTAATATATCTTCAGTTTTATTTTCCATTCTTCTGTATATTACTGTTTTAGTACCTTGGATATATCAGCTGTTAAGCTGATTGTGTGGCAGTTTTAGCACTTGTCTGCCATTGTTACCTTTGGAATATTTTTGATCATAGCTTTCCGAAACTTAGATGATAAGTCTCCACTCATAGAGTCTACACACCAATCAAAATAGTCATTTGGTTACCACCTCCCCGAATGATTTTAGAAATTCCGAAGAAATAGAAGGCATGTTAACTCCTCCTGACTCATTTGAGTTTTCCAAAGCTGTAATATTGGAACCCCTAAGTCTTCAGTATTGAATTCAGTTTCCACTATTTTCTAATGCTGTTAACGTGTGACATAGGTGTGAATAATGGAGCTCGTATATGAAACATTTTACGACTGATCTACCCGAGCACGACTCACGAACCACCCTCACAGTTTTATTTCTGCCAGTATCTTGTCTCCCATCTTCCAGATTTCACAGGTTTTTCTCCTGCGAAACTTGGAGGAGTAGTCGTGGAGGAAAAGGTATTGCGGAGACATGGCTTAGCCACAGCCTTCGGGATTGTTTCCAAAATGAATTTTCCCCCTTCAGTGGAGTGTGCACTGATATGAGACTTTCTTGTAGATTAATAGTGTATGTCGGACGGCGACTGAAATCCAGGACCTTTGCCTTTGAACGCTTAGTTGCAAAAGGTGAAAGTCCTGTGTTCAACTGCCGTTTTTTTTTAATTGACAATACGTTTCAGCTGAAGTATTTCTTCATTTACTCAAAGTTCTTCTTAGTTACCTTTCTTGTACTCATGTTTGTCTGTCCAACTTCTAAGGCTGCTTTTAGATACAGGGTGACTATTATTGAACTATATGAAAAAAACGTAAATTATATACAACCTAGGGCGTCCTCACACTTTATTCAACATGTAAACTTCACTACAGATATTCGGATTTACATTATGACATGTTCGATATGCCTCCCACCATTGGCGATGATGTGGTGCAGACGAATAACGAAATCCTGGATGGCCGATGAAGTGTCAGAACATCGATGCTGTCGATGACCTTCTGCATGTCTGTTTTCAGCTTAGTGATGGTTTTGGAGTTATTGCTGTACAAAAGAATGGTTCAAATGGCTCTGAACACTATGGGACTTAACTTCTGAGGTCATCAGTCCCCTAGGACTTAGAACTACTTAAACCTAACTAACCTTAGGACATCACACACATCCATGCCCGAGGCAGGATTCGAACCTGCGACCGTAGCGGTCGCACGGTTCCAGACTGAAGCGCCTAGAACCGTACACCGTAGAACTGTACACCTTGTCTTTAATATAGCCCCACAAAAAGGAGTTACATGTGTTCAGATCCGGAGAATATGGGGGCCAATCGAGATTCATACCAGTGGTCTCTGTGTAATCCTGAGCCAGAATGCGGTTCCCGAAATGCTGCTCCGGGACATCACTCTCCTACTTCGATGCAATCGCGGTCCGTCTTGCATGAACCGCATCTTGTCGAAATCGAGGTCAAAATCGGGGTCACTTTGGATAACGGGAATGAAATCGTCTTCCAAAACCTTCACGTACCGTTGGGTAGTCACCCTGTTATCAAGGTATACCGCACCGATTGCTCCATGACTGGACATTGCGCTCCATACAGTCCATGGCTGAGGGTGAAGAGACTTCTCGATCGCGGAATGCGGATTCTCAGTCCTCCAAATGCGCCAATTTTGCTTATTGACAAACCCATTCAAGCGAAAGAGGGGTTCGTCGCTAAACCAAACCACACTAATTCCCATCATACCAAGCGGCCATCCTTCCAATTTGAACGTCCTAACGTTCAGAGGTTGTGACGATTTTATTTCATATAGTTCAATAATTGTCACCCTGTATGTCCTTCCTAGCACTGAAAGACCTGAGTCGCAAAAAGGCCCCGGGACTAGACAACATTCCATTAGAACCACTGATGGCCTTGGGAGAGCCAGTCCTGACAAAACTCTACCATCTGGTGAGCAAGATGTACGAGACAGGCGAAATACCCTCAGACTTCAAGAAGAATATAATAATTCCAATCCCAAAGAAAGCAGGTGTTGACAGATGTGACAATTACCGAACAATCAGTTTAATAAGCCACAGCTGCAAAATACTAATGCGAATTCTTTACACACGAATGGAAAAACTAGTAGAAGCCGACCTTGGGGAAGATCAGTTTGGATTCTGTAGAAATATTGGAACACGTGAGGCAATACTGACCTTACGACTTACCCTAGAGGAAAGATTAAGGAAAGGCAAACCTAGGTTTCTAGCATTTGTAGACTTAGAGAAAGGTTTTGACAATGTTGACTGGAATACTCTCTTTCATTCTGAAGGTGGCAGGGGTAAAATACAGGGAGCGAAAGGCTATTTACAATTTGTACAGAAATCAGATGGCAGTTGTAAGAGTCGAGGGACATGAAAGGGAAGCAGTGGTTGGGAAGGGAGTGACACAGGGTTGTAGCCTCTCCCCCATATTATTCAATCTGTTTATTGAGCAAGCAGTAAAGGAAACAAAAGAAAAATTCGGAGTAGGTATTAAAATCCATGGAGAAGAAATAAAAACTTTGAGGTTCGCCGATGACATTGTAATTCTGTCAAAGACAGGAAAGGACTTGGAAGAGCAGTTGAACGGAATGGACAGTGTCTTGAAAGGAGGATATAAGATGAATATCAACAAAATCAAAACGAGGATAATGGAATGTAGTCGAATTAAGTCGGGTGATGCTGAGGGAATTAGATTAGGAACTGAAACGCTTAAAGTAGTAAAGGAGTTTTGCTATTTGGGGAGCAAAATAACTGATGATGGTCGAAGTAGAGAGGATATAAAATGTAGACTGGCAATGGCAAGAAAAGCGTTTCTGAAGAAGAGAAATTTGTTAACATCGAGTATAGTTTTAAGTGTCAGGAAGTCGTTTCTGAAAGTATTTGTATGGATTGTAGCCATGTATGGAAGTGAAACATGGACGATAAATAGTTTGGACAAGAAGAGAATAGAAGCTTTCGAAATGTGGCGCTACAGAAGAATGCTGAAGATTAGATGGGTAGATCACATAACTAATGAGGAGGTATTGAATAGAATTGGGGAGAAGAGGAGTTTGTGGCACAACTTGACCAGAAGAAGGGATCGGTTGGTAGGACATGTTCTGAGGCATCAAGAGATCACAAATTTAGCATTGGAGTGCAGCATGGAGGGTAAAAATCGTAGAGGGAAACCAAGAGATGAATACACTAAGCAGATTCAGAAGGATGTAGGCTGCAGTAGGTACTGGTAGATGAAGAAGCTTGCACAGGATAGAGTAGCATGGAGAGCTGCATCAAACCAGTCTCAGGACTGAAGACCGCAACAACAACAACATGTCCTTCCTATTGAACTTTGCCTATTCTGGCGTTCATTAATGCAATGTTTACAGCCGTAGAGAACTTGAAATACATCTCATCATTCCTCATTACCTAGCTAAGTCACTTGTTCCTTCAATGATTCATCTGGACGACTTGAACGTCAGTCTACTTTCGATCATTGTTATGCATTTACTCCTGGATAGGCTCTGAAATCCTGTATATCATTTCGGAATCCCTCTCTGGTCGTACATAACAAACGTACACATTCGGGAAGAGGCTGATTAATACAAGCACAGTGGTTGTCGTAGCTGAACGTCAGGTCTAATTGATGTTGCAAGTAGTTCCTTTGCCCGATCATACCTCCCGAAAGCATGAATCCTGTTTTGGACTACTGTGTAGCACAGCGAGAACCAGCCAAAGTTGCAAATTTCACTTTTTTTATTCAGTCGATGAATAATTTCGGGCCGGGATCCATTGTCAAATCATCGTAAAGATGGCCAAAATGGTATTTGCGAAAATGCAAAAACCATGTGAAAGATGTGCAAAGGAAGAGTTACACAGTTACAGCGCGTACAGATTGACTATCTGCTACAATGATTTAAAAACTGGAAAAAATGGAACTAGTCACCGAGTGAAATTTGCTGGCTTTTCGTTGTACTGATTGACAGAATTTGCCGAGCTACATTTATTCCTGCATTCTGGAACTACTTATTGGATAGTTGCTGCTATTTAACTTCTCATGCTCGGGGTTCACAGTGATTAGAATCTTTTAAAGGATGCCATATCCTCTGCTGACTGCAGAAATCATTTGAGACAGTAAATAATTTCCACAGTCAACGACGAATACGATGTTCTTTTAAAAAAAAAATAGTTACCATGTTAGGAGTAGATCATGGAAAAGCAAAATAGCTTTATGTAACTTAACAACGCGGAAGTGAGGCCACCTCTCTCGTCTTCAGGTACGCTTCCGTCAGCGCTTAATACGTCAGTGTCTGGCGGCCAACACCTACTGCCCAGCGACGCGTTAAGCCGTCGGCACACGGACCGTGCTCTCGAACGTTAACGTTGAGCATGCCAGTTTCAACGTGCTGCTGAACGCTCAGGAACGATGCGACTTGGGCGTACGGTACGTGGACCCCAACGTGGTATACGCGATCGCAACGCACTCCAGCGGCAGTTGAGGGATGTTTCTAGTACGTAAATCACGCTGTTTACTCAACGGGCGCGCGTGAATGTCCCACGTTAGCTCCATTAAAACGCACATTTCCTCCATCGTCCACGAAAAGGAAAATACCATGTCCAGTCAATAAGAACACAGGCTTATAAAAGTGCCATTACAAATAGTGCGGTACAAATTTGGAATACTTCTGCGCATTAGATAAACATTATTTCGTCATTCCTACATTTTAGTAAAACCCCAAGGTCAGTCTTACTTGATCACTATTCCTGCCGAGCTGCAGAATCTTTGCAACATGTGAATTACGAAGCGAAAAGATGAAGTCACTCGAACAAAGCCAACCATAAAAACAAAAAACAAAAAAAAGTGAAACTTCTATTTACATAACATCAAATATTATAGTATGTACTTATATTAAATTAATAATAAAGTATAAGAACCTAATAAAACGCGAATGTTAGGAAAAAAATTTGGAAGTGTGAAACGCAAACCACCGTCCCAAACACACAACTAATCATTGATCAGTGACGCCACGCGTTACGCTGAACCAACAATACACCTCATTGGTCAACGTTCAGACACACGCTCAGAATATCTGACATGCCAGATATTGCTCTGCACGTTCGGAAAGACTCCCGAACGCGCTATTCCACGCTATGACGTCAGGAACTCGGCACGCTCAACGCTCAACGTTCGGATGCACGGTCCGTGTGCCGACGGCATAAGGCGCACGGGACAATCGTACGTCACGAGGCGTGATAACGGCCCCACGTCACAGTGGCGGCGAACAACCGGTGGCCGGTGCAGCCAGCACGCGAAACGTCACACCACGGAGGCGCGTCTTCCCGTTGCTCGTTTAACGTCATATGGCGTCAGCATGAACGTCTTTTGGTGAGGATCCCGGACAACGATCCTGGCCCCTCAACACGCACGTCAGTAACTATCAAAGACGCAGGCGGTCCTGATTAGTCACTTTTACCTAATGGAGAACATTTATTGTTACGATTTCAATGATTGCTCAGAACAAAAAAGGGTCAAATATTCATTACGAGCGAGTGAGTGCGTTTTCACATATGAGCATGTGATAATTGTGGATCTTCAGAGGGAAACTCGCTAAAGGTCTCATGAAACAGACCGAACGAACAGGAAATCTCGTTAATTGGCTGCTTGAAATATTTGTGATGATCGCATCGGAAGATTAGCGAGTAAAGAGGAATAGAACTCCACACAGTAAAATCACGGCTGAAAGGTCACCCCGCAGTGACGGATTGATTTATCTGAACCAACGCGCCTGTCATCCCGTACAAATTTCGTACGCCTTGACTGTGACATTTACATCGCTTGTGGGAGAGAACGCGCGGTGACATGGCAGGCAGGGGCGGAGGCTAGCATTGCGCAGCCCATCTGCTCGTGGATTGGCTGCCTTCTCCTCTCGTGGTGAAGAAGACCGCTCTCTGCGCCTCTCGACGAACAGGTCTGTCTACTGTGGCTCTTGGCGTAGAACTGTTCCCTGTGGCTCGCCGCGAAAAAGTGTTTACTATGGCTTCCAGCGAGGAAGCGTCTGATACTTTTCTCTCCTGCTCTTCTTGGTCTGAGCTCGCCGAAACTGCCATTTTTGCCAGGCTGAGACAGCGTACTTTATTTTGCCAGTCCGAAACCTCCTAACAATTTTATCCCGGAAGGTTTGGTGCCGATTCGTTTAGAAGATTCCTATCCTATCCAAATTATTCTTTCCCGAAACTTTACAGTACCGCCCTGTTGCTCATCGCCGTTCCCAAATATTCAGCTTTTAGGCCTATCAAACCGCGTCGCGCCAAGAACGTAACTTTGTCTTATCAGAGTATATGCTCAGGGCGTCAGTGGGCCGTCGGCACTAGACGAAGGACTCGCCTATGGAGGCGCCCCATGGTTACTGCGATGTTATCGCAGGGGACGCGCCATTTGCATGGGTAGTCTGTCGTTCGCAGAAACCTCTGTATTCATATTCGCCAACTGACGAGCACAGGGCGATTTCGCTGAACTCAGTACGCAAATGCGTTCTTTCCCCGTACGCCAGCCTCTGCCGTGATGAATCCGACAGCGGCGGCCGCTCACAGAACCCGGGTGGCTGGCACCCCCCCCCCCCCCCCCCACTCTCTCCGTGCGCGACCGCTCAGCCACCACGTCTGCTGAAGGCGCAAGCAAAGGCGAGCAGAAACTGTAAGGGCTATGTTTTAACTCTCTGCTAGTTACCTGAATCAATTAAACATACACTTTATAATTAAGACAAATTGAAAAGAAATTCTCTGCAATCTCACCCACTCTTACGGGTGATACCGCTCTTTTGCGTATACATCGGAATTCATCCATTAATTAGACCTATCTTATCGACAGATTAAGTGTTCTGAGTAAAAACGATAATCAGACACGAGGCTGGCTGCAGCCCGATGCGTTTCAAACGGGAAGCTATGAGCCAACAGAAAAAATGTCCGGAGGAAGGTAATTGCTAGAAGAAAAGAAGAGTTAATCAGGAACCAAATGCCGACTTACGTGCAAGTGAGCTTCCTCTACCGAACAAAAACCTAAGCCAGCGCAGGAACTGAGAAGCTAAAAAACATATCGTACACAAAAATCAGTAGACGATAAACATATAAAACCAGTCAAATAGCAGTTCACTTAATTACCAGATCCAAAACAAGACAAACTAAGATAAGTAGTAGTAACATCAAACACTGCAGAATTGGAACAAAATAATTGAAAATCCTAAATCAAAAGAGTAAATGCTATGGGAACCAGCCAATGAAAACGGTCTACATTTAGCGAGTTAGTGGAATTCAAAATCTTACACAAAACAGGAAAAGAAGGGATGGTAAGCGAGGTAAGTCGGTTTAGACCAATACGGAAAGAACGATGTACATTCTGTTACTGAGTTGAGCCCAAGAGTGCGGAAGCACATATTAAACATGAAGCGCTTCTACGTTGGCTTACGAGAGATCACTGTAAAATTTTTTCTTTTGCTGATCCGAAAATGCGCGAGAACAGTAGTGTGTGATCATTATGACAGAGAGAACAGATCGAAAACAAGACTACATCAATGTACCCTCCCCCCCCCCCCCCCCTCGCCCGCTCTCCAGAAGTATTCTCTAGGCGAGAAGTGTTTTAATATGCTAGAAGACTGAGAAAAGCTACATTACTTGTTAGCTGTTACCAGAGGTATAACGAACTCATGCATTATTGATAAACTCCCGGCAAATAGCAGAACAGATAAATTCTATGCGTAGGAGTGTCGGGAAAGAATGAATTATCAGTTGTTACAGATATAGACAAGAAGAACCGATCTCCATGAACTGAGCTACGCAAGTGGCGCAGGGCCGTAATTTGTAGGGTGAAACAGCAGCTGTCTCCGGGGAAAATACACTCCTGGAAATGGAAAAAAGAACACATTGACACCGGTGTGTCAGACCCACCATACTTGCTCCGGACACTGCGAGAGGGCTGTACAAGCAATGATCACACGCACGGCACAGCGGACACACCAGGACCCGCGGTGTTGGCCGTCGAATGGCGCTAGCTGCGCAGCATTTGTGCACCGCCGCCGTCAGTGTCAGCCAGTTTGCCGTGGCATACGGAGCTCCATCGCAGTCTTTAACACTGGTAGCATGCCGCGACAGCGTGGACGTGAACCGTATGTGCAGTTGACGGACTTTGAGCGATCGCGTATAGTGGGCATGCGGGAGGCCGGGTGGACGTACCGCCGAATTGCTCAACACGTGGGACGTGAGGTCTCCACAGTACATCGATGTTGTCGCCAGTGGTCGGCGGAAGGTGCACGTGCCCGTCGACCTGGGACCGGACCGCAGCGACGCACGGATGCACGCCAAGACCGTAGGATCCTACGCAGTGCCGTAGGGGACCGCACCGCCACTTCCCAGCAAATTAGGGACACTGTTGCTCCTGGGGTATCGGCGAGGACCATTCGCAACCGTCTCCATGAAGCTGGGCTACGGTCCCGCACACCGTTAGGCCGTCTTCCGCTCACGCCCCAACATCGTGCAGCCCGCCTCCAGTGGTGTCGCGACAGGCGTGAATGGAGGGACGAATGGAGACGTGTCGTCTTCAGCGATGAGAGTCGCTTCTGCCTTGGTGCCAATGATGGTCGTATGCGTGTTTGGCGCCGTGCAGGTGAGCGCCACAATCAGGACTGCATACGACCGAGGCACACAGGGCCAACACCCGGCACCATGGTGTGGGGAGCGATCTCCTACACTGGCCGTACACCACTGGTGATCGTCGAGGGGACACTGAATAGTGCACGGTACATCCAAATCGTCATCGAACCCATCGTTCTACCATTCCTAGACCGGCAAGGGAACTTGCTGTTCCAACAGGACAATGCACGTCCGCATGTATCCCGTGCCACCCAACGTGCTCTAGAAGGTGTAAGTCAACTACCCTGGCCAGCAAGATCTCCGGATCTGTCCCCCATTGAGCATGTTTGGGACTGGATGAAGCGTCGTCTCACGCGGTCTGCACGTCCAGCACGAACGCTGGTCCAACTGAGGCGCCAGGTGGAAATGGCATGGCAAGCCGTTCCACAGGACTACATCCAGCATCTCTACGATCGTCTCCATGGGAGAATAGCAGCCTGCATTGCTGCGAAAGGTGGATGTACACTGTACTAGTGCCGACATTGTGCATGCTCTGTTGCCTGTGTCTATGTGCCTGTGGTTCTGTCAGTGTGATCATGTGATGTATCTGACCCCAGGAATGTGTCAATAAAGTTTCCCCTTCCTGGGACAATGAATTCACGGTGTTCTTATTTCAATTTCCAGGAGTGTACTTAACACAAAATCAGCTTTATCCTTCACTGGAAGACTTTAATATTGTAAGTGGATTACGTAAGCTCAGGGCTTTGCACTAATAGCGCTTGGAGTATTACTTACAATGTCCGCCCCTGGTAGCTGAGTGGTCAGCGCGACGGAATGTCATACCTAATAGCCCGGCTTCGATTTCCGGCTGGGTCGTAGATTTTCTCCGCTCAGAGACTGTTGTCCATCATTTCATTCTGATCGATATGCAAATCGCCGAAGTCGAAAGACCTGCACCAGGCGAACGGTCTACCTAACGGGAGGCCCTAGCCACACGGCATTTCCGTTACTTACAATAAATTTTATTAGATCGGCTGTCGAGAAAAACAATATACATCAAGTCTCATCAGATTTCGTAACTAAACAGGGAAAACAAAACAATGTATACAAAAAAATCCGGTGGAGTTAAGCACCAATATCGACGTACAAGCTTCTGGAAGACATGGTAGCCGGCCGGAGTGGCCGAGCGGTTCTAGACGCTTCAGTCTGGATCCGCGCGTCCTCTACGGTCGCAGGTTCGAATCCTGCCTCTGGCATGGATGTGTGTGATGTCGTTAGGTTAGTTAGGTTTAAGTAGTTCTAAGTTCTAGGGGGCTGATGACCTCAGATGTTAAGTCCCATAGTGCTCAGAGCCATTTGAACCAAGACATGGTGGGACTATATCTGTTGATAACTTATGATACGATCAAATAAAAAGTGTGCTATTTGTTACTAACTTGACATAACATAGTATACGCTTCAATATTAGTTTCAAATTAAAGCTGAAAACGTGTAAAAGAAACCTTGTGTTTTTCTCAAATTACGGCGTTACTGAAGACGGGAAGGAGCAGTACAATTTTAGCAGATCACGCAATACATAATTTGTGGAATCACGAAGATCAGTGCACACAAGAAGGTATGATTAACACCCCTCTCTTCCATACATACACACGCCAGGGATGCAGTAAGACCGATGAGGCGTACATATTTATTGAAGCAGACGTGATTGAAGCCTAGTCGTGTCGTAGTGGTTCTTACTGAATGTTACGGCGGTAGTAGTGAGCTGAATATTTGTCCGTAAGTTACTCTTCTATTTCTGAAGGACTCTGGTTATTTTTAGCTTCCTTATGACCAATTTGGTTGCTGGGGCTCCACAAGGACTACTTTTCCCATATTGTGTGATCTCCTTAACCACTACGCCTTCCACTTCGTTTCCCTTAATGCCGCGATTTGCTTTGAGGTTGTTGTTTTTTTTTTTTTTTCCACTGGGCTTCAAGGCCTCTCGGGAAGCAGGGGCTCCCAGCAGAACGCGCCAACACCGGGCAGGAATACGCTCCAGACATGGCGTGTTTGGATAGATCAGACGGGGGCCAACGCGTGCAGCTCAGGGCCATAATAGTACGACGAAGACTACAGGAAGTACCTGCCATGGCATTTTTCAGATATCGGCAAAGTAAATTGTTCCAAAAACTATGTTAGAATGCTTTGAGAAAGGTGCTTTTTGACGTGTGTGTATGTGTATCTTCTAGCGTCGGAAAAAAGCTGGTGTTATGTCACAGCATTGAAAGTCGCAATCAAATAGTTTGACTGTCGAGATGAAGGGTCTCAAGTAAGCAACGGGACCATGGGTATACCTCAAGTTATACTAGCAGAATATGCTTATCTGTGAGAGGAGACAAAACTTGTAGTGGGCAATGCACGACCTAATATTTCAGTTTTGGGTCTCTGAAATCGATAGGTCTTGATCGTACACTTATTTTTAAGTTCAAATCGTAGCACGCAATTAATCCTGTCGCCTTTACCAGTATAGACAGTAGCGAAACAGAAATAAAACAGGAAAAACGTATGACAGATGATAAGAAACGGATCTGGTAGTGTCTGTTCAAATGAATACTGTGAAAGTTTACCCTGGGCGGCAAAGCATGTGAGTAGATTTCCTTATTCAAATAGGAAAATTCAACTTGGATTATTGAAATCCAATATTAAACACGCATAAGCCTCGAGGTACCATCACTAACTGGGCTCGTTGTGAAACTCGGGACTCATTTACGTCATTCTTCCATGGCATCGACTTTAATCTCTATCTCACAACTGTCATTAACGTTTATATTAATGTAACCTACGTAAATAACCTGATTGCTGGAAGATCAGATGACAAACGTCTTTGCGGGTGCGAAACAATGCTCATATATTACGGAGCAGCGAGATAATAAGTGGAGACACACATGAAAACACACGTGACATTTCAGTTCCTGATGTTCTGAGAAGTAAGTGAATTAAGGCGTCTACCGACAAGATTACGCAGGTAAATTTCTATACTTGTCTCGAATGTGTCGCAACAGGACAGACCGACAGCCGGAGACGGAGATACGAGCAGTGTCGATTACCGTTACCAGGGAAACAATAGATTATTTTAAGGAAGCACTTTAGACTACAATTTAACGTACTGTCGATGACGAGGTCAACGGGGACGAAATAAAATTTGTACTGGGGAAGGAAATCGACTGCCTTATTTTCAAAGGAACTATACCGTTATTTGCCTTACACAATCAAGTAAAACCAAGGAAAAGTTAAATTTGGGTACCCGGAAGGGGATTCTATCGTCCACCCGGAGATACGGTTGAAGTTGGTGTCACCACCAGTATCCATCGCATCTGAAGACAAGAGTACCTCTGAATTGCAATGACCGCCACTAGCCATTCTTTTGTTCACGAACTACGTACTCTTTAAATCAATTTTTTTTAAAGTACGGTTGCACATACTACTTTCAATAAGCTATGAAAAAACGATGTCCAAGCAACTGAAAATAATAGTAATGTAAAACTATTGATAGATTTTCAATAAGTAAATCTATACCTGTGTACATACTCCGCAAGCCATGCTACGGGACAAGACGGAGGGTACGTTGAACCATTATTATTCATTTCCCTTCCTGTTCCACTCACAAAGAGAGCGAGGGAAAAACTACCATCTACATGCCTCCGTACGACCCCTAATTTCTCTTATCTTCATGGTCCTTACGTGAAATATACGTTGGGAACAGTAGAGTCGATCAGGAATTAGCAACAAATACCGGTTCTCTAAATTTTCTCAGTAGCGTTCCACGAAAAGGATGTCACCTTCCCTCCATGGCTTCCCATTTGATTGCCGTAGGAACTCCGTAATAACTGTGTGTTGATCGAACATACCTGCAACAAATCTACCAGCGCGCTTCTGAATTACTTTGGTATCTTCCCCTGGCGGAGATCCCAGACTGTCGTGTAGTACTCAAGAATGGGTCACATTAGTGTTCTATATGAGGCCTCCTATATAGAGGAACCATGAACCACTCTTCCTAAATCTCTCCCAATAAACCTCACTATAATTCTTACCTGCTCGTTCTATTTCATATCGCTTTGCAGCGTTACGACTGGATATTTTAATTGATGTGACTGTGTGAAACAGCTGCTTATTAATGCTGTATTCGAACGTTACAGGATTGTTTATCCTACTCATCTCCATTAATTTGCATTTTTATACGTTTGGAACATTATGCCATTCATCACAACAAGTAGAAATTCTTTCTCAACCCTCTTGTACACTCCTACAGTCACTCAACTGCGACATATTCCCCTAAATGACACCATCATGAGCAAACAGCCTTAAATTGCTGCTCACCCGTTCAATTAGATCATTTATGTATGTGTAGAGAATAAGAGGGACACTATCACACTCCTCTGGGGCACTCCTGTAACTTAAGAAGTCTTCAAGACACTCACATATGTAGGAACCTATTCCGTAAGCTCTTACCTTCATTGATAGTCTGCGGTGGGGCACTGTGCCGAAATCTTTCCGGAAATAATATGGAACCCGTCTGTTGCCCTCCATCCTAAAAACTTAGGATATCGAATGAGAGAAGAGCAAACTGAGTTTCGGAGAAGCGATGCTTTCTGAATCCGTGCTGATTTTTGGACAGAAGCTTCCCTGTCTCAAGGAAACTTATTGTATCCTAAGACGTGACGCGTGGAGTCTCTGTGTATCTTCAGCATTATTGCTTTATCGGATGTCAAGCAAAGCGCAGTACGTAGGATTAAAGAGGGGCATGGTCCATGTGGAGAATTTATCAGCTGTATCGTAAGGATAGAACATTTGGTCTTTGATAATAAAATCCTCTGAGTCGTTAGGCCGCGCCATAATCCACTCTAACTTTGAAACTTCCTGGCAGATTAAAATTGTGTGCCAGACCGAGACTCGAACTCGGGACCTTTGCCTTTCGCGGGCAAGTGCTGGCAGGTAGTGGCAGAGGTAAGGCTATGAGGATGGGGCGTGAGTCGTGCTTGGGTAGCTCAGATGGTAGAGCACTTGCCCGCGAAAGGCAAAAGTCCCGAGTTCGAGTCTCGGTCCGGCGCATAGTTTTAATGTGACAGGAAGTTTCATATCAGCGCACACTCCGCTGTAGAGTGAAAATCTCGTTTCACTCTAACTTTCTTTATGCTCGACGTTTAGATCGCTCTGCTGGAGCCCTGTTCAGATCCAGTTTATACAGGTGCTACGTGTGGTTGCTCTAGATGTCATGAGCTAAAAATAACAGGAAGAAACAACTTCGTCAGGTTTTAATAATCTAATTTAATTTTAAGCAGTCGTGAAGACCGTTATTTGATTCTTTCACATAACTGCCTCCTCGAAGTATCTGAAGAGTCTCTCAAAGGATTTACGATGTCTTCTTTATTCCCTTCTCTGCGAGTAAGACATTTCATGTTTTATTGTAGGATGGACACCTGTGGAATCCTGGAGGAGATCCCAAGACAAGAAGTTTGAAGTTGATTGCACCGCGGCCTGAGGACTTTACCATAAATCATAACGGGCACGGAGACCTACAGACTTACATAGCTAGTTTGTCTCCGCTCGACAGTGCCATACGGAGTCAGTGACGCGTTAGACAAACCAATCATTGCACACAAAGTGCCGTAACAATCGCCTATACTGTTCATTCACTACCATCTTGCGCTCCATTCCGTAAAGAGACTCGGATTTTAACTGCAGTGTCACCGTTCACATGTTCCCTAGTGGTGTATGTCATAAATAATCAGCAGCAGTCCAAAACGAATAATAATGCCAAAAATTACAACGCCATCATGAAATTCTATAAAGTGATGGAGATTCCAGTGTTATCCTAAGGAAGCGAAAACAGAGTTATCACAAAAAAAGCAAGAAAATATAAATCAACAGCAGAGATGAGGTTTCTAAGGAAGACGAAGGGCTAAACAAGAAGAGGCATGACTAGAGATGAAAATATCGGATCAGAACTAAATATTTTCAACATGAATCAAAAAATTTAAAATTAACATGAAGGCTGATGACGGCACCTCACGAGAACGCCAGGTCACAGAATTCCCCAGAGATGCCGAACTACAAGTGAGAAAAGAGATATTGGAATACAGGAAAAGATGTGACTGATTTTGTTTGTGAATTCGGAACAGGCAACAGCCTAGTGCTCGAAAGGAAGTTCATGATGATGACATACGAAAGACGGAACTTTTACTGTAATGAGAGTGAGATGGAGGTGGGTGGGGCATATAGCCAGACGAATGGCTAAAATGTACCAAGGAAATCGTATGATTATTTAAAGAAATGAAAAAAAGTCAAGAAAACAAGCTGACGGAAGGCATGTAAATGAAACTGAAAATATACAATGTTAATATGAATGCGTATGACTGAAGGCCACAATGCTTGAAGGTTGGAAGAGACCTGTATCCTGGAACGTGTGCCATATAGCTGGTGTCAGTGGCGATCACGGAAAACTTATGCACCATGTCTATTGACGTGATACTTTGAAGAGGAGGCAGATGAAAAGTAAGTTCAACAGACAAGATTGTTTAGCCCTTAAAAGGAAACACTGGCCGATCGGGAACATAGTAAATGGTTTAGGACTGGTGCCAGGCGGTCACATTACCCTCCATAAATGATGGCAGTGAAGTGACGTGTATGTGTCAGGTGACAACATGAAATCAGCAAAGTAAGATATGCAACGGGTGTGGATGTTCTATGGAGGACGTTGGTGGATCGGCGTGAATCAAAATCAGCTCGATTACAGCAGGAGACTTTTATTTTAACTCATGCCTTCAGCTGGCGGACACTAGGTGGTTGGCAGCGAACCCATGGACTCCAGCAGATGCTATGCCCAGGGCATCCTAACAGTGCGGTAGTTTTGCGAGCTCGACATACCTCGGTGGCACTGTGGCAAGGATCTGGTCAGCCGTGACGACTAACGAAAGCGGAACCCACCAGAGTGTGAACCCCAGCCTCGACGTCTGGCTGACAGTGTCGGGAGCTGGCGGTTGCTCATTGGCCGGATGGCTGTAGGGGGCCTCAGTTCGGCGCTCGGACCATCGATGATGCGGCTGGATACCCAGGCAGGAGGTCCAGTCGGGGTGACGGTTACACGATGGCGTCCTCACGGCAGATTCCCACAATACAGCGACGCCGGCTCGTTGACGTGCCGATTCGATGGCCTGCCTGGCCGGACGGCCAATATTTGTTGTTTTTCTTGTGGTCTTCAGTCCAGAGACTGGTTTGATGCAGTTCTCCATGCTACTCTATCCTGTGCAAGCTTCTTCATCTCCCAGTACCTACTGCAACCTACATCCTTCTGAATCTGTTTAGTGTATTCATCTATTGGTCTTCCTCTACGATTTTTACCCTCCACGCTGCCCTACAATACTAAATTGTTGATCCCTTGATGCCTCAGAATATGCCCTACCAACCGCTCCCTTCTTCACGTTGCGCCACAAATTTCTCCTCACTCCAATTCTATTCCTCCTCGTTAGTTATGTGATCTACCAATCTAATCTTCAGCATTCTTCTGTAGCACCACATTTCGAAAGCTTCTATTCTCTTGTAGTCTAAACTATTTATCGTCCACGTTTCACTCCCACACAAGGCTACACTCCATACAAATACTTTCTGAAACGACTTCCTGACACTTAAATCTATACTCGATGTTAACAAATTTCTCTTCTTCAGAAACGCTTTCCTTGCCATTGCCAGTCTACATTTTATATCCTCTCTACTTCGACCATAATTAGTTATTTTGCTCCCCAAACAGCAAAACTCCTTTACTACTTTGTCTCATTTCCTAATCTAATTCCCTCAGCATCGCCCGATTTAATTCGACTACATTCCATTATCCTCGTTTTGCTTTTGTTGATTTTCATCTTATATCCTCCTTTCAAGACACTGTCCATTCCGTTCAGCTGCTCTTCCAGGTCCTTTTCTGTCTCTGACAGAATTACCTCAAAGTTTTTATTTCTTCTCTATGGATTTTAATTCCTATTCCGAATTTTTCTGTTGCTTCCTTTACTGCTTGCTCAATATACAGGTTGAATAACATCTGGGATAGGCTACAACCCTGTCTCACTCCCTTCCCGACCACTGCTTCCCTTTCATGCCCCTCGGCTCTTATAACTGACATCTGGTTTCTGTACAAATTGTAAATAGCCTTTCGATCCCTGTATTTTACCCCTGACACCTTCAGAATTTGAAAGAGAGTATTCCAGTCAACGTTGTCAAAAGCTTTTTCTAAGTCTACAAATGCTAGAAACGTAGGTTTGCCTTTCCTGAATCTATTTTCTAAGATAAGTCGTAGGGTCAGTATTGCCTCACGTGTTCCAACATTTCTACGGAATCTAAACTGATCTTCCCCGAGGTCGGCTTCTACCAGTTTTGCCAATATTTATACGTGTCAAAGTGAGTTTGTTGTGGTGTGGCTGCAGCAAATGTCTCGTACGTTGCGTGTCGAATTGGCGCTGGTTTCGGTAACACGCTGCTCTCCGCACAACAGGCGGGATGCGACACCTAAAGTGAAGATGACATAAGAATATCCCTGACAGATCGGAGAACTGTTGCCACCTTTCAACAGTGAAGCGCTAACGGCGCTAACAGTTGCCGTCTACAAAGCTGTGAGAACACAAAGGCTTTGCCATAGAGACGTTTAAGAAATCGCGTTACGTTATTGGTTGATGTAGCCGCGGTTAACTGCGCGCCCAGCACGCTGCAACTATCATGGATCAACTTTTTTGACCTATCGGTCTCCTGAATGGTTTTGTGCGGCCTGCCTCTCCTGTGCCAACCTCCTCATCTCAGAGTAGCACTTGCAGCCAAGGTCCTCAGTTATTTCCTCGATGTATTCCGATCTTTGTTTTCCACTACAGTTTTTACTCTCTACAACGCCCTATCATCCTGTCCCTTCTTCTTGTCAGTGTTTTCAACATATTCCTTTTCCCACCGATTCTCCAGAAAACCTCCTTATTCCTTGTCAATCCACCTATTTTTAAACATTCTTCTGTAGCACCGCATCTGAAATGCTTCGATTTTATTCTGTTGCTGTTTCTTCCACAGTTCATGTTACACTGCCCCACAGTGCTGCATTCCAGATCTACATTCTCCGAAATTTCTTACTCAAATTAAGACCAATGTTTGATACTAGTAGACTTCTCTTGGCCAGGAATATCCTTTCTGTCAGTACTTTTCTGCTTTGTCTGTCTCCTTAACTTCGTCTAATTCGTGGTCTCCTTCCTGAAGTTAAGTTTCTCAATGTTATCGTTTACGCTACTTGTTACTATTTTCGTCTTTCTTCGGATGACTCTGAATGCATATTCTGTACTCATTAGACTGTTCATTCCATCGAAAAGATTCTGTGATTCTTCCATATTTTCACTCAGGATAGCAATGTCATCAGTGAATCTTATCATTGATATCCTTTCATCCCCGAATTTGAATCCCTTTCTCGAACAAATGGCTCAAATGGCTCTGAGCACTATGGGACTCAACATCTTAGGTCATAAGTCCCCTAGAACTCAGAACTACTTAAACCTAACTAACCTAAGGACATCACACACACCCATGCCCGAGGCAGGATTCGAACCTGCGACCGTAGCAGTCCCGCGGTTCCGGACTGCAGCGCCAGGACCGCTAGACCACCGCGGCCGGCTTTCTCGAACATTTCTTTTATTTACGTCACTGATTCTTTGACATATAGATCGGACAGTAGGGACGAAAGACTACATCCGTTTTCGATCTGAGCACCTCTTCTCTTGTCGACCCTTGTTTCTTGTTCAGTAACGTCATCAGACAAGTCTTCCTCCTCGTAGACGCCTTCAGTGTACTTCAAAAATGGCTCTGAGCACTATGGGACTTAACTTCTTAGGTCATCAGTCCCCTAGAACTTAGAACTACTTAAACCTAACTAACCTAAGGACATCACACACATCCATGCCCGAGGCAGGATTCGAACCTGCGACCGTAGCAGTCGCGCGGTTCCAGACTGAAGCGCCTATAACCGCTCGGTTACACCGGCCAGCTTCAGTGTGCTGCTTCCACCTATGCGCTCTCTCCTCTGCAGTTAACAACGTAATTCCCGTTGCACTCTTAATGTTACCACCCTTTTCTTGTTTTTAATTTACCGAAGGCTGTTTTGACTTATCTGTATCAGTCCTTCCGACAGCCATTTCTTTTTCGATTTCGTCACACTTTGCATACGGCCATTTCACGTTAGCTTTCCTGTACTTGCTAATTATTTCGTTCCCAAGTGACTTCTAACTGTATTACTGAATTTCCCTGAACATTTTTGGACTTCCTTCCTTCATCGGCCAACTGAAGTATTCCTTCTGTTACCCCTGGTTTCTTTGCAGTTACCTTCTCTGTACGTGCGCTTTTCTTTCCAACTACAGCGAATGTTGGTTTTAGAGGCTACACTATTCATTATCGCAGTATCTATAGCATCGCAGAAATTGAAATGTATCTCTTCATTCCTTAGTGCTTCCGTATCCCACTTCCTTCCTCACTTATTCTTGTTGACTAGTGTCTTAAACGTCAACCTATTGTCATGATAACTAAATTGTGATGTGAGCCAATATGTGCTCGTAGGTATGCTTTACAATCCCGTGTCTGATTTCGGAATCTTTGCTTGGCCAATACGTAATCTAACTGAAATCTTCCCTTATCTCCCAACCTTTTCCAAGTATACCTTGTCTTCTTGTGATTCTTGGGCAAAGTGTTCGCTGTTACTAACTGATATTTATTGCAGAATTCAATTTGTCTTTCTCGTCTCCCGTTCGTGCTACCAAGCGCATATTCTCTCGTAACCCTTTTTCCACTCCCTCCCTTACAACTACATTCCAATCCTACTTGACTATTAGATTTTCATCCACCTTTAGGTACTGAATTACTCTTTCAATATCTCCATATATTTTCTGTATCTTTTCATCCTCTGCTTGCGACATCGTCATGTGTACCCAGATTATTGTTGTCAGTGGTGGTTTGCTGTCGATTCTGATGCGAACGGCCCTATCACTGAACCGTTCACAGTAAATCAATGTCTGCGATATCTTCCCATTCATAATTCTACTCCCGTAATATCATTTTCTGCTGGTACTGATAATACCCTGAACCCGTCTGACCAAAAATCCTTTCTTCTTTCTATTTCACTTCACCCCTAGCATGCCTAGATTGAACCTCAGCACTTTTCAGATTTTCTAACTACCATGTTCAGATTTCTGACATTCCACGCGACAACACGTAGAACGTCGCCCTTCGCCCATTCAACTATAGGCGGGTGTCGTGGCGCGTAGCCACGACTCCATATTACAACAAGTGGCTTCCTTGCGATACCGAGCGCCCTTAGGCTGGGCTCGCGCCGTGAGAAATGGGTCGTCAAGGGGACGTGACAGAATAGCAGAAAATAGTTACCATGTTTGGACGTTCCCATGACCACAGCGCGAATGAAGTTCCCCGTTTGTCAACGTATCATTGCAGACTGTCTAACGTGTCAAAAGGGATGGTGTACCACTCACAGTCATGTAAAGCAATGCAGAAGAGTAGTCGTGAAAAATCATAAATGATAACAATCAGAGAGGAGTGTCACGCGTTCTTAGTGAAAATTAGTTTCAAACCCGACAGGAGTTACTGACGGCAGTAAACACAGGGCTGTCTCAACCAGTTTCGAACACTGAAGTGGGAACTGAATGTACTGTAATTTGGAGCGAAAATGGTAATGAAAGAGAAAAAGAGACAGATGAGGACAATAGCAGTTAGAGCCAAAGGGAGAGGAGATATTGATGGTCAGTGAGAGATAGTGGCAGCAAAAGAGCAAGAGAGATGGGTAGAGAGGGAAGCAATCTATATATGTTGAAAGGGTCCTGTAGCCACATTTCATTAGTCCGGCAGCCCATTTTCACTAGCATTTCTCCTCCTTTTCCTTGTTTCTCTTTCCTCATAACTCTCATAATGGTGCGATTGAATGAATGTAGTTGTGTGTCACGTTGCTAGACGGTGGCGTAGTCTGCTGCATAAAGTCTGCGATAGTCGTATAGATTCAGCAGCAGTTGTACTGAATAGCCAACTCCCGTAGTGGTCAAGTAGGCAAAGAGGTTTACGCTACTTGTGAGAAATCCACCTGCGTTAGGTTGGTGGCGGCATCCTTGGGTTTTCCGGGCCACGCGGAGCCTGGAGGACGCTGGAGAGGAAAAAGGGAGGCAGTCTGCCGCCGGTACGGGAAGCGTCCACAGCTGTGCTCCAATCTAAGAAGGGTGAGTTAGACTGACCGCGTGGCGCGTTGTTACTTGGCGTGGGGAGAGCTGTTAGCTTTTGTATTTTGACTAAAGTTCAGTCTTGATCAACACCATTTATGTTTAAAATATAAATGGTGTGATCAAGACTGAACTTTAGTCAAAATATAATAATCTATTGATCACTGTTTTCCAAAAATGTTTACCAAAAGTGTTAGCTTTCGGTCTCGCTTTTCAACTCTGAGAGATTGCTTTGCGTTGTCGCAGCAAGGAATGCAAAACTTTGGCAGATTTTTCTTTTAGTAAATTTCTATAGCAGACTTGGATCCACCGGAAGAGCGCCACACAAAGGTGTCGATAAGAAGTGAGCACTCGCTTCTGTATGAATGTCTGTTTGCCTTCAGCTGTGCCTGTATAAGCTTTCATTTTTCTAAATATTAATAGCTTTGCCTTCTTGTAAATTTGCCTTGCTTTATGTATCTTTCGCACGTGGGGAGCCGACCACGTAGTTGAACATTAAAGTTTGTTGGGTTACCGTCATCACTAACTGTCCGGTCTCATGTTTGTTTTAAGGAATGTTAACTGTTCATGATTGTGTGATGAGACATTGTTGCACGATGCCTAGAAATTGCGTCTCCACAAACCAGTGGGCACGCGGGTGTACTGCGAAACGTGTACCGTTTCACGAGTTATTGCGATCAGTTATCAGGCAACAGCAGTTGTGTGAATGATTCATACCAATGATTTTAGGTGTAGATTATAACGGTGTATGTTTCGGTGCTTTTCTTTAATATTTTAGGAATTAATGTTATCAGGAATTGTGTACATGCCTCACTTCCATATCTTGGGAATAAATGATTTTATACACAATTTTCTCTTGCATTCTGAGGTCACGTTTTTGCACCTAAGCCACTCACCTCGTAGCTTTCCTGTTAGCACATCCAACGCGTTCCCTTACGCACAGGTCCAGTGATTAGTTTCCCCTTTTATTTTAAAACAAATGCTTTAGATTAAGTCTTATTTTCAGGTGTGTTGCTGGGAGCTGATCTTCTGCACAGTGTTCATGCATGTACTATTTTATTTTAAATGGTTGATTCTCGTGGACAGTGCACGGGAAATACTATTAATTACATCGCATCCCCTATTAGCGATATCACGACGTACGTATTTTTATGAGTTTTTGGTCTGTGATCAAATTAAATTATTTTCCGACTCGGCCAAACCTTTGATTAGTTGTATAGTTCGAGTCGGTGGCGATTCTAATCTTCTCACGTTAATTTCACAATCAATAAGCATTTCCATTACCACTCTTAACGTAATTACCCGTAGAAACAGATTAGTTACAATGTATCACACTCCGAAAGTCACCCAACTGTGTGTGACTTGAGTCTACTTCTGTTATCGCTAACTCATCCCCCCTTTGGCGCGTGTGAAGAATGATTGTCGGTAAGCCACTATATTATTTGTAATTTCCTGAATTTTCTCGTCGTGGCCAATTTGGGAGATGCGTGTGGAGGAAGTAAGATGTTTCCCGATTCTTCCCATAAAGTCTGGCCGGCCGGTGTGGCCGAGCGCTTCTAAGCGCTTCAGTCTGGAACCGAGCGACCGCTACGGTTGCAGGTTCGAATCTGCCTCGGGCATGAATGTGTGTGGTGTCCTTAGGTTAGTTAGGTTTAAGTAGTTCTAAGCTCTAGGGGACTGAGGACTTCAGATGCTAAGTCCCATAGTGCTCAGAGCCATTTGAACCATAAAGTCTCGCTCGTAAATTAGATATTAAGGCTCCCTGTGAGTCACAACATCTCTCCTGTAATGTCTACCAATTGAGCTTGTTGAGAATCTCTGTAACGCTCTCGCGCCGATTAAAAGATCCCGTGATGAAACACGCCGTTCTTCGTTGGATCTTCTCTACCTCGCCTCCGTAGTGTGATGGACAATACTCAAGAACCTGTCGAACAAGCGCCTCGTAAGTCAGTTTATCCGTGCACGACTTACATTTACTTAAGATTTTTCCTGTGAATCTATCTGGTACATGCTTTTCTTAAAATTTGTTTTATATGGTCATTTTACTTAAGGTCGCTCTCTATAGTTACTCCTACATATTTTACGGTAGATAATCATTCCAGTAATTTGTCATCAGTAGTGTAGTTGTACAGTAGTCGATTACTTTTCCCGTGTATGCGCGATGTGTTACATTAATTTTCGTCCATGATCAATTGCTAGAGCTTGCACCATTCATCAATCTTCTGCAGGTAATTATGGACCTAAGCTGTTGTCTGGCGTTGCTACTTTGTTATAGACAATCATATCATCTGCGAACACTTCTAAAGAGCTTTTGATGCTTTCTACTATATCGTTTATATATATTAGAAACAGTACCGGTCTTACCTCACTTATTAGAGGTACTCTGGAAATAATGTTCAGATCTTTCGATTTTTGTCTGTTAAAAGCGACGAGTTGAATTCTATCTGCAAGGAAGTCTTCAGTCGAAAATCTGGTCCGTCACTCGGTAAGTTCGTATTTTTTTCACTATATGGCAGTGCGGGACGATGTCAAATGCCTTCCTGAAGTCAGCCTGAGCGCTCTTGTCTATAGCGCTATGGATCTCATTGAGGAACAGAGCGATCTGAGTTTCCCAAGATGTCTGTTTCGGAAAAGAGGATACTTCTTCAAAAACGTCGTAGTAACTGAGCACAATTCATGTCTCATAATGCTACAACGTATTGACGTCAACGATATAGACCTACGATTATGATTGCTGTGATTGCAAAAGAGAAAGGAGACAGTGGAACTGAGAAAAGAGACGAATGCAGACCATACATAGTCTTGGGGGTCCTGAACTGTCCCAGACTGGTAAACTTTAACACGTAGGTACAGTGAAGGGCACATTTTGGACGAAATTTAAACACGTGCGTAAGAGGAAAAAAATAAGTCAGACCGCCCAGAATTTTTGAGCTGTCGCGGTGTGGTGGAGACAGTGGCAGTGGAGAAGAAAGACGAAAGGAGACGAGTAAGTGAGAGAGGAGAAACTGGCCAATGGGAAAAAAAGGAGTTACTGGGAGATAGACATAAATAGGCATCGACAGTGAGAGGGAGATGCTGAGCTTGATGGCTTAACTACAAATAAAGACTGGGTAAAAGGATTTAGAAGATTCTGTGTTAAAAGAGCACAAATACGTTTGCATGCCACAATTTTTGGTGAAGAGGGCACGATGAGGATTGAGACAGCGGGTTCCACAATTTTCTGTCAGAGTCCTTTAAAGAGAAATATATTCGCCTTTTTTTCGCTCTGACAGGGGCATTTTTCCGGTGGTTTTTCCTTAATGATTGAATCACAGAGGGAATTTGTCGTGGCCAAGATGTTCGTGGCACAATAATCTACCGACTGTACCGTGGAGTTAAAATGTTCGGCTCTGGCTGCCTTAATGAGCTGCAAAAGGCGAGTGTACGATCATGTTCCACGCAAATTTTATGAAATGTGCGTGTGGTCTGACCATTGTAGCTTTGCTGCATTTACCTCGTGGTATTCTGTGGATTAGTCTTCCGTAAACCCAGCTCATCATTTTCGGAACCAAGAACAGCAGAGATTTTTGTACACGCCAGAAAAATTACACTAACTGGATGTTTCTTAAGGATTATACCTGATTCAGATAAAATGTTGCCCACAAACGGGAGAAACGCCCTGGATTTAAACATCTCATTCTGTTCTTTATCTTGTGAATGATAACGTATATTCCTCATTAAAGCTGTCCCAGTTTGATGTGACAAATATCTATCGCTTTTACACGCAGACTGTAGGTGTTCTAGCTCCTTTGCAAGGCTCTCTCAAGCAGACACAATCTGTGCATGGTGCAGCAGCTTGCAAAGTGTGCCCACTGTTTTCGAAGGGTGCTGACAATGTGACGCCTGTAAATATAGGTCGGTACCATATGTCTGAGCTTACGGTGAATAAAATTCCCTTGTGACCCATTCACTTTCCGATTAATTAAGGCGCCTATAAACGGAAGACAACCATATTTCTCCTCTTCCATCGCAAACTGGATTTTCTCGTGGACAACAGTTAGATGTAAAAATCGTGATACCTCTTCCTCGCCATGTGGACACACCACAAAAGTGCCCTAATACTCTTGGTTTAGTTTCAACGGACTCGAGTGTCCTCTTCTCAAAGTCTTCCATAAACAAATGATACCAAAGGGGATTGAGGACTACCCATGGCAAAAACGTTAATTTGTCCAAAATATTCACTGCTGAATAAAAGGTAATTTTAGGAAAGGGCAGGATGGTAGAGAACTGTTATATCGGATTTTGACTTATTCCTGATGGGTGACAACGAATCCATTATAGAAACCCTTGTGAAGAGTGAAACATCGTCAAAACTTACTAATAAGTCCAGTCGCAGAGCCTTCAGCCTACTAATAAATTGTGCACAATCCATGACCTGGTGTGAAAATATTCCATCAAATGGTGTCAGCAGCGAAATAAGATGCTTAGCGGGTAGTAAGTCCGCTGCTCCTATATTACTCGCAGCTGGTCGTAGTGGTAGACCTTCTCTGTGAATTTTCGGAAAAGCTTGCAACCTGGGTTGAACAGCGCTGCAACTTCTTGCGTAAGAGAAGAGAAAGTTAATAGCGCCGACTTTTTCCTATCTACTCTACCTGCAGGGTCTTTTGCCCGTCTTCGGTACGCAGGCTCACTCGACATTAGACAGCACGTGTCAAATGTACAGTGGCCTTGCCCTTGTCCGCTGGAATGTCCATTGCTTGAGGATCTTCTCGCAGCTTGCATAATGCGATTCCTTCCATCGAGAAAATGCAGTACTACTTTCTTCAGGAGGAACTGTTGTAAGTGTGTGACATGTTTCACGCCGTATTTGTTCTGTTGCTTCATTCGAAAGAGGTTTAAGCTTCTTCGATCAGTTCAAGGCATAATTTTAGGCCTAGACTCGAAGCTGAAAATCTTTAACAAGATCTTACCAGTGAAATTCATGACGGAGTGTTGAAAATACCTCTCTCGGGGACGTTGCAAGAATGGCGCATTTCATAAAGACCACCGCTGCCAAGTTCATCATCCGAACGGCAAGTTCAAATGGTTCAAATGGCTCTGAGCACTATGGGACTTAACATCTGAGGTCATCAGTCCCCTAGAACTTAGAACTACTTAAACCTAACTAACCTAAGGACATCACACACATCCATGCCCGAGGCAGGATTCGAACCTGCTACCGTAGCGGTCGCGTGGTTCCAGACTGAAGCGCCGAGAACCGCTCGGCCACCGCGGCCGGCGAACGGCGAGTTAAACACCTGTAAAGGTAAGGATTTGTTTTAGTCGGCGTGAACTGGAAGTAGTTTCAAAACAGATGTTTTGTTTGCGCTTGGAGATTGCATCTAATCTCCCATCCGCATCTTCAGAATAGGTCGATGAACTAAAATGCGGCAAATCGGACAGGGTCCACAAGGAGTCGTCCTCAAGACAATAATCGAAGTTCGCCCGCATGTCCTTCAGTATAAGTGTGAAAGACAAACATAAATTTTAGTTTATTATTATTATTATTTCGTTTGGCATCAAGGACACATTACTTGTATTGAACAGCAATGATGTTACTGGTAACACAATATGCATATACTACAAATAAAATAGATTACATTCATTTATGGTGATAAAAGTCTTAGATTAGATCGATAAATCAATAATATACATATGGATAAAAACACTAGGATGAGTTACATGTAAAAGAGAAAATGTGGTTTTTATAAACAGTAATATTGACAAACAGAGCTTCAAGTTGTAATAAAAACTACAGGTTAATATCTAAAGTATCCAGCCAGGAGATTGCTTCCTCAGAGACCTCATGTATGCTGGTCAGAGTTCCAGCATATTTCCGTAGGGGACACTCTGTGACTATGTGGTGTATTGTTTGTCGTTGGTGTCCGCAGTCACACTTGGCACTTTCAGCGATTCCCCACTTATGCTTCAAGTCCTGGCATCTTCCGTGCTTGGTGCGTATGCGATTTAGCGTGGTCCGTGACCTCCTAGGTAAGTGGAATCCAAGAGGTACTCGTGTAGGGTCAGCAATGAGACCTGCAGAATCGGGATTGGCTGCGAACCATTCTTCCCGCCATGCTGTTTCTGGTTGGAATCCTTCAGAAGTAAGCCTTTTTCCAAGGCTCCAGAAGGGTTTCCTCGACTTAAGACGTTGCCTTTGAGTGGCATCACAGTCCTGATGTAGCGGTAACTCGGGATTCTTGGAGCATTTCTCCCATTCCCTTTTCAACGCTGCTTGACGTTGTAACTTCGATGGTGCAATATTAGACAGAACAGGTAGCCATTCTGTGGGTGTGGATTTTATTGTCCCGGATACGCTTCTCATGGCTACATTCAGCTGCGTGTCTACCATGGCTGTATGAGTGCTGTTCAACCATACTGGGCTACAATATTCCCCAACAGAGTATACAAGTGAGAGGGCAGTTGTTTTGAGTACTGATGCCTTAGCTCCCCAGCTTGTTCCGGAGAGTTTGTGTAATATATTGTTTCTGGTTCTCATTTTTAAAGCTGTTTCAGTTAGGTGTTTTCTATATGTTAGCGAACGGCCCAAGGTCACGCCGATATATTTTGGGAATGGGTTATATAACAGCAACTGATTTCTAAAGGGAATTTGCGGTTTATAGCGAGCATGCCTATTACTCAGATGGAAGGTGGAGGATTCAGTTTTATTTCTGTTTACTTGGAGTCGCCATCCATTAAAAAATTCGTCTAGAATTCGCAGATCCTGAGTGAGAGTCATTTCTGAAGTTGTAAAATCGTTACCCTGCGTCACCAAGGCTATGTCATCAGCATAGGTAAATGTTCTTGCTTTCGTTTCTGGCAAGTCAGCGACATACAAATTGAAAAGTAGGGGGGCCAATACTGATCCTCGTGGTAGTCCGTCATTTAAATTGTATACCTTGCTTACTTGACCTTTTAGGTGAACTTGGAATTTCCTGTTGGACAGCATGTTATTGAGTAGTTGTGCAATTCTTTTACATGGAATTATTCTTAAGAACTTAAGAAGCATGCCTTTCCGCCACTCTGTATCATATGCTGATGTTAGGTCAATAAACACGGCCATTGTTTTCTTCAGGTCTTCGAAGCCCTTCTCTGTGTATGTTGCCAACGCTAGCACTTGATCGCTACAACTGCGGTCTCACCTGAAGCCAGCCTGTTCTACAGGAATGTGTTTCAGGATAGTTGGTGCAATTCTGTTATAGAGTACTCTCTCCAGCAGTTTATAGCATACACGTAGAAGTGCAATGGGTCTATAGTCTTCAGGATTGTTACCAGATTTTGACGGTTTCAGGATGGCAATTATTTTAGTTTTCTTAAAAAGATTTGGCAGTCTTCCTGTTGCGAGAATTCCATTAAACAGTGCAGTTAGCCACTGCACTGCACCTTGGCCAGCATGTTTAAGGAACTCCGGGTATATACCATCACAACCAGCCGCTTTACCAGATTTCAGAGTATCTAGGGCTGAAACAACTTCGGCTGCAGAGATTTTCTGTGCAAATTCGGAAGGCTGTGCTTGAGACATTTTAGACTTTACCTCATGTTTTATTTCTTTGGCTTTCTGTTTGTTGTTCTTGCTTGGTGTTCTTGTTATATTAACAATCCTGGCTACTATTTTGTTAGGATTTATTTTGTCTGATAAGATATTAACTTTTGTGGCACTGCCAAGCTTTCTTAATAAATTCCAAGCTTTCTTCCTCGAGTGTTGGAAAGACATGTTTTCAGTTAGTTCCATCCATTTCTTTTGCTTAGCTGAATCTAGGGCCGAAATCAATTCATCTGCTACCTTGGTGTCTCGAGTCGTTTTAAATTCGTCGTACAATTCTTGACATCTAGGGCTCCATCCAGGAATGTGGTTCTCTCTGTAGCCTCTTGGGATATGTTTTCTGGCAATGGAATGAATTAGTCTAACAAAGCGGTCGTAGTGCCTAACTTTGGGCGGAATAAACTGAATAATATGATCAACCTCTTCAGAGAATTTTTCCCATTTGGCTTTTTGGAAGTTCCATCGTGGCTTTGGTATAGACTTCACAACTGGGATTTCGAGTCCAATTTTCACCAGCACAGGTCGGTGTTGGCTTCTAGAGAAATCACTGAGCACCTTCCTGCTGCTCTGCAAGGGTAATCCTTTGTTGTTAGTGGTAACGAAACAGAGATCGGGAGTGTAGTCCTGAGCCCATCTAGCTGAGCGGAATGTCCCTTTGTCCTTCCCGTCAAATAGTAAGAAAAGGCGTTCCATTTCAGCCCATTCTGATACTTTCTCACCATCTTCATTCGTGGTTCTGTAGCCCCATTGTGTGTTATGGCTGTTGAAGTCTCCAATTACTATTCCTGGATGTGGAATATTTCGAGCAGCTTCATTTACCCATGGTTGTGCTGGGGGCTTATAGATGTTCACAATCTCTGTGTTGGCGACTTTCAGCCTGATGGTATGGATGTTATTTTCCATTTTTGTTTGGACGTCTGTTACCTCTTCAACGTCGTTCTTGATATATGTTGCAGATCCGTAACTTGCATGGTATGTCGCAGCAGCTAACGTGTAGCCAGGTAGCTTACACCTGGAATGAAGTTGGGTTTCGTCTGAGCAGTGGGTTTCCTGTAGTAGAACAACGTCCATCTTGTTTTCAATCAATATTTGAGTGAGATACTCACTTTTTGCTCTGCTTGTCCCCTCTATGTTTAGCTGTAAGAGCCGGAGGGTATTCCCTAAGTCCTTTGTCAGGTAGTTCTTGGCAGAACTGTTTTGCCTCATTGCTATGTATACTCTAACAGCTGGGATATCCTAAGGTAATTTGCAACCACCAGAGGTCCAGCAGCCTATATCTGTAGACTATTTAGCCGTAACTTAGTTACGTTGCCCGGGGTACACCACTTGCAGGCTAGTCTACTTTGTACCCCATAAATTTTAGTGTAAATAACATTTAAAGCACTGAAAAGTGGAAACACAT